>NC_137543.1:73143294-74388077 GCF_963082525.1 Nesoenas mayeri
AATATGAAAATGTAAATGAACAGCATAAGGGGTTACCTATTATATCTATAACTTCACTTTAAAGCCAGGTGTTTTGAAGATCAGGTGTTTAGTGTGCTCATCTACGTATGCTTTATAGTTTGTTCATTTGGGAAAGAAAGAGAAATTGAAGATTTAGTTTATATATTACAATACCTACCTTTTTTTACTTTTTCACACACATATAAAAAAGCTACTGAGACTATGATAATCTTTGAAACTGTTCATAAAATTGTTCTCTACTGGTCGTGCTTTGAAATTCTATTCACAAACTCTCAGTCTTTTAAATATACCCTCTAACACTATGTTGATCTCTGTGAGCTCATACAAAATTGAAAAATTGACAAATGTCAGTGCTACATAACCTGAAAACCCTGTTCAAGTTCTGTAGCATCCACCAACCCAAAAGATGACATTTTATCATCCTCGGTGTTTATTTTCTCTCTGTCAGGTTGATGTAAATGATTTTTTTTTTTCTTTGTAAAGTATCAAAATCTGTCTTAGATAATGTACTATCAAATTCTTAGCCTCAAGTCATTGTTTTGGATGCCAGTTTCAAAGAAGGTAGTTGGGAAAGCAGAACAACATAAAAGGAACCTTTCCAATCATAGATTATATGAAATTTCATAAGAGAATGAAATTTTTTTGAAGACTAATATCTCCCCTTTTATTCCATTTCTCTAAGAGAAGGTATGAACTCTGCTTTAGGACTCAGAGTGAAGCTTTAAGGGAAGCAGAGTGCTGCTTCATGCTAGTTTTGTAGTGGTTTGTGGTAGAGACAGTGAATATCTTTTATTCCCATGAAAGTCAATGAGACTTGGAGGGATGTTTGCTCTTCCTACCATCAGGACCTTACTCAGACTATCAGATCTTAACAGTTAGGTGAGGTAACAAAGAGAAATGAAATAAAAATGAAGCAGTGAACTTAACAATTATTGCCAGCACCCATGGCAGTGCTGTTAGTATCAAAATCAAACAGAAGTAGCAGGGGGCATCTATACTTTCACAGCTGAAAATCTGTGGTGTCTGATATCTCCTGGGAAACAAAGCATTCGCATCAGAAATCAGGATGGAAAGATTAAAAGTAAAGCAATATTCTGTTTCAGTACCTTACCACATGGGAGTGTTGCCTTAACCTTCTGCAAAATGTAACTAGTTTCAAATGCTATGAGTTATAGCTGCCTAGATACCGCATGTCCATTCAGAGAGGTCAATTAAAACCTTTTTCTGTCTCTGGAGCCTCAGTAACTTGCTTTTCAGAGGAAAGATGAAAATCATACATATTGGACAATTGCACTGTTAAATCAAGTATAGAAAAATATGGCTAGGAAGTTCAGTATTCGTAGCAGGGCACTCAAAGCTAGCCTAGTTTCTCTCTTCATTTCTACCCCTCCAGCCTAAGGGCTTCAGTCTGATACTGTACAGAAAAGACATGGAGATCAAATATAACATTGCTCACTGCTGGAATAGTTACTGAAGAGTAAAAGTTCATGAGGGTATTTCAGGCAGAGTGATGACAACGATGTGGATAAATTCAAAGAAACAGTTACTCATACTCATGACTTATAACCTAGAAATCTAGAAATCCCATGGTCCTAGAAATCTAGACCACTAGCATGCAGATCCTTAGGTGTGTGAACTGAATCTGACCTCACAGATCTAGAGCCTTATTGACACCCTGGCAAAATGAGGTCTGGATCTCCATTGAAGCCTGCTATCTCAAATAATTCTGTTTTATAAAGCGTTAATTCCTTCACGTTACTGTCTAAATGCATCATGCAGGTCTTCATGGATAATGGTCCTTTGTCATCTATAATACTAAACATCATCACTGGGCTCCCCTTTAACATAACATTCTATATTCTAGACAAATCTATGCTTCATTAAATTCAGTGTTGTTGACCTAAATACTCAGGCAAACCATACTTCTCTTGAGAGAATAAAAAACAGTCTCTCTCACTCAAATTTTCCATTTTTTCCAATTGTTCACTAAATTTGTACCAGAAAAATACAAATTTTAAATGTAAGGGGGTTTTGGTTTGTGGGGGGTTTTCTGTTTGTTGGTTGGTTGGTTGGTTTGTTTCTTTGCAGGAGGGGAGGGAAAAGAAAAATAAGAAAAAAATAAGGACAGAAGAAGTTACAGTATTAGTCTCTGAGAAAAACAGAACAGTTTGTCAGACATATCAACAGAAATACTTTTCCTGTTGCAATCACTTCTGCCACAAAAACTAACACAACTAGAATAGATATACTTTTACGATGTATTTTTGATTAATGTAGAAGAATGCAATTTGTCCTAAGTCATATAATAATTTGATGTTTTATATTCAGATGTGTTTAGATTAGTTAGGTAAATTATTTTCATTATTCTCTTTCCACAGGTTCTATACCTTCTCCTGTTGTACTCCCATTGTACTGTTGTACAGTTAATTCTTCCATGATACATTGCTTCTCATTTAATATGAATAAATGCAAACTACACAAGTGAAGTTGAACCTACATCTCTCTTTAATGTGATGCAGAAATTATTTCATAAATTGTTTTAGGCATTTCATAAGTTTGAAAATTGATTTCCAATTGCTTTTTCTTAAGGGTGAACCAGAGGAAAACCAATACTAAATGAGGAAAAACAGTAACTAAATTACTATTTGGATTTTTCCATACTTAACAACATTACAAAATATTCAGAATCTTTGCTTTCTGTATCATCAGTCATTGGACAAGTCATCAAAATTGTATACAATATGCTACTTCAGGCAAAGCAGATACATTATTTATTATTTGCTCTAACAGCCTCAGGCTCTACTTTGACATTTCAAATTGTTTAGCCGTCGTAGCGACATGGGATATTTCTATTCATTCCTGCACAGTGACTGATCTAAAAATAAATGAATCCATTTAACATACAAACACCCCTTAGTGGCTAAGACTTTTAAAAAGTAATAGCCTTATTCTTTAACAAACCCTGTCTAGATGAGGATCAAAATAAGAAACCAGTGTTGCAGGCTATGCCAGCACACATGGCATCACCATACTCCAAAACAAGCAGCAAGCATTGTTAATTGTTGGTGTGCCATCTGTAAACACACATACACATGAGAAGAGATTGTACTCAGGATAGTGTTGCACTAATATGAATTCTTGTAATAACTTTAAGTTTTTTCTTCATGACAGGAAATGGGATTGGATGCTGAGTGAAAGCAATGTTTTATGGATGACTGAGATGCAAATAGTAGGTTGGTGTTGTAGTTTCCAGTGATAAGGTAGAGGGTGGCATAATGGAAAACAGATCAACACAGTGATGGAAGTTGAATTTATGTTTCTAAACAAGAATCCCCTGAGATTTTCAGCAGAGTGAGAGGAGATACAAAGCCATTTGGAAATGTCAAGGGGGTCAGGATAAAATTACAACAGAGCAGGAACTGCAAACGTCACTCTAAAAAAAATAAAATAAAAAGCAGAGTTTGGAGGGCAATGAGGACAGTGCTCTCAAAGACTGGGCAACTAGAAAAATGCAGCTCGTTTGTCCTTTACAATTGGATTGAATACTGATTCTGGGTCTCACCTAGAGAGACATCATTAGTGTCTGAAGTTGTTTTTCTGTAAAAAGCTTTCACATTTGTCACAAAGAAGATTTTCTTCAAAAGCTATAATTAGATGCCTGTTATGATTTTTTTCTGAATTAAATATTGTCACTTTATATTCTGTTGTTTTTTTCAAATTTTGAAATTACATAGGTGATCAGCTAATTAACTGAAGAGGTAACAGACAATTAGCAAATCCAGCACACCATATTTACTACGCTTACACAGTGGATTTAATATCAAATTCACAGTGAGTTCAATTCACATGTCATTCATGCACCACTGATTTCCTTTGCATTTGTAGAGCAGTTGGGTCACTGCTCACATTGTGTCTAGAGCTTCCCTAACTATGAGGAGATCTCTGTCTCTTAGATTAATGCTCCATTTCCCAGGGCTGTCTTTCCATAAATATACCCTTGGTATTTCAAATATCTCCGCAAACTCTGTTAGCGCAGGTGTCTCAAGTTAAGACTTTGAAACAATTTCATAAAATAGTATGGTTGGGAATTTACAGAGAAAAATTCAGACTTCCTGAACTGCATTGCGCAAGCTTTCAGAATAGACTTTTGTCCTCCTATTTCTGGGCCTTTGGGGCAAATGATGTTGTGTAGACATCTTTGCGAGTTGTTTTTTTTTTTTTCTTTTAATAAAAGTAGTCTTGGAACACATCAGTGGCTATACATATTCCAAAATGGTTTAAATGATGACAACAGAATTTCCTTCTAAAACACAGACTTTCCTTAGTGAACCTTTTCTACAAAATGCAGAAGACTGCCCAATGCTGGACATTTCATACCACTACATATTTGTGCAGTCTCCAGTGGAAGTTCTGCAATTCGAGCTAGTAGTTTGAATATGAGGAAGTTAAGTTTCCTGGCAATCTGGTGCAAACCTCCACCTATTTAATATTAAATCCTTACAAAATTAAAGAAAAAGTTGATTATAATCTATTCAAGCATCTTTAGATATAAAAGATAATATGTTTTGAATTTCAATCCTAACTCTTGCAATAGATGTACCAAAAAATGTTTTGAAATATACATAAACAGAAAAATTCATCCTTGAAACTGCTTAAAGTGGATTTTATCTTAGCTTATTTGGTTTTGGCTGAAAAAAAAAGAATATGGCGATAGTTATAAGGAATATCTCAACAACAATTTCATATTATTATTATGACTGAATTTAAAGCAGGTATACAGGGGGTGTTTGATTTATAATTTTGTTTCCACAATCTCAGGCATTGTATTTCGTAATAGCATTTTACGCCGCATTAACAGAGTTTTATGCTGTGTTAACAGCATTTTAGAGCATAATGGATAAAAAATGAGTACAAAAGAGAGGTAAAATGGAAAATAAATTGTAAAACCTCTTTTTCTAGCTGGTTCCTGTGCTGTACATTGATAATATTGCCAACAGAACAACAATGGGTTTTAAACTATCTTCTACTTCAACTTCAATTTGAAATGAACATTTACTATATCATATATTTTCATATAATTGTAAAGAGACAGACTGGGATCCATATTTTGGAGTTGAGATTTTTCCAACATGAGTGCTTGAGTTTCATAAATTAAATTTGGCTTGACTTAAATACAAAGTATGATATATTATATAAGGCAACTGAGGACCCCTGTTGTCCTTTCAAAGAGTCAAAGAAGTAGAAGAAAGGAATAGATGACACCTTACAGTTAGATATGGGGTCTTCCAAAAGGGAAAGATTTGTCTGTAGTGATTAAAATGAACCAGGTTTTCTGTTCTGTCTTCTGAGGTTATTGACCTTATCCCCAAAATCTGTGTGTTCTTGGCTAGAATCACGTACAGCTTTGGACATCCTTTTTTAAGAAAAATGTTCAGCAGAGAAGTGTAGGAGTACACAGATGCTAGGGAAAAAAAAAAAAAAAGGAAAAATGAAAGGTATAAACAAATTGAGACTACTTCAACTTGGAAAGAGAGAAGAACAAATATAAGTCTTCGAATACTAGAGACAAGAAAGCAAGAAAGGAGGAGAAAGGGAATGATCTGTTAGCCATGTTCACAGTAAATAGGACAAGAATAAAAGTCAATAATGCAGCAAAGAAATTTAAATTAGACATACAAAAAAAATATTAATAGCAAAATGAGTAAGAAATTGAATAGTTTGCCTTTTGAAACATCAATAGCTTCATCTTAGGATTTTAAGAACAAGCTCATGAAACATACTGGGAATAAGTTGCACTTCTCTATAATTAATTTGATTTTGCTTCCCATGATGAATAAAAACAACTGGGAGTTACACTGGGTGCTGAACTTTCAACATTCTCCTCCTGCTAGGTTATCTCTCAACTAAAGCAGTTCCTTGATTCCGTTCTTTGTGCAACCATTCAAATACTCATGTCAGCCAAAAGGACGGGGTAACACAGAGACAGAAACTAAGAGCTGGAAGCAGGGAACATATGCAATTGCTTTCTTTGGCAGATCTGCTTGGCACACGTGAATGACAGATATTTATAGAGCTACACCTTCTTCATGTATTATAACATGGTCTATTTGGAGAAAGATCTTTTTTGTTCTAACTTTGTCTACTGTAATCAGTTGGTCCTGAACTACGTTTGAAATTCCTAGTTACAGTAGCAATTTGAATAACAAAAGAATAAGATACACCAGAGTGACTGAACGTATATACATCATGATATGGCAACTGGTGATGTTAGGACTTCTTTTTCTTTTTTTTTTTTTTAATTCCACACACTCAGGAAACTTTACTGGTTTCACAAAACAAACAATGAATACAAGTGCTATTTGTCAGATATCTAACAGGGAAATTTAGCAAGAAGACTAAAAGCACTAAATATTTAGTGTTGTGATGTGTAACAGCAATCCTCCAGCTAAGCTCACCCCACTCCATCCAGAAATGCCTGGCTATATTAAAAGCAAGGAATCATCTTGTATACCTATACTTGTCAGGAGCTTTTAATACAAACAGCATTTATTGAGGACAAAAGGCAGGAGTGAGACAGATTTATGACATTTAATTAATTTTTACCTCATGTTTCTAAAAACATGATTTCTAACATCTAATTCTGTTATTCTTTTCCCCTTAAATTTTTGCTCACAACACTAGAAACCAAACACAGTTTGTGCTAGCAAGAAATTGCTCATGCTGATCATAGAACCATGGAATAGTTTTAGTTGGAAGGGACCTTCAAAAGCCATCTAGTCCAACTCCCCTGCAATGAGCAGGGACATCTTCAAATAGATCAGGTTGCTCACAGCCCCATCTGGCCTGGCCTTGAATGTGTCCAGGGATGAGGCATCTGCCACCTCTCAGGGCAACCTGTGCCAGTGTTTTACCACCCTCATTGTAAAAAATTTCTTCCTCATGCCTAGCGTGAATCTCCCCTCCTTTATTTTACCACCATTACCCCTTGACCTGCCATAACAGGCCCTGCTAAAAAGTCTGTCCCCATCTTTCTTATAGGTCCCTTTTAAGTACTGAAAGGCCACAATAAGGTTTTCCTGGAGCTTTCTCTTCTCCAGGCTGAGCAACCCCAGCTCTCTCAGCCTGTCCTCATAGGAGAGGTTTTCCAGCCCTCTGATCATCTTGGCGGCCTCCTCTGGACCCTCTCCAACAGGTCCATGTCTTTCCTGTACTGAGGGCTCCAGAGCTGGACATAGGACATCAGGTGGGGTCTCATCAGAGCAGAGGGGCAGAATCACCTCCTTCAACCTACTGGCCACGCTCCTTTTGATACAGCCCAAGATACAATTTGCCTTCTGGCCTGCAAGTGCACATTGTCAGCTCACGTCCAGTCTTTCATCCACCAGGGCTGCTCTCAATCCCTTCATCCCCCAGTCTGTATTGATACCAGGGGCTGAAATACTAATTAAAGTATTCTGTCAGAAAGCAGCTGCATGGAATGAATTGCAGGGCAACTGACAGAATATCTGGTGTGATTATTCTCTCATGTAGAGATGCGGAGATCCTTCTCCTCTTTTTCTTTTTCTTTTTCTTTTTTTTTTTAAATATATTGTTTATTTAAAACAAACAAACACCAAACAAACAAAAATCCAGTTACATGTAGGCTTCATTGCTGTGGGCTAGAACATGGGAACATGGAAGACATGTGCATGGATTTTCAAGTTTCTTTGCAGTAGAGCTCATTAGTTATGGATTTCAGAGCTCACCAGCAGTTGTCAAGGCTTCTGAAGTATTTTCTTCAGCTACTTCATTGTCTCTCCACCTTCTGCTTTCCACAAGAATTTTCCAAAATCTTTCCTCACAAAGCAGTACATTCTGCTTAGTTATCAGCCTTCTTGTCATTGTTTTTAAAGCCTTCTATGCATTTGAATTTTCACATTTCCTTTTGTTTTTATTTCTCTTGTGATGGACATCTTGGCTTGCTTTTCCATTTGTCTGATTTCCATGTCATTTAGTCAACTAACATAAATTCCACCCTTTAAGATTTTTACTCCACCAACTTCCATGTAGATAGAAGCAGTCTGTAGACTTTGAGGATTTCTCAAATAGATAAAGCAGGTTTTTTATGTTGAGGTACTTTGGTTCAAGAATATATTTCCAAAGGCAGCACTTAAATAGATGCCTTGTGAAGAGTAAAACAGGTTAGTAGAAAACAAAAACAAAACAAAAAAAAAAACCCAGTTAATATCTGAAAATATATGAGAATAATTCACAACAGTCACTTTGAACTCATATAGGAATAATATTAGCATTTAATTAGGCAAAAACAAACAAACACCACAACAAAGAGCCATGGGAACATCTTTTAGGGTTCTGTATGAACCACTCATGTGCAAGATATTTAAAACCAAAGAGCTTTTCAAGTTTTCCTAGCCTTTGTTTCCCAGTTTTCAAATTCAGAGTAAGACTAGTATTATTAATAATAATAATGGGGGTCCTGGTGGACAACAGGATGACCATGAGCCAGCACTGTGCCCTTGTGGGCAGGAAGGCCAATGGCATCCTGGGGTGTATTACAAGGCGGGTGGTTAGTAGATCGAGAGAGGTCCTCCTTCCCCTCTAATCTGCCCTGGTGAGACCACATCTGGAATATTGTTCCAGTTCTGGGTCCCTCAGTTCAAGAAGGACAGGAGAGGGTCCAGCGCAGGGCAACAAAGATGATTAAGGGAGCGGAGCACCTCCCTTATGAAGAAAGGCTGAGGGAGCTGGGTCTCTTTAGTTTGGAGGAGACTAAGGGAGGACCTTATTAATGTTTATAAATATATAAAGGGTGAGTGCCATGAGGATAGAGCCAGGCTCTTCTCGGTGGCAAACAATGACAGGACAAGGGGTAATGGGATCAAGCTGGAACACAAGAGGTTCCACTTAAATTTGAGAAAAAACTTCTTCTCAGTAGAGAGTACCAGAACACTGGAACAGGCTGCCCAGGGAGGTTGTGGAGTCTCCTTCTCTGGAGACATTCAAAACCCACCTGGACATGTTCCTGTGCGATCTCACTTAGGCGTTCCTGCTCCAGCAGGGGGATTGGACTAGATGATCTTTTGAGGTCCCTTCCAATCCCAAACATACTGTGATACTGTGTGATACTGTGATAATAATAAAAATAAATAAATAAATAAATAAACAAACAAACAAACAAATGAAAACTAGAAGCCAAAAGACAGAGAGCTGAAAAAGAAGAAATATGGTGTTCTTATAAGTCTCCAAAGACAATTTGGAAAATATAAATACATGATAGCTTATAACTTACAGCCTGGTGAGAATTTTGCAAATTTTAAGCATTATTAAAAGGGTAATTTATTTCAAAGGAAAAAAAAAAATGCAAGAAATTAAACAGATTCAGAAGCAGGCATAAAAATGATTAGGCACATGAAAGAACTTCCATATGACAGAAATGAAGATATCCATTCTGTAAATTTAGAAGACAAGGCTTGATGAATGTATACAAAATAAATTATAGTATAGTGAAGATAAATTAGGCACTTTCCTTCCACATTTCCGCAGTAAAAGATCATAGGAATAGTCAACAAAACTGAACTCCAGAAAAGTTAGCATGTATCAATTGATATATTTTTGTGCTACCTTGTTGCTCTATAATGTACCATGACATATTTTTAAGTCTAGAACAAAATAGGTTTCAACAACCAGACCAAATATATCTATGAATGAACAGAGAATACCTACATAAACAACGATTATGAATATAGCAAACCATTAAACAACTTCTTCTGCAGATTTCTAGACTGAATACCTCTCCTCTAACCATTGTCTTTCCCTCTTTTCTTTATTTTACAGAGAATCTAGGAGCACATCCTCTTACATTAGATATATTAACTGAATTTAATGGTTTGTCGAGGAAGTACTAGATTGATTTATCTCAAATATGTCAAAATACAGGCCCTATTGATAAAACAGATCCATTTCTTATTAAAAAACAACATTATGATTTAAAGAGGTTCAATATATTTCATAGGTGTAGGCAAACTCCTGTTAAAACCCTTCTACTAGCAGGCTGTTGACATGAGGCAGACTTCGGAAATTGCTGTCCCTATCTTTCAGAAACACACACACCCCCTGACACCCCACATTGAAAACTACAGGCATTTTCATTCTTTTTTTCTTTTCATTCATTCAATGGCTATTTAAAAAAAAAATCTATATAGCACAAGTCTTTTCTGTCCTCCTTAATGGAGGCCTGGGACAGTTTATTCTGTAGAAGAAATTTATGTATGTTCTGCATTCATCTGAGAAAGATGCAATATATCTTGATGGTGACAGAATTAGCATTGCTCAGATTCTAATGGGATTAAAAGGAGGGGATTGAAAAGGTGATGATGTTAAAACATCTATTCTGAGAAAAGCAATAACAGTTTTACAAGTAATGTATGCAATATCAAGTGGAGAAGATAATAACAGTGGCTTTTTTGACTTATTCTCAACCTTTACAACCCATCAAAAAGTTAATTTAAAGAAAAAAAAAACTGCAGAGAAAGTAGTGTGACTGTATTTGACCTAATAAAACCAGGAAAAAAATATATTAGCTCATAAAACATTGTAATGATATCGACTACTAGATAAGTAATAAAATTAGCCTGATGAGCACACACATTCAGCAGTATGATTGAAAACTACAGGACTGCCAAAACCAGATTCCACTTCAAGCTCAGGACTGATCAACTTTCCTCAGACTTCCTACTCTAAAAGATCATCCACTAGTAGTCTTAATACCATTATACCATTCACAATGGACTTTGGCATTTAGTCCAAATGCCTAAGGTTTATTATTTCCACACAGCCATTTCTAGCACACGGAACTGAGTTTAACTTAAGTGCCAAACTCTGCCAATAGGAAGCCTAACAAATAGCTGGAGTCTAGGCTGGACAACAGTAACACTCCTTTCTATTACCTACAAATAAGGAACAAACCACAAGAGAAACATCTGAAAAAAATCCTAAAAACAAATCATGACTGACTAAGAAACAAATTTATAGAGCAATAAAAGTGCCTAAATTTGAACCTGGATGCTCTCCATGTGCAGTAACTAAAAAAAAAATAAAAAAAAAAATTGCTATTGTTATTCAAACTTTGAAAATTATATTACATGTTGCTTTCAAATCAAATAAATCATGTTAGTGGACACGGTAAAAAAAAAAAAATAAAAAAAATAAAAAAAAAAGGAGAAAGGTTGATTTATTTGCTTTTTTTCCAGAAAAAAATTTAATCATATTACTTTAAAAATAATAAAAAATTCTATAAGGCATGGTTAAGGCAACAAAATAGTCTTCCTAAATTAAAAAAAAAATAAAATAAAATAAACCCACACTTTAATAATGAGCCATTCTGGAAGAATAATAAATACAACTGAACAAATAATTTACAACATGTCATTTACTGATCTAATTAAAAATTCTGTTTCTATTCATGGAATGTCTGTGAACAGCTTATAAGATCATTGAAACTACATTTTCATTATCTGAATTTAGTCAATGACATTTAAAGGTATTTTTTTAAATCGAAGTTTGTCATAATATTATGATTAGGTACAGGTATTTTTGTAAATTATTACTAGTCATATTGTGCAAGCGCTAATTAGTCATCCTTCATATTTGCATTAATTTTATTTTTGGACAAATCACAGACTGTGTGACACAGCTTGATCCCCTGACAGGTCGGCCATACTTTCTGGACTTGGCATTCAGAGATTAATCTTGTAAAACTAGAAAGTTCTATGAATATGTTTTGTAAAGGCTTACTTTCTTCCTAAAAAGCAATTTAAAAGTCCAATAAAATTATTTAAAATCTCAGCCAAGTCTGAGAAGTTGTGTTTTTCCTTTTGTTACTCATCCTCTTGTCACACTGGAGGAAGAGCTCTGCCCTTGATGGCAGCTGAACTCTGTCTGTTGGTGAGGAAGAGACTTTCTCACTTTGCCTTTCGGATCCTTGTTTACCGAACCTTACTCTTGCCCTTTATTTCATATGCACACTGCCCTTTGTGTACGACTGTCTCACTGAGAAGATGTTGACAGCTCATTCTGCGCTACATGGCTGGCTTTAACACACAGGTTTTGGCTACCACTGTTCCACTTCTTAAAGACTGTAATTCATAGTGACCTAAAGGCTTGCTGATCTACAGGAGGAACATCATCTGGGGCTTCACACTGAATATAAATGCATCCTTCTCAATACTGTAAATATTTTCCTGTGAGCAGCATAAGACCACTGCTGACATTAGTGTCTAAGCTCAGCACATACCTTAATGGAACATATGCAGCAGAGTATATGTGCAACGTGGAAAGTTTACAGTGCATCTTAAATATACTCTTCATTTTAATTTGCACAAGGATATAGCTTCAGAGAGTGGGCATTGTTTTACATATGTTTTATAAAAAAAAAAAAAGAATAATCTGTCACCAAATATACACCAGCAACTCAGCCACAGGTATCAATACTACAAAGCCAGAGTGCATGATCCCATGGCACTGGGAATTCTCATTTTCTCCCTGAGCGATATCATTGGTAATGTCGAATGCCTCTAACGTTATCCATAAAATGTTGTTAGGATGCTAAGATTTGCTCCAAGTTTGATGGAATTACATATGTTCACTAGCTACTGCTGTTCTCACACATAGGAACATTAAACACCCTTGTCAGGACAGATATGTCTCATAAACTAAGAGAGGAAACTACAGAGAGTGAACCCACATCCTTAGATTCTTCTGGTGTTCATTGTCTTTGAAGCTGAGACATAGCATAACATTCTATAACTCATTTTTTCCTGGAGCTGGAAATAAACTAAATATATATATATATATATATATATATCTATATATATATATATATATATAAGAGAAAAAAAAAAAAAAAAAGAATGCAATCAGACATTATTTTTTTACCCAAATAATTGATGGAAATAGTTTATATAACAGTTATCATCAAGTCTTTGAAATTGCCAGAGAATTAGCTGCTTAATTCTTTCTGACTTTTAATAGGGTTTAGATGTATAATTCTATTTAATCTCTGATAAACCTACATACACCTTTGGTATAACACATTTTAAAAGTGACCACTGTTAGAAAGGTAAGTCAAAAGAAGTGCAGCTATAACACTAAAGAGCTCCAGCTCACCAGTGAAGTTAGTTACTGTAGCCCCGTGTGAATGTCCACATAATAATGAAATTGAAATTTAGGGTGGTACTTGTGAATATTAATGTCCTTATGTAGAACCATTTTTATTTTTAAAAGGGAATCTATTAATTCAAGCCGTATCTCATATTTAAGTGTTGAATACATTCAAGTCAGTATCTGATTACATCTTTATACAAGTTAAACTTGAGCTTAATTGTCAGATTTCACCAGAGTGAAAAATCAATGTGAGACCAGAATCTGATCTATTCATAACAAACTGGGAGAGGGATAGTATTTTTATCAATGGCCCACAACTGCATCATACATGCTGTTTCAGGAAAGAAATAATATTTTACTACAACAGATAATACAAAGCATAAAACAACCTCAGCTAATACAATTTAAAAGAGTACCTAGCACTGAAGGTTATTTTAAATATAAAGGTAAAACAAGGATTCTTAAATACAAAACATGAAAAATTCCTGCCTGACACTAGTTTGTATCACTGCTATATTAGGATAGAGGGGATAAATGAGATTATATGAATTAGGGAATGTAGAGAACAAATGGTATGCAGATATTTTTGCTAAATCTACTGCTTCACACAGCAGACATGTCATGATCCTAAAACAGAATTATTAAGTCATGAAGACAAACTCAGAAAATTAAGGTTGGATTATGGCTGCTGGTGCAGTCCTAATTCTGCCCTGTGCACCTGCATTATGAGGAAGCTTTTAATTACCTGATCACACTCATTTTCACATAGGACCTCTGTCACAGTTAGTGCATAACCTTCTCTAAAATAGCATAATTAATTTCCTTATGGATTTTCCTGCAGTGGTCATAACAACAGTTGGTGAATGCTTGATGAAAATTAATTGTCTTCTCAACATCATTTATTTTTCCATGTGAACAACTGCTGCATTTTCCACAGCCTTGTTCCTGGAAACAACTGCATTATTCTGAGTGAAGCTGAGTATAGCCTGAGGCAGACATGCAACGTGGAAAATTCCATCTCTACCTTTAAAGTGTTGCAGTTATAAATGACTGAAAAGAGGGTCTGATAGGTGGAAGTGTCAGAAACCTTCACAGTAGATGTAGCCAGACTCTTAACTGGCATCAATTAGCTTCTGTGTAATGGCTTCAGTCTTACTTGTAAGATTGAAAATCTGTCTAAAAAGGCTGTATTTGAATAAAGATGGAAAAAGACAGGTTAGGAGACTAGATTATAACGGAGCCTAAAATAGAAAAGCTATGCTGATGTGAGAACACTCGATATCCAGGATTAGAAATTATGAAAGGGAGATTTAAACTAACTTGTAACAGAGAATGGGAACTCTGGGAAAAAAAAAAAAAAAAAAAAAAGAAAGAGAAAGACTAGAGGAAGAACTGGACTTGACTGGGAAATCAGAAAATAAACAGACTGGACAACAGCCTTGTTGGATACAGTAAGGAATGGAAAAGTCAGATTAAGAGATTAGGAAGACTAAATCTCAAAATTTAGGGGAAAGTTAGATGAGATGAAGTGCCTGGGAGAACAAGCACTAAATTGTGCTGATAAAGGGTACTGAATGAAACAGAAAGACTAGAATCAGGGAAATTTGACTGTTTCAGGGGAAGGCTGGTGCATGCCATTCTCTTTACTGAGCTGTCATCCACTGGACTGGAGCTTGGATAGATTGGAAGGCATACTGTAAGGTACTGGAAAGAGACAAGACTGGGACTAGTGACTGACTGGAAGAGATAAATCAGAACTTTTTAGTGAACCCAGGCTGAAAGTAAAGGCAACAAGCAGAACAACAGCACTCGTCTGAGCTTGTGACTTCCCAGGGCTGCAGGATTCCTCACTGCACTTTTGTACAGGCAAGTGTAGGTGCTTACTACTGCTAAAATATCCATCTCACTGCATGATCTTTTAGATGGCACTCATGATTATACCCTGATAAATCTAAGGTTTTGTTAGCTGGAGCATATACTGTCTGAGGCAAGACATAGCTGACAGGCAATCAACAAGCTCTGATAATAGGTTAAATGAATGATGCTCTGGCAAAAGAAAGACTGAATCAGTTCCTTGCCTCTCTCACCAGACCTGTTACTAGACAAGTCACTAGCATCACACTTTCTAAAGCGGTATTCTGTATTCTTCATTACCTAGGGATCTCACCCATGGCAGCAACTGAAGCTAATGGGAGCTCTACTTTGAACGTTTCTTATGTTCATACCACATAAAACAGAAGTAATGAAATCTCATCTCATGGTTGTCTCAGATTCCAGTCTCTCCTTAACCTCCCTCGATTTGTGCATTAGACAGAAGAGTCTCAGCAGCAACATAGGTTCACAAGCTTTAAAATAAAAGGAAATCATAGAATCATTTTAGTTGGAAGAGACCCTCAGGATCATCAAGTCCAACGATAACCTAACCAACTCTAGCACTAAACCATGTCCCTAAGAACCTCATCTAAGCACCCTTTAAACACCTCCAGGGATGGTGACTCAACCACTTCCCTAGGCAACGTGTTCCAGTGCCTGACAACCCTTTCTGTGAAGAAACTTTTTCTAATATCCAATCTAAAACTGCCTGGCTCAACCTGAGATCATTTCCTCTTGTCCTATCACGTGCTACTTGGGAGAAGAGACCAACACCCTCCATGCTACAACCTCGTTTCAGGTAGTTTTAGACAGTGAGAGACAGCCTCCTTTTCTCCAGGCTAAACAGCCCCAGTTGCCTCAGCTGCTTCTCATCAGACTTGTCCTCCAGGCCCCTCATCAGCTTCATCACCCGCTTCTGCACTCTCTCTAGTACCTCAATGTCCTTCTTATGATGAGGGGCCCAAAACTAAACATGGGATTCAAGGTGGGGCCTCACCAGAGCTGAGTACAGTGGCATAATAACTGCCCTAGTCCTGCTGGCCACACTATTCCTGATAGAAGCCAAGATGCTGTTGGTCTTTTTGGCCACCTGGGCACACTACTGGCTCATGTTCAGCCGGCTGTCAATCAGCACCCCCAGAACCCTTTCTGCCACGCAGCTTTCCAGCCATGCAAATGATTGCATGGCCACATTAATTCTGACACATATAACTTCGGCATTCTTGAATTTATAGTAGCGATGTCATTCTTACAACTTATCTTTTAATTTGCAATTCATTTATTTCAGCTTTTTGTTTTCGAGCACCAAAGGTCATTTATACATATCTATAAAGGTTTTCATAATTAAAACTTGCTCCAAAACCATTTGGCCTACAGCTACTTCTCAGTTTAACAGACCTTTGATTGTAGTCATTGGTTTTGTTTTGTTTTGCACTTATGACTTGCTTGTATTTCCTGAAATGACCACACTCACTCCTCATTTTCATTATTTATAATTTTGTACATTGTTTTTATTCCTGTACTCTTTGTATTTTATTTGTACATGTGTAATGGACTTCATGTTTTCTTTGTAGGACTTAAAACATACATGTTTTTGTGTACTGTAGCTATTTTTCTCCGCAGTCATTAATTAATGCTAAGTATTAGAAAGGAAAGAGAATCTGGACAGATGTCCAGATTTTTCCTCAAGGGAGCCAGCCATTTTCTGTTTCATAAACAAAATCTTTTATGTACCCTAAGCAGCCCTGAAAGGTTTGGTTTTCCAACACATTTGCACTTCTCTAAAGAAACTGAAAAACAAACATCACATCATTAATGGTATGAAAATGACTATATACTGAAATATATGCTTTATCTATTTCCTCTCTCAGCTTCCAATGGGTTTGATTGTTAACTATCTGTCTACATATATTAGCTCAAAACCTACTTACAGTGTGGATTTTTATTTAATAATGATTCTAAATCTGTGCTGTGTTTTGGAGACATATGTAATAATGGGCAGTGTGCTTGAACTACACCAGCAAAACTGATGCATTTACAGTTCCTTTATCCTGGGAAGGGGATAAAGTTCTCTTGTCCTACATCTTTGAGATAGATAAAGATATCTAGAAACAAATATCAAGTTGATTCAAAGATCAAAACTCATGTCACCTCATTTAAGGCACTTAAGTGAAGTTTTTACTAGGAGCCTAATCCTTCTCAATATGCAATTAAAAAAAAAAAAAAAAAAGGAAAAGGTAATGATTCAATGATTTGCAAGATACTGTATAGATAGCATCAAGATATTTCTTGTTGTGTCAGGAACATCGAGGAAGTGCTTGAAGTTAGGCAAGTAACCAATAAGCCATGCACATAGACAGATGGTGGGAGCACAGCCTTGCCTCTCTCACCCAGTGCTCCATTTTTACAGAATTTTGATACAAATGGAACAAAAATATTTTTTTTTTTTCTCAAATTGGTGCTTTTCAGTGAATGAACTTCTAACATGTTCCTCTTTTCCAGTTGCATCACATTCCTGAAACAAGTACAGACAGATGAGCTGCAGGTTTTTTCTATAAAAATAATTCTGTATTCTTTTTGCCCTACTCCTTATTTTATCAGTATAATGAGATCAGTAAAACAATAGAAAGTCATCACACTTTGCACAAATTTATAAGGTGGAGAGAACATTGACCAATTAACACCAAGAAGAGAGACAAAGCAATTATCAGTTTGTCAATTATTTAGACAACTACAAATACATGATTAATCAGTCTTTAAATTCCTCATATTGTCCTTTAAAGATGGTTCTTTCTGTGTCTTCTCTCTTCACTCTCTGTGGTCTCTATTTTTTCTTATAAAAGAAAAGAACCTAAATGGTTGTCATTTTCTAAATGAATAAACTGAGAAAGTACATCACCAGGGCTGTCACTCAGAAGAAATATTCAATTAATTAGCAAATAAAAGTGTATTTTTCTTGAGGTCTAATTAATTTAACTGAGGTATCAATAATTTAAACACTACTCAGTTCTAGCTAGCAGGCTTTATACTGAAGTTATGTGAGTATTTAAATACTTCTTACTAATTATTCCCCACACAGTAAAAACTGCCTGTTTCTTCATAGATTAACTGTCAGGATAACTGCCCTAATTAAATTAAATTAGGATTTCCATATGCAGCAATGTATGTATTGTAGCTGTTGCAGGAAGATTAAGAAGAACTTCATGTAGAATTTTGATGTTTAAGGACTATTTAAGTACTTGCACTATCAGTCCTATTTAAGGACTACTGCAAAAAATCATGCAAACCGATAGAAGCTATCTATTCTATTAGTTTAGTTCAGCAAATTGAAATCCACAGATAGTCTACAAATATGAATATTAATTTACATGGCTTACCACTTGAAATTAGCTAAATAGCTATGACATACAATATGAATAATCTTTCAGATAGTACTTCTCAAATACAATAGATATGACTTTCCTAGTCTTAGAATTTGTATCTCCAGATGCTAGAGCCTGGACACTTTGAGAGGTCTATTCTAATCTTGTATACACAAGCACCAAAAATTAATGACTGCATGAGCCAAGGAGGACTTTTAAGCCATCTGCTTGCATTTTGGCATACCTGCATATCTGAGATTAGAATTAAGTTTTAGGTGTCTACAGTTTAGAGTCCTATAGACAGGAATAGCAGAGAAAGGCCTGCATCTAGTAGAGTCCCTCAAGGGTCGGTGCTGGGACCAGTACTATTCAATATATTCATCAACGACTTGGATGAGGGAAAAGAATGTACAATCAGCAAGTTTGCTGATGACACCAAGCTAGCGGAGTGGCTGACATGCCAGAAGGCTGTGCTGCCATCCAGCGAGACCTGGACAGGCTGGAGAGCCGGGTGAGGAAAAAATTAATGAAATATAACAAGGGAAAGTGTAGAGTCTTGCATCTGGGCAGGAACAAGCCCAGGTTCCAGTATAAGTTGGGGAACAACCTGTTAGAGAGCAGTGTAGGGGAAAGGGACCTGGGGGTCCTGGTGGACAGCAGAATGACCATGAGCCAGCACTGTGCCCTTGTGGCCAGGAAGGCCAATGACATCCTGGGGTGTATTAGAAGGGGGGTGGTTAGTAGGTCAAGAGAGGTTCTCCTTCCCTTCTACTCTGCCCTGGTGAGACCACATCTGGAATATTGTGTCCAGTTCTGGGTCCCTCAGTTCAAGAAGGACAGAGAACTGCTGGAGAGAGTCCAGCACAGGGCAACAAAGATGATTAAGGGAGTGGAGCATCTCCCTTATGAGGAAAGGCTGAGGGAGCTGGGTCTCTTCAGTTTGGAGAAGAGGAGACTGAGGGGTGACCTTATTAATGTTTACAAATATATAAAGGGTGAGTGTCACAAGGATGGAGCCAGGCTCTTCTCGGTGACAACCAATGATAGGACAAGGGGTAATGGGTTCAAACTGGAACACAAGAGGTTCCACTTAAATTTGAGAAGAAACTTCTTCTCAGTGAGGGTGACAGAGCACTGGAACAGGCTGCCCAGGGAGCTTGTGGAGTCTCCTTCTCTGGAGACATTATTCAAAACCTGCCTGGACAAATTCCTGTGTAACCTCATCTAGGTGTTTCTGCTTCAGCAGGGGGACTAGACTAGATGATCTTTTGAGGTCCCTTCCAACCCCTAACATTCTGTGATTATGTGAAAAGAATGAGCTCCCAAACAGATAATGCTCTATCATTCGTTTTTCTCAAGACAAAATGCCCTAGTGCTTTCAGAAGAACATATTAAATACCTTTGCTTGTATTCAAGCTCATACATGAGCAGTGGAAATGACCCTTTGGTGGCTCAAGTCCCCAGAACAGAGTGATTTTTTTTCAGTTAAGCATTTATCCTTCTTGTACTGGCCTTTGTCACAAATTCACAGAGAACTAGAATTGTAAAAAAGATACCTTAGACACCAGTTTTAATCTTCTCTCCCTAGGAAGCAAAATAAATTCCCTTCCATTTCTTTTCCTTTCATCTCACGTCATCTTGTTCTTAGCCTCAGTTTTAGATAAAATAACCAGCTCCTCCCTATCTCCACAGAATCACACAATACCCATTGTACAGTTTGATTTCCCAAAAGAAATCTCCCAAGTTTCTATGAGGTATTTCTATCATAATCTTTTTTTTTCCTCTCTGTTTTCTTTTTAGGGGGAAAAATATCAACAAAGATAAGAAACATATGGGACCAAATCCCTCCATGCAATTATCTCCCATGTTTGTGAGGGATGTAGAGATGAGAATAACACTGCTCAGAAGGAAATTTCTTTTAGTACTTTTGTTATGCAACTTTTTGCCTTGTGTTAGACATAAATCGTCTCTGAAATATCAAATGCCTTCTTGAGTGGAAGTGTCACAGACAGCCATAATGTGAAATACTAATATTTTGCTATGATAAAGGTCAAATAAAATTCTTCTTACAAAGCTTATTTATCAGATTCCTCTTCTATGTGTTCTTCAGGGCAGATTTCAGCTGGAGTAAATTGCTTTAACTGCAGGAGCCCTGATAACTTACCCCAAACTGAATAGCTGACCCTCAGTTTCTAAACACCAAGCTTTCCTCAACGGAAAAAAAGATAACAATTATACTGAGGAGCAGGAGGAGTTTGAAAGAGAGTTTGAGTGTCTGATGTGACATTTCCACACTGTTATATGAAATTTGCAATTGAAATAGAGCAGAGTAGCAGCTTTTCCTACCTCAGGCTCTATATGCGCTAAATGTTATGCACCCCCTGCAAGCAGAGATGACACCTTTTTGCTAACTGTCAAAAATTATTCAAAAAAGGGGAAAAAAATTGTCTGTAGACGCAGAGACTTGCTTTGGCTACTTCCGTAAGTACCTCCTGCAGAGAGTCAAAAGGACTGTGGGACTACATTATTAAACACAGTGTGCCCTTGCCAAATGCTCTCAGTTTTGTTAATCTCCTGAGAACACACATATCTGAGGAGCTCTCCCAGCTTAGACTGTGGTGCTCAATAAACATGGATAAACCAGAGAGAAGTAATTTAGGAGAACTGAAAACTGGTGATGGGCATTTTGAACATTTTGACAACACATAGTTTATTATTTTTGTCAACTAATATTGAAAATAAAATTTTAATTAAGGAAAAGTTTGAAATGTAAATGGAAGGGAAAATGGAAATTAAAGCTATTTTGTGACTTGTTCTTGTTCTGGTTCACTGTATAAACTATTTAATGATTTACAACTGGGGATAAGTGCTAATGTTTGAATAGCTGTTTGATGAACTATGTCAAATGATACAACATTAAAAATAATATAGACAACATTAACTGAAAACTATATTTCTTTTCCTCAGAAGAAAGATCTATTTGTGATCTGAAGTTGTAGACATATTCAGCTTAGAAGAAGAGTTTATCATCAGTTTACGCTTTTTAATGCTAAGTGAAAGAAAAGAATACACATGATACACCATTTGATTTCACAGTGAAGGGTTTTGCACAGGGAAAACTCAGAGAAGTAATTTTCCTATTTGTTTGGGGTGTTTTGTTTTGTTTTCCTTATTTTTACTTTTTCCAGATTACGTAGTTAGAGTATTACTGGCCCTACACACAGGATGTTTTTTACCCAACCAAGTGCAGAAGTCTACAGAGAGAATGTCATTATAAGAACAGGTTTGTATAGCTCCATTTACAGAATTATTAGAAAGTGAGAAGTGAGTGGAGATAGTACCCTCAGAGACAGGACTCAAGGCTTTGCTCACATCTATATCCTGTTGTCCTTCATCCTGAAAGGGCTCATGGAGCTTTTGTGATCACTGTTTCTATCCAAAAAGGAAATGACAAGGATAATACATTTGGTCATCACTGACAGATACAAATGAAAATTGAAGCATGGACTTTCCTGATACTTTCAGGTTACTAGGCTGGCTAACAACTTCATCAAATGAAATATTGATTTTTCTGATGACAACTCCAAGCAGAATCCTATTTGAATTCAGCTCAACTTAATTGCTATTTATCTGGTATTAAGGGGAAAAAAAATAGCAAAAAGGTTTTCCAGTCTAATGTACCATAACCTCTGAAGTTATTTTTAAGCTTGACTATACATCAGAGATCTCTTGTGTAGAGACTGACAGCTGCCAAAAGAGGTAATAAATATTTAATTGGCTACTTTCATCTACTGCTTTTTCTTCAAATTCCACAATAAGGAAAAAACAAACAAACAAACAAAACAAACAGCTTTGCGCAGAGGAAATAACTGAATAGTATTGTCTAATAATGATTTTCTTCATGTTTTTGGTGAAGGTATGCAGAGACTTATTTTGGGAAATTATGCATGAAATTTGCTGTATGCCATGAATGCTAACAATGAGTGTCCTCCTCGGGATTTCTAATGTTTTGGAACATTTCAAGCATCTTAACTTGGACATATAGAAATGTAATCAAATGTAAGAACTGAGTAATTAAACTGACAATGTAGATATTGAACTTCCACTGTCATAAACTGCAACAGGTAATAAATATAATATTTCATACATATTGATTATTTTGTGTTTCAGGTCCAGAAGTCAAATTCTATTTCTTATTACCTGTGGGGGGAAAAAAAAAAAAAAAAAAAAAAAGACAGAAGATTTCAACTAAACCTTTAGTCATCCAATCAAATAATAACTGATGCTTGCAAACTGACTGATAGGTAAACACAAACAGTAGGAGAAGCAGGGATAGTACGTCACAAAATGGACTGGGCTAATTAATCAGATGAGTTTAGCTTTAGTAATTAATGCAAATATCTCAAAGCATATTCATTAGTGTTTTGCAGCACATTTTGCAAAATAAGCAATTTTGTATGCAACTGTGATACAAATGTTCTTGAGGGCAAATATGGTTATGTTGGTCATGAAGGTCATGCTGACCTTCAGTTAGCAATAGCTGTGAAATCTCCCGAAAACAAATTTCCAATGATAGTTGGGGCAATAATCTTGAGTTTTGGTATTTTCCAGGTTTACCTAAACTCATATTTTTCTATTTTATTCCAAAAGAAAGGAATAAATTTGACCATCTAAGTCAGGCATGGTTTGGGGTGGGACATTGTGGGTGGGGAACAAAACAAAACAAAAACCAGCTTGAAAACAGTCATAGACTCATGAAACGGTTTATGATGTTGGAAGGGACCTCTTGAGATCCTGTAGTTCAACCAAATAGTGAAATTTTACTTCTACTCTGATGTTATTTTTAACAGAGGTCATCACTGTAGGTGCTTCACACAGACTGAATCGTGTACTGCTGCCTTTAGTTTGATATTAGGCTTTTTCCTGTTTTGTATAAGTCTATGAAAAATATCAGGAAAAATATTTCAGAAAAACTTTAATTTGAGGATAAAGAGCAGGAATAAAGATTCTGTAATAATCTTAAGTAATTTTTAAGCTACTTCATCAAGAGCTGTAATACTAGATAGAAAAGCAAATCCGGAATGTGGAAAATTATTTTCTCTTTTGAAGAGTAGCTCTCAAGCTTTACCATCAAGTGGTCAATATTATGAAACAAGACACACACTGTTAAACTTTGGAACTGGCTAGGTTTTGATCTCAGTTGTAACTTTTTCATTTCTGTGGCTAAAAATTGCTTGAGAGGATTGCCATGAGATTTTTCATAGACTTCTTGCCATAATTTAATGGGAAACTCACTAACAGCTTCTGTATAAAGGCCTGTTCTTCAGAGGAAATATACATACAACTACATGTCATCAGGAGACACTTCATAGAAGGTGCTTTCCTTTTTTACCTGAACTTCACAAAACTGTTTCTTATTTCTACACTCCAAACAATTGTCCATAAAATTCAGCATGACTCTTCATACAAGCTTTCTTCTTACCTTTTTGGTTTTTTGGCTTCCTTCTCCCACCCCCAAATTAGAAAATCATCGAGGCTTTAAGATCTCATTCAGCAGTATGCAGGTGTGAATAAAATATCTAATCTAAACAGCTGTTAAATCCGAAACCAAGAGGAGTCACAGAATAATGGCATTCATAGTCACAAAACTATTACTCATTTTTACACAGACAGTCATTTCTTTTGAATCCTTATTTGGAGGTATAAAAACTGACAGCTACTGAAATGTTTCTTAAAAGTGCACCCCAAAACTTTTTTATTTGGTTTGGTTGTGGTTTGTGTTTGTTTTTTTAATAATGATTTTCAAGGTTCCTATTAGGCGGTTAAAAAAAAAAAAAAAAAAAAAAAAAAAAAGTTTTCCTAAAGGAATTAATACCCAAATCGATGCTTTGTATTGATCCTAATACAATGATTTATTTGCTACCTAATGGTACCTCTCCTATCCAGGTTTTTAAACAGCTTTTCCTTAAAGCTACAGGAAAAGAATCGCTCATAACGGGTAAAAACAGTGTCAGCTAAAAAATGGTACTAAGCTTTTTTTGGTGAATTGTATTTTAGATCTAAGTTAAAGACATTAGCATTGAGGAAATATTTTAAAAATCACATCTTTCAACCCTTCTACCCTGCAAAAACAAAGTGGAAATACATGCTGATCTCTCCTACTCCCCGCATTTAACGTGCAGTATGTAAATTGAGCTTGAAAAACTGTTAGAAGGGAAAAATACATTCAGATGTATCCTATTTCCCAGCCTGAATTTAAAAAAGCTGTTTATCATTGAAGATGAGACCAAAAAAAAGTGTATTTTGCTTCATCAGTTTATCTTACTTTTTTTTTTTTCTCTTATCCTTTCTCTCCAGGATGTAATTTGAAAGGCAACACTTCTTCCTTTGTTCAGTAGTTGATTTGTGACAAATACTACCACAATAAATAGAGCTACCTTATTGAATTGGTGATAGCTCTATAAGCAATTAAAAATCCTTGAAGTCATTACAACTTTTATACAAAAATAGTAAGTATTTTGACTGTATTTTCTCACTTTAACTCGATATATTCTACATTTTTGAAGGGCGGAAAGCGGGACAAGTTTTCAAAAAAAAGTGAACACCTTAAATACCAGAGGCTGAATTGGACGTCTGAATACCCAAGATGTTTTCAAAATGAGACAGCTGGTAACATTTTTGAGAGAGTTTTTTTATGAGAAATTTGGAATCAGTAATTTCTAAAGGATTATAATTTAGAATGACTGATCAGATTATATATTTACTGTAGCATAATACCAGCAATTTTCACATTTGAAATCTCATATGAAACAAGAAAAACAAAACAAAACAAAACAAAACACTTCATAATCAAAGACTACTTGTATTTGCACTTAAAATATATTTAAGCATTTGCAGTATTATTTATCATGACCAACAGTAATTTTGTACTCTTATAGTGGAAAGTTTGGAGTATGATGTAAATTAGAATCACTCACTATGATAGTGACCTATTACAAAACCTATGCTAAGAGAGCATAACAATTGAGTCTACATCACACAGGTACTATGACTACTACTAAAATCCAAATTGGTGCTTGAGTTATATTTATGCCTGTTTCATATATGTTTTATATAATAACCCAGTATTGTTGAACTACTTTAGAGTTTGGGACTCCAAATTAGACCAAACTCATTCTCAGAGATATTTGACTTCCAAAACTGCATTCCCAATAACTTAGAATTTATTATTGAAACTGAAGTTTTTATTTTCCAGGTTAATGTTTCCTGAGGTTTGGGAACCATTCTAGTCAGACAGTTTACCTAAAACTGATGAGATGGCATGTCTATTTTATCATACTTTTTCTTCAAAATTTCTGGTAATCTTTCTTGGTTAAAATCTTCTGTAGAAATATGTAGAGAAATCATGTCATATTTCTATAAACTGTAATGATATGTCCTGGTTTCAGCTGGAATAGATTTAATTTTTTTTCCTAGTAGTTGGTATAGTGCTGTGTTTTGGATTTATGATGTGAATAATGTTGATAACACACTGATCTTCTAGTTGTTGCTGAGCAGCGTTTAGACTAATTCGCTGATTCTTCAGCTTCTCACACTACCCTGCCAGCAAGTAGGCTGGAGGTGCACGAGGACCTGAGAGGGGACACAACTGAGACAGCTGATCCAGACTGGCCAAAGTATTATTCCATACCATACAACCTCATGTTGAACAACTAAACTGGAGAGAGTTGGCTGGGCATTGAACAGCAGGTGGTGAGCAATTACATTGTGAATTACTTCGTTTGTATTTTATTTTATCATTATTGTTATTTTACCTTCCTCTTCTGTCTTATTAAATTGTTTTTATCTCAGTATATGAGTTTTACCTTTCTGCCAATTCTCTTCTCCATCCTGCTGTGGGGGAGTGAGCAAAGAGCCGTGTGGTGTTTGCTGGGTTAAACCACGAGAAGGTATAAAGTAGCAACTCAGTATCTTCACGCTATAGTTCTTCTGACTGCCCTCATTTATTAACTACTTGTTACCATTCTTATGCATCACAGGGGAGCTGCTGAATGGTCATGCTGGATTCCCAGCAATTTACACTGAAACCATATCAGAGTGCACAGCCACAAAGGACCCTCACTTAAGTTGCCTTCTATCAAGACTTCAGCCAATCCATGTGATATTTTTGTTGAGAGCAGTGGAATCAAAAGGCAGATACCCAGAAAAAACTCCATATGGATGTGCTGATCTCAGTTTTGCTTATAAATCCAGGCTGAAAACTGGGAACGGGGGAAGACAAGTATCACAAGGTGGGTGAAGAGAAGAGGGGTTTACTTATAACATTCACACACCATTATGGTGGAAATTTCAGCTTCAGGAACAACATGCATGATTTTTTTTTTTTCCTCTAAGATATCTTAGGCGAATTACTTAGTCTTTCTTTCAGCATCTGGTAGACCTGGATAATCAAAAATTGAATAAGAGTATAAGGGGGTTTGGAAATGTTCTGTATTTTGGAAGGATTGTGGAAATACAGATGTAAAGAACGGCAGAATTGATGTAACACCTGAAAGAATGATAGAAGCCTTACACATCTGGCGAAGACTGTCCAAATAATGGTCCTTCCTAGCCCAATCTTCTAGGCTAGGCCAAGAAGGCTTTCAGCATAGAAATTACTGCTAAGTTTATACAAGCACCTGCTGAGCTAAAAACAGCAACCTGTTCAAGTAAGAAAGGAGATCTGCAATCTCTTATATTGGTTTGAGAAAAAGCAAAGAACCAGACAGTGGAAAGACTTTCTTCTTGTCTTTTCTAATTGTAGACCATATCAACCTTCTTATTTTCATGAGATCATTTTAATGACCTTTAAGTGAAACTGGCTTATAAGCTCTGAGCACTATAAGTATGTATGACAGCATAATAGTAATTTTTATATTCTATACATAATTTTCAGTGGAGACTGAAAAAAAAAAAAGATAAAATCAAGCTAAAACTGAAGTCTCAACTTTGAGCACAAGACTCAGAGTTAGGAAGGTTTTATCTTTTTGAGTTTTGAAATAATAGGTTATTTCATGCAAAAGGAACTGTCTCCATCAGCTCTAACACTATGACTCATACTACAGTGCTCAGAAATGAAACATACTTCTGTAAGCTTTAATACTCCAGAAATATCCATAATTTCACGAGCCCAGGAACAAAGGAAGTCAAGGTCTCTGAAAAAAAAAAAAAAAAAAAAAAAAAAAAAAAAAAAAAAAAAAGAGGAATGTCCATACTCCTTCAACAAAAAGCTGACATCAGCATCATTAAATCCTATTAAAGAAAAAAAATCATATCATTTCCATTCAAAAGCTAGGTCTTCCTTGGAATTACTTCAGTTCCCTCAGAATATAAAGGTGGAAGACATGGAAAGGCAAAGCTTTTGCTGCCTTTTATTGCCGTGATATATCAGGTACATAAGACCTTTGTGGCCTTATGACCAGGTATTGATATTTATCTTCTGTAGGTGCTTTATTTGTTTTCCCTCCAGTTTATTTCTGAAGTGTGAAGCCTGCTTTCAAAATCCAGCAGAAGATATAATTCTAGTGAAAGTCTCAACCTGAATCCTGAAGGAGAACGTTTTATCTTTATGAAGTCAGCCTTTTCCACATTATTTTCATATTCTTGTGTGTATTGAAAGAATCTGAAAGAATTAGTACAACTGTTACAAGTAACAACAATTTTGCCATGCTTGTTGCTATTTCATACGTATTCACGCTATTTGAAGTGTAGTATTTCAACTGACTTCTGCAGACAAATTAATCCTGAAGTCATGGACTTTACTAACACCTATTTACAATATTATTTGAGGACCTCTACCTGAAAATTTCTGTTAATTCTACTTAAGTTCCTCCGATTTTGAGCAGACTCTGATTTAGTTATTGTTCCGAAGACAATAAGAATTCTCCAGTTTGGCTGTAGGATGCTTCTGCAGAACAGGGTTTGGAGAGTTTTTCTGTTCATGCAATCACCTCAAACCTTATTAATGAAAGAACTCATACCTTCCAAGATTCTTTCTGACCTCCTTTTCTTATTTTTTCCATAGTAGGTCATACACACATAAATATCATTAAAATTAAATCCTTCTGTGTTTATAGTTAGAACATCGGCATTGGTTTTTACTCACAGCTATGTTCAAAAAGAATTTTTTTCTAATTTCTGCTTCTTTCTCTTTCCTCCTCTTCATGTTGTCACTGAGGGAAAGAGATTAGGTGTTCTTAAGGTTGTTGAGGCTACCTTCTGTGTTAATTTCCTTCTCTTTTTTCCTCTGTGTATTGCAAGTTTTTCAGGGTAGCCTTATCTCTGAATTTCTTAGGTTGAATATCTGAAGTATGAGACAACATCCTTACAATGTTCTTTTTACCTTTCAGTCACTGACATGAGTTCACAATTTCATTATTATTTTTAAATTCTCCAGCTGGGAATTCCTGTTATTAAAAATTGTACCAAATGTCAGAAACAGAAAACAACAAGCAACCCACATGATAACTCATGAGTTACAAAGACCTATAAAATCAGCTGTTATTTCTTTGTTTATTGTAAATTTCAGAGACAGTTCATCAGACCAATACAAAGCACTCAGCACAGTCAGCTATTAAGAGATCTTGGCTCTTGAATAAGTATCCAGGAAACCAAAGTGAGATGGAACCTCACTGGGGTAGGAACTGTTCCAAACAGTTGCATGGGATTAAAGCCGCTTCGTATTGTCAGATGAACACAAAGTAGTCAACACATGCTCGCGAACCCAAACCCTAACATAGGCAATCAATCTACGTTATTTCTCAATTAATTAGCAGTAAATTTATAGAGTTATGCACTGCGAAGCATTACATGGTGTGGAAAAAATGGGTATAAATCCTTGATTCTGTCTGGATACCATCTACACAGTCTTCCAAAGGCAGAACTAGATCTCATCTCAGGATTAGACTAAATGTAAAGGCATCCTGATGCACACTCTGTAAATCATATGTCATCACACCCACAGAATCAGCATGACTGCAAAAAATCTCTGTGCTGAATGATCCCAGGAAATGCTGCTATAGAATAACAAAGACACAGTCAGTGGTTGTTGCTTCCTGCTTTGCCTTGTGGACAATTACGTAATGCATTTTCCAAGAGTTAAGCTATACTTCAGTGCTCAACTTTGAGACTAACACTGTGAGCCACAGAAGGAGGAATTACTTGATCCACTGGTGGAAACTCTCAGCAAGTCTCCACAATCTCTCACCCATCAGTTCACTACAACTGATCATTTACTGTATTATGTTGCTAATCATTCAAAGGCACCTGATAAATGCCTTCGAAGTACCATTGCACAGCAATTTGTGTTTGCCCACTGTTGTGTTTTCTTTAGTTAATTACTGTGTTGACAAGCTGTCCGCTCAGTTCAAGAGATCATCTTGGGAGGAGAGAGAAATACAGGAACACAACAGCAAATATTTTATACAGTCTTTCTGTATTAGTTTCCATTGTCTAAGTTTCTCTGGGAGCATGAATTACTGCTAATTTTCAGATATGTTATAACTACTTTAAAATGGCAAAGAGATTTATTTATTCCATTGTTTGAGTTGTCCATAAGCAATGTGTGAAAAGACAGATAAATACTGATGAAACCAAGATATCTGTACACTTAAGTGTGGGGCATGGAAAACTAATAATAAAAACAACCTATAGTGACCTAAGAAGAAGACCATTTTACTCAAGCAAACATTTATTAAGCCTATGGGACAGAAAAAAAAGGTTTCTCTGCTATATTGACATGCTGTCAAACCTAGAAAAAATGAGTTTTGAAAATTGTCCAATGCACTGACCTTTCAAACTGCAAATTAAAACTTAGGTAAAACCTAGGTTCAGATCCAGCAAATTCATTAAATGAGTGTGATAACAGTACATCCAGTAGAAGTGAGCTGTTGGCTCATTTCTGTCTATGACTTACAATAGCTGTATAAAGCCACTTCTAATAATTTAATTTACTTTCAGTTAAATATAAACAGAAGGAATAATGAAGTTATTATTTTGATGCAAACAAAAGATTGACACAGGTGCTGAATTTCCTTAAATGTAAGTATTATGGAGACATGAGATACTTCCCCGAAACAGCCCCTGAAAATGTAAGGAGAAGACAATTCCCAATTTCTTTTTCTTCTGTTTTGTTTTGTTTTGTTTAAGACATAAATTTCATAGCAAGCTAATTATATATTTTGAAAGCATCTCTGTTACTGTGCCTCATAGTATATTAATATATGAAGGTTTACTACATTTTAGAAAACTATGAATAGGAAAAATGTTTCTAAAACCAGAATCATTATTCAAGAAGTTTCAGGACAAGAGAAGAAATTCAGGTCTCCAACCATATTACCATTATTATCCTTAACATCCATGCACAGAAACCAATATAGAAACAGTTTGAGAAATTCATATCAACTTGAGCAAAGGAAAAAAAATAGCTGAAAGGTACTGCAATTGATGGCTCTACTAATCATCTTTAATGACAAGATTATGTTACATACACATCTAGAGCACTCCAAAGCATACAAGCCTTGGCAGAAATTGTAAAGGAAAATTAGGCAGACTGTCATGCTAGCTGAGATGCTTTGTTTTTATTTAAATACGTGTTTGTGCCATTCAAGCACTCTGACTTCCATCCTTCCATCTTGTTTGGTGACAGCTCCAAGCTACAGTTATCTAATGCATATTAACCATAACTCTCTTACTTTGCAGAGGGCAAATGTAACTAGCTTATGTGACCTATGATATCTGTTGTTCCGTGTAACAACTAGAGGAATGCTTAAAGGCTATCTTCACTTAAAAAAAAAAAAAAAAAAAAAAAAAAGAAAAGCTTATCTAGCTTAACTGACCTGATGAGGAAATAGAGAAAAAAAAATTGTTGTCAAAAAGATGGAAGAAAATAGTACTGTATTTTTGAGATAAAAGGGGAAAATCTCACAAGATTTTGATGGTCAATAAGTGTCTGTAAATTATAGATATGCAGTATATCTAAATGTGGGTCATATCTGTCAAAGAATTAAGCCACATACTCCTCTAATATATTGCTAAGGAAGTCCAAACATTAAGTGCGGTATCAATGATCAACAGAAAAAAAGAAGCCCTTATATTTTGCATAGGAGTCTTCTAAACAGGTCTAGAGGGTGATTCTAATCCATGATTTATAGAAGGCAATCTCCCAGATCCAGATCTCCTAAAACTATTCCAATAGCTCATTCTCACTGAAGTCAGTGAGGTCTCGGCAGTCAGGCATAGCAATATCAGTGCTGGAGTGGGCTCCATAAGTCTTATGACAGACTTTGCTTGGAAGGTTTGCAATAAGAGAAAGGAGAAGGTGAAAATGTCTTGTCAAATTGGTGTTACCCAAGACAGGAGCTAAATTTTGCCCTCTGACTGGCCAGCAGATGCCAAGCTGCGAGGAGCCTCACAGCAGTATGCTATGGGGAATGCAGTGGGGTTGTCTCTTTTCCATGGTGGTTTTGCTTGGCTACATTGCTTTCTCTATTACAGTCCAAACCCCCTGGCTGGGTAACAAGGCATTTAAACTACCTTCCCACTCTCTGAATTCCCCTTGGCCCTTTCACCTCTGTTTCAGCTGGCATACTCAGAGCTAGACTACGAGTCTGGAATCTACACTCACCTGCAGACATCATGTGTTCTCAGGTACCCTTTTTCCCTTGATTCTCCTACCTATAAAATAAGGAACGGTAGGGAATCTCACATATCTCATTCTTGGTAAAATAGCCTGAATGTCAAGTGTTGTCGGGATGGGAGAGTAAACATAAACAGGGTGCTTGACTTAGAAGCCAAAATTATTCAAGAGGTAATCACCACTAAACTGATCATGTTTGAGAGAAAGGGGGCTGTCAGTCAGATTTAAGAGCAAACAGAGAATTACCAAGAGGCTTTTGAGGAAACAAGTCAGCATGAAGTATGAATGAGGGATGAAAATTTGTTGTGATGGGAAGAGACACTGGAGTGGCTGTGGCCACAGCCAGGGGTTATTTGGGCACTGATGTTGTTTCCTCATGGCGCTGCAATCCCACAAGGGGTACAAAGGAGCCTCCTCAAGGGTCCTGTATCTATCTGGGTGCTGGCAGCATGGGACAGCAAGTGGAACCCCCACCCTGGGGTGCCTGGGCTGTGGGGGCTTTGTCACTGCTGTCTATGTTTGTTGGCAGGGTCTGGGGAGCAGCAGGGGCAGAGGGCAGACTGGAAAGTCTACAGCGACACAGGAATTGGGGTATATGAGACCACTCATCCTCCCTGAGGGGAGAGGTCTGCAACCCACACCTGTTGAATGAGCGGAAGGGGAAGGCAGAGCTTTTTGGAATTAGTTCTATAATGATGTTAAGAAATTTCTTATTGTAAGAGTTTTAAGTGCCTAGTATCATGATTTATTTGTTGTGTTATTATCCTGAATGCATAGTTCACTGAATGCCAGTTAATTACCAGTTGTTAATAAATGCATAGTTTGTTTCAATCCTGATTTGAATAAACTGCACAAATAAAGCAAGGTTGTTGTTTTTTGGTTGTTGATTTTTTCCTTGCAATAGGGTTCCTTCATCTTTCTCCTGCTTTGTCACTCGAGATTATAATTCTTAAAGTAAGAAACAAACTGAAGGCTTATCTTTTAACTGTGCACTAGCCACAGTACAAACTAAGTTGAAATAATCAAACCAGTCTGTGCTCTAGATAAGTTTGTTCAATATGAGAAGCTAATAGAAAGCAAAGTGCTAAAATCTCCCAGGCTCATCAACTACTGGCAAAACTTGTTAATACAATTTCAGCAATTAAGATGCACCTATTTGTCTTCTATTCAAGCTTCTGATTTCTTCCTAGATGAAACACTTCAGCTATATTTATCTTTTTGTCCTATAAATCATCATCTTCACCTTTTTTCATTGAGCAATTAAATCTCAAATTAATTATTTGGTTTCAGATGAACTTCATCATTAACTCAGAATTAAAATAAGAAATCAACTGTTAAGTCATTCTTTGTGTTTTACACTCCTCATGAAAATTGTTATTATGTTGAGAGGATAGTGACAGTGGCTTTTTTTTTTCTTTCAAATAGTTTCTATTCAATAGTCAGTTCTAAGAATGTGAGCATAAGCACTAATATTCAGTAATTTTAAATAACTTTAATTTACACTATCAGGAAGTAGGACTCCAAAGTACTAATTTTAATGTTACAGTATAGCATACAAAATGAAATAGATTAATAGTCTTTGACTTTATGGCCATTAACCTGTGGAAAGAAAACTTTAAATCTCCCTTCTTTTCTCTCTTAAGTCACCTCAGGTCAACCATGGCACATCCTCCAAGGGTTGCCCAGGGCAAGACTTGATGTTACAGTTGTGCCAGTCGAAGGCTTACTGCCATTAGCTTCCCGTTTTTGCACCTGACATCAGTTTTGATGTTTGTGAGAATATTTAACTGAAGCAACTAGTTTTCTGGTTGTTTTGTGTTTTGAAGGGTGAAGTAGGAGTAACGGGACCAGTAAGAGGAAAAGTGACACTGGCCAGAGGAAGGAACAAGTCCTACTGTTGACAGGTTTGGCTGTAATGCAAAACCTTGCCCTCTGTTTTCCATGCTTTTAGGTAACATCAACCAGGAGTAACAGAAGTATTTTAAACTAGCACTTGTTCATTGCCATCATATGGTTGACAAGATGAAAATGTGTTGATTCCAGAGGTTTGGTCAGACTACCTCCAGGCCCATATACATACACAAAGTATTCCTTTCCAAGGACAAAGACAACAAAACAAAACAAAACAAACTACCTTATGGACAGGGATCAAGACATTAATCTTTAGAGACTTATTTCTCTACAAATAAAAAGAAGATGTAAAAGAAAACAGTCCAGGAATGTGATGTCCAACTTGCAATAGATAAGAATTTTTGGAGGTCTCAAGTTAAGAAGGCCAATAAGGTGAGGGTTATTTTGTCTGGGGTTTTGTTTATATTTTGGTCAGGATAGGGGGAAGGATGTAACTTCTTCATTGATCTCACTGAATCAGTCAATTAAGTCTGTGAGTCATAAGACAGAAATCAGCCTTAGAAGACCAGAGGAGGCCAGAGGACCTTGAATCACATCTGACAGACACCTCACATGAGGAAACACTTGGACTTGAGGAACCTGAGCAAGAAAACAGGGATCAGAGACCTTTGGATCCAGCAGATCAAATTTCTAACTCATTAATCACTCTAGCCCAGAATAAAAATATAGAACAGATGTGATCTATACAGGAACAGGAATCAATATCTACATATGAGCATAAAATTTTCTATATATTTTTTAAAATGTTAATTAATTTTATATAAATAAAGGGTTTTCCCACCCCTCCTATTTAAGCTGCATAATGATAAACACTGTTTGTAGGCTGTTATTTCAGTCTCCTTCATCTGAGTCAGTAGTGATGATGCACTTTTGTTTGACAGTCAAGTTTTTGTGTGCTAAATTAGTTTTGTTAAGAACTGAGAGTTTTCAAATGCTCAGATGGGTCATACTTTAATCTATACTTTAGTGTTGCCCAGTAGTATCACCAAAATAAAATAGACTATAGCCCATTAAAAAATGTAGGCTTTGAACTGGCCAGTGCACTACAAATTATCTATATTTAATATGAGCTGGTTTTGGTAACTCCTTTTCAAACCACAATTTACCTGGCAATAAGCTTGACACCCTCAAAGTACAAAACATTATCAGCTTTCCGAAGAACCACCATTCAGTCAATTTTGTAAGTTTCTTTCAAATAAACATATGATCTGGTGACAGCTAACATACAAAAAACAAGACTGAGGTTTAATAACAACATGATGAAAGAGTAAATAGCCTTTGGGCACAGCAATAAAAAAATTATTTGTGTCTCAGCAAGCCATGATGAAATAGGAAAGAACAATGCATTGGAACTCAGCGTGTAATGCTGTCTTGCAATAAAAAGAAACATGATAAAATCATTTACACCAGAATAGATTGACTAAATCTCTCAGTATCAGGTCATGTCATCTTTTTATGAAATGGAGTACTTCAAAATTAGAGCATTAGAAATTCTGACTGACCCAAATATCCTACAATGCTATTTGCTTCCCACAGTCTTTTCTCTCCAGCAGATTTCTGACCATTTTACTTCATTTCTTGGTTCCCTCCACCCGCACAACCTATTATCTCATTGATAAGTACTGCCCTGCACTCAGGCTTTTGCAACACCTGGTGGCCTTGAGATCAGACCTCTTGACCTCATCTCTAAGGTCAGGGCAGAGTACCACTCTCTGGATCCCACTTCAATAGCTCATTTAGGAAGGGTCATTACTGTTATGAAATAGAATCATGCTATTTCAAACCTTCAAAACCATCAGGAAAACGGAAGCAGTGCAGTTTGAAGGTTAAAGTGGAAACTGCTTAAAGCATTTAAGTGGTGCAGAAGAGAAAAAAATGCATTTATAGATGGATGATGAAGAGATAATAAGACAGAAGATGGATGTAAATGGATTTTCTAGATGTAATAGCATCTGCTTTTCTGTTAATATAGCATTCCAGAAGTGAAAGAATATACCAATTTCCTTAATATGATGAACTTTTGAAGTGATTTTGTAAGTTTTTACTGTCAAGACAGCAAATTTCTATATTGGAGCAGAAAAAATTCAGGTATATTTATTTAGAATTCAAGTTTCAATTAAAAGCATACCTTTAGCATATATCAACTTTGATTTGTAACAAACCACAATTCTTAACAAGACTTAGATTTGTAAAAATGCTTAAAAATAATTCACAGGTTTTGTTTAAATTTACTTAATTCCTAAGCAAGAAAGATAAAGAAAACTGCCACTATGTTATTTTTGTTTGTTCAGAGGGATAACACATCAACCTTTAACCCCTTGTGTCTTTTTAGATCGCTAAGGTTGAATTTACCTGTACTCTAAAGCAGCACTAAGCAGGCCAGGCACCTCAGCTGAATTAGCTCTTTTTTTTATCAGAACAGCCTACCAGAATCTAATAGTCTACCTTTAAATTGGAAACGACTTATTGGCAGTGAGATAGTCACTGTATGAATGCACAGCACAACTCAACCCCTGAATGTGAATGATTTTCTAATTCACGGCTTTTCCAATATTCTCTAGTTTTCCCAGAAGTGCGAAGCTTTGGTGGAACTGCGGCATTAAGATTATAGTGAACTTTTTGTACCATGTAGTAGCTCATAAAACTCCAGTAAGAACAGATAGGCTACTTAGGTTACAAAACAGAAGTCCACACAGCTATCATGCATCAGCAGTAAAAGGAAGGCTGACTGTCAATAGACCATTGCAAGAAAACTTGCTGTGCAAAAAAGGTGGCACTAGTTGATTGCATAAGATGGCAGCATTCTGCTTAGGATTGATGCAGAACATTTACTTCTACTAAATCTTACCTGTATTCTGATCAATAAATTAGACCAAAAAATCATTAAAATGCAATTAATCTCTTCAAATATGGTCTACACATGGAATATCAATTTTAATACAGGAATGTGTCATTTATAAAACATCTTTAAAATATTTAATATATCCATCTCCCCTTGAAGACTGTATTGCATACAATGGAGTCTAGTATGTGCTAATACATTTTTAAATATATAAATGATAGTGATTTAAAATTTATGAAGTAATTAGTGGAATTACTAAGAATTACAGTACTGACAAAGAGGAAGATAGGTTAAATTTTTAATGCAGATCCAAACTCTGATCCCTATTGGGAATACAGTGTTAAAGCTAGGGTGACCAACCCTTGTATAAAATATTTTCCTGAAGTTGCTAAAGTATCTACTTGACCCTTAAGCTCTTCAAATAGTAGTGACAGACATTATTAAATCAAAAGAAAGAAGGAGGGAAATCAACTCCAATTTATACTGTGGTGGATGCCTCTTGCAAATTGCTAATTCTGTTCTACCTCTTACAAGTAACTGAACATCCTTCATGGAAGAGGAAGGCAGCAGATTCACTACTAGTCAATTGCACTTAAAAGAAAAATCTAGAAGGAAACAAATAACAGCAAAGTTTGAATTGCAGAGAGAGCATCACTTCTGCGTTTTTGGATGCATCCTTCATGTGCAAAGAGGTGTGGAGTGACAGGTTTTTTTTTTCCATGTGTCCTCAAATTACTTTTTTTTTTTAATTTAAATACCTCTTGTACCTTGACAAGGGACTCAACGCACCAAGTGAATTTATATATTAAGTTCTTACCTCAGCACTGCTTGCCTTTGGTGAAAAACAACTTGGTGCATGGCTGGTATGTTCCTAAAATGCAACTTAATGTCCCTATGTTGTAAAATGAGGGACTGAAGAGTAAAATAGACATTGTTACCTCACACACAGAGGCAGCTATTTTAGTCCACAGCATCTTAGTTCCAGTGGACAGGTTGTAGAAGAATGCTTCACTACTGAATCATGTCTAAGGTTAAAGTATCTCACTCCCTGGGGCAGGACATGTAGTATTTCATAATGAACAAAAGACTGACTTTTTCAGAACTGCATTTTGAGACTGTTCCAAATTTTTTTGTGTACTTGCAACAAATAATTTTACTGTTCTGTGGGAACAGACAAAATGATGGCTTAAAAAGAGTGTAGCACAACCTCCTGCTCCAACTCAGTCAGAATAAAGTGTTAGAATTGAAATTCCTTGTCTGGACCACGGAGTGAGCAGGCCATAATTTGTCATTTAAAGAGACCAGGATAAGATTTAAAAGTAGGGCAGTAGCACATAGTGGATTAAATTCAATTTGGAGAACTAGATACAGAAGCAGTCATATGAGAATTTCTGGCACATTGGAACTTCTGATAATTTTTCAAAACAAAATGTACTGAAAAGTGAAGAAAGATAATAATGTTGATATTATTGCTAGCTGCTTAATGCTAAAGTATTGTACTTGCATAACAGTTACAAGCCCCTGTTGTCAAGCTGTATATTTTTCTGTGATGCTTTTAAGTTGAAAAAAATCATTGACTTCTGTGTCCAAGCTGTATAGAAACAATGTTACAGAACTGTTCTTTGAAAAAATGCCCTGCTGCAAGACTTGCTTCACCCACCTCCCACCCTTATGCTGAATGTAGAAAAACAACATGTGCTAACTTTTAGAAATAAATTAAAAAAAAAAAAAAAAAGCACTGGTTAATGCTTTGCGACACTGTGTTGCTCATTGACACTTTCCTAAATATTTAATTGTACCGGATGTTTAAGGGATCTTTGTACCAGGTACATGTGATATAACAGTATACATGTAATACCTATATTTTTCATGATATTATTTTATTTTTTAATTTTGGAAAAAAAAAAATCTGATGTCGGTAATGGAAAATCCACCCAGACTATTGGACGTCTTTCAAGCTCTGTAAAATTTGGATGAATCCACCACTTAAATTTGCCAAAATATCTTCATTTTAAATTAAATCTAATTTAATCAGAAAACTCAGTTTTGCTGTTAATGTAAATCTCAGATATTTGTGGCAATAGCCTTTTTATAGCTTTTAACTGTCATTTATGCTAATTTTTAAAAAAGAGCAGTAGAAAGTGGTCTTCATTCCAGATTTTGCCTGTAGTTTACTAACAATATCCTTATTCAGACTCTGTAAAGCATTAATGTTCATTAAACTCAAACCATTGTGCATTGTTCTTTTATTCCAGCTACCTTTGTTATATTCTTTCACAAAATGTGGTGGTTTCTTTGATAGAAATATGTCATTTCTCTGCAAGTAACAATTGAATGCTAATAGTAATTTTTCACTTAAATGAAAGCTATTTTCTTGTGATCAGAGTTAAGGAAACCCACTATAATTATAACTCTGCCATTGTAGTTAAATAGATGTAGAACACCTACAGCTCCTCCCAGTAATTTCACTGACAGCACAAACTGCAAAGGCTTGTCACATGTACTCAGAGGATAACAAAACTGATGGAGATGTTTTGATAGTTCCAGATAATAATGGTGGACTGCACATAAGATTCTCTGTACCCGCAAATGAACACATGCTCTAAAAATCAGACATACAATTGCTAGTGCTACTAACTCGTTAATATGTCTTGTAGCTGAGCAGTCTGTGCCTGTTTAAAGACTTTGACTTAAGCAACACATTAAATCATAATTTCTCTCAGTCATGGTTTCCAAAACCATTAACAGAAACCCAGCTACCTAAGATTTTTATAAAGAGTTTTACCTGACAAGTTAATACCTAGAGTAATTACATTCTTAGATTTTGGGGAAGAGAAATTTGTACCCATTGCCTCTTGTCTAGGCACTGCTCACTGCTCACAATTGTTAGGCTCCCTCATCTTCACTCCCTCCATGAGGTATTTATATACAGTGATGATATTCCCCCTGAGCTTTGTCTTCTCCTGGCTAAACAGTCAGAGGTCTCTCAGCCTCTCCTCAAAAAAAACACCTTTGTGGTATCTGGATGTGCTCCAGTAAGCCTGAGTTCTCATACTGGGGAGCTCAGCACCCACCACAGTACTCCAGATGTGCCATCATGACTGCAGAGTAGAGAGAGAGGATCTTCTCCCTGTAGTGCTCTTCCTAATATGGCCCAGGATAACATTAGCCTTTTTTTTGCCACAAAGACACATTCCTGATTCATGGTCAGCTTGTTGTCCACCAGGTTCTCCAAGTACTTTTCTGGAGAGCTGCTTTGCAGTTGGTCAGCTACCAGTCTGTACTAGTGCCTGACTTTACTTCTGTCCAAGTGCATGGCTTTGCATTTTCCCTTATTAAACTTCACCAGGTTCCCATCTGACTATTTCTCCAGCTTGTCACGGTCCCTCTGAATGGCAGCACACCCACCATATATTAGCCACTCCTCTCGGTTTTGTATTGTCTGCGAACTTGTTGAGGATACAGCCTGTCCCATTGTCCAGGCGTTAATGCAGAAGCTAAATAGTACTGCCTCATTATCAGCCCCTGGGGTATACCATTAATGACTTATCTCTAACTGGACTTTGTGCCACTGATCATAACACCTTGGGCCTGTCTATCCAGCCAGTTTTCAGACCATGATACTGTTCACTTTTCTAATCCATAATTCACTAGTTTGTCTATGAGGACGTTATGGGGTACAGTGCCCAATGCCTCACTAAAGTCAAGTTAAATAACATTGACTTATCTCCTTTCATTTACTGCTCTCCTTTTATCCACCAAGCTAGTCCCCTCCTTGTAGAAGATTATCAGGTTGGTTAAACATTATTTCCCCTTCATAAATCTGTGCTGACTGCTCCCAACCATCAACTTGCCCTTCATGTGTTTGTAAATGATTTTCAGAATCAGATGCTCTCCTACCTTCCAGGGATCGAGATGAGGCTGGCTCTACTTCCCGAGGTCTTTCTTCTTGTCCTTCTTGAAAGAAGGAGTGACATTTGTTCTCATCTGTATGGGAATATAGCGGAAGAATGGCGAGGAGGTTAGTTAAATGTAAATACGCTCAAGTGACTTGCACCTGTCTGTAGAAAAAGCACATTCATCACACTAATTGTTTTACTGAATTTGTGTGCTTGTTAAGTAGAACCTCTGTGTTAGATAACATAGTGCCTGTGAGAAACTCTAGGCACCTTATCACTATGTCTGAGATTCCTGCTTTGTTGTGAGAAAGAGTGTGAGGCTGTGCCTGCCTGAAGCCTTGAAATACAGGCGAGCTCAGCAGGTCCAGTGATCTTCCAGCAGGGCTGAACTGACCAGCACCTGCATCCCTGCCTGTGTCACCTCTGCCTGGGAGCTTAGGTGCTACTTCAGAGATCCCCCAGTAGAGAAGTAACTGAAATAAAACTTGCTCTTTGCAATGCATTCGTGGCCTCTGACTCTTCTTGAAACGTGCCTGCATATGTGTACACATCATCCATTCTTGGAACCTCTCCAATTACCATGACTTTTCTGAGATAATTGAGAGTGGCCTCACAATAACATAAGCCAGCTCCATCAGCACTCCTGAGTGCTACCCATCAGGCCAGTTTGTCCTCCTCCACCAAGGTTAAAATATTCCTTGCTCCAGACTTTCTTTCTGGTTTCAGGGTTCCTGAAGGTCAGTCTTACCAGTAAAGACCAAGACGATGAAGGCATCGAGCACCCTGGCCATTTATGTGTCATTTATCGCCAAATCTGCCACCCCGTTGAGCAGTGGGCCCACATTTTCCCTAGCCTTCCTTTGGTTGTTTACATGTCTATAGGATCCTTTCTTTTTGCCCTTCACATACCTTGCCAGATTCACCTGTAGGGTTGGTAAAGCTGAGGATGACCTATGCTCTATATAGATTAGACAGCTCTATACTACTCCGGGGTCAGCTGATCCTACTTGCACCTCTTGTACACTTCCATTTCATGTCTGCATTTGGTTAGGAGCTCCTTGTTAATCCATGAAGCTTTCCTTCTGACTTTGCTTCATTTCCTACTTGTCAGAAGGGACCTTTCTTAAGCTCAAAGCAAGCCATCTTTGAATATTAATCAGCTCTTCTGGAGCTCTTTTCTTTTCAAGGCCATATGACATCAGATTCTTCCAAGCAAATTTCTGAAGAAATTGAAATCTAGTGTCCTGAAATTCAGCGTTATGGTGCTGCTTTTTGTCCTGCTCCCTCATCTTGGGATGATAAGCTCCGTCTCACGGTCACTGCAGCAAAAGCTGTCCCTGATTTTCATATTTATGACTGTCCTTGCTTGTAAGTATCAGATCCAGTAGAGCACATTTCCTTATTACATCTTCATTGACTAGACTAGTTAGAAAGATTTTGAAAATGTAAGCTTTGAACCTAGATCCTTATGACACCTGACTGGCAATATTTGTTCACTTTATTTAAAAACCAGAAGATTTTATTCCTAGTCTAGTTCCTATCTTTTAGCAACTCTTAATATTTTAAGAATTTTAATCCACAATTAATCTGTAGTGTAAAATAACTAATCCATCTTTTTTATAACTGCTCTTCAACCAAGAGTGCTGTTGGCCACAGGAACTAGAACTATTTTGTGTAACAAACTACACCAAATTGTTATAAGATATAAGTAAGTATCATCCACCACATTTCCAAGATTTCCTTTTATTCTATTTAAAAGTAGTATTATTTGCAATAGTTTTGATGCAGTTTTGTCTATATATTTCTACCTATTTAACTCTGTAATTTGAAAGATCTTTCTTCTGCTGGCAAGAAAACCAAAAGGATTTTTAAGAAAAACAAAAGGAGGTTTGGGATTTTTTAAATCTTTAAAATCTATAAAATATTATTGTGTGTTAATCACTACATCTAATTCTATAACTCCAGCGCAAGTTACTCTCAGTTTGTATTAAAGTAAAAGACAATCAGAAGAGGGGAGCATGCATAAAAATAATAACTACAGATCCTAAATGGAACAGAAGAATAAAAAAGACAATAGTTTATCATCAGAATTTTAGAAATATGATTATTTGTTAATGTTTTAAGTGTTATTTGGAATGTTAAAGAACCTTTGACACAGATCAGTTACATCAGACCAGGCTACTTGCGGTACTGTAAACCTAAATACAACATAACAAAATGAAGAATCAATAGTACAGACAAGACTAATAGAAAACTTGAAATTCCCAGCTTAGTTTTGCATAAGTTGGTTGCTATAATTAAAAAAAAAAAAAAAAAGTTATAACTGGACAAAATTCTACACCTAGATCTATCATTTCACTCTTTCATCTCTTTGATTTTTTTCCCCTTTGATGTGGCACTCTGAAGAGTTTTGCACCAGCTCCTCTTAAAGCGTTTCTTGTCTAAGAACAAAAAAAGCTGCTTTTTGAAGAAGAGGGGATTTTATGTTTTCACTTTCCTGTGAGATTTTTTTCTTCTCCTTTTCTCCAATTAAGATGTCACTTTTCTCAATGTTTAAAAATTATGTAATTTTTTTATATATAAAATTATAAATTTATTGTAAAATACAAATACTAGGAATATTTTACTATACATTAATTTCAAATTAACTATTCTTTAAACTACATAATTAAGGCTCTTGGCTTTTTGGTGATGTACTAAGAAATAAAGCTATTGGAGGAAGGAAACTTTTTAACAATGTTATTAAATTTACATAAAAACAATTGAGGAAATAGAAAAATATAATGTTTTAATATGTCACTCACTAACCTGTGTGGAATAAACATACCTGCTACACAAAGTTGCTTTAAAATGCACAGTTCTGGTTCTTATGCTGTAATTTTATTCTTTAATTCTTCTCCCCTGAAACTTTATATTTCCTAGAAGCAAATCACAAGAAATTAAGAAGAAGAAGAAAAAAAATAGAAAAGAAAAAAATAAAAAGTTGAAGAAAGGAATTGTCTCTGTTGCAATTATAAGATTATTTTTCATGCTTGTTCACAGAGGCCAGCACTTCATTTAAAAGTGACAGAATTTGACTGTATAGTTGTCACTCATGAGATAAAGGTAATGCAGATATTTGGTCCAGTGTTGTGGTTAAGTTCTATTATCACACTTCTCTCAACACTTCCAAACAACCAGACAAAATTATTCAGTACATCCTGTCTAATTCAACATATTTACACTATATGATATTCTATCCATTATCTTTATTTTAAACATTCTATTCTAATAACACTCCCTGTTTATTGTTAAATTCTGAACAACAATTTCCACTCATTATATTTTTATTTAAGTGACGGATGCTGCAAACTTTCATCCACTAGCTTTAAGATTATTTTATAGTTTCAATATTAGAAGGAACCACACTGCAAAATATATCTGATGACATCAGGGAGATTACAGTATTCAATACAGTACACATTTGATCTTACGTGACTTTACATCTGAAGAGCTGCTCTGGATATTTGTAGCTGATAGAGCTTACAACTTGGCTTATTCCATTAACTTTAGATTTTGTGTCTCTGAAATACATTCTACCGTGCATAAAAGTATGTTGTGAGAAATACTGGATGTTACTACTGTAATGGACTTTTATCATCATGAGTACAACAAATCATTGCTACAATTTGTTATAAAGTTATTGGAATGTTACCTAAGGTTTAAGAAAAATTTACATGAATAACCTTGACTATTTTTTTTCTCCCAGAATATCCATATCCATTCTTTGGAATGTGGTTTTGGTATGCAATTATTTACCACTATAAAGGTTTTGTTTGTTCATTTGTTTACTTTCATGCCTCCAAGCCCATTTTTTTTCCAAAATTTGATGTTTCTTTTCACAGTTAGGGCTGAACAGATACATCTTAAGACTTCACTGAAATACACTTCAGTGTACTGAATGAGTATACAGACATTTCTGGCATGCATATTCAAGTATACCAATTTATAAGACAGTTTCTATAAATACATATGTGGGTAATTTTAAAATCTGCTTCCTAGAGAGAAAAACAATCATTTAAGTATGTGCAAAACCAAAATGCAGAATAGGTACAAACATGGCTGCAATGAATTAATTTCAGAACCCAAATGCATATTCATCGACATATTTTACAATATTCTAGCATCCTGTCAGCGGTCTTTATGCTGATAAGCTGTCAGTCCATCTAAGATCTGTAATCATAAACACACTTGTTCATGTAGATGGTATCTTATGCAGTCTAGGTCTAAGACAGCTCCTGCATTTACATATTTCCAACACTGAATTTAATAGTAAAACGTGGAGAAATACACTGCAATCAACAAGGCTCCAGTTTTCTGTAAACTCAAAAATATCTTTGAATCATTACAGTAGCATAGTTTACCTCTAACAGTCCACATTCAAAAAAATCCACAAGCTCACTGTAGAGGCAACTCTTTTCCTTAGACCCTTGTATCTCTAGTAGCTGCACGCAATGGTTTGAGCATCCAGAAAAGAAACAATAAAAAACAGCCCTCACACAAAGTGAAGGACATGACGGACACATAGGCTTACTAGGTAAATCTCTGGCATCCTAATCCTTTCAGCACAAGATTATGAAAAAGAGATTCAAGCTGCCTATACCCTTTAATGCTCCAAAAAGACAAGTAAGCTCAAAGCCTATTAAGTATCACATAGAAAAGGAATGAAGCATGAAGGAGATAATATTCAGCAGTAAGTGGAGACCTACTGGCAACAGCTGTAAAGAAAGTAGTTTGATAGTTGAAAACAAGCCTGTGCCTTTCCTGAGCACGTATTGTTCACTCCTAGATCCTGCTTCTTGAGGTTCATTTTTATCCCTCACTTAAATCAATCCTTAAGATCGGCTCTACACAGTGAACATGAAGCACTTTGCTCACTCAAAGAAACTCAAATCTAGCTCTCTTAAAAGGCTGCACATCATGGACATCTTCTTTCAGGTTGTTGACTAATTGTTTTGCGGTCCTAGCCAGTCTGGACTGAGAAGACATCAAAGAATATTTCCAGGAGATGGCAATGGATGGCAATGGTCCCATTCCTTCTGCAAAGCCAGAGCATGCAGTCTCTAATATGTGTGCCAAGGTAAGTTAGAGTGCAAAAGCTAGCCCTACCTGTCCACATAGTATCGATACTAATTGAAACAAGATGGATAGGTCCATGGTCAGTACTAGCAAAATGAAAAAAAAAGTCCTTACAATTAATTTCTGCATCTGATATTCAATAAAAGACCCAGATAATATTTTATTGGGGTTCCTCCTCTAATTAATAATTTGTCAAAGTATTGGAAAATTCAAGCCAAATAGAACTATTTTGAATGAGCGCTTCATATAGTAGGGTGTCAGGATTCTCATTACTAACAATTACAACTGTTCACTTACAATCTCACAAACTCAGTAGGTGTCAAACCATGAATAAACACCTTCAGCTCATATAGTATCACTAAACTTTGGAAAATTAGATAATCAGCAAAAAATGTACCAGGGAACATAACTGAATTATCAAAACAGCAGTGCTCCAACCTGGCAGAAAGAAGATCTAGTATCAAATGTTTGGATGCTGTTGAAGAAGGCACCTACCCCTCTTTTTCTAAGTCATATTATTTCCAAAGAACAGGCATACTAATAAATAAAAATGTCTAACAACTTTAATGACTTTCAGCTATTCTTGTCACATATCCCAATAACTTCTGCAGCGAATATTCTTGAAATCTTATGAGGCCTCCAAGACAAACCACTTCAAGAGGTACACTGTCTGAGCTTGAGGAGATGGAACTTGTGATCACATTATCTCCTACACTGTCTGAGCTTGAGGAAACCTGTGATCACATTATCTCTATCATGATACAAGCCTGAGGCAAGAATATTGTCTTCCTACTCACACAGAAACAGCAAACAGCTTGAGAGAGAAGCAGTCAATACAGGTCAGGTCTAGGCCTGCTCCATACTTCATTCCTCACCCAAGTCTTTTCAACTATGTATTAAATAAGGTGTTTGAAAGGTTGCACCAGCTTGAGCCCTGCTGCCTACTTGGGAAGAGCAATATACGTAATCAGGAGTTAATATTTCTTCAGGTTACCAGATTTTGTTCTGCAGGAAGACAGTTCTGGTTTGGGTGATTTGTTGCATTTGAAACTTGAAACAACAAGCAATGCAAATTTTGGATAACAACAAATTTTTGAAGATTCACAAGGACAAAGCATGTGAAGAACAGCAGGATATGTACTCACTCACTGCAATTCTTTCTGTGTTCTGGCTTAAACAGTCAAATGGTACCAGCTGTCTCAGATTGAAGAAGAAAATTGAAAAAAAAATTTCACTGAATGGTGGGGATTCATCATCTAATAAGGAAAACCAAGTAGCTAAATTTTTGAAGAGTCATGCCACTTCAAAATATACTTTTTTTCAGGCTTGGAACTTCATTAATGGTATTCCAAGGAGTTTCCCTTTCTTTCTTATTTTTATGAAACCCTGACATGTCTTCATTTTAATGTGATCTTGTGCCTGTGAGTAACACATTAATTCGTAATAGCCCAGGAAAAACTCCAATGCAGGAGACAGAGAAGCTACTTCTTAAGAACCACTAATGCAAAGTCTAGCTAGGATTGAACCTACCTAAAACGGGAAGATTAGTTTACAAACTACAGGCTTGAATTTTCTTGAATTTCAAGGACAGTACAGCCCAGAAGTAAAAGTACTTTTCTCCATGTCAAGACACATCAGAGAACACTTAAATAGTAGTTTGGACTTCTTGTTATCGAGAAGGTCACATTTTGAGTCAGATTCTTACCAAGGACAGTATTAATTCCAAGCATATTAACAGAAATCACATTTTCCCTCTTCTTCCAATAATAGAAATAAATATTAATAAAAACACTTCCATTAAGTATGTTACTAACATAGTGTACATTTAGATTTAAATATGATTGATTTTAAAGTATGTGCTTACACTAAGAGAAGCTATTCCAATGTTTTAATCTATAAAGATGATAGCTGAACATTGATTCTGCAGGAGAGTACAAAAGGTGATTAAGTTTTGAAAACTAATAATATGTAGCTTCAAGCAACTAAAAAAATCAATTTATATTTATTATTTGTTTTCCTGTGTGTATGTTCTTTATGTTCTATCTATTTATGTTCTACAGGCCTTTTTCAAAATGGCAGACTACTTACACCACCATCTGAAAATACATAAATGCAATTGGAAAGATAAAAGAAAACAGTGACATTTTTCTTTCATGAAGGGTTTTCTCCTGTGAACATTCTTAATTCTCCCATAACAAATCTTAAGAAAGAAGAAATGCATACACAAAATCTCCAGTTTTTTTAATTCACAGGTACACCTGTCTCTCCATTGCAGCTTCAAATCAAAGCTAGGTAGAAACTATTCTGAAGTTGTCAGGTAAGAGAGACACCAGTAAAAATAATTATATCAGTAGATCTTGTTTCTTGAGAGTACTTTGCTATGTGGCAAATCCATCCAGAGCTAAAGCCCATGGCAAGAATCTTCTTTACTTCCGTGGTTTGAGCCCTAGTAGAAAAAGACTTGGATTACACAAATGTGTAGGAGTGTTAATAGCTCTTTTCACATGACTACCCACACAAGGCAGAGGAAAGACACACTTCTGAGCTAATTCATTTATGCTATGGGGCTTCTGTCACTGTCTTGAACTGAAAGTTTTAAGAAGTCAATATTGAGTGCAATTTTGTATATGTATCTCTTGATCTTAATATATAAAAGCAATAACATCACCTCTATGACTTTAACTGTAAAGAACTATGTTCTCAGGTCCCAATGCCTCATACTCATTGATTTGTAATTTTTCCCTACCGACATTTCTTTTGGAAGTTTATGGATGTTTTGATCTACAACACTGTCCAGGTCTTGGAAAATAACCTGGAGGAACTGGAGGAACGTAAAACTTCCTCACAAAGATTTAACAAGACTTTTTTGTACTTGTAGCATAAGGAAGCATTACCAGAAAAATGCAGAACATACTGATAGAAGTAAAGTCAAGGCTCACTTCCATTCATCTCGAATGCTGTGCCAAGTTCTCTCCATATTATAATTCATCAAATAATCTAATTAACTTGTTTAAAATTATAATTAAGTTAGGAATACTTAAGGTCATGCAATTACAGGTCTGTGAAGAGAGTTCTACACCAACAAAGCAGCTGCAATCCAAATGACAAATCACACATTCTCTAATAACTCTCCATTCCCAGACAGCTATTAATAATGTTTTCTTAAATCTAAATTAAAGGGATTTTTTGTTGCTTTGCAAGTGCTGTCTATTCAGGAATGTATTAAGAACCACTACAACTATTGACTCAACGTAAGGCTTCTTGATTGTAATTTGGAACCACCTTCCAATAAGAAACACTATTTGGAGATTATGGTTACCATTTCATGCTTCACTACTGAATTCTCAGTGATTCAGTGGGGTGTTTTGGTTTTTTGTTTCTGGGGGTTTTTTTCTACTGCTTAATCTTTTCATTTTATCAATTTCTCGTGATATGAGAGCACATAAATTCATTATGCTATATGGTTTTATATATGTTTTTATGGTTTTATATATGGTTTTATAACCTGGTCCTGAAAAGAGCTGAATCAAAAAGCTTCCAACTGCTCTAATAAAGAAATATCCAAATCCACCCAACTACTGAGCTAGATAGCTTCACCAATACTTGATCTTTTATCCATGGCATAGATACACTGCATTTCCCAAAAGGGACGGAGATGAAACTATTTTGCCTTATTATCTCTTTCAATAGGCAAAATTCAGAGCAGGCTGAGTCACCTGAGCTAAGACCTGGCAAGGTCAGAACATGCGGGCTGACAGCAGCAACACTGAGGTCTGAAGAAACCCATGTCTTTTCAGGCTGCCTGAAATTAACAGAACAGAAAGAACAAATAGGTTGATTGTGTTTTATTTGACATAGTTTACTATGTGTTTGATAAATAACATCATAAAGGTTGGCTAGGTATGGAAGATGTAGAAAAATTGTACCTACAAAATGGTCTTTAAGAAAAATGAGGTATCTGGCACCTCTCAGTTGTTAAGCAAACAGCTTACATTAAATAATGCTGACAAGTTAAACTCAGGCACTGTGTGAAGTAGACCCTGTTGGCTCTGAAGAACAAGCTGCTACTTTCTAGCATGTTAGCAAAGTAAGATTTCCACCCCCGCCCTCTGCTCAGGAGAACTATTTCAGTAACCTGGCAATTTTTAATGTTTGACCAATAAGAAAGGGAAGGTTGTTACTCACCCCTCACCCAAGAAAACTAACAGACTGGACATAATAGATGTTAAAACAAAAACAACAACAACAAAAAAACACCTTACAGAAGATAAATACATAGATGAAAATTTAGCCTTAATGTGTTTCTAAGACTAGTAGGTTATTTATCCCAGTTCTTTTATGGAGGTCTACTCGCTATACTTGTTGATTCATGATCTTACCACTCCAGCCATTTTTCTTGTATCTCCTCTGGAAATTTGTAGTCCTGTTCCAAAAATAGCATGACCAAGTAGGAATCACCAGTTAATACCGACAAAAAAAGGCAGTGCTTGTTTGCATCAAGTTCTCTGCCTGTCAGCTGCTATTCAGGAACTATTTCATGAGTCTGCAGGTACCTTTGCCATCCCAGTTTAAACCCAAGCACTTATGCATCTAACCCCTAAACTTCAAGTAATCCCTTCAGATCAATATGTCATCCAGACACCACAGGCAATGCAAAGTTGTTCTGCTCTTTATTTGTAAGAAATCTTTATCTAGATCTCATACAAAGAGTTTAATAAGTAAAGCAAATTACTGTTTCAAGGTGTGAAATGGTGAGGGGATAAATGTCTGGATAGTAAGTCTTGGAAGGAAAAAGATGCATACTTCCCTGACAAGATGTGCTGTTCCTTAGGACAAAAAATATGTGATTCTGATCTTCTTTCCCCTACCTGTTGCTGCCAAGCAGCAGTGTGGTAAGCCAGGAGGGGAGCCAGGCAGGACCTTCACGCCAAATGCCTGCTGGAGCCTGCTGGTGAGCTCCATGTCTGGCACATTTCCTGGTGAAACCAAGACGGACCTAACAGAACCTGGTCAAAACAGCCACTGAAGACATCTGAGGACAATGTCACGTCTACCATGTCTCACAGGTTTCTGTGCACTGTTACCTTTTCTTCAGACTTCAAACCCCAGATGTCAGTGGAAACTCAGACTACCAGTAAGAGAGATAGCTGGTATGATGGAAATAGAGAAGGAGACAAAGGGGGAGACAACAGGGAGGAACGTCAAGGAGGGAAACAAACAGTGCGACTGCAGTAAAATGTGTGATTTAAATAAAATTTATGATGACAAAGTGCTTCCCTGTCAGCAGGCAGACTCAATTTCACTGGTGATATTATTGATTAGCAACTATAATGTATGGTAGGAGCAAGACTGTTAAGTTTAATTTCGCCTGTACATGATTTCCAGAAAAATTGGATTTCACCTGCTTACTTCCCTTTAATATCAAAACATTATTTTTTCCTTTCTCAGGCATATCTAGCTACTTTTTCTGTCCCTGTGCTTTGCCATATTGTCAGAAGAAACATAGGGGCATAGCCATTCTGGAGGAAAAGGAAAGCCTACATCTTGCATGTAGGAAGTATCTAGTGAGTTGAGGAGTGTGGGGACCATGGAGTTACCTTTTGTCAAGGGTTTTGATTGCGGTGTGACAATAAAACCCTGGCAGATGTATTGTTAACCCCCTCTCCTCCCCTGCTTCCCCCTTTTGCCCCTCCCTCTCCCCCCTTCCCATTCAGGACAGGCGATCGGGAGGGAAAGAAGGACAGAGAGAAGAGAGTTGGAAAAATTAAAAATGTTTTACTAATGCTACTAATAAGAATAGAGAAAATAATACAAAATATATAAAACCAATCTTGAAAGTTCCAGCAACTGCAGAGCCGGCACTGAAAGTCCTGGACTGGACTCTGCAGCCAACTGGAGCTGGATTCAGTCTCTCTCTAGGTCTCAGTTTGCAGGGACGACTAGCAAGGTCCTCTCCTAATGTTGGCCATAAGCAAAAGGGGCAAGATCCTCATGATCTCCCACTTTTATATGAAATATTCACGTGAATGGAATGTTATACACAGTTGGGCAGTTTCTTAGTCACCTGTTTCTTGTTGCCCCTCTCGCGAGATGTGAATCTGTCCTTATAAATAAGTTAGTTTTCCATTGCTGTGTTTAACAAGAAGTTCATAATGCAAACTAGGGTCACTGGAACTGGTCCTTTGCCAATGCCTTCTGAAATGGCTTTTGTCAGTAGGAAGCATTGTAAACTAATTGACACATGAATGAAGTCCAGGAAGCAACAAACAACCTAGTATTAAAGAAATAGATACATTCTGTCCTTCTTGTCACTGGGACACCACAATCTCTGCATCCCTACCTTAATGAGAAGAAATACTGGCATCATTGAAGTCCATACTTCGGCAACAGTATATTTCTTTCAATATTATTTTAATGTTTTGCTGTTTCCCCAAAAATTTTACAGAAGTGCAACATGTAATATGGAGACGGTTCAAGCACAGATCACTGGAGACATGTTGATCATGAGCAGCATGTCGGATGATGCTTACAAAGGTAATGCCAGGCAAAGTGAGATTTCTGCATCAAGAAACTGCAGAGAGAGAGAAGAATAACACCAACCAACCAACCAATTAAAAAAAAAAAAAAAAAAAAAACAACCAAACAAAAAGCCAAACAAAAAGCACACCTACCTTCATCTTGTTTCTACTGCTTTCCACTAACACCTCAGTGATCCCACCTTTGAGGTAAAGACCCTAGCAGCAGCAGGCACTATTAAAGGGCTCCATCAGGGTAGGGAGAGAAATCCCCGTGAAGATTTCAGAATCAGCAACAGCATCAAGCTTGGCAGCCATATCTCAAAATGGAAACATGGCAGTTCTGGCCTGCCTGGTAGATCTCCCAAGGCCATAACCAGCTTGAAAAAAATCCCCAGAGTTGCATCAAAAAAAGTTCCAAAAGGCTAACTTTTAAACGTTGACTCTCTTGTGTACTTGGGAAATAGAAAATAATATGAAAAAAATAAAATAATTAATAACATCATTTTCTATCCATATATCAGATTTTTCTCTTTCATTCATAATTCCTTGTCTTTCGTCTTGCTATTATTTCTATTGTTTTTTCGCTTTACCTGATATTTTTTTCTTATACTCACACTTCAATTTCTCCTTTTCAGCTTTGGTCGACAATATTGTAATAGGTCCTCATAGCTGAAATTCTTCAAATGCATTCTCCATTAGCTGAAATATAGCTTCAAATTGCCCCAGGAAATAAGAAAAACAGAATATTCTGTCTCTTTTTTTAGGAAGTGAATCATGGGAACGTATAAGCTATGCATCAGCGAAAGTCAGACAAGAAAATCAGAGCAGTCTTGGGAATGGAATGGACACCCTACCCTATATTTGTCATAAGACAGCTCTTCTCTCAACCGAAAAGAAAAAAAATCACTTTCTAGCTTCTGATCTAGAAGTGTGTATATTTCTCTCCAGGATTCTCAAAGATAAAACACTTATTCATGCGTGGCAAATTTTATCCAGAAACATGGAGTCGTGCAAAACATTGCATAAGGAGTCTAAACATTAATGATGTGTTTATATACACATCTGTGGGACACAGACTTCATAATTAATGGAGTTTCTCTCTCACCTCTCGACTGTTAAGACACCACTTACCCTCACATTTCAGGAAGCATTGAAAAAACACAAACAAACAAAAAAACCACTTTGTTTTTATTCAGTATATTCACAGAATGTTCAGGGGCAAACAAATTTTCACTTAAAAAAAATTATATATTTTCTTAGTTTGGATTTATGGGGCATACATGCTACAGAATTAAAAGCAAAGGATCACATCCCATCCTTAAAAAAAAAATCCAAGACCCAGCAGCACAGTAATACTTTAATAGAAATGTTTATTTTCACTATTCTTTTTCATAAGCACTAATAATTTAGGTACTCAGCATCCCCCAGGGACCATTTAACATCAATAAAAACACATGTTATCCTAGTGCAAGAGATAAAAGACAGTCAATTACATTTAAAAGCAAAACTCCAGGCTAATGTTCCCAAATGGATGATTACTCAAAGAGCAATAGGTTATTTTGTAATAGTTTGCAGAAATAATAACACTACTTTTTTTTTTTCTTTTAGATCAATCTTTCCGTCTAGTGTTATCAACTTGAAGCACAGTTTTAACTCTGTATCTGTTCATTTATAAAACCAGTAGATGACATAAAAGGCAAATTTTCTTATTTCCTTATTTATTTCCTTTAACAATAGTATGAGTATTACTAATTCAAATGAATTGAATATCCATTACATATTATAATTTCCTATCCTTCCCAGTCCCCTCTCCCCAATCCCATGGAGTCTCAACTACTAATCTAGTCATCTTCAGCCATATAAAAAAGGATACCACTAATATAATATTTTGTTTACCCATTCTGCTCTACAAATTCAGAAATATAGAAATGGTTTTACCACTAGTGCACAACTTTAGAAGACAAGAGGTAACAGGACCAACTCCATGTTCAACTAGACCAAGAAGACCTTGGTTCACACCAGGACTGAGAATGAAAGAGGGGAAATAGAGAAAAAAAAAATAGAATGGTATATGTTTAGTTCCCCACTGACTAGCAAGCAAGGATTGTAGTTTAATTTTATAGATTCAGGAGACTAGAACAAAACCAGCTGATCTACTGTGAAAGAAGACCACATTTGGAGGAAGAAAAATTATTTCCCTTCCTCTTCACTGTTTTTTAGGGGCTTTTTGGTTGCCTGGGTGGGTGGGTTTTTTTGGAGGTGGGGATTGGTTTGGTTTTAGTTGCTTGTTTTCCTGGTGAGTGGCAACCAGTCACTTAAAGTAATAGATTTCCACTTTCATTTGGATCTTTCACAGATATCTAAATATCTATGTTACACCTTTCTGAACATCTATTTGTATGCATTTGGTCCAAAAGTCACTAGTTTCTTGTGAACAGTATAAGGTACCAAAGAGCCAACAACTGAGAACCCTGCGTGATCTGAAAGATTAATTATTATCTGAATCTGCTCGTTCAGATGGGCACTCAATTATCCCGTACCATTTATGACAGGAGACCAAAACATTTCACTATCATTAAGGTCTGATGTCACCGTCTTTTATTGTCAACTCTGGGGACACCTCTGAGCAGGTCATGATTTCTTACAAAAAAGTTTCATATCAACTCACTGGTTCTCAATATTTCAAAGAAAATTTTGATGTCTGTTTAAAGCATCACTTCTTCTCTATGAAATGAAACTAAATCAGATTTACTCAAGAAGCACTTGATTTCTGTATTTATATGTATATATTTCCTATATTTGTTTAATTACCCTTTACCAATAGCAGCGGTCATGTAATTCGTGCAGCACATGACCGATGGGAACAAGACTGCCTTAAGCCTTGATGGCTTATGAACAAGACCAGCGGTATCAATTAAATTTATATAGAGAAACTGAGAGGAAAGAGAACAAAAAAAATCACTATGGAAATGTAGAGTAATCAAAATATATGTACCTTGACCATTAAGTAGTTTATTTTACAGTCCAAACAGTTTTACTCCTGATCATGATCAAGAAAAAACTTCAACTTGTAATTGGCTCCCAACACTTACTATCTTCAGCCCTCTGATTGAACATTGCAACAACATGATATAAGCCAAAATGCCCTTACTGGAATTAACTTAGGCAAATAGGAAGCATTTAAGGTTAATCACTATGTGCTGCCACTGCCCATGTGGGTATCACAATAAACTTTCTGAATGAAGTATTTCACAGGCACAGCTCTATCAAAACAACGTCAGCTTCTAAAGCAGTGGATTAGATATGCCACAGACAGACAACTGCATGTCAGAAAGTTAACTTGGGGTTACACCTAGCTGGCAGCAATAGCCGCCACACACCAGCAAATGTGGGCCGTGTCACTAGACAGATGAGAACTACACAAACCTCACAAATCTCAGATCTGCAACACACTGAGCTCAAGATGTAACAGCAGTTAAACAAGTATTTCATTTTTGGGAACCTTTGACTTTAAGGAGACACCTACAGGTCAGAATAAACCAGCAATTTTTAAGATGATCTATTTAGCTCATGATGGAGTTGTCATTCATGTAGGTCACTTGAGTTATAGCTCTTAAATATATTCCTAACTACTATCTTTTATTTTGTTATAATAACTTCTGAGAAGTACTCAATGCACCTGAAACTAAAGAAGTTATATAATTGTTCCTTTCATCATTATCTAAGACAGTGGGAAAAGGAGTGGGAGGAAGAAGCACATCTGATTTATCCACCCTATGCTTTTTTGCTCCAGCTAGACCTTTCCTGGAAGTTACGGCACAGAAACATGCCTCCCTTGAGCTTTTATACCTGCAAGCAGTACAAAAACAAATGCATTTTCACTGGATGTCCAGCACTCTTTAATCCAAAGACAAGGCCTCTGGGGGACCTTCAGCAGAACGAGTAAGCAGCTCTCACAATAAGCTGGCACTAGACAGACCAGGATCCAGATGGTTTGGTCTCATTCTTGGACATACTGCCACCTGTTATCTACATTTCTCATCAGAACATGTACAACCCATATTCACAAATACATGCTGACATATTTAAATGAGCCTGTTTTCTGTCTAGATATTTGGCAGTGGGTCCTCCTGTTTTCGTCTTCATATGTCAGATAAAGCCATCCTCATGACTGGGGATTCCTGAGGTTTTTCTTGAAGTTCTCAGCATTTACATGTACAATATTTCCATACGATTTCCTACACCTGTTTGTCCAGTTTAAAAACCACACACTCCCTCCACAAACTGCACACCCTTCTCCTCACCTAGGGAATAGCTGCCCTCACTATGACATTGCACAGTCTCAAACCCCTACCCGCCATGCAGGATTTCAACATTTACTTACAATCACACAGATGTCCAGGTCACCCTGTGCCCAATCTATTGATCTTCAACCAGATCTCTAACCCTGAGGTAAAGCTGAAGGTATGAGGTGGCCCAAACACACCCTGGGGTATGTGGGACCCCAGTACCAGAGGGTTTCCTCAACCTGACCCCTCCTTGCCTGCTCAAAGTGGGTCTTGGCCATGGGGCTGAAAATTCAGGCTCTTCCTCCAAATCTGTGTGGTCTCACACATTTCCAAGCTTTTGTGATTCTTATCATGTTTAGTGAGGCTAAAAATAAATTCTAGAGTAAAATACGTAAGCACCTCAACTGTATATAAAACAGTACTTGGCTTAATAGCTGTAGAAATAAAATTGGAAACACAAACTCCAGTTGAACAGACAAATGAACTTAACATTACTTGAAAATTCATGTTGACTGAGGCAATCTCCCAACTAGAAACCATCTTGGGTTTGCTTTTCTTTCTGGCAGGGGTATGGGGATGGAGGGCTGAAGTAGGACTGACTCCCAGCCTCTCTGAATATTTTGAATTATATATGAATAACAGGTACTGTCACATGTAAGCAACATACACAAATCTCCAGCTTCACTCTTCTATCTCTAAAACCAGCTTTTTTTTTCCTTCTCCAACCTGCTATGAAATATTGATTAAATAATCAGACTCTTCTGTCCAGAAAAGCATGTGAGACTACAGTGCCCATCAATATGCTTATTGTGTTTTAACCAGCACAGGCTAGAGGACTTGCACATTTTCTGATCATTGTGCCTCTTCTTTTAAAGCTTACTTTCATGGTAGTCAAAATCTACAATCCTCACACCGTTCTTTTCTGTCATCTCTGTATCACAATTTGTCCACCGTATCAAAGTTTTTGCAACAGGTTACATAAAAGATAATGCAAGTATAAAAATTACATTTTATTTTTCTCAGTGTGAGTTTTAAAGCAATCAGCCTTGCAATAAACAAGAGACTGTCTTGATGGGAACAGTCAGTATTTGTCAAGCATATTTCCTTAAAAAGAATTTACTTGATATTTATAGCAATCTGTCACTCTCCCTATCAATCAGCAATTGCAATCAGTCACAAACACACCCTCTAGTTCGCCTTCAATCAGTGAAATAGTGCAGAAACTCAATTGCAAGTATTTAATAGATTCGTAAAGGGAAAAATCCATCAGAAACTATTGGGACCACACTGTGATGCCTTTATTTAAACCAGGATTTTTCTTTCTCTGTGAGCAGCTTTATCATTTTCTGTGGATCTTCATATGCAGCAGAGTACTAAGAGCCTTAAAATCTAGGGTTGCGTGTTTTGTGAAGTTTTTAGTTCACAGTTATTAATAAAAAAGGGGCCCATATTGAAACTGTTACTATTTCACACTAATGAAAATGTACGTCTCTTTTTCAGCTGCTTTCTGAGAAAGGAAAAGTAGGTTAGCTGTCAGCTCTTCCAAAACAACCTCTGCAACAAAGCACCAGAGCAGACTGCCCATTTCCCAACAGTGAGGTATCATTAAAAAAACACCATGAATTTAAAGCCAGGAAGCTTCTTTAGAAGAGCTTAAGACATTAGCAAAACAGATTGTTTCTCCCAATAGCACATTTAAACAAGCAAGGTACCTTCAAAGCGTTATGTACGGAACAGAATTTCACTTATGCATGTGTTTGTGATGCCAAATACAAGCTCCTGAAATGCCTTGCAGATTATCATTCATTATCAAGGAGAGATTTTGTTAGGTATTACTAAGCCTCCAGTCTTGGTACCATATGCTTTAACTCCCTTATGGGAAATCTCATCCAGGGACAGAAAAGTCACAGCAGGTAGAAAATCATACAAAATTTTTGACAGTTCTTTAGAAACAGCATGAAAGAGTTTGAGAGTTGGGATATTTTTTTTTTCTTTTTTTCTTTTTTTACCTCCAGAAAGATTATCTTAGAGCACTGTAATAAATTCATACTTGATACATCACATTCAAGAATCAGGAGACATATAATGTAAAGTAACTACAACCTTGACTTAAAGTCCTCTGAGATCCTTGGGAGTCTTTATGTTGGTTCTAACTAGGTAAGTCTGTATCAATAGTGATTGCATAGCAAAATTCTTGTACCAATTAAGAATATGTAAGTTCTTTTTATAAGAAAGAAAAGCATTTTGATGCCAATGGAACAATTTTTAGATTGAATTCCTGAAGACTGCAAGGTAGAAATGTTATTTTTAATATATGGGTACTTGGAACATACTTTTTGTCCTTTAATTGTTGCCCAGTGAATTAACTGTCTTAGAAAAAAGTATCCAATAACTCGGGCATTATAGGTATGGTGTTATCAGGGAATATTATCCTTAAGTAAATTCATTTTATTAGTGACATCAAAACAGGAAGGCAGTTCAGCATTCAAGCTAAAAGAAATGTTCTTTGGTGGCCTTGGAAGCAAGAGTAGAATGAGTACTAAACTATGAAACTGTCAAAAATTGAGTTTAGATAAACCATGGAAGACTAGTTCTTTAGGGGAAATATAGAGGATTGGCTACAAAATATATAGGTGTGTGTACATATGTGTTGAAGGGCGCGTGTGTGTGTCTAAATAGAACTTCAAGTTAAATATTTATACTACTATGAATACCGTAATGCAAATTTTCTCCTGTTTAATGCAAAATAAACATCTCTTCCTGTCAGAAGAAATGTACCAAATATAAATTGTTACTGTACTTGATACTTGTAGAAAGCTACCAGCGATCTTCCTACGTTTGAATGTCTCTTTCAAGTAATATTCAAGTAAATATTCCAGAAAAGATTTGGGGTTTGGGTTTTTTTTAGTACTTTGTAGTGAAAAGGTACAAACTCATCACAGAATTGCCATTACAGAATTGAAATACACTTACAAGGGCAAGAACTAAAAGCCAGAAAAAGAATTTTCTCATGAAACATTAGACCCAAGTAAAGTAGATTAGATTCACCTTTTCACTTACTTCCTACATTATTATTATATTTAGCAAGAAATGTAAGTCTCACAATTCAAGGATCAATATAAAATTATTCCAGCCTTTCTTTTGGTCAGAACGTATAGCAAGCCCTTTATCATATAGATTCTTCTGCCTTGCACACTAACAATAGTACCCCAAAAACTTAAGTCAGCAATGATGTGTCTGTGTAAAATACAGTGTTTTGAAAATACTATATTTTCTGGGATTTTCAATATCTGTGATATTAAAATGAAATAATTTAAAATATTTTTTTAAAAGAGTCATACAGAATGGATTATTCTACTTAACAGATTTAATGTTTTAGGAAGGCATTAATTTATCCTACACTGTAATTTGTCTTTCCTGTGTATTCATTGTCTCCTTGGCAGTTAAGAAAACGCGTCTTTCTCTCTGACTTGGCTCTCCTTGGCTCAGTGTGTTGCAACAATCATATTTACTAACAATCATACATATAAATAGTGAAAATGTTTTTAATTAATTTTGAGATACACCATCGGAAGTTCTGGATAGAGTCACCATTAGGACATGTACCATAGGCCTAAACTAGGAAAGTACCTGTAACCTCCTCAATTGTCACCGAAATGCTCCATCTTGATGTCAGAAATGGCCAAGAATGACACTTAATAAGCTTTGTAATACTGCACTGCAAGAAATTTAATTGTTAGGGTGTTATTCTGTTGTTCTGAGGCAGTTAATGCTAGCTTGTGCCATCAAATAGTAGAGACAAGCCATAGGCATATCAAGGTGATTGTAAGGCATTCAGCAACACCTGAAACCAGAGGAATATTTTTTATTCCTTTTATTTTCCTGAGCATCACTTTGAAAATTGCCATACTTCACTAGTTTTAAAAGCCATTTATTTGTTAAAAAGTTTTATCATTTTCTGTAAATGTTTCCCATAGTGAATGTGGTGCTCTTGAGGGACAGTATTTCAAAAGATACAGGATGAAAAATAAAACATGGTGATTGAAGTAAGAATCAAAGCCAGTGAAGTCCATTAAAATAGCATCTACATTCACTTAAATTGGATTTCATATTCTGGAAGGGAATGATAAATAGCATTACTGTATTTTACAGTGCTTTAAATCATGACACATCCCTATGTTTATGTTGTTCTCAAGCATGTCTAGACATGGCTGCAATGTAGTTCTCTTTTTTACCCTTTTAATTAGGGCTTTCTGCTTTGCTTTTTCTAACAGTTCTGTCAAGAGCAATTTGCTATAATGAAAATCAAATGTATGAATAAAAGTGCAATTAGAAATTCACCTTCTTTGTGGGAATACAGTCTTCCCATTTAATAATGATGGAATTGCATTTGAATTATTGTTTGTAATTTTATCGGATGGATCAAATTAGTAATATACTAGAAAAGTTACCAAACAGACAAGCCAAGAAACTTATGACTCTTTTTCTGTGAAGTTAGTAAAGACTGAGTTAGCCCCCAAAAGCCTGTATTTTTAACATTGGACAGGCATCTAGGCATGCATTAAAAGCAAAAAGAAATTAAAAACATCACCAATGAAATCTTAAGTTTCTATCAAAACTATACCTTTTATTACTATAAAAACATGTAGTTTGTTTTATAAACAGATTCTTCATACTGGAGATTTACAACCACCCCTTGTTTGGTTGGCTTTTTTTCTCTTTTCTGTGTATGTGTGGGGTTTTTGTTCTTGTTGTTGTTTTTTGTTTGGTTGCTCTTTTCTGTTCCAAACCCCAGGGCAGTCTCGAAATGGCCTAAACAAGTCTGCATCACCCTCCTGCTCCATCCTCCATTGACTCAGATTGCTGATCCCAGGCTGAACCTTTGGACACAAAACAGAAGTTCATCTTTCATTTGCAGACTGACCCTTTCTCCCACTAAATCTAGTGTCAAGCAACACTTTCCAGACTGTGAACTCCAGAAATATTTATAAGAAAAGGACCCCTGAAAAGGAAACAAGCTTTTATTCCTTGCCTTTAAAGCTTGAGTCTTTTCAGATGAATTTACTGCAGAGGAACATTCTAAAAATAAAAAAAATAAAAAAATAAAAAAATAAAAAAAAAAAATCTCAGGTAAGAAAGAACTGAGGGGTTTTTTTCCCAGAATAAGAGGAAAATTGGAGGTTAAAGTAAGCTTGGGTTACCAAAACTATGCAGAGAAGTTGTGTGAAGGTTTGTTGGGCTTTGCCGTACAGTGGATGTGTACTCCTGTGTATTTACCCCTATATTTGCTTCAGTCAACAACAAGAAGCAGATCACTTTAGGCCAATTCTTATAAAAGGACCAAAGAATGATTCTACTCTTCTCCAAGGCCATGTAAGCCAGATTGCCAGCATTCCTCCTTTAGAGGAAGAAATTGCGAAAGCAAATATACCAGCCATTTTCTATCAGATACTTCAACCCCTGAACAAAAAAGATGAACACCCATATGATGGCAAACAACTTAAAAAGTCACTGACAGTCCAAGGTAGGACAGTTGTGGACCCAGTTTAAGCATCTGAAAATAGCATGTGTATATGTAGTCACAACAGAAAGTGGTGGGAACAAAAATGGGAAGGGTGATCTTCCCTCTGAAACAGAGAGCAGCTAACTGTAATGAAGTTATTTGGAATGGAATTATATGGACTCTAATGGAAGTTCAGATGTCTCCACCATAGAGGAAACACCTGTATTTTGATATCAGTATGTCAGCACCTCAGATGGAACCATGTTCATACCAGCTCTATCTCACAACATTTTTTGTCTTTGATAAAATATAAAATACATTTACAAGCAAAAATATTTGGAAAATTTATCCATACTTTTACTTGTACGGATACGTGTGTGTGTGTGTGTGTGTGCACATGTACATACTTCTATAAAGTGATCTTGAAGGAAATAATGGATTGGGCTAAGTTTATTTCATAAACAGTGTGCAACCTGCATTGCTATTTCCTTGTATTTTTCTTTATGGGAAATGTTGCACTTCCAATGACAACTAGAACAAAATGGATGTGTTATATTTAAAAAGGCATGTTCCTCATTTAGCTGGGTTTCAAGCTACAAAGCCTTCATTTTTTTACTCTAGGGCATCTGTTTATAAAGCATATCAATATGTTTCTGCCAAAAAGCTCAAATTTCCTAGCCAAGTTTCTTCTGACTGTGGAAGACAGGAGCGGAAACTCCATTCTACCAGATTAAACCACCCATCTTTTTTGATTACTAGAGTTTAGTGGTAATATCTTTTAAACTCTCTACCAATTTTTTAGGAGCAGGTTGTTAGATGCAGAAAATTGTTCATTTTCCTAGCAGATAGACAGTCATGTTGTTGTTATATATAGTTTTATGTCATCCAAATCTTTGTTTCTGTATGACTGCTTAGACTATACATGGAACACTGAAAATATCAGTGTTTCTGTGCATGTAGAACAGAAATTAATATCCACATGGTAGACTCATGTCACTCTGCGTATTACTAATAATTTTTAGGTTACTGAGTGGTGTGGTTCTGTTCCTTTGGCTATCTCAACCCTAAATTCCCCCATAGCTGAATGAGACCTTCCTGTTTGTCTCTCTCTCTCTCTTTATAGCATTGGAACATTTACATCTTGATTCAGTAAAAACTATTGATAATCATAATATTGACAGTAATTAAATATTTCATGTCTGTGTTCTATTAAGATATTGCTCTGGCACCAGATCTCTATGTTCAAAACCCAAGCTTCACCCCTTTCCTTGGTCCAAATTTTAATATTTAGAACATAAGACTGCAGATTAGATAAATTTGCAAGGAGATAATATATCTTGTATAATTATCAGGTGAACTGGATTTAAACATGTGTAAAATACAGTGGGAAAAATCAGTTTTAATAATACATATGTTTTTCTCATTAGTTTGTTATTTATAGTTCAGCAGGGTTAATTATTCTTCTGTTGTCTCTGATAAGGCTATATAAAAACTCTGAAATGTCAGAGTAAAAGGTGAAAACAAACTTCTGTGTAAAGTTATTTGACTTTTCCAGACTTTACGTGTTGTATATCTGCAGACTAATTGCATGGCAGTTTTATTTGCTCATTTGTTTCTCTTTCTGTTTAAAAAACAACAACAATAACACTGTTACACTGTATTCAAAGATGGCAAAGCCCTACAGGATAGATATTTTATTCAATGCATGACACTGGAGATCCCACAGTGACTTAAGAAACTATTAAGGAAGAACTTCTTTTTCAGTGTCACTTTCTTTGGACAAAAATGGAGACAGAATAAAATGAATTGAGAAACCCAGAAAGGGTAATGAAATTATTTCTTTCTGCTACTGGAGACAACACTGACTTTATTGATCTCTGGCTGGTCTGCAGTTAACAGTCCTTCTTGATCCATTCAGAATATATGCTTTGCAGTATATGTTATCAAATAAAAAATATTAACTAAGTGATTAATGATGTGCAAAGATTTCAAGCTAAAGCGTATCAATATGAATTAATAGGTCAGAGTTGATGAAGTCTAAATATTCCCAATTACAACAACATACAAATTTTCCATGTGTTTTTCGTTAACATGTGGAATTGGGAGACCAGTTATATTACTAACCTGTTTCAAATAAGCTATTCCATAGTTTTAGACAATTGTGCTTTTTAAGTATGCCCCAGCAAAACAGATGGCTTGGTTGAGTAATTTCAGCCCTTATACTATCCGCCTTGAAATTTTATTTAAGAACAATTACAATAAGATTTTTCAAGGACTGGAGAATTTCATAGATTCATAGAACATTTTGGCTTGAAAGGGGCCTTTAAAGGTCATCTAGTCCAACTTCACTGCAATAAGTCTTCCTTCCACTAGACCAGGTTGCTCAAAGCCCCATCCAGCATGAGCTTGAACACTTCAGGGATGGGGCATCCACAACTTCTTTGGGTATCATCTTCCTGTATCACACCACCCTCATCATAGAAAACTTCTTTCTTGTGTCCAGTCTAAATCTACCTTCTTTTAGCTTAAAACCATTGCCCCTTGTCCTGTCATTACAAGCTCTGGTAAAAATGTCTTTCTCCATCTTTCGTATGAGCCCCTTTTATATATCAAAAGGTTTCAATCAGGCCTTCCTGGAGCCTTTTCTTCTCCAGGCTGAACAATCCCATCTCCCTTGGCCTTTTCTCATAGGGGAGGTGCTCCAGCCCTCTGACTGTGTTTCTGGTCTCCTCTGGACCTGCTACAACAGGTTCATGTCTTGTACTGTGGTCCCCCTGAGCTGGATGCAGTACTCCAGGTGGGGTCTTACCAGTGGGGAACAGAGGGGGAGAATCCTCCCTTGACCTGCTGGCCACACTTCTTTTTGTGCAGCCCAGAATACAATTTGCTCTCCAGGCTACAAGTTCAAACTGCTTGCTCATGTCTGTTTTTTCATCTACCAATACCCCCATCAACCTTCTCTGCAGGGCTGCTCTCAATTCCTTCATCCTCCAGTCTGTATTGATATTGGGGATTTCCCCAACCCATGTGCAGGACCTTGCTTTTGGCCTTGCTGAACCTCATGAGGTTCACATGGACCCACTTCGTGAGTCTGTCAAGGTCCTTCTGGGTGGCATCCCTTTCCCCTAATGAATCAATCACACTACTCAGCTCAGTGTCATCTGCCAGTTTGCTGAGGATGCACTCAGTCCCACTATGTCATTTATGAAAATATTAAATAGTATTGGTCTCAGTACAGCCCCTTGAGGGACAACATTTGTTGGTGCTTCAGGCTTTTGCCTTTCTAATTTTCCCCCTGCATAACCACACAGCATCCTTGTAGTCCTCCTGAGTTGCCTGTCCCTCATTACAAAGATCATAATCTCTCTTTTTTTTAGCTGAGCTCCAGCCATAGCTCTCTGTTCAGCCAGGTCAGTCTTCCTCTAGGCTCATCTTCTGGCACATAGGGACAGACTGCTCCTGCACCTTTAAGATTTTCTTCTTGAAGAATGTCCAGCCTTCCTGGACTTCTTTTCCCTTCAGGATTTATTCCTAAGGGACTTTTTCAACAAATCTCCTAAACAGGTAGAAGTCTGCCATCCAGTGGGCCAAGGTGGCAGTTCTGCTGACCCCCCTCGTCACTTCTGCAAGAATCAAAAACTGTATCATGATCACCTCCCTGTGTTCCACGTGTTTCAACATATCTTCTGAACAGTTTATAGCCACCAGTTGCAATGCTCCAATCATGTGATTCATCCCACCACAATTCAGAGATCATAGCTTTCTAGCTCTAACTTCCAGTTCCTCCTGGTTGTTACCCATGCTGCACACATTGGTAAAGATGCACTTCAGCTGGACTATTAACCATGTCACCTTTTTGGAAAAAAATGACGTAATTCCTTTGAGCCATTTCACAAGTGTTTCCTTTTTGGTTCCTAATCTATGAGCAGCCCCTGGGTCTTCTGTTTTGTAAAGCAAGATCTGTAAAGTAGATCCACTGAGTGATTTGGGATGGGAACTGTCATGCACTGTCTCTGCCTGTCTAGTACCTTCTGTCCAAACAGAGTAAGAGGAATTAATCATCTAGTCAGCTTCTTATAAAGATCTGAAGATCTGCCAGGCTGAGAATCAAAGGAAGTCACTACACAGCAATGAGTAAATGAATAAATTTTGTTCCCTATAGAAGAAACATGACAGCCAAGGCAAGACGTTGGTGGGGAAGCTTAGCAACCCAAAAGGCAAACACCTAGAGGACTGCAGCTGGGATATATGTATTTTAAGATGGTTCATTTGCAAAAGCTTTATTTCCTTCTGTTGCTTCAGACTCCTTGAACTGGATCAAGACTTGAAATATGTATTTAGCCAGGCTGTGAGGAACATATCATCACAGTACACCTTTACGCAGTAACTGCTCAGAAGCAGGCACCAGTAACAATTCACACTTATTTTAACAATAGTAACACCAAGTCACAATGAAGCTCACAGCTCCACTGTGTAAATACATGGTCACAGCTAGTTGAACATACGGAGTAAAGTTTGCCAAAGACAGCAGTGTGTGTCTCTGTCTTGCACATGTTCAAGGTTACAGTGAAAGTGAGCCAAGAATTTAATCCAGTTCCCAAATATCTAAATCCCAAGGAAGCTCTTTAGGTATTGTAAAATTAAAATTTCTTGTGCCTATGCAGGTAACTGAGCAGATCATTAGAAAGACGAAGAACAGAACAGTTTCTTCTGATATTTTTAATGTTCACCTTTTTATCCTAGACAGTTGAGAAAAGTAATAACTCAATCCATATTTGGTTGCTTGTGCCGTTCATATCACATCCACATTATATTTTACAGCAACTAGGGTTTCGTTGCTTTGTTCTGTTATTCTAAACAAACAACAACAACAAAATATTTCGAGTACTGCCTCTGATATGTTCAACAAGGAAGTGCAGTCCATACTGAAAAAATGCACTCAGATTTGCATATAGATTTTTCAACTCCCTTTCCTCCTGGCACCACATGCTGTGCATGCCCAATATTGAAATTTAACAGTAATATGCCAAAGCATTACATTCCCTAGTAATTCCTTTGCAACAGTGAGATTTATCTACTTACTTCTTTGGCATAAATCTCTGGCATTAACATTTGCTATAACGAAAGAAACAGCAAGAAAATAGCCAGCTAGAGCTTCTAAACATCATCCATTTCCAATGACGAGTAAACTTATTTCTAACTCATTGGAACTGACATGGTGTGATGTGTTTGCAAATGACATTCTCTGAAAGTTGAATTTGTAATAAAAGCAATTTATGAATTTGCCACAGCAACACAGCTCTTGTAGTACTGATACAGTTCTCTACAAGAAGTCTCTCATGTAAATGTCTTTATCAGCATGGGGACAGAAAAGAAGGAACATGACAATGGGAGCTTTCAGTTATCACAGCCCTCAAGAAGAGCATGAAAGTCAGAAGAGGTTTTAGATACACAGTCAACAAGAAGAAATTAAGACCAAGCATTCATAAAGATGTTGCAACCTAAATGCAATAGAGTAATTCTAAAATAAAAAGTAGGAGGAAAGCATAAATTGAGGGTCAGAAGAAATGGATATACTAACACTACGCTTTAGTACTTCTGCCAAAACATACAGAAACATATAGGTAAGAATTCGTTGACAATTTACATCAGCTGTGACAAAGCTTATTGCATTAAACTGTCATTTTCTCATCCATCCGTTGATTTGCTTTGACAGCTATGCAGTTCAGTTTAGTGGAGCCCCCATCCCACTTGTTCATTTCTAAAACCACTTCCAAAGGCATCATCATTCAGTACTGTAAAGATTTTGTAATTTTGCTTAGTTTTGGCAAAGACAAAAATAAAAGTTTTCCAAAATGCATCCCAAGTAAATTTACCTGCAAGAAATTCAGAGGCAACTTTCCTACTGATCTTCACCGGATAAACTAGTGCAAGCAATGTACATTAAAACTACATGTAATGACACCTGTGGGAAGTTACTGCTTACTTTTGTTTATAGGGTAACATCGCCAAATCTATCAGAAACCTGATTAATCACAGACATCAAGAGGATTAAACCTCTCCTCTTTTTAGCTTCCACTCTTCACTCTAATCTCTACAAGCCAAAACCGTTCTATTACTATAACAACAGCTCTGATTGTTCTGAACAGCTACAAGTATTTTTCAGGAGGGAAGAATGTAGGCAGATTCTCTCTTCTGAATTTGAAATCGTTTTCTCTTATTAACATGGTTTGATTTTCAAAGGTTTTTGATTCCCTGTTTCTGATTCTCAGTTTATAAAGCCCAATGATTAAAGAATATTAGAGTAACCAAAGCAAGAAAGCAAGTTGATATATTTGCTAGCAGAAGGGCTCCAGGAAAGCTATTTACTCAGCTACAGTAAATAGAGGAAAGTAGTCAGCTCTGTTTTCTTTGAATATCCCAGAGATTCCTCTAGCATTTGGCTAGAACTGGAAATGTAGTAATACTGGCTAAAATGTAACAAATAAGTTTTTGTGTTGTGTTATGGCAACAGGGAGTTAATTTTTACTTTTTAATGAGTTGGAATATAGTACACGGGCAGACAAATTTGTGTCTGAGATTGTCAGCTAAAATAAACCAAAGACATTAAATAGACCAGGCAATGTGGGAAAAAGCTGGCTATATTGATATATGGACAGGCAAGTGCAATCTAGTTGTCTCTTTTCTGTTTGTCACATTGCAGAGACAATCTACAGGTTTAGATAAAGTCTTTATTTCCATTCTGTGCCTGTGTGTAAAATTCAGATTGTGATTCTTAAACTTAGTATAACATCCTTATGCATAAGGAAGAAAAAACAATAAGAGGAAATTTTGAGGTTTATGTTTAGGTGTTTCTCCAGATTAAACTGACCTTCTTATGATGTGAATGTCATAGCTACATTCCTTTTCTAATAATCTCTTATCAGGAGGTATTCTTTTGCACTCTTGCTTGAATCAAAAAAAAAAAAAAAAAAAAAAAAACACACACAATAATTTTTTTCTCCACACTATTTGTTCTTTTTCCTCCTCTTCTTTTTGCTGTTATTGTATTGATTTACTGGGAACTTAATGGAATTTCTGTATCTATCTTCTCTTTACTTAACACATTATTAGCTTCTTCATCAACTTTTTCATTTTCTGTTAGTTCTTAGGTAGTAGATTGTAGGCAGCTCACAGTTTTACTTTTATTGAATATCTGCTTCCATGCAATCACAGCTTTTTACAACAAATATTTCCCAGAATCTGTTTGGCCAGATGTGTTTGATTGAAGAAGTGATGTAATTTTTATATCCTTTGCACAAATCCAACATCATAACTAATACAGTCCACCTGTTCAAACCAATCTTGAACATCGACCTCTGAAAAAACTCTGTACACACAGGCAAATGAAAACAGAACTTTTCAATTACTTCTACACAAGATAAGAGATACACAGCTGCGAAGACATATCTAAAGAGCTCATTCATTGCACAGCTATGCTACACAAAATTCAAATTCATAGGCAAGGCATATGTCACGGAGGCACCCAAAAGTCAATTTTAGGTGGACAACAATTTCCAAAACAGACTTTATTCTAGCTGGATAAGTGTAGCCAATAAACTGACCAGCAACAGGGTTTATACAATTATTTAGCACTCTGACAACATAAAATACAGGTTCAGATATCAGTTGAGGAGATTACTGGGGTACGACAACATAAGAATAATGAGGATCCACAACGTGCACACATACACATACAAGAAAGAAAACCAGAGACCTCTCACTCCAGGGTACCCACAATAAATAATCACTCACCTGGGTTAGGCAAGGACTCATTCAAGGATATATCCAGTAAATAACCACTCACCACAGCAGGAGGTGAGGCGCTTTCAGTCCTGGGAAGTCTCCAGTTCACAGACCTGATGCCCCAAGAAGATCACTCTAAGTGGGTCTTCGGCAGGGACCCCATTTTATAGCCTAGTCAGATCTGGGTGTGGGCATTACAAGATGGTCCAGAAGCTTCTCTGGGCACCTTCTTTGTTAAAGACTCTGTCAATCAGCTGAGGGTCCCACCCTTCCTGGCCCCCCAGCTAGGTAGAGGTGAAGCCACCCTGCCCTGGGGTAGGGGAGGGTGTGACTGTCAGCCCTTTGGCACCACCCTCGATGAGACAGGCACAATGGGGCACAAAAGGTGCTAAAGAGCCATCAACTGCCCTATTGAAGGCTCCGGAACTCAGGGAGATGTGCAACTGCCACAGCACACAGAATTACTTGGACTCATATTGGATGTCCAGTTATTGGGGCACGTCCTGGTACAAAAAAGCTACATAAAATCTCAGTAACTTTCACCTGAAGCAAAATGAGTCAAAATTCTATGCAAATACGCTCATACTACTTTTAATATCATAATGAACAGAACATCCGTTGAGATTAATGATCAAAAAACATTTTCCGCTGAAAGAATTATTAAAGCTTTCTATGCCTCATTCATTTCTTCCATCATTAAATATTTTTTACTATTTATATTATGAAATGTATGTATAAAATGCTTGATTCAAATATAGTGCTTTTGAGAAGTGTTTGTTTTTTGAATAGCAGTTTGCCTTCTCAATGTTGCCCCAAATAAAATAATAATGGTTCCAAAACACAAGTATAGTGATTCAGCTCTTGCATGGATGTGAACCACAGACAATACCATTTAATTTTTAAGTTAGTTCATCCTTATCAAAATGCAGCAGCCAGCAGTATCATAGGGAATGTGACGTGACCACAGGGAACTTCAGAAGAAAAGCAGTCTGAATCATAGCTCTCAGAAAACGTGATGGCAGTTTTCAAAATGAGAGATATATGTGTATTCAGAGAAAATTTTTCATGTAAATTTTTCACCTTTTTAGTGCTTACTTTATGATTCACTATTTGTCATTTGCTCTCTGAGCTCCCCAGTAGTATTTCGGCTCTTTACCAGTGTTTAATAGTTACAGGCATAAGAATATGGGCTATAATTAATATCAAATATTTAATGTTTAAAAATCAAACACTCATTAATAGAAGTAATTTCATTTGTACCCTAAACCAATCAATGAATGTGCTAATTGCTTGACTGATTCTGCAGTAAGGATTTGGTTGACAATAAACAATTAGCAACATGTCGATTGAGGAACTGTATATTTTTTTTTCACATCATTTCCATCCCTGCTATTCTTGATCATTACAGAGCATCCCTCCCCTAAGGGGAGGCTACTTGCCCATGAGCAAGAAGTGCCAATCTGAGCAGCAGTTCGTATCGAGATAGAGGGACCTGCAGAGTTTTAAATTACTTCTATCTGAGTAAGGATTATATAACACTGAACACAGTTTTCTTCTTGGCTCACGGAAGAAGAAAATCCTCACCAAAACACACAGAGCAAGTGGGGTGCAGCACCCCGTGGTCTGCACCAGAAGCTGCACACCAGCCAGGTGGCTGCTGGCCAAGTGGAAAGGGCTGAAGTGTCACCTGCCCCTGGCCCAATTCCTCCCCTGCCACTGATGTGTACTGATATCCCGGCTTTTCCCTCTCCACTGCCCAAGCTATTGCCAACCCTCACCTCAACCACCCCACCACTGCCTGCGAGGCAACTTTCCTTGTGTCCCATCTCTGCTCTCGCAGGGCTGATGTCCTCCCAGGTCCACCATGGCCGTGCGGGGCTCAGCCTCAATCCCAGTGAATTGCTGACAGCTCAGTCCCAGGAGAGCAGGGTACACACAGGGTGACGCAGGCACCATCTATGTATCTTTTCCCCTGATTACTTCTATTTTGATCCTTAAAAGGTGACCTCAGTTTGTTCTCCCTTCCTCCCTGAGCACATGTGCTCTCCTTTCACATGCAGAGGGAATTAGTTGAAGGGTATTTTTTTTCCCCCGACTTGGATTACATAGACTTATCCAGCAAATTTCAGACAATTGGGTTTTCAAGTAGTACCATATTAAAGTACTAGATTTGTGTAACTACTATAATAAAATCCCTCCAGTATTTTGCCGAGTGTGAAAAACAAAACAAAACAAACAAAACAACAACAACAATGTCATAACAAATGTATATTAATTTGCATTTAAAAGCAAAGAGCTAAGATACTTTTCAATCGATCCAAGACAAATTCTAACTGGCTGTGTTTATATGACCCAGTCAGAAAACATTTGAATAGATACTCAGTTTCAAAGCTACATGATGAAAGATGAACACCCACCATTGAGTTTCCATTAATAATCCAAGAGAGGCCCATTCTCCAGTCCTCAAAAAGAAGGATTTCATTGAATGTCATTGACTAGGGAAGGGTTTCATTTGCAGTTTAACACAAACATATTTATTAACATCATGCTGTCTCATAAAATAGAGTTCTCAACACCCTGTATTGTAACTGCAATAAAAATGATGATGCCTGAGAATGCATGCACACAGACAGCATGTGCTTCATTGAGACTGTCAGAGTGCTTTTACGTTGCATGTACACACAAACAAAGGGGGATTTTATCATTTTCCCTCATTTTGTTTGATGTTAGGCTCTCTTTTCATCCTAAGAGACTGGTTTTAGCTTTCCCAGCATGACAGTATTTGAGGATATCAGCAACATGGAAATAAGCATGTTGAAATTCATCATAAACACCTTTTCTTTTTGGCTTTTCACACAGTAGTGAATTTGAGCAGATTACTACTCTGCCTGGATTAGAGGAAGACAGTGTAAGAGTCATTCACGTTTTACAATAGTTAATACTTTTTCACTGATTTCATGCTCAATAATGTTATTAGGTTGCTAGATATCTAACCCTAAAGATGCTGCACTGCACTGTTGATTAAAAAATAGTCTAAAGGGAAAGTCAGTATTTACTACCAACAAGGCCAGGACACAAATGAGTAACATTTTCATTTCTAATGTTTAATAAATCATATTTCTTAGGTTTTTTGTCCTAAATAATCTTAAATCAGTCCATTGCAAATATTCTGTATGAAATATATAGTGGTCTCATTTTAAAACCATTTTTAAAGTGTATTGATATTGTTTGCTTATTTAGGATCACACTGATAGCAGATTTGAAGTTCTTGTTTCAAAGTTCTAGAGTTGTTAAAAAAAATGAACTTTTGACTTCCCCTCTCCCAGTCAGGCTTGAAACTTCTTTTCCTGCTGGAATCAAGGAATGATGAACTATCATAAAAACAAATTCATGCTGAGAGAGACACTCAGCAAGGACGCTTTCAGTCTGAATACTTGAGGCTTGGCAGAGTCACAAGCATTTGAAATCAGAGAAGAAATTAAGTGTTTCCTTGATGCAGATAAATGACTTATGTTTTAAACAAAGTCATGCATCTTTTAAAAGCTAGCCACATTTAGCCTCAGTTATTTTTCACTGTGATATCCTGGAAAATAAACCTTTTTTCTTATGATATTTCAGAATGTAGAAGGACCAGCTAGTTGTACCAATACGAAGTAAAAAGAAATGTACTGCAAAAACATCCGGTGATCCACGCTAAAAATGCATAATACTCTCCTCACAACTGAAGAGAAAGTCTGGAGTCTTCACAAATAATGCCTCTTGTAGACAGTGGTCTTGTTCAAGTCAAAAAGTATACAAATGTGGAAGAGAAATTATTCAAGGTCCATACAGTCAGTTCCTACTCACCCCTTTTCCAGTCACCTTTGAACTTGCTTGCTGACACATTTAAAAGAATGGCAGAAAATTAAGAGATTATTATTTTCCATGAGAATATGCAGCTGGGTAGTGAACGGGCACGCAGATTAGGAGAAACACAGCCCTATACAATCATTTTGACAGCTGTAAACCAGTTAATTAGCAAGTGAACAGCACACCAGCCAGTCAGTCGCCTTGTGTTCCAGGATGTCAAGGTTCGTCTTCTCTTCTGTGACAAAGGACCAGGAGGTTGTTATTCTTTGGGAAGGTTTGAACAAGGGAGACAGGATGCCAAGCTCCATTTGTTTTGCTTCTTACAAAGCAATCTAACTATATGCCACACTTTTCAAAAATATGAATAGCAGAGAAGCCACTTTCAGTGCATTTTTATCACTTTTTATTTATACCTTTATCTCATTCACATCAACAAGATATTCTATCACACTGCTTAAAGTCTCAATGAGTCAATCAGAACTATTTTCTCTTTCCACCATTACATACTTTATTAAAAGGCAGCTTATCTGAATGAAAGTCTTAACAACTTCATGTAACTTGATAACTCCCTGCACTCTTGGGATACAGCTTTCCAGAGCAACCTTTTATTTGAAGTAAGTATGTTTCTATGGTACTTCAAGTCATGAGAAGATTAGGTTTGTGTCTACAGAAGTTGCCATAAATAATGATGAGTTCAATTGACATTCTATGTTGCATGATATAGATTGAAAACAATGCAAAGACTTCTGTGGGGAGGAGATTGCTGCAGGATTTATGGGAAGAATGGAATTGTACAGGAACAAAGCAGCAGGGTGGGAGACTTGGAAAGCTGCCATAAGCACAAAATAATTTAGCATTGTATTCTGCAGAGTCCACAGCAACTTCTGTGACTGAACAATTCAAATAGCCAAAAAGGCCTCTGGACAGCTGTCAAAAGTTCAAAAACCAACACAGGATCACAGTCTATACGGGTTTTTAAGTCAGTACATGACCAGTCTGTAAAACATTCTTGTATGTCCAAGCAGCCCTTATCGGTTGGTGTTTGCCAGATGTATTCAAGCATTTCTTAGCTGAAAGGTTTATTCTGTAGTCTTACACAGCCACACTACTCTCTGATCTTAAGGCTGCTCCATTTCAAGTTAGTTTTTTTAATTCTTTTGAAAAAATCAGATTGCCATTCAACTAGCAGGTCTGCAGGGATATCTGCTGTGTTCAGTAAAGAAAAAGCAATCAACGTGTTCAGACTACTGATACCCTTTTTTTTTTTCTTCAGTGCAAAACATACCTCTGCAGATGTATGCATTGGGTTAAGTACCTGAAAAGATAATAAACCACCTTCTTTGTTTCCAAACTGCACTATCAAGGTTCTTTTGAGAGAGATGTCAAAAAAAAAATCACTGCATAGATCAACAGTGTTAAGAATCTGGCAAAGAAAATTTATTTGGATAATCTGTAGAAGTAATATAGTAGCAGCCTTATCAGTTTGAGCCTATGATTTCCAGTTGCACGAATTTAAAGGTTACATGCTACAGAAGTGTAACTACAGATAGTGACAGTTATGCAAGTCATAAATTTTAAATAGCTGGCTGCTTGGAAAGAGCTATCTACTAAAAATGAGCAGAGATCTCTTCTACAACTTGCCCTCAGAAAATCAGACCAAATATTTTTTGAAATTGTAGATCATACAAAACACAATGTATACTATTTTCACCTATCAGTATCCAATATTAAGCCAAATAAATTGCTTATGCCAGTGCGCCTGCAATTCCCAAGAGATAACTAAATGAGATATGGTAAAATATTTGCATTTTACATTAATCCATTGAAATGGATTTATGATATACTATAATTCCTAGAAATTTCATTTTAAACAAAGACGAGAGTATGGAATTAAGATCATCTTTAGAGGAATAACGAATATCCTTTTTTCCTTTCCTTACCACACAGTACTACCATCTTAGTGTAAAAGATAAAAAAGTAATAAAGAATGTATTCTTAGTGTAACTTCTTTCAGTTAATCGTTCCATTATGCTGGATATTCCTGTTGCTGCCTTCAGCCCCATACCGAACTGGAGTCATGTATGTCCACTTAAGCTCACAGGAAGAAAGGAACAAATGAGACAGTTGCAAACAAGACTTACCATGCAAAGACCCTCACCTGGTAGAGCTTAGCAATACGTGTGTATAGCCATCACAGCTTCAAAGGTATTATCTGTGAACAGTAGAAAGAAAAAGATCAAAACAAGAAGAAGTGGAACAGAGGCCGTTTAAAAATACTTATATGCTATTGGTCTAAGTTTCTGTAGTGCCACATCAGAAGACTTTCTGAACAAGAAAGCTGTTTGCTTCTCTGCCCAGAGAAACAAGAACATGTGCACAGATTTTCATAAGCAAATAGAATTTCTTCAAGAAACTTGGATTATGGGTTTCTAATCCAAGAAGGCATGGGAAATCTAGTGCTGTCATTATGTCATCTAACCAAACGAAAATAAAAAGTAATTCCTACCTAATGTGTGCCCTTTTTACTTTAATTATTGAATGAATTGCATGGGTTTTTAGTAAAATCAGATGCAAAATCAAGTTGTACATCAATGCATGTTAGCTCAAGCTTCCAGCAAACAGCTTGTAGCAGAAGTTTGCCATGAACTAAGAGAATTTGGATGCTGCTTGTTTTAACCTTTATCCTTGCTCTGCTTTAAACCAACAAAAACTCTTTGCAATCAAACACCGATGAAATTAGCTCACCCTAATACTATCCACATGACTGAATAGACTGTAGAATTGAAACAATCCTTTTCTTCTTTTTAAATATTATCCTTTCAGACTGCAACAACACAAAACATGAATTTCTGAAATGCTATTCATATAGTATTAAGAGACAAATGCATATGAATGGTTTCTTAGCCTGCTAACATCAGCTATAAATTGTTAGGAAAGACTTCAGATATTCAGTTCCTCTCTTCCCCTTCACAAGTTTCACAATTTTATTGAATTTTTAATTTGAAACAATAGCAATATCAAGAACAAAAAGTATGCCTCTACATCTCTAAATCTCTACAGATGTTTACTGATAAAGAACATACAGAATGCAACATAAAGGGAACACTAGTCAGATTTTGGAGAAGGTGCAATAGAGATAATGTTAATGAAGAATGTTTAGGACTTTTTCTTCTCAAATTTGTGAAAAATATGAAGAAAAAGACTTAGATATCTAGTAATTTTAGAAAAGAGAAACAATTACACAGAACTCCAAACACTGAGCCTAATACAACCATGACTATGAGATAAACCAGAAATGTAAACTTTTTATTTCTTTTTAAACAATAAACCAACAAATTTTCAAACTTCCTGATTTTTGAAAAATATCTCCTATAAGCAGCTCTGTTTCTGACATCTACAGCTGTGCTCTGAAACTCTAACAGTTTCAAAACACTAAAATATGAAACCACAACTTTTCAAAAAAAGTTTGGAATCTTGTTGAAAGACCTGGAACTGCAATCTTTCTTTAGTACCACATACTTTCAAATTTTTCTACTAGTCTGAATCTCAGGCATCCCTTTCCTTCTTTTCGTAAGAGCTTCTTCTTTGGGGCTTCTTTTTTTAAGCCAGCCAAACTGGCTTATACATCTAATGTACAATCTTTTTCCTGACATCATATCTCCAGTGATAATGCATCACTCAGCCCCACCTTACTTTGAAACTTCAGTGCTAAAACCAACCAATCAAACAACAAAACCCACTACCCAGACTCTAGCTGTGTATGATAGAAAAAAATTAGCCAAGAATTGGACAATTCTTAATTCTCCTCCAGTGTGCAGCAAGTCAGATAATATAGTGATAGACCGAAACAGTTAAAGTTCCAAGAATCTACTTCATTCCCTCCTTAAAGAGCTGATAAAACACAGCTCAGACAGTATCATCCTTGGCTGCGTGGTGTATTATCACATTCAGCCTCCACAAATCTGAGCGTGCCTGATTGTGTGATATTTCCCTTGTTGTGCAAGTGCCCTAGGGAGTTTTCAATACCTCCTCCACTTACATTTGTTCATGTTCTTTATCTAGCAGCAGTGTAGAAGTGCAGCACATTTATGTGTAACAGGTTAGTGCTATATAGCAGGACCTACATATATTGATTCCCCAGCATGCCCAAGTTAATCACCGCTAAATATGTGCAAATATTCTATAATAAAATTTATTTACATAAATAAAGGCTCACCCTGTTATAAAGACTACTGAAAACTGGCTTACAACATAATTTCACCTTGTCCTCCTTGTAGTTTAATGCTCACTGGGCTCACACTTTACAGCTAGCACGCAAAAGGTATTTTTATAGTATATGACAATGGAAAAGAAGCTGTTTAATAAAATGAAGAAAAACAAGTCTTTTTTTCAATGTAAATGTTCATTTTAATACACTTTACCTACATACTAACAAGTAAATAGAACAGACATTAGCAAGAACAGTCCAGATTTTATTGAAGCAGCAGCCTGCAGTGCTTCAGATTTATAACTCTAGTTGAAAACATCAAATGACCTTAGACTTGGCTAGAAAAAACACAAAAAAATAATTAAGCATATTTTTCTGTGAATTTATGAAATAAACTCATACTTACCTCCTGTGCATCTTTTACATACGAGGGGAGAAAAAAAAAAAAAAAAAAAAAAAAAAGTGGAAATAGCTCTTGGCCAACCAAAATAATTCTAAATCTGCATGAATTCAACAACTTCCTAAAAGTAATGAGCAATAATACAATAATAAACCCTTTCCAAAGACTATATAAGATTGAGAAAAAGTTTTATTCATATTCAGTTTGAAGGTTTATTTGATTTATTTTAAACACCAGTTAAATGCAGATGATCTTAGAAATCAATCAGCTAAATTAATATTCATTTTTATTTCATTTTGAGTTAGGTATAGACATGTCCAAACAGGGATTTGGAAGCAGTATGCCACGAGCTGCATTTGGACCCATCCTTATTCAAACAGGAGGTATATTGTTTCCCTCCTCACCTGTAACCTCATCCGTCCCCACTTGCACAGAAGAAATTAATTTCCTTTGGCTGTCTGAGTAAGAAAAATATTTGGACAGTGATGTTTTCAGAAGAGTGAAGACAAGGATGTTACAGGAACAACTGTGGAGAATTATGAGGGTTGATAGGGCATGGGATAGAGTACAGAGCTGCATGTAAAACATGGCAAAAAAATAATAATAGGGATAATAACAGTTTTCTTAAATATCCAGGTAATCTGCCAATGTTGTTGCTGTTAAAATAAATATTTCTTGAAAGAGCTAAAAAGACTCCACGTCCAACAAGCCTTAGCATACCATCTGCCAATCTTGATATTTCAAAATCTTCATCACATATTTTTTTTAATAAGTGACAAAATAGGACTTTACAAACCAAAAGAAAGCCAGAAAACATATTTTATGACCTACCGTGCCCTTGCAATCTACTTGCAATCACTGTCCATGCTCTACATTTTTCTTCTCCCTTCCTAGTGGCATATGCAGCCGTATTTCAAACCACAAATATTTCTGTAAATCAAATTTCAGTGGGTATATTGCTTATTTGCTACCTAATCCCACAGGGTAGGGATCAAAGAGTTGCAAGTTAGAGAACCACACAGATATGCAGAAAATCAGACTTTATGATGGTGTTTTGGTTTTTTACATCATGTTGCTTTGGTAATACACTTTTTTTTCCTTTCTCATATGGATGATCAAAGGTGAAGATAATGTTCAAGACATTAAACTCACAGAAGAGCTAATACAGATACACTAAATCACCTAACACCTTTGCTCTGATTAAATTTTTGTGTGCTGTTGATGACAATTGACAAGTACAGAGAGTCACAGGAGAAACAGTTACACATTTTAAGACTATACAATGGTAGCAGTTTAGAACAGGCAACTGAACCCTCCACAGTTACATTTCACAGTAACTGAGGAGCTCAGGAGTGCTCTATAGTATTTAACGGTTACCTCTTACTGTGTTGGTCTGTTCTCAGCCTGCTGAGCATATTCATAGTCTGTTGGAATAATAAAATGGAAAAGATAGAGCCCTTCTGTTCAATTACTTATTTTGAAGCACAATTTCACTTTTTTTGTCCCCTTTTAAACTACGGATAAAATTCTGGCATATCTCTCTCTGTCTAATACAAATACTTTAACAAAAAAAAAAAAAGGCAGAGTAAAACATATAATATGATAAATTCTGCATAATGTACTAGTTTTCAAGCAGGATAAAATTAAATAGAAAAATTATAATTTACTATCAAGTTTACAGGAACAAGCAGAAGTTATGAACCACCTACTTAACATAATTTTTTGTTCTATTACAACTTGAGTGCAAATCTGTGTTTGAATAACAAGATCCATAAAGATACCATCAGATGAAAATCTCTCTCCCACTTTTAGAATAGCATGTACATTCAGTTCAAATTCACAGATGCAGACAACTACATGGATTTAAAGAAGTGGGGAAAAGCAATAGCAAATCACATACCCTGCCCTCAACAACATCAGCCTGTTATCTACAGTGAATTCTTAAAGACTTGTACCCAAACTTGTATTGAACGCATCAAATGTACCAGCTGCTGACTCCTTCCTGTACCTTTCATTCTCTAAAGATAAAAATGAGCTATATTGTGTCTTTACAATTTGTCCTATCCTCTCCAATTGAATTTTCTCTAGATTGGGTCACTGATAAATTTTAAACAAAAATGAAATCTGTCATTCTTCTCGAAAGGAAAAGGTTCATCAGTTTTTAATCAACTCTGCTCAAAATAATAATAAGCAAAATGTACCTAAGCTCCAAAAAAGTTAGATGTTTTCCTGTAGGAAATTATTGATTTGCTGTTGTGAAATGACTTGCCAAACAAAAGCATTTCTTTATTTGAGCTTGATTGCTAAGGAAATGATGACAATGTGATTACACTAAAGCTCTGCTGCCTCTCTGCGTTCATGAAAATCTTTGAATAACTTTTGAGACAGGTGATGACTGTAAACAGGATTGACACAAGCAACAAGGAGACCCGATGGCTATCAAGACCTTGCAACTTGATGGAAACAAGCCACTGCTAAAGTGGGGAACCCTATTCAATTCCTCACTGCAGACAAACATTATTTGCAGTTCCCAGCTTCTCAGACTGCAAAGCCAAAGGACTGCTTATGCAGCATTAGCTCGCTTATTCTTGTGTCCCAGGGTCTGACTTACTTTCTAAGTCTTCAAAACGTGGAAAAAAAATAAAGAGGAGCGTGTGATTTGTTTTTTTTTTTTCTTTTAGCAAAAAGAAATATTATAAATACGCTGTCTTACTGAGAACCACTTAAGTTTTGCTTTGTTTAGAAACAGAAGCAGCATGTGAAATACCAGAATTTTCTTTAAATAAGTGGGGAGAAAATCCAGGCCATGTTTTTATCTTAATGTAGAGTTGCAAAAAAGCTGACAAGAGGCATAAATAGGCAGCCACAGCTTGTGAGAACCTGTTCTTTCATTCATACCAGCTCATTTTACCCAATTCAGCTCAAAGAACTGAGGGAGTACAGAGGTAAAATAAAGCCAGATATAACTCAAACCCCCTCCACCAAATGGTTGCTGCAATATGTTTGTGATAAATGAGAGAGCCATAGCTCTGTCTGGGATCCACTTTGACATATTTAAATGTAGTAATAGAATTAACAGTGAAGATTAGCAATATACAGAATCAGTAACACCTGACAAGTTGGATAAGTTGGTCCTACATTCTTGGGTGCTATAAAAACTATGTCAATCAAAGACTGAATATTTAATACATCAAATAAGAACGGATGTTTCAGACATTTGTTTCAATTTGAAAGCAAGATCTCAGCATTCAAAGCTGTCAAGACATTGTGTTAAGAAAAATTCTATTTCCAACCTTCTGCAATGATATAAAAAATTACAAAAAAAATCATACTTGGATTGATACTGTACTTTAGAAGAAGATGATAGATGACATACTACTAAAAGGAATTTCAGGAATGCAAGATAGATCCTATAAAGCTATTAAAATGAAAATTTAAATCATTAAGAATATTTGGTCATCTTCTTACATTGTAGCTTTTATGCTCTGAAGAGTCAAATGCTGTTGTTTAAAGAAAAACAAACAAACAAGCAAACTAACAAACAAACCAATACTTTACATACAAACTACATAAACTGGCAATGAATTTCTATTCAGGGATATGACTTTTTCAACTAACCTTTTTGGTTTATGCTCTAGATAGCATTAATATGCAGTGAATGGAACCTTTTCCCAAATAGTAAAACAGATTTACCATAGTTTTTACATAGATTAAAAGCATCTAACTGTTGTTTAGTTTCAAATCCTGTTCATCAATTTTTTTTTGTCTCCAAGTGGACAGCACATGTTTGGTATTTAGAAGAGCTGACTGTAAGAGCAGAAAAGATTAGGAATGCCAGAAAAACACCTGTGGGTTAGGTAGCTGAATGGTGAGGAAACTTCAGTCCATAAAGGCACAGAGCCCATGAGCGACATTTCTTGTGTGTTATGTTTGTTGTTAAAACTTCAGTGTGTGAGGCAACTGAAGAGAAAACTGTAGTTAAATATTCATTGAAATTCATCCAACTCCTAATCTAATATAAAATATTGCATAGTCTCAATATTATACTTGTCATTATAGGGCATTATATTGCAGTAATTGTGACAGTCTAAGGAAATGAGCAAAGCAAAGTCTCAAGGAAGAAGAAGTTTTATCATGAATTTATATGACTGGAAAAAAAAGACAAGCTCCTAGATGACACGTGAGTCTATCTTTGGTCCCATTGCCTGAAGATGAAATGTATCATGACAACTACTGATAAGTGCAAGAATGCAAACACAGAACAATTTGTTAACATCAAGATTGTGCTTTTGATCTGAGTATATCACCTTGCCCTAATTGCACACAGATCTTTAAAAGATTAGCAACACACTAATTTTCACAAGATTTCTTGTGTGATACAACAAAGATAGGAAGAGGTTAGGCAGTAATCTTGGAGAAAGAGTTCAAGTATAGTCCAAAACACATTGTTAGCTCAATGTCCCCACTGAAAAATTACAGAATCACTAAGGCTGGAATGGACTTCTAGAAATCTTACAGCGCAAACATCCTGCTTAAGAAGGGTAAGCTAAAGTAGGTTGCCCAGAACTGTGTCCAGTAGTCAAGTTTTCAATATCTCCATGTATGGAGAAACCACAGACTCTGAGCAACCCATTCCAGTATTTGGCCAAGTCACAGTAAAAGTGTGTTCTTTTTCCTTCTTGTTCATATGGAATTTCATGGGGTTTAGTTTTTGTCCATTGCCTCTCGTCCTGTCATTGGGCACCACTGAGGAGAACCTTTGTGGGACCTTTTCAAGAATCTATTGTGTCCAGTTCTGGGCCCCTCAGTTCAAGAAGGACAGGGAACTGCTGGAGAGGGTCCAGCGTAGGGCAACAAAGATGATGAAGGGAGTGGAGCACCTCCCTTATGAGGAAAGGCTGAAGGGAGCTGGGTCTCTTTAGTTTGGAGAAGAGGAGACTGAGGGGTGACCTTATTAATGTTTATAAATATATAAAGGGTGAGTGCCATGAGGATGGAGCCAGGCTCTTCTCGGTGGCAAACAATGATAGGACAAGGGGTAATGGGATCAAGCTGGAACACAACAGGTTCCACTTAAATTTGAGAAGAAACTTCTTCTCAGTAAGGGTGACAGAGCTCTGGAACAGGCTGCCCAGGGGGGTTGTGGAGTCTCCTTCTCTGGAGACATTCAAAACCCACCTGGACATGTTCCTGTGCGACCTCACCTAGGCGTTCCTGCTCCAGCAGAGGGATTGGACTAGATGATCTTTTGAGGTCCTTTCCAATCCTAAACATACTGTGATACTGTGTGAATGGAAAATAAAACTGTTCCTTCAATAGAAAGAAAATGACACTCTGTATATTCAGATTTCCATATATTCAGATACAGTGAACATATGTTTTCTAGAACACACTTTGCACACCCCATTCTGAGAGTTAGCTTCTGCAAAACTCAGCATGGGGCGTTCCAATGTTCTGTTTCAAAATCTAACAATTCCGCTTTGTTCCAGGACTGAATGTAGCACATTCAGAAAACAGCAGTCATACTACATCCAGAGAGCTATGGCCACCATGGAGTTCCTTACAAAGCAAGAAAAGCTAAAATTACAGACTAACAAAGACATCTATATGATCTAAAGACACTTAGTTGTTTTTTGTTTGGTTGTTTTTTTTAATGGGGGTACAATTTTGTGTATACTTCAGGGCTTTAATTACTATAACTGATAAAACTGAGTGAATAACTTTAGGATGATTATTACAGAAATGTTTTGTGTCATATTTTTAGCATCAAACTCCATCTCATTGCAATGGTAGTAAGAGAAATTCTTCTTCGCAGATTTGGCACACGAAGCGTATTTATTTATGTGAGAGATAAAGCTGTGTGAGGAACAGGAAAGGCTGGATGGATTGGCCTGCTGGAAATTCTGCTTTCATTTGTAAGGCTTCTCATGAAGGTAAATCATGAGTGATCCCATAATTCTGAGTTGAAAAGCTCAGCACTGCTCACCTGAATGAAAATTAAAACTTCTGTTTTTCTTTTTTTTTCTAGGCACTAGAGGCCACTAGTAAAGTACCTGTTTCAGTGCTGTCCTTCCCATTATAAATGCATCAGAGCAGCAGGTGCAAGATTTTTATTAGACTAAGATTTTTTCACTCACAGCTAAAGTAAAAATAGAATTATTTCTGCAAGGCCTTAAAAATATTTCATAGGGATTTGACCTACATAAGCAAAGGCAGACAACAACCTTTTTTGTTTAAGTTTCATCTTACTCATAAATATTTGAGGTAGTTTTGTTGTTTGTTTTTTAATTTGAGAGACAAGATACTCTTAGAATAGTTCATACATTCATGACTGGAGAGAGATTTTTGTGGAAATTTTGGGTAACAGATCACCCAGCCAATAAACAGTTACGGAGTTGCTAAATATAATGGAGATTTCTCTAGTGAGTTGTGATAATGTAATGCCTGCATCAACATTCCATGTGAAAAATCACCAGAATTACATTATTGATTTGACCAAATTTATTGCTATTCTGATGATTACAATCCATTGCTTTTGAAAACAATTTTAAATTAATAGCAAAGATATATTCTAGGTAATATGCTTCTGGGAGATTACTGTGCTTCTCAGCTGGTTAAATCCACTCGGCCGTCAGTGTGGGGCTGCAAACACTTCTAAATTTTGTAGCAGTCTCCCACAGAAATCATCAAGAGTCATGTCTTATTGCTTTCATAAAACGTGGTTTACACCTCTCTGAGTAATTGAATTTTGCTAGGGTTATGGGCAGGCTGCATATTTGTGTGCAGCAAAATACTCTGCAGCCCTTGGGGAAAAGCAGTTCTTTCTATTGTATGAACTCTAATCAGAGATTACTTTGTGAAATTTATGCTGGACATTTTTCACTCTAAAGTGTTAATTAACAAGGAGATGAGTTTGTCTAGAAGAAAGAAAAGTTCCATAGAGTTATAACTGCTCTTAGGGAAGTTTGGAAATGCTTCTTGCTTATTATATAAATATTAAGTCTCTAATGTATTCCATTACTGCTACAAATATAAACCAACACTCTCTGCTACTCAAAAAAAAAGTAAAAAAAAGTTCCTACAGTCAAGTTAAAATCCAACACTTGATGAAGATCACAAATGAAGAATGAATGATGCCAAGTGCATTAGCAGGGCTTTCCCTAATGTGGATAAATACTAAGAACTAAAGAAACCATCAAATTAATCACAGTTATGCACATATTTGGAAGCAGAGTGAAAGACAGACAAACAGATAGACAGATACCAACAGATATAAGCATAAAAATGAATTAGCAAGCAAACAAACAGGAAAGATTTATCACATATGGTAAGGAGAACAGGCAAAGGACTGAAATTATAGTCAACCTGTGACCCTCAGCAGTCCATACCTATCAATGAATGCTCATTTTAACAGGTTATGGAGGAAACCTCAGTTCACTGATTTTCCCCCCCAGACTGTAGAAACAACAACACAGAACATTTTTTGCTTGATGTTTAGTATTTTTGGCACAAGAGGGAGAAAATCAAGTTCTTTGCAAACAAGTGAAACAGCACAAAGTCAGTTGTATAAAACAAGCCCACATCGTATCACCCCTTGTGAAAACAGTGCATGTTCAAACTAACGAAGTCACTGAGTTACTTAATTCTCTCCCTCATTTCCATTAAACCTGTTTTGCTTCTGCAAGAGTCCTGGCAGGTTATTAAATGAAGTACGGTTCAGCAAATAAATAGTGTAAAAAGCTACAAGATAATTTCTTAAGTGCAACGAAGACTGCCGTGCTTTAAAATATTTATATTGCTACCAGGAAAATGTTGCAGTTTCATATATCTTAACATCATTGATCTTAACATCACCTGGAACACTGCATTTCCTCACCACTGGAAGCCAATGCTGCTTGGAAAGCTGATGCTGCTGTTTAACATTTGTTGTTTAACATTTGTTTAACATTGTTAACAGTTTAGTAAATCTTGCCACAGCACAGCTCTCAGTCACACTGCCAACAAAGATCCAGCAAACCATGTTATACCCTAGATGTTTTGTAACACGAGCAGTATTTTCAGGCTGACCCTCCCTCCTCACAATCTTCAGGAGGATGGCATTGAAGACAGTTCTCTGAGAGCTCCCATTGCCAGCAGGTATTCCTCAGACAGCAGAGTAAGCACGACACCTACCCATCACAAGGCAAGATCCCACTTCCCAGAGAGTAAAACAATCACCACAGCACCAGAATCCATTTGAAAACATAAGGACATGAGTTTGGATAAGTGAAAATTTGTTAGAGACAATAACAAAACATTTCATATTGCCCTCCCTTTGCTTGCAATAAGTCTCCATCCAATCCTTTCCAAGTCCATAGGATTGATTTTTCTTTTTTCTTCTCCCATCACCTCAGAGGTGAACTGCTTTACTCTGTAATTGTCCAGACACTACTTACCCCGCAGGCCTCCCCCAGGCCTGACATGACTTTCAGTCTGTGCTGCACATTAGAAACTTCTTCCAGCTGCTCACATTTAGTTGCTCTTTGGGAGGGCACTATTTCTTCCAGTTACATAAGATTTAACTTCATCCTTCATTCAACAGCCAAGACAGGACAAGAAAGTGTCCCTCCAACTTGTTGCCCAGTCACCTTTTGTGAACAGAAATCACATTTATCAAACAGTAGCACCTACCACAAACACTTTGATTCTTCTGCCACCACTTTGTCTTTCCTAAAGAAGCAAATAAAACACCATTAGAGCTAGTGGAAAACAGACACACAATTTTATAGCATTTAATTTCTCTGGCTACCTTAGCAAACAAAGATAAAGTGATCCAGTGATGTTTGAAAAAAAACAATGGGAAGGTATCAATATAAGTACTTTCTTCTGTATGAATTCTGGTTCTGCTGAAAGGCATCATCTGGAAAATGCTGTAATAGCTTGATAATCTACAAATACTGAAAGAAAAACAATTATTTTTTTGTTGTATCTTTAAGGCTAAAAGGAGATGCTGCAAGGAGCAAGGGACACAGCAATGATGTGAGAGTTAACTGTTTACACATTTTAAAATTTTAATCAAAATTAGACTTTGGAAAACACACAGTTCCAACATGTTGAGTTTGAACTCTCAGAAGCATCAAGTTCCTCATCAGCTCTGCTCCATTTTTGGTGCATTGGCTGTGTGCTGGATGCAGCTGGGACCAAAGTGAGACCAGAGTCCCTTTCTGCCAGGCAGAAATACTGAACATTAGGTTCAAAACAGAGATGATGAGCAAAGGCCAAAGCAGGAGTGGTGGCACAGGGAAAGGAAAAGGACCAACCCAAATGCTACATGTTGGACCAATGCCTAGAACTGCCCTCACCCTGCAAGATCCCGCAGGGTGTTCTTTCCAGTTGTGTATGAGTAACTATCCCTCTCTTCAGCTTCCCATTATTTCCTGGAAATTCTGTTCGGGTAGAAAGAACACGGGTTTGGTTGGTGTAGGGTTTTCTGTGTTTGTTTGCTTGTTGTTTTTTTTTTTTTTTAGGAGAGGAGGTAGCTTTAAGCATTTGCCTAGGATTTTCCATTGCCCAGCAGTTTGGATAGAAACAATGCATAAGCAGTGACCCCAGACCTTCAGAGACATTTCTAGGTCACATGCAAGGCTAATGTTTCCATAAAGCATCAGATAACTTTTTTTTTTTTTTGCCTATCTGAATCAATTAATGTGAATCAGGGAAAAATTTAAGAACATCAATGCAAAAAGCTAAAAGGAAACAAAACATTCAATGTGAGCAAGTTTACAAAAGCAGAATGCATGAAATGGACACTGTCTTGAGTCTAGGACAGCAGAGAGTAATTGCACAGTACATTACACCTGTGCAGGGCCTAGGTATGCATAGGAAAGTCATACAAAAAGTCTACAAGCTCAGATAACCACAATGTCAGTGTCCATTTTGAGAAGCACCTGAAGAAAAGCTAGCTACCCATTTCTAAAACTGAGCATTTTGAGACATTGGCTTTTAAATTCAGTTTGCTTTCTAACAGTTGCATCTACCATGGTACCCTAAGGAAAGATAAAACTATCTTTTAGTTGCACTGATCTCACACAAAGTAATCTTGGAAAGCAGCCTCAGGCAGTGACAAAAACATTACCCTTCACAATAACCTGATCAGTAAGATATATCCAAGGAAAGAGGGCAAACTACTTCTTAAAAAATCTTTTCTTACAGCCCTTGCATAATAGTGTTAGTTTCAAAATATGCTAGCCACAGCTGTCCTTCCACAAAATTTTTGAAACTTTTAGGTGTGTCATAAATGAGCAAGTAAAGCAGTCAAAATGTTACAAAACATCCTTAATTCCAGTTGTTGCATGGAAAATTCAGTTCTAATAATGTGGTGGTAACACTGCATATCTCTGTATATTCTCGAATAGAAGGAAATTTTAATTTGTGATGTTAGATTTCCATCCTCTTTTCCAGGCAATTAACATTACAGAAATGAAAATGCAGTACTCATTGTTATTCATGCAGCAGGGCTGGTTAAAATCTTAGTTTAATTTACGTCCTGCACAGTTTTCATTCCAGATGTTTATTTTTCTATAAATTGTATATCAGATTCTAAGTGTAAAAATTCAGTCCCTGGATCCAGGTTTTTTCCTCTGAAGCCTGTATTTGAAACCCAACCTTTAAAAAGTCCACACTTTCTGAAAGTGTGATCACATCTATTAATTCTACTGCTGACTCTTTCCATTCTTTGGCAACATGGTTTGTTACATTTTGAGGGTCATTTTCTGCACATACTTACATCGAGATGCATCTGGAACAACTTGGAGCTGCAGAATAAATATAAAGTAGATGACAAAGGAAGTTTTCTGTTAGAAAACTGGAAAAATTGCTTTTACAATAAACCTATAGAGAGAATAAAACATGATGCCGAATTGGAGATCAGTATCATTGCTTTGGGTTGAAACCAGCAAGTCTAACAAAATATATGGTGCACCCACATGCTGAGCTGCATTAAGCCCCATTTATTATTTGATTACAGCTCCAGAGACAGATTCTGAGCTCTGTCCCAGCCGTTGCCAATCCTGCCTCCAAAGAGACACCTTCCCACCATCTGGGCCAGGGAGAAGGAAGGGAACACCTTGTATCCTGCCTAAAAACCACACAAGAGAGCTCCAGTTTGAAATTTCTTACCCTTGCCAGACAATTATGTACATCAAACCCGCTCTTTGTCAGTTTACTCAAACTTTTTGTGTCCTTGTTTAACTTTTAAAGCTGTTTCAGCAGTTTGATTTTTCCCTCTGGCAGTACTGCTGACTCATTATCTGCTTAAAACTGTGCTCCATACCTACCTCTGCTTTCACAGAGCTCATTTTAGACTTAGACTGAACAGAATAGGCTTACATGATGAAGTTGCTTTCAGGCACTCAAGGATGTGGGCTCTTTGAAGATGAAAAGGCAGCCACACAACAAAACCCGTGTTTCCAGAAAAAGAGAGTGTTATTACTAACATTTCTTCTCCCATGGACTTGCCAGAGTCCCAATCAGTATCTATTGGACTCCTCTCTAGGTGACACTGGGACACTGCTACCCCAGGTTGCTCACTATATACAAACATACTGCACAAATACATGCCACAAGATGTGATAGGTGTAACACACTTGTGGACAGCCCTTTGAAGACTGTAGAAGGGATGAGTGTGTCTCCTTGCAGGGAGTTTACCTTTATCGCTCCTCTTTCCAACACTCAAACTATCACAGTTTGGCCCATGTAAGGTTCATGTCTCACACTCTTGTGCTAAGGACATATCACAGTTTCATTATCGTATAACAAATGTGGTCTTCTGAACCCAAACATCAGCTAAACTGCAGACAAAGTTTTGCTTTAAAAAGAGTAGTACCTTTTCTGAATGTATCCAGAAAGAGGTTTCACTTCCAAAACTACTGGACTTAAGGCAAAATATCTATTCCTGTGAAGAAGTAACTTCTCTTCGGTCACCTCTAAGCATTTCTATAGCAAGAAGCTTGAAGAGCAAGAGGAGCACAGAAACATGTGAGAAGTTAAGAATATTTTGTGGATTAGTTCCAAACGCATAGAAGTTGATCGCCATTTATAACAAATGTAAGTGGATCCCCCTGGACATCTATTGCTGAGCATCCATAAATCAAAAACCTAAGATAACTTTCTGCAGTTACAGCTACTTACATTTTGTCACTGTGAATTGCAACCATGGTCCAGCTATGGAGCCCAATTTCCAGATAGATAGAACCCAATGTGTGCAAAATAAAAATAAATAAATAAATAAATAAATAATAAAAAAAATCTTTCCACAATTTATTTTTCAAAGCACTTTCCTGGAAAGATTAGTATCTCACTGTGGACATACTATGCCACAACACTTTCATAAATTAAATTTACTGTTCAAGAAAAAATAGTCTTCCAATAATAAAATTGGTAAATCAAAGTTCCATATGAATATATTTACATTGGAACTCTTTGTTAGTGATTCATTTATTTTTAGGAGCCATAATTCCTTCCTAAATGAAATATTGCTTCTATTATAAAAAAGTGCATATAGGCCATGGAGTTTATGTAGTATCATGGACATTCATCTAGGTATGTTTGTATATATGAACTTCAACTTCCTTTCCAGAGTAATTCAACCAAATTCCATGCTGTCACTGGCAAACCCTGTATCCTTTTATAATTTTTATCTGCTGTTTAAAGTCTCTGCCTGTTATAGGGTTGACCTTGTCCTCATGCCACTTTTCTCTCAGTGACTTAAGAGTCATATTTTCTCTCAATGACACTTCCCTGTAATGCCTTTTTCAGTAGATAAAACACCGGTTAAGCATAAGAGAGTCCCTAGAAAGTAGAAGCAATGGCACCTTTCCAAAGACTCAACCTCACATCATTTAATGGAGTTCTGGGTACAAGCCTATTGTTCCACATCAATCCCAAGAGCAGAATAGTGGCAATAGTAACAATGACATTATAAAATACTTCACAGAGCCTGTCCTGGTCTTCCTTAAAAAGGCAGACACACTACTGAACTATTTTGACTAATCTCTGGCATTACCCCTCTTCCCTCCTTGCATGTTGGTGGCTTAAGTATCGAGAAATAAATTGTAAAGTGAAAGAAGAAGGATGAGATTGCTGACTTTGTTTTCTACATGCCCAAAATCTTAACCTTGAAGAAACTGACTCTATTTATATCCTCTCCTTCCATTCAGTTAACTCAGCATCACGATCACTAGATTTTGCAAGGCTGTCCCTTAGCACTAAAAGTTATTTCATACAAGTAAGATGAAAATTTACAATCTTGGCATTCATTTTGATCATCACTTTTACTGGATCCTATAGTTTTCTTCCAGAGATATTGATACACACTAGAAATATTTCCTGTATTCTCTATTTCATTAATATTAACATGGAATGTAATGTAAAACATCTATGCAAGGGAGTTTTTTTTAAGTGATTGGTAAAAGACATGCTGAGGAGGGAGGCAATAGTAGACATTCCCCAAATATTTCTGCAGTGAAATGGAGCAATTTGAAAGATATTATTATTATTACCATTATTACTATTTTTGGGGCAGTGGTTTGGAAGATGATACGAAAGTTTATGACCAAAGGTAAATAAAATGTTTTGAAGTATTATCAGGAACTACTGAAATACACTTGGCTAATATATTTCCATCTGGTATGATGGAAATCTGTCTGTTCTTTGGAAAAATGCCCTATTCCCACCACCAGAGAAGCACTCTGCGCAGGAAAAAAGGTATGATACTGTAAGTGATAAGAAAAAAAATTGGTCTGTAGAAACTATAAAAGTTGAATTACAGGCAAGCCAACATTAATACAAAATTTACATCCTTTTAAACCTATTTATGAGCTTTAATCTCATAAACACACCATAATCAAGAAGTCTGTAACCTATTGTGACAGACCATCTCTGCTATGAAATACTGTGACCTACATTTTTTTTCACTTAGCAAGAGATACTTATTCCTCATGTTCCTCACTGATGACTCAGCCAAAAGTAACGTGGAGATTATTTTAGAGAGGGAATGTAACCTCACTTCCAAGATAGCTGATTAATTCCAAGTAGCAAGTGATAGAACAAGAGAAAATGGCCTCAAGATGCACCAGAGGAGGTTTAGATTGGATATTAGGAAAAAAATCTTCACAGAAAGGGTTGTCAGGCATTCAAACAGACTTCCCAGGGAAGTGGTGGAGTCACCGTCCCTGGAGGTGTTAAGGTGTTTAGATGAGGTTCTTAGTGACATGGTTTAGTACTAGAGTTAGGTTATCGTTAGACTCAATGATCCTGAGGGTTTCTTCCAACTGAAATGATTATATGATTCTTTTAGAGACACACTGTAGTTACAGTTCTGAAGTAAACATATCCTTGTATGAACTCTTGACCACCTTCTTATGGCACAATAAATATGAACCCTAAACCCTAATAATCCCACTGCAGTACTCCATGGAACTTTACATTGCCTGAATCCTAGCCCAGAAGTTGCATAGACTCATAACTCCAGGATCAACTCTGATTTTAAGTCTAAAAATGGTTGTCTGCTTTCAGAAAATGCTGGGTGTCATGATTTAACCCCAGCTGGCAACTAAGCCCCATGCAGCCACTCACTCACTCCCCCATGGTGGGATAGGGGAGGGAATTAAAAAGGTAAAAGCAAAAAAATTAATGGGTTGAGATAAAGACAATTTAATAGATAAAGCAAAAGCCATGCACACAAGCAAGACAATTCATTCACTGCTTCCCATGGGCAGGCAGGTGTTTAGCCATCTCCAGGAAAGCCAGGCTCCATCACATATGAGGGTTACTTAGGAAGAAAAAGACCATAACTCTGAATGTCACCCTCTTTCCTTCTTCTGCTGAAATATATACTGAATGTGACATCATATGGTATGGGATATCCCTTTAGCCAGGTCCCTTTGGCGTCAGCTGATCTGGCTGTGCCCCCTCCCAGATCCTTGTGCACCTGGGACAGAATTACAATCTCTAAAGTCCTTGACTTCTTGGCAACAGCTAAAACATCAGTGCGTTATCAACATTATTCTGTTACTAAATCCAAGAAACCAGCACCATACCACTACTAGGAAGAAAATTAACTCTATATCTGAAAAATTAAGGTTCTGTTACTTCTAGGAGTAACCTATTCTGGTCAATTTACTGTCAATTTTTTGAGATTTAAGACTGGAAATATTTTCTAAATGCTTTTAGAGAATGTCCATATTTTTAGACAGTATCATAATATTATGTAATTAAAGATAGATATGAATGCAAAATATAGATAGATACAATAGATACAAAAATGAATACAGAAAATTCCTTATATTTTTATTTTCTTTCTCTGAAAGCCCTTAGATATTTGTCTGTCCACACTGATATTTAACTGTTCACACTGATATTTTTGTGCAAGTAAAAAAAAAAAATCATTTTTTTCCCCGTTTCACTTTCCTAACAGCTTCTGCAACATTCTTTGATTTTACCAGGCCCAAGTAAATACATGGTCAACAAATTCATCAAAACAAAACAGTTGTGTTGCTATCAAAAATGTCATGTTACATCCGCTGCAGAATATGTGATACACAGTAAGCTTAGAAAACTCTAAAAATATGTATTTCTCTGCTAAGGAACTAATTCCATTCTCTATCCCTTCTGACTACCTATATCAAGGCAAGTAGTGTCAAAAGTAACCTTTGTAGAAAGAACTAGAAAGTAGAATTGGAAAACTGAACTGGAAAAGATTCAAAGACAAACAAGAAAAGCCCTCAAAACACTGTGGAAAACAAGAAGAAACATTGCAAGAAATAGGAAAGAAGCCAATAAAACTGTTCAGAACTAAAATCTACACAGAAGAGCAACCTGAAAAAAAAAATAGCAGTAGTTGGAGCAGACTTCCTTATTACAAAGATGTAGAAAGGGAGGTAATTGAATAGAAAGCCCAACAAAGAAGAAAACTGACAAGCCTGAGACTTCAAAGTGAAAGCTATTGGAAACAGGCAGACAGACCTGTAAGATACCCAGGCTTTGAATTATGACATCTGCACAACTTTATCCACAAACACAGAGCACAGCAAGAGAAGATACGCATCTACAGTAGGACAGCAATTTCAAAAGCTTTCTGCACCCAATTGTACTTACTGGAATTCTCTGTTTGCTCTATGTGTGACTAGTCAGAAAAATCTCTCATAATATCACTGACTTCACAGCAAAGTTAGTAATCTACTTTAAGAACAACAACTTTCCATGGGATTTATCAATATTTATGGCAATTCACAGCCATGAGTTGGCCAGATTCCACCTTTAAACCAGGAAAGAGAAAACAAAAACTTGCTTTTATCTGAGGAGACAAAGAATATGAAAAAGCTGGTGTATTCAGTATTAGCTTTCTGTCAAACTGGCAAGAGAACAAGCTGCAGTTCACCATCTGGTGGGGACTTCCATTTACTGGATAAAAAAGAAAGTAATTTTGAAAAGCGGTGTATTTCTCTGTTGAACATCTCTGGTTCACAAGAGGAGAGAAAAGGTTTGTAAAGTTAAAAAGGCACAAACTGCTACTTTGTTTCATGAGGAAATAAGCAGATTAGCAAATTAGTTGTTAAAAACATATTAGAAGGCCTTTATATATACTACTTAACACATAGTTCTCTTGCAAAAAGTAGTGCTGCAGTTCAACTTCCTTAGTACTACCAAGTTTTCTGGGTTTGACATTAATCAATTAAGGAACAGATTTTCTTCATCCTAGTTGTCAGGAGTTTAAACAAGATATCAACCCTCTTCAATAAAAATATAATTCAGTTATGGATCAGTAACCTATTTTTAAAAGTCAGTTACAAATAACTGTTAATAGTCATGCACTGATCTCAGCCTATCACTAAGAAAAATTTAGAAAAAAAAAAAAAAGGCAAATAATTTTTGAGTAAAAAGTAATCTGGGTGAAATGTATACTATCATTTAGAATTACAGAAACTTTCCTCAGTTTAGTCAACCAAAGTATTTAGCACACAAGTAGTTTACATATCATTATGACATGTATATTTTGGGACAAGTTATTGTAAGTTGGTTTAACAGTTCGGATCATGGAAGTCTTATCAGAAATCACTCTATAACCGTATTTGCAAAGCATCAATTTTCTTTCAGTACAGCATGCAAGCAAAGTTATTGGAGGGGAAAAATAAAAAATAAATAGAACTTGTTTCCTGAATAAACAGCAGCTTATAGTTTTTCTCATAATAGTAAAAGTAGATTAGAAATTCTTGCATTGGTCACCACAAGGTTCCTTAGTTGAACCAGAAGGATAAATAACTACTTTGATTGGCAAGGACCTTTAGAAAGGATCTCTGGAAGTCCTGTCATCCAACACCCACTGAAGTTGGTACTAATCTAGAGCAGGATGCTCAAGACTTTGTCCAACCAAGTTTTGAGTATCTATCTCGAAGATGGAATTTCTTCCCAAGGTAGGAGTTTCCACAACCTCTCTTGGCAAGCTATTTCAGCTTTTGACCATACTCACGGTTAAAAAAAAATAAAAGAAAAAAATTCTACTATTTACTCAACAAATACAGTTTTCTCAGCCTCTCTTCACATGTCCTGTGCTAAAGGCCTCTGATCACATGGTGGCCTTCTGCCAGGCCTGCTTCAGGTTGCCAGTGTTTACCTTGTAGTGTTTTCTTTATTCTTTCCTTTGCTTTTGTTAAAAATAAAATGGCTTCTTGCATCAAGTGGCCCACTAGTTTTACCATAGGAGTATTTCAAGAATAAATTACAAAGAGCTCTAGCTTTATTAATAACCAAATAACTTGGCATGATAAATGAATCACTAAGGAAAGGAGAAGGAAAGAAAATCCTCAGTTAGTGGATTTCAAATTTCAGTTTTAGTTCTAACATTATCTGAGGCTGTAACAGAGCTGTGACATTTATATTGGCTGAGGACTTAACCCCAAGACAGATCTAATGTGAGTCAGAAAACTACTTTTCAAAGCCAGAAAAGAGTCTGATAGCCAAGCAACCAGTTTATTTTATACTATCATAGCCCTGTTACATCTGCTTAAGTTCCTGCAGAATACTGTATGTTTTTTCTAGAAACTAGACCACTACAACAAATTGAAAGATAGTTTTTCTTGTATCTTGTTACAGAGATTCTAGTTGCATTGCAGCTCAAATACTGTTTGAAAAGAAATTGTAAATGAACCTAAGAAATAATACAAACTGGTTTTGCAGTAAAGTTGCTGCTCAAAGATTTTAGTGAAACAAATATGATATGAAGATGTTATTTTAAAGTAGTCAGTCAGTAGCAAAAAGGAAAATGAAATTTTAACAAAGTAAAAATGAAATTATATAGGTCATTGTGACAGAGGCACCCCATAATCAGGTTGAGGGGAGGCAAACAAGGTCCAAAACAGATTTTAATTCTGTCCAGGAAAGTCCAGCAAAATAACCAACTAGAAACAGGGTTTATACAATTAGTTAACACTCCAGTAACATAAATATACAGGTTCGGATATCAGCTGAGGAAATTATTGGGGTGCAGCAAATGAGAATAATGGAGATCCACAGCGTGCATACACACACTCACAAGAAACAAAGCCAGAGCCGTCTGACTTCAGGATGCTATGCTCGCCTGAGTTCAGAGAGGAAATACACTTACTTATCCAGCAAGGAAATACACTTGCTTAAATTTAGCAAGGAATACACTTGCCCATTTGGCAAGGAATTATTAAGTTATACCTAGCAAGTTATCACTCACCCACATGAGGAGGTGAGGTGCTTCCAATCCCGGGAAGTTACCTTAGACGGCATCCCAGTCTAAGGAGAGGGCTTCTTGGCTTCGGCATACCCGTGGCGCCGAGAAGACCACACAAAGAGGATCCTCAACAAGCACCTTGTTTTTGTAGTCTGATCAGATCTGTCTGTGGGCATTCCAGAAGCTTCTCAGCTTCTCTGCACCCCGCCTCCTCTCCTAGCTAACCAACATGAGGGTCACACAAAAGAAGTTATTAACTGCCTCACTGAAGGAGAGGGAGATGTGTTGAAGGAGAGGGAGTTGTGCATGCACCTTCCACATCGAAGGAAATGGGGTGAGGGGGAGAGTGCAACTGCCACAGTCATAATTTTTTTCCTATAGAAAAAAAATACAGCCATTTCATGCAGGAAAGCATATTACTGTCTCTTCTAGATGTATTCTGATTTTCTCCCTGTAATGGGCTTAAGGCAGCCCATCAAGTTACAGGTTCAGGATACAGAATAACAGCAGAGTAATGAATGCAAGCCAGTATTACAATTATCTGGGTCAAGATGACAGTCCAATAAATTCAGTAATATCAGACTGAAAATAGTATCTGGGCTCAGAAAGGCTTATGTAGACATGGTTATCAGTCCGGCTGGCAAGAAACAGGGCAGGGTTGCTTCTCTGGACCAGAGACTCAGACCAGCTGGTGGCACTGGGGAATCCCAAGTTCCCCAAACAGACTGTTCATAGGAACACAAAGCAAAGAACAAGAAAGAATCTCTAACATCTAGTCCATAGCTATTACACCAATTACCAGGGTGGTGGAATAATACAGAGAATGGACTACAAAGTGACAAGGTCCACTTGTTTTCCCTGAATATCACCTTCTCTCAGAGACAAAATTGGAGGCACAGTGAACCACTACTGACAAAACTTTCAAAATGTGAAGTGACTGGTTTCATTTTCTTGTTCTTAACTCTCCTGAAAAGCTATCTAAAAAGTCCCATCAACATTTTTGTGACATCTAGTTCTTTACCTTAGGTACTATCCACTTTAGGTACCCACCTTTCAGCAAATTAAAGCAAATATTTTCCTTCCATAACAGAGGCTCTCTATTCCTCATATCATCCCAAAAGTCCTTAACAGCTCCAGCTGAGTAATGTATGACAGAAACACACCTAAAATTCCTGATTAAGTCTCATCAGTTTCTTTACTACTTAGGAGTTCCAAGCCTTCACTAGAAACTCCTCACCTGATACACGCTAAAACTACACTTATCTTTTTCTTTACCATATCATTTTAGTTTCTCATTTATTCTGTCATTGTCTCAGACTTCTTAAGTCTTTCTCCTCCCTCAGATATTTCTGTCCTTAGAGACTAGTTCCAAGGTTGTATTGTTCCTGTTACTTCACCCTAGTGAGTAACATTATATTTCTATCACTTTCTCTAGGTGACCCTATTCTGCTATATCATATGCTGATCCTCCTCTCTACTGAGGAGCACTCAGAGCTTTGTGTTATAAATAATGCTCTTACTTTGTGCTCCAAGGTCCTTAATGAAATTAAATATTAAATTAAAACTCTCTTCAGATTCTTCTCTTCCTTTTCAAATTGCCAAGATGCTTTTGAAGATTTCATCCAAGGATGTAAACAAGTATTGATTTGGCACACATTCATTTTAAGAAGAATTACAAAAGATTGTGGCATTTTAGAGTAGCACCATAAATGCTGTAGAAAAAAGTTACATCACTGGAAAAGTATGTTTAAAAGATGTAATTAAATAACTTATCCTGTCTATCACTATCACAGTCACTTTTAAACACAGGAATTAGGGGGCTAGGGCTAGATGTAAGTCAAAATACCTTTGAATTTGATGACCAGACCCTTACACAAAAGGATGGAGCAGTGCTGAGATGTCATCCATATATTCCCATAATTAAAAAAAAAACCAATTATGAATTCCAAACTTTGCAGGACTGGAAGGAACCACTAAGCTGTTTTTCTGGCAGATGTCTCATATTGGGCTACATGGAAACTTAAAGCCCTAAATATTTCCCTCTGTATGAGCACTAACTTGAAGGGAATTTGTCTGTGACATCAAATCCACCTCTAGTGTCACTCCTAGAGATGGTGAAATATGACAGCAATCACTCCCCAATTGCTTTGCTACCACAAGATACTGACATCAGTAACAGAGCACAAGGGATTTCCAGGTTCACAGAGCACTGATCCCCTTCCACTCTGTCAGCACTGTGTCCTCCTATGTCCTTGCGCTCCTCACAACTGCATAAGTATTGTACTAACAAGCAATATAATCACTTGTGTGTCCCTGGGATGTAGAGAGTGTTGCACGCCCTAAGTAGAATTTTTCCCCATGCCATACAACAAGAAATTTTGTCAGCTGAAATCAGAAACAAGCAAAGAAACATGAGAGAACCCTGCATTAGGATTATTTAAAAAAAAAAAAAAAAAAAGGAAAAAAAAAAAAGAATATTCTCTTTTCTGTTAATGCTAGCAAGAGAACCAGATGTCCTTTTCCACACAGTCTCTGGGGCTGTGTGAGCTCCAGTGAGGCCAGGCATGGGCAGACAGAGGTGATCAGTGAAGGATTCCACACAACTCACCTTTGAGGTTGACATGGTTTAGACACTATCTTAAATGTAAACATCTCAGTTCTTTACATCCCGAGGATGACTTATCCCCAGTTACCAGTGAAAGGAAGGGAACAAAAAGGGAAGGGAACAAACCAACCCCACCGCTATCCACTCAAAAAAGGGACAGAGCAATTAGATGGTTGCTTGGACACACCAGTTAAGGGATGAAATCCAGATTTTCTCTCAAGATGGCAAACAGATACAGTTCTTTCTCTAAGGGACATCATGGTATTTCTGCCCAGCTTTAATCTTTAGTCATGATTTCATTCCATGTGCTCTGCAGAGCAGCTTGTTAAAAGAAAAGTTAAAAATAACTGAACTCTGCATTATGTCCTTGTCATCTATTAATACCAACTCTCTCATGAAAATGTTTCTTCCCATTGCAATCAGACTAAAAGAGAGATTGACGTGTCTTGCATTCCATTTAGTGTGCATAATCAGTATAGTATTAAACTGATAAATCATTCTATTAGGCACAGAAAAATTCTACTGTAGATTTTTGAAATATAAATACCTAGCATTAGGAAGACCAGTTTTCAAGGATTTTCAAGCCATATGAATAGTGTTTATGTGACTGAAAAAATATTAAAAAATATGTTTGCAAGTTAAAACAACTACTGATTCATCCTCTATCTCCCGTATCACAACAGACAGAAAAAATGGACATTTGATTCAGGAATTTAGAGATCTTTTTCAATCTCTCTCTCTTCTTTCATGCTCTTGAATAAACCATATGAAGGGTCTGTAATACTGATGACCACAGAAATCCACAATTATAACTATGCAAGGACCAGAGAGTAAATACAACCAGTTGTTTAAACAGAAATAAAGGTGAGAATGAGAGTCACAGCAAAACCATAGTAAGCAGAGGCAAGTAAGAGCAGGGCAACTCTGAAGACAAATATGCCTGACACTCAGTGGCTAACTTCCACCACAAAATGAACATGAGGTCAAAGAAGAATGAGGTAAGCACAAGGTGGGAAATTCATAGCTAGCTACAAGGACTTAATCATAATTGTAGAGCTTTAGAGAGAGAAATAATAAATAAAACACAAGTAAAATTAACAGGATTATTTTAAACTGGCAGTAATCGAAAGACTACTTAGGAAAAGGAAGAATTCAGACACAGGTGTTGTGCAAACAACAACCATTACAATTCTGAAAACATTCTTGTTTCTACTATCATTTCAGAAGTGTCCATTACCTTTGTATTTAGGCCAAAAGATAAGACACAAATTAAGGAGCAAAACAGGAGGTAGCAATGAAATCAAAGAATATAGTCCTGCCCTAAAAGATTAAAGGGATTCTGTCAGAAATCACCATTTCAATTTATTACCTCTCATAATGCAAGATTTAGAAAACTACCAGGAAGAAATTTTCCAGCTGTCATCGCTGGAAAGTCAGAAAGAAATAAAATAGAAAAAAATACCACCCACTTCCACACAAACACATTGAATAAATTAAACTGCATTACACATGACAGGAGGGTGTCCCCCAGCCTCCATTCCATGTATGCATTTCAAGACAAAAACATCAGTTTTGCAGTATCATTTATCTGAGAGGAAATCATGCATAGCAACAGATTAGACAGCTAAATTACATTGAAACCAATTATGGATATGAGGTAGTGTAAGTCTGCAGCATTAAGAGTGCAGATAAGATCTATTCTATCAAAAGAGATAACAGGACAAATTTTTAAGAATATAGAATGTTTTTAAGAAAAGATGAATTTTAAGTTTCTTTTCCAAACTGCCATGCCATAAAAGGACAAGTGATCATGATGGTAAGCACTGAAATAATAGTGCAATCTGTTTCCGGGGAGTCTGATGCACAAATAGACAAGGGTTTGACACTTGCCTGCACCCTTCTCTCCTTCCTCATGCCATGCTGTAAATTGCTAATGTCAAATGAGTCCAGAAAATCTTTTGGATGCCTAAAAAATGATACAGCAATCAGGGACACATCAAAGCAGCCCCATACATGTTTTGAGTGCCGGCTCCCTTTAACTCTACATTACATGCAACTGCTCAGATCCCCTCCTGGCTACTGGTTCCTAGAGGACATCCTCGAAGAATACTGACAGTGCTCTTGGTAGGATTTATTTTGTATATAAAGTTTTAAGTAAAACAAAATAAAGCTGCTGAATCAATTGCTCTTCATCAGTGAGTCCGTTCGACTTCTTTTGTCTTTCCATCTGGTCATTAAATGAAAGACCAAGCAATCAAACAGCTACAGAAATTACTGGCACCAGTAGGACTTGCAACAACTTCACCTCTTAGGAATTGCCACACAGGAGCTGACTTATGGTCAAGTAGCTAGATTATGTAACCAGACAAATGGAGACATAAAGCCTTTATTTCTGGGTCTTGTACTGACTCAGAGCCTGACACCAGGTGGGTCCCATAGTCTCATTGTGTCTTGAGAACAGAGGAAAACTTATTTCCCCAGCCTCTTACCATTCTCTGAAAATGAACAGGCACCACAAACAAGATTTCTGAAGTACCAGAATCCAGACATTTGTGACAGTCAATTAATCCATAAGAGCATCCATCTTAAAATCAGATAATTAGAAACATTATTGGAAAGCGAGACTGGAGAATTATATAGCATCTCTTGGTTGAAATAAACGTGCAAAACTGTCTGAACAAAATTTACATCTATTTTAGTAAAAAATCAGGTTTGCTTAGGTTTGGTTTGGTTTGTTTTTTTCCCCTAACAATATGGGCTTTCCAAACTTCTCTCCCCACTTCTTTCTTGCTGTTGCAAAGCAGCTTTCAGGTTTAGAGGTAGGGTCATTGCCTCATTGTAGTTACTTGAAAGAACTTTGTACTAACCCAGTCTGAGGGGCCTTTTTAAAAAATAAATTGGCATATGTACAGTTGTCTGTTGCTTACAGGCTTTTGTACTCAAACCTCAGCTCTTCTGGTGACAAAATCTGTCACTGCATGCATTTCAAGTGCGCAGATAGTCATAAATACAGAATATGACTCATCAATTAAGTAGAGCAGAGATTATGCCCTTGTAAAGCATTGTTTGGCCAAACAGATGTAAGGAATCATTGGACAATCTTAACCATTTGGGATTTTTTTTTTTTAAGTAAGGAAACACGACATATCTGATTTCTTATGTTCCACATCAGGTTAAAAATAAAAACATTAAGGAAGGAAACATAATACAGGGAACTGAAAAAAAAAGTCAAAGTAAATGCTGATGCCTGTAACCTCACTTCTCTTTTAAAGGTATGGATTTTATTCTGCCTGATGTCATTTATAACAGCATACAAGTTATATGACTTGCAGAAGAAGGATTTTCTGATTGATATATCTGGAAATGATGACTCATATTCATGTCAGTCAAATATCTGATCTCCAAACACACTCAGATTTCAAAAGTCTAAGTTCAGATTCAGCTCCTAAAAGGGCCGGCTTGATGGATCTCTTTGGCAGCACCTCCAATTTTGTTTCATGAGCCAATGTAAGAAATGAGATAGCTTTGATTATGTGCAAGAGGAAAGAAGCTGGACAAAAACACTTAAAGGAACTAGCCAGATAGAAATGGTCTGGCCTAATTAACTAAAAATAAACCTAGTATTAATAAAAGTGAAAATAATCAGAAGATCCACACACATATTTTTAATATTTATTAAACTCCTCTGGCAACACATTAACTTTTTTCTTTAATTTTAGTAATAGCCCGTCTTGACTGAAAGATGAAAGCACTTCTCTAATAGACTGTAAGGTTTCCCAGTTCTGTTCTATTTCAGGCAGCATCTATCTAACCTCTGCTGAACTCCCATCTCTGTCTCACTCAAGATTGAAGCCCTGGTGTTCTGTGCTAAACCTTAAAGTTCAAAGATCTTTTGTGCTTTGCTGCTGCTTCCATAAAAACAAGAGAGGCTGATGTTTTCTTTCTCACTGTCTACTCTGATAGATGTGATCTTACCACTTACTCAATGGGAGCGGAAAAGTAGTGAAGAGAAGCAAGCATGTCTGAGGCTTAGCTTGCATGATCTTTAGTTTTTGTTCTCAAAGATCCAAATTTGTCTTTTTCCCTGAACTCAGAAAGACTGAAATACTCTTTGTGGGCTGTGATATAAGATTCTCTCCAAAGATAAACATTAGCCAACAAAAAACATTCACTCCCTTTGACAAGGTTTCCCATGAAGAGCTTGTTGGTATGTTCCTTGGCTCTAGTGATAAAGGATCTTTTTCAACACTAAGGGAAGAATAGCATTTTTTTTTTCAGTTACATCTTAACTAGCACACTTAAATGATGGCTGATGGAGAGCAAAATAACTCTTTTGTAGTGAGCACAGTCCTATTTTATTTGCCCTTCTAGTGAGTCAGTCTCCAGAGTCTATATTCTGGAGAAATCACCTGCACAGGAGCCAACTTCAAAAGATTTTTGTGAAGAGAAGGAACAGGGATGCATTTCTGAGCATAATTGAACGAAGTCTTTGAGCCTTGTAGCTTTGTCATCATTTCCACACTGGAAAACTGAGCTTTAAAACTACCTCTGATACTTCAGAATCACCACCCACATTTGCGGACAGCTACACAGCTTCTTTTATTATCTCGCTTCTTACATTGCTTCTGCATTTTTTGTGTGTGTTTGTTCCGCTTTAAATGTTCTTCTATTCTTTACCATACTACATCCTCTGTTATCATCTTACTGAAGTTCTGCTTTAAACCTGATTTTAAAAAGGCCCTCAGGAAAGTTCTGCTAAAGTGAGATTTAGTTAAAAGACTGGAGATAGCTGTCATTAGAAGCAATGTTTTCAGATAGGTCCAACCAGTCTGGATGAGCACTACTTCACCTCCATGTCATTAACAACAGAAAAGCCCACATGGGAGCAGTGAGCTTCTGCCCTCCAGGGATGCTGTTATCATCTACTGCACCACAATCATCAGCCCTTTTTGTGGAACCTACGACAGAAAACCAAAACTAAAGAAAGCAAAAGCCTCTATAACAGCAGTCATTTGGACAGGTGAAGTATTTCCCCACCAGCCTGGTGGCAGGGCCCTGTCTAGCCAGGGTGTCAGTCAGCCCCGGGATGTGAGAGCAAGGCCCGCTCCAGGGGCAAAGAGCACCAAGAGGCAAGAGTTAGAGCTGGCACCAAGACTTCATGATGCTGTGGGCACCAAGAAAACTGCAGAGTCTAGGTTAGACTTATCTCACAAATTATGGAGGCCAAGGCTATTCCTTGAAATAAGTCACAGTTTCAAGGCATCGGCTCTGTAGCATTACTGTGTCACGCAGAAAGCCTGACACTGTTGATCAATGCTCCATTCAGATGTGCTGCAAGGCTTCAGCTTTGTACACACCAGGCAACTGAGAGGTGATTAAGCAGCACTGGCACACAGTCTGCCGTGTCTTACTGATGAATTACAATGGCACACCTAAAACTTGATTGTTCCTACTCAATTGCTATTTCTTTCTTTCTAGACATTGTTACTTCTGGGGGTGTGATAGACAACAACTTGATTTCATAAAGAGGGTGTGCTGTTTATCATGTGAACATCATGAACTGCATACATCAGCACCGCTCATAAGAGAAAACATAGCACTGAAATGCTTTTCTAAACAACATCATCATTTCTTGCAGCTTCCCTACCTGACAGCTGCTATTATTTTATAAGGGAGGTGGCTGGCAGATAGAAACTTACGTTGATATTATTTGTGATGGCAATAGGCTTCAGTATTTTTCTCATTACTTTGTCATTCTCAGTTCACTTTGCCATTTCTCAAACAGCAGATTTTCCATCATACGAGGACTCCATCCAAAGACAGATAACTAGAGGATGCAGACAAGTCAATGCTTTGCCTGCTCAAGGTCTCAGAGAAAAATTGTAGGTGAGACCATGAAAAACATGTCATTATAGCAGTGCCCCAGCAGATCTCTTTAAAAGTTAAAATAGAAGGTAATGCTAGGCATTCACCCTTTGAAAATCCTGTGCTGTTTAGGAGTCTACAAGGCCAGACTCCCTCAGTACCAGTACTCTTAGCCTAGTTTTATAAACTCAACAGGTTTTTGTTTCTAGGCTGTTTGCAAGTTAGGCGACAACTTTGGCTTGTTTTGTGAAATTTCTGATCAGCTGGCTTGATGACCAGGAATATCTTTCTGCAAGTTTAAAGTAGATGTCATGTACATATCTCATTAGGTCTTGGACCTTACCATGCATTTTGTAAATGTAATTTAAAAATCAATATGGGCTTTGGAATGATAACACAATTAACATTAAATTGCTGAGTTATCTCTGTCTGTTTTATACAAGATTGATTATTATGGTTTTTTATGCTTAAATTAGTCAGATAGAGCAAATTACTTTTTCTTACAATGGGCAATCCGTATGCTTCATCCAGCTTGAATCTCTAATAGCTGAACAATGCACTCCTATTTAGATAAACCTAAAAATAAATGTATTCTCTACAATCCTTTCAAGTTGTGTCTCAAGAAAAAAATATTATTTCTCATATACTTCAGGATGGAGATAGAGCTCTGTTGATCATAGAGAAGAATGTTTTCCCTCTCTGTTTTCTTTAAAAGTGATTACTTTTTAGGAAAAAAAAAAAAAAGTCTTAAAAATTATCTTGACAACCTAACATTGAAAAAAAATTATCATTTTAGTGTCATATTGAATTGCAGTTTCCTTAATAGCTTGAGGGACGGAAGAGATGGAGAATTAAAGACAAAACCCTTATTTTCTTTTCTTTTCTTTTTTTTTTTTTTTTTGTATCTTCATTTATTTGGTGTACTCTTTTCTAAATGAAAACTGGACAATCGGCCTACTGAAAAGAACTAAGTTGTATGTATCAAATTAGTAGTTTCATTCCAAACTACATATTTTCCAAAAAATCAATATCAAGTGCTGATCTTGTTTCCTTTGTCTCAATCAAAAATATATTGCAAGTGATTTTATTGATGTTTATGTTTGACAAAAGTCAAACACCTTCCTGGAGTACTGTATGAAAAGTTTCAACTAAATTTTCTCATAATACAATGAAAAGCCTGGGGCAAAGGAGTCAAAGGAAATATTCATTTTTCATACAGCAGACCAGGTCTTCAGAGATGTTAAGCCCCAAACAGAAATTTTGACTGCAGCATTGTTAACCATGCTCATATGAGTTTTTCCTCACTCAGCTCAGGAATGACAGCAGTGAAGATGTCTCACAATACCACAAGCCTTGCCCTGCTCAGTGAAACATCTCCTGCCTTACTTCCGTGGCTATCCTTGTGCTACCACAGCAAATACTGTTCTTGACTAGGCTTACATGTACAGTAACACCACCTTAAACTGAAAGACTAGTTAAATCTTTTCCTGTATGAAAGATGGCCCTTTTCCCCTCAATATTAAGAAGAGATTGAGTTAAAGACTTTTCAAATGTATTCACCAAGATTTCATTCAGAGCCTTTCTGCATCTAGAGTGTACAGCACTGACTGCACATTGAGAGCCTGGGATGGATGTATACTTTCTACCTTCAACACCCTGCCTGTGTTCAGTTTGCTGATATAGGAGCAACTGCTACAACACAGAAATTCCTGGTCACCAAGTGGGGATGCTACCTGGATGGGGAAGGAGTAGCTGGCAGAGTGATTAATCACCCAGAGCTGCAGCTCAGAACATGCTGCAAAGGAGTGTCCGAGGGTGCCCACGACAAATGAGCACTGCAGCTTAGTTACGGAGTCTATCCTTTCTCAGGATTAGGTAATCCTAAGGATCAGAAAACAAGAAAAAGACTTGCAACTGAAAAAGAGGGGGCACATATTCTAACATTTATGGATTATTAGCTGAGCAATGCAACACTGCAAGCAACATAATACTGTACAGTTCTGCAAATGTCCGCACTGTAGCTGTGTTGATAATATTCTAGAAACTCTTACAATTTTCTTTAGTAAAAGAGATCCAAGGGAAATCCAAAGAATCGTTTATTTTGAATGTCAAACCCAAATTTTAGTGAGATTAAAATACAAAACTGAAAACGTTGTATTCCTGGTTTTGAGTTCCAGGGAGAGCTGATATATCTTCCAATTGCAGCTGTTACTGGTAAGACATGAAATAGTTTTGGGCTTAAATTAATTCAATTTTCTTTCAATACATTCATTTTTCTAAGGTTCCCAAACATCTTGGTTTTCACAATTACATCTTTCCACTTGGAAATCTTCGTTTTGGTGAATTTAAGAGCTCTGGGGCATCCGATGTTGCTGTGTTGTTACTGGCAGACAACAGTTTGTGCAATTAGGCTGCCAGATATCCAGAAATCCTGAGAAAATGGCCACTATAAATATTTCAATAAATTGTATATCGTATACAAAAGAATTCAGTACTTCCAGTCTAACTTGTTTTTTGTACAGCTGGTCCATGGATATTCTAGATGAATCAGTCATTTTTAATGGACCTTCAACCACAGGTAATCTCAGTAAATTCACACAGCACAGAGAAATCTTTCCAACTGCTCCACTTCATTTCAAAGCCTACACCTCTGCTTTTGCCTTGGCTGGAAAATACGTGTAAGAGAAATGGAACCAAAACCAATAAAAGTAAAAGAAAAAATAATAATCTAAACACAGAAGTACTTCCTAATGTGCAACTCTATTTCCTTAAAATATTAAACTACTACAAATTAAATACATATGTATTCTGTATTGCTATTGATATCAGCAACAATGCCAGTCTATATCAAATACTTATTGATATTCTCAAACATAGTCTAGATGTTTTCTTTCCATTTCACCTCATAGTCCTTCAAATATTGAAGGTAAATAAAAAGGAGTACACAGATGCTGACCAGTTATTTCAGTTCTCAGGTAGATTTTCCTTTCCAGGGGTGGGGGACAGACTGAAAACCCTGCAGTTTTCATCTCTCGGATGCAGCCATTTCTAATAATAGCACTTTTGAAGAAGTTCAGCGAGGGAACGATGTTTATGCCTCATGAAGCATGCATGCTCAGTATCCTAGGAGCTCCAGAAAAAAAACAGCTGCATGGTATTAACTAAAAAGGAGATAGGATAGATTCTTCTCTTAGGACTAGGAAGCATTGCCCAATATTTCTACGAAACAACCTTTTATCAATCAAATGCAGCATGACTAGTCTGACAGCAAGTTTTCTGACACGTTTTAAAGTGTTCCATAACTGTGATGAAAGAGAAGCAATGTAGATAAGGCATCCCCCTTTTATTTTTGTTAATAAAACACAATATCTGCTATCAAAGTAACCATCCAAATTGCATTAAAAAGCTTTCATGTGCAATCACATTTTGAATGTTAAACATCACAAAAATTTGCAGCAGTGGCAATAGAGATGCCATGTACAAAATACAGAAAACATCAGCAGTTGCTGAAAGGATAAAGAAAGATCATAGGAACAGACCATCACAAGTGGACAAGGAACAGAACTTAGTGTTTGATAAGATAACATCATAAATTAATATTCATTTAAAGGAATAGATTTTTCTACAGTTTTCCTTTTTTTATATTTACCCTGTTTGTAGAAGTAGTGAAGAAGTTCACAGGCATGCAAATTATAAACCAGTAAATTATTAATGAATTATTTCCTTTATTTGATATTTTGATTTCTTTTCTTCCTTGAAATAATGGCAAAGCTTTCAAGAGACTATGAGATTTAGATCTGATTTCTATACTAAATAACCCATTATTTTTTTTAGCACAGGCACATATAAGAGGTCAGAGTGAAATTCCAGGTTTACTGCCATACCCAAATTAAAAGAAATTAGATATTAATTTACAAGACATGTAACAGCAACTAGTAGTTAACCAATCCTGTTACTGTCTTCTCAACAATAACTTTCCATTTTTGTCAGATTTATTGCCCTGGTAGATCAACACAAACATTGCTAAGTCCTCAAATACTCATATCATCCCCTCCTGTAGAGATCTCATTAAGTCATTTCTTATCCCACCCACTCAATCACAGCACTGGAAATTGGTCCATGACCATCAATGCCACCTCCTAACTACTCACACTTCTTCCTTGCGATGCTGTCACAACTTGTTCCCAATGACAAAACTGCTGACACCTTTAAGACCAGCATCTTACCCATAAGCAAACAAACAAAAGGGCTTTTCTGTGAGCAGTCGTCGCGGTCCCCAAACATGGCCACACATAGTGCACTTGTACGTCCTTCAGAGTTTATTTTTTGCACAGGTCGAAAAAACAGATTATTTTCTCAATGGCTTCCAGGTTGCAACCCACACATGACTTATTCAAGCTCACAGTACCTTACAAATTTCAAGTCCTTACATTACACACATTAAAGTTAGCCTCCTACTGCACTGGAATGAGTGTGCACAGTTGGAAATAATTTCAAACAGCATGGATTTTATTTTTGGACCTACCCACCAACAGGCTACTACTATGCTCCAAAGGTCATATTTTATCTTAGTAAGAACTTCCAAACAAGCCTTAGAAATCTTTACTGAGTTGTCAAAGAAACTCCTAGCACAACTTCTACTAGAGGTGCATAACAGTTTTCTTCTTTATTCAAATAAATCAAATCCAAACAATGCTAAAGAAACATCATTTCTAAAAGACGCCTAACACCTGAGAAGGCTCAGAAAAAAGGCTACTTAATTTCACCTTAATGACAGGTAATGTATAGGCTTTGAAATACAGGCATTCTGGTTTCAGGCTTCAGAGCTCTTCCAATGACCAAGAAAAAGAAGAAACCCATTCTTATCTTCCTGGGTCCTGGGGAAGCATCCCTAGTGCTGAATAGAAATAAACTGCTGTCCTACCTGTGATAGTTCCTCACTCAGAATCATTGGGTTGGGTTGGAAGGGACCTGAAAGACCATCTAGTGCCAACCTCCCTGCTATGGGCAGGGACACCCTTTCACTAGACCAGGTTGCTCAAAGCCCCATGCAACCTGGCCTTGAACACTTCCAGGCATGGGGCATCCACTTCCCTGGGCAACCTGTTCCAGTGGCTCACAGTGAAGAATTTCTTCATTATATCTAATCCAAATTTAACCTCTTTCAGTTTAAAGACATTACCTCTTGTCCTGTCACTACACATCCTTGTAAAAAGTCCCTCTCCGGCTTTCATATGTGCCCCCTTTAAATACTAGAAGGCTGCTATAATGTTGCCCCAGAGTCTTCTCCAGGCTGAACAATCCCAGCTCTCTCAGCCTGTCTTCATAAGAGAAGTACTCCAGCCATCTGATCCTCTTTATGACCCTCCTCTGGACTCAGTCCATCAGGTCCATGTCCTTCTTATCTTGGGGACCCCAGAGCTTAATGCAGGACTTAGGTGAAGTCTAACCCAAGCAAAGTGATCTGCTGGTCACACTTCTTCTGACACAGCCCAGGATATAGCTGGTTTTCTGGGCTGCAAGCATGCATTGTCAGGTCATGTTCAGCTTCTCCTCAACCAACACCCCCAAGTCCTTCTCCTCAGGGCTGCTCTCAGGGCAAGCATGCAGCAGTAGAAAGGAGAAGGAAGAACTGGTGCACATAATGATCTTCTTGAGTTTCTAAAGCTACATTTTCTCTCAATTTACAAACTTATTTGCTGAATTTGTCAAATAAGTACTAAATAACAGTAGCATGACAATTGTCTAGCTTTTACTATATAAGATTATGCAGTTCTCATGATGAATGTTCAGGGCTTGAGTAAGATGTGGTGTTATGAGATGATATGGTTGAAACTAAAGCTAAGCAAAAGTCTAATGGCACTGGCAAATGGTGCAAAGTTCGAAGTTGACATTAAGGAATCTTGGTGCAGATTCCTTCACCTGAAAAATACATGATCCGAGTAGCTAATTTAATTACTATGCACAGACCAGTCTTGAATTTACTCATGTGAAGGCTGCACAAAGAGGCAACCTTGAACACCAGACATTCACTCCTAGTCATTAGGAGAATTGTCTCTATTTGCAGATAATTGCTCAAATACCTACAGTTAAATTCAATCTCAAGTTGGGCCCTTGATCAATAGGTGCAATTGAAAAAAAAAAAAATAATAATATGAGTTCTCCAAAGCATCCATTCAAATTTTCACCTACTAAAGAAAAAATTGTTTTAGTACTGAGGCAGACTCAAACGTCCCAGTCTCAAACTTCATCTGCATCAACAAGCAGAGCTTAGACACTGAGTCGTATCTTGTACAATCTTGTACACAGCAGAGCTTCCTGGTTTTTAAATACATATAGGTCTGTAGTTATTTGGTCAACACTGCCCAGAATTTGTAATAAAAACAAAATCAGTTTTCCAGACTACAAGAGACATGGAATCCCCCTCTTAATTACAGTGCCAGTTGCTGAAGAACTTGCACCCTGAGGAGCGTACAGATATCTTACTGAGCTCACGTTTTGCTCCATTTTTTTTTTAATAAACATTCGCACAGTGACTTCTGTATAATTGAGTTTAGATGAATATGATTGTGGCATTAATTATGGAAGGTAAGAGAACAGGTTAGGAAGCCTAATTAACTCATCAAACTTCAGGTCTAGTCTACAGCAAATTGGTCGTGTCTCTTAAAATTAAACGCTACTATGTACTGATGCAATAATTGTGAGACTTTATTTGCATGAGGCCTGAAATTAATTGTGCTAAAAATTCCCAGTCACTACAAACAGTAGATATTCAGTAGAACACCTCAAAACTACTGCTGTAATTGTTCTTTCCAACAAGCCACAGATATAAAGCCTTTAAAATGGAAATGAGATGCAAACAAATTAACACTAAATATAATGTAACAAATCAATTCTGAGGTCACCATGGCAACTTCCATAAAGTTAAGCATGACTTATGTGACAAAATAATCAAATATTACTTTCATTGTAGTCATTCAATTTACTTTATGCTGAATTGGGACGAGATTACTTTCCCAGAAAGTTTAAATTAAAATTACTTCTATAAGATAATTTTAAAATCTCCATTTTCTGAAAGGCAAATAGAATTAATGGTCAAAAAGAAAATAATTGGATCAGTGTAAGGTGATTTTAGGATATGAACTAACAGCTAAGTGATAGTAATGTCTAGTTCTGACAAAAAAAAAAAAAAAAAGTAAAAACAACATTGGACTAAATGATCTTTGAAGGTCCCTTCCAACCCAAACTATCCTATAATTCTATTATATGAGAAAAGATAAACAGAGGCCCTACTCTTCTCTCTATGTCCTCCATCAGCAATCTGAACAATTAAGCAAAACAAATAACACCACGCTTACAAGCTAAACTACTTGAAGACAGGCCACCTGGTTAAAAGACAGCTTTTCTGTTCTGATGGACGTTTTCCCCTTTGAAGTTCTGCCTGGAGTGGTAGGTGACGCATAGCTGACTGATTTTTCTCCACTTCATTGAAAATGCTTCACAAATTGCTCGCACAAGAGGTGGACACTGCATTCCACACATTAAAGTAACAGCAGATATAATCTTACTACTCTGTCTGAAGTTCTCTGATTAATATCAAAAGACCTGATTAGTCACTTTGATCCCTCTGTCACACTGAGAACTACTGAGAATTGTCTCTTCTAGAGTAACACTTTCTCTAAATACACAATAGGAATGTCTACCCACGGACTAATGTCTTACTGCATATCTAACTTCATATTCAGCTGCAGTAGAGCATTTTCTGTTTCCAAATCTCCATATTATTCAGTCCACATTTCTTTTTCACTATTTATCATTCTCTCACTGGCCAAAATTTCCCTATCTTTCTCACCAGCATCTCTTTCAGTCATAGGTGAAAGTCTCAGCTTGCTCTCACAGGTCTTCATTCATTCAGTCCTCAAGTATTTTAATGTTCTATTTTTTAAATGGAGTTTACATAATTTTACTATTCCTCTTAAGTAAAGGGCACAAATGGTAGACCATTAGAAAACAAGCTTCCTGAAAGCAAAGCACAGAAGTGCTCCAATCCATTTCTTTGTTCTTGATAACCTCTCACATAGCTACAGACTCATATTTGGGAAAAGCTGGCCACACAGGTCCTCCAGCAGAAGCTGTCTGTTGCTGGAAATGATCCTATAAATGACTAAAAATTCAGAGGAATACCGAAGTCTTCTAGTGATTCAGTGTTCTTAAAAAGGACAGTGAAAGAATAAGATAATAAGTTCTTCATCCAGAGTAGAGCTGATAAATTGAAGTTGTAAACTTTGAGAGAGATTAAGAGAAATGGCTTATGCATATGAATTCACAACTTCTGCAGAAATTCCCCAGCTCTTCCCATCACCCCGTTTGTCACTGGCATTTGCTTATTGTTATTACATAAAACAGTGTAACTCAGACTGTCCCATTATTTTGCTGAGATTTAATTTAGACAAACAGCCCTATTATCTTGTTTTTAACTATTTACATTAAAGAAAAAAAAAATTAAGAAGGGGATTACTGATTAAAGTGAGTCCAATTTAGATGGGTTTCCTTCAATTTTTTCCGCAGTCTTTAACTCCTGATTTATAGCACTTAGCATAACCACCACGTTTATTTCATTTAAGTTACAGTTTTCATATACATCTGGCTTCAGCTGACTTCTAACAAGGCCGCACTCTTGCTAGAAAGTTAACAGTTCACAACTAAAAAAAAAAAAATATATATATAACTTTTACAACTACTTTGCCCTCTTCATCAGTTGCAAGACTGGAGGTTTTTAGGTATCTAAAAAGCATTCTTAAATATTTCTTTTTGAAGCATTGCTCATACTTTTTCCTCATTAAACAGTCTGTCCAAAGTGATTGGCCTTTAGTGTTTTCAGATTTAAATGAGAAGCTCTTTGATATTCAAGTACATATACTGTTTGTTTGGATTTTTTTCTGTTTACCAAAGCCATCTGAGCTCAATTCTTGATGATTTCTACTTACTTATCTGTGATTCTCTGTTCTGAAAATCAATTTCTCCTTATCTACTAAGATCAAGTCTTGGTAGCTTTATGCCATGTCAGATGCAAAATGGAAATAGAAAGTGTGCTTTAGTGCACTTGAATATGTCAAGCACGTTTTGGTATTAGCTGTAGGAAGTTTCTAACGTTATCACCTGAAGAGAAGCCCTGTAGTTATGTAGCTTTTTTTCCGTTTCACCCAATTTTAATCTGTGATTACGAGGCAGACTGGAGCCCTGAAGCAGTTCCTAAATTATAATCTATCTTGCATATTATCTGTTATGACATTTTTCCATAAGCAATTAAAGATTGTTTATGCTTCCGACTTGTCAGTTCCTTGAATGTGGTAATGTCTTTTTTGGTTTTGGAAGAAAATATGTCCTTTCTAAAAAGCACTGCAACACTAAAACAGGCTTGGGTTTTTTGAGCACTTTGGTCCTGCTAGCCATCCAGCCAGACTGTGATAATGGAAAATTACTGTTTCTCTCATTTGTAACGCAGACTCTTAGCATTGTTGTGCAAGCTATTAAAAATTTTCTCATCCTCTTTTCCTTTTATTCTTTTTCCACATAGGTGTTTTTATTCCCCATCTCACGTTATTTTTACTGTTCATTACCTTCCTGCTTCCCCCATAGACACAGACTTTTCATAAAAACATAATATGCTCTGGCACTTTGACTCTCTTGATATGGAGACCACCCTGAAAGAACAGCAGTCTCCTCTAAAGAGGGTACAGCACCATCTCCAGATCTGCACAGTCTTGTGTTGCACTAGTTATCTCACAACTTGCTTCTCATTCATGTTTACAAATACATAAAGGGTGAGTATCAAGAGGATGGAGCCAGGCTCTTCTTGGTGACAACCAGTGGTAAGACAAGGAGTAATGGGTACAAACTGGAACATAGGAGGTTCCACTTAAATATGAGAAGAAACTTCTTCTCGGTGAGGGTAACAGAGCACTGGAACAGGCTGCCCAGGGAGGCTGTGGAGTCTCCTTCTCTGGAGACATTCAAATCCTGCCTGGACGCCTTCCTGCGTAGCCTCATCTAGGTTTTCCTGCTCCGGTAGGGGGATTGGACTAGGTGATCTTTTGAGGTCCCTTCCAATCTCTAACATTCTGTGATTCTGAGATAGCCTGCACTCTGTCATTCTTTAAATCACCCCTTCAAAACCTCATAGGTTCTTGGATCTTCCAGGAGTGGTACCAAGCTGACCTCAGGGAACCAACTCAACATTTCTAAACCTGTTTCTGAGCACTGCATGACAGCAAAAATTTTGGAAAGGCCACATTGCATCTAACATTGCAGCAGCAACACTTGCCTAGATCCATCGCCCTGACTTTCCAATGAATTTTATGTTGTTTTCTCACTCACATCATCTAGACCCACTTTGGAATTCTCTCTGTAGATATAATGCTGGAGGCAGCGTGCACACCTGGGGAATCATGCCTACAGGAGCTCTTGCTCTGGCAATGGGCCTTTGTGCCATGCTACAGACACATTTCAGCCCAGTAAGTGTTTACAAGATGCACTACAGGCATTGCTACACATCACACTGATATGGTATTATGATAAATGATGCTAAAAGACAGGACTACAGAAAATATACATTTTTCTTTCATTCATACATTGATCTTTGTGCACCAGAGAACTACTATATTACCTTCCTATTCTAGAAATAATAAATGTGAGGCAGAATCAAAAGTTTTACACATTTATCTGCAGAGATCAAGTCAACTTTGGTCCCTGCTAAGAGGGGCTAGGGAAATATAACTTCACCCAATATCCTAAATTGCGATTTCTTTTTTTTTTTAATACTATAAAAATTGGGCAATACTAAGTCCCTTCAGACCCTGACTATACAGAGAATCATGTAAAAATCTCTTTTGTACCATACTTTTCCATTCTGCAGAACTTGAATAGTTTTTCCTTTCTTTGGGAATACCTACTTCAACATTGGAAGCTAACTTAATGGTACTAGTATAAGGAAACAGGGGGTTACTCTCTTTTCTGATTTATCACCACATCTTTCCAGACCAAGTTGTTATTAAAGCTTTCAAAATGTATGATGGTCACATCATACACTGATGAAATTTCACTTACAAGTTTGTACTTCAGTGTTTCAAAACACTATTCACTCAAAACTTCATAGGCATTTTTCTAATACCTAGAAAACAGAATCAACAGCTACATAAAAAAGGCAGAAAATTTCAGTGCTACTGGGTTTTGTCCCTATTCTTTGAATCACCTATATTGACAGAGACAAAAGCATTCCCTTCTCTTGCCCTAACTAATAATTCTCTTTAGCAGTTTCAACACTATTTCTTTATGATGTGTTTTTAGTTTTTCATTTGGAAGATATTATGAAGAGATATTCAATTTATTTACTTCTATTTTCTTTCAGGTTGATGTATTGGCAGCATATCCAGTGTTCAATTCCTTCCACATAGCCACGTTCTTCATTGTGGTCCCCTCTTTTTCATTGACATCACAGTTCTACCTTGCAATTGATTTATAGTTCCACTTTTTTCTGCTTAATGATTCAGAAAATAGTCTCTCATTGAAAAAAAATAATAATAAAAACTTCTACATAGTGTTCAGCTGAGGTGCAACTCTTGCATCCTTTTAAATGGTTCTCTGACAGTCTGGTATGCTTTATAAAAGCAGTATTCACTATATATACAGTTGCTGTGCAAGAAAGAAAAATTAGCAGTAAAACTTCATTAAAAAAATTGAAAATACATTAATTCAACACAGAGACACATTCGACTCAGCCCTCCCATACTGGACGGTGCTGCCACCTGCCTCCCTGCCTGCAGTAAGTTCTGTTCAGTTGATATTGATGAATTTTCATAGTTGGTTTTAAATGCTCATAAACCTGATTGTTCTGCTGAGTAGATATTTCAGGTACACTGGACAGCTGTATTAAATGTTTTTCTTTAGGATTTGATTACTTACAGTACATTGGGCTTTAATGCATCATCTGCTGTTAACTCTGGTTTGATAGTACCTTGGCTGGTTACAATCCAGTGTTATGACAACATGATTTGCAGGCAGCTGAGAGTAAGCTCTGGATTCTGCTATGTATGTTATTGGAAATTCAACATTCCTACCTATCATAGATGAAAAATTCCATAAAACATACAGCTTTATCATATAGTTCAATTGTCAATAGGAAATATTATCTGAAAATAATGAATAAACACCATACATGTGGAAGTACGGATGTATGAAATAAAAAAACATTCCAGATGTAAAAAGTCTACATCTGTGTAGTACGTTCCAGTGCAGATAATCAAGATCCATTTTATTCAATTAATCCCCCTAGTGAAAGTCATTTTCATAGTTCTATCACCATTAATAACATTGAATATATCTACCACAGCATAAGGCCACTCTAGAAGGAAAGTACCACTAGAGTTTGTGACTTGCTGATTAAGGGTGCTTCTCCTCACCGTAAGTATTTTTATCCTGCCAACTATCCCTTTATTTCTCCAGCTCAGTATTTATGTTAAATCTTTAAAATAATCAGTTGCTTTGAAACATTTTATATAAAATAAAAATAATTTTACATAGATTGGTTTCTTTCTGAATACCTGAATTTGTAGAAAGTCTACCATGTTCATGTAGCACTTACTTACAAAGCCTGTTTCTAAGCAGTTACTTTTACTCTCAAATAACACTATTACCTTTTCAAAAGGAAGATAAAATTGATCTCTAGTTCTGAGAAGAAATGGCTGAATTGTTATTAAAAAAAAAAAATCATAAAACTTTTATATGTGAGCACGCCAAGCTCTGGTTATACTATTTCATTAGATATTGGGCTGCTGATAGCATCTGAAAGTCAGATGTAATTTTCAGATGTGCTTGTAAAAATACTTTAATAGTGGAAATAATAAATAGGGAAAAATCTATTTCATCGACAATCTTAAAAGTTAAACAATTATGTTCTGTGGGACTTTAAATAAATTGAAATAATGCTTTATCTCCTAATTTCCAAGAGCACATACTGTCCTGTGCAACCGGAAAAGTGAGACGTTGGTGTTCGGGGATCTTGATTGCAGCACTGTACTAATATGGCTCAACTCTCACCATTCTCCCAAAGAACAAAACTTCAGATTTATTTATATTATGCTATTCTCAGTGAGCAATGATTAAAAATAATTAGACAGCTCACTATGATGAGCAAAATTATAATAAGAAGCTATTTCAGGCAAAAATCAATAAAACGTATAGGCAATGAGAATAGAATATGGGCATTTAAGTCCATTTCCATGGCAGCTTTTCCCCCAATATTTTAACAATAAATGATATTACCCAGTAGCATTTAATTCACTTTAATTTTCAAACATACTTTACATGTTTAAATTTAGGAACATTGATATTTTCTGCCTTATAATTTGGAAAATTTGTTCTGCAAGAGACACAAAATGGCATTTACCCAGAGTGATATTCCCTGGCTCATACCCTGACCCATTAAGCTATTGCACCAAAGCTATTGCACCCATTTCATTTTTAAAAAGCTGAATGGACCCTAATTAGCCCAGGACTTTGGGAAGCTAGAGGTGTAGCTTTTGAGCTGGCACAAAAAAAAAGGCATCTCAAAACTCCAGGCTGAGTTTTGGGGGACAAAGAAGCTCTTTCAGGGGATTACAAGGCTCTTCTATCTCATTATTTTCCTTTTTGACTAGTTCTGTACAACAGTATACTGAAGTGTAGCAGTGTCATACACCTCAGTATTCAGTAATCTGATGGTTTTGATCCCACTCTGTGATGCCAATACTCTCCAAGAGCCATGCAAGGAGTATAGGAGCTTTAAATAAATGTACCGTCTGTCTGTACTGTATGTCTAGATCTTGCAAATTCACTTTTCCACCCCATTGCAGAAAACATATGGAATTGCTGCCTACCTGCTCAGGCTTTGTAGTTTGGTGACTGTGTCACTCACCAGGCATGCAACCACTTAGGAAATAATATGCTATGCTTGGTGACTCCCAACAGAAAGCAAAAAGCTTCTGGGAAGCAAACCAAAAATGCTTTCATTACTAAAATGATTACATTTCACTCAGAAATAGAAAGTAACAGGAAACTGATAGATGATATTATATACTCTTTTTTTTTTATTTACTTCATCGCACAAAAAAAAAAAAACCCACCCAAAAATGGGTTTTCTCCCAAATTACCACAGCAGAAACCAGCAAAGTTATAAGTTCTAAAGGTGCCTAAAAGCCACAGCCAAGTGACAAGGCAAGTGTTTCTAGAGACTTCTTGATAGAGATGTACTTTAAATAGAACTTCATTTGAACTTCAAAAAACAGGTTTATCTGACACAAACAGTACAGAAAAAGGTTTATCATTCTTCATACTCTGGGGGATTTACTATCTCTGTGGTTTTAGCAAGCCTCATTCACACTGAATCAATGGAATATTTACGGAAAACAAGGTTGCTAGGTGCTTAAGAGAAAACATTATAATACATTTAGATTTTCTTATGCAAAATTACTTTGCAGGACTAAAAGCAATAGTTTACATGCTCAAATGCAATAACTAACCACCTAATTTTCAATGGAGATTTCACAGTAAAGTGCAAAGGAGTGAGCATTCTTCAAAAAAACAATGTAAACCTGGTATTGCCAAAACCCTTCTTCTATGTACATGGGAAATTTTGCAGAAAAACTCTTTTTTTTAAATATATTTGCTGGCAAATAGCTTCAAATTAGTATTTCCACAAACTAACTATCTTAGGTGCAGGTCAACACTTGATTTTGTTTTCCCTAAGAAAAAATTGTTTAGTTTTAGCAGTCTAGTTTTTCAGAGCAAAGAAATTCTATGGAGTTAGTGCATCCGAGCCTTAGGGACTGTCACAACCAAACTTCCCCCTCCCTTGTGAACCCTGTATTCATATTAATGACATGCAGAGGGAGTTATATTAAGATTTCTTCCAGCCAAAAGGGCACATCAAGCTGCTTTATTGCTCTTGAAGGGGGACGAAGACATATTTCATCAGTTCTCCAAAAGGATATATACAAGTTTCCCATGTATCAGAGGTACTGGCTGTACTTTATGACTAGGGAAGTATATTAACACCTTGCAGCTCTAAAGAACAATTGCAAGAAGAAGATCTTGTAAATAATCTGCTTTTGTAGTTGTCTTTGAACAGGTGTTTTCCCCTTCTTTGAGCCCCTTCTCTTGATCTTTAAATTTTCATCTTAATGCTAACAGTGTTCCACCTTAACTCACATTGAGACAAACACGCTTAAGTCAGTAAGAGCCATTTTGGATGAAAAATGAAACTTGTCAGTTTCTAGACCATTTGCCTCACATTGATTTATGGTAAAGAAAAACAGTCCAAGAATCTGAATGCCTACAAACCAGCTGACCCGCAGGCCAAAGCAAACAATAAAGACTTACCATTGAACAGTTCTGCTTTAGCCATCTGTCAGGTGTCAGGATCTGCAGAAGTTATTAAACAAATATTTATCAATTCAACTGAAAATAAGTAGCTTCTCAGTTAATTTGTTTTATTCAGAAGCAATAAGATAAGAAAACACTTTCATATTTCACCTTCTGATTCCTTCCAGTAGGTTTCTTAGAAGAGGATGGCTATTGCCTGTTCCTCCCATGTGCTGGCATAGAAGTACTTTGAAGCAGGATTTAAGTTTGGAGCTGGCCCTGCTTTAAACCAGGAATTTGTACCAAATTTTTTCCAGAATTGCCTTCCAGCCCACATCTTCCTATGTTTCTACTCAGATTTACAGGTAGAAGACATATCAAACATCACATAAATCTTTCTCTTGGAATCTTTCTAGAGTCTGCTATCACCTATATAGCCTTACAGAGGCATATCTTATCCTACCTATAGCATTCCTACAGTGCATGTAAGTACAATCAGCTCATACACTAGAACAAATTTCAGATATTTTTATATCATTTTCCATTATAAAAATGATTTGAGTATTTACGGGACTCTACCTGTGTCGTGGTTTAACCCCAGCCAGCAACTAAGTACCACACAACTGCTTGCTCACGCTCCCCTGGTAGGATAGGGGAAAGAATGGGAAGAAAAAAAGTGATAAAATTAGTGGCTGAGATAAAATGGGTAAAAAGGTAAAGCAAAAGCCACACAGCCAAGCAAAGCAAAACAATTAATTCATTCACTATTTCCCATTGACAAGCAGGTGTTCAGCCACCTCCAGGACAACCAGGCTAAATCATGCATAACGGTTACTTGGGAAGACAAACTCCAGACATCCTCCCATTCCTCCTTCTTCCCCCAGCTTTATTTACTGAGCATGATGTCATATGGTGTGGAATATCCCTTTGGTCAATTGGAATCAGCTGTTCTGGCTGGGCCCATCCCAGCTTCTGGTGCATGCCCCTCCCTGTCATCAGTAGGCCAGTATGAGAACCTGAGAAGTCCTTGACTGTTTAGCGACAACTAAAACATCAGTGTGTTATCAACATTATTCTCATACTAAATCCAAACCACAACACTGTACAAGCTATTAGGAAGAAAATTAACTCTATTAAACGAATAAGAAGTTTCTGCATCTAAAATGTGTAAAAACATGTTTATATACTTACATGCATCTGTGCCTGCATATGTGGTAAATTCCTCTCACTGTCGGCAACATGGAAACGACAGCATATTTGATGATATTTAGAGATATATGCATGCCTATGATTTTCCCTAAAAAATCAGCTATAAATACACTACAAATAGTGTAAAACAGGGCTGAGCAGAGATTACGGAGTCTGCATAGAGATTTAAAGTTGCTGTGGAGATAGCAGTACATTCTCATCGCTTCTGCTCAGAGCCAAAAATAAAGATTTAGAAGCATAGTAAATCTATAGTATGTTAGGTAATGAACTATGAAGTAGGGTGCTAAAAAGGTAGTAAACATGATGGAAGAATAGTTAGGGCTATTCTGTAGCATGCCTATGCATTACTGTGAAATAAAACAGTAGTATATTGTCAAGATGTTCTCTTCCTAGGGCTAAGGAGGCTATAGGTGCATTAGTGTTCTCTGAGAGCACACTGCACATCCTATGGTTGTTGGTTGCTGAAGACATAATCCAGATAATAGAAACATAGATATCATGTGTGTTAGATAACTATCAAAGTCATTGTTCCTATTTCATTAACACAAACCTTAACCTTTCTTTTAAAGTCTTAAAAAGTCTTTTAAAAAAGAGTATTTCCTGATCAACAGAAACACTTAGATAATGCTGTATGAGAAGGATCACTTTAAAGGAATAACATCTCAAGATCCTTGCAATTACAGCAAGGAAGGAAGGAAAGGCAATTGTACAAATAAATGAGCACCTTCAAATTATTAAGCAATTAAAGAAGCAGCAACGTGCTCAGCTTCATAGAAACAAGTATTATTAACAAAGACAGCTTTACAAATGTAGAGTTCAAGCCACAATTTTTAGCTGGGATGTAATTGCATATACATTATTGCAGTTAGATTAGTTTAATCATCCCTCCTTTATGCACAAGGTATCGGCAGGATCAGTTATTCTTGCACTGAGCTTCTTATTATCACGATGGTGGGATGCAAACACCTAGAAATTCAGCTTTGTATAAATCCTGGAAAGTAGCTATTACCACTATCTCTTCATTCCAAAACACATGGCATGACCAGAAAGACAAGCACTTTAAGGTCATGCTGGAGCTACTTCACAGAAAAGAATTTAACACAGAACTTCCAGCTCCAGATTCTGCGCCTCAGCTCTGACCTCTCTGCTGCCTTCTCCTGTGAATGTTAGGGTGTCCCTGCTATTCATCAGCATAAGAGCCTGGAGAGGTGATCAATCCAAAGGATAGTGTATTTTACAAACATTCTTCTTTGGTCAAATAGTAATGACTTACAGGCATCTTCTGTTCCTGCAACAGCAGGACATCCTGACTTCAAACCTTCATTCCTGGTAAAGGACAGCTGTTCCAATAACATAAATCACCACAGGAAGACACTTGACTATTTAAAAGCATTTGATCTGTTTGTCCCTGAAGACTGATGCGAGATCTTCTGTGCTTCCACCTACAATCCATAGGGCTGGGTGTAAACTGCTCTGCACCAATGGCATGACTTTGTAGTCTCTCCTTTGAGTAACCCTGACTTTGTTTTAAACCCAGTGTTTTACTTTTTGCTTCCCTATCACCAATATAAACAGCATTTAGGAAAAAAAAAAAAAAAAAAAAAAGCTGAGCTAAGATAACTGACCAGAATAAATAATAGCGCTGAACACTTCTATTGTATAGATTCCAACCACATAATCCAAGTATTTACTAGCCACATTGAGTCAAGTTAATTTTTCACAGATACCTCTATAAAAGGGGAGTTTACAGGAACGATTTGACCACTAAAAAAGTTTCATCCTTGCCAGTTTTGCTTGGTAAAGACCGTGGTTGGGGAGAGTAAAACTCTTAGAAAAAAACCCAGAAAGGTACTCACAGTATAACACAGCTGAATTCACAAAGATGTACAGCAATTAAAAGTCACATTGGTATTAGAGGGAGATTAGACACCTGGAAATATACTTTACATACTGAAATTCCAGGGAGAAGCCTCTGACCCATTTTCTGACTACCAAAACAAGCTACCTTCTCTCTTATCTTGTGTTTCATAAAACTGGAATGATTTCCAACCAAGCTTTACATAAACAAATTTTATCAGAATAACACTGAATGGCTACAATGAATGCCCTCACACATACATTTTGCAACTGATTTAACATCCTCCTTGCTTCCTGTGAATGCTATAGCTAGCACCACAGCAGTCAAGATTGCTTGTTATAAAATTTACCAGCTGTACGTCATCATCTTTGTTGGCAAATAGAAAGGTGCCCTTCCAGTCTTTGGTGAAGGACAAAGCCTTAGCACTTGCCACACAAAGTAAGTTATATAAAAGCTATCAACATCTAAAAAGCAAGAGATTATTTAAGAAGTTCCATGTCCCATGAACTTGGAAAACTTAACTTTCCAAAATAATTTACCAGATCATCTATTTCAATTTCTTTTTAGTTACACTGAGAAATTTGATTTTAATCCATTACCACAGTTGGGTATCCCTCCAAAGAACAATACTAATGACAAAGATTTTCCACAAAATTAATGAGGATGCTCTGTTAAATTAGCTTTTGACTAAGAATCATATTCAAAACCCATATCTTGTTAAATATATTTTACTCTGACATTGATCAACAGGGAAAGAACCATGCCTGGCATGGAAAAGACAATGGAATACCGATGCAAGTAAAATTGTCAATTTTAAGCTGTTTGTTTAAATTCCATCATGTTCTCTTTCCTGTGCTGACAGGTGACAGTCGTCTTGCCACCTAGGAAAAAGTTGAAAGGGAGCAAATTACTCTCTGTGGTACTTCATGTGATACTTTGTAAGGTTGAAGCATGGAAGAGAAGACAAGAGCAGAGGGTCAGGCACCCCGAGGAAAGTACTCGCAGCCCTACAAATTACAATCAGTAACATAATTTTACTTAGACTCTGCTACAGAAAATATTTTGCGCTCCATATCAGCCCCTCAGTGAGTTTTATGACACCAGAACAGATTGTAAATATCAAATTATTACTTGTTGCACCAACTGGCATTATATTTTATTAGTTTCAGTTTTAATTGCTTTCTCTCACATAGTTTTTCTTTTGGGGCACATCCCACTTGCTGTAGGATTATTCCAAGAGTAGCTCCTGCATATCAAGCCTTTCCCCAGATGCTTTCTTTCATTTACAATCTCTATCTATGCTGTCAAAGTCTGGACTTTGATTACCAGAGTTTTCAGGTGCAGCAGCTCGATTTCATCTGCCACATGTCTCAGCAGAAACCACGACACGTCTGGTTGAGTCTGTAGCAGCTCTGGTGTGTCATGAGCACATGTCACAGCTCACATGGGGACAGGCAAGCCCGGTGCTTTCAGGACATGCTGCACAGGGAGCTGTGTACAGGCCAACCCTGCTGCGCACGAGCAGCGTCCTCACATGAACATATTTGGTTTTGTACTTCTGCATGTATGTGTAAAATGTGCAAACTGAGAACACCACACTATTACACTGATTGTCCCTACCCTCCCTTCCTCCCTCCCAACATGCAATAATAGTTATCAAAGGAGCCTTTCAAATTGCCTATTACTTCAGGAGAAGGAGAGAGGAGGAAAAAAAAAAAAAAAAAAGTACGCATAAGAGCTTAACAAGTACATCAAAAGACCCAAAACAATGTTTCCAGCCCAATATAAGATTGGCAATATTTACCAGAAAAGCTGTATTTCAGCTTCCAGCACAAGGTAATGATACACTTCTCAATACTTAGGTTTGAAGATTAGGTAATTTCTCCTTCCCACTTTCACTGACTGAAACATTTTTCTGCGACTTTACAACCTTTATAACCCTTATTAGTTGAAAGAAGTGATATTTAGCTTGTTTTTTTGAAGAAAGCAATGATAACTCCCATTTAAGATGAGTCAGTCCCAAGGCTGCATAAGTGACATAGTCTATGAAAACAGTCATGGAACAGGACTCAAGATTCAAGGCTCATTCACTGCATTAATCATAATTTTTAAACTGAAGCCTTGCAGGGTTAAAAACTAAATAATCCTCCACTCCCCAGTGTGAGCATCCATTGCATTCTGTAACTGTTAGACAAATCTATTGTGTTCATTCCCCTCTGCAGGTTGTTCACATCAGGAGACAGCCACACACGTCTCTTTAGTGAAAAACTCTGACTCCAGACAGAAAGCATTATGAGTGTAATATTGTTTAGAATGAGAATAACCTATTACAATGCACCTATTGTGTGTATGAAGGAAACAGTTCAAGAAAGTCGACAGTAATTCCTAACATTTGAAGGCTAGTTTCTTCTATCTTGAGTTCCCCTAACACAAGCCTTCCTGTATATATATGTCTGCTACATATTTCAGAAAATCACTATTGTTTTGAACTGGAGGCTCAATCATTTTGAATACAAATCAATCCAAACCAATTCATTGGGAATAAAATGAGGTTTCCTATCACCTGGAGTAAATGTGCCAGTCCATATACAAAATGCATGCAGGCTGGAGGATTTCTGACACCCATGGCAAGCACTCCACCACGCACTGTAAAACTCAGCCTTGTGCACTATGTTCCTCTATACTCCCACATCTGGTTTAAAAAATAGCAATAATTACCCATATTAGGATTGCTAGATTTTGTTCTGGACAATACCCAGCTTGTGATGCACAGTGAGTTGTCATGAGAGGAGCGGTACAGAGCTGGAGAGATTTTGCTGAGACAGGGAGGGAACCTTTACCATCCACTGGGTTCCCTGTAGGGCTCAAAGTATTTGCCTGGCCCCTGTTCCTCAAAGTGTGTAAATCAGTTCAGATCACCCTCATTCACAAACTATGATCCAACTAAATATGGTATCTTTTTCTAGCAGGATTCTACAGAAGTTTTCAATATATTTTTTTATTCAATCTTTGACAGTAGAGCAGTATGTGGATGATTGTTTCAATGAGTTCTGAGTCTTAAATACAGAGAATAATATTAAATGGAAAATGATACTCATGTCAAAAGGAAAGCAAGTTGTAACTTACATAATGGTTGAGTCAAAAAATTACGTATGTTTTCAATAAGATCTGGTTTTAGTTTTGTTTTGGGGGGGGGGGGTTTGTGGAGCAGCTGCAACAAAATTCTGTGTTGGGACAGGTTTCTGATAGAATCACAGTCACTAATGCTGTTTCAGTTCAAAGCATCATGGTAATTGAATAATCATGAATATGCATTCAGATTTCTGACATAAGTAATAAACGAAGTTTTGAGGAGAGTCTTCCTGAGAAGACTGATTGCATGGAAGATCATTTTAGATTACTATAATTTGGAAACAGTATAAAATCCCTTTGAAATGTCTTCACTGTATTTCCCAAGGATGCAATACTATTAATATATATGACTTCTATCTCCTTCAGCTTTGCTTTGCTGTTTGATTGAGGCCAAAAGCAGGCAATAAAGTAATTGCTAACGGACTGAGCTGGGCAAATAGTGCAACAAAAAGTCTCAGCTACACAGCTTTGAGAAAGTAGCTACTCTCAAAACAGAAAACAAACTGCTGTTTTGCAGCCAAGAAGGGTTTTCTTCACCTCCAGAAAAGAGCAGCTAAACTGTACACTGCTCAGACACATGTGCAGGTTATACCCATGCCTGACACATTTGGAGGAGGTGCATCCATGCTCTTGAAAGACACCAGACATCGTTTATTATGAATCCCAGGCAACTGTAGGAACATTTCAAAAAGCCATACTATGCACTGAGTGCTACAACTAAATACATTTGTATTTAGTCTTTCAGTTTACCGAATTAACCCATCAATCATTCTCTAATAAGAATGAAAGGCCATAAGGCTTTCAAGATGCACATTAAAAAGAAAAGGAAAAAAAAAAGCACAGTGCTTCTCCAATCCGACTTAAATTGCATAACCACAAAATGTACATGGTCCTCCCAATTCAACCTCATACAAACAGTGAGTTTGTTAACTAGAAAACTATGTAGAATGACAGTAAATTCACCAGATTTGGGTCAACCACCAAGGTAAACTGACTGAAATATGGAACTTATCAGGCTAGTTCCTCAATCTGAGGAAAAAATTAGAGGACATGATGTTTTAGTATATTTCATTTCTTATGTTAAAAGCAATGTAAGAACACATAACAATAGATCTAGACAAGTTTAAGACATCATAGATTACTGAACGTTACTGAAAATTGCAAGTCGTTCATAAGTTGCAAGTGAAAAGATTGCAAAACAGTTCAACTTGAAGTAATTCCATTTATTTATTTTTGCATTTGGTACCACTGATGTAACTCAGATAAGTTAAATTCTACTCGTGGGATAGGAAACACTACTCATTAACTGAGAATTTCCTTTTTTTTCACCTGTGATCTAAGAAACACCTGGATGATTAACGTGAAAGATTCTCTGCCAGCACACTGCAGTACAGCACAGAGTACTCTTACCATAACGCAGGCTCCGTGAAGCTAACTGCAGTTAAATGCACATCAGGGAACAATACATAAGCAAACATAAAATACTGAGTATCTTGACCTCCGCTTTTAAGTATACTTTTCACAGGTCAGACTCAGAGGAAGTATAAGCAGCTTTAACCTGCTCATTTAAACAGAGTTACAGGACAAGTACACACTACGTGCAAACTACTCCAATACCTATCTACCCTACACAGGATTCTGTCCTGCAAAGCTGATACTAATTAAATCAAGCATTTACTTCTAATCATACCAGAATCCACTTGCCTGTTTTACTTCCAAAGAGAAAGGGTTACAGCATCAGAGGAAATAATTTCCAGCTTTTTCAGTGACAGCTCTGAGACGTGCTGGTTGTCACCAGTATCACCAACAAACTTTTCAGACCTGAAAACTTTTAATTTCTGCCAGTCTCCCCTGGAATTCTTCCCTTCAGCAGGCACGCTAAGATCATTCAGAGATACATTTATCATACCTAATGATCTTCTTCCTGGCATTCAAACTTTTTTCAACTTGAATTGGTTTTCTTTGAGGAATATAGATGTGTCTAAAAAACAGTATACCTGTTCTCTGAAAAAGATAAATTAATGTGAAATCAAATACTGTTGTTGTTAAGCTGTCACATTTACTAGCATCTTCATTTCATACTTTCAGGATCTGGCTTGGATGATAATCTGAATATAATGTAGTATCTCATATCTCACTCTTGCAGAATACTAACACACTCCATTCACAGAGGGGCACAGGGCATATGTAGGTGCATGCTTCGTGTTTATTGCAATTTCCAAAGGCTACCTGTGAAAAGAGACATTCCACTGAGAAATGTCTTTGTGTGGACAATATCCTATAAATTTCTGCAGAAGCAGTCAGAGAGCAACCCTTTTTATTGCTTTTAAAGGGCTTTGTTCACTGCACCCAGAAGTCTCCAAGTGAAAGGATAGAAACAGAGATTAATTGCCTCATCTGCTCAGGGGGTAATTCCCTTTTGGGTAGTACCATAAAGCTTAGAAAGTTTATTGATGGAGTCTGTGTTTTTCCCTGGAAACATTTCTAGCTTCTTTGCAATGGACTTGATCAGCTGAATGGGGTAATTTCAGACTGGCATTTTACTAGTTGGAGGAATTACATGCTGAAGCAATCTTTTTACATCAGGAATGAAATTTCTTTATTAATCTACATATGACTGTGTAGTCAAAGTCTTTCAGCAGTGACTTAGATGAACTTGGAAAAAGTATCAGGGCTTTAATGAAAGGGTGGTTTTCCTTTCACTCCAGTCAGGGTTTGGGGTTTTGTTTTTGTTATTATTGTTGTTTGGCCAGGAGTTTTGGTTTTGTTGTTTGCTTGTTTGGTTGGTTTTTTTTGAGGGGAAGGGTTGGGGGATTTGAGAGGGTACCTTGACCTTATATAGGTCCGTAGCTACAATTTCATTAACTTGGGGGAAAATAAAAAAAAAAAAAAAAAAGGGAAGGTGGTATATAGTCAAACCAAATAATGCAAAACTTTTTTTTCCTTTTTTGAGCACAATATTGAAAAATCTGAGAACTGGTGCAAACCTTGCCAGCCTCATAATCGAATACCACATCCCTCTCTCATTCCATGGTTCTGATCAGCTACTAGAGCTAGAGCTCAGCAGCTTTACATACATTGCCATAATGAAATCAGAACCAGACGTCATTGTACCAGCACAAAACTAAAAGGAAAACAATAAACCTAAGCATTTCTCTGTAACTCCTTGATCTCCAGCAAATATATTTCAATTATGTTAACTGATTTGATTGTGCAATATAACAAATGACTGCAGGTTCACATTGCAGAACCGAGAGTTAAACCCCATTCCTGACAGCTAGAGACAAGTCAATCAGTTCAGGACAAGATAAAAAAAATTACATTATGTATTACATCAACCAGTCAACTTATGGTGCTATCAAACTGCTGACCAGTGAACCTTGGGTATATTTTTCTGATCATCTGTACTGCAAACCATGCCTTCTGAAGAGAGGCATATTCCTCCTTGAGCACCAGCAAACACCTTATAAGTTCCCAAGTACAGATGTGTTATTCAAGATTATTTTTGAAACTATGTAAAGCAGAATTGTTTTGCAATCTGAGTCCAGAGATCAGCATTTACTTTTGTAATGGGCTGTGAGCATTCAGGCTTCATAATCAGGGGTAAGATTGACTTCTGCTTTCTAAGCTGCTACTGTTCAACTGATGAAATGTGTCAACAAAATCAGCATACATCAAGACGTCTTATACTCCAGCTAAGTTCCCCTTGCCAGGTTCTCCTTGATTCACCATTGAATATGTTGTAATGATAGACCAGTGAACAGTTAATAGAGTTATATAAAGGACAACAGCAAGGTAAAGCCTTGGACTTTCACCCTTTACTAAACTCATTACAACTCTCTGAAGTGGACTAAAATAGCACATAAAGCACCTTTGATCCTCTTTCAGTCACAGAAATGACCTTTGAATTTTATTGTGTTTACAATAATCTTCTATGCAGATGGGTGTGAATTTTAGCTAAATTAGTTTGACCTATTGCAAATAAAGAAAAATGATTTGCATTTAATGTTTCTTTCTGGAAACTGAGGGCAAAATGAAACCACAGAGCAGCACACCCATTAAATGCTTAGATGTTTTCTTTTATTCTACAACAGGAATACACAAAATTCACCAGAGGAGAAGGAATTTTGAGTTTAAATCTATCTATCCTATACACAAAAGTAAACAGGATATAAATTGGCAACTTTAGAGCTAGATCTGTCCTAAAGTTTCCAAGCCCCAGAAAATGAAGAAACACTTTCTTACATGAACTCTCCTATGTAGGTAGCCATGGTAAGGGAAACAACATTCAAGTCAATGAAACTGTTTCCTTGCAGATCACATCAACCAACAGAAAATTCAGTTGCAAGGAAAGATAGAAGTCATATACTACTTTAGGTTATGTTCTTATGCAAAATTCCAAATTAAAGACCCTTCTTATCTGCTTTTTATAACAATATATACTATTAATACACAGTATTTTCTCAGCCAGTATAACAGGAATGGTACAAACCTGCAGCCATACAGAGCAAACCAGTTCTGAAGTGCACCCAAAACCTCTAGAACAGCGATTTTGGAAGTGGGATGGTCTGCACCCCAAGCACTTTTACTTTTTGTGCTTTTAGTCCCCTAACACAGTTCTACTACCCCAGCATGAGCTACAATGTGAAAACAATTTCTGCTTATTTCTCTAAAAAAATTATTCACTGCACCTGTACACTCACAGGTTACCATCCGAAGATGCAGGTTGGCAAAAGCTAGACGTATCTATTAGGAGAAGAATTTGTCTCTACCTATCCTACTCCCACATCCTTCCTGGAAGGATCTTCTCTTGTCAGAGATCTGCTATTAGGTTTAGGCAGAGCTTTGGTCTCCTAAACCACAATCTGCATATGCCAGCCTCCATCACATCCCTTGCATCTCTTTGCCTGTCATCACATCTTGCAGGGGGGAAGCCCCTGTCTGGATGCAGACAATACTCCCTCCTGCTGCTGCAAAGCTCTCACCGTCATCACAATGTACCATCTTAATGAGGCCAAGGGTTTCTCTGTAAGTCTAAAGGGTTTACATGTTTTATAAAAGAAAATAATTATGCAGCTTAATCTAATGCTTGTATTTAGATACAAATGATTAAAAACTTTACTGACACACAAACTGCCGTCTATAAACTATCTAGAAGTTTTTAACACTGAAGACTTTTGGGACATCCATGCAGGACCTGAGAGTTTTCGCAGCCATTATTTCAAACTCTGCATTTACAGACCCAGGAGCCCATAAATATCAGGATGAGAATTTACTTATCTATAAATGGGTCTACAAATTCCTATCACACCTATCCACTTATAGATAACTCAGGTTTTATGCAGCTAGCTGTGACCACATGTGACTACCTTTCCTAAGAGATTCACTTGCTTACTATTAAAAAAGAATAATAATAACCTGTAAACTTCCTGTCATTCTCTATGAGAATACAAAACTTACAGATGTGTACTAGGTGATTACAAAAGTATCTCATGAAAAACAAAAAAAAAAAAAAATTCAAGAGGAAGTAATGTACTATTATTATCAAAATCTGCAGCTCAGGTGCTAAAAATATGCCTGCCTTTGGAACTGATAAACACAACTGTCAAATCAAAGCACCTGAAATATATGCTAAGTACAAACAGTAGTTTGATCATTTTGTTCCAGACTATAAAATAAAGTACTCTGAAAGTAGAAGGGGGAAGAAAAAGCATATTATTGGTGTTATATAGCTACTATAACTTAAATGATTGTTGGAAGTACTAAATACCATCTTGTCTTGTAAGACAAGATGGTATTTAGTACTTCCAACAATGTACTCATAACTTCCCCAGCCCTAGGTGCTTTAACTCTGTTTTGAAAAGCCTGAATATTGTTCAATCTCCAGGTTACTCTTCTACGTTATTTACAGAGGTCACAAACACTCTCAAATTGAGAAGAAAGAAACTGACCACACAGGCCTTTGCATGTCTAGCAATATCAGCTGATATGACAAAACTTTTGCAAGGTTAGGATTTTTCTTCTCTGCACAACGGAGTGTTGTGCTTTTACATGTACACAGAAAGTAGTACTGGCTCAGGTGAAGTTTAATTAACAACTATTGTTCCAAGTCTAGTGCTACAAAAGACACCTACGTGAAGAATAATCAGAAACTGTGAAACTGTCTCCTGGCTGTGGTGGAAAATGTGCTCAGGTGCTTGTGCTGTGATTCTTCTCATCTCACTGGAGCAGAAGGGATGGTGGAAACCTTCATAACGGCAGGGCATTGCAAGTACCTAATCAAGCAGAGAAAACCAGATATTTTTTGTGAAAAGGAAAGGAATAAGATGGACAGAGATAAATTTAAACTAAAAAGGAATCTGTTCATTAATTACATTCTTGTGCTGGGCCTGGCCGGAATGGAAATAATCTTCCTCATAGCCACCCATAGAGTGTCGTGTTTCAGATTTGTGACTAAAACAGTGTTGATGACACACCAGTGTTTTGGCTAGTGCTCAGCAGTGTTTGCACAGTATGAAGGCTTTCTCTTTTTCTCACTCTGTCACCCTTTCCATCCTCCAGCCGGTAAGCAGCTGAACTGAACTGGCCAAAGGAGTATTCCATACCATATAACATTGCTTAGCAATGAAAAAACCTCAGGGTTTTTGTGTTCCAAGATACCTATTACTCATAGACTGGCTGTGCACCAGTCTGCTTAAGGGAGGTGATGAATTATTGCCTTTGCATTTCTTCTTTTCCTCTCTCTTTCCTTCACTAATTAAACTGTCTTTAACTTGACCATGATTTTTCCTGCTTTTTCTCTCCCTATCCTCTTTCTTGTACTACTGGGGGCGGGAAATGAGTGAGTGGCTGGGTGGGTGCTTAGCTGCTGGACAGGAACAATCACCACAACTCATTTCTAAGGGAATAACAACTAGAGTATAGTGTAGGTAAGAGAAGAAGATGGAAGAGGAGAGAAGAAAAAACACATAAGGACTTCTGCAAAGCCCCAGGGCTGCTGAGCAATAAGAAGCAATACCATCAACAGTGAGATCGATGTTAGTGGCATTACCTTCACTCCACTGAGTTTGACATTTTCTAAACATTCTGCTCAAGCACCTTAGTTTTATTCCTGATTTACCTTATGCATTAGATAAGCTTAAGTTTTCCTCCTTCTTTACTTCTGGAACATGAGAGAAGAGGGAGTATATTAAAGTAAACTAATTAGCTTATCATACTTACCCACATTAAAAAAATTCTTATCAGCAATATTATTTTTTTTTCTACTCTCCAGCAATATGTTAATATTGTGTTTTATAAAAAGATAGGTTTATCGTTAAGATTCACCAACTAATACCATAAATTAAAGGTTTACATTTGAAGGAAGTCTAACACACAGTTCCAGTTAGCATGGGCAAAAACTGCACCTGTCATACATATTTTTATGCTTACAAAATTATTTTTGAATGGCTAACCAAATATTTCATTGCACAGGCACATTTCGGGTATTTAAACAAAAAATAACAAAAAAAGGAAACATGCATTTTGTGGTTAAAAGGTGCTCCAAAGACAAACAGAACATTTGAAAGCAGAATTTCCACAGAAGAAGTCATTGTCTTAAATATTTGTGAGTCTTCCTGGGTCCATAACAAGTCCATATTTGAAACAGTCAGCTATCAGACATGTATCAAGCACATATAGCTCTCATGAGGCCCATGATTTTTTTAGTTTTTACTGATCACAATATATCACAAGATAATACAAAATACAACATACTCCAAGTTTAAAGCAAGAGTGAGGAGTCTAATAAAACCCCTCTAGTAAGTGAGTGGATGAAGTCCATATTTCTTGCAAGACTTTTGGATAATGCATGTTGGAAAACTGGTTTTCCTTTATAATGGCTTCCTTTTATTCTAAATAAATGAATTGCTCTAAGGGGGAAGGGGATGTCTTTTTTAGTATGCCAAAACTGCGCTGACTGAATAAGCAGTAAAAAATTGCATGATGTGTGCAGAAAAAGTAACTGATGTTTTAAGTCTGATTAAATATACAAATGAGCTAGATTCTCTGAAGATATGTGGACAGCTGCATCATTTTTGCATTTCATAAAGATAACAAGCTAATATGATAAAGAAAGTTGTATTTATACTGCTTGTTACAACTTCTTCCAATGGACTATGACACCAAAAAAAAAAATGGCTAATGCCAACAGTTTTCAGAGATAAATATAAAAACCTTTATTATTTTATGCTGAATAAAAATATCTATAAATACATACTGATTAATAGCTATAAAAATAAAGCAATATTTTTGTTTAAGCTTGCAGAGGCTATACGAAGTAGCTCCACTCGCATTCTGTTTCAAAGCACATAAGGCTACGACTTGATTGCAATTACAGCATAGAGTGCAAGATTGCAGAAAGCACAGTCAGGTAGGTGTTGCTACTCAAGTCAATCTTACTCAATAGTGCCTTTTTAAAGGCCTTATTTTAAGCCACTTAATGGCTTAGCCAAATGTAGCTATTTGGACATTTCAGTTCAACTTCCAAAGATAAGATTTTTTTAAACTGAATTACAGAGAGAAAATAGTCCAAGTATTATCAAGAGGGATTTAACATAGCAAGGCTTTGACTTTATCATAGAAAACTCCATGTTTCCTCATCTTGTGGAAAACGTTTCTCCAGTTTGTGCAGGTTATACATCTCAGATTTCAGTCTTATAAGGGTTTAGCAGATATTTACAGCGGTATCATTCAAAAAATTTGTGTTATACTAGATATCTTTGAGAGCTGCATTATGTCATGGCAACTGTATCTGAACCATACCAGCAGCAATATTGAACACAGGCTTTAGGCTTCAGGTCCCCTCTGTCCTCTTGATCCTATACCCCAGATACAAAAGACGTGAGCAGAATCACAGCCTGTCCTGAACAATCAATACTCCCTCCTGCAGGAGCTCAGGCAGTGCAGAAGCAGTAGCTTTGTGGCTCAAAGGCAGAGAAAGAACTGGAATGGACACAAGTCTCTAACAGGTACTCAGGGGTCAGTATTAAAAGGGAGCTCGGGGGAGGTAGGACAGATGAGAGAAAGGAGGAAAGAACAGAAAGAAAATAATATCAAGTAGTACTTTCTCCACAGCTAACAGGTCCAACTGCCAGGTCCTGCACTTGGGTCACAACAACGCCATGCAACACTACAGGCTTGGGGAAGAGTGGCTGGAAAGCTGCCTGGCAGAAAAGGATCTGGGGGTGTTGATCAGCAGCTGGCTGAATATGAGCCAGCAGTGTGCCCAGGTGGCCAAAAAGGCCAACAAACATCTTGGCTTGTATCAGGAATAGTGCGACCAGCAGGACTAGAGAAGTGATTGTGCCACTGTACTCAATGCTGGTGAGGCCCCACCTTGAATCCTGTGTTCAGTTTGGGGCCTCTCACTTCATGAAAGACATTGAGGTATTAAAGAGTTCAGAGAAGAGTGATGAAACTGGTGAAAGGTCTGCAGCACAAATCTGATGAGGAGCAGCTGAGGGAGCTGGGGCTGGTTAGACTGGAGAAAAGGAGAGTGTAGCTGTCTACAGCTACCTGAAAGGAGGTTGTAGCATTGATGGTGTTGGTCTCTTCTCCCAAGTAGCAAATGATGGGATAAGAGGAAATGGCCTCAAGTTGCACCAGGAGAGGTTTATATTGGATATTAGGAAAAAATTCTTCACAGAAAGGGTTGTCAGGCATTGGAACAGGCTGCCCAGGGAAGTGGTTGAGTCACCATCCCTGGAGGTGTTTAAAAGATGCACAGATGTGACAAGTTTAATGGTGGACATGGCAGTGCCAGGTTAATGGTTGGACTCGATGATCTTAAAGGTCTTCTCCAACCTAAATGATTCTATGATTCGGTCATCGTTTAGTTAATGCTTAACTCTGACTACAGATGTTAAGCAGCTCTAGAAATAAGCTGATGCCAATGTTTCACTTTCAATGTCTTTTCTGCAGGGGCAAGCACAGCTCTGCTCAGCTCCAGAACAGGAGGGACGATCACTGCACTACTATTCTGTTAGCATTTATCATCCAGTTGCCTACCTGGCTGCTCAGCTGCATCAGTCGCATACCTTCAGCACAGACAAGGCTGACAGAACTGTAGTGAACCATACAGATAATGTAATGGAAGATAAACCTGAAGCTAGGCCTCAGAAACCATCCAAAAGATGAAAATTGCCCTACAGTCACAGCTGTACCATGTAAACAAAACAGGAGATGGAGGTAAGATAAGAAATACAAAAAAAAGGATCACTAAAATTTAATTGGCAGATTGGTACCACAGAGGTAGAGAAGGCTCTAATCTTTCCTTCCTCTAAAGACACATGTGCCTTATTAGTTGTATTGCATTCCCTTTCCATTTCACTGCAAACCCAGTCTGGAGGATGAAGACATAATTTCACATATAGTTGTATATATTTGCAAAGAGATTAAAAAAAAAAAATAAAAAAAATAAAAAAAAATAATAAAAAAAAAAACACACACTTCATAAATTGATTTTAAGCATTAAAGGTTACATCATCCTGGCATCCTTACATTCTTTTCTGCAGAAGAAACAGCAAAATAAAAAAGGATGCATTCTGTAGGGTGTATAGAACATATTAGTCTATGTCAGACTCAAATTTCCAGAGAATTATAGAGAGTAATGGATCTTTATTAAGGTGCTGTGTATTTAGAAAGTATTAATGAAATGTTTTGACCAGTTTAACACCCCTCTCTCTGCCATAAAAAATGTCAGTTCATCATAAAAGCAGCTGTCAAAACATGTCTTCATGGAAAAAATATTTCCCAACATCTCTCTGCAATGGATGTTAATCTTCCTACTTCTATAATGGTCATCTCCGTATTCTTTAAAAATAGAAATGAATTTGGATAATGAAGAAGTCTGAGAAGGAGCTGTCTAAATTCTAGCAGAAACAACAGGCATCTAAAAGTGATCTGTACACTTCTGTCATTCTACAAGTTAATCATTTTTCTTGAGGGACTTTTCCTTGCCTTTCCAAAATCCACTCAAATATAACAGACCCTAGTCCTCCCAGTTTCATATGTCTCCAGTATGAAAAGCATCTGCTGACACTGGGAAAGGGTAAAATTTCATATAATAAATCACACTGGTCAGTAACCAAACTTTTTTAAAAACAGGACATTCACAAGACACCCAAACTATTAGCCCTTGTTTTGCCTACATTTCTGTGGATGGTTCTTTGCAACTTATGATGCAAGTTCTTGGGGAGCTGTGGTAGCCTGCTTGTATCACAATGTTTCAGAACTTGGTGCCTAGTTTTCACTGTTGAATTATTCATCTCCTCCGGCTGTAGAAAAAGGTCAGTTTCTGAGATACCAGGAATCAGTTTCTAATTTACATATTGTGCTGGTTTGACTGAAAATGGGTTAATTTTCTTTATGCAGTTAGAAACCTTACTTTTTCATAGCCAGCACACTCATCATTTGGACTTAGTTTGAGAACAAGCAGATAACTCCCCAACACAGAGTTGATGTTTTTAATTGCTCTGGTCTGAGAGCCAAGGATGTTCTGAGCACCCTGCTTACTGGTGTTGAGGAAGGGGGGGCAGAGATGGGGCAGAGCTTGACTGACATCCTGTCTGATCAATAAGAGTATTCCATCCCATTAGCATTATGCTATTTCAGGAGAAGTTGGGAGTTGGGATCTTCAGGTTTTGCTTCTTCTGCTATCTCTTGCTCTTGCTGACAAGCTGGGGGGGGTTGGTTGGGACTTTTAGCTTGGCCTCTTGCCATCCTGCAGAGGCCTCTGGGCGTTTCTGCCTGTTTCCTCTCTTTTCTCTCTCTGGGACTGGCTGTTCAGACCAGGTGCTGGGACTGGCTTCTCATTCTTTCTGGGCATTTGATGGGTAGAAACTTGGTTTCAACCATCACTTAAAATTAGCTCCAATGGGTTTACAAATGCTTTACCACACACTTTTCAAAAGATGCTGGGGAAGAAAAACACCCTACTGTATGACCCTGCAACACAAAGCCACATCACCTGGAATTAGGCTCACAAGGTAGGGATGGTACATGACTGCTAAAACAGCTCAGTTGTATTGGGTCTGGCTGGAATGGACTTCATTTTCACCAAAGCAGCCTTCATAGTGCTGTGCTTTGTACTGGTAGCTAGAAAGGTGTTGATAACACACCAGTGTTTTGGCTACATGCAACCTCAAGGCTTTCTCTCCAACATTTCCCCATTACCACCACTGGGGGTGGGCAAGATCTTGTTGGGAAGGGACACAACCAGGACAGCTGACCCAAACTGACCAAAGGGATATTTCATACCATATGTTGTCTGCTCAGCAATAAAAGCTAAGAAAAAAGAGCCAGGGAGAGAGCATTTGTTATCAAGACATTTGTCTTCTGCAGCAACTGCTATGTATACTGAAGGTCTACTTCCTGGGAAGTGGCTGGACATCACCTGCTGATGGGAAGCAGAGAATAAATCTTTTGTTTGCCTTTGCTTCCACAGCCAGCCTCTGCTTTATTAAACTGTACTCCCTTATCTCATCCCCCTCCTCCTGCATCTTTTATCCATCATCCCCATGCAACAGTGATGACACCTGACAGTCCCTGTGCCACCCCAAGCAAACATTTGAGGTTAATGCGATACAGACCATACACCAAATATAGTATTTGCAAATAAATACATCGGTCCAATTACCAGTTACCACTGATGTAGCTTGGACTTTAAAGCACAGTTGGTGTCTGTAGACCAGCTGGAAGTGTCAACCTTGCAAATAGAGAACCCATGAAAGCTTAAGAGAGAAGGAAGACACAAACAATACTGCACTCACTAAAATTACAGTTCTAGGAAAACATGGGGGGGAAAAAAATAAATCTCAAAAATAACGTTTCATTTTGACATCTTATTTCAGAACTGGCCTCATTAGTCTTCAGTAGCTTTCAAACATTTCACATTTCAGCCAGAAACATTATTTTTTTATTTCCATTATTTTGGTTTCCTTTTCCAGGAAAGCTGAGATCAGCATATTCAGCTAACTAGCCCTCCTCCTCCCACACCTTTTTTTTAATTGATTTATTCTGTTAGCAAACTCAACCTTTCTTTACCCTTTCCAGATGACCCTTCTGCTACAAGATGGTCTAACTCCACAGTGATGCCCAGCACCTGAGGGTGTTTGAGGTACTGGGATAATTCCCAGTACCTCTGATAGCCCTTCCAATAAAATAACCTATATCAATTATTTACTCTTATATTTTGTTTTCTCTTCTCTTGTAATTAACCTAGGAGCACAGTTAGCTTAGAGTTCACCATATTAATCCCAGCAGAATTACAACAAAAACCACAACTCCACAGCCACAGCCTTTGCCTTGTCCCCTTCAACTTCATTGTATCAGCTACACATTCAAAACCAACTCTGCATTACATCTTGGATTCCCCTCATGATATCAGGGCGACTCCAGGTATCACTGCCCAAGGTGTGATTAAATGCTGAGAAGGAATTCTTACTAGTTTGCCTTATATGTAGGTGGAAAGGGATGACAAACATTCAGTATTCCACTTTAAATGAAAAGACAGGATTTTATTTGGAAGTTATAAAATATCCGTAAAGACTGGAAATGTAAAGGACACAAGAGAAACTGAAAGAAAAGCATCTTCCCAACACAAATGCATCACTGATATTGCAGTACTTGTATCCACCACACACTTTCATACATTTGGAGATTCAGGATCAATTTCTAACAATTAAAATTAATAACAACCTTACAAAAAGAATTGTTTCTAAGAATCAGGCAGTTTAAATGTAATAGCATATTAATACATTATACAAAATGACTGACCTCTCCAAGATACGTTACATTCAATATGCAGAAGTGAATTTCCTACATGAATGCAAATTCGCCATATAATTACTTTATGTTTACAGAAAATAAAGCAAAGTCCAAAGTGTAGAAATATCTTGCTCCTGAAATGGCCACTAAGTTTCTGGTCTTTTTGGTCACATATACATGCACAAACACACAAAATGAAATAAAACTATGAAATTAAGATAGTGACTTGATACCTTCTATGAGTTCAGATAAAAACCACAAGGCTAACAGACTCATATACAACCTCCATCAAATGTATTTGCACCCAGACTATCTCACTAAGAAAGCAAAGACTTAAAACAGCTTCATGTTCATTGATACCATAAAAATCATCATGGCTCTGGTGTAGGAACCTCTCTTCAGATGCAGGAGAGAGTTGCGAATTACCTGATTCTTTCTTTGGAGCTTCCCTTTCATCATCTTTTTGTCGCTGATCTTCGTCGCCTGCAAAGATGAGAAGGACAGACTACAAAGAAAATAACAAGAGCAAAATAGTGCACAAAAGGGGAGAAAACAAAAAACATACAAGAGTAAATAAGAGAAGCAAAGGAACAAGAGTTATATGCTCCAAAAGAAATCTTAACCCTCTGTATTCTACTTTTCCAAGGCACAACAGGCCCCACAGAGGGATTTAGCTGCTAATGACTCAATCCAACCTTTGGATTTCTTTAGTTCAGTATTTCTTGTAGTGACACAGCGTTGCCAGTGCATGAGTATTCGGCCACTGGTACACCTGACAGGAGGGTTGTAACACACTGCGTTTATGGCTAGTGATCTAAACTTTTTCCTTCAATACTGTTATTTCAATCAGGTTTTAATAGTTGAAATTCTGAATCAAATGAGTCCATAACTTCTTTTCTTTATTGTTTTTTGCAAGCATAGCCTTCTGATTCTTTAAATACACTCTTCAAATTATTTGATTCTGATTAAGCCTTTAAACTTACAATGCTTATCAAGAAAGTATTATGTTTCTTAATCTTTGAAGAGATAGTTCTTATCCTCCTGACTTTGGTAAAGAGTTACTTAATCATTACTAAGTAATTAATATCCCAGTTAGTTTCAACATTTAATTTCGAACATCTTCATTCTTAATACAGAAAATTACCTCATGAAAATGGCATCAAGTAGCCAGTATATGCCATACTGCATATTTATGAACTTACACCTCTGCCATTTGAACTCTGAACAAATATTTCACCCTGAAATTTAATCAGAAAATGCCTCCATCAAAAAAAAAAAAAAAAAAGGACTAGCTACATTTAAAAACAAATTAAAAAACCCACACACACCCCGCTCAAGAAAACCTGAAACACAGAGGAACAACAGTTCATGTTTTCCTATTTCAATAGAAAATGTGATGAAACAGATTCTTGTTTTCAGGTATGTTTTGGACAATGATCACAGCCCATCAGATTGTCCCTTCTAACAAACTACTTTCCAAAAATTTCACTTCTGATTTAAAGTAAAACCTCCTATAGGTCATTTTGTTGCCAGAAAGACACAGTATCTGAAGCTTATTCCTAGCTGGAAAAAACATTACAAGAGAACTGGAGTTTAAATTTGACGTTGGAGTTACCTGCAGGTACAGAAGGAACTGTAATCACAGCAGACCACTGAATACTGAAAGGTTACAATGGGAAAATCTTCCTTCATTCTTAGTTGTCTGCTGGACCTTTTATTTGATCCAAATATATTTTATGTAATGATACAGACTGGAGCTTTAATGTGGGCTCGAAGATAACCAAGGCAAATGACTACCAAATAAGAAAATCTGTAATAAAAGAATGTAGAAGTTGTGCATAGACTAAGCCACTATATACACAGACCAGAACAGGTCAATTTGAAAACCATAGAAAATCATCTGCTCCTTTGCCTTGTTATACTGGTCAAAACACCTAAAGAGCTGGAAGCAGGGACTGGCAGAGTGGTAAATTTGTCAAAGCATCTGGCAGGACAACTGATTGCATACAGGAATTAGGAGCCTACAAAAATCAAGCGGTGAGGACAGGAAAAAAGAAAAGAGAAAAAATATGGCCCTAACAACATCAAGAAATACGCAAGGACCTGGAGAGACATCGAAGGATCACAGAATCATAGAATCATTTCAGTTGCAAAAGATCCTCAGGATCATCAAGTCCAACTATAACCTAACTCTAGCACTAAACCATGTCCCTAAGAACCTCATCTAAACATCTTCTAAACACCTCCAGGGACAGTGACTCCACCACTTCCCTGGACAGCCTGTTCCAATGCCTGACAACCCTTTACATGAAGAAATTTTTTCTAATATCCAATCTAAACCTTGCCTGGTGCAACTTAAGGCCATTTCCTCTTGTTCTGTCACTTACTACTTGGGAGAAGTGACCAACACCCTTCATGCTACAACCTCCTTTCAGGTAGCTGTAGACAGTGATAATCGTATTCTCCAGGTTACAGCCCACTTGCTTTCATCAGACTGTGCTTATTTTTACTAAATGCTAAGACTATGCAGCGCATCCTGCTGGCTTTCACAAGGAAGCCAGAGCAGGAGGCTGACAGAGCAATACATAACTCCATTAAATACCTTAAATTTTTTGCAGCACACCAGGCAAGTTGTTCCCTTGTTGTAGGGACCTCTTTGCTGGCATTCTTTGGGCAGCAGCTGGTGAGCAGCCCCGTTGTGCTCCCTCGGAGGCTGCAGGGAGCCAGGCTGGGGTGTGCTCCCCCAGACTGCAACCAGAGGTAGCAGTCCTCACTTTGTTCACCCCCTTGTAACCTGGGTGTTGATCCTGCCACTTTGTTAAAAGAAAAACAAAGAAAGAGCTTTCCTCAATGCCCTCTACAGAAATAAGCTGGAAGCAGGTATTGTCTGTAAGCATGGGTGTATAAATACACCTAGATGTCTCTGCAAGCACGTGTACACAAGACATAATATAGCTTGAAATATAATTCAGCATCAGAGCTGCATGTCTTTTTTCTGAAGAAAAATTGCTCTGGATTTCATGAATGTGAAATTTAAAATGAAGCATTTTCCAGCAAAATATTCCTGTTATAGTAAAAAATGTTTGATTTTACTGCACAAAAGGTAGTGTTGTTTCCCTTGTTTTGTTGTTGTTTTTTTTTTTTTAGCAGTATGAAGACCATAGTCCATTTGAAATGAGGTAGTTTTTAGGTTTGGAGGGGTTGGTTTTTGTGGTTGTTGTGGGTTTCTGTTTTGGGGGTGGTTTTATTATCAGACGCAAATCCAGCCTTCTCTGAACAGGGCTGTATGACTGCAGAGTTAGACAAATCAACTATAATCACAAGATTGTGTGCCCAATTAAGTTGGGCAGACATTTTAATTTTGCCTTCATCTCTTTCTAGAAGCAACATATAAAGCATATTTTTTATTAGTTGGGACAAAGTTGTATAAGACTTCATCATAAAGAAGATAGCTACCCCCACATTTGTGTGTTTGATTTTAACAATAGGGCTAAAGGCTGCAAGTTACATTAAGTGCTACACTAATGAATACCTAGGGGAAAAAAAAAAAACCCTATAATTAAACACCACTCTGTCTAAAAATCAAGGTTATGCTTGCAAGCAAAGTCATAAAACTAAAAGTTGACTTCCTCCTTTAAGACCCTTTTCTTTGCAGCAGCTCCTCCTCTTCCAACTTGGTCTCACAGCCTCTTCTACGAGTGTTCTGCATCTTCTGATTGGCAGAGCCTGAATTGGGACCACTACCAGCCACAGTGAATCACCTCATGGTGCAAAAGCATCACCTCCTTGTCCTGACATGAAGGGTAGCATAACTTTTATACCAGAATTTTAACCCACAGGAAAGCAGATCAGTCTTAGTCATAAGCAGAGGGGACATCAAAAAGATGCAGATTTCTGTCTTGTAGCAGTCCCCATTTCCTCAGACTAATACTTTCATGTGCTGAATTTATAATGCCTACTTCATATGAAAAGTTCCAGGAGGGAAATCCGTCAATCTCAACTACACAGATACAAACAATTCCATTCAAAAGTTGTAGGTGCCATTCAAGGTCTGAATAAGTAAGAACAGATGAGTTTTTCACTGCTTAACACAGATGTTTTGGGGGGTTTTTTGTTTGTTTTGTTGGTTTTTGTTTGGTTGGTTGATTTTTTTTTCAATTTAAAGCTCCTCAGCTCCTTTATTCAATTTGGATTTCAAAATTTACTTCTCTCTGGCGTCACCCTGGCTCAGGAGTTCCTGTCACCTCAGCAAAAGTAGACACTAGCCGAAAAAACAAAGCAACAAGCTATAATCTTATGTTTGATATTTAATTCTAGTGAAGCCAATTAAGCAGGAAGTCACTACAGAACCTTGTGCCAATTCTATGGAAAGGGAAGCGCATCAAAACATGTACATGAAAGTAAAATCTAGCAGTAGATCAGACTGTGAAACTGGTACTTACATTAACTGCAGGTGGTTCAAAATTACAGGTTTTAAAGCTATCATTTGGAAACAAAGCAAAGACTACTATCATTGTTTTGCATTGAAGAGGTTTATAGCACTGACATGTCATCAGCAAGTGAAGAATTTTTGCTTTAAAGCAGATCAAATTTAAAATGCAAAGCAGTCTACAAATTATGGAGCAGCAGGGGGAATGGACAGAAAAAGCACATGAAACCACTTTAGGCACCTCATTATTTTATATTTTAAATACAAGTGCAGGTGTCAAGAACTGTATTTCTTTCAGGAAACTAAAACTTCACTTCAGGATTGGAAAAGTACAGTTACTTCTGGGAACTTTAAACTAAAATGGGCTAAATCAAAAAGTCAGATGAAATTTTTATTCCTTGAGGTAAAAACCCAGGCCCCAAACAACATCAAAACAGTCCAGACTATGAGACATTCAAAAGCATGACTAAAATGGAAAGAGCTAGAAGATTTATACCATTACAGTTTATGGATGGATTGACAGTCGCCCCATTTTCCTCTAAACACACTAAATAGTTTCTATCAGGAAATAAGGGGTCCAAACAGAAGTGTAATTCTTACCACATTTATAACCCTGAGTAGGAACTGTGGCTCTGTGTTCACACTTAAAAACCAAAACACAACAACGAGTTTTATTAGTTGCTAGGAGTAAGAGACTGTAGCTCTCCAAAAGAGCCTGGGAGAAAAGAGCTACAAAAAAATCATGGAATGTGACTGCACAATACTTTATGAATATATATTGTTCTTGTTCATTTCCATACTGACAGTGAAAGTGAAATGCATAAGTAAGATAGGCCTGTAGTAAGAAATTACTGCTTAAATTATATTCATATTTCTTGATTATGGCATTTGCAAATCTCCCCATGCTAGTTGCATTCCAGTTTAAAAGGTTAGACCTGAGAAAGTTGAGAAGCATTGGCAGACAATCACAACTACACAACACTATTAATGACAAAAATATGTACCAGATTCAGATTTGGTCTCTGCTGAATTCTAAATTCTCTTAAGTGAGAGACTGTTTTCCTCCACAACAACAATGAAGTGAAAAAGTATTAAGGTCCTAAATTAAGGTCACTTTCTGTAGTAAAGATCAGGATGGCATGAGGACTCCTGTTTGCATTCTGTGTTTGTATTTTGGCTAACAAGTAGATTTCATTCTTAAATTTCAAATCCAGATTCTGTGATTCCCCTTTCAAACTGCATCATATCTAAGTGGCACTATCAAGAATACCACTATCAAGGTACCACTTCAGTATTCTGTAACTATCAAAATTATCTTGAGAATATATTGAGGAAGGGGAGAATCCAAATTCAGCTTAACCTTCATTATCAATGGAAAAAAAAAAAAAAAGGCAAGCCATCTGCAAATACATAACATTGAGAAGTGACTAGTTACATGCCAGCAGAGGATCCGTTTGTCTGTTTGACTTCTGGAAGGGAATCAGTATTAACTTTTTTAATCTGAAAAGCTTATTTTCATCAAAAAGTAAAAGGTCCACATACAGCTCCGGTAGCAGAGGCTGCTTTCTATATATCCCATTATTCTCCTATTACAGCTCAAGACACACACTGCCAGTGATGTTAGACATTAACAGTGCACAATACAAATATCTGCCCTACGTGGCAGAAGAGCAGCTCAGAATGAACTTTCACACTGTGCTGCCCTTCTGCAGCAAACCATCCCCGCCTCTGCAGGAAAGCAAGCCTTGGCAGCAGCCAGACTTGCACTTAAGCACTGTTAGTAGCAGGCAATGTTATTCTGGTTGATAGGCACTCAGCATTTGCAGCTCTACCAGGTACTGCCCCATTAATCTGCTTGTGAGAAAAGAAGGAAGCAAAAATTCAAATACAACTTTTGACTCTTCATGTGTGCCTGCAGTTTTAGGTTAAGTTTGTTAAAAACTTTCTATTGCCTGAGTACTGGCCTTCTAGTTTGAACCCAAAGTCATTTTAGGTAACTTTAACATCAATCTGCTGTGCATTTTAGCTGAATGTAAACTACTGCAGAACAAGCACCCCTGAGAAGGCCAAAGGTCAGCATTCTTCTGCCTGCCTTCATTAAACAGATAACTTGCAATGAGACTGCTAACTCAATACCAGGGACAGAGAGATAAAAGCCACTATCTAACATAGTAGAAGGATCTCTTGGAGAGTTCTTTTGAATGTTTTCAAAGTTGCTTGCATCCAGCTACTCAGAGGTGAAGTCTATATTTTAGCAGAAGAGAGATATACTTTAGATTTCACATTATGTATCTATATCAAATCTTGCAGCAACTTCACTTACTGCAAAACATTTTAGAGCATATCAGTATAATACTAGGAACTGTGATATTATGTAAACAAATTTACACAAGCTTATGTGACTTTACACAATTTTCAAAGAACAGTCTGTCTTATGAAGGTCTGGTGCAATTTAATATGCACATAATCCTGCATTACACATGTAGTAAAATAAAAAATGCTGCCCATTGAGCAATGTTAAACAACCATAAAAGGTATTTTTACAAAAAAAAAATGGAAGTGCTTTCTTTCCTAAATAAGGAAATACAGGAATTTCATTAAGTCAAACAGATAAACACCTTAGTGGATGCAGCCCAGCACAGAACACTGTACCTACACTATCCGTATTGCTAAACTAAACCCTGGGGTACTCTGCCATGAGCATGTGGAAGTAGCACAAACAAGAGCCACATACTGTCAAAGTGAGGGTTTTCATACTTGTTTTTTCCTGCATGCTATCAGAAACTATTTTCAAAAGGCTTTTGTGAACAACAAATCCTCAGACAATCAGAGAATCATAGAATAGTTTGAGCTGGCAGGAACCTTCAAAGCTCATCTAGTCCAACCCCCCTGCAATGAGCAACGACATCTTCAACTAGATCAGGTTGCTCAGAACCCTGTCCAGCCTGGCCCCACATGTCTCCAGGGATGGAGCATCTACCACCTCTCTGGGCAACCTGTGCCAGTATTTCACCACCCTCACTGTAAAAAATTTCTTCCTCACATCTAACCTGAATCTCCCCTCTTCTAGTTTAAAACCATTACCCCCTGTTCTGTCAAAACACACCTTTCTAAAAAGTCTGTCCTCATCTTTCTTGCAGGCTCCTTTTAAGTACTGAAAGGCCACAATAAGGTCTTCCTAGAGCTTTCTCTTCTTCAGGCTGAACAACCACAACCCTCTGTCCTCATAGGAGAGGTTTTATAGCACTCTGATCATTTTTGTGACCTCCTCTGGCCCATCTCCAAGTCCATGTCTTTCCTGTACTGAGGGCTCCAGAGCTGGACGCAGGACTCCAGATGGGTCTCGCCAGAGTGGAGTAGAGAGGCAGAATTACCTCCCTCTTACCTGCTGGCCACGCTCCTCTTCACAGTATCAGAGTATGTTTGGGATTGGAAGGGACCTCAAAAGATCATCTAGTCCAATCCCCCTGCTGGAGCAGGAACGCCTAGGTGAGGTCACACAGGAACATCTCCAGGCGGGTTTTGAATGTCTCCAGAGAAGGAGACTCCACAACCCCCCTGGGCAGCCTGTTCCAGTGCTCTGTCACCCTTACTGAGAAGAAGTTTTTTCTCAAATTTAAGTGGAACCTCTTGTGTTCCAGCTTGATCCCACTACCCCTTGTCCTATCATCGTTTGCCAACGAGAAGAGCCTGGCTCCATCCTCATGGCACTCACCCTTTATATATTTATAAACATTAATAAGGTCAGCCCTTAGTCTCCTCTTCTCCAAACTAAAGAGACCCAGCTCCCTCAGCCTTTCTTCATAAGGGAGGTGCTCCACTTCCTTAACCATCTTTGTTGCCCTACGCTGGACCCTCTCCAGCAGTTCGCTGTCCTTCTGGAACTGAGGGGCCCAGAACTGGACACAATATTTCAGATGTGGTCTCAACAGGGCAGAGTAGAGGGGAAGGAGGACCTCTCTCGATCTACTAACCACCCCCCTTCTAATACACCCCAGGATGCCATTGGCTTTCCTGGCCACAAGGGCACAGTGCTGGCTCATGGTCATTCTGTTGTCCACCAGGACCCGCAGGTCCCTTTCCCCTACACTGCTCTCTAATATGTAATTTCCCAACCTATACTGGAACCTGGGGTTGTTCCTGCCCAGATGCAGGACTCTACACTTTCCCTTGTTAAATTTCATTAGGTTATTCTCCACCCAACTCTCCAGCCTGTCCAGGTCTCACTGGATGGCAGCACAGCCTTCTGGCGTGTCAGCCACTCCTCCCAGCTTAGTGTCATCAGCAAACTTGCTGATAGTACACTCTATTCCCTCGTCTAAATCGTTAATGAATATATTGAATAATACTGGCCCCAATACTGACCCCTGAGGCACTCCACTAGATACTGGCCTCCAACTAGACTCTGCACCATTGACTACCACTCTCTGGCTTCTCTCCTTAAGCCAGTTTGTAACCCACCTCACTACTCTATTGTCTAGACCACACCTCCTCAACTTAGCAACTAGGATGCTGTGGGAGACTGTGTCAAAGGCTTTACTGAAGTCAAGGTAGACCACATCCACTGCTCTGCCATCATCCATCCACCTTGTTACATTCTCATAAAAGGCTATAAGTTTGGTCAAGCATGACTTACCCTTGGTAAAGCCATGCTGACTGCCCCTAATAACCCTCTTATCCTTGATATGCAGCCCAAGATAAGATTGCCCTTCTGGGTTGCAAGTGCACATTGCCGGCTCATGCTCAGTCTTTCATCCACCAGTACCCCTAAGTCCTTCTCCACAGGGCGGCTCTCAATCCCTTTATCCCCCAGCCTGTATTGGTATCAGTGGTTGCCCTGACCTAGATGCAGGACCTTGCACTTGGCCTTGTTGAACCTCATGAGGTTTGCACAGTCCCACTTCTCGAGCTTGTACAGATCTGTCTGGATGCCATCCCATCCCTCAGGTGTGTCAGCTGCACCACTCAGCTTGGTGTCATCTACAAACCTGCTGAGGGTGCACTCAATCCCAATGTCTGTGTCACTGATGAAGATATTAAACAGTACTGGTCCCAGTACAGACTCCTGAGGGACACCACTTGTCACTGGTGTCCATCCAGATATTGTGCTGTCTGGGTGCGACCATCCAGCCAGTTCCTCATCCACCAAACAATCCACCCATCAAATCCATACCTCTCCAATTTAAAGAGAAGGATGTTGTGGAGGACCATGTCAAAGGTTTTAAAGAATTCCAGATAGACAACATCCGTAGCCCTTTCTTTGCCCACTGAAGTAGTTACTCCACCATAGAAGGCTCCTAGTTCCGTCAGACAGGACTTGCTCTTGGTGAAGCCATGCTGCCCATCTTGAATCACATCCCTGTGCCTTAGCAGAGCTTCCAGGATCTTCCATGATCTGCCCAGGCACAGAGGTGAGGCTGACAGCTCAGTGGTTCCCAAGGTCCTCCTTTCTACTCTTTTTAAAAATGGGTGTGATGTTTCCCTTTTGCAGTCACCAGGGACTTCATCTGACTGCCATGACTTCTCAAATACCATGGAGAGTGGCTTGGCTACTACACCAGCCTATTACTTCAGGACTCTGGGATGCATCTCATCAGGTCCCATGGACTTATATTCAGGTTCCATAAGTGGTCATGAACCAGATCCTCCTAGTCAGATGGACTTTGCTCCCCTTGTCCCTGTCTTGGAGCTCATTTTCCACTTGAGAGGTGTGGTAAGAGAGCTTGCCAGTGAAGATCAGCCTTCTTCTCATCCCAGTCTTGTTCATCAGGGGGATTACACTTTCTTTGACCTTCCTTTTTTGGTTGACACACCTGTAGAAGCCCTTCTTGTTATTCTTTCTGTCCTTTGCCAAGTTCAGCTCCAGCTGCACTTCAGCTTTCCTGACCCCATCTCTGCACAACCGGGCAGTGTCCCTGTGCTCTTCCCAGGATACCTGTCCCTGCTTCCACTGCCTGTGCATTTCCTTCTTGACCTTCAGTTTGACCAGCAGGTGTCCACTCAGCCATGCTGGTCTCTTGCCCTCCTTACCTGATTTCTTACATCTGGGGACTGAAAGCTCTTGTGCTTGACGGAAAGCATTCTCAAAGATCTGTCAGATCTGTTCTGATCCCTTGTCCCTGAGGGCAGTTCCCCAGGGGGTCCTGTTGACAAACTCCTTGAAGAGCTGGAAGTTGAATTTCCTAAAATTCAAGGTCCTGACTTTACTCTTCACCGATACCGCAACTCTCAGGACTGCAATCATACTCTATAGGGTATCATGTCTTTGAAAGCTGTTTCTAAAGGAGGAAGAAAAAAGGTATATTTTACTTATTTAGAGGAAGGCATGCTTATTCCAAGTACCTCGCAATTTCTATTGTCTATAGAGAGAGTTTTTCCTCTGACATCTGGTGTAATAGTCTACAAGTGTTTTTCCCCCTCTGAAACTGAGAGCCAATACATAAAACAAATAACAAAAACCTTTGCCTTTAATATAAGTCCAATACAGTTTACAGTTTAGTCCACTCATTCATCTCTCATAGATGTAGTAACCTTCCTCACAGCACCAAGTGAGAAACGTCATCTGTCATCCAACATGACAAACTATTCTTTAGACATATTTATTATTAACAAGTTACATCGTACATATTTTTCAAAGCATGGCCACTCTATATATCTTACTCAGTTGCGTTCATGCTTCTTTATCAATTACCCTTGTACTAGACATTGCATGACAAGTAGAAGATGAATGGAAGTAGTAAAGCCAAACTCTATAAGCTAGACACATCACAATGCCCTGATGAATACATACAGAAAGATAAAGACATTATTTACTTTTAAGTTAACAGTAACATTAGAGTAACATAGCAGAACAGCCGTGTGCCCTGAACACACCTTTAATACAAGCCAGCTGTGGCATCCTTCTGGAGCTTAGTGGATTGTTTTTCGGAATAACTGATATTCACTGTGAATTCAAATGCTTCTAATAGGGCTGTATTGCTACAGGATGTACTTGAAGTAAAGCTTTTATAATCTCAAAATAAAGGTTTTTAAAAAGCACTGTTTTGTCAGAACTAAATTATAACAGGAATTGAAAGTTTGTTACTAGGAGATGACAGTACCTCTAAGACATAAAAAAGACATTAAACATCACTTTAGGAACCAAGGTCTACTACAAAAAGGCTCTGCATTTTCTTTGTTTTTCTTAACCACATAAAAACTTTATGCATTACATGAGTCAAACGGGGATCTTAGAATTCAATTTTTTGCTAGGACTCATGGAAACCCACATACAGCCATATTAATCAAGAAATTTTGCACTATGACCTAGTCATTCACTGAGAATGCTTGCTCATATCTGGTGTTTGAATTCCCAGATATGAGCTGAGCCAAAGTATCCCTTCTTTCCTTTAAGCACACACTTGCTTAACTGCTTTTCTGCAATCCTAAATTTTAATTCTCAGTAGACTACCACAAGAAAAACAAATTATTTAAGAATAAGAAAAGACCCAACAACTCGAAAGTAATAGCTCTTTCCTTTCATCTCTTTAGTCACTAGGAATATTGCCTTGATAATTACTAATGTCGCTATGCAGCCTATAGTCTTTAAATAAGTGATTCCTATACCTTTATACATAAGAATATGGTGGGAATGGGATTACTGATGAAGCAACAGCAGCTTAAAAAAAAAAAAAAAAGATTTAAATGCCTTATCTCAGAAGCAGTAGAGTGGATATGTAAGAATTAAATGTTTGTAATTCAAAATAGTGGAAATAAAGAGAACCATTGATTCTGTTCACAAAAGAAGCACTTGCATACACTCACCTTCAACCCACACCCTTCACTGGGAACAACATCAGACACACAGTGATAACATATGAATTTTGGGTTTGACAGGACAGAGTATTTCTATTGCATATACACAAAGGGTAGGAAAGATGGGAGGAGAAGGGGCAGAGCAGAAGTTCTGATAAAACTGAGTGTAGGTGAATAGTCAAAATGACCAAAAAAATGTCTCTGACAAGTCACCTGTTTTTATAACATTACCATATTCAGAAATGAGCTCAAGATATTTCCTACCTCTTTCAAATAAGTGCTTTAAGCCTGTCTCATTGTTTAGAGCCTACCCAGGATAGTAAAATCTAGATGTAAAATTAGAGACATGGCATCTTTCTCAGCTACAGTGAGGTCCAGCTGATCTTCAATAGTCTGGCTGCCACCCAAGCGTTCCCCATGTCCAAGCCAGAACATGACACTGGGACACGTGTGGGTCTCCTGCCTACACCTATGTACTATACAGCTGCTTCCAGCACCTCCACCATAATCTTCTAGCACTCTCCCATCACTGAGTGCTGCTACCTAGAAACTTCAGGTTTAAGACTCTGAATTCACAATTTTTTTTATGACTACGGGGTGTGGGGAGTTTTTCCAACAATTCCACAGATGAGCATGATAAAATTATGTTTTTATCATATAAAACCCTCCTTCCTCATCCCAAGCCTTCACCTTTTTAGTAAAATTCAGAAAACTAATCAAAGCACTGAGAGAACAGCATTAAGCTATGAGGCTTGAATTAAAGAAGATGTATTAAGACAGTAGGAAAGTGAAACTATTTTAAAATAAAGCTTCTGGCCTAACTCTTCAGTAGTGTTTCAGCACAGCTCATCTTTCCTTAGTTTCAGTGGATCTTCACAGTAGTAAGACATCAAGTTCCACAGTACCAGAAGGCATTTAAATCAGCTATCTGCAGAAATACTAATGATGTCTTAAACAAGAAGGCCTAGACAGTCTGTCACTATACATGTGATCAGGTCCAGCTAGGTATTTGAATAAGTGCTAGCCTTCCCTTCCAGTTCTTCCACTTTTAGAAGCTCAGAACTCCAATATCTTTCAGCTTATATGTGAAAGACAGCAACGTAGTGATTGATTAGCATTAGTATTACCCTGGAAAGCTATTTTAGGATGCTCTTCCAAACAAGCACATTGTCATTCATCTGAAAGTCAAGAGCAGATGTTATTAGCATACTTTAGAGGCACAATTTCTTTGCTATTACAGGATTTCTGAAACTTATAACACTATTCAGTTAGGACTTTGCAGAAGTTTGATATAAAAGTGACTGTTAAAGCATATTTCTCTCTTGTTATTCCTGACAACCCAATACTTTGTCATATGAAGACAGAAATATCGTGTTTTCTGAAACATTTAATCTGTACATCAAAATATTCACACACAGCCTCCAAAATGCTTGTTAAAGTCTAATTTAACAAGAGAGAGAAAAAACATAGCAACCTTATTCTGAATTATTTTTAAGTACATTTTTTTTTGTGCTTCCATCTTCTCACAGTATTAAGTTGTGGCACATGAGTGATGAAAGCACAAGGTTTTGAACTGCAGTTTTTTAAACTAAGATGAAGCAATAGTTGAGCAACGAAAAATGGATACTATTGGTTCACAATCAGAAATAAATAAGTGAAAATTCAGCTCATTAGAACATTATGCAAGCTTTGTTTTTAAAAGCCACATTGTTTCGACTGGAGACACTTAGTATGCTAAGAACCCTTGGTTTCTTGAGCACATGAGGTGCATTGTGTGTTTATAATGGTATTCCTACACTCCAGAAGAAAAGCTATAGTACCTTTTACTTTCTGTAAAGCCAAATGCCAGTGTAGTAAATATCACCTTTGTGTCAGCATAATTCATGCAGTTCTCACTTCCCAAAATCCTCGCTGTCTTTTGAACGATCCTAGAAAAAACATCTGGATAGGGCACCACATCTGTCAGACACTGTGGCCAGCACTAGTCAATGGCACAGCTAACACAAAACTTTGTCCTGCATCTTGCACACCTTGTGCAAGCCACGACAGCCCACTTGGCTAACCTGAGCAGCCGATTGCTGTGTTCTTTCTGACCCCTTCAGTAGTTCTGACAGAGCAGCTCTGCAAGAGGGAAAGGGAAAACAGATTAAGATCTAGACACAACTGAGATGGTCAGCAGATCATTATCTGGCACAAGACTTACTACAGTGACCAGAGCAACAGATTTCAGAGGATGGCCCATACAGTGAGGTGGCAAAAATAAATCTATCTATACAAATATTTCACTGTTGTGACTACCTATTTTGCCATTCTTTTTGGACAAAGTACAAGCTGTGTCTTGCATGTATTTTAAATGCATTCATTATCTTATGTCACTTTACCATTCCAAGGTGATACACACCGACTAATAATTCACTATGTAACACTGTCTTCCTAAGCTTATTGTAACATACAACACATTAATTTTACATTAATTTACGTCTTAAGTGAATAAACCCCTTACCACATTAATTTTCATTTTACCAACAAATTAATGTAGTCACATGTTTCATGACAGACAATCTAAAATTGAAGCATTACAGTTACTGAACTGTTTTGTGTGATAAGCAAATCTCCATGGTGACATGAGAATTCCTTTTGCAATATTACATCTAGGCATTAGATTTAGTATTCCTTGTGATTTGACAGCCATTTAAGGAACAATAAACCATACAAATATATGTACCTATTACACATGGAGGAGGCAAGCACAATCATACATGCTACAGAGCTTCGCCTAAACTCTACAAATTCTGCCTTTTTGCTAGGTGCTCAGTTGATCCAGTAAGCCTGACAAAAACCTAAGTTCATAAATGCTACCAAACTCTGTTCGATTTTGAACAAGAAAAAAGCACTCTGTGATGCCAAGGGAGAATTTCACTCACTGGTGTTTGCTCAAAAATGCTCAAACAGCTCAGCCCTCACAGCCAGAGCTTCTGAAGGACAGAACCAAATTATTTCTGCCCAGCTTCACATTTCATAAGAACTTTGTTTTATAGTCCCAATTTAAAAAAAAAATAATAATAATAATCACATCCAGTGAAACTCCAAATGTATCTCACTGAAAATTGACTTTTGATTTAGCACAATCATTTTAACTAAGCACAACACTAATGCAACCTGCAGTTCAGACACAGAAGGATTAAGTGTGATACAGCATCAGCTAGTAATGTGATGTTAAGCCTAAATGTAGCTTTCCCTGTTGATACTTTAAACACATTCATTTCTCCATGAACACAAAATTGTATACAGAGCTACTTCAGACTTTTTCTTGCCATCAAAATCAATCCTGAACTTCAGAAGAAAAGTAACGTTCTTGTTCAGGAGAGATTACCATTTGTAAGCAGCACATACAATACATGTTCTTCAGCTGGCAGCTAGAAAGAAATCAGTTCTATGATTTGCACTAAAAGTGGAAGACTGCCTTCTAAGTTGCCAATTGTATTTCATTTTTTTAATAAACTTACTTAATGTTTGGGTGGGGGTTTTTGCTTTGTATTTTTTTTAATGCTTATTACTCTTTAAAGGAATAACATTTCTTTTGCCAGAAATATTGCAGAGATACTTAAAATTATACCACTCCACCCTGACAAATGGAAATGCTGAGAGTTTTAAGTGTATTTACTCAGGTTACAAACCACAGTAAGCATCCCAGCACCTTAAGCTGATATTATAAACACAGAAATGCCCAAAACATCAGAAGAGGTCCAGACACTAGCTTCTAGAATAGTGTTTCCCAACCGTTGCACTGAAGAGCCCCAGTCATAAGAAAATCTTGGCTTATGTTGGCTTTGCACTGGACAAAACAAACAGCATCTTTGTCCTAAAGATCTCACAACCTGCATTTCATCCTCATTCATAATGTCCTAAAAAACAGTTGTCAAAAATTCACAGTTTGTATTGCTATTTTTTAATGAGTTCTTCATTCCCAACTAGAAGCACACAAATTAGCAGTTTCTTACATTGCAGTGTAATTATCATGACTAAAACACAGTTTTAAAAGGGAAGTGGATTGAAGTTCCAAGTTCCCTGCTTCACAAAGGTAACTGTTAGGATTATTTGTTTCAAAGATACAGTTAGAAGTAGGGTATGGAATCCTGAATCCTCAAATGTATTCATACTTCTTCAATCCTCAATGTGACCATAGCTATAATTAATCTTTCCATATTCAGAATTAATTCCCCATGTTCTGTATGTCTATTAAAGCTTGTCTTTAGTTTTATATATTACACTTGCCTCCCTCTCAAAGTAGTGAGATTTATTATGCTCACTTGTTGAAAGACTTTCATTGTTCAGGCTATTAGTTTGATTCATCCGTAAGTTTTTAAAGGTCAGCTGCAAACCCACAAACAGCTTGACAAACAACCAACCTTTGTAGATGAATATCAAATTTATGTGATATTATATCATTCTCATACTCTTGTAATTTGCAGCAATCTAGTTCATGGCATGTCATTTAAAGATATGTAGATCTTGAATTATTCATTGCTTCAAAACACCAATAAATTGTTCAGAACTATCCTCTTTCCTTAGATACCTGTTCCTATTTAAATAATTCCAATTTCAAATAATCTATTCAGAATTTAAAGTGATAACCAAGATCACATCTGAATCCGAGCGTTTATTTCTCAGTTACATAATCTTCAATAAAGTAGTTCAACAAAAGGTAGTCAACCTACATTATCTATAGATCAGCCATGTAGCATGTCAGTTATATATTGATCATGTTTAATTTAGATCTGGAAGACATAAGAGTGCAGCATTATTGCAGCATTATAGTGGAGATAACTGTCTTTTATATGTGTGTGTACACACATAGACACCCTAAAAGACACTGTTTTCCATCCAATAGTCATTTCACACAACTGTTGGGCTCTTGGTACAACTGGTGATCAGCAGATCACACGGTGTCAAAGACCTCATGAGAATTTTCAGCTTACATTTAATAAAAATTGAAGTTTAATATAGGAACAGTGAAAAAGTTGGCCCCATGCCAAGTCTGCTTCTCTGATCCCAACATGAGTAATTTGCTCTACCTTGGGTACTTTATAGCAAGTAACTAATTTTACCTTTTCAAGAATTTTTGATAGGAAAGCAATAATAGTTTCTTTATATATGTTCAGAGGGCAGAGGGGGAAACCACCACAAAACAAGGTTTTACTTCTCTGATACGTGACTTGTCAGGAGTAATAGAATACATATATATGTGCTAGCCAGAAAAGCCCCAGGTAAGAGCAAATGGAAACTAGTCATCTAAAAGCACCTTTACCTCTTCCACAAGGATGCAATCAGTTGACTAATATTCAGGTTATTTACAATTAACAGTTTATTCATTGTTATATATATATTTATTTTTTTTTAAATGAAGGGCCTTGCACCTGTACAGTGATTAGTATTTCCCATAGTACTTGCTTTCTGTTTTCAGGAGGCACTTGACTAGTTTCTCAGCATTACTGAATGGATTATTGTACACTTGTGGTTAACACTGATCACTTCAGAATCCGTTGAAACTGCTGCATTTCTTCAATATAAAATTGATTTCTTTAGACACTGAGGTGTCAAAAAAGAGGAATCATGAAAATGTCTAAAATATCCACAAAGGTAATACCAGCAGCAACATCAGAATGGTTTTGGGAAGTCACATAACAGAAATAAATGCACAAGCAGCCCTGAGCTCTATTTAGCAAAGATCTTAAACACTAAAATAAGCCACAGTGACAAACATATGGCAATAAATGGCACCTTTTCAGCTATTCTTCACATTACCTTTATATGAAGCAACTAATTACTTCCAAAGGAAACATCACTATGGAATTTCCTTGAAGGTTCATCAAAACCATTGCACACATCACTGACCTTGTCATAGGCTTATAAGCTCTTGCAAGTGCTCCATCATCTCCCCAAAAGCTGGGCTGTTATGAAACAAAAGGAGAACTGAAGACAACACATCAATACTACCGTACTTCATATGCTATCATATGTTGGGAAGCTTATTTTATGCAGAGAAATTGGTTTCCATCACACCCTTTGGTCACTCAGGAGTGTAAAGATGACTGGAATTTATAAACTTACTAATGCATATTATCTTATGGATCTGCTCTAAATTGTATGTTTTAATTCTATTCATTTTGAAGTAATTCTGGCACATACTTTTCATGCATGACAACTGCATGGCAGTTTTTATGGAATGAAGAAACTTGTTCTCATTTACACTAGGAATATTTCATAACATAAAAGGTAATCTCAGAGTTACTTAATTTCATCCACAGCAAGCATCGCCCTCCAAAATCAATTAACTTTACAGGAAAGACTTGACATTGCCACCTTTTATCCCAGTTCTCAAAATTGTTTCAGTCCTAATATTAATAAAAAAAAAAATAATAAGGTAGTGTCATGGACTTGTGATTTGTCAGTTTTCTAAATGTCAGAAAGAGACCAACTTACTCAACATTACCAAGTTATCATTGATCTCAGTTATAGACAAAGATTACAGAGATATATTAAACCCTTGTTCTAGCTATTAGATTATGCCTTTAACACCTGGTAACAAGATATTAAAGTTCAGCTGTGGCTTCTAAAAGATGTCATTTGCCTTCAGTTTTCTTCCACCATAAACTTCAACCACAGAAGAGCTGACTGTCAAAAAAAAAAAAAAAATGTATACATATATATAAGGGTACCAAAGAAAAAGTGATGCCATTAAAGATACAAAGATATCTGTGATCTTATTTTCATTCACATGCTAGGAGTATCTATTCACCTGGAATATGTCTGTAACTCCAGCTTGAGAGGGAATCAACATCTCACAGGAGACACAGCATGGCCAAGGACCCAAAAGTGTAAGAAACACCTGAATTAGCCTTCAAGATAACATGTAACATTTTCAAAAATGAAAAGTTTGGGGTTGTGATGTTATTTGTTTTATTCTTCTGCAGTAATTATTATAACAAATAGAGAAAAGAGGACAAAAAGAAAATTTTCCAATTACCTCTTCAGGTAGGTCAGCTGGTTAAGAATACTCTTAATGTTCATTTATTAGAGGAGAAACACCTTCACTTCTCTTTCAAATCTAGCAAATGTTGGCAGAATAGTCTTGGCTGTGAACTAAGGTTATTAATGATAAAAATGTGTCCTGAGGCTCTGGCAAGTATGTGCATATATTTCAAGCTGACTGCTGTTACAGAAATTGGCAGCCCAGCTCAATAAAGACTATCACTCTCCTCCAGTTCTTTCACTCTCCAGTTCCATTGCTTCAAGGCTTTTAAACTGCCTGCTCTTCGCTCAACATTGTGCTAGTCTCCTTTGACAAGGCACCCTAGAATGGCAGCATTACTATTGTAACTGCCCCATACACCCCTCCCTTCTCCCTTAAAAAAAAAAATATAAATCTCTGAAGTGCAAAGAACACAACATTAGGGAAAGAGGTTGCCTTGAAGGTCTGTGCAGAGAAAGAAGGCACTTCTAGAAAGCCCTATTACACCATGTGTCTGCAAACTGCTGCCACATCACTGTCCTACCTGCTGTTCCAATTCCACATCCCACCCTCCCCACACACCCCCCCTTTTTTTTTTTTAACAACAGTAGAATTAATAGAGAGAGCACTTCTGGCTCAGACACAAGGAAGTTATCATGATCTTAATGGCTTATGCTGCCAAGCTGAAGTAGCCATCTGCCTGCATGCTTTTAGCCCACTTCTGTTACGAGACAACACCATTTAGCTTAATCTTCAATGTAAGAGCTAAATGTGAGATAATATGACTTAGCTCAAATCTAAAAATAAACTGCATTATCTCTCCATTTGACAGGCAAAGCATGCACCCACCTAATGGATAGCAAAGGTTAGCTGAAGGGAGGAAACTTGTTAAGCCATTACAACTCAATCATGCTAATGAAATGTTTAATCTAATGTGCTTTACAGCGTATCTGCAGCCATAAGTGCAGTTAAGGATGCCCTCATGAACAGTTTCTCCTGCTCAGATGAGGCACAATAATTCACAAAGTTGTGTAGTTCATTTGTGATGTTTGACAAATCATATAATATTCATAGATAAAAATTAGCCTGATTTTGTTCTAGAAGAACATGTACAAACATGTACAACATCCAACCACAGATGACTCTCCTTTTTTGAGGAAGCTACTAATCTATGGTTCGTAGACATATCTAGCTTGCAAAAGATTTATTTATTCTCCAAATCTGGGGGTACTGTTTACAGAGCAATTAAAATAAAAACTACGTCCAGGCTTACTGTACTTAGCACATGGTCCCAGAGTCACACCTCAAGTTCAACAAAATTGTGGTGAATCTCCATCACATGCTGAGGCTATACAATATTTGACTACATCTCAAAGACTAGTAACTATTCAATTTTTAAAATATCATAGTATCTCAAAAAATTTACCATTTTTATTTTTTACACATCCACTCTTAATAAATTCATGCCTCAGCACAAAACAATGCATAACACGCTTTGTTCTGTGCAAAATTATCTTTTAAGAGTTTTTAATCTGAATTTTAAGATAGAATAGAAAAGGCAGCTCCTCTATCACTAGGATGCTGTGCCTGAGAAACAATTATGTTTCTTCCAAAGAGCTGCTATTTGCTCAGATACATTCTCTGTACTTACACATCTGAAACTTTACAACAATACAACATTTATCTTGTTTCAATGGAAAACACCACAATCTTTTCTAGCTTTCTGATTGCTTAATAATATGGCAAGACCTACTTTATTTTTAAATAAATGGTAGTATTCTTGACTAAGCTTACTCTATGCTTACTCTATGGACTTCAGAAGACATACAACAAAGATAACTTTGGTCCATTATGCCAAAGCGATTCAGTGCCAAATTATGATGTATTATCAGGCAATGAAAGTTAACAAAGAGCCAAGGCTTCTGCTCGGCATGAATACTAATAAGGCTAGAAACCATCAACACAAATTACTACACTTGCACAAAATTCCACTGAATGAGGATCCAGAAGCCATGTAAAATAATGCATCTCTGTACTAATAACTTTCCATAAGAACATTAGCTTCATAATTTTCCCCAGTTTGTTTGGGGTTTTTGTTTTGTTTTTTAATACCAAACAAACAAACAAAAACCAAAACAAATGAAACACAAAAACACACACACTTAAGCAGGTATGGATAACTAAAAATATTTCCTCTTCAAAAATGGATCATTTGCTTTAGTCAATTGTTTTCATTCTGATTTTGAAGTAAAGATACATGCAACTGTACCAACCTCGTAATGTCACTTATTCTAATCTGCTGACCTTTGTTGGACCAAAACACATTTCCTAAGCATGAAATATTGAGATTTTAAACTTTTTTTTCTCCTCAAAATGCCTCAACACGAGTTATTCTGCCAGTCCTCTTCCTTCTGCCATGTATAGTCCTGCAACTTTATTCCATTGTTCTCTCTTTCATCTTTCAATTGTAACTCAAAAGGTATAGTGCAAACCTCTTAGGAAAAGCACTGCTTTTCTTCCAGTTTACTTAAGTGTTTTCTTTCTGCATAAAATTTAAAAGTTCTGGAGTCAGCTCACCAAGTACTCCTAACAATTAAAGCATAACAAATGAAAAGTGTGCAAAGAAAGATGCCATTATAGAGTAATTACTCAGTATTAGTAGTGTGTGTGAAATTATAAGCAGGCTTAAGTGATATTTTTCTTTTATTTACACAACATAGCAGGGAACCTGTATGCTGTATTGTTCCATATCATTAAAATTAAAGTTATAGCCTCCATTTCTCATATTAATCGCTCAATTAAAAGCTCACAGGCTGGCTCAGTATTACCTGATCTACAATGAACACCAGACTCCTTCATATTGGGTTCAGCACTGGAGACGCCACTTAGGCAACTGCGTGAGCAAGGATAGCTGCTTTGCTTTCAAAAACAAAGCAGCTTCCAAAGAGGACAGGGGTATATCATGCAATCTCAGGGCCTTTTTCAGCTAGCACAGAACACATCTAGTGACAATTTTTTCTCCCCAGTAGGTACGAAAACACTTCAATGCCCAGCACTAATTGTGGACTATTATGACTCTGATATTACATAGTACATCTAGACTTTTCCAGTTAATTGATTAAAACTCTACCATTTGACTACCTTCGCTTTGCCTAATAATGTGAAACTTTTTACAATGTAGTACTCTTCCCAAAGCAGAAAGTTTAATTTAAGTAATGAGCAGCATTCATCACAGTCCAGTGGGGACAGTCAAGTTTCAGACAATGGAACCAATTTAAGTTTGTTTAATGAGCATTTCTGGTGAATGTGATCAATTTTCTTCTTAGGTGCAAGATAATCAGGTATATATCCAGCAGATATACATGTCACTAAGAAGTGCCTTTTGCTGCCAAACCTCCTCAATTAGCTTAAGAGAGGTGAAAAAAACAGCCTTCAGATATAGCTGTTGTATACAATATGCATTTGCATATATCACAGTTTTGATATACAACAATCAGCCAAATCAAGTTCCATCTTGTCAAAAATCATTTTGGTTTACAAAACATGGCTGACCTTGGGATAAGTATAGCAGGTGCATTTCTCATTGAATGCTCCAGCCAGAATAGGTGTCCTGGCAGGAGCATCACTAGCTTCGGATTTGGTAAAGTCATTAAAATAGACCAGACACATTTCATGTAGTTTACAAACATCCAGCATCCCTGTCAAAGACCACGTATTTGAAATAGCAATCTACTTCTTCCTCTTACATGCTCCACAAGTTTTGTGGGATCTATTAGTAAATGTGCACCACTTCTTGCTTCTTTTTCTATATACAGCAACACTTTTGGTCCCAGAGAAGCTCTACACAGTATTTCAGGTAATCAAAGCTTAAAGCATATATGAACAGAGCCAGGGGGTGGGATGAAGCCAACCCTCTTAAGCACATCCCAGGCAAGTACCATCTTTATCCCTTACATAGTTAACACTCACCATCCTACAAGACATTACAGGAGCTTTCAGGGAAGTTCCTTCTATCCCAAAACAAAACTTTTAATGTGTGTTCATGCATATGTGTATGTAGCTTCACAGGCACTATGAAGATTTTCAGAATTCAACCTCTCAAGTCTATATTCACAGGTTGCAGAACATGTGGCTTGATCTTTCCAAACATGTGATTACCCAAATTTTTTACTAAGAGCTGCTGTATGCTCATCAGTTTAGTGAAGGAAATAAGTCAGCCAGCTCCAACATCTAGATATAAATTGAAGTCAGAGTTTGAAGGTAGTCATAACACTTGCAAATAAATGTCTCTTAAATCCTGAAGTGTTGAGTGGACATCAAGAAAGAAACCATCTCACATATAGTTAAGACTGATAATAGTAAGCAGAAGCTTCCAAAGTACAAAATACAGGACAGAATATATATTAGAAAGGATAGAATACAGACTGAACTACAACACTTGTTTTGGTAGCATTTAAATAAAGAGAAGAAAACTGGCATAATCCAATTCTAACTTAATTCTTTGACTATCTTACAGAAAAAAATGATTACAAAATGCAGCATGCAATCAATACATGCTTCTATAAAGCACAAGCAATTACAGTAAGAGCCAAAGTATTTTCAAAAGAGTCAAAACTTTGATGAAAGGTTAACATAGGAATGCTATGTAAGTAAATTATTGTAATACGGATTCAGCAATACACCTGTGAAAATGAAGTTTGCAGCAAATCTAGAAACAAATTGTAATGTCCTTAAAAATTAAAAAAATGCCTCCCACCTCCAAAATATTTTTGAAGGCACTAAAAATATTTCAACATGCTGAAGACTGGCTCTGCTCCAGTTGTCCAAAAGTCAGACCTCTGGCCCAATTTACTGCACTGTTGTGTTACAATCCATGTTATCTCTTAACATTTTTGTTACCCCTCAAAGATTTTCTAGTCCTTTTTAATTGAGGAAGCTTTCTACTAAAGATGCAAAGTACCTTAAACAGTTAACATATGTCTTGGTTTTCATCTATAAGACCTACAACACTATTCTTTCAGAATGCCGTTTTAATTAAATCCATCATGCCAAATAAGTCACATTAGTAGGATGGTTCTACAAAATGATGAAAGACATAATTAATTACAGTATTTAAAGTTGATTTCACTTGAAAACAGTTGTCACATTCCATATTTATTGTCTACAGATTATTTCCACATCAGGTGTCCTCAGCTTTCAACTCTAATTACTTTTCCTTTACTGCTAATAACAACAAGCTATCAAATTCTAACTAAATCTAAAGTATATCTTCTACTGGATTTAGAAGATAAAAACATTTAACACTTAAGGCCTTGAAAAATAATCCTGCAGCTTTTTTTTTTTCAAATTTATAGCTGTTTGCTGGATAGGACACCAGTATTTAGGAGATTTACAGTGGAAGATATTTACAGAGGAAGGACAACAACTTACTTCTTCCTTTAAGTGAAGTAAACTGATGATGCAAAATTTTAGTTTCACCTTTGAATTAATGTTGCTGGTTTATCTGTTCTATATGATAGCCTACAAAACTAGACAAGTTAAAACATATACATACACCAGACACCCTTTTATCCGGGGCTACAGAGAACTACCACTGTTCCAAAAAGCACAGCAAGTTACTGAGTGGATTTAAAGAGTGAAATTCAATACAGCCACAGATAGCTTTCTAAAAATTGGTCATAGAATATGAGAGGCATATGGCAAGGCTTTGCAAATGCTACACAAAATCCATTAATTTTATACATCCAGCTTTTGACTAGTTCTTCTGCAGCAGGACATCAACCCAACAAGGGCTTTGAACTAGATCTGCCTAGACATTTTTCCTCTACTGTAAGTTCCCAGAAACAATCAAAAGGCTTAAAAAAAAAAACACCAAAAAAAAAAAACAAAAAAAAAACAACAACACACAAGCCAGATTTTACTAGAATATGCTAGAATAAATAGTTTTGCAAAATCACCTAAACATTTAAGGTAGACAGTAATAGTAAGGTTTTATATGCAAATCTTCCCTCTATCCACCATATGTAGGGCCTTGCTAGTAACAACTTAATTACAACAAGACCTTATGAGGTCTTTCTGGTTTTATCACACATGAGGGTGATAAATAGATGAGGGTCATCTATTCCCAGACCCTGAGCTGGCCAGCTCTGTTTGTCTCTCTCCCCTCAAATTCCCAAATCCTTGTAGCGTCCTTCCCTGCCAACATCCAAGAAGCTCTCCCACACCACACACAACTGCTTCCCGCTATCCTGGAAAAGCCACCCAGACCAGTCACTGCAAAGTAAATGAACACGCAGACCAAGAACAAATCCCCTCCCTGCAGAGATGCAGGGTGACTTACAGAAAGCTCTCTTTAGGTACAGCTGTCATTCTTTCAGGGTGAGATTCAGGACTTTCTCCACATCACTTAGTGATTTAAATATGAAATCCTACCCTTCAATGCCACAGGTGTTAACTGCCACTGGAGTTAACTACCTAGAGACAGGGGAAATGGTTCAGGGGAAAGAGGCTTTATTTCCCTACCCAGCCCTGCCACTGGAGCTGAATACTTACAGTATTTCTATTGGTCACAACAAGACTTAGGTTTCTTCATTTACTCAGAGTCATGAAGTCTTTTCCTTTAGGAATGTAATGTCTGACTATAGATACAGAGGTGTTGATATTTTGGCTAGATACTTTAAATAAAACACCTCAAAGCATATAGGTAAGTTTTCAAGTATTTCAGCCTACATGAATTTTTTATCTTCCCACAACCTATAGGCTGCAGGTACTTAAATTCAGCCTGAACCAACTCTGCTTTAAAACCCAACCCTCTCTGTACTGCGTTATCTCACAGTGCAGTGAATTCATCCATAAAGTGAAGACAAAACTATTCATTTTTGCAAATGCACAAATATAAAGGCACAGGTCCTATAAAACAGGTCAGATCTAGGCAGGTAGCCCCATGGGAGCTAAAATGGGTCCTACAGGCTCATGCATGGAGTGGGGTTCCAGGTGAATCTGCTCAGGGCCATTAATGTCCATTACTGCTCTCGGCACTGATCTTTAGCTGTGTACCTATCAATCAAGGATGGATTTTTCTCACCAGAGAGTCTTTTTAAAGCATACATTGGTGTTCCTTTCTCACAAAATTATTTTCTTTAATTCATAATTTCCTATCTTGGTTCAAGGGGAAAAAGAAGATTCTGCTCAGTTAAAATTGTACCTAGGCATACTACATCTTTATGATGCATAGAGTGGTAGAAACCTCGTTGCTTTTAAAAAAATAATAATAATAAAAATAGTAAATAACATAGAAATTAAATTTACCACAGCAGTTACAATGTAGTGACACAATGTAACAAATTTCAGATGCTCCACAAGGCAGCTCTGGTCGTTAGAATAATTTTTCATAGCCTTAATTGCATTTTTTTGTTTGGTCCAGGTCACCAGTATATCTATCTGCCTTTTTTTCTCAAAGGAGCTGCTTCTGCTGAAAATAGAGAGCTCAGAGTTGAGGTTGGACTTTATTCACCTTTTGGATGGATCAGCTGCTCCTTCATGCATGCCTGAGTCACTCTAGACACCTGCCTGTCTCTCAGTAGGCATTTCCAAACAAAATGGAAAAGAAGCAAAGACCAAGACACCAAAGGTTGATGAGCCTTTTGGTTAGCCTGAAAACCATTCCTGAGCTTTCTCTCCTGGTGGTTCCTGCTCAGTCGGGGTTAGTGCTGTATAGATGGTGAATAATGACTTATTTATGAATAATAACCTTTCTATTCTTCACAACAACTGCTATTATAAAAGTAACTTGAGCTTTGAAAATATTGTTGTTTCACTTTCCTCTGTTGTAATATAATATTCAACTGATAAAACAAGTGATTTAAAAAGGTGTTTTCTTTTTTGTTAGGTAGTTGAAATCAAAATGGTACTTGGATTGCAATGTAATTACTAGATAAGACAAAGGTCATTCTACCCATTTTCCTTTAACAGGTGAACATGCTGTCTGTCATAGCTTATGTAGTACATTTTAATTATGTGTATTTTCAAACAAAGAAGAAAAGAACAAGCAGCAGGTAAAAGGTGAACTTGTAATCAGTAAAAGCGTAGTCTCTGTACATATCATATAGAAGTTATTGCACAAGGATGGTATACCATTGTAACTCTTCTAGGTTCTGTATAGACTCTATGTCTTTATTTTTTTAATCTGCCTTTGAATGTGGCAGATATTCACTCCCATAAGGGGGACTACAAGCAATAAAAGTGGCCAATTGTCATGATTATGCCATGTTTTTAGCTTATTTGTTGTTTTGGTTGGTTGGTTTTTAAGAGTAATTCAAAGTTTCTAGCTCTTTTTCCATGAACTAGAGATACTAATATGTTGTTCCTGTACAGAAATCCCTACTCTGAGTAAACAATAGGCAAATCTCATTTTGACACAAATGCATTCTACATTTTTAAAGAATGGATGCTTGAAATGCAGATGTCCCCCAAAATGAAGAACCTTAAAAATATACCAAGGATAAAATAAATGTAGGATTAAATTTCTTAGGATTTCTTACTTTTGAAGTGAATGTAATTACAGCCAAAGTACAGAATTATGTATAAAAATCTCTATACAGCTTTCAGAACCAGTGTCATTTTGGCATGTATTTTAACTCAAAAAATTAATACCACGTGCTATAAGACTGTATTCCAAAGCACATTTACACTTGGGTAATATTACTCAAAGTAGTATGTAGGTCACAATAATAGTGGACATAATAAAGGTTAGTAGCATAGAAACTCAACATCATCCAAACCAGCACATTTAGAAAAAGCATTGCAGTGTGGTATATGTAAAGTAAGGACATTTCCATGTGATCTGCATAATTTTCAAGCTTTGTATTGGTCTTCATCTACACAACTGTCCTGCTCTCTCGTGTATGTTTGATACACGGGCCTCCTACAAAATGTCAGTAAAAAGTAACTGCTCAATAAAACACAATTGTTCATGTCCTTCAACCCAAGGCTTCACCTACAGATACAGACAGTTACAGGCAAACCAGTGTGCTAGAACTGCTAATAAAAGCACAGATCTTGTGTGTGGTACATTAAAAAAAAAATCATTCATTATTTTATATTTATTAGCCCTGAGTATAAAATCAGGCATTCACATTTGAAATTAGTCTCTGTAAGGATATACGTGGCTATAATGCCTTCATAAGCACAAAGAAAGAATGCTAAATTCTCATCAGGTCTGGTTGTTGTTGCTTCTGACTGGCAAAGGAATCTAAATCAGGTTTCTAAACATCGATGAATTCTCTCTTATGCCAGCCAGTTTCCCCTTCCTCTACAGCAATTCTCCTACTGTAGTAACAATATGAATAAGGTAACAATGGTTCCCCTAGTCTCTTGAGACAGAAAAGCACTCTTTTCATTCACTACCTATAGTTTTTTATAGCACCGATAAATACTTTGGGAAAGATTTCTCAATCCTGACAACATATATGCCAGCCCAGGTTACCCCCATCCTCTGAAAGCACCTGAACGAAAACAGTGCACAGAACCCTCATGTTTTTTCCCTTTGTAGGAGGAAAACCAGCAAACCCACCTCATGCTCCCAGCGCTCACTGAGCCTAAGAATCAGGTATGCTTATACAGGACCCCAGGACATTAAATCAGACCAGAATTTTAGAGATACAATATGAAGAGAAAGGCCCAGCCTTCAGGAGAGCATCCCAAGTAGGAAGAATGTCTCTCTGCAGGCAGCTCTTACACCTCCAGTGCACCAACCTCAATTCTGAGTACTAAATCAGAAAGTTTTTTCATGAGACATTGCAATACAACTTAACATTGGCATGTGTTCATGTAGCCCATCTTCATTAATGCAAATCTCTTTTCTCCTCTACAAGGTGGCTGTGTTTTCTGAAACACCAACTCCACAACTTCCCAGAGCATCCAGAAAAGTTAAACTAGGTAGTCTCTTGACAAAGCTGTCCGTACCTGGCTTTTTCAGTGAGACTTCTGTCCTTCTTGTATCCTCCCTGAAACAAAACATTACCTCTTTCCAGTCTTTTGATGCAGTTTTAATACATATCAGAAATACAATCCTTTATAATTCCAAGTATTTTTATTATGGTGTCACAGAAAGACCAGGTTCATAAATTCCTTCTATCAGAATATTAAAAAACAGCTTTCTTCCTTTCAAAATAGAAGTAGAAACAAAACAACAACAGAGTGAATTAATTCCTACTGCAAAAGACAAACATAAGTCTTACTTTTCCCACTGGAATTTTGAATACATTAGTTTGCTATTCACCCAGGAATCCCCTCCGGTTATGCACCCTCCATCCTATTCTTTCAACTAGACATGATGAAACGTTTGTAATAAATACATCCCAAAAAGGCAGTTTATTGTTGTTAAAATAATTGGAAATCTACATTTCATCACTCATTGACATGTTTCTTATTATCTGTCATAGAATTCAGAAAGTTACATATTTATGACCAAACCTGGCAGTGCTCTCCAGATTTATATACCAAACACAATCTCCTCCAATTTACAGCTTCAGTCAACACATTTAACACAGTGCATACATTTCCAATTATTCTTCCACTGCAGCAAGGCAATACCAACTAGGATGCAAATTAGCTGCTAAACATACATCCCAACCCTGCACCCAGAGCTTTCATTAGATCACTCTAGAGAGGAATTTATAGATCAAGTTAGCTGACTAGTAAATGACTTATTTTAATTTTTTATAGGTCAATTTTGCCAAAACCAGGAACACATCTGTTTCAGCTATTTTCAGGTAATTCAGTTAAATTATTATGCAGACTGAAATGACTCAGCAGTTTCAAGGTGTGTTCCTGATGTACGCTGTCTGTGGGACTAATCCCATAATCAACATCACAAAATTCAGCAATTTAACAGTAGAAATGTTGACACTGATAATTTTGAAGATCTGGTCTCAGACCTAACCAAAACCTACTGGGAACAGGAGGAGGCATTCTTTCCAATCTTCACTGTATTAAAGCATGAATATTAGAATATTCGCTGTAAAACACATATGGCAGCATATCTATCAATATAACAATTAACATGATGGTTTAAGACAAATTTTGTATTAAATATTAATATGTATATAACCCAAATAGCTTAACTGCTCCACAACAGTCCCTGGCTTTCCTCACCGAAAGTACTATTTTATCACTTATATCTATTCTATTCTTATCATATTCTAAAAGTATGGTTTCCTGAAAAATACCTGAAGACTAATACTGTTCACTTCAATATCAGTTGATAGTATTGACAGTATGACTAGAAACGCGGGGGCAAAATAGGGAGTACACAAGAAGTACAGAAATTATCTGGAGATTACAGTTCATTATATCATAATTGAATTATACTTTGCTTAGATTTAAATGATTTTTATAACTGCAAAATAAATAATTAAAAGATAAGAAGATTAAGGCAATACAAGACCCTGAGTGTCAATCAACCAAGAAAAATTTCTACTCTCAAGGCAAAAGTGCATATTTCTGCTTCAGAAGGAAGCAAAAATAAAACTTACGAGTGTGGTTTTTCCAGTCATTCCTTTTTTTCAGGAATTTCTTCTCCAATATACCGAGTATTTTTGAACTCCTTTTGAACCAGAACTTCTAGGCCCTTCAGTAGATCTGATGTTAATTCCAGCAGCCTGAAGACATATTCTTGACATACAAGAGGTAATCACTAACCCCATTAAAATGTGAAAGATGCTTTTATTTTTCAGATATTTCAATATATAGTTCTGTTGATAGATTGTAGTTATAGTCATATAAGAATCAAAGCACATCAAACTTATACAAATGCCTCACACTTAAACCTTCTTCCAATTCATACAATTCTCTTCAAAGAACTTGGCTATACTGTGTGGCAAATCCTTCATAAATGTAGCTGAATCTTTTTTAGTGTTTGTATGATAATGTGTCTTTTCTTACTTATGAATGCTTTGTCTCAACTGTTTCACCAATAATGAAAATGATATTTTGAGGTAGCTACAAAAACTAACTTCCAGTTGTTCGTGTAGCAACCTGTGAATCAAAACAGTGGTGGTTTATTCCCAGTTCTTTCAGTGACCTTCCCTGCAAACTAGGGCAAGTCACATCAAATCTCTCTTTTCTTTTGTTTGCTCTCTTGATTTACCCTCCTGGAACCTCCTCTGAGAAAAGACTTTCCATGTACCTACCAGTGTTCCAAGGAGGCCTGACTCTCACTAAGGTCTTCTGGGTCCTTCATGTTAGATTCTACACATTAAATAATGAATAGGAAATACTATTTTTTTGTGGTTTACAAATACACATGGGTGAAGTGTTAACTTTTCCCTCCTCAAAACAGCCAGGATTTTCAGAATCTGATATTGCAGGACTGCCACAGACAAAAAGAGTACTCAACATGGAGGAAAGACACCCGAACCCAAGTCCTTAATGTCACTGCCCTAAAGAAGTGGTCCCTGTATGAAAATCAGAGATACAAAGAAAGAAAAAAAGTGAACTTGTTTAAACCTGTTCTTCCTGACATTGAGGGTGTAAGTAAATATTACAGGGCAAAGACCTGATTCTGATACTGGAAAATAAATCTAGCTTTCATTTTATGTCACAATGCAGTAGAGTCAATTAGTTCCCAAAAAACAGGAATGTAACCATTTCTGTTTAAGATGATGTGTACTGCTGTATAAATGTTTTGATCTCAGTTATGGAATATGCTGATTGTTACCTGAAATGGTAACAACTTCAATTTATCCTTTACTCAACCCTCAGACTGCAATTTCCAAGGAAATTCTCAGCTAATCTCCATTAAGGGAAACTATGATGCTCTTTGTTTTCCCCATTTATTCTTCTTGTCCAGGCTGAAAATAATTTAAGGCATCACTTGAGACAGTAGTGGCAGGCAGAAAAGAAACACAGGCAGAGAAATGAGATGAAATGAGAGAAAAAATTTGCTAAATTAACTCTGTCCACAGAAACCTCTGAAAACTGTTATATTCTCATCTAGTCTGGGAAAGGAATATTACTTTTTGTATATTACATAATAAAGCAGTAAGATTTTAAAATGTACTCGGCAACTCAGTAGTGAATTTTCTGTAAACAGTTATAATTCAAGAAGCCAAACTGTTTGCATACAGGACATACCAGGGTTTTCTGTATCTGTGTTTGAGGCATTTTCTTCCACTATGTATGGGAGACCTGGTTCAGAAATGGTCTCAGAATATTCTCTGATTCTTAGGCTTAACATACTAAAGTCATGCAGATATATTTAATTAATGGGTTCAAGCACATTGAGTTTAGGTGAATATCATAAAAAGAAACTACCGAAAGCAAGCTGTAAAGACAACTGTGTTAAGATAATTTAACTGTAGTAAAAAGCTGGAAATCTTGGGTATTTTATAAACAAAAGAAGGCAGTTGAAAGCCATTTTCACTGAACAGCTCAAGCATCAAAACTGAGTAACATTTTAAAATAGAATCACTTCCTCCAGCAATATAAGTTCAGTGGTTTGTGCTTTAAAGAAGTGGTCTTCTCTCAGAGAAAACAAAGAGTATTCATCTGATATCTGATGTACGGAATGATTTGTAAAAAGATACAAATGGGCAAGCCTAAAACATTTTAAAATGTTTCAGCAGAGGCATTTTTGTTAATAAATGAGCTGTGATATTAAATGGAGGATATTTCACAACTGTGAAGGCTATTTAAAAGCCTGGGGTGACCAAAAGTGCTGAAGTGTGGCTCAGCACACAATTCGTTTGAAATGGAAAGATGGGAAACTAGCAAAAGGAACCTGGAAAAACTTATTCACGAGTGCCTTGTTAGCAGGGAACTACGTATAGGCTTTTGCTCTGGTAGCAGAAATGCTCACTAAAGAGGCAGCTGCAAAGCTTATCCATGGCAGGCAAGAGCTGGGGTGGCAAAGTGGAGCAGCAGAAGCACACACAGCATGGGACCAAGCAGCGTCAGACTGTCCATGGGAGAAGTGGCCAAGGGACTCAGATTTCATGGTCAGCTGCTGCCAGGGCCTGACCCAGGGTGAGGGGGGTAGGAGATGCAAAAGGGAGCCAAAAATCACAGAATGAAATGCTGTGGTTAAAGCAGTGGGGAGCAAAGAGCAGCCCCACTAACAGCCTTGCCAAGAAGAGGACAGTACATAGCTGTAGATTTCAGGAAAGCAATTTTAGGGATGGCAAATCATCTCATTGCACTGTAAATTATCCTGTTGCCCTTCCTCCTCAACAAATTACTTTTCATCAAATCAATCGATTCACGTCTGAAAGTGGAAAAAAGGTAGCTAGCTTACTGAGCTCCAGACAGCCCAGTTTAATTTCCCCAAGCTTCTAGGGAAGGATGAAGTTGGCATTTATCAGTGATCCAAAAAATTTCAATTGGGTATTTTTGCTGCCAACCAAGTCCCAGACTAACTTTCTTTCTTCCCAAATCCATGAAGTGAAAAGGGATATTTAATACCTTTTTCAAACTAAAAGTAAGGCCTTTTCATTGAAAAACAGATATTGAGACAATCTAGGTGGAATTTGATCATGTTCACAAAATCTATCCAAGAATGTCATACTTACTGGATCTGTATTGCTAGAGTACCTCCACAGGAATAAAGAAACAAAGTCTGCTAAGCACTCAAAAGGAAAAGCAGGAGCGGAGGTGTGGTTGACTGGCGGTAATGCATATAAGGAACTCCCAACTGCTTGTCCAACACCCAAAGGCTTGTGTAGAAAATTAAGGCAGAACAGGTAATAACAGTAGAAACTGCTTTTTGGAATAGTCTTTAGTAAGCAACTTGCTTATCTAACCACCAAAATAATATTTTTTTCACAGTAGTTATTTATAAACCTCTTTGAGTCTTCAAAGGCATTTCAACATCTATAATTATTTACACAATGGTTCTTGTTACAGTCAGATATAGGAATAACTTACAGATAAAATGTAACACTATGGAGCAGCTTTCAGGCTCAGGTTTCTTCTAGTCTCCACAGAGCATTGATAAACTACTATAGTGAAGAAAGTAGGTCCTTTCCATTAATTTAAAACTGCCCTCATTCCAGGTAACAATATTGTCCCTGAAAAATGGGAGACAAAATAAGAAAATAGAGAGAAAACACAGAATAAAGAGACAGGCATGTGAGGAAATAAATGTTCTTGCAATTGTATTCCTTTGCAGAGGGGTGAGATGTAGGAGTGGTCTCTACTGGGAAAAAAAAAGCCAGTGAAAGTCATAATTGTAATGGTTCTCTGGCTGAGGCTGGGGGAAAAAAATAAATTTTAAAAAAGCTTTCAACAGAACAGAGTCAATGGTTGAGAAATTACGTAGTTCAAATGACAAACTGGAGACAATAACTCCAAGAGCAATCATCCTGGGCTGATGTACTGTAATCTGTTTAATATATACTAGATAAACAGAAACAATCACCAAAATAAAAGACTAATTCACCACTTCATCATTTCATAGCCTTTTCGCAGATGTCTACGTCAAAGAACTGTGAAAACAGCTTAGAACTTTCTTAATACAAATCACACAGTAGGGAACACACTCAATGTAGGAAAGCATTCAGTACCTCCATGACTGCTTTTCAATCACATCCAGTTGACTGGCAGCTGTCACTATCTGTTAATTTGCAGGAAATAGTCATCCTACCTTTACAATCCTGTAAAGACAATATAGGTGGATTTAAAAACATTTGATTAGAGAGCCAACAAAACTAAGACTGAAAGACAGTGACTTGAAAATGGAGGTAAAGCTTGTGTACTTTTTAAATTGAAGTCACACACTGTTCATAATATTTGAGCTTGCTCAGTTGAAACATAAATTACGATGTTTTGGCTATAATAAAACCCCTTCCTATATTTTCTGTTATGATCACAACTGTCTGAATAAAACTTGTAACCTTTTACAGGTCTTTTACAGGGTAGACATGCTTAAGGGTATTTTGTAAAAACATGGGCTATGAAAACCATAAATATCTCAAAAAGTTCTTATATGTCAGCATAGAGAGATTGGTTAAGAGGTTTGCAGGTTAAAAATACTTCCTTAAATAAAAAATACATATTGAGTTCTTTATGTAAGTGTTACCAACAAGGAGGCTTCGCATAACTGACTGTACTTTGGAGGTTATCTGTATGCAAACATGATCAGTAGTATTTCATGTCTTCTTGTATAACTTGTGAGGGGAAGTTGGTTTAGGTGTCTTTCTTTACATCAGCCACATGCCATGGCATGTAAAAACAGCCTGGCTAGCCATTTTTACAACAGAACTGTTCTGATTGAAAATCATTTCTGTAATGTTAACAGATAACAGTCATGGAAACTAACAACTGAAGACATACTCTAGACCTCTGATCTTTAGTAAATCCCTCCCCCCGCCCAGTAAAAAAATAGCAAATGCCTATTACTTTTAAATTACCTTCTTTTTTTTGATTTTTTTTTTTACTGTTTTCTTATTACAGAATAGAATCAGAAAATCATAGAATAGTTTGAGTTGGAAGGGACCTTCAAAGGTCGTCTAGTCCAACCACTCTGCAATGAGCAGGGACATTGTCAACTAGATCAGACTGCTCCAGCCCGGCCTTGAATGTCTCCCGGAATGGGTCACATACCAAATCCCTGGGCAATCTGTGCCAGTGTTTTACCACCCTCATTGTAAGAAATTCTTTCCTCATGTCTAGCTTGAATCTCCCCTCTTTTGGTTTGATACCATTACCCCTTGTCCTATTCTAACAGGACCTGCCAAAAAGTCTCTCCCTATTTTTCTTATAGGTCCCTTTTAAGTACTGAAAGGCTGCAATAAGGTCTCCCCAGAGCCTTCTCTTCTCCAGGCTGAACCTCCCCAACTCTCTCAGCGTGTCCTCACAGGAGAGGTTTTCCAGCCCTCTGATCATCTTGGTGGCCTCCTCTGGTCCCTCTTCAACAGGTCCATGTCTTTCCTGTACTGAGGGCTCCAGAGCTGGACACAGGACTCCAGGTGGGGTCTTACCAGAACAGAGCAGAGGGGCAGAATCACCTCCCTCGACCTGCTGGCTACACTGCTTTTATGCAGCGCAGGATACAATTGGCCTTCTGGGCTGCAAGCGCACATTGCCAGTTCATACCTGACCTTACACTCGGCCTTGTTGAACCTCATGAGGTCCACATGGGCCAACTTCTCGAGCTTGTCCAGATCCCTCTGGATGGCATCCTGTCCTTCAGCCATGCACCCCTCAGCTTGGTGTCATCCACAAACTTGCACTCAACCCCAATGTCTGCGCCACTGATAAAGATATTAAACAGTACTGGTCCCAGTATAGACTCCTGAGGGACACCACTTGTCACCGGTGTCCATCCAGACTTTTTGCCATCGACCACCACTCTCTGGGTGTGACCATCCAGCCAGTTCCTCATCCACCAAACAGTCCATTCATCAAATTCATACCTCTCCAATTTAAAGAGAAGGACGTTGTGCGGGACAATGTCCAAGGCTTTACAGAAGTCCAGACAGACAACATCCATAGCCCTTCCTTTGTCCACTGATGTAGTCACTCCATCATAGAAGTCCCCTAGGTTGGTCAGTTAATATAATAACCATATTATTAGCTGATATCATAATAATTTATAGCAAGCCTGGTATCAGTATAAGCTACAAAGCTAACTTACACTGACACTGCCCACTTAACTATCTGTGTTGCCTATATTTTAATGAAAGACTAGCAAAATATGGGGTGTTTTTTATAAAACATCAAAATTTGTTTAATGTAACTTATGGCCACTTTTAAAGGCTTCTGGCTTAGGTAGTTTATTTCCAGTCAATAAATACTTCAAAGTTAAAAAAAAAATATAGATTAAAAACTTGGAAATTGACAAATTGAGAGTATGTTGTTTTTCACTAAAATGGTAGTTATGAAGCAGGTATGACAAGCTGAATTATACTAGTTCCGAAATCTTGAATTACACAAAATATACAGAGTTTTATAGTTTAATAAACCATTATCTTTTCAGTGTCAAACACTTTCTAATAACTTTTTTTTTGCTTTTGTTGCATATTCATCATTATGTTTCATTAACTTTCACTCAAATAGTATCTTAATGGTGTTTTATTTTCATCACAAAGTAATTCAACACAAAGTAAGAACTAAATACAGCTTTGAAAACTAGAAGAAGCTGGATTCATTCATCATATAAAATCCAGTAATCTGGAAAAAAAAAAAAAAAAAAAAAAAAAGAAGTCAGGTTGTTTTTAGCCTTCTATATGATATGTTTGAACATATCTGGTGAAAAAATGTACCAGCTTTGTTTAAACTTTATATGCAGCAGTTCACCAATTTAGCAATAAACTCTAATGTTTCTTTTGGAGACATAAGGGGAGTGAAAAATTAAAACTAACAAGCTCATATGTGAATCAAAACTCATGTATGTGCATTAATCTGTGGGCAAAGCAGATGATCTAAGCTACTCGGACTAAGTCCCACCAGTGATCCATCTATGCTTGGAGTTATGCTTTGATAGTGGCACATATTTCAGCCTCTGTAATGTAAAGCCCACAGACACTTCTTGGCATACATAACATAATATTGTACGTTGCTCATATTTTACTACTTTATTTCTTGTGGTAGATTAAAATATTTTAAAAATATAAATAATTCTGGTTAGTCTTAGTTTTTCAACAAATAACACAAACAATTTTAATTCCATGAACTAGTAGAACAGTCCGCTACATAGGGCATTCAAATAATTCAAATTTTCTAGCAGTCAGTCAAATATTCCTTTGACACAAGAGACCCTGTATGCTTAGTTGCAAGGCTCTGTGTAGAGGCAATATTGCTTAGAGGAGGATATCTATGAGCAGCAGAATAGCTGTCCTTGACTGTGATTAAAATCAGCTCCTGAGAATGAATTACTCCTTGGGCTTAAGACATCTGAAATGAAAGCTTCTTTGTATGCTGCCCGTTGCCCTGCATGATATGTTCTTTCTCCAGTTTCTATAATAGAAAGAAACTAGTTACATCTACTGTCACAGACAGCCCAGATGTCTCTGAAAGGCTGTGTTTGGATTATAACTTGCTAGAGCATGTTTCAAACCAGCCACACTTAATGGAGAAGGAATAAATACTCTTTCTACCTTCACCCCACTAAGTTTCCATCACTTTGTCAAGCACTTATTTTTCTTACAGTTGTCATCTGGGAAAATGCAGTTATACAGAAGTATCTGTTTCACAAAAAAAAACCCAGAAGGTGCCCAGATGATTGCTCAGTAAAGAACTGTCAATACCATTAATTTTGAAAGATTTAATATACTTGCAGATCAGAGTATAGATGCATTAGAATCCTAATGATATTTTACCAATATAAAAATACATCCCTTTGTCAGACACACCCAACCTTAGACTGTCTACCTGTATTCTGTGAATGCGGGGGAAAATATAGCACAAGTAAAGCAGAACTGAAGGGGCTCTAGTTTTATATAATGCCTTTCATATGTGTGTCTTTAGCTAATGACATCCAATTGTGCACCTTAGAGCATCATCTGACATCCTTTGCCGGCCTCCTAAATAATTTGCCTGCAAGCATTTTTCATTGTGTCATTTATATACAGTTTTATTAAATAAAGGAAATGTAATGCCCTGTTGCCTGTTTTACTTCTGTGTGTGTCAAAAAAGATGTATTATAGTAATTAAATTGTACTTGTTGGGCCCAATTCCTACCTATATTTCTGAGCTGATCTAAAAGTATGTGAATAACAAGAGAGAACCAAATGATAAATAATGACTTAGTGGTTTTATTTTAATTAATATAATTACAGATTGGCTGTACCTCAACTATGTCTCAGGTCTTTAAAAGAGTCTCGGTTCTAAATGAAAATCAGCAGCAATCTCTCCATCAATTTCAAGTTAAACGATCTTTTCCTATCTTTACATGGCAAAGTGCCCTAATGTTACTATCTTTCCCCAGGAAATGGCTAAAATATATGTGAATAAGTCTTTTCTAAAATTCAAGACCTTCCATCCCCCTCCCCACCAAAAAGAGGAAAACCAAAACAAAACAAACAAAAACACACAAAACAAAATAAAAACAAACAAACAAACAAACAAACAAACAATTAAGAATCACAGAGCCCTCTGACTGTTGTTGGCCCAACCGCCTTCTCCCTACCCTGTCCATTTCCAGACTCTGCTCCTCTGGAGCACACCAGCATGTAACACCTAAACCCCAGTCCCTGTGGCACCCTGTGATAAAATTATTTGAGTGTTCCAAATCACACTTCATTCCTCACTTCTGCACATGCTTCTGCAGCCTTCTGAACCTCCTGTGTCCTCATGAGCAATCATGAGCTGGAGGTGGATGAGAGGATCTGGAACATCCAGGCACACAGAGATGCCATGGGCAGCAGGATGGGGTTGGTCTCTGGAATCATTTGGCTGCTACACCTCAGGGACCATGACCCAGGAGCACACCAAACAACAGCTATGTCTCACTGGCATACCAGCCAATTGCCCTGGCTCAGAGATGCTGGATACATTCTCTGAGATCCTGCTGGTGTGATCACAACAACAACCAGGGATGGGATGTCCCAGGCCAGGCTGGTGGATGACCAATAGGAACAAAGAAAAGGTTTGCTCCTCAGATTACAAACTTATGGCTACCAGCTTGCCTTCTCATGTCAGCACTGATATATACAAATATATATATATATATAAAATAAATGCATATGCCATAGAGGTTTTTAAACAGGGCACATGCATGGGGATTCAGAGGGCACTGGAGGTGGAGGGAGGATGTTGACCATGCAGCGCTGACCATCCTGTGATGACCAAGTTAGGGCACTTGAAGGTGTGCGTGGTTCTCACTGCAGGGGAGCATGCCTGCAGGGTCTCTGTTTCTCCTCAGATTTCTTCCTCACAAAAGAACTGAGGTATTCTTCAAGCTACTCTCAAAGGCACACTAAGGGCTGGACAACTGAGCTGTGGTGAGGTTACCACCGGGATAGTAGAGCAGGGTGGAGATACAGATACTGTATCTCATCTTTTTTACATCAGTCTCGGGGTAAATTTCTTAAATTCAGACTTTTAAAAGTATCCTGTTGATGTGCACAAGCACAAATATACTGCATGCATGCATCACAAAGGCTTTTTGTACCAGAGGCCCAAACACTCACATATGTTGAGAATATTGCATGTACAATGTGAATGTATGCAAAACTACGCATACTTCTCCAGTGGACACATCTGAAAGCAAATAATCCCTTTTATCACCATTTTCTAGAAAATATTATCATGTATTAAAAGAATGAAGACATTTGTTAATTTAATTTGTCTCACATCAACTGTTCCAATAAAGATTAGCACTTTAACACAGAAGTAGATAAACCCAGTATATGAATCCATCATTTATGACAGTGAGCAGAAACGCTCACTGGAGATGCATTGATCCACAAAGGTTATTTCTGCTGCTTGATCTTGTGAGAGGAGTTTTGACCTTTATAACCATTTCACTTTGGAACAACTCCTACGGTAGCTTCTAATTTGGATTATCTTTAAAAACCACTGGTTTCCACCATATATTTTCATGTCTTTTAAACATTTCTATCCATTAGATATTACGTTAGGCCTAAAAAATACAGACATAAAGGAAAATGGATGAGATAGCGCTTTACTCATTCGGAACATTCTTCTTTCATTCACTTCACCTTTTCTTTAACTCCAGATAACTAGTCACTTTATTTTCTGCTCCTGTGCAAGAGGTAAATGTGTCCACTGGAGCTGTGACAGAGCCCTCAGAACATGGGACGCATTTTAATTCCCTTTATTTTCAGATCTTTTCTGAGTGATAAATAGTTACTAGGCTTTTCAGAGTTTTCCTAAGATTCACAGGATCAAAGAACCACAGCAGGGTTGAGGTTGGAAGGGATCTCTGGAGATTATCTGGTTCAATCCCACTGCACAGGCAGGGCCACCTAGAGCTCACTGCCCAGAACCATGTATGGATGGTTTCTGAGTGTCTCCAAGAATGGAGATCCCACAACCTCTCTGGACAACCTATGCCAATGTACAGCCACTCTCACAATAAAAAAGTGTTCGGAGAGAACCTTCTGTGTTTCAGTTTGTGCCCATTGCCTCTTGAATCCATGTAGCTGGTAAAGTAGAAGGCATAAAACTTATGCTTCCAAAAGGGGACTGCATCTCATATTTTAAATTATACTCCAATGCTCTTGACCGCTCCTCTTGCAACTGCAAAAACAAGTCCAAAACACATGATGCTTGAGTTTGGTAACAGATCTCTTCAGTGCAGATTTAACAATATTAGTTTATAAGGCAGCTTGTAGTGAGAGGTTTTTGGAAAACAGGATAACTAAACATTTGAAGTTCTTCACACTAAATTTAAAATATTTACAATGTTTCTTTTCAAATTTGCTTTCCAACATACAGTGCCTTCCCTGTGATCTGCTATTTGGCAAGCTTTTCAAACTCTTAGGTTTATCAAATGCAGTACAATTGGGCAAGCTAATCAAGTCCTGAATATCTACCAGGGAAGAGCATCCAGCTGACTGCATCAGAAGCCATCAAGAAAACATTTGGTTAGAAAACATCAGGAAGCAGAGGAGCGAGGCTGGTCCTTGGGCAGGGGAGCGGGGCCCACAGATGACACCAGGCCATGGGGCAGGTACGTACCCTTGGACCACATCCCTGTGACATCCAGCCAGGCTGAGCTTGCAGTAGCCCCTCGGCAAGGAGGAAGACTCACAGCCCACTCCCACTCAGATCCCTCCTGCCCATGGGGCCCAGGACCCATAGTTGCCCTTCAACAGGACTCGCCATGGACCAGGGCTCAGCGAAGGACTTCTGAAAAATGTAATAAGAAGAACAGAGAAATTAATGAGTAACAGGAATGGCTCATGATATGACTCACAACTCTTTTCTCCTCCTAACACGATTAAACTGAATTCACAGGGGTTTGCTATGAGTTTTGTTTACAAAACCTGAAATTGGAAATCTCTGCATAAGATGTACAATATGAGAAATTAGCAAAAAGGTGACATGGTAGCTGCTGACTCAAAGTAATGTATGGGGATCCTTATATCTGTTTGCCTTTGGTTTTTATTCCCGTTGATCCTGTTCACAGGCCTGTCACCTCTCAGGGATGGTACTTACACTAGAATTATGTCTCCTGTTTTCACACAGTGCCTGCTTTTCCTGCATATGATTTACATATATAAAAACATACACCTGTATTCTTTAATAACCACGTATCTTCACTGCTATATAGCGTTCTCTACAGAACAGTACTATACAACTCCATGAAGTAGTATCACCTTTATTTTAGAGCCACGTGAGAACCATCGTCAGGTAAGTATGTATTTTGCTTTAGTTGTGAAAGGGAAAACATAAATTGGGAGCTGTATTTATATTCTTTCCCTTCAAAAATAATGAGCAAATGATCAATAAAACAGAAAATTACATACACAGAGGAAATATTTTTTACATTTTGCTTATAAGTTTTTGAAAATAACTACTGCAACATATGAATCGATTCCAAGACTTTAGGAGGATCCTACAAGTATTAGCCATGTATATCAATAATGAGGGCATCCAGAAGTATAACAAAACAAACAAGAAGGTGGCAATAAACAGGCAATCATAAAATCCAACAATTTACACCCAGATCACCTAACCTTTCAAACATCAACTCTTCTGCCGAATAGATTTGGGAATTATTTTAAACACCAGAGATAACAATGCTTTTATGTATGCTAATAGACTTCAAAAAAAATGTTTACAGACTACAGCATTATAGTAATAAACTAGTTTATTAAGTGTCTATTCTCTCTTCAGGTGGTTTGCCTCATCTGCATTTTAATCTTCCATTTAGTTGTTCTATTAAGATAGTAAATACATTTGCCAGAATTCTACATTAGAAGATAACGTCAAAATATTTAGTTTTTTAAATAAAAGCAATAAAACAGGAAAGGGAGAATAGTAAAACTAGAAGTTACTGACACTGCTTTGGTTAAACAAAGAAAATACAATCTTTGAGTAATAGTGCTAATTATAATACCTAACTCTTGCATAGTACTTTCAGCCAGCAGGTCACAAAGCACTACGCAGAGGGAGCCAGCGTCATTACCTTTGCTTTTCAGAGGAAAATGTGGCTCTGAAAGAGAAAAGTAACTTCCTAAAGTTGCTCCACACATTGACCTGGGTACATGAAGGAAAATCTTGAGTCTGAGTACAGAATTAAACTAAAGAGGCCTCATTGCTTTACCAAAGGTACGTATGAGGAAAGCCAAACAGAAGCAGCTATAATTACTGGTGTGCTTTCAGATTCAGCTTGTCACACTATGAGTTTTGACTCATTTTACTGTCCACAGTAAAAACAATAATCTAAGTCTTTTTTACTGAAGAGATTATGAGGATACTGCCTGCTCAAAGGAAAATTTGCTTCATGCACAACTACATAGAGGTACACATACAGTCAGACTGAAGTAGCCTAGGATGTCATTAACTAACTCACTTTATTCTCCATAGATTGTGCTGTGAAACATAAGGTGCTATAATCAAGGAGATCAGCAAGGTTGGCAAATGTAGTAAGAAAAAACTGGCACAGGCTGACCACAGAAAAGCTAATAATCATTCTCAGAGCTGCATAGAAACTATCGAGAAACATGAAGGTGTTAAGGTTCAAGGTTGCTGGGAATCCCTTCTTATTTTAATTACTTTTATCAAAGAAAATGGACAATAATACAATATACTGAATTCAGTTCAAGTGACTACATGGAAAAACAAGGGCTTCACTTGTACCACACCTAGGTTTTCATTTTGGGAAGCTTAGTCCTTATTTGCTATAGGGATTTGTTCCACTTGTGATCAGTCACCATTCAAGTTCTCCTTGTCAGCTCTATTATATTTACTTATGTATACAGTATCAAATAAATGAATATAACACATTCATAAAATACATTCCGGTAAGTTTTTGTTTTGTCTTGTGTTTAAGTTTCTGTATTTTGGGGAAATTTTCTGTCAGATATTGTCTGGGGGTATATTTTAACAGCTTTGAAATGACAGCTTGGTGTCATTAACTTTGGAAATGACAACACAGATGAGATGATTTTCTTTGGTCTTATGACACACCACAATGGAAAGACATTACATTTTCCAGAGACAGGTAGACACACAAAAAAAAAAAAAGAGAGAGAGAAATGTCAGGGTAGCCTACTAAACCCTGTGGAAGAAAAAGCCATGACTCTCTGGAGGAAAGGATGAAATTACTGTCATTTTACTCCAGACTTTCCATAGTTACATACCAGTGAAACTGTTGGAGGGAGGAAGAAGCAGTTAATGTGTTATTGTCATTACAGCCAACATGCACTATAAAAAATACAACTGAGCCCTTCAGACAAGGGAGATCTTCTCTAGGACCCTTTTAGGCAGAGGGACCATTACGACTGAATCCTTCTGACACATGCATTAAATCACACTGCTCACTGAAAACAGCTGCCAAAATCTGAAGGGGAAGCCAGGGCTTTTCTCATACATTTCGTCATATGGACTGGGTACCATTCACACCAGCTTCCAAAAGCCTCTCTGCACCATAACCATAAGGTTAAGGCCTTGAAAGCCATAAGTAATGCATCCTAGAACAGCTCTCCAACGAGTTTTAGGGACAGGTTAAGTGTACAGCTTATCTACTTGCCCAAAATACAGATCTCTCCTCTTGCCATGGCCTGCATGTCTACCTTCTTAACCACAAACTACCTGCTTCTTCCAGAAAATTCAGTATTACAGCAGCACTAGCACTAATCTCACAGACAAAATGATTTTCAGTGGTCACTCTACTCACAGATGAGTAACAACACATGGCCTGTGTTTTTCTGTCATCCAATCAACTTTTACCTTAAAGGAGATCAATAGGACACTTCTTAATCATCACAGCAACGAACAACAAATTGCTAAGATACAGAGGTCCAGAGTGATGTTTCCTGGTCATCATATCACATATAAGACAAATGCAGCAGTTGTTGCTTTCTTGCCATTAATAGGGAAATAGTAAGAGTTAAAGGAACCTCAAATAAAGAAACTACCTTTTTCAGTGACTTACCAACTTAATCATGCAACACAACATAGATATGTTATGACAAATTTGTGTACCATAGCAAAGGCATAAAATCTATTTCAATTATCTGTGTGGATACAGAAGGAAAATAAAAACAAAGGTAAAAGAGGAAGAGTAAATAAATAAAATCAGAGGTAATGATTATTTCAGAGAAACTATAATAGAGAAATTGTCTCTAATGGCAGAAATCTTAACCCACTTACTACTGAATGTGAGCTTACTAGCTCATATTCTTCTCCTATTCGATCACTGATATTTATCATATACAATTTTACATGTTATGTCATGATAAAGACCACAATAACTAAACCAGCTAATATTAAATTACACAATGAACACATTCCATTTAGGAAAACAGTGTCTGACACATTAATTGCAATGTAAGAATGGGAGCGGAGAATCAAGCCCTATACCAAGAAATGCCATTTCACCTATATGCTGCTGTTTGGGAGGTGACTATCATCATCTCATTTAGGCCTTGTGACTCCCTCCTGAGAGTTACTCAAAAACATCCAGTTATATACACTCAGGATTGTAAGTGGATTTCAGGCCACCTGTACACACTGTCACAGTTCAATCATGATGTGTGCCTTGGTCAGGTTTAGGAATACTGCATGACATTTTTACTGATACGCAGGTAGAATAATGAGGAATTTCATAACACATTATCTCATTTAAATAATGATGACTATATTGATCTTCAGAAAAGTAATTTTCCCTCTTATTTTCAGCCTCTCTACTTCATACATTAATTCTTCACCTGTAAAGTATTTAATTAATATCAGTATATTTTTTCTGACTAGGATTTTCAAAGATGCCTATGGTTATTTAGTGCCCAGTCTCCTTCAGCTGATTTTCAAGCACTCAGATTCTTTGACAAACCAAGCCCAGAATATCATGTAAAATTAAATGAAACTCCCATAAAATGTATTTGAAGTTATTATCCACCAGATATCCAGACAGAATACTTGTATCTGACAATGTCATTATCACCTTGTTTTGTGTGAAAAGAAATTTTTATTTACATGACTTTACCCTATTACATTATGACAAATCTCTAGCTCTTACCAAAAATCCCCTTCATGATAAAACCATATCTTCGGTTATTGCTGAAGAAAGAGTGAGACTTCTCTTGGGATTTGTTTTTAAGCAGCAATAACAAACTAGAGAATGATTGCTCATTTTCATTTTTTACTTTTTGTGTGGCCTCATGGAATATGTTTGTTCATAATCATCTGTCCTTAATAGGATATTGGTGCCTCATGTTCTTCAACGTACATACCATGTCCCTGCTCTCAAAGTGTCTTTCTGCACAATACTATGCAGTTGTAACAGACAGTGTCTCACCAGCTACCATAACACAGAAATAATCTTCCTGTGTAGCAATGCCGTGCAAAGTCAGATTCAACCAACCCTTAAAGGAGCCTTCAACTTCCTGGCACGATTTTTCATCAGCAAATTGTTGTGCATGTATTTTTGGCATTGCATAAATCTCAAATTTCCTTTAAGTTATCATTTTATTGCCTTAGCTTAAATACATGCCACCTCCAAAATGGATGTAACCCTGACCAGTTGAAAAAGATGAACAGGTCATTCCTGTTACTTGTGGTAGACAAAGGGCATGGGTTATAGACTAACGAACAACAAAAATGATTGGGTGCAGGTTTTATGATAATGACCTTTTTGCTGAGACCCTTTCCATTTGCTGTGCATGGGCTGTTTTCTCCTCTCCTCCCTGATTTCTTCCTGGAAACTGGAGTGATGTTACTGCCATCAGTTCAGTGCTCCAGCATCAAGGAGAAAATCTGTGCACTCATTTCTACTGCACCTTTTTTCCCCTTGCCTCTAGTGCCTTTCCTTCTTTGACAGCAGCAAATGTGAAGTTGGTGAAGGGGCCCTGTGAGGCATACATGAGAGAGAGAGCTGTGCTGAGATGTATTCACAACTTGTATCTTTGATCTTATCAACTTTTACCTCAAAGAAGATCAATAGGACACTTCAGAGTCATCATAGCAACAAATACCAAGATGTTAGAAAATAGGAAATCAGAGTGATATTCCCAGATAAAACCTTAATAACTAGTATTTCCTCCTAAAGCTCATGCGAGCTGAAGTAAACTCATTAGTCATATCTTCCTTTTCTCTTTAAAAATATATATAATAACTTCTTTATGAAAAGTGATTGTCTTTTTAAAGATCAAAGGCAACTAGCATATTAAATATCTGAATGTTGCTATTCCTGACTTTCAGTCTTAGATTAGACTTCATTGAATGCTGCAGAAAGGAAGGTGATCACAAAAAGTATTAATAAACTAAACTAACTAACCATGGGAGATATTTAATGCATATTTCTTACCTGGAACTATTTGGCCAAAGTTCCACAATTCTTGTATTCTCACACTCAAGAATTTAAATAACATGGATAAAATAGTTGTAATATCTGCAAATAGAAGCTGCAAAATAAACAGTTGCAAGTGTCTTCTTTAAGGTTATAAGCAATGCTCAGTCTCTCTCCACACACATCTGTAGTTTGAATGCTCAATAACATCAGCTTTTCTGAAATAATCTGTCTGGATGTCATATATAACAGTGTATCCACACTTAATTTCCCAGTCCTTCCTTCACATTAGGTGAAGAAAGATTTTTCAAGGGACTTGCTACAGATATAGATGTATTGAAACTTTGGGTGAAAGACCACACAGGGGTCCTAAAGCTTTATATAAACCTCTTCTGCAAGGCACTGCAGCTTTCAACAGTTCAGAATTCCTGCTGAGGATCAAACAGTATGAAAAATTTTCATACAAACCTTGTCACTTCAGTGTGACATGTTTGCATAAATCCAGTGGGTTAGAAAAGCCATACAAAAATTCTCACACCAGGTATAATTCTAGCCTTGATTTTTCTGAGGACTTTAAATCATTCTTGACTATTCCAGAAAGTCCTTAATCAGAAGCACTAGGCCTGCTGAAGTGACATGGAGGCCAAAGGTGCCTTTTCCTACTCAAGTATAGCCATTTCAGAATTTTCAGTATTTTTCGAAGGGCAGGTTGAAACTCTTACTGATATGCACACTGCTGTTTTCCCTTCAAGGCTGCTTTTGCTATTAACGTATCTACAGACCTTGGAGGCTGGCTGCAAGGGCACGAAAAAAGCATTTTCCATAGAAACATTGGGGCTGGCTATCTGAAATAGTACATTGAGCATAGAAGGCATGAGGTTAGACTGCAAGCATTTTTCCTTTCTTTCCTCCCCACTGCCCTTTTTTTCTTCTTTTAATTTAAAGTGAAAAAGGTCAGTTTAAAACGGTTGGTAAATCCAAACCCAGATGCTAAATTTCCCTGACTAGAGCAGCTGGCAGACTTGAGCTACTTGCAGTCCTCACTACTTCTGGAGAGATAACTCCATAAATTCGAGGGTATAACTCCACCTGTGATGTGGCAGCCTATGTTTGGTCTGAATTATTCTTTGTTCTTAGAGAAAAAATGTAAATAAATAAATAAATATAAAAGGAGGTTCTACCATCTTTGCCCTGCCCCGCATAAATTCTATATTTCTAACTTAATACATTATTAATAAGTTATTTTAATAAGGAGGAATATTAAAAATATATATCTCATGAACTGTGAGCAGTAGCACAACTTAATGTTTTTTATGTCATCACCTACCTAATAAAGAAAGCACAGCTCTGTTCTTTTCCTTTCCCAGTAGTGGCATTATCTGTACATTCCTGTGGAGTAATAACAGCCACGACAATGACCAAAGGCTATGCTTACTAAGGAGCAAGCTGCACTGAATATCCAAAAACTTGCAGGCTGCTGACTCCCAAGTGAGCATGAAGGAGATGAGTGCACCATGCTGGGGGTGAGATTCACTTGACCCCATTTCAATCTCTCAGCATTCACACTAAGTCTTAGCTGGTCACTTCAGGCTCTCTTGAGAGTCAGTGGAAAGACCTTTAACAATACCTGCCTTCAGAGGAGCGAGGACATCATCTGGAGGCACCAATCGCTATTCTTGAGAGGGAGCCTGGAGCTCAGCTTTCAGCATCTCCTCTTAGACTGCTCAGAGCCGATGATCCTCCCCAGAATCTGTCCATCCTCTCTCAGACTCTTCCTCCTCTTCCAGCCTCCGCTGAACTTGCAGTTGATCTTCTGAACTGGTAGACCAGGTTTCCAACACAGAGAAGAGTTACAAGTCTTTTTAAGATATTTGGGTCTGTGATACCCATCAATCTCTGTAAACACTGACCCAGGACTCCTGAGGAGGCTACAAAGGTGGTGGAGAACGGTCAAATGTGGTCTGCACCCATCATATGCAGCTTCACAGAGGGCAATGAGGTTCCTTTGCTTATCAGAAGCAGGGCCCAATGAATCTCTCCCACAACCATAACCTCTGCCTTGCAACTGAAGGTATGAAAGGCATTCCACTTTTACCAGCTGTTTTTACACAGAACTTATTCTCACAGTATGGTAGTAGGAAACAGTATGAGACTATAGACAGGGAAAGGAAGAGTGGTGATTTAATGAATAGTAGCAATGTTACTATTACCCTCATTGACAGAATAGATAAATGATAGTGGAAGAAAGGACTAATTCTTTTTAGTATTTTCAAGTAAATGTTTTCTATTTTATTTATAAACCAATCACCCAATATTCTGAACACTATATAAAATAATAAAGAAACATTGCCTGTTAAATAATCTGTTCAGAGTAAGAAAATATTACAAAATAGACATTATATAATTCTTTAATTTGCTCTATGATTAGCATCCCCTCCTATATGGTAAATGTCTTCTGTTAGTTCTCTTTGTTGTGCAATAGCTTTTTAAATTTGCTTCCATTTTGTGAAGAAGAAATAATTTTCAGCAGTCAAGAACCTGAAGAGAGATTTTTTTAGTAGAAGAAGATTGAATAGCTTCTGTGTATGAAATTTTAGGGCAGAATTCAATGTCTGACCTTTAAATAAATGATAACAGAATAGTGTGAGTGACTCTCAGTACTGTCAGAGGCACCAAATAAATATAAGACCATACTGTTTTTTCTCAAACAGGAAGTAGCTTATTGAAGTCTTGAAGTCTGTTTTTGCAATATCTTATTAAATTATGTAATGTCAAAACTAGAAAAAGAGTAAGTTTTAGATAAGCATGTATATTGCAAAGACAGATCTTTGCAACATAAAATTAACCTTCACAATATTAAAACATGAGTAAAATAATCAGAATAAAAATTAGTTAATATTATCCTGACTAAATCTACACAGACAAAATATTTGCAAGGAAGAAGATCAATTAAGTAAATTGGAACTCTGGAATAATCTCAAATATCTTTTATCATTTTTAAGTACATTTGGAGAAGTGGTTAGCTTCAGTGTTAGCTCTGAAACAGGCTTAAGAGTCCTTCATTCCTAAAAGAGAAGACTGAAATAAACACATTCTTTCTTTCCTTGATCCTATCAAGCCATACAGGTTTATAGCTTAATGAGAAAAAAAGGGTCCGTTCTTGCACATCTACCCTATGAACATTTGTAACAGAACTGACAAGCAGCTTGTCCAGAAACGGTTCATCTGTCATTATTCAGTTTGCCCCATCTTAGAACTGCTGACTGTTTACTGTCTTTGATGAGCTACCCTTCCCACAAGTAACCTTCCTTATTACTAGGCATCTGATTTATTTTACTCTCTCAGTCTGTGGCAAGGTTGCTGATGTAGCTTCACCACTGCTCATCCCCAGTAGAAACTCAAGACAGAAGATGTCTCTCACTGGTTCTGGGCCATGTTCAGTCTGTTTGCATGGCAAGAAGCCACTGTTACATGCCAAAGAGCAGCAAGTCTCAGGGAAAACAGGGCAGGCACATAGGCTGTGCAAGCTAAACTGGTGCCTGCTAACAGATTAAAAGTGCTGAAAGGCAAGAAATTTGACTGCACAAAAGGTATTCAGCAGAAATGGACAGCAACCTCTTCTCAGCTTGAGGTCATGCAGAGGATAGTCAACCCCAAAAACTAAGCAATGCTGGCTTTGGAATTAGGATAAACCTGGATCATTTATGTGCTGAGTTAGTACACTTCTCTTCCAGCTTTTCTAGGTAACGCAGGAAGCTAAAAGCTGCCTCTAGAAAGCCCTGAGGCATGTCTCCCATGGTATGATGAAATCGATAGGTCTAAATTCAAAGGGCTGTGTTTTAACCTGCAGAATACCATATATACAGGTAGCATCCCTTTAAAATGACAGTATGATAGTCTCCTGTTATATTCACTCACATCTTGAAAACGTACCAGTTTGATTTCATGCTACATACAAACCAAGCAATTCCTTAAGAAAGGTGGGGGTTTTTTTGTATTTTTAGGCTGATTCTCTAATGAAGGGGGGAGTTTATATAATGGTGCTATTTGTAAATTTGTCAGCTTTCTCCTAATATTTTTTACTCCCTTGGCTGATTTAAATAAATGTGACTGAGGCAGAGGTCTCAGAGATTAGAAAGAGATGATGGAGGAAAGGGAAGAGGAAAAGGAAGGGGAAGGGGAAGGGGAAGGGGAAGGGAAAGGGGAAGGGAAAGGGGAAGGGGAAGGGGAAGGGGAAGGGGAAGGGGAAGGGGAAGGGGAAGGGGAAGGGGAAGGGGAAGGGGAAGGGGAAGGGGAAGGGGAAGGGGAAGGGGAAGGGGAAGGGGAAGGGGAAGGGGAAGGGGAAGGGGAAGGGGAAGGGAAAGGGGAAGGGAAAGGGGAAGGGAAAGGGGAAGGGAAAGGGGAAGGGAAAGGGGAAGGGAAAGGGGAAGGGAAAGGGGAAGGGAAAGGGGAAGGGAAAGGGGAAGGGAAAGGGGTGAGATCTGTGATTCTCCCTCTCAGAGCAGGCAAGGCTTTTGGGGAGCTGAGATGGGGAAGTGATTTTACTCTCAGGTGCACTACCCAGTAGACAGGATGTTTGTCTATTAAGGAATTAACAGATGAGGATTAAGAGCACAGGAAGTTTACCACAGAAATTGAAAAGAAGTTGGGAGAAGTCTCACTAGGTGAACTCTCCCTTCTCTGCAGAATGCACTCCCTATTCCGCTGATGTCCTCTGCAAAAACAAACCAATTGCAGCTCCTGCTCAAGCACACAAAAATATAATGAATCTTTTCTTTTTCCAATTGCCACCTTCTCTGATGAACAGAACTATCACCTCTGGATAAAGGATAGGAATTTTCTGAAATATGTCCTTGAGGTAATAAACGTCATCCTCTCTGAAAAGCAATCTCACCTCAAGATAACTAAATCTTTTTTCCATTTATCAAATATCAGAAAGATAACTATCCTTACTTGTTATTTAAATTCCTCCACAGAAATTGAATTCTGACTTCACGAATAAAGATTGTTGCAATTATTTTCTCAAACAGTAAGCACCGTTTTGGTTTTAAAAAAAAAAAAAAAAATCAGCAGGGGGTTGAGTGGATCAGCATAATCTGCAGACTGGGGGAACCAAGCCATTTGTGTCTGTATTTCATACTCTAGAAAAACTCAGGTATCATTTTCTTTTTTTCTTTCTTTTGTTTTGCTTTGTTTGGGGGGAAGGATTTTCTCATTAACTGAATATTATATACTAGCAAATTTTGAATAAGGTTCTTAGATCTGCCAAAATTCAGATCAAAATAAAACAGGCTCATTTATAGCTCTGGCCTGCACTTACATGTTGTAGGTGTTTCAGATGTGTTCAGCTATACATCACATATATATACTTGTGAAGAAAAGCAGTGATTTGTTTCCTCTTCAAAACTTTGCACACAAAAATCGAAGCGGCTCGAATTATACAAGCACTATGGTGGTCTGAACACCATGAATCCAACACCATGACAATTTTCTCTGACAAGAAACAATGCAAGGGAATTCTTTTTGTATTCTACAGTCAGTTGTTTTAAAGAAAACAGTGATAAATCATTTCTAATTCAACTGACATAGATCATTAAAAACAATCTACCTCCATTGTCTGAAGACTCAATAACATATTTGCTTCAGAATGTGCTCAGAAAAATGTAAGCAGAAAGGATGCGTATTTCTGCACTTACATGTAGTTTTCAAACCATTTTTCTTGAACACCATGAAAGAGCTCTTTGTTTTGTTAAGATCGAAGTTCAATACAACTTCATATTTAAAACCTTCTACAAAACAGAAACAATGGCCACACAGTTCAACATCTTTTCTTTTTCTTCTTGTTTATTCAGCTTTAGTAGTGTTGAAGTTATGATTTTCAATCATTCCTTTTAAAAATAAAGTAACAATTGATGGAGGTGCCATATGAATTGACAAAAATACTCTTTTTTATTTTCCATTCCTTTCCTTTCTCCCTCTCTTGTTTTAATTGTCTCAAAGTCTGAAAAGAATACAAATTTTCCCCTAATAGCCACTATTTGCACACACAAGCCTGTTTCAGAGCTATGGTTTGCAAAGGCTTAGGCTACTTCAAGGCCATGCAGCCTCTCCCAAAAGGGCAAGACTTTCCCAGAGGCAAGAAAGAAAGCCTGGCCTTTCTGAAGACAAGCCTACACCTCATGTCCTCTATTTTAATATGATGCTGATGGTAGGTCTTCATTCTAGCTATATTCTCTAGCAGTTCTAAGCTGTGGGTGGTATTTAATTTCACATGGATATCCAGCTAAAAAATAAGACTACGTCATGAATTTATTAATCAGTTAGATTCTATAGACAGACTATAACATAAATGTCATACACTGTGTCATAATATAATCATCAATATAGGGGTGATCACAAATATCAATCACATGTCTGATTCTTCAGGTGTGCTAAAATTGTGGGTTTTTTCAGGTTTCTAGGACAGTATCTTTTTCTTGCTGTTTTGCATACATTACCATTATCTCAAACAGCATATTGGCTTCATCTCAGAAGTTTCAGTCAGCTCCTGCGGTGATATCAGCAGCACACAAGTGCCTTTAATAAGCTTTCGGAAAACGTAATGAGGAGGATGATTTCTCTTCAGTTCTGCTTGGCTCAGTGCTAGGGCACAACAATGGGATGTCGTCAGAATAAAAGTTTGAATCATGCCATCTAATTTCCTTCCTTTCATTAGTGTTTGGAGGAGGAGGGGGCTGTTGAGACAGCTGGTCAGTAGTGATTCAATTATATGCTCCATTCTCTAGACTTCAGTTCAAGATGTCCTTTGGCAAGCTGAGCAACTGCTTGATGATAGATTTAATAGCTAGGATTTGACAGAGTATGCAAAAGAACATGACTGATTTTGATACATTTTTCAGGCAACTTGCCTTTGAAGGTACACTATAAGCTATGGAACATCTATTTCAACAAAGCTTCCCATTAAGTCTAATTCTCCTCTTCCTTACACAGTGGAAATGATTTGTAACATACACATACACACCCCCACTTGGCATGTGGAATTGTATGGGTCAAAATGAGATGAAAATGAAACTCACAAGAACAAAGGACTCAGAAACAGATCTGTCCTGATGTAATGTTACTTTGGTAGCAATCACGTCTCAAGCAAGAAGGAAAACCTGCAAAGTACAAGTTCACTGAGGATGCTCACGTCAGCCCTGGGATTGTACAGAAAAGGACACAAGGGGCCCCTCAAGAGCCGCAATAGCGTCACCAAGCTCTGATGTCTTTGGGTGTCTAGGGCAGGTGAGCTCTTCCATTTGTGTAATCTGAGCGTGCTGGACTGTAAGGGAAAATAATTTATTCAGCCTTTGAGTTCCAAGAAGCTTGGCTGAGAGCTCTCCCATTCATCTCAAACACAGAGAAAACTGAAGTCAACCTTCTGAAAAAAGAAGGCAGCGGAACAAATAATGAATTGAACCGATATCCCTAACAGACGAGATCTCGCTAATATTTTATGGTCTCTGCCTATCACTGGTCTTTCACTGACCCCCCTGCAACAGTTATGTGAGCTGAAGGAAGGATGGCTGCCAAGGGAGTCCTCTCTGCAGAACAACGCCGCTTCTCACTTCTGATGCAACAGAGTCCAACTTGCATAGCTGGGAGATTCAAGCCTTATCTGTTCTGCCAGATTTTCCTGAGGACTTTAAGATGGGTGAATAAATGACTTGGAGCAGAGGCATTTACTATCTTTTTTTTAGGTTTTTTTTTGCAAGAACCTTAGAAATCTACTTTGTGAGGAATACGAACCTCACGCAGATTCTCATGGAAAAAAGCTGCAAGTATCAGTAGGGCAAAGTCATTTCATTAAAAATCATAAAGCAAGAGACCACATCATTGCATGTCATCAGAAGATGTGTGAAAAAAAAGCAAAATCATTCTATTTTGCCCTTCCTTTCAGGACAGAAGCAACTTAGTGCTGTTATTATGCTTGGCAGTGTTACATGAAAGTAAAAGCTTCTCTTAAATCTCAGTTTTTTAAAAAAGAGGAATAATTTAGTAGTTATAGTGTAACTATACTATTGCAACAAGTATACTGACTACACTGTACTATAGTTAGCATAGCAACTGTGGCAAAAAGTACATTCATACTCACCACGTATAACAATAACTAGCTAAAGCTGACAGGACTTTTTCTGACAATATTAATGAATGTAACTAGTTCCATAAAATCTTTTAATATAGCACTGAGGCTAAAAAGTATAACGGAAATAGAAATCATACTGCCAGAAGGCTGCAAAATAATTTTGTTACCATAAGCTCATAATTTTACGAAACATCCCAATAGATATTTGGTATATGTTTTTCTTATCTAATCCATTCCCAAAGGTAACCTGCAAATTTCTGTGAGATTTCTTGGGGAGGCTGATTTATTGAGGGAATTTTCAATAAATTTTCATTAAATCACACTGGCAAGTTGGAAAACATATCCCAAACAGGCATCTACCATGCTTCATAACAGCATTTTTCCAATTATAATTTAAGTATACTTGATTGTGATTGTGTCTTACGGCAGGAGCCACTCGGGAGTTTTTTTAGCAGGAGATCTGGTAGAAAATACTGGTTTTTCAAAACAAAATATTTTTGTCATACTGGTTTTTAATACTTGTCCCAAAGTAAGTATAGAAAAGGATATTGTAGGGAAATCTAACTCCACTGTTGTGAAAATGCTAGTTTTCTTCTTAAACAGAAGCTCTGAGTATTTTCATTAGACCTCTGTCTGTTCAGAATATTCAGTTTTATTGCTCTTTCTTACATAAAGATTGTATTTTTAACTGGTGTACCTCAATGTTAGGTTAATACAATCTTATATTCAGTTTTATATTACTTTGATTTTTCTTCACTTGACATCATTTCTCTGGAATGGTTAGAGCCTTATCAAAATGGCTGTTTAATCACTGCTGTTTAGTTCATTATTTTCATATCACTGTGATGACTCCTCAGGGAAGCTGAAGCCTGTCAGATGCTCACTTTTCTAAAATGTGCTTGTGTAATATTGCAGACATTAATTTTTAAAGCAGGACAATGGTGTTTAATCTCAGTATTTTCTGCTCTATGAGCACAAGACCTCTTCTAAAGTCTCTTCTTCATCATCCCTAGTTTTGAGCTACTGTGATATTACAGAAAGAGTTCTGAAATGGTCAAATATAAAGCAGAAATTCTCCAGTAGAATAATTATTTCCTTTCAGTAATGCAGGGCACATACCTTCTTTAGGGAAACAGCCCTTTCAAAAAAATCTGTTCCATTTACTTTAGATCTGATTTAAATTTTGACTAGAAGACTGAAGGAATGTTTTCAGTGTATGAAGCTTTGGGACCAAACAAACTGTTCTCACCCCACTCGGGTAATATGCTTCTGCTGTTAAATTTTGTGCTTGAGATATAGCAAAATTAACTGAAGTGACTGGTGCTCACAGAAATGAAGCCCTTAACAGAGCCCCTGAGTGTGCTGTTGAGGCATCTGGGAGCAGCACTGCCTCGAGCAGCAAAAACAATCACAAAAACTTTCTCAGAGAAGGCTGTGTCAAATGTCCTCAGAAAAAAAAATGTTCAAATTCTAAATGCCTGATCTGCTAACAGGAAATAAGTCATCATCAAAATACCAGTGCTGACTAATTTGGCTTCTTATATCAGAAGGAGGGAGGGAGTAACTTGGTTTGCATCTTCACTGCTTCTGTACTTATAGCTCATGATACCATAAACAGACCAAAACAAAGCAGTATTTAATACTAAAACCATAGTACAAAATGGACACGACCTCAAAATAATGTACGGCATTATTTGTGTTGAAGTTTATATAAAGAAAGCTGATATGCATCCATCCATCTGCCATCTCGCACAGCTCTCCAGCTTCTCTCAGCAAGGACCAGCTTCTGCAGCAACCTGCTGGCAGCGAGATGGACGCGTGCCACTGCTTCTCCAGCCATCCCTAGGTTTGGATGTTATAAGAGAAGGAGTTGTCTGAATTTCTAGTATATGGGAGAAACATAACTACATGCAAACACAAGAGGTGGGGAAGAACACAAGGTGATGAAGTTTTCCCCTGTGATACATCACTAGATCTCAAGAAGTTGGGAACATTTCCTTCTGCTTAGATTACAAGACGGATTTAATTTCTTTGCCTTCAAAGTGCTATAGATCTGTCAAGCCTCACATATTATGTCTCATTCTTATACATTCAGACTCTACCCCACATTCAATAAATATTTTCAGTGCATACATTGACTGCATTGGCCTCTGGACCCACTGGTGTTGCATAGAATAAACTGACAGGCACAAATACAGATTCTTTGTATTTGCTATTTTTTTCACAAGTACTGAAGTTGCACAAAAATGGCCTCATTTTTTTCCCCTAAAATCTGGTTTACTTTCTTTACAAATGAGAGCTGAGATTCTTTTATGGTTGAAAGTGTCCAAGGAAATGGGGATTTAAGGCAAAACCTTAACATCATGCCAGCCAAAATATAATCAGAGCCCTTCTTTGTCAAAGGTTCCAGTAGGACAAGGTTAGCACCCCATTGAGAAGTGGGTTTTTTACACTATTTTTGACACTATTCAAAAACAGTTCTATACTTGTTGTTAAGCCTCCTAATCCGTAGCACAACCTCAGCCCTCTGTGCTCTGTAACACAACTGACAATATATAAGACACTCAAAACTTTAGGGTAATATCATTCTTTCATAGTCACACTCAACTGATGTTAACAGGATAAAACCAACACGACTGTAGAATAAGTATCAAATAAAATGAATCAAAATTCTGGGTTTCAATAAAGTACACCTTATATACAGCATATGTGTGTTGAGGGGAGTTGGCAGCCCAGGAGAATTCATAAAGAATTACATTCCTTGTTCTGAGTCTTACAACAAGCCTTCAAAGACATATGGAAAGCTATTCCTTTTGTAGTATATGTTTTACTATACAAACTCATCCACAAGTCCATCTAAGTATATCCTCACCAACTGTCACACCAGGACCTAAATCACATAACTAGATGATTCATTTAATCTTTCAGAAAATAATCTTAATTTCTTAATTTATGTAATAATAAATAGCAACTAACAACTTCACGGTGATCTCAGCAGCTCTACCCAATTTCTGTACAAAGTCTAATACTCAGAAACTGTATCAATCAAAGCTGCTATCCCTTTGGCCTACCATATAAACATACATACATATGCTAAATAGAATATGGTTAGTGAAGATCTTCCACTAAATAAGAATGAATTGAGGATTCAGATAACCATCCAACACAATAAATTATTCCTATTACAGTCATCACTTCAGTCAAACCTGACAGTGAAGCTTTTAACCTGCTACAGAGACAAGAAAATATCCTACACCTGTTGTAGTGTAAGTCTTTTTTTTCCAAACACAACACTCAAGTACAGACGCACGCACCTTTCCAGAAAAACACCCCATCACGTCTTCTGAAGTGGAAAAAAGTCCTTTCCTGTGAAACATGTTTGACAAGCCTCTGCTCTCAAAATATTTTCTTGCTGTGTATTTCTTACAAAGTCTTCTGCAACATATGTGTAAAATACCCACCGTAAATTCATGAACCACTTTGTAAGGTCTGAAATTGAAAATAGGTGTAGTTGGAAGAATATCAAGCAAAATGCAGAAAATCTTAAAATCTGTAAATTCAGTCTTTTTCACAGGGTGAAGGCCTCTAGAACTTGTATATAGATCAATTTATTGTGGAAAGCCCTGTTGTCTACTTTAGCTTGCTGTAGAATTTATACAAGGCAAACTTTTTTGTTGGAGAAAATCAGAAACAGTTACTGTACTCAACACTTTTCAACATTTTCCGAGATGCACAAGTCCTTACTTCAGTTAACTGTGTGCTTCAAAGGCAAAGAAGTACCAGGCAAACTCACTAATTACAGAATTCAATACTATATTTAAAAGAAAGTGTTTTAAAAGCTTTCCTGCAACAGTAAGCTGTTTCCCAAAGGAATGTAGACAGCAATAAGAAATGAAATATCTTAGAATTAATTACTAGCTTACAATTGCAGGAAGCGGTATCTACCAGAGAGGAAAAAAAAGGTATGCATTTGGCTAAGTTTTTGTAATAATTCATGCTTAAGTAAATGTGAAAAGGGAAAGTGAAAAAAAGCACATTCAGCTAAACATTTTTGTTTTTCAGAGAAAGGATGCCCAGCAGTTGTAATAATAGGACAGGGAAAGTATTCCTAGTTGGCATTGCTTCCTTCACATTCTCTCTGTGTCTGTTACTTAGCCGTATTCAACGTCCAAATTAATTACTGAATAAAGTTTTTGTAATGCTGACAGAAGGAGATTCCTAAGACAGCAGACAAAATATTGCCATTTCTTGTGAATCTCTCTAAACAGTGTTTTGGCCAACAAGTTTAGATAATTTACCATTGTATTTTATATGGGTACAAAACTGATCCCGGCATATCACTCTAAGAGACTTGAATGAAATGGGAGTGTAGTATCGCCTGGAAGGCTACACCTGACACTGGCTGTTGTCTCAGAAAGCAGGTCCACCTCAGCCTCTCCATTTTCAAAACATCATGGTTTGCATGGACTCAATTTTACATATTGAGTGCATGTGCAGTAGAAATACCGGTATTTACTGGAAGTGCTTTATATAGAGATCAACTGTATTTGTGTTCACTGAAAATTTTGCTATGTCTGTCTGCAGCAGCTGTTTAGGACTCTACGCTGAGGAATGAGGCAAAATATCCTGCCTTGACTACAACACAATTTGGAAAGTTGGGCTGATAAAGGTTACTGACCTTTCCAACTGCCCACTCGCCTATTTATATGACAAGTGCATGCCCGAAAATCAGGGCTTTCCCCTATTTCTTCCTCCCTTTTCCCAGTCATTTCCCTTCCTGAGGCAGCAGCCTTATGTCTGTAGCCCTTCATCTTTGAGATGGTACAATTCAGTTTTGCTGGGGTTTTTTTGTACTGTTGAGAAAACACAAGTCAAATCCAAAAAGCAGAAAGATCTCAACAGATCTAGTTTGGGTGCCCTTGTAAAGCACTGAGAGAAGGAGACACAAACATCCCCCTCAACAACTGTCTTTGGGACTTGGAGGAACAAGAGCAGGACTCCTCTCATTGCATGCTTAGAAATGTGTTCAACCAAGATCCCTTGTTGAATCAATCCTGCATAGCCAGGAAGACTCACATTTAACCCTGCCTGGCTGGAAGTGCAAGTGGCTCCCAGATGAAACAGCAACTATACATCTTGTTACACATGGCTTTCACAATTCCAGGTATTTCTAGGGGAGAAAGATTGCATGTGGGAAACAGGGAGATAGGGTTTTTAGGTGAGAAAACATGAGGAAAGTAAGTCTTTTTAGACATGATGCAGTTTTACAGAGCGGCTCTGGTTTTACAGTGAGGGGCAAATAACTTCCTAGTCTCTAGTGCGTGCCTGTAAATTCAAATTTGCAGCCAAAGACTAGAAATGCTTTCTCTAGTTCACCAAACAGATAAAATTTCAGACTATCTCAGAATACAGGAAATGTAACAGCTATTTCAACATTTTCCAGGGAAAAGATAGAAGAGTTCTCTCATTTAATTTCTTTGGTTTTACACCATTTCAACAGGCAAAGTCTCAGACAGAGTATTCAGTACTCCTCAGTGAATTATCCTATATCAGATGGGACATCCATTCTACCATGACTGAGGTGAAATTATATTTACAGGAAGACAGACAAAGCAAAACAAAGAAGACCCTCTAGTTTCTAAAAAAACCCCTTAGTTTCTGGCAATAGCATTGCTAGAAAGTACCATTGACTTTTAAAGAGGTTTAAACTCTTAAATGCCTTGCTACTTTTGAAAACAGGACATGGACTTCTAATTGAATAAAGTATATTAAAAATTGTACATAGGGTAAAGCTAGATAGCCATATTTTTTTGTGTAATTGTCATGCTTCTCAGAACCATTTTAAAACATACACCTCTTGGGTTTTGACGGAATATTTTATGTACAGCATTGTTGCAAGTCCATTAATCATAATTTTTGCTATGTTGCTCCTACCTGGAAAGAATGAGTCTGTAATTGAAAAGGCAAACTTAGCATTTATATTGGTAATAACACAGCTTCATTGCCATTCTCCTCAAAAAGAATTTGAACATTATGGTGAACCATATCACATTGATAAGTTAATGGAAGGGAAGTAAAGCTTTCTCATTACCAGGCTCCCGTGAGCCAAGTCATTTGTTTGTTGAGCAGAGCCTTCTATTGTGTTGGAACAATTACTTTTATGCCCAGATATGATAACTCTTTGAAGCAGTACCTGGGAGACACACGTGATCTAAATTAGCAGAGGAGTAACACAATGTTGGCTGATAAACTAATCTAATTTGCTATGCACTTGATATTTCATTGTTGTGGGTTTTTTTTCTTCTGGTGGTGAAAGCCATGGACTCTGGTTCAAATAATTTAACTCAGCAGAGCAAATTACTTATATCAAAGACGAAGTTTGAGATTATAAGTTTATTTTAGAATCTTATGTTGAAAACATAATGCTGTGCTCTAGCTTTTTTAGCTATCTAGGGATTAAAACAGAGTTTGAATAGAGGCTTGTTATGCTGGCAGGTATGTATGTTATTCTAGAATACTTTTTCAGGCTAAAAACTTCCAGTGAACTCCTGAATCACATTGTGATTTGGAGAAGGAGGTTATGGATAAGTGATACAGCAAGACAGTGAAACAGTCTTCATTTATCATAAATTACAGGTAGCATTTAAAGATAAGTCACATGAAATAAAGGATGGATGGAACGTTCTGAGAAATTGCTAATATCATAAATTCAACAAAATTACAGACTGCCACAAAGTGGTTTGGTACTTTTCAGTACCCTATGTGCCAAGTAAATATCTATGTACACCTAAACTAGGAAAACACTCTAATCAATACCTTTAGTTACAGGCTTAGGGAAGTATTTTCTGAAGCACATAGTCTTCAAAACATCTTGGTGGCTGGGATTATGCCTAAGTGATTTTTTTTGACCAACCTGTACTTGTCATTGGTAAAAATTCTTATTGTTATGTAAAGCAGCAACAGTGCCTATATACAATTGTACCAGGGTACCCAGGTTCCTCATGAATTCGGAGTCAAGAGTAATACACATTGCAGGGAAATGAAACAAAACAAAACAAACAATTCAAATGTAACTTTAAACTTCTATGTGTTCATATTCAAACAAAAAACCCAAACAGATTCTGGTACGAGTCTCTGTTTGCTGAGGCTTCCTCTAGTTTTATTCATTGTACAGGTAAAAGCGGGTCCTCTGACTTCAGACATTGATCAATATGCCAATATACTTGATGAAAAAGTCTTGTGCCCTGAATAAAATGATCCTGACAAAGAAGGGAACAAAAGATTATACTGCTATACAACTCCATGGTTCTAAAGAACTTCAAAGCTGTTTTTTTTTCCTTAAAAAAATAATAAATTAATAAAAAGAAAAATCTGATGTCAACACAGTGCTTACCTTTGACACTTTGAGGAGCAACAAGTGGACACAGTCTCTCACTAGTCATAGTTATCTGGCCTGCAGAACAGCACAGTTTTTCAAGGTGTGGAGGGAGAAGCCAGTCTGATAAGTAACCAGAGAGTTCTGGCCTCTTCCATATCCACTAGAGTTGCCTTAAGCAATCAAGCTTTTATACTTACTTATGGCCACTAAATGACCTCTCTGCATGCATCTGGCAGACAACCCATTCATCTACATGACAGTTTTTTGGTGCTGTCCAGTTCCTGCCTCACTTTCCTGAGCACTGAAGATATGAAGAACAAACATTAAAATGCTGTTCATATACCAGTATTGGAGCTGTGCCATTTGTTGGGCATCACTACAGTTCATCTCCTCCAACCATTTTGACTCTCCCGTTTCACTTAAATCTTCTAAAAATCCTCATCTATTTCACACTCTTTCTCCTCTGATCACTACCAGAAGAGGAGTACATCACTGACAAGATGATGCCTTGACTTTTGTCACCCTGAAATCTGCAATGGTCTAAGTTACACGTAGCTTCTGCTTACTGACTGTAATCTTAGTTGCTTTACTTTCTTCAATAATCCTGTTTCTCAATAGGATAAGTGGGGAATAGTTATTGCATGTTCATGATGTTTCAGGAGGTCCTCCAAAGTCCTCTAAAAAGAAATAGCAAGTGTTTCATTCCACTGAATTACTATATATGATACAGAACATTGATTCAGAAAACTACTTTTCACAAATCATTCTCTCTTTGCTCTTTTAGCATTTATCAATAGGTAGTAATGAAAACATGGAGTTTCAAATTTACTTTTATTTCAGATCCCTGGTACAATTTTAAGAATTATTTTACAGTAAACATTCCAGCACATGTTCTTCATTTATATGTCAATATTCACTAATGCTGTGGATATAAACCCATCTTTTTTCTCTTGCAGGTTTCTTGTACAGTACCCTACAGAGCTGACTAACCTGCAGAGAAACCATCAGAATCTTTCCTACCTGCTTTACACTACAGCTCTTCAGTACATCTGAGAGCAGTCAGCTACTGGCTTTTCTTTCACTCCAGTTTCCTTGAATCCAAGTGAAATAGCAAAAATGCGAGAAAAGTGAACTATGCAATTCAGTTGCCTTGTCTACTAACAACATTCCTAATTACTACATGTTGTCATTTCTAGTACCTTTTTAGATGGCCAACTTTTTGGACAAATTTTATAACTAAAAAGCCTAATTGGAATCTTCTTCAAAAGAACAATACTATTGTGTTTGTATTAGATGACTAGTAATACATTTTGTACCTGATGTAGGTTTGTATAAATTTGACACCATAAGCTTAGTAACTTAGTCAAAAAGCACAATTTTAGGAATAACCCACAGTCTTGAAAAAAAAAAAAAAAATCACTGTTTACTTGTCAGCATTGGGAACAGTAATATGAATTCTCTCTCACACACACACCTGTGCTTGTACTACTATTTTTTTTTCCCTTATTACTTGATAAGCTGACAGCAGTTGGCTGTAGTTCCAAGCTTTTATTTCCCTGACAGCCTGGCTTTCTTGCTTGGTTACATTAAAAGTGAAAAATTGGTTTCCAGCTGCACTAAGGACTAGGTTGGGAAGTCCCCAATCATAATGATTCTACATAAGTACAAGGGACACCCATCTCAGCAGGATTTGGCACCAAAGAACACAACTCCATTCACTGTTCAGAGGAAAAGGACTACTATGCCCATAACTTACAACAACTTCACAGGCACAAACCAGCCCTTCCGTCAGTCTTCCATCCCTTCCTGCTCCATGCTAAAAGGAAAATGCAGCAATGTCACTCCACCATGGAGGCACGCAGCATGTGCGGGTGGCTCACAAAAGCACAAGTTTTAGGTCATTTCTGAGCATATTCAGGTATTTCAGCCACATTATCTGATCAGGTCATTTCTCAAGAGGCTCAAGACCATTTGGAGAAGAGTACTAGGGAGGATGGCACAGAGGCTGAGGATAAAAGCTCAGAGGCCTGGCAGAGTAGGTCAGAACTGCCAGGCACGTGAAAGATGATTTGAGGCTTGACTGCCAGCCATTCTTTCCCATTCAAATTTGAATTTCCTTCCTGGGGTAATCAGTTGACACATGTCAAAAAGGAACCTATCTCCATCTCATAATTTAGATAGTGTGTATGAACTTATGAAACAGGGAAAGCGTGACTGTCCATGTGAATCTGTCGTCACTCTGGACACCTGTGCAGTAGAGCTTCCTACAATTGCAGCCCTGGAAATGTTTAGGAAGAAAAAGAAGAGTAAGATCTAGGATATTAAGTGGTCTGCTTCCCTTCCCTCTCCTTTTGATCATAAAGCTGAAATTTTAAATAGTATTTGGGAAATGAATGTTTGACCAACTTATAAAAGGCTCCCAGATTCAGTTCAACATCTGTTGCTTCCTTTGAGACGTTTGAGGAGTTGTCAAGGGTGTTATTTTTTCAATTGAGCAGTTTATTTTTTTTTAATTGCTATTGCTTTATGATATCAGTATAATTTAGCACATTAGGATGGTATAATGACGAGACACTGCATTGCTGCTTCATAGAAGAATAGGACACAGCTGCCTGTGCTTTGTGCAATGCATTGAAAATAACAGCCTTGTGATGAAAGCACATTGAGCTGTTAATCACTTTCTAGTATTTTGTGCACAGAAATATTCTTGAGATGTCTGAAATTAGACATAAGAAGCAAGAGATGGCATCATTTATGAGTAGCCATGTGATAACTATGGCCATCTAATCATATATGTGTAGAAATTGCTCTGCTTGAATCCACAGCAGAAAAGATACCTTGTCTTTCCCTATTTGACATATCTGTTAAACCCACAATTTTCATGCCAAAAGAGTCAGTCCCAAATAGTACAGAAGATGATGATTCAGATGTGCCAGTGTTTAAATGATACAAGTTATTTGGATGACTCCAGATACTGGGGAAAGTACAAAGGTAGAACATGAGATATGTATCCCAGGAGAGACAACTACAGGAAAAAAAAAAAAAAAAAAATAAAAAAAATCAAAGAGTATAAATAGATTCAGAAACAAGAAAGTTCACTTTCTCTATGGCTCTACTGTGAAATATTTCAAACCTGGAGTCTTTTCTAGACAATTTAACCTTCCTTGAGAAAGTTAAGGCAGCATTCATCTTACACCAATCAGTCTCTCGTGTGTATTAAAAAAGAGTGGTTTGGACAGAGAGGACAAATAAAGCTTTCTGTAAAGGACAAGCATTCATTAACATGCACCTGTTTATTCGAATAATCTGGATGTTTAAGACAGAGAACATTAGAAATGTCCTACCAAATCAAGCCAATGGTCCATCCTACCCAGTATTTGGTCTCCAGCAGTGGCAACGGCAGATGCTGTTCACTGAAAGCATGCAAGGCTGCTCACTCTCTGTTGTCTACACCTCCACACTTTCCTTTCCTAGTACCCGCAGTGCAGGTTTGGGTTTTGTTTGGTGTTTGTTTTGTTTTGTTTTGTTTTGTTTTCAAGCAAGGCTTGTTAAAGGGTACCCTCCCTGGTTATTCCCACCAGTTAGGAACTTACTGCATCTGAATATCTATCTCAATTTTTTGTTTCACCCTGCCAACATAAGTGCCTCCTTATGCTCCCATCACATGAAGCTCCCGAAGCTCACTGCTGGATGAGGACAGTATTTTCTCTTATCCATCCTGAACTGATCTGCTAATTTCCTCAAGTGTCCCTTGTTCTAGTACTGTGGGATTCGGTCAACAGCAGTTCAGCGCTTGTCATTGCCCTCGCGGTTTTTGAGCCTCAGCCACACAGCCCCTCCTCAGGCCTCTCTGCTCTAAACTCTTGTTCTTTCCTCATAACCCAGCCATTCCAAGCTCTTAACCAATTTAGCTGCTCTTCTCCACCTGCTTTACTCCTGCTACACCCTTCTTTCAGTTCCAGGCAACACAAAGTCACGCTATAACAGCAGACCCAGGACGTGGGTGAGGGCCAGCAGACAGGTAGTATGTCTGCAGAATAGCAGCAAGCTGGAGGAGGCAACACTGAGTCCCTTGGCACACACTGTGTCACATCCCTTCCAAACACCAGACTGCCAAGAGCAAAGGAAGTGGAACTTCTGTTTGAAGAAATATGCATATTTTCCTATTTTATTATATAAAATAAACTTAAGAATAGAGCTCTAAAGATTTCCCCTCCTTTCTCAACAAGTCATAAATTATAGACTCTAGCACATCAGGCGTCTGCGTGCATCGCTATTTCATTACTCTCAAAAGTTTTCATGCTGTTTTGATCCTGAAAGCATGATGAGCTGAAGTGGGAAAAAATAATGTCTCAAATTAAAACCTTGCGTATCCAAACTTGTCTTGGCTGCAGGATCAACTCCAACTAAACTCTGCAACTTGCTGTGACACTCTTATTCGATACATTTCCTATAATAAGTCAGATGATTAACCTCACGTGAGTATTCCTCTTAACATAGTCTCTCAGCTTGCTATCATCCCTGACTTCGTGTTAGTAAAACAAACTCATTAGGGGCAGAAAAGTTGAGTCCCACAGTACGGTATCTTTTCTGATACTGCATTTTCAAGTCTTAGCTTGCCCTTCTTAATGGGAGGTTCTAAAGTATATAATAAAGTAATACCAATTTTTCCAAAAAATTACAAATTAAATTGACTAGCACACAATCATTTGCAAATTATTCAAATGCATTTGTGTTACAGTTTGAAATTCATGCTGCATTACTCAGTCACCCAGCTTATTCATACAGTAGTAATGAAACTATTATCTGCCTTGCATATTAACTAGTCCAACACAGATCAAAGTATACATCTGACTTTCACCTAACATTTTCAGATTGAGATGTAACTTCTAAGATTCTGACCAATTTAAGAGGAAGGTGATTTGCAAAACTAGCCACCAGAGCCCTACTTGTAAACTTTTATAGTGTGCATGAAATTAAAAATTTGCTTCGAGCTTTGAGCATTCATGCTTCAAAAATGTGTTTTCCACACTTTTTATTACAGAAAAAATATTAAGCATTTTAGGACAAAGGTTATTACAGTCAAATTAAGACCAGCCTTCACGTGAAAATCCACTGGGCATATTGTAATAATTCTGAAGGATAACTGAAATTGGGTTTTCTGTAGAACTGAAGTTCCATACTTGATTTGAAGAGGGGTATTTTCCATGTTGCCTACCACAAAGAAACATAAATAAATTCGAATTAAGGTCAGACTCTCCACAGACTTTTTGAACAGCCACCTGTTATGTGACAGCCAGCCTACATTTACCTTACTGTTGGCTGGTAACTATTACCCAGAGACAACAGCCATGCATGCAGGCCATTTTTTAAAGGTGCCTAATGAAGTGTTTGATTCAAAGCAGAGTGCACAAGAGAAGTTGTAAATACATACAAATGATCAAAAGCCCTTCCATGTTTTTGGCTGTTAGAACATTTCAGAAATTTTTTAAATGGACTCAATGATCTTAAAGGTCTTTTCCAACCTAAAAGATTCTATGATTCTATAAAATGACAACATAAATGCAAAACAACTACTGAGTCACCTTCTTAAAAGCCTTATAGATCTGTATTTTGTTACTCCACTAAGCAGATTGTACAACTGTATTCCAACTATTTGTTTCCCTTTGCTTCCATCTAATAAAGTTGATATCAACATTTTCATCCAAAACACATGATGGATTTGGGGGAAAAACAAACAAATAACCAAAAAAACCAACAAAACCAAACAAATAAAAACCCAAATACAAACAAACAAACAAAACACCACATCATGAGAACTCCATTCCCAATTCACGGTTTCCAGGGCACCATTTTGCTTGCAAGATCTGATTGTAGTCTCAACAACAGGAAATTAAATGGCAGAAAACAAAGCCAATAGCATTTTTCAGTGTGTTACTGGCTCAGCATTGCTGCTTGTGAAACAAAGGACAAGAGAACACTATTGCAGGGAGAAGTAACTCATGCACTCATCAGGTGTCTCATATATGTGATTGGGTATAGAACAATATTCAGATACCTTTCTTTTGTAAATGTTTTGCTGTTGTAATGCAGAATCTTTCAGTGCCAAAATACTTTCCAGTGGAAAAGAAAAGCATTGTTAATAATAGTAGAGGAGGGTTTACTCATGAAAGACGAGCCAGGACATTGCCTAAAACAATGACTCAAAGAAACGATGTCAAAGGCAGTATTATTTCCATCAAAGGCATTATCAAAGATCCTCTTTCTTTTCTAATTCTTTCTTTTGTTTTGCATTTCATCTTCAATTGTCTGAAAGGCACACTTCATCCTTGCAGAGATGGGGGGACAGGGACAAACACAAAAGACACACTTTGGAGCTAGTAGAAAAAACTCCTCCTGAAATTAAATAACAGCCCAAAGTAATCACTTCCACAGAACACACCGAGGATATCAGAAAGTTCAATTCATGATTGCAGCTGTGCTGGTATGTCAAAACTGGTCCCAAAGTTGGATTTTGTTCTAAAATATAGCATTTATCCATAGCCATATTTGTCATAGTAGAAATGACTATTGTATATATGGGTCAAGCTCTATCTGCTACTGGAGACTCTGCATGGTACAAAAGTAACAGACAACATTGGCAAGAGCCTTGTTTTGGTTCTACTCTGTATTTTACAGGGATAATGCAGAATGGCACAATCCCTTTGCAACTAGGCACACTACTGCATTTGTGTATGTTTCATTCAGCTAGCTAGTTAGGATATTAGCATGGGCTTACTCATCAGATTAGAAGGGTTTGCCCTAAAAAAGTTACAGAATGCAGGACACCAGGGAAAAATAAGTCTAAATGAAGAATTTCTCTTTGCTAATACAAATACTGAGTGCATCTCCTGTTCATTAAAGATAAATGCCACTTTTATTCAGTCTGCTTAGCAAACAAGACCACACAAATACATTTTGGGGTGATAGCTTGCGGTGATTAGGAATGACGCATACCGGGACCCAGACAGAGATTCACACAGAGAATCTTGTTCTGGAAAAACGCACAGAGCCTGGCCTATCAGAGAGCTGACCTAGATCGCTTTCTTTATTCACCATTGACAATTTATAGGATTTACAGGTACGGGCCTGGACTAAGATGGATGTTTACATAGGATGTTTTTCCACTAATTGTTATTAAAAACACACTAAACTCAGGTGATGTTTGTCTCACTTGTTTTTCCACTCATTCACAGACCAGGCCCAAGGACATTCACACATCCCATGCACTTGGGGGCGGTTATCTGGCCCAAGGTACCATTCTCACAAGTCTAGGCTATAACTCTTTACAATTATGAGAAACATACTTCTACACAATCTGTCCAAAGCCCTTTATATTTTATTATGATCTGATTATGTTAGTATTATTTCTTTGACCATCCAGATGGTCATGTTAGTATTGATCTTCTTTGATCATCCAGGTGGCTGGAACCACACATCTTGGTTTCTCACATTTTTACTTTCCAACAATAGCTTATAACTTTTTTGTTTAAAAGATTGTATACACCTGTTCAGACAAAACCTGAACAAGCCATTTTCCAACAGACTTTTCAGATTTTTCCTTCTTTTTTTCTGCCCAGAATCATTTAAGCCAGAGTTTCAAATCAGACAATTTTTCTTTATGTATAAGAAAAAAAAAATCACAAGTTATGCCTTGTTAAAAAAGGGTGCCCAGGCAGTGAGGTAGAATATCTAACTGCTTTGCACAGACTGCTGTGCTTTTAGTCAAAAGGAATACAGAAGATTGCACCTCCAAGTTTAACCGATCATACAAAGCTCAAGGAGCCTTTGTGAGAAAAGGACAGGAGTCAAACCCCAACTTTTGATAAGCAGGTCAGGCATCTGTAGCATAAGCAGAGACGAAGTGGCTTCTAAGCGGCAAGTAAACACAAAACTATACCTTAAAGATGATGGATAAGATCTTTTCCTGGAGACCTGAATTGTGTTTATTCTTTTTTAAAAAACTGCCAGACATAACACAAGTCTAAGAGAAAGGATTCATTCTACAAATCTCCTGACACATAAGCAGGAAGTATGAAGGTAGCTTATTTAAAACCCCTTTTTTATTTTACTGCCTTGCCCTGCAGAAGTGTGTTCCTGCATTTTGAGTTATATCTTAGTTTATATTCAAATAAAATCCAGCTTTATAGACTGAAAGCCTCCCTGTGGTTTTTGATGAGGCAAACCAATGTCCAATCTTTGGGCTATGTGGGAAGCCTGTCACAAAATCCCAAAAGCATAGCTACACAAGATGTCATGGAGGAGTCGTGCACTTTGAGTGAAAGAGTTGTTAGAAAACACACTGCTAGGAGCAGGCAATGGTGTGCTAGAAGCCTCTTTCAATTTGACCTCCTCTGCATGGGAGTATTCATTCATATATATCCCCTCTTCCATGCTCCGAATCTTACCTCTATTCTTGCATAGCAGTCAAGCTTAATGAGAGAAGTTCAACCACCAATGAGGACCTCCAACCCAATGGAGCTTGGGTCCTCTCCCTTGAAAATGTTGTGGAGTAGGTGTTATAACAGGTGATGCAGCGGATGATCTCATAAAATAACACCTGCAAGCATATGAGGTAAGAGAAAGTTAAAACTGGCTTTTCTTGGTTTCTTTCTTTTGTTTGTTTTATATTACATATATTACATACAAGAAAACTATTACTATTTTTGGATTATCAAATACTTAACATTCCTTGGGTTATATTTCAGCATACTTGAAGCTGACAGAAGTAAATTTATCGAGACTCATTGAGCGTAAAGAGAAATACGCTTAGAAACTCCGTGAAGGATAGAACTGTTGAGCATTTGATTGGACAAAAGATAGTGGCAGCAATACTGCATTCATTGCATTCTTCACATCCACTTCCCAGAGTGTTTTTAAGGTTACTTTTTACCAGTATCATGAAACACATACTTTGTACATCTCCAATTACAGATTCCCTAAACTACAGTTCGTTTGCATTGCAGCTGGGGGATTTTTGGTGTGGTTTGGGTTTGTTTTGTCTTGTAAATTAGCAAGCTTTCAGTCAATTGAAAGTTGCTTCTGGAATTCACCAGATGTAGGCTTTTAGTTTAAAATCTTCCTGATCACCAGCATGCACAGAGCCCAGTAGGTGGAAGCAAGTTTGTCAGTCAAGGGTTGGTGAGGTTTGGCCTATGAACAGAGGCCCTCAGGCAGTGGTTGCTAAGGTGGGTTTTTCAACACGGGTCATTCTGCCACCATCCAGGAGAAAAGCAACGTTTCCATTCTATTTCCCTGTTCTGTGAAAATCTGCTCCTGCAAAAGGGTTAGAGAGACAGAAACAAGTAAGTATTAACATCAGTTATATAGTATAGGCAAGCATTGAAAAGGAAAAAAATGGGGTCAATTGTTCTGGAGGAGAAATCCAAGTTTTGGCTTTTTTTGTTTGAAGATTAAACAATGAGAAAGTTTACACTGAATTAAAGCCAATATTTCATATCGTACTGGGAAAGCTTCATTTTTTTTGCAACAAAAGTAGGGATGTTTAAAAAAAAAAATCAATTTTTCATTAACAGCATATAGCAAGTTACAAAATATTAAATCCAGTGTCTGTTTCTTTTTGGACCCTATTTAGTGAAATCTCATCAACAGCCTCATATGCCAGCATGCTGCCTATGAAGACTGTGAGTTGGGCAGGTTTGTGGTGTTTGCCCAAAACTCCACTGCCCCACCATTTGGAGCAACAGCTCCAGGTTCTTTACTTAAAACTGGTTGTTTTGTGGGGTTTTGTTGTTGTTTGAGGGTTGGGGTTTTTTGTTTGGGCGGTTTTTGTTTGGTTTTTTGTGGTGTTTTGGGGGTTTTTTAAGGTACTTTTTAAAATATACTACTACTTAATCTTTGCTGCTACCAAGTAAGGAGAACTTTTCAACCATGTAATATAATGGTGTTCAAAATAAACAGCTGCAGGGTAAAATTATGTGCTATGGAAAAAGTGTAAGGATTTGATACAAAACTCAGTGTGGGGAGGAAAATTTTTAAATCGTATCCGGCGCACAAGCCTGTAGAGCCCGCGCTAGGCCGCGGCGCGGCCCGGGGGCGGGCAGGCCCTGGCTCCTCCCGCCGCCCAGCCAGGAGCGGAGGAGCGGGGCGGCTCCCGGGCCACGGGGCCGGTCTGTCCATCCCGGGCAGAGCTGAGATGGGGCCGGGCAGGGCCCGCTGCGGTAACGAGCTCCCGGGACGGCGTGGCGCAGCCCCAGGTGAGGTGCGGGAAGCGTGGAAGGAGAGTCTGTCAGCGCCGCCGGGGTCCCGAGCGGGCCCGGGCCGGGCCGCAGTTGCCGGGCCTCGGTGCCCCTCATGCGGTTGTTATCTTTTTCGCTCTCGGAGACACGAGGGAAGAATTAAGCACGCACAGTCCCGGGTTTCCAGTTTTACAAATCAGGATGGCTGTGTCATCATCATTATTCTCTAGTTTCTTGGGAATTTTTTAGCTAAAAAATAATTATTTGAGGGAAGTATCATGTGCTGGGGAAACACATACACTAATAACAGCTGAAATACAGGCACATGCCTGCTAAGCTTCCACTGTCTTAAAGACTTCATAGAATGTCCTGAGTTGGAAGGGACCCACAAGGATCATCAAGTCCAACTCCTGTCCTTGCACAGGACAACCCCACAGTTCACACCATGTGTCTGAGGGTGTTTTCCAAATGCTTCTTGAACACTGTCAGGCTTGGGGTCGTGACTGCCTGTTCCAGTGCTTCACCACCCTCTGCTTGAAGAATCCTTTCCTAATGTCCTAAACTTCCCACAGAACTTTAGAAAGAGGCATATCTGTAATTACCTTGCGGCCAGCCCTCCATGGCACCTCAGGGATCAGCAGGCTCAACATGTGCTTCTCCTCAGCCTGGGCTGCCATGTTGTTCACAGCTCCCAGATGGCTCCCCACAGCCCTGCAACTGGAGAGCAAAATCAAGAGGCCATAAAAACTGTCCAGCTAGCACAGAATTTCCTCTTTTACTGCCCCAAACCAGCTGTATCCTGTCAGGGCCATGGGCTACTGCTAAACCCAAGTAGCCTCATTAAACCTCACCAACACCTATGGGCCAAGGAGCTCTATTTGACCTCTGCTGGAAAGCCTCATTTCTTGCCTGAGCTGTATGAGAGGGTTGCTGGGTTCTGGCTTAAAGTGTGGACATGCTGCCTTGACTTCAGCCCATCCCTGTGGCCCTGCCTGGTGATTACTGGACCTGATCTTGACCTGTTGTTTGATTTGCAGATTTGGTGTCACACTGGCTTCATTGCTGTGGTATTTTCCTGTAACCTAGACTTCTGGTTTATTCTGGCTGTTGTTTCTGGGTCTGTCTTACCTTCCTGGGAGAGGGGGAACAAGCGTAAGCTGGTGAGGCCTATGCCCTACAGGTGCCCCTTAGCTCCTGATTTGCCTTCTCTTAAGCAGCAGCTATGTTCTCACTGCTTTCTGGTAGCAGCCTGCTGTACAAACCTCATATTTGCTGTTGCAGCATATGGCTTCTTGGTGTGGCACAGCAGTGCTATTCCATATGTCATTGGAGCTTAGCTGTGAGCCAGCTGTGCTGTTATAACAGGAATGTGATTTTGTTACTTCTTGATTGGGGGAAGCTGGAGGGGATGACTATATGTGTGTATATATATATATATATGTATATATATTCGTTTCTTTCCTTCATTTCTTTATGCAACACAATGTATTAGGATAAATTTTACTGAGAGTATGTGCTTATATATTTACACACACACACTTCAAAAAAAAACCCACACCATTTCCATGACCTTCTTAAATAATTCGAAATGTCAGACTCTGATGCTTGAGATCAGCTCATGCATTTATACTGCTCCACTGAGCTAAACAGGAGTGCGTTAATAGTGGTAGAAAGTAAAATTTTGTATATCAACAACCAATAAGTGTGTAGGTGACAACTGCTGTAGAGATAAGCCAGGCTGTCTCAGTTACCAGTTATTGCTAGCTGGGTCTAGTAGAAAAAACAAATCATCTTGGTATCAGACCTCAAAAAGGAAAAATACTGAAAAAGTATCATGGCAATTCCCAGAAAATACTTTACAGATCTTGGTTGTGTGAACATATGCCACAGCAGCAATGCAGTATGCTCTGTACCTTAGTGTTTTGCCAACAGTTTTTCCTTCTGCTAGTACTTCTAACACATCTTGATTTTTGAAAAGGAGTAGCAGCATGCTGAATCTGCCTTGGCAGAAAAATACTTTTGTATCCAAAGTACTTAGCTGCCAAGAAAGATGGACTATAATCATATGGTGTTGTATGTAATAGGACCACACATTAATTCCATAATTTTGATATGCACTCTCTGCTGTATCAACAGTTGAACAAAAGTTTCCACTTGCATCAATACATAGCCTTCAGTGGTTTATAACATATGGCAACATATTTCTGATATTATACTGGGCAGCTAGCCCTTACTGGTTTGTCCAAATCTTGTCCCAAGACTGCCAGCCAGAGCTGTTCTGCACAGTCTCTGCATAGCTCTGCAACATCTGCTTGGGCTAGCATCAGTATCAGCAGAAGTCAGCCCCATACTGTTTTATTAAATTCTTCAAGGCAAGTGGTTAGGATTTCTTCTAGACCAGATGGAGTCTAACATGATACAATATCCCTCACATTTAAACCTCATCCATTTGATAGACTTTATAGTGTAATGACCAACATGTGAGGCCTGTTATTTCTTCTGTGTTTGTCACTGCCTTGGCATGGCACACTGTACCAGCTGGAGAGGGAGTTGGTTAATGGCACCCAAAATGTTTTCCACTTCTCTGCACCAAACTGCAGGAATCCTCCTACACACCCACTTATTTACCCAGGTAAGTGAACAACATAGCTGTAGCATTCAGTAGGGCTGCTTGGGGACAGGTGAGCTTACCTGAGCAAGCAGACATGAAGAATTAGGGCCCCATGTAAGTTGCTTAATGTGAGATGGTTCAAAACTCTGCTTCAGCCTTCATCGTCCATCCGTCAGCACCAAACTTCATCCCCTTAGATACTTAGTCTTAATGCTACTAGAGGCTAATTCAGCCACAAGAGAACACTTTAACTGGACCATGCTTTTCTTTTGCCTCTGAAAGTCAGTGTAGTTGATGGAAACCTGGCACAGGTTCTGATTGCTGGCCATCTTGCTGTGCCCAGGTGGATTGTCAGGCAAACAGAATTGTTAATCTTGGATTTTCACATTTTTTTTTCTGCTTGTTACTAGATACTCTCTGTAACTGCAAGTATATGAAGTATATGCACAAATTCTGCTCTTGCATATTGAATCTAAAAAAACCTCTACCATTTCCATTGCAGGCCATTTCCATGTGCATCAAATTAGAGGAGAGCAGGAAGTGCCCATTTAATTTGTACTGCTGATGCCTACCATCCTACACTCTGCTTACTATTAGAATTATTAGAATACTCTTTCCTAGTATTCAGTCTTAAGGCATATTTTCTGTGGGCAGGCAGAAATGCGGTACCTCATTTGTCTAGAGTAGTCTTCTTTGTGCTAACTTGGAGGTTACTCAGCAACTCACCTTTGATGAATGAATACCAGGAAGCTCTTGCAATAGCATTCTGTTCAAGAAATGTCATCTGCGGTTTTCCATAGATTCAAGGACCTTAAATGATACTTTACCTTCTGCCTGGTAAATAATTGATATATGTTTGATAAGGCAGATGGAGCAGGAAGATTTCTGTTGCCTGACTCTTCAGGCTGCTGTATATTTTCTCAGGTTTTGGCAGTGCTAAACCAATAAAAAATATATATTCATTACAAGCTCAAGCAAGTCATACATTTCATACACAGAAGAAAATTAGTCATACTCTCAGAATGAGGCAATTTAGAGGGTTAATTTGCCATAATGGGACTTAATATTCTGAAAACGTGGTAGACCACAATAATTTTAACAGATTGATTTTTTTCCTACCACTTTTCTCGACTTTGTTTATCATTTACACAAAATAAAAGTTGGAAGAACTAGCTTGCAGCTAATCCAAGTTGTGAAGTGTGTTATATATTGTATTCTTAAACCAGTAATGATGAAGTTATTGCCTTAGTTTTTTAGTACTTTTATTATAAAACTGAGATACTCATTTGCCCTTAAAATGTAAGGAGGCATAAACAAGGGTCAGTGGATCTCCCTCTATAGATCTTCCTATCACTGTATCTAGAACTATTAAATACTTTTGAGTGCCACAGCTAGAACATGTGTACAGTTTCACCACCTCTTTCATTTATTTTCTGTCTTTAAGATATACTATAGAATTTAAACTCAACACAGGGAATGTCCAGAATTGTAATGCTCCAGCAGTTAAATCTAGGAGAATTACTTGTACATTAAAAATCAGTGTAGAATTAAACAGTAGTATAAGAGGAGCTGTCACCAGATTAAAATGCAGGATTTAGCGATTCAAAATGTGTGCTGGCTTGTCTGGAACCCAATTTTGTCCACCTTGAATCTTGCAGCACTTTTCTTTCTTTAACAAACTTAGGAGAAATAAACATGTATGTTACTCAGACTGAATAGAAAATGATTATGTGGCATTCCAACACTTCCCAGAATGTCAGTGTCACTTGCTATGTGCATTAGCTGCTGGATGGCTCTGAGGATCTCCCTCAGACCAAGACTTCTTAATTCCCATACTTATGTGACTTCTGCACAGGACTGCTGTAGCTCTGTTCTAGTGTTCCAGCACTGCATTCCACTTCTTTATCTAAAAGAAGGTATTCTGGAGTGATCTGAAAACTCAGATGTTTGCTATGAAAAGCCTTTAGTTTCTATCCTCAATTCAAAACACTTCACTTAAAACAATTATTAAACTGCAAATAATGGAATTTTCAAGTGAACTTTATGTATTAATACAAAACGCTGAATCATACAATTATTTTCCTACTTCTACCTCATTTTCATTCATATTGGGTCTTCACTAATCCAAATCAATGCTATTTGGACTGAGAAAGCACATTAAGAGCTGTCTTCACAAAATAAGAGAAAATGCTGTACTAATTCTCATTTACACCCCTGAAAATACAGTAATAGGACTAAATGCTGTGATGAAAACTTAGAAAAATCATCTGATTTAGTAACAAAAGCAATATGATCCAAAGATTTTTATTTGCTTATATGAAGTCTATGCTTTGTCAGCTATTTATATGTTATACATTACTATATACATTATGTCTGATACAATAAATAACCCACACAGATTACATTATCAATGAAAATCAATACAATATATGTGGAGTCAGGTTCTTAGTGATATAATAAAAAGCATGTTCATAAGTGATCTTCTGATTTTCTTCAGTTTTGAAATCCACCTTTGGTAAATGTTCATTTTAATAACACCTAAGTGCATAAACAGTCACCAGAAAAAGGCCAGTCACATTAAAATTATCTCTGGCACTTGGACGGACATTTAAATAAAGATGTTTTCTGCCATTCCCTAGTCTCTAGACATCCACATACTTGGAAGTGTTGGAAACACTGGATGCTAGGCATTGTGCTATGTTATCTGTTTCCCTATTGAGCTATTTGAGTTTATGGGAAGGGATTTTGTGCTCACTTTTGACAACCAAGGTATTTATTATGTTGTTTCACAGAATCCATCCTTCTGAAGGGTTACCATACAGTCTAACACTAGAAATGGCTAACATTACATAAATTCTTTTGTATTTTTTTTTCAGGCAGATTAAAAAAAAAAAAAAATCTTCAAATAGTTAATCCAGTAATATCTTTATATCTTTTATATCTTTGCCAAAAGTGCTAAACTGCCCTTTTACCTGTATGGATATGAAAAGACATGATCTTGCTGGTGGTGACATTTTTTCTCTGGGAAAGAAGCTGAAATAATGTTCTAAACGCAAATAGAGTACAGATGACTTGGGCCTTTTGAAAATAACTCTCTTTGTATTGATTCACTTCAGGAATAAAAGCCTATAGGACTGATTGAAAGTCAGCCACAAGCACAGAGGAACCACAGCAGATTTTTTGCACAAGTGGCTTGAAGGCTCTAATAAATGTCAGCTGTGGGTGGCAGGAAGGGAGAATTACCTGGCAGCTATGTATCTCCACACACCTCAACCTTTTTATTCTGGCTCCTGAAGACATTCAATTTAGTTTAAAAACACCCTTTTATAGGTGAGGGTTTTGAAAGTGAGGATGAAATAATTGTTTAATAAAGTGATCATTCGAGCGAGAAAATAAGAGAATGGTAGCAAGCATTTTAAGAAAACTTTTACCAGTGTTAGGGGGTAGGTATTTGCAGTGCTTAAATGGGACCAGCAAATTACATACTTTGGTGCCTTGAATATACCCCTAATGAAGAAAAGTGTTATTTTGTTTTTGTTGTTGTTGTTTTTTGTTTGGTTGGTTGGTTTTTTAAAAAGACAATGTGAACTTAGTTGTCTGACTCACCACCTTAGAGAGAGTACATTGTCTCTAGAGCTTTTTGCAGAAACATTAATTCACCTTAGTTAATATTTAGTATTAAATAATATCTTTTTAACTTTCCATAGCTAAGCACTTGCTAGCCTGCTTGCTTTTCACACTGTTGACATAGTTAAAATCTATCTTTACTATTTCCCAGTGTGAGCATATCCACCCATGGGACGCTCATATTTCTGCCCAACTGGTTGCCATATTGAAAGACTGCCAAATACTAGTGGGCACACATAGATATTATAACTATTGCTGAAAAAAAAAAAGGGGGTCTGAACCAGCTAAAATGCTCTTCAGCCATCTAAATAATCTGCTACAGGGAAAGTAAAGACCAGAATCCTACACGAGACTTAGACTTAGAAGGAGATGACCGTAAGAGGACAAATGGTGTAATTTTTGTGCGGCTAAATTTAGATAATGTTTCCTTCTTCTTTTAGTCAAGTTTGTTAAATAAGATTTTCATATTTTTTCATGATCATATTCAATTTAGGATCGCACATAAAGGGCTGAGAACATTGTCAGTTCATTCCAGATATGGATGACTGGTGGAAAGTCTCCTACGTGTCCTTACTGCTGTCTTCCTTGCAGGGAAACTGCAAGTCAGGCATTAGTTCAGCTGAATTTAGACAGAGACCTGTTTGATATAACAATGTTGTGTGCCCAGCATTGTATCATCTAGATATCCTAAAACCAGCAGATATTAAATTCACTAGATTCTTTCAGATTTTTGCATGGTAGGTGCTGGTGTTGCAGGCACATCAGCCAGTGTTAGAACCCCATGCATGTCTATAGTACAAGTCCAGCTGAAAAAGTTCTTCAGATAGTTTTTTTTCTCCTCTTGTTTTTAGTTCATGTTGACGACAGGGCGAGAGAACAGAATCGTAGTGTCTGCTAATGGCTATATCATTTTTAACCTACTAAAATCAATCTGGTACCTCAGTTCAGTTCCTAAATTGACATCATAAAACCCCCATCAAATTCAACATCACACAGCAGTCTACGTACAGGTAAGAAGGCAGTGAGCACAAGGGTCTAACGAGCTTTCTGTGAAGACACCACTGTAAACATGCTTTACGCTGTCAAATGATGGTTTTAGTAGTCACTTTTGAATGTTTGTTTACATTATTATTAATAAGATATTCATTATGCAAGCACGGAAATCAGAGCTTTTCATTTAAGAGTCAACTGAGCTGCTTCAGAGCAAACTGTGTACACAAGAAACAGTTGCAAAGCACAACATTCAGGCTGATTTAGCTTCTGTAGCAAATAAAAACTTGATTTAATAGAAGGGTTTCAGTGGAGCAAAGCCTTATCCTTGAATGGGCAGCAAAATCTGGCAGTTTTTCCAGGATCATTAACAGGGCTTGTAAGAAGTACTACTCAACAGGCGAAAAAAAAAATGAAGGAGATTGAAAGCTGGCTGTTAAAGAATGCAGTCTCTTTTGGATTCCTAGCAAGGCAGGCTCTTCTGATTGTGTGTCATCTCCTTACTCTGATGGAATTGCTGCAGACTGCTGAAGATCAAGGAGAGGAAAAAAAAACCTACCAGAGGAAAAACTTAGAACACAATTATGCATTTCAAGCAGCATTTGCAATTCTGCTATCCCTAGGGAGAATATAGAAACTGTCAAATCTCCCCATGCTAATGACCACATTCAGAGGCTGATTTAGGAAAGGAAGACAAGATGCCTGAACAGCATAACACTGTTGGGGTACAGAAAGAAGTTATATTAATTTGCCAGAATAGGAAACCTGTTGTTTCATCAGTAAAAGACAATAGAGCAAATAAAAACTTAATTGCTATTGGTAATGAAAGTGTGACAGCAGTGTAGATACAAACCAAATAAAACTTGCTGTTAAATTCAGGCCAGACTTCAAAATCACGAGGAAAATTGTTGAATTTTTCTGGGAAGAGAAGGAATACTTCAGGCAATAGAAATTCAAAATGGATTGAAAGGCATCTCTAAAGTTAAGAGGAGAGTGACCTGAGGGCTTAGCTGTGGATTAAAACTTGGAAGTTGTTTGGAGGATGAAGCAGGTGAATGTTTCCTGAAGTGAAGCAGCCCCTTACAGACTGTTCTAAATTAATTACTTCTCTCTGGCAACCAGTGAGACAACCTGAGGGAATGTCAGGAAGACGTGCCAGGGGAGGTTTAGGTTGGACATTAGGAAAAGATTCTTCACCCAGAAGGTGGTGGAGCACTGGAACAGGCTCCCCAGGGAGGTGTCACGACCCCAAGCCTGACAGTGTTCAAGAAGAGACTGGACAGCACCCTCAGACACATGGTGTGAAATGTTGGGTTGTCCTGTGCAGGGACAGGAGTTGGACTCGATGATCCTTGTGAGTCCCTTCCAACTCAGGACATTCTATGATTCTGTAATGTTACAGAGCACCCTGAAAAGCTGCCAATTCAGGAATGTAAAGCAAAGATAGATTTCTTGAAGTAGTCATTTTGTCTTAAAGAAAAATTTTATAGGACATAGTAGGCAGTATTTGCAGTAAAATACTTAATTGGATTGTTCCAAGGTCAGTCTATACAGTGCCTCCAGCAACTGATAGCATTATTTTTTTTGTGATTTGTAGCTCTGAGCAGCCACTGGTGCATTCAGAATCTCCAGCCACAAAAGTGAGCAGTGCTTGCACGTTTCTGAAAGGACACATCTCCCATTCTTAAACAGGAAAAAATATCTTTGGACAAAACTGTGAACAGTCTTACAATGGTGTCTGTTCCACCCCTCAACAGACATTAATCTTTGAGCGGCAACGTTAGTGCTTGCAGCTGGCTGACAGGTTGGCAGTGGCTGAGAGGAGAGGATGCCTCTTGGAAAAGGAATGGTAGCTGCAGGACTGAGAAGTGCCCTGATGGGATTTATCGGTGCTGCCAGATCATGGCTCTAAGAAGGAGTAAAAAGCAGGATTGCAAGAATGGGGTGTGGATATCCCATTTTCTGCCTGTTACACAAAATACGAGAGCTTTCCTTTTGTGCTGTGAAGCTCAGCTGATAGCTCAGGGTAGTCAGGAGATATGCCAGCCATGAGAAACTGCCTTAGAGTAACAAGGAACAGCTAAAGAGCAGGAGCAACAGCAGCTGCTGATTGCTGTGCTGCTTCTATAGTGATTGCGGAAGAAGACACATAATATGGCATGACAGCATTAGTGGGAGGTAATAGAAGAGCAGCATAAAGATCAGGATCCCTGATAGACCTTATAGAAGATATGGCAGCATTTTGGCTAACAGCCTTGTCTTTGTAGAGCACTGGGCTGGTGTTACTGAGGGAACACTGAGTTTATTCTTGCACATAATACTTTTTAGCACCTGTGTTTCTATTCCCTTTTGAGAGAGGAAGGCTCGTGGGGGGAAATGCAAGAAATATTCAAGGAGAGTTGTGAAAGCTTTAAATGACAAATCCACTACCCACCTAATGTAGCTGGTTGGCTGACTAGTACCAACTGGGATAAAATGATGGCAGGCAGAGGCCATCTTGAAAGTGTTAGCTGCTGTCTGAGAAAACAAGTAGCAAAATTGCAACACCAAGAAATACTGACTATCAAAGACAGGGCAGTACTTCTCTTCTAACTGAGCACCTGCATGTTTAGGAATTGCTTTTTTAAAGCACCATCGTTGTCACCAGAACTTTGAACACATGCCACCGATGAAGGTAAAATATTGGAGATTTGATGTTCTCTGGCAGTCCTCTTTCAGGGAAGATTCCTCTCCCTATCCATCTCTCATTAACAGTAATTTTGCTTAAAATTCAACACACAAATACCAAAGCTTTATTAAAATGTTGCTAAACAGTGCATCAAAAAGCTGCAAAATTTAAAGCTGACAAAAGGAGAAGATCCATATATGAGCCAGTGACAGTAGTTTTCAGGTTTGACAAGGATGAAGGGTTGTGTTTTCCCATCTCTATTTTCCAAATAAAGCAATAATCTGTGTGGGTTTGCTTGTACAATCTGATGAAACTGGCTTGTTTTTGTAACTCAGTGATCATGACATTTATTTGTTTTTACCATAAGTTCTTAAGAGACTTCTCAGAACCCCTTTTATCCCTGACAAGCTATAGCAACATAAATGAAAAGCCTCTGATATATGGTGTTCTGTGATTATAACAAGGATGAGTTGTTCTTGTATAATTTCAATTGCACGTTACAGATTTTGTCACAAGTATGAAATACCCATATTTTGATACGTGGTTTAATTTAGGAAAGACAACAGTAAAAATCAGAGCTTTTGCTTTCTGATATTCTTGTATTTGTTTTCACTCAGAATTACCATCTTCCTGAGGTTTACCCATAGAAAAATAGACTAAATGTAGTAGTATTCCAAAAAATATGTTACGTGGGGGAGAGGCTTGCTTATGATGTACCAGATATTAAAGTAATGAATCTACCTTCCTAAACCAAGACTATGACACTCTATTTCAATGGAAAAAACAAACCAAACAAAAAAAACCCAACCAACAACAAACTAACAAAAAAAACCCAAAACACAAACAAACAACACCAAAACCTGTTAATTAGACTGATATGCCAAGCGTAAAACTGCTTCAAAGTGAAGAACTAGTGATGTTTAAGTTGTAGGTTTTTATTTTCAAGGTAGAAATAGGTTTTCTTACCCTTACTGATATTGAATGACACCAAACACCACGAGCAGGTCCACTGATCTCTCATTTGTTGTTTGCCCTTTGGTGCTACTGTGCTGGTTTTGTGTGACAAGAGGATGCGCATGGGCTGGTGCTGGTTGTGTGTTACTGGAGCACATGTACAAGCTGGTGCTGTAGAGCAGCTGATACGACACAGGCTTTCTCCCTGGCCTTTTCCCCCAGTAACCTGTAGCAGCAGGGGCTGCTGTTTTTCAGGGTTTCAAATTTTGAGTGGCTGCCTTGTGAGGGTAAATTGATGACACAGGCACAAGCTTTTTTTTCCACCAAGACAGACTTGTGATTTTAAACTATTTCTTCTGTTTCTTTTTTCCTTTCTAAGGAATAATTCGCCATCTGGGAAGCGACTTCTGTGAGCCATTTAATTGCAGCACCTGAAAAGTGAGGCATATGCAACGCCAGGTGGGCTGGCCAGTTTCTTAATCAGCTGTTTCATCTGTTAGGCTTCTGCCTGACTTTTTATATTAACTGTATCTGCTACTCCTTAGTCCTTGCCTTCTACATTTGAAGTTTTTAACAAAGTAAATACTAACCTTAATTAAATTTGTTGGTATGGATTTTCTCCCTATACATATGTTACAAATCAAAGAAATCCGTTCTTAAAGCATTAGTCACGTTTGCAAATGTCTGATTGATAGAGGCATTTGTTTTAAGTGCGTTGACTTCAAGGCAACACAGCCCTGTGCTGAATGAGTTTGAAAAATCCCAGTAATACCAATTTCTACTTCTCTTATGAAATTGAAATATGTCCGTTCACAAACACTTCCTCATACAAGTTTTGAATGTTCACTGTCAGTGCACACATCTGTAAGTCAAAAACTGTTTGAAGAACAACTTTTGTTACTATCTGAGAATTTCACAAGTCTAGTGGTAAGCACAATCTTGACATCTTTGGACACCCAAACAAATCAATGTGTGGTTGACTGGTAAAGCAAGAAATGCTGAACCTACAAAACCACACAATTCACAGGTATTTATATCATTACTTTGATAAAAGTAGATCAACTGCAAAGTAAACAGTACTAAGCTAGCTGGAGAAAAAAAAATAAGCATTTATTAACATTACAGTGATTTAACAACTACATTAATGTAGAATCACAGGAAGAATCACTCTACTGGAACAAAGGTATCTCATCCTATCCTGTGTTAACCCCAGTAGCTTGAATGCTTTGTACTTAATTCAAAACCAGTTTGAGCAAATAGAATCAACTCTTCCTGAAAGAAGTTCAGACTGGGCTCTGAATTAACCACAATAAAATAATGATAACACAAATTTAGCTAATTTTTTTAGGATATGTAGTGCAAATGGCATTTGGTGGTTTCTCTTAGGTGTATGTTTTTCAGGTACGTGAACCTATTAAAAATAAGCACAGAATTTAGCATATTTTTATACTTTAAATCTGTAAAATACTGGCAAATTATATTAACTTCTTTATTCACTTTACGTAACATCTCTTTAAAGCATCAGAATCAAAATACATGGGGATTATATTATAGGATTAATTTATCAATGTTATAACCAGTTTTGTGTGTTTAAGTCAGTAGATTTTTTTCTCTTTATTTCAGTGAGTTATAGCAGCATTAAATTGATATAATATAGCAGTGGATGTGGCTTGGAGATTATATACAGCTTATTGTGACTTTATGCTAGATAAAAATAAGGGAATTGCAACATTTATGTTCAGAAGAAAACAACTCAACTCTGATAAAATCAAACTCAGCAACTTCTGTAGAAAAGCATTTGTTCCTTTCAAAAATGTCAAAAAGTAAATTACACTTAATTAATCAAACTTTGAGTGATTCCCAATTAGTTTCCTACAGTTCCTCTATGACAGTTCTTTCCATTATTATAGAGTGTGAAAACAATAAGCAAAAGAGAATGACAAGTCCCTAAGCAAGAATATCTCCTGGATGGAATTCTGTTCCTGTTCCTTCTTGTCTTACTTGAATGGTGCTGTTAAAGCCAGTGAAATTACAGAAATTGACCCTCAGTATTTTCCTCTCTATCCTGTAGGCAATTGAGACATTTAATCTGAGATAATAAAACCAGCCAGGAAGTAAAAATATAACTTATAAAAGTCAGTACTTCCACAGATGAGAGCTAAGCTGAAAGAAAAATACATTTGCAATATGAGGCCCAGTCTTTCTACTGCATAAATGGAATTTTTAGTTATTCTTTGCAGAATGTCAGCTCTGTCACTGTATGAGAAACATTTCCAGGAAGGAGCACTATAATTTCTTTCTCTGTGTCAAATGTTACTGGTGTCTCCCACGCATGAAGTTCACTGATGCACTAATTTTCACTTGTATCTCCCAGACTTTGAGACTCCTCTGAAGATGTTTTCACAAGTACTTCAGCAAATGATGAGCAGAAATCAGTTTATTTGTTTTAAATAGTATAGTGTGCTATTATGATTTCATGCATTTACTTTTTACTTTTCTAAAAGCAAAGACAGAGTAATTCTCAGCAGTTCTGACTTGCTTCTCTCTGCTTTTATTCTTTTAAAAAAAGAAACTACAAATGATTCTGGCTTGAATATAGCTTATCTGCAGAGTATGTCTGAATTTCAATGCTTAATCATTGCCTTCTTAACCTTTAGCTGATTTTGACAGAAGCATCCTTTGCACTATTGTTCTGGTTCCTGTGTTGGAACAGTTAATTACTATATGGGCTGCATATGTCCTTGCAACCAGAATCTCGTCTAAAAGTAGCATCTGGAAATTTGGCTTGCTTTCTTATTTTGTTCCCTTTACAGGAAATCTTTTATATCATACCCATATGTGCAGGCAACTCCCAAATCTCTCTAACATTGACAGCTGCTAAGTCTACGGAGGAGACTGCTGAAAACATGAACATCATAAGACATCCACAACTTCTTTACTAACCACAGCTGCTTGCTGAACAGTGTCTCTCTGGAGCAGAATAAAAAGGCATGGAAAATCAGTTAGAAGAGAATGCACAAGAAAAGGCAGACAATGGAACCTCATGGTTACCAGAGAAAATACTTCACAAATTATGAAGAGCTAGTAAAATTTCTGAAAAGTTTGTCAAGATTGCTAATAACACAGTAATGCTTGTCCACTTCTTTTCTCTGTGCTTGCTGTCATCTTTCTACTCAAGGATAAATATCAAAACTGTAATAATCGAATTGGTCTAAAACTTGCAATGCTGGAATTTTCTAAAATTACCAACTCACCTTAGGATGAGGCAACTTAGGTAGTTCTCGCCAAAGAACAAAAGTGCTATACAATCACATAACGAAGAGACAGGCATTGAGACAACAGCAGTAGCACATCCCCTTCAAATGCTTAGGAGCAACTTGCAAATTATGTGTCAGGACCCCCTTTCAGGTGGGAAATAGAGCAGTTATGGTGAGAGGCAGAAATATGAGTGAGTTGAGCCTAGAAAAGTAATCTGAAATGTTCAGTGAAAGAAAGAGTGATTTATAAAATATTAGCCTTTGACCAGTGTAAGATCCACATTCAATAAAAATACCATTCAGTCTCCATTCTAAAAAGATAGAAAGCGATGATGGCTGCATTTTACTTTAAATTTGTTTGCAGCCCAGTGCAGTGATTGTTGCAAGGTTTAGGTAGTTCTCTACATTAGTGTTTCCTGCTTGCAAATGTTAAGAGGAGCATACCTGACAAGCATAGCTTCAAACTGGTAATAAGAATTACAATCTGTCTCAAGGGAGAACTTCTGTCAAGAACCAGGATTTCTACAAAATTTGGATGAGCCACTTGTGACACTTTTGCACTGTAATTATTAGGAGTGAAGTGTGATTGGATGGTAGCAAGATCAGTCCCTTCAAGCGTTGCAAGCTGGAAGGAAAGGTGTCAGTGTCTTCCAAGTATAACAATGATAGGATGAGAGGAAGTGGCCTCAAGTTGTGCCAGGGGAGATCTAGATTTGATATTAAGAAATATTCTATAGTGAAAGGGTTGTCAAGCATTGGAATAGGCTGCCCAGGGAAGTGGTGGAGTCACCATCCCTGAAGGTGTTTAAAATACATTCTCAGGGACATGGTTTAGTGGTGGACATGGCAGTGATAGGTTTATGGTTGGACCCAATGATCTTAAGGGTCTTTTCCAGCCTAAATGATTCTATGATTCTGTGCTGGATGCTGCTGCGCTTAGGTGAGTTGGAAGCTCCTCAGGCAGGAGAGAGAACAGAGTGACCTGAAGTTTCACTTTAGATCTTCCAGTCTGGCACTGTGGGATTCTTTCGTCTAACAGGCAAAATCACAACAGCTTGGAGATGAAGTCAGGAAGTAGTAAGGGTTTAGATTTAATTTTTAACAAATAATGAGGGCAATTAGCTTCAGTACCTGTTCATAGGACATTTAGTGTCTGGGAGACTATGAATAAGACTGGACTGCTTTCAGACCCAGGTATTACTGGTAGTAGTCTCAATGAAAATCTTTATCTCAAGGTAGCCTTGCGGTATTTATGTTTGACATCTTAAGCATACGAGTATCCTTTTGTGTCATACTTCGTAATACAGTTTACCAAGGATATTTAAACCACATCTCAGTGTTCACAACATTTGGTTGCCCTTAGCAGCCACAGACCTTCACAGTTGCTAGAAAATCTCTGTTTTCCCTAAGGAGCTCACAGAGCTGAAGGTATCACAGTGCAGCCATTTGGGCTGCCTGGAGTCCAGAAAGGTGGTGCTTACCAGCAGACGTCTTAAATTGGATTGCAAGTTAATAGTGTCATGAGGCCTCTATATCCTGATGCTCCTTGTCCCTGCTCTCTCCCACTGGCCCCAAGGAGTGGTGAAACCTTTTTCATAATGTATCTTTATTATGAGAACCTGTTATAGAGGTCTTTCTGATTGATGGGCTCAGCCCTATTAATAAAAATCTAATTGCTTTAAAAATGTAATCCTGAGAACTCTTTTTAATTGTAGAGGTTTTAGCAAACACAGTGTAAAGCAAGTCTTTTACCCTATATTCTACAAAGAAAATGATGGACCTTTATGCAGCAGTGCCTGGCGAAGATCAGGCCCATTTGGGCAAGCATGACTTTGTGGCCTTCACATCTGCCACTGGTCAAGGATGTGCTGAGAAATGATTTTGCAATGAACAGGCTGGGGACTTCAGGAACAATTTCATTATCTGAGACCTATAACCACTACGTGGATCAAATATAATTACTCAGGAAGCAGAAAATACTACTAAATTCCCGATGCCACTAGAATTTCTAGAAGCCATCACAGAGACTGCCTGAAGCAGGAAAGGGACACTGTAAACACCATCAGTCTGAAGAGCTCCCATAGTGCTTTCCAGGTGATCCAAAGGCAGCAGCCGTCAGTGATGTTCAGGGCTGAGTACAAAAGATTTAGCTGAATTTGCATTTTTACATTTTGAATCCCTTTCATTACAGTGATAGGTTTGAAAATGTAAAGCAGTCCTGAACACTCAAGGTTTAGCATGAATTTGACCTAATTATCAAAGTTATTCTGAATCCCTACTAGCAGCCAAAAGTGAGGTTCCTGGGGACATGAAGTCCTAATCTGCACCCTCAGTGTGTGTTTAGTAGGGAGTTATTTTTGTTCAGCTACAGATCCTGTGGAGTTCTCTACCTGACTTAGAAAGGAGGCAGATCTGATGCAGCTACTAATTTCCAATGCGGTTTAATTGAGCCGTGCAGGGACAAATGGCTAGAAGTGATCACCCAAAATTAAATAAAAACACTTAAAACACTTTTCACCTATTCCCAATTAAAAATCTGGCAGAAGCAGGGTCAAACCTGCAGGATGATGAAAGCTTTGACCCTAATCTAGAAAAGCACTTTGGCTCGTAGCTAGTGTGACACAGCCGATAGTGTCTAGTAACTACTCACCTAAAGTGGAGGGTATGCTTTTAGGGAGGGAAGGCAGGGGATTCTGCTGTATTATTTCTGATTATTTTAATTACATTTTTTTCCTCTTTGCATGCATTAGGCAAAACTGTTTGACAAATGCTGCTTTGCTTTAAAGAAGGTTTTGAAAAAATAACAAAAATGAAGACGGAACAAGGTTTGCCAAGTTATCTAAGGTCTTGGTATTTGGAAGAACTAATGTTCATCAACTGAAAGCCCCTGATGGTTGTCTCTCTGATTATCCTGTAAAGTATAATTTACAATATTAATAATGAAAGTGCTTTGATTTGAAAATACACATTTCCTTTGAAGATCTCAGAGTATCTGTCCAAAAAAAGTAAGGAGAGCTTTGGAATTTTAACATCTGCATTAGGTAATAAAGATCATTAGAGTTTATAAGTAGAGGAAGTGTGTAACATTTTTGCAGTCCACTGGGCAAACATTGCCTGTAAATGGTTTCAGCCAGGATTCAGCCAGGATTTTCATTTAACTGCAGATAGTGAGGCAAAAGTTAAGGATCCATCACTGGACTGGAAGCCACCTTTTCCTGGATTTCCGTGGTTTCTGGGACTTTGTGAAACTAGTTTTATCTTTTACATTACAAGTTTGCAGATGTCCATGAAAAGTAACTAAGGGTAATTGAGGTAATTATTGGCAGCAGGCTATAATGAAGAGCTGCATTTTCACATGAGAGTTTTCAAAGTTAAATACAATAAAAGGGTGGACTATTTTTTGTCATTCAGATCCAATCCTTTTCTAAAACTGTTTTTCATTTTCTTCGTTTTTTCCTTTTCTTTGTTATTAGAAGGTCTCATTATCTTCAGCCTAAGCAAATTGTTGCCTGAATTCTTGTTTTGAGATAGCCTGTGGGAGGTAGATAGAAAAACCAAGATGAAAGGTAAGACTTCCATGTATTCACGTGCTCAAAGATCATCTCTTTTTCTCTACTTTTTTTCATAGGATCACATGCAGGAGTTAAGAGAGAAAACCTTACAGAGGCAAAAAGCATCATGTAATTAAGAAACTAAATATCTATAGAAATCTAATATTGAGTGAAATGAAAGAAAGCTTTTGGAGTGGACTTCCACACAACTAGAACCATCAAATCACTGAAGTTTGTCAATAAACCAGGAGGAGTGTGAAAACTGCTGGGGGTGAGTAAGATTTGTGGAGGGGGAACAAGTGTAAATCATAGTCTTCATTTTTGAACTTCGTATATTTGCATGTTAAATATATACACACAAATGTGCATCCCAGAAACATTTTCTTGGATTGTTTTTTAACTTTTTGCTTCTTGTGTTACTTTATGTGTGGCTACATTAATTTGTATGTGATGTTGATTTTTGATGTTTTGAGTGTGGTGTCCAGCAGCATGTGCTGAGCAATGGAGCTTTCAATGTACTGTGTGAAAGATATTACAAAGCTATAGTTCCCTTTTTCTTTGTGTAGTTTATAATCCTTAGCCCTATTTAATTTTAGTATACCTGTTTATAAGGTTACTTGGAACCCGATAGCAAAACCATGCTATGAGCTTAAGCCAGTTTTCACAGAACCAGATGGGCAAAGTGGAGGTATGACTTGTGAACCGAATTATCCCATGTCAGGTGATCAAACAGTTTAATTTTGTTTTATTCCAGTTCTGATACGTAGGAGCTCTAGGAGGCTATAGCCTTTGCTAATGGGAACTATTAGAAAGAACTGCATGATTTTGGCAGAAGTAGACTGGGTTGTAGTATTCAAAAGAGATAATGTCTGGAATTAATTCCTTATCGTAGAATGGGACTCTGTCTTGCTCTATAAAGGCACAGCGTGGTAGCAGCAGGATAGCTGAGCTGTTTTTCAGTGCACTAGTGCTTACTTACAGACGTCTGTATAAAAGCACATCAGGTACAACTACAGAGTTAGGCAGTCAAAAGATAATGCTCAGTTTATAGTCCGGTGTGCAAACTGAATTCTTTCCTACTCATTTTGTCCAGTCCTCCTTGCCATGACAGTGGTGCCAGCAGGCTATGGAGTTTCTGGCTGCATTTATATAAACTCAAATCCATCATAATCTTCTCCTGTTATTACTGAAAACTGTCCAAGTTTTCCTCTCCTGATATCCAGCAAAGAGAGAATAACATAGGGTCCCAGCAGTCAGTGAAGTGATTAAACCTGGAGAGAATTTCTTGGATCAAATATAAGTAAGGTGCTTTGCAATAATCTTTCAAAAGGAAAACTGTTAGGAGACGTAAAATACCAGAAAATATCATTGAAAGTCATAGCATTGAGCATGGAAAGAATATTTTAAATAATTTTGGTCAGACCTAGAAGAAGAAGATGGAGCACTCAGATGCTAACCCACTGTACTATGGTAAACAGAGTATCCGAAGTGCCTTTTTGTATGTCCAAGGTCTAAAACTTCCCTCCCCAAGAAGGAAAGCTTTGGGTAGGAATGAAACCATTGGACATTTCTGATGTACAAACAATGCATTAGAGGATGCATAGGAGAAAAAAGAGAAAAAGTAAACATAAAAGATTTGTAACAATATGCTAGCCTGTGCTCAGCTGATGTCAGACTTTTAAAAGAAATGTTAAAAAAGTGAATATATTATTGTTCTGTCCCTCTTTTAGAAAGCACCTAATTCTTTCAATTAATTGATTTGAATGACAGTTGTAGACAACTAATGAGCTACAGATGTCCAACTCTATAAGCTGCAGTCAGGAAAACATGGCTTATTTATCAGTCCTTTACAAGGGGAAAAAAAAAAGCAAACCTAAAAACTTTTTAGCTGTTCTTTGTGTTTATTTCCTTCTAACTTTTAGCGAAAATCTTTAGCTCCATCTTCAGAGCAGTAATGTGTATGCACCTCCAAACCAAAGAGGCAGGAATCTGTTAAGCGAATCACAATGCACTGGAAAATAACACAGCACAATTTTTTTTAAATACGGTTGAAAATGAGTGAATTTAAACCAAACATGACGCAGAAATTAAGTACAACATTTCCCACAGGTTGGTCCTGATTCTGGCAGTTACTTGTGCTAAGTTAGTTGGAGGAGTTCTTGTATGTGTCAAAAGTACACGTGTGTAAATACCTCCCTGAACAGGGTATGTTTTACCAAGATGCACATAAAAGATCAATGAAAACCTCTTGTCTGGGTTTGAGGGGAAGGAGTAGAGAATGCAGTAAAAAATAGTGATGTATTTAACCTGGTAAATTACTGGGTACTGAGCTGAGTGGGTTAAAGCTGATGATGGAAGTTGACACTTGGCTGTTGATAGCAAACGCTGAATACTTAGGAGCCTACTGTGTTTGAAAATAGGAAAGCCATCATTTGACACAGTTAATGGGCCTGTTGTCAGCTGCACGACAGCTGGGTTATAGAGTAGTATGGCTAAGGAAGTCAGAGGAGTACAGAATAAACTAATTCTCAGCTGAGAGTGTGGTTGCTTTAAATGTCAGTACTATAAAGGCGTTTAATCACTTTGCTCTAAGTGCCAGGTCTGCTTTTGGCAATGGCTTCTTGCTTTTTTCCCCATCCCACCAGTCGAGGTGAAGCTGAGATGCTGCTGTGAACATTGCATCTCCCTGAATTGCCAGTCAACATGAGACTGGTTTAAGTACCAGTTTGATTTGGTTTATTACCAGTATTACCAGTTATTAACTGTATTACCAGTACCAGTTTTGATTTGTTTTATTACTTGTTAAATTATTGTTTGCAGTGTTTTCAGAACCTACTCCAAGAAAATAACTCTTGCAGTTCAGTAATCAGTTTGGGATCTAGTTTTACCATAACCACGTAGGTGGTGAACAAACCTAAGTCCTTACGGGCTTGATGTAAACATACACATTGAGTTTAATATGCCTCAAGTCCAGCTTTAATAAAACAGAACTCCTGTTCTCAAATTCAGCAAAGCATTTCATACTGTAATTAAAAAGACAGGCTAAAACTCAAGAGCATTAATGTTTGCATTGTTTTTTTCAATAAAGGCTAATTAAAGCAAATTTGAATTTTAATAATAGCTAGGAGAATAGCACTTTAGACAATTCAAATTAAGCTGGACACATTATGTTCAAGACAAGTGTCCCAAAGCAACCCTAAATAATTGCTAGTTGTCCTCCTTTCTGCAAAATGCAATTCTTTCAGAGTTAGGAAGATACATGTTGCCCTGGAGTTTGCTTGTGATCTCTGCATCTCTCCCTCAAAGTCAGGCTGTGAAAAGAATAGCTTTGACGCCTGTGAACTTGCTTTTGCCCCCAATTGATTCAGAGCTGTGCAAAGAATGTTTGGACTGGTTCAATCAAACATTAAAAACTGTTAAAACCATAACCAGCTTGTGAGCTGCCTGTTAAAATCTACTCCTGACATGCCTGTTGCTGCTGATCTCTTTCTTTATAGGTCACAAACAGCATGTTCAGCTCAGCTGGTACTTTCTTCTTTACCTGTCAAATGCCAGTCTGCCTGACAATGGAAGCACAGATGAAGTGGTTGAACCTCAATAATACCAAATAAATAGTTCTAATAGAAAGTGGAGGAGGAATGTGCATTATGTGTCAAAACAGCAGCAGCTCCGGTAGCTCACATTCTACTCTCTATAGATGCTGGATTGTGCCAGAGACCATAGGAACTATATTAACTCATTGCTAACGGTAGGAAATACCCCACCAAGAAAAAAAGGCAGCAAATCTATGCGTGGGAGTTCTCAGCTGGTTACCAAAATACGAATGTTTTCTGAAAAAATGCCAAGTAATCTATTCTACCAGTAATGCAGGGAACTGAAAGGTCATATGCAGAGGCTTGGAGGTCACTTTTCACAGTCCTGAGGGACAGAGTTTTGATAGGAAATACAGCTGCTCTTCCAAGTCTACACTGACCTGAAGAAGCACAATCTCTTAGGAAAACACAAATTCGTATGACAGAAGAGCTGGTAATACCAGGAAGTTGTAAGACAGTCTACAGACGACTGCCTGCCCTGAGACCGAAGTCAAACCATCAAGACATTCATTGCCAGCACAGAAAGCATATCCCAGGATCTACCCCTTCTCATCTCGTCCTAAGATTCCCTACTCTGTAGCCATTGGAGTAGTGTGTATGTGTAATATTGGCCCTTCAAAAATACCCAGAAACCTGAAACAAAGCAACTCTTTCCATTTGTATGTTGTAGTAAAAGGACGATTGAAACAGTGCTCAGGTAGGTGTGGTACGCTAACTGGGCTTATTTGATAGCTGTGTTTATTTTGTATTCTCATGTAATGTTCTTTTTAATAAGGGTCCTACAGTCATTGTTTCTACTTTATTTATTCTTAATGCTAGAGGAAAGTCAGTATTCTCTAGTTCTTAATTCTGGTTTTAATTAGTCTGAGCTGCCCATGTGATTGTGTCAGTATGATGATGTAAAGTGAGGTGGATACACAAGTCGGACCTTGCAACTTGATGGCTAGTGGGCATTAATAGGTACGCTTTTAGATGTATTAATAACACTGTGATCTAGTCCATGTGCAGTGCATTAAAACTGCCTGCTCATATTCTTCCAAGAGCTGCTAGTAGAAGCTCATGTCAATGGCTGGAATATAGCAATTTTATATAGCTGCATAGAATAGTTTTAACATTTTGCTGACTAGTAGGCTTTGAGTGCGAGGAACATTCAGTAAATGTTCTAGAGACACGTGAATGTAAAAAATGGAGTTCAAACTGTTAAAGTATTTATCTGGGACAAACACTACTAAATACAGCATCTAATTTCAGGTCCAACCAGAATAATTGGACCAGTCCTTTCGATCTTCTCTCATAAATATAGATTAGGGACCAGAAACTTGATGGTACCACCTTTCCATATATTGTGCAATGAGCCAGCCTGCAAACTCACTTCTATAAAGATGTTTTTAAATGGCTTCAAGTTTACACCGTTGCAGTAGCATATCTCTTTTAGCACCTAAGATGCATAGCACACAAGGGAAGTCAGAAAAAAGGGAAAGCAGTGCCTCACTGTCTCACTGGATTTCATTGCATGTGAGCTGCTGGAAAGCTGCAGAGTCTCTTTCAACACAAATATTCAGAAAGTAGCTCCAACATCTCTAGTGTCACTGTCTCAGACTAAACTGAAGATACAGCTTGTCACAAAAGCGTGATGAGGCAGTTTTTGGAGAGCACAGACCATGCTTGTTAGCATTAGAAGATATCAAAATAACAACATAAAAATATTTGCATCCTTCGACCCCTTGATGTTCCAGGAAAAAAGTAAAATAAAATCTAACCCTTCAGTGGGCTATTTCTGTTTTACCTCACAACAAGTTCATCTTTACTTGCATATTGGAGAACATTTGCTCTCAGTCAGTTTGAGTACTTTGAAGAGAAGGTGCAAATTCTCATCCTTATCCATGCACAGAGGAAAGATAAGAAATGTGAGCCAGCCTGATCAAAGTCGTACTGGAATTCACTGAAAAAAACAGGAAAGGGATATTAGTGTACCGGGAGAGGGGTTCACTACTTAGCAAGGCATGTTAACTTTCATTAAAAATAATTTCAGGTAGTACATCCCAATCCAGTTGTCCAAGGTGAATGTGGGAAGGTGCTGCACTTAAACGATGCGTCTACTTGCAAAAATGTTCTCCATACTAAGAACAAAAGACTGGCGTTATGTACTATCAACATGAGAGAAGAAACTGATTTTAAATCTGCATTTCTGGAATCCATTTTCCTGAGTGGAGCTGCAAGCATCCTGTGGATTAAATTATAAAAATTATAAAAAAATAGAAGCAAGAAAATGTGTAGTTTTACCTAGGCTGCTTTTATACATAATATGTATGTATAGAAGAGTTTTGTTGCTTTTTCCCCCTAGTAAGAACATGAAAATAGGAGCTTTTACTACAGTTCTTAGAATCAGCTCATTGTACTGAGAAGCAGAACTGGCAGCAAGTGCATAATCACTCCTTACCCTGCTGAATTTATCTTTAGAGATTTCACAAAACTCAGCTTGTTTGCAGATGTGGAATTCCTTTTGTCACTTCCCCATGTTCTTGTACTGTACCACGCATCCTTCTGTTAGTCCACAGCTTAGTGCTCATTGAACGATTGTCATACTTTTTGTGCTTAATAATGTTTACTAAGGCGTTCCTGCACACAACAATAACTGTAGCTAGCAGATGAAAAACACAGCCATTTCAGTGCAAAACAATTAGCTTACATATCCCTGAGACATTGCTTCTGTTAGAAAATGCAAGTTAAGAAGGAAGGAATCATGCGTGTTAATTGGAAATAAACCAAAAATACATTACTAGCGTGAATTCTGGTGTAGGAAAATGCAGTACTTAAACACTGCCATTAATAAGTTCATTTCATGGAGAATGTTTAAGTGCTTTATAGTCTTGCTTTAGAAGTCTGCATAAGTCATTCTGATCATCACATGTAATTCAGGGTACTCCTGTAGCTCTCAAGAAACTGACAGAAAATGATTTGCCCCTTTTTCCTTCATTGTACTCAGGCCTCCTAGAACTTCATCACTGTTCTCTGCATCCATGCAAGCAGTCTTCAATGAGACCAACAGAACATACTCAGTACCGGGCACTGCGCATACCTGGTATCACCAGGAGTCACCCAGTACCAAGCTCTCTTTGAAGTCTAGTAGAAAAGCTTCCCAGGAGAGTAAAAACTGTGTTCTGCAGAAGTGCAGAACCCATCCAGGAGGCAAAAAACCACATTTATGTGGCCAGAGAGTCTTGCTTTTGAATGCAGAACAGGTTGGAAGAGTGACAAACTGCTGCCACCTGCTGTCGGTTCATTTGCAGCCACCAAATCTCCAGCAAACCAAATTCACAGCAGCCAGCAGAAACTGCAAATCATTCTTCAGGGAAAAGAGAAGAAACAACCGGCTCTATTTATGCCAAGAGTAGGCAGTCACTGCTTAGACCTAGGGCACTAGTGCCACTCCTGTGGTTGCTGGCAGTCAGTACCTTGGCTTTTCTGCCCTGCAATTGCCACTCTGTCAGTGACTTAACTGTGTGACCTTGAGAAAGCCAATTAAGCTTTTTAATGTTATTTTCCAAGCAGTAAAAGAAAAATAAAACTTCCAGTGTTTTTCCCAACGATTTCTAAAGGTGCTGAATATATTGATGTGGCTGTTTAGGAGTGTAATTTTGGTTTATTATCTTTACATCTTACTTCTTTCAGAAGGCTATTTTAATAAAGCTCCCATTGTAATAAAATTTGTGAACTTTGGTAGTAAGCAAGCATTAATACTGAACTGTAAGGCAGTAAGTCTGCTTCAGTCGTACATACCGTAGAGTGAAATGAGAACAGCCTGAACCAACAGGGGGAGGTTAGAGTAGCACAGTGTTTTTGTAAAGGTCTGCATCCGCACGTTATATGTGGCTCTATGCAGTCATCAGTGGGGTCATCAAAAAAATTACAGTGTGCTTCTGGAGACTTGCTTTTTGAATATGTCTGTAATTGGATTTCAAATCAAAGTCAGAGCTCAAGTTGACATGTTCCATGTTCACTAATAGGCGCCAATTCATGAAGCCCCATAATCTACTATAGACAATGAGTGTAATATATACTCGCCAAATAGCTAAGGGCTCTGACTATTTTTGCTACCTGTGGGTGGGTATCATGTGTTTTTGAAGGAAATCCTTTCCTGTCGGTGGCACTATAGAGCAAACTGTCCTGATCTCACTTGCAAGTGTGGAAGGGCAAACCACAGGAGTGGAACTGCCTGCAGGTGATTTGCTGTGATCCAGAGGAGCATCTCTTTGAGGGGGAAGTTGATGGCCCTGGGCAAAGATGAAGTGAGCTGGTTCCCAGACTGGCAGCTCTCTCAGGGGCAGCAGCAAAGTCCTGCAGCTCTCAAACTTGGGGATGGCCTGGAGCCTGACAGTCAGATTGAAAACTCAGGTTTTTATTTAGTTATGCTTCTGAAGGCTGCACATGCGCACTACAAAGCAAACATTCTTTTGATCTGGTAAACACCAGAGTAAATATGAAGTATACTAGTTTTGTCTCTACAAAATTAACTGAAAGCAGTATGTTTGACCACACATTTTTGATCATTGTTTCAAAACCAAATATTTCTACGGTCAGAGCCACTAGAAGATACTCTGATGCATGTCTGCTATCCATAAAACAAGCTGCAGATATTAGGAATTCTGTGAGTGCTTATCTGTGTGTTTCCTGTACTCTTTTAGGCAAATAAGCAAGATTGGACAATGCAGTGTAAACTCCATAGCATTTAAGAAAGCACACTGGAGACAAATTCCCTGCTAGCAATGTACAATGTGCAGCTGCTTCAGAGAGCTGTGTGTCTTATTTCCAGTCTTTATGTCAAAAGATGGGGCCTGTTCCTCTGTTGCTGCTTTAATTACTTCATTTTCTTAGATCCAAGCTCTATTTAAATGGTAGTATTTCTCCCACCTGTTTGTTTGGCCATAATGGAATACATGCAGGTTGCTGTCTGTGATAAAAGCATCTTAGAGCCTCTTGGCTTTTTCAGAACAAAATTAACTCCAGGGAATCCCAGGGAGGTTCATGGGGTAGCATCAAGCACTGATACTGTTCTAGGATGAGTTATGCTCTGTCCCTCAGCATGACAAATTCTGCCATAACTGATGACTTCTCACTTCCTACCTAAGGAAAATTTAAAAAATAAGGGTTTATTTTGAGAAAAAAAGCTATTCCTCTTCTTTCTACTGTGGAAGAAGGGTAATTCATCCACTATGTGCAAACAGGTGATAGCAGTGCATTTTTACTTTCAGCCAGGAAAGCCTCTATTAGTCAACTCAGTAGCACAAGTTAGAAATTTTATCTTTATTCAAAGAGCAGCTGAGATGTGAAGAAATTGTTGCTGCTGGTTTTAGTAAGGGTTTTTGTTGGTTGTCACTGTTGAACTGGGTGTAAAACAAAATCCATATCCAAGCTCTCATGAATATGGGGATTTTTAAATAAGACAAGGAGATTAATTTTTAGTGTTGTTTGAGTGTACATCATCGCTTTTTGTTTTCAGCTTGGATCACAAGTGCAAAAAGAAGGGAGAGAGACTTCTCCTGTTTGCTGATTATCTTACTGGAGTAACGCATTGTCGTTCTCTGGTGTCAGCTGCTTTTACTTCGAATGAGTCACTTGAATCTTCAATACCTGTGTTTCTCTGTAAGACAGAGGCAAGTCTGCTTCGCTTTGTAAGTAAATCTCTCTGAGCACTAAATACTCAAGGCTCACTGGTAGATTGGTGGAACATCCTAAGGCTGTTTATGTGATTCTTTCACCTCAGCTGAATTTTAATAAATATCATAAATTCTGAGAAAATATAACCACTTGAGATTTCACAGGAAACTGGTCACCACATGCTCAAATGACCTATAGAGTTTAACTAAACCACTGAGACATCTCAAGTTTCTCACTGGTAATCCTATTACAGTAAAGGTAGAATGGTTCATGCCCTCAACCTGTAGGATCAAATAAGACCATACTTGCCAGCTCCCTTTGGAGCTGGAAACAGCACTTCCCAGAAAGGAGGGATACACATACCAGCTGTTGGAAGGTTGTTCTGGACCTCATTCCTTTTTTTTTCTTTTTTTCTGTCAACAGTTCTTACTGATAGTGTTGTGATAAGGATTCTTTTCATTTCTCTTCACATTGCAAAGTTATATAATGATCCCTGTCACAAGAGGAGCAGCAGAATAGCGTACAGCATTGTCATTAGGCTAGCCTACAACATGCAAGGAGAAGATCTCTGGAAAACAGCAGATGGGAAAATTGATTGGAGAGTCAGACATCAGCTCCTTCTCTTAGGGTCCTATCATAATACCTTATCGCAGTATCAGTTACTGAGTTTGCACAGCACCTCTGGAGATGGTCTAGTCCGACCCCCCTGCTCAGAGCGGGATCACTTAGGTTGCTCAGGGCCATGTCCAGTTGGGTTTTGAATGTCTTGAAGGTTGGAGAACTGGTTGTTTCAGTGTTAAACCACCGTCACAGTACAGTGTTGAGGGTTTTTTTCTATGTTTGAGTGGAATTTTCATAATTCATCTTGGACATATTGTGCCACCTTTCACCAGGCACCATGGAGAAGAGTCTGGATCCGTCTTCTTTTACTGCCCCCCCATCAGGTTGCAGCTCTGTCAGCCTCTCCTCATGATACATGTTCAATGCCTTAATCATCTTTGTGGCCCTTTGCCAGCTTGGTCCAGTATATCCATATCTTCCTTGCGCTGGACCTGCACTCCAAATGTGTCTCAGCACTGTTGAGAAGAAGGGGAGAATCACCTCCCTCAGCCTCCTGACAGCACTTTTCCTATTACAGGTCAGGATACCGTTGAGTTTCTTTACTGCCTCACATTCAACTTTGTGTGCACCAAGACACCCAGATTCTCTTCTGTCAAGCTGCTTTTCCATCACTTGGCCCAAGCCTGTACTGTTCTCTGAGGCGATTCCTCACGAGTTACAGGACTTGGCATTTTCTTTTGTTGAACTTCATGAGGCTTCCATCAGTCCATTTGTGCAGACTGTCAGCAGCCCTCTGAATGGCAACACAACTGTGCAGCGTATCAGCCACTGCTCCCAGCTTCATATCACCTACAAACCTGCCAGAGGTGCAGTCTGTCCCGTCATTCAGGTCATCAGTGATGCTGTTGAACAGTACTGGCCTCAACATCAGCCCCTAGGATACATATACTGTTAGGGACAAACCTGCAGCTGGAGGTCACGTCATTGGTCACAATACTCTGAGTGTGGGAGGTCAGGCAGTTCTCAGTTCACCTTGTGGTCCACTTATTTAGCCTATTTGTCTCGGTTTGTCTATGTAAAAGTTTTGTGAGACTGTGTCTTACTAAATTTGAGACACATAGCATTCTCTTGCTACTTTATTATTTCAGTGTACTAAGTTTGAAATAGCAGAATATATGAGATGCCATAGGGGAAAATGTAATAAAATATCTTAAATTGAGATGCATGACCTTTCTTAGATTTGCTCACTCCAACACAGACAGTGTTTTGGGATAGTCCAACTAGGTTTACTGGCATGCAACAAATCTGCTTCATTACAACAGATGAAAAATATTGCTTAGGCAATTGAAAGTGAGAGCTGTCAAGGTCGTGGTCCTGATTATGGAATGCTTTTCAATGGCTCTCTCTTGATGTGCTAAGTTGCTATAGTGATTATCCATCTGCTTTTACAGCAACTTCATAAACATCAAGGAAAGCTAATCCATTTGCCTGTAATATTCATTCTGAATATTAAACTGTTATATGAAAGAGGGTGATACTTGACATTTCTAGTTCATTAAAGGCTTCCCTGGACAGACCTGAAATTATATGACGGGGCATTTTGGGGTCTAGACAGAAGTTTGTCAAACCTGCTAAGCCAATAAATAATCTGTGTAAACAGGAACACCAACTTGTGCTGATAAATCTTATACAAAATTTTTTAATGAAATTTTATGTCTGTAGTATATATACAGCCAAAGGAAACACCACAGTATAATGTTTATTCTTTGCAAGGTACAGGTAGTATCATAATACAATGTCAGTGCACAATCTGAGGATCATATCTCTGTGTTAATTTAATTGAGAAGTCCTGTGTATTAGAACCTGCCATCTATTAACCGTGTAAAGGGTGTAGTCACCTGGAAGATCCTGTAATTCAGGCAGTGGCACAAGGGTCTCAGTGGACAGGGATCCTTTTTTCCCTTACCTTGTTGTGTTTCAGTTCCTTTTCTTTGTAACATAAAGCATAGAAAATAAAATAACTCTTTCAAGATTTTTCATAGCACTTCAACCAGCAGATATCCATACATTTTGCAAGCAAATAGCTCTCCATCATTGCAAACATACATATCCAGGAAGGACATATAATTACATAGGATATATGTATGTTTGTGTGTAGGTAGTCATACAGATAAAAATATATTGTTTCCTCCTTTTAGAACATTGGCAGGGTTGTTTTTAGTTCTTACTAGTTACATATTTTAACTTGAAATTATTCGGCATAGGACTTTGGAAATAATAGCTAAGATTTTCAGATAACTCTCAGAAAAATAAGTCATGCTGTGATAGATAATTTCAATCACAAAGAGACTTTCTGCTTTGTGTGTGTGGCTTCTTACACAGCAGGATAAAGTTCCAGAATTGGAGATACTGAACACCCCTGTGATGCAATGAATAAGTAATAGTGCCTGATCCAAAAGCAATTAAAAGCAACTCAGCTTTAAGTCATGCTTAAGCATAAATGATAAATTGAGAACAGATCATAGTATCTTACCAGACATCCAGCTGTTAGACCTTGATAAATATATTTCTTCCTGGCCAGGCATTTCATGGATTATAGTTTCACTCCAAGCTCTTTTAAGAGAGTTGACAAGGGACCTCTCAAAAAGTAAATAACATCTCCCAGTCCCTAAAATGAAAGAAGGGGAAAGGAACCAGAAATACATTTTGGCAAGTTGTCAACAGCAGGTTGATATTTTGCAGCCTGCTCTGAGGAACGTAAAACTGCTGGAAGTGTTTAAAACTGCACCTTTTCCCTTGGTGCAAGAAGGCATCCACAGTGGGACTGTGTAAAGTAGGATGATTTTAATTTATTAGAACACTTAAAATACTTAAGAGACGACAATCCTTTCTCACAACTAAAGACCCTGTCAAGATTTAAACCACTCAGGAAATTTGAGTTTGTACATTACAGAGCAAGAAGCCCATCTGAACTAGGATTGTCTCATGCAAGGACATGTATACATACGTAAGAGTAAATCTAAAAAGTGGTTCCATTTTTGGGAAAAATCTGTAACCTAAAGGAACTAAGCAGTCATATTCACCTCTTTCTTTAATCAGTACTGAAAACAGAACTAGAAATTGGAGAGAAGTATCTGAACTTACTTCTCAATCAATCTCTTCTTTTTTTTTTTTTAAAAAGGCAATGAGGTTGTACCCAAAGAATGGGCTTTTGTTAGGATTTCTGATTTTTTTCTCAGCTATCTTTCCACCAGACTCTCTTCTTAGCACCTTGCACAACACTAAAGTTGAACACTGAATGATGTGTCTTGGTGATACATGTTTTAGAATAATTCAGACTTTCTAAAGGGAAAAAATTGAAGTTCTATTTTGCATTTGTGGGGTTTTTTTGTTTGGTTGGTTTGTTTTTTAAATGGTCAATGCTTGTATAGCAAACTCTTTGTCTAAATCAGGTGTTTGAATTTTTCTGAAAAGTCTGTTTACCCATGGTTCCCCTTTTGCACTTGGTACAGGTCAAAATTACTCAGCAGTGTTTTCCAACATCATCAATAATTCACAAACTATAATGGACCTGAGAATCATTTTTTATTCATAAAGCTTTTTTTTTCTATGGGAGTTTCGAGTTTGGTTTGTATATGGCAGGAATAATGTATGACGGGGTGTGAACTTTAATGGCTTATAGAGTATGCAAGCCTCAGATGTGTTGTTGAGTAGAAGGTTGTGAGGCCTCTTGCCCTGGCGGAGGGAATCTGACTCATTAGCACCATAGACCATAGACTGTGTGACTGCTTACAGAGATACATTATTTCCACTACACTGACCCTGTCAAGAAGAGTAGGCTTAACATCTCATCTGCTGGTCCCTAAAATGTTAAGACATTGTCGGAGAGTATCTCAGAGAGGAAATCCATCAGTAGTGCTTTCCCTGAAAATACCAGCCTGCCTGAAGCTAATAGCCACTTTGAACTCAGCAGCAGCGAGCCTGTGAGAGCCCAGCTGACAGCACACAGCCCCAGGGCCCTCAACATCACACCTTAGGGCAGGGAGCAGCCCAGCAGAAGAACTTTGAAAGACAAGAGGAGCTAAGGCTGTGCTGTATCAATGTGGTGTGGTCCTGTCTGGCTCTAAGGATGTCAGGAGTCATTGACTCCAGTTTTGTGAGCTCTGATGTCCTTAAACAGACAAGACCACATGATGCAGTTCTGGCATCTCTGGGAGCTACGTGGCCACACATACACCTATTTTGGGACACGTGAGGAATCACCTTACCTCGTAGGGTTTTATTTTGATGCATGACCAGGAATTACAATATCTGGTTGACAAGAAACAGACCTTCACCTGTGTTTTTCCCAGCTCATTACTGGCCAAAAGCCAAAATCTATAGTTGAGATGATGATTTGTAAGTTAAGGCAGATATTACTGATGTTCCTGTGTGTTCTCTACAGCTGCCCTTGTAAGAGATCAGAAGCCCTTGACCTAAAGACATGATTTATGATAAGAAAATTTTAAACCAGCTGGATTTTACAGAGCTGATTTTGCCATTCATTAACTGACCTGTCATTAGAAGAACTGAGCAGCAGCTCACGTCACTGTTCCTTCATGTAACAGAGAGCAAGCAATAAAACTCCATCAGCTTAATCCCATTTACAGTGAATTAGAAAAGGGACTTTGTCAGCTGCCTAACTAAGCAAATGAGAAGCTGAATTACATGTAACATTGTTTACTGTAGAAAATAATGTTATGTAATCATCAGTTATGCAGTTTGCAAAAAGAAATAATCTGTCCATTGTAATTAATATCCTACTGCTTTGAGGAGTAGCCTATAATTCTGCAGGGGAAAGTTGAACGAATTAAGCTGTTCAGTCGACACAGTGAGCTTGGCTAAGGCATCTCCCCAAAATTTCTCTGTTACTCAGTGGAGAGACATTTTTCCTAGCAGGATCAGAGCACCAAAATCTCTTTTCCTCACTGAATCACCTCTGGGAGAAGCCCATTTCAAGTCTAGTTGCTCAAAATCGGGTGATCTTCATATTTCCCTATGTTAAATTATACTTAAATTTGGTCAGCATTGCAGTGAATACTCCCTGATATGTTTGTCTTCTGTTTTAGATTAACGCCCTTCCAAGGGAGTAGAAGCAATGAGGTGCACCAGGTGCACTGCTGCTACAGCCCTGGCAGTCGATTCCGTGTTCATAAAAAGGGGGAGAATGGGGTTTCATGGCAGCAGGCTGAGCAGGGAAGTCTTTCCTTCTGCAGTCTCCAGCTGCCAGAATGCTGCTCACCAGAGAAACACAGCAGGGAATGCTGAAATTGTGTCCCCAAACCGGCAGATACTCGTTGAAAATCTGCACATACTCTACTGTCAATCATCCTATTAAAAAAAATTATTTTTTAAAATCACATTGCTGCTAACTCACCTTTCCTGCAATACTGCAAACTTTCAGCTAATATCTTCAGTATTTTAAGAATGCTACATATGTTGGATTGAGCAAAAAGGGAAGGGTTTGCCATTCTTTTTTTATGAAGTACACAAATAAGTATTTGGTTCAACGTGTTACCTTGAGTTAAGCCATTTACTCATGAGTCAGATGTGTCAGGGCTTTGCTGAATTTCTTCAGGGGCTGACTAGGAGGTTGTTCGGGCAGCAGGTATTCTGGACCATGAGTAGAAATAGCTAGGGACTGATGAGAAGTACTAAGCTTGAAGGCAGCAGACAGAGGGCAAGTCAGCACAGAATTACTGCTTCTTTTGAAATAGCCTGCTCTCTCCCCAGTGCCTCCAGTCACCGGTGACACGTGTAGTCTTACAGGCCTGAAGCTAACAAAGCGTTTAAGTGTGTTGTCAGAGAGGGTTGAGACTGCACATAATTCACAGATGATGACAGGATAAAAACGAAGTTACTTCCAGACTCACCTGCATCGCTGACAGTCTGAGCGAAGAGGGTCAGAGAGGAGACTCCTTTAATCAGATTCAAGTTATTCAACTTTTCTCCTCTCCCTGTTACTAAGCAGAGAAGCTGGTAGTCAGGTTTCAAGGAATATAAATGAGTCAGCAGTTTCATTTTATTACTGTTTTTAAATTAATCTTCTTTCTTATCAGGGTTGCCATTGTCCCAGAGCTTTTAGGGCAATGTTATTAAAGAAAATGAAAAAAAAAAAAAATCCCTCAAAATCATCCAAGCTGAGAAATTAAGAGCTCTTTGCTCTCAGTTGCAGTCAAGGCGAATGGAGTGAAGTATCCCACACTAAGCAGATGTGCTGTTGTCCAGCTGCTAGTAGACAAAAAAACAGTCCCCCTCCAATATAGTAAAAATGAAGATTGAAAGCAACCCAGCAGGACTACATTTGTGATCCCTGCTCTGTCCCAGGTTTTCAAAATAATTTGAGCAAATCACTGAGCCTGGATACTCTAAACCGTTTGTCCAACTCTCAGAAATTTTAGCAGGAATAGGCATCCATTGCCATCTATATCTCACATGTTCATTTATAAAATGAAGAGAATTGGGATTCACTGTATCCTCCCCTTCCCAGTGTGGTCATGAGGCTGAACAGTGCAGAGCTGGGTATCCGCTCCACTGCAGCAGAGGAAATTTCCCTTGCCTCAGTCCCTCCCCTGCCTCACCTTGCTCTGCTCCCGCAAATGCTTAAGAACATATTCAAGTGCTTTTCTAGATTATAGCTTCTGATAAAAATTAGGAGGAGCAACTCTCATTACGTTCTTCAGACCTCTCTGAAAAATGAGAGACAGTGCTGAGGTGAAGTGACTCAAATGAGGAGATAAGTAATCAATACCAACACACATCAGTATAGCACAGTCCCAGATTCCTCCCATCTGGAAATAGTACTCATGGCAATCATTTGCAAGCAGAGCAGCTGGAAGTTGAAGCAGCAGAGGGGAAGAAAAGAGACAGTATATTTCCATTTTTAAGATCATGGAATACAGCGATACAGAAGAGGCAGAAGCTTAATTTGCAAATAAAAAATAATAATGTGTCTGTAAGTAAACTACATTAGTCAGCACTGTGCTGCTCCATAGCAGAACTTTGTGCCTTTAGTCACTGAGTTTTTGCTATATTTGACAATGATATACAACTACTGGGTAAAACCCTTAAGTAGAATTTTCTAAATCTATAGTTATCTTGAGGCAGATTATTTATCTTTTTGACAACATTAATCACCCAAAATATGATCTGTAAATTAAAAACTCTGTAATATTGTTACACAGAAATACTGCATGCAGCTGAGAACATTTGTCTTCTCTGTTGCTTTTCTAATATAAAAAAGTTATTTCATGATTCACTTAACTATATCTGTATTAATTATGACATAATTTAGCTATAGTTTTTTCAGGCTTCTGTAACTTAAATGAGAGTTCACTCCTTGAGATTCTCTGCAAATTCTGTGTTTTGAGATGGTGGGGTTTTTGGAAGATTAGTATACATTGCAAAGTGTTAGAATATACAAATATTTTAAAGCCTACAAATCTTTACTAAGCCGGACAAAATAATACAAATCATCTAGCATAAAGCTCTTGAGTAGCTGTGCTAATTAACATTGCTATGGGCCATTGCCATACCAAGGGCCTGGTACAAACTATTGCATAATACACCATAGATGCTATTGCTACTCTGCATGGATTTCATTTTCTCCATTTCTGCCACCGGAGAGATGTTCTGTGGCTGGATCTAAGAAATGACTACCTGTTGCCCTAGAGATGTCAGCTACTGCAGGTTGCTTCTGAGGCATCTTTAGGATCACATCACAATGCACGAAAATATCAATGGTAAAGGAAAAAAACTAAATAAATTTGCAGGCAAGATATTTCTTGAAGCCTTAAAAAAAAAAAAAAGGCAAAAATAAAATGTGGCTCCCCCAAAAAAATCATTGCTCTCACTCTCCTTATCAATTAGAATGTTATATGTAACTGCACTGCAGAATTTGAAGTCTTTGCAAACCTAGTTTCAAATTAGGTTATAGAGCAAAAGTGTGATTAATTTGTAATCCTCAGGCCTTTGCACTAGATAAATTCGGATTCCTTTTCTTTCATTTTTTTCATTTTAATAGTAATTTTTGGCTGACAAATATCAAAGGCTCTGAAAATTTCACAAAACAAGATTTATCTTTAGCTTGTGTAATATGTTATGCCTGTGGGCTAGAAATGATTATCAAGTACCATGTAAGGTGACACAATTTCTGTACTTTTAAAGTGACAGCCTCCCATTTCAGATAATTTAGTATCAATATGGCCGTATTAATTCTCTAGCATAAGGAATTAGTTAGTTCTGGAAAATATTTTTCACCAAGTTGGTTCTTTTAAATTGTTAACCCATTTGGAGAGCTTCTATAGAGTAAAATAGTGTCTCTGCTTGTCAGGTCCAGTTCAAAGACAAAGTAGGAAGCAAATTGCTAGAAGCCAGGTTTCATTTGTTTTTCTACGGAGAGGGCAAGGCATTACTTTTCAGATTTTAATAATAATCACATATTCAGTTCTATCTTGACCTTTTTACGGGTTTAATATCTGATTTAAACAGATATTCTGGCTTTATTCTTGCTGTTTCGATGAGAGGTAGCAAATGCATGTTCTGCAAGTTCTGTACAATTTCATAGAAGTCAATGGAACTATGTTCAGTTATTTGTGTTGTGTCAAATTTAAGAGTTTGGTAGAATAAGCTCTCTAAAAGAGTGAGGTGCCTTTTTCCATCTTTGTCCTTCTGTGAAAGCTACAAAAGAAAATATTCTCCATTAGAAGCTTAACTAAACCAACATTTGAATCTTTAGAAGGCCACAAGAAATGAATTATGCCAATACCTATCCGTCACTACTATTGTGCTTTTTTGACAGAACCTGCTGAGTGGGACACGGAGGCCCTCCATCATTCCCAGTAATCCCAATCCTATATTTTCATAGCGTGCTCTCCAGAGATTCAGCTTAGTAGCCCCTGAGTATTGCTCTCTGAATTTCACAGGATTTGTTACAAAGAACTGAAACAACATCTTAACCACAAATCGTTGAGAAGATATTTCAAAGCTACCTAGAGCTGTCATTTTTTCCCCTTTTTGAATAACTTCTTTATTTTGTACAACAAACAAATAGTAAACGTCCATATCACTAATTATCTTTATTAGGCCTGACACAATTAATAATCATTTTACTGTGTTTTCTCTGCCTCCTTTGGTTCATTTTTTTTCCATCCTAAGGTTCACCTCTTCGCTCTGTACTCAAGAGTTTTATTTGGACATGAGACTCAAGGCGATGATCATTCAATTACACTAAATAATTTTATTACATTTGCTCTCCATGAGAGATTCTAGTATTACTCACCTGATTATTTCTGCATATCAGCAGTTCTCAAAATGTAAGACCTTACAAGATCAGAAGTAGGTTGTGTATACTTCTTCATTTCTTGAAGTATAGTCATGAATAGTTTTCATTACACAATGTGAGTTTTTAGCGTGTATGTATGAGACAGTTGGTTTCTGAACAAGGATTTATCAAAAGCCTTCCCGAAAAATCTCCAGTAAATTCAATATCAATTTGACCTAGAGAAAGCCTAGTCTACAGGAAACTCTAGACAATATAAACAACACTGTAAAATTATGACTATTTTTTTTCCTAAGGTGTTGAAGGAAGAGTTCATACTTAACTTGTAACAATAGAAAAAAAAAATCTAATAACTGTAATGAAAATCGATATCTATACAGGCATTTGTACTCATTTTCTGCCAATTTATATAGAGTGAGGAAGACAGGTTTTGGAATATTTACATATATATATATACACACTCACAAATGAGGTGTCTAGTGCACTGTGTGTTTTATACTTCATTCCATAGCTCAGCTAAGCTGCAATAAAGAAAATTTCCAACTTGGCAACTACCTAGTCAGTGTGGACAGCTTTTAGTTTCCCTTGTAGTTACAGAAGCTAATACTAGAAGAGCTGCTTTTTGGATGCGCCAGAGGTCTATGTCTGTAATATACTATGATCACAGGACTGAAATGATGAGCTAGGGAAGATTAATATAGATGCAGTCTATGGCAAATAGACCCACGACTCCCTTAAAGGTAAAATGCCAGGAAAAATAAACAGAGTAAGCGTTTGTGTACTAGAATGCCTCTTGCCTGTGTTTTCAGAAAATGTCGTGTTTGGTTTGGTTTGCTATTGTCAGAGGATTTTCAGTACTATATTGATAATATCTGTCATGAGAAGGTATCCCAAAATACAGCCTTTCAGAACCTTTCAAAATTAGTAAGTACTTGTAGAAAAGAATTCTCTTTTTCTCCAAGGCTTTAATTTAGAAAAGAATAACAGCTAAACACAGAAAAATCTATCTGCAGCTACTGGTGGCCAGCTCGACACAGCTTAGTGAAAGAAGTACACACACCTGCCTTGGCCCCCACTGATGTAAAGGGCAATGAGGTTGGCTAAGAGACACCTACATGGAAGAAAACTCCTTCAGCAAGAGTCCTCACTCCCTGCTGGCCACATGTGTGGCAGAGATTAAGCTGTTTTATGAGAAGAGGTTGTATAAATTCCTCAGTTCTCTCTGTAAGCCAAGAGCCAGGGAAAATATGTAAACATCCATTCTATCATCTGCTCTTCAGATGGATTTTGGAGTCCTGCTATAGACCTTAAAGCTTAACTCAATGTGACAAGATAGCCTGCCTGAGGACAGGAGTATTTCAGAAATGGTGAGGTAAAAACAGTGGCCATTGAGATTATGAGAAGTTTATGACTTTGTTAGGCACTCACCCACAGACCATTTAGCCACCTGGCAATCACTAAATCCAGAAGTTAAGCTCCTAAGTGTCTTTGATTCTGTAGACAGCACAGGTAGTGGCTTGCTAATAAATGCAGTGTCACTCTGCTGACAGGGAGTGGCTCCTGTTTAAAATGAAATGGGCTGTGCCTTCATCAGGGGGAAGGAAGTGAAAGAGGTCAGGGGGGTGTTGTTGAAAGGAGTATAGAGATGGGAAGGAGATGTGAAGCTGAGATACCCAGGTCTCCTTGGTTCCATGGATGAGAGGACCAGCCAATTAGAGAGATTTGGTCATTTGAGATTGATTTTAATAATGTGCATGCTTACTGGTTTGTGGGAAGATTCTGAGCTGTGTAGGGTATCTTAGAAATTGTTGTAGTTCCATAGCATCTCCCCTTTCTTACTGGATATAGTGAAGAAGCCACTGGAGCTTCAAATCAGTAAACTTTAATTTGCACTCCCAGTTACCAGCAACCATTTGTAGCCAAGCTGTTTTGAAAAGTTTGGAGAAAAAGGCAGGTGTTTGCTCTGAATTCAGTTCCCCATTGAATTATAGATTTTCTTATGCCAACTGATTAAACTGGACAGATTTCCACTGCTGGGGTCTGGCCGAGAATACTACCAATTTACTTTTCCATTGAAGCCACATTTTTTCTTTGTTGAACTGAATTAGACATTCTGTAGACCTGACAAAATGATCAGTGTGGTCAGCAGATGTCAGAAATGTAGTTTGAGCTTTTCTTTTAGACTGGTCATCTGTAGACCAAGTAACACCTCTCACGAGTTGTATGGATTTATATTGTGGATGAAGCATTTTGTCTAATTTATTTGATTTTGTGAATACTATTGAAAAACTGTGAAGTTTGACAAGTACATTTTTCTATTTCTCTTTCCTTCTGTTTGCACTAACATATGACAGTGAATTTTCTCAAGGTATCCATTCATAATAGACCTGATCTTTACCCTTGTAAACATTTTAGTTGCCAAAATTTCAACTTGATTCAAAGCTCTCCCATTCCCACATTTGGTAAAACATAATTTGAAATCTGATTTGACAGACTGAGGAAAGAAACCTCTCTATTGCAGTTGTTCAGAGATGAAAGCCTTCATCCAAATTATAGGAGACACCCCCATGCCAGAAAAATCCTCCTTCTGCCAAAAAGCACTTGAAACCCAGGACTGGATTCAGCTACAAAGTTGAGCAGGTAATAAGACATTGTGGGACATGGCTAACACAAACAGAAAAATGACGGGTTCCTCTGCTTCCTAATAAATCCTTTGCTCTTTGAATTTTTGTTTCTCCTGAGAGTCTCTTATCCAGCATGCTGAGTTGACAAGTGGGGCAAGAGGTCAGAGATATACTCTCTGGTGTTTTGCTGGTTCTGTCCTATATTTCAAATATAAAAGAAATTAAATATTTGCTCAAGCTGATAGTCAGTGAAGTATCTTAACCATGGAGGCTGAGAGAAATCTTTCTTCTTAACTCACTCTACCCTCTCAGGTTGTCATTTCCTACATTTCTTTCTGTGTAATGCTAACCAAGTTTTTTAAGTATTTTTCAACTGTAGAACCAGGAAGTAATTTTTTCATAGAGATATGATGAAAAATATCTCAAATTTGCCTTAAGAAAATGTGTTGAAAAGCATACCAAAAGAAGTTCATCAGTGCTGAACACTGAGACAAGGAAGCATGACACAAAACACAAGATAGTCATGTTTTGTTACATCTCATTAAATGGTCTGGCCACATACTAAGGAGCATGGATGTATATAACTTGGGTGGGGAAGTACAAGACAGTGCACAGATATCTCAGCTCCTGGGCAGAAAGATAGGGAAGTGATTTTTCCTAGGTGATAGTAGAACACAGGTGTCAATCATGTAATCAGGCCAAAGCCACAAGACCTGACAGATCTGCACTTATCTCTCTGTCACTGCTTTAAAAGATACATATTTTTTTTTCAGCTGCAGTGTCTGCCTGTAGTTTGTCAATGTGTTCTTTAAGGCATGGTGGAAGGTCAGTCTCCACAAATCCATTATCACATCAAAGTGAGTGATTGCTGTCAAGCTGGCCTGAGTCAGCCATGAGTTGCATTTATTTATCTTGGTGTGTGTAGAGTGTGGGGTACCAATATACATAGAATATAAACTCGAAGTGCCTATGGGCTTCAAACTGTGACAAACCTTGTATCACAAATTGAGAATGTGCATTTATCCCTCTATAAGATAATGACCTATTAATAATTCAGTCAGGCGTGGAGACACTCAAAAGGGACATTAGTAATTGCAGAAGGAACAGGCAATAGCCAGAGATCAGGAGTGTCCAGCTACTTTCTGCAGAACTTGAGGGACAAGCTCTCTTTAGAAAAGGAGGGAGAGATTTGCTGCATTAGATCTTGGCACAACAGTAACTGTAATGCCCACATTTGGATTTTGTACGCAACTTTTTATTGTCCACTTACCTCAATAAAACTTGTGCTGAAGGTGATTTCGAGGTTGCAGGAACACAACGTTGTCCATTGTCACAGGTCAGTGATCCTTGTATCAGGAGCTTGGAAAGGGTGGCAGTGCCATGTAGCCGCTACTTTGCTCCAACGGACACAATGGGCGGTTCCTCCATGTACCTGTTGGATCAGGGAGACAGCAAACGTAGAGCTTTATGTGGTAGAAGTGACCTGGGGCAACTGGAATCAGCCTGGTGAAGGAGGAGGACGGTGGTAAAAGCGTTCTTGACTCCCAGCTACTCCAGGGAACTCATTTCACTGGGAAAAAAAAAGTGTGAAAGAAGCTGCTTTAAGTGTTTTAAGAGTGTGCTGGGCAATTTCTCCTTGAACTCTTCTCCCTTTAGATTAATATTAAGTCAGGTATCTTAAAACCAGTACACCCACTATTACCCATCACTCACAAAGGTCTAAACCATGGAGATAAATCTTCAGCTCTTGCCTAAGAGCAAATGGATTAAGACAAATCTTGGTAAGTAAGGATTGTTCTGTACACAAAGGGGCTGGAGCATCAGTTAAGGACTGGTATTATGTGACACGGAGTAATCCTACATTAGCTCCTTTTACTTCAGAAGGTCACGTGATGTAAGAAATCCTTGTGCCCAATCCACACCCTTAAGTATAGAACTGAAAGTCTGCTTCTTTTACTTCCTTGTTTTGAACTTGCCATCCTCTTAACTGCTTTATGGACAGTAACTTCAAAGTTTATAACCTAGGAATCATCACAGAAAGAAAAAAATCAGACAAGCTGTATACTTATTCTACAAGCCCAGCTGTCTTCACATTACTACTTATATATCGATGCATATGTGTGTGTGCATGAGTGTATTAAAATTATGTAATTACTATAGTTTTGAATAAAATGCTATCTTTTAAAATATTATACTTAGTATAATATAGATGTATGGGTATATATGTTTTACTCTGTTCCTCTTGTTAGTAATACTCTGGAATTACACAATCTGAAATTAGAGGATTGAGCCTCTTAAATGATCAAAGAGAGTGAAAAGGTGATAGGTTATTTATTTTCTACATCAAACAGAGCTTTGTTGTTCTAAAAACAAGCTAGAATCATTTCAGCTGTTTATTCTCCCTGTGAAAGCTGCTAACCACTTATTTTACCGTTTAAACAGGAACTGCTTGCCATTTTCATTTACACTTACAGGTAATGGCAGCAAGCTCTACATTCAGTGCAACAGCCTCGTTGCATTAGCCTGCCTTCTGTTGTTTTATATGGTTCTGCTCTTTCAAACACTTGTGTTTCAAAAGGAATTTTCTTCTAACCTGAGCCTCCCATAAATATCACCTTTTGTTTGTTGCATCATAACCACCACCACAAGGGGAGATTTTTCACAAAGGCTTATGGTCTTCACATTAATAAAACCTGGATTTAAGGATGCACAAGAAAGAGCACACGTTTACAAACAACCATCTTCACTAATTAGCCACTTCTAGGAAAACAAACCCTCAAATAAATGATAGATGCAAATGTTTCTGAAACTTGACTGAGCTCTGGAGTTCGCTTCTAAAATATTCATCCTGCTGTCAAAATGGCAATGATACGAAGAGATTATTTTCAGAATCTATACCACAGACACTGAATTTTGGATGGTTATGTACAGACCATTAGCAGAACAATGCCTGCATTCAGAAGCTCACATTAAGTGCAGTGCCTCTTCATTGAGTATGTGCATAGTACTTTTATTTAGTTGCTGTGACAAAAGTTGTAGCAATAAAGATTGATTGATTGAAGACAGTGATGATACTGGAACAGGACTTCAGCTGAAGCAGCTGAACTGAAGACCTAGTCCCTTATTTGAAAAAACCTTTGTTCATTTTCTGTACCTTTGATCTACTGCCAAATACACTAAGATTATACTGATAACTGTATAAATTCAGCTGAACAGCAACACAATACCAAACCACAGCAGGTGACACAGTAGACCAGGAGGCAGGCAAGAATATCTATAGAGTTCATGTGTGTGTTTGCTCAATATGAAATTACCCATTAAATTATAGCTGTAGTTGCTATCAGGTTGTTAAGTGATTCCAAGCAGATGAGGATGTGCCCAGGGCAAAGGGGAAGCAAAGCATCCATGACACAGCATCTGCACTACAACATATTTTATGCTATTTTTCATGTTACTCAGTCTTCAATATTCTGTAAGTGCTTATTAAAGAGACTAGGAGTATTTTTTAAGAAAACTGCTGCTTTATAGTTTCTACACATTATGTTTGAGTATACACCTGGAAGTATTATAACAGAATTTGTGGATAACATCAACTTCATTGTGGTATTTCATGGCAGTATTGGAATTGCAGGCTATCCAGAATAACGCATTAATGATTACACAAACACTCTAACTTCAGTAGTGTTGTAAATAGAAGTCACTGTTGTGCTAAATTGAAAATGATTAGATACCGAAGCGATTTTCATGTTATTGAAATGAATAGAGCTTAGATATCCAAAGGTTCTCTAAAAATTTCAGCCTTGTTTTCAAATGCCTGTTTATGACCCACACATTTACCAGGGGAAATATTTGTTCCTCAAATATGAATTGTTATGTAAATTATTCTTTGAATATTATATTTTCACAAATAGAGGCTAGCAAACATTTCCATACTAATAGTAAATTCTCTGGAAAGTATAGCTCAGACATTCTGAAGGTATTTGTGAATTTGCACTGAATTTTCAGCTTCGAAAAGATAGTCCATCATAGAAAACTGACTGAGGAGGAAATGTGTGAAAACCCCAGAGAGCCTTGGTGATTGTGTTTGATGGGGGAGGGACAGCAAGGGACGCAGAAGGAACTGAAGGACAGTAGTGGGAAGGCTCAGCTCAAACTTCCTCTGTGACGTTTGTCATATTTTTCCAACAGTGCCATAAAATACATCACAGAAGTATGTGATTGGGATAAGCAATTAAACCTTGTCACTTTCTGAGTAACTGGAGAGAAGTGTGCCCCAGTGCACCTTTATATTGTAGTATTAAGCTCTGTAACATCAAGACATGAGGTAGCCAGAGAGAATGCAATGTTTTGAGTTTGAGTTTGGATATTCATACTGACAGCAGAATTAATTACTACACCAGTTTTCAGAGTATTTCAGTTGTTCATCCTCTATATTGTTGCAGTGTAGGTCTGCCCAGGCTAATTCTATGTTCCTTTTTTCATCCTCGCTCCTTCAAAGAAGAAAAAAAAATAGTATAATTGCTTTACCAAGTTGTTAAGAAGAGCAGATTTGTTGTCTTTTATAAACTGCTTTGTAGATCAAACAGTGTTACGTGCAGTCGGCATCCCAGTAAATAGATAATCATTTGTACTACACCTACAATTAGAGGCAAAAATACCCTATCTGCAGCAATTAAATACCTGTTAGTAAGCAACCATGCTCATGAAAGTCTGATTTTTTGATTAAATATTTCTATGTATGTGTGTATAGATATATATATACAGACTTATATATATATGTAGTAGGATGAAGTAACTTTCCTGTAAGTCAATCCTGTCAGCATTGTTGTAGCAGCACATGATGCATTTATGATTGAGTTTCAGCAAGGCTAAACTACAAAACGCCCACTTTCAACTAGTAGTTTATTACCGTTGCAAACTCCTTATTGCAGACCGCAGGCCTGATCCACCTATTATGCCAATATTATCAAATATTTCCATGGTAGCTGCTCCAAGCTGACAGTGATATACCTGACAGACAAATGGCAGCCGCTTTTTCTGACAGGTTCCTGTGCTACACCAGGGTATGCCAAAGCCTGGTACCCACTATGAGCACGGAGTGGCAGCAGTGATGCAAATGGGGAGCCTCTGTTGTGTGACAGCTTAAAATCACAATGATTGCTGCAGGGGATGGTTAACAATTTGAGAGCAAAGCTCTGTTCCCCTCCAGGTCTCTTACTCTGTATCTTTGCCTGGACTCAAAAAGCTAGAACTAGCTCTTTATAGGACCTGATTCTTACTGAGGCACTGAATTCATCTGGAAAATAAATATTGAGTAAAAGTAATTGAAAAAGTTCCATGAGGAAAAAAAGTTACAGTTGGTACAAACCACATTTAACTAAATCCTTTGCATAATTCTGTAACCAGTGAAGAATTTTACTGGCCCTCAATTTAAAGTCATATGAAGAGACAGTTGAGCTTCAGCTTGGCCTTTCATACCTGTGAGATTTCAAACAAACTGTAGACTATCAGCAGCAGAATCCTGAAGCTTATTAATCAAGGTATTAGCATATTCCAACTGAGTTTTAACAAAGCAGGGACTAAAATACGCTAACCAACACTAGAAAGGAGAGTTTTCAGCCTACTTGTGTTCTGCAAATGCTAAATAGCACTCAAAAAGTAATTGCGGATCTCGGACATAATCCACATGTCTTGTTCTAGTACTAGAAGTGAATTGTGGTGAGTCTTTATCTCAGGAACAGACTGATTAGGATTTCCTTGCCAAAAAAAAAAAAAACGAAAGGCTCATCACCTGTTGCAGTTGTCTTACGCTTATTTGGCAGCTGCTAATCCTTTATATAAATTTCAAGTGAAAGGATTTTAGCAGCCAGAGGGGGTCTGTGCAGCTGAGCCTGGTGGAATTGTTTATTAAAGACACTCCAGAAAGTTTCCAGCTGTTTCTTCCACCTGCTGTAGTCTAAAATATGGTGCAGAAAAATGGCAAGAGCTGAGTCCAGATGCCCATTCTGGGATTCATTTCACTGTGGATCAGCACAAAGCATCATGGACATATCAGGAATACGTGCCCAGTGTAAGGTGGCTGCCAGTGACTCATTTGGGTGTTTCAGGTGGCACATTCTGGTGCTTCTGCAGGGAACAGTGAGTGGAAGTCTTAGCTGCTGTTACCAACATGTTCACTACACTGGCCAACTTTAAAGTGGTCTAAATATTGCAGACTGATATCCTTCCAGTGCAGTTAGGAAAAAAAAGGTATGTAAATGACATATAATCTCTCTAAGGCCTTAGGTAAATAAATGGTCCTGTTGAATAAAAGATCTGGGGAACAGAGAAAGAGCCAAGGAGCATTCCCAGCTCCTTAGGGTCAGTCATAAAGCCATAAAGCCAGACTGAGAGTCTTACTTATGAAAAGTATCAAGAGTAGTTGAATGTAAAAGAGCCTTCCTGGGTGCAGACAAGATCTTTCTCTAAAAATTAAAATAACTGAAGGTCACTCCCATTCAGTGTAAGAGAAAGTGGCAGTGTCTCTAGTTGAGCAGTTTTCTTATTCTCCTCTATGAAATAAAGTCCAGTAGTGAAACTTTTAATTAGAATGGCTGTTGATCTGGACTAGATCAAGACCAGGTGCTGCAGAAGTCAATCACAATTGTTTATCCTAAGGAGAATTATGAAATTAAAATATCAACACCTGAAGCTTCTTGGAAAGGGAATAATACTAACAAAACGTGGGGTTAGAAATAGAGAAAATACGTTAGAAAGAGAAATACGTAAGTCATCATCACCTGGTAGAAATTGATTTTCATGAGGTCACAGCAGGAATATAGCATGTTAAAAAAAAAAAAAAAAGATCCCTATACTCATCTTCCCTATCAGCAGCTTCTGTCATTGCTGCCACCATTAGAGTGTGGCAAGTTGTCCTTTTTCCTGGGGACGAATAGGCTATTTCCCCCTCAGATCTAGTCCCTCCCACTTGGCATTTTCTTTCATATGCGTTTGTTATTTTACTTGTAACTTTGCTTTTCAGTTTATTAGCTGTCTGCTTAAGTTTCCTTTTTCTGTCATCTGTCTTCCCTGTCTCACTGCCTGGTATTTTCCCACTCTCCTGTTCACTCAGCATCTTTCTCTTTGATCTTTCCGTTTTCTCTTGCTTTCTGATCTTGGTCTTCTCTCCGGTGAAAACTAGTCCTTTCATTAGATAACCACTCCCCAATTTATACATCTCATTTCCTATTCTTTCTCATTTTCCTTCTGTCTCATACATTGTTTTTTTATGTTTTCTCCTCATTGTAACTTACCTTTTCCCTACTTTTCTCCCTGCTGCTCAGAGCTCATTATATCTAGTGCACTGACTTAAGCTTAGCTTAGGAAGGGGTTGCCCAAAACTTACTAATCTTTTCTTGCAGATAAAAGTTTATCTGTTCATAGCTTGTTTTATTTAAGAACAAGATGCAACAAGATTTGGAAGCCCTCAGATGTAATGAAAATGCAGGTATTCTAATAGGTATGATAACTTTATTAAATAATGTGCTGCTCTTCCTGCTTCTTTAAATATTTAAAATCACTTTGCAACTCTTTCCACACAGTACACAGGCAGAAAGCAATTGGGTAAAAATAGCAGTCATTAACTTTGGAGATGCACTAAGCACAGCAGGTAGTATATATGATTCAAATTCAAACCACCGCTTCTGAGAAGCGAAGTCTGGAATGGTTATAGTTTCTGCAGTAGGCAAAAGGAGTATCATCTGAATGCTCATTAAAATAAAACATAAGGACTGATGCTTATATCTTTATTGGGATGAGTAGACAAAATTAACGTGGGACTCGGGACTATTATGCTTAAAAGGAGGAAAAAATCCTTAAACAAAACCTAAGGGAAAAATCTAGATTAATGAAATAAACTAAATATTAGTTAACTGTATTACAGGCTCTAAAGGGTGGAAATCTGACCTTTGCAAATGTGTGCGTGTGGTAGATAAAAGTCTGTAAAAAGTATTTTGAGGGAAATAGATTGCTTCCCTTCTCGGTAGGCAGAAGTGCAGTTATGTATTAGTCCTGTGCTGTTTTGAACATGTTTGATATCTCTTGGGGAAAAGGTACATAGCTCATACTTGGAAAAAAAACCATAAAAACGTATGCTATCAATTGGTCTTGCTGGCTGCACACTCTCTTTTTGTGATGTTAATTACAGCCACCTTTCTTTGCTACCTCTTTCATGAAGGTCAAAAGTTAAATTCCTGTACAAAGCTTTTAAGCAGTAAATAGAGCCCATCTGACACCCAAAAAATAATTTTCTGTGAAGGTCAGGTGTGAGTCCCTTATCCCAGAGGGCATGACCACAGTGCACCTGTACCAAAGTTACTCCAGGAACCGCAGGATTTTTGGCAAGAATACAGTGGTTCTACAGAGTTGCACATTCAGTGATGCCATTCTGAATCTGTCAGTCACATCCAGAACACAGAAGCTACCAGGTTGCCCAGATTTGTTTCTTTCCTGCATGACAAAACCAAGCAGGTTTTACTGCGCATTTTCATCCCTTGGTCTCATGGAATCTACTATATTAGCAAATCTAAAAGCAGCCATCACTAAAAATGTGTATTCACTGTGAAAGTAATAATAGAAATGGTAATGACACAGTAGGGATGGGCTGGACCACAGGCTCAGATTGGTGTTTTTCAAATCTCATTCAGGTGGGTTTTCTGCAAAGCAGTTAGAGACTTCTCCTTGGGGTCTGCAAGCTACTCCTCTCACCAGCCATAGGGACAACACTGTTGTCTGTAATGCTACTTCAAATGAGCAAATGATTGTCTGCTTGCCTGGGCTGAAATAGAACGTGAGAAAGAGAATGTTATCTTGAAGCTGCGTGGTATCCAGGGAGTTAAAAAAATGTTTTGGCTATCAGTATTTGAAAATGTTCCTGCTTCCAAGCCCTTTGTAATATCCTGTGTTATATATGAAGTGTTGCTGCTTTCAGTCTCGAGCTTGGCAGACAGCTTTCACCAAAAAAAAAAAAAGTATCCCAATTGACTTTAATGGGTTGCAGTCTCAACAAAAGGTCAAGGATTAAAGGTGGAAAAAACAGAACTAACTTTCTGCTTGCAAAGGTGCCCTGGCTACGTGTGGGAGGAAGGGTGGTAGAGAGGCAATGGGAGAAAGTTCACTCAGCTTTATCCCGTAGCTGCAGAAATAACTGTCCCTAGATAAAGGCCAAAGGACTTCCATGTGCAGGGATTTCAGGCCTTCACTTTTCCTGAGCACTGCATTTCCCTTAGTGATTTTTATAATTATTGACATGCCATTAGCTATGGTATTATGCAGGAGCCTTCACCAAGTCAGACCTTTCCATCTATGTCAAGCAGGATAATATATTTCAAAGTCAAAGGGAAAAATGCATTAGGCAACATCATGGCAAGTGTAACCCTCCTGGATATATTGCACCATAAATACTGGGAACCACTACAGTAGAGCTTTTATCAAATCCTGGGCCAGAATGTAAGAGACTGTGGCTCCCACAAGTCAGAAAAATGATACAACAAATCACTCTTCCTCATGTCATATTATTCCAAGCTGCCATTCCTAAAGAACACAGCATGGTCAATAGCTGGTATGACAAATGCACCAGCCAGTTCAGTAGCTTTGAGACATGCACTCATCTCAGGTTAATCAATGTAAAGGGAATAAAATATCCAGCTCTTTGATACTGTTATTCAAAGCTCCTGTTTGGCAGAGTACTAAAATATATATGGCTAATTTGGAATTCAGATTGCCTTAAACAGCAGCCCTTCTGTGCTTAAAAGTAGGCACATATTCAAATGCCTTACAGAAATGGAACTTAGAAGGGAAAATGGGCTAATAAAGATTTAGGAGTCTGAGCTGACAGACCAATTTTAAATTTAGACAAGGATGGCACTTTTCATGTTATAAGGAAGAAGGCACATATTGTTCATGTTTGCTGCTTTGTAAGTGATCATACTTGCTCTGTTGGCACTGCCATCCCATAATTATTTCCCTTATCCAATTAAGGTTGCAGCTAAAATTCCCCTCAAAAATCTTTCTCCCCCAAACAACTCAATTGCTTTTACTTACCTCCACTGCGATAAGGTGATTGTGCACTTTTAAAGCCGGTTTCTTCTCCCCATTCAAATGTGGGGTCATGTGCTGACTTCAAAATAATTTCCAAGTGAAATGAACTTTACTGGCACCTCAGATGTACTGGGGGTGGGGGGACGCAGGGTGTGAACCTGTGTGACAAAGCCTTTGTGTCACCCAGGGCACAGGACAATAGTGATGCATTTAAAAGAAGCACTGGGAGATGGTTAACACTGCCTCCTGTGTCAGCATTTGATAGCTATGGCTGGCTGGCTCTGTGGCCAAAGATGAAATTATTACAAGAGACGGCTTAGAAATGGGTGATGTAGGCTACACGTATGTACACGTATGTTGTCTGAAACAGAATGACCTCTGCACAGGTGTAGGCAGTTATTAAAAAAACAAACAAACAAAAGTTTGTCCTAGGAGCTGAGAATCATCATCTTTATCCAATTATATCTAAATTCATACCAGGTGTTGTGCCACACCAGACCTACTGCTTTTCAGATTACTGGAATAATACCAAAATGGCGTTCAAAAAATACTAGATTAAGTTATTTTGGTGCAGAACTACGAAAGAACTGCAACAACTCTGTAAGCATGACTTAGCATAAATTCAATACATTTTGGAAGGTCTAAGTGAAGCTTTATTTGATAGAAAGCAACCCTTGAAATTGCAGCACTCTATGGAAATGAAAATAACCACTGTTTTATTTTTAGGAGACAGATAGAATTTGCAGGGCTGGCAGTGAATTGGGAAGGAGGAAGAAGCAACACTTGTAATTTTATATGTAGAATGAAAACATTTTTATAGAGTAAAAAAATGTATAAGGTGAGGAGCTTATTATTGCATGGTACTGTTTTAGGTGCTTTTAAGAGCAGACCCCAGCTGGAAGGCCAGGTTATGGAAAGGGAAATATACTGCAGTACTGACATTTTATATAAACTGTTGTACCAAATATAATTTCTCTCGCTGATTCTTCTGAATTAAATAAATAATACAGCAAGAACATGACTACTTGGAGAAGTCTCCAACTCAGTAATGAAAATGAAGGGTTGCTGAGACAAAACAGCGAATCCTGTGTTTTGATGGCAGCTCCTCCTGGTTTCAGCCATCATGACAGCTGTGCTAATAGTAGTCCCTACAAGACTTGTGTTTTATTTTAACTATTTCAAGTAGGCAAAGTTAGACAACCAAGGGTCTTATAAGGCTTTATATATATATATATATATATGTCTTTCTACTATGTTTTGAAATATGCAGTAAACAGAACTTTTTAAAAAGAAGGGAACTAACTCCAAATAAGCTTTACAAACTACATTCAAACTATAGTTGGCAAAATAGCTGTTGCTAGCAGTAGTTCCCACTTCATTCTCACTGAAGCCAAGCCATCTTTATGTGGGGCAAGGTAATTCTCTCATTTGAGTCAGGAAGAAGGATCTGGAGAACAGTGTCCTCTTCAGTAGCCTGAATTTCCTCAGTGCTCGTTTGGAGTGCTTATGTCTGGCCACTGCATGTTATCCAGTGTTAAGTTCTTCCAGCATTTTGCTCCAGTGGCTGTACTTTCTTGCTATTTATGTGTGGCTTGCTCCTGTTTTGAGCTGGCCAGTCTTTATCTCGTTCTCATCCTGAATTTCTCTGAAAAATAATCAAGAATCCTTCCTTTTTATTCTTTATTCATAATTTGAAAAGAAAAAGCAAATTCAGATGGTTCTGTCTTTGAATGGCTCCTGGTTTGTGAACTTGTAGATCTTGAATGAATTGTTTTATTGAGGAGGTGTGTTATGCTGTTTCAGTATCTCAAGCAATTCCATAAATTTTTTAAACAGATGTGATTATGTTTTAATCAGTGACCACTTTTTTTAAATACTATAAAGGCTACTAGGGGTTTATGTCAAAGTATTTTTCCTTTGAGAAAAGTAATTTTGTCAACATTGAAATGCCTGAAATCTCTTTGAATCTGATACACACAAACCTTTGAAGTATTCACTGAGCATGAATGTGAAAAGAAGCAAATATATTCCTTGAAAGAACATGAGAACACAGAACAAGTGAGGAAACGTTACACTACCTCTGTCAGAGATGTAATTGTGTACTGTTTCCAAGAAGTTCAAGAAGGGATTTTGGGGGGGGGGGGGGTTGAGGGAAGAAAATATTTAATGTGTTGGTGAAGGTACCCACCCTCAGCAGTACCAGCCCACATTCAGCTGAACTCTTGATTTTAGCCAGATTCCCAGATCCAGATGGTCTTTGGAGAAAGTTTAGGTTAGGTTCTGCACAGTTCAGCTTGGTTATACGTAAGTTTCAAGTTCAATTAAAAAAGCTAGCTATATTCCAAATAATATTTGAGTCTGCTTATATTCTACACTGATTTTCCTGCTGATCCCTTTCTGGTCAACCAGGTGCAAATATCCATATTTTTACCTGTTTGGGGCAGAATCTAACAACTGTCTGGAATTGTGGCCCAACAGCTGCTCTCTGTCAATTGCTTATTCTCCAGGTAGAAACTTCTCTCCTTTTTGATAATCTGTTACAGAGCTGGTAGAGATGTCTTCAGGAAAGGAGGTCTGTATCCTGTATGAGCAAGATAGAAATATTCCCTGGGCTTCATGTGGGTTTTCATTTGAGCACTGGGAGCCATGGAGGGACTGGGAGGTTTGTGAGTTAGCTGGAGGCTGCAAGTTTTTCAGGAAAGCGGCAGCGCTGAAGACTGAAATGAGTGATGTGTACAGGAGAAAAATGAAAGGGACCCCAGAGAAACCACAGATGACTTTTCTGGAGTGACTGGTAACATCGCTTCCTACAGTTAGAATATGGAGCAGAGGAGTTAACAGAGTCTTCAGCTGTGGATCAAGACACTTTGCAAAAAAGGGGCAGAAAACTAACTCCCCAGTTTTAAAAGTGCCTGAGCAATAGTGCACTGTGGTGGTCCAGTGACTGAAAGGGCTTGCTTGCCACTGATGCAGGCAAGCAAGGAATTGGATCTTCTAGTTACAATAATGCTAGCTCCAAACCTTAAATAACGAGACACCTAAAAGTCATCAAGTCCACAAGTATGTTCAGGCTGAAGAAAACGGGGAGACATCAAAGGGCTGCAGCTCTGAAAAAAATATGGGCCTTTGGCAGTGTGGCAGGATGCAACCCCCCCTCTCTCCCCGCTCCTCCCTCTCTCTGCTACTTGAGGCTGACAGCTTCTTTTGTTTGGCCCCAGAGCGCCCTGGCCAGGGCCATTAGGAGAAGGGAGTGCCGAGGCGCCACTGAGCCGCTGGGCACCTGAGGCCAGTGTGGGGGATGTTTGGAGGCTTCAGGGGCACCCACAGCCAGTGTGGGGGTGCAGAGAAGCTTCTGGAATGCCCACAGTCAGATCTGATCAGCCAATAAAAAACGCGACTCTCGTCGAGACTCCGCCCCTTGTCGCGGGTCTCTCGGAGCACGAGCCAAATGCTGCCGCCGAGACCTCCCCCGGGATGGAGACTCCGCTTGCCGTGCCGACACGGCTGTGAGTAAAATGAGCCCTCGCAGGATTGCGAGTGTATTTATACTTTCCGTGCACATTTGTACGTGTAACTTTCCGTGCTCAATATGAGCACATGTAAAATTAATCCTCGCATAGTCGCGGGTGTATTTTCCTCCCGTGCTTCCACGTAAGCACGTGTAGCTTTCCGTGCACATTTGCACGCGTACTTTCCGTGCTCAATACGAGCACATGTATTAATTATTTCCTCGCACAATCGCGGGTGTATTTTCCTCCCGTGCTTCCACGTAAGCACGTGTAATATTCCGTGCACATTTGCACGTGTATTTCTCCTTGCAGGATTGTGAGTGTATTATAAATTTACCCTCGCAGAATCACGAGTGTACAGTTTCCGTACTCACTACGAGTACATGTATCTCTTTAAAATAATCCCACACCGTGTTCAGGCAAGTGTGTACTCCTACCGGACTCGGGGGCGGCTCCAGCATTGTTTTGGGTGAAGCCACGTGCATGCACACTGTGGACCTCCTGAATTATTAGTTGCTGCCCCTTAATAATTTTCCTCAACTGATATCCGAACCTGTATTCAAGTCACTTAGGAGTGCTAAAACCCTGTTTCTCACCGGTTTAATAAAAGTTGTTTTGGACCCTGTTGTCCCTTAAACTAACCTCGGGGTGCCTCTGTGACAGGCAAATAAGCCAGAAGGCAGGCCCTGGCGAACTGTAACCATCTTATAAGGCAGGCAAGGAATTCACTTTCCAGCTGAAGACTGACTGTAAGTTTCAAATGTTGCTTTGGTGCGTACCTTCACCTTTTTTCTTATCCAAGGAAAGCTCTTTCCCAAAGCAAATACGTTAATGAGACCTGGTTCAGATTGAAAGAGAAAAAAAAGATAAAACAGGGGGAAAGCTTTCCAAGAGCTAGAAGAAAGCAGGCAGACACATCCCCCCCTCCATGTCCCACCTTTCCCTTCAGCCCCCCCCTAAAAAGGAACCTAAATCCTTGCAACAGGGTGGGAACTGGAAGTCTGAAGAAGAGAGGCTGTTGTCCTGTGTATTAACTGAAATTTTAGACTAAAAATATGAGAAAGAAGTCCTTTCTTTTGCATAGGATTTCGAGATTTTTAAGTGTAATTTCATTCCAATTAAGCTTTAAATTCTGAAATTTTCAAACAGTAGGAAAAATAATTACTTAGGACTGTGGAAAACTTAAGGGGATGGAGAGGGTGCTCTCTGAATTTTTCCTGAATTATACCCATGCCATCATTCCTGGGACTCCAGATACCCCAATGTCTGCAATGCTATATGAGGCGTCAATGCACAGCAGTTTAAGCTATTAACATTTTTCTTGTGTGTCCTTTCTATCACGTATATTATATACAATCAGTCCATTGACTGTTTCAGTGAAGCTATAACTACAGTAGCATAGCTCAAACTACCATGTTAATGGCAGATTTTTCTTTCAGGTTGCAGGATCAGTCCCCGTTCTCGGGCAACAGGCTTCTAATTATGTATATGATACCTTAAAAATGAGACACAATAAATAGAAACAGCAAATACCATGTATTTTTAACCCTTCTAAATGTTCATTTATTTTAATTTATAATATTTGTCTTTTTTCCAAAACCTTTCCATTCTAGTAGCTGATAATATGACATGGTTAAAAAAAAAAAAACAAGGAAGTGTAAATTATTACGGTTAATATAAATATCTTTTTATTTCCTCCTGTCTCAGATTGTTTCTGTATTCAAAAAGTCTCCAGATCACTTATTATAAAATAACATTCTGTATTTTAAAAGCTGCCAAGAAAATACACCAGTCTAATAAATTAGATATTTCAAAGATAACATTTTGCAAGTGAAGTCAAAAGTTTTTTGGAACCTGTGATGCTGATAAATGCTGTTTGTTGAACAAGCAATTAAGTATTTTCCCAGTGAAGCACTACTTAGAGCTGTTGCAGATTATTTTTAGTCCTTGCAGGCCTTTCTATATTTATTATACCAAAAGGCAGTCAAGCAGTGACACCCAGTGGCTTCAGAATTCTCTTTTCATTTTCTGTCACAGAGAAATATTGTTTTTATCTCTTGGTTTCAAATCCAGTGTTAATCAATATAGGTAAATAATTTCCTATTGAAGAGGTAGTCAGAATCCAGTAGTTACACGTGGTAATCTGAGCTTCTCTGCCTGACTGGTGACTCTAGATGAAATTATTTAACTACCACAAATATGGATGCTGATCAACTCCGTGCGTTCAGGGAGTTACTAAAGAAATTAGTTGAAATAAGCATTTAAGTTAGATTTTGAACAATGAGGGGTACAAAATCTGTGTTTAAAATTCTTCACCTGTCAGTGAGAGAGAGAATTTTAGCTATTTTTAAAGCCTTTTAAATTCGTTAATGGAAAACACAATGTAGATGCAGAATTCTATTAATATTTATTATATCAGTAAAAATAAATAAGAGATGGTGTTAATACTATTGATTAGGATGACAGCTTGACGTTCTCAAAGTCATTTGGAACTTAAACTGCAAAGTAAACCAAAATTCTGCCGAAACAAGTTTTCCTGTCAAACCTGACTGAACTGTGATTTCCACAGTGGCGTACCTTGAAAATAAATTGTCTTCCTAACATAAGGAGTAAATATAAGAAGTCTCATTTTGCGATTGGTGTGTCTCAGTGATAAACAAATATGACATTTTCTTTTTAAAATCAATAGCCTTGTTTTATTAAAACAAGCAAAATGTCTTAGTCACATAGTACTGATAAGAACAAACTATGGCATCACCCAGCCTTTTAAAAAAATGTCCAGTAGCTGCTCTCAGAGTGCGTCTCTGCCTAGGAATTGTAGAAACGTTTGTACCTTTTAGAAGCTGCAGAAGAGGAATCCTAACAGACTTCTCCTTTGTTTTGCAGAGATTCTTCTCTACCAGTTCAGTGTAACCAGATGGGTGTTTGGAAATGAAGAGAGTGTGGAGCTGCAGTGTACCTCTTTCAGCATATAGGCTATAGGATCTAATATAAGCTTTGTTAACTGAGCTCAGGAAGAAGATCTGGAAGTCCATGTCCATCACACTCGCACATCTCAGCATTCTCTCAGATTTTTGTTAACTACCCACTGCAGAAGAAGATGCGAGACAGGCATGCACCATGACATTCCTGAAAACATCAGTGCATGCCCATTCCAGAGGAACTTTGGTGAGCGTCAGTCACGACCCATAGTCTGTACTCCCACAGAAATGGGAGGGAGTATAGACATCTACAATATAGCATCTATTTGGAAATTCATAACTCCCAAGCTGAGGTGTTAGGAATACACACACTATTAAGGTCTTTTCCAGGACATGTCTCCCCTTTATTATCAAAAGAAAATAAAAGGAGTGCTGGGAGACCTTGTGCAGGCTGGCTGGCCCTCACCTTCCAGCTGGTGGGAATGTCTGGATGTTTCATCCTCTCACAGCCGCTACTGGACACTGAGGATCCCCGACCCTCCTGGAACACTGTGGCCGCCATCTCATGCAGGGTACCCTGGGCATAGCATGAGGAGGAGCTGGAGTCTGGGGTAGATGAGAGGAGGTGGAGGGCAGTCCCTGTGCCCAAGGGCAGCAGAAAGGGAGCAGGAAGTGATACCCAGGAAAGGGGCCTTCAGCCCCCCTGATCCTCTTTCTCCCACCTTAGGGCATCTTTCAGGCCACAGACACCCCATCTCCCCAAACAGCCATATTTGGCCGCATACATCCGCCATCACCACAGTGGCCTCCTGATGTCATGAACAACCTCACTGCATTCTGTTCCGGGCCCTAATAAATACAGGGACCTTAGCTGCTGACCCACAGTTCACCAAGCCTCAAGGCCCTCAGATTTCAAGGATGCTTGTTATCAAGAAGTCTCAGCAGCAAGGCAGGTGGCTGCTCACCTTTGTGTGGGCCTGCAGAGACATGGCTGCAGGAACCATGGAGGAACATGAGGCAGCATCAGAGCGGGGACACCACTAGCCGCATGGTAGCAATGTCCATCACTCGTGTGGCTGATGATGTGGAGCCAGTGGAGGTGGACACACTTGAAGGTCAGGAAGAGCTAATGGAAGTGGATCCACCTCCAGTATGGCTCACCTGGTACCTCTGCACTGTTCCAGGGTTCTGCCTTCATCATGCCATGGCAGCAGCACAGCAGGAGCACCCAGCCAGTGTTCCAGCATCAGCCCAGCCTCTGCCTTTGGCATTAGCCGGGGGGCCCGGTTTTCGCACCAGCCATCCTGTGGGCTCACCTGTAAAACTCCCAGCAATCAGCAGTTATTTGTTGACTGCCCCAGGTGGTGTGAGCCCTTCTTTCCCGTTCTTCACCCTCACCCATTCCAAAGGGGTGCCATCTCTCTGGTCTGAGCTCCAAGAAGAGGGGATGAGGTGACCTGTCTTCCACCAGCCTGCTGTGTCAGGGCAACAGAGGCCATCCCTCACAGGGCCACTGAGGTGCACAGAGGCTGGAGATGGGGTTTCCGCAGTCTAAGGATGACAAGGCTGCCCAATGGGTGGTTGAAGATTAAGCCAGACCCTCTGTGGCAGCAGTACACAAAAATTAGCCACAAGTGAAGCAAAGAAGTTGGAGAGACAGCTGTTCCTTTAGAGAAGCAGAAGACTGCAGTTTTGCCAAGAAAAAGTGCTGGCCTTCAGCATTAAGGTCCCTCCTAGCTGCTCCTATAGGAGTTCTTTTCAGGATTAAGCAAACAATTTAAAACACAATAAAACAAGGAAAAAAAGTAAAAATGTTTTCCTCGTCTCTTGTTTGGTGCTGTGACAACTGCATCTGGACCCCTCTGTCACCTACTGGTCTCCCCAGTCCACAAAGGACACTTACATGTGGGGTGTGTCCCCAGCTCAGGGCCATTGACATGAAGGCACACCAGGGCAGGCTGAGGGAGCTGCCTCTGGTCATGAGGGTGGTGAGAGACTGGAACAGGCTGCCCAGAGAAGTTGTGGATGCCCCATCACTGGAGGTGTTCAAGGCCAGGTGGGATGAGGCTTTGAATAACTTGTCTAGTTAATGTCCCTTCCCACAGCAGGAAGGGTGGGCTGGATGATCTTTAAAGGTCCCTCCCAAACCAAACCATTCTCAGTCTCTGATTCTCTGGTCAGCATCAGGAAGAGAAGGCTCAGGTGGACCTGATTGGTGACTACAGCTGCCTGATGGGAAGACGTAGAGAAGATGAACTCTGACTCTTTTCAGGTGCTCCATAGAATTGTAGAATGGTCTGAGTTGGAATGCCAGAGACAAGAAATCAGCACCTGTCCCTCCTCCTCCCCTTGTGAGGAAGCTATAGTCGCCATGAGGTCTCCCCTCAGTCTCCTCCAGGCTGAACAAGCCAAGTGACTTAAGCTGCACCTCATACAGCTTCCCCTCTAAACCTGTGTGACAGATGCATTCGACCCCCCCCAAGAGGCATAACCCTAAATTACTTCCCTTCCAAATCCTTCACCAACTTTGTGGCCCTCTTCTGGACACCTTCTAGTAGCTTTATGTATTTTTTATCCTGTGGAGCCCAGAACTGCACACAGTGCTCCAGGTGAGGCCGCACCAGTGCAGAGCAGAGCAGGACAATCACCTCCCTCACCCGGCTGGCAATGCTGTGCTTGGTGCACCCAGGACATGGGTGGCTCTCTTGGCTGACAGGGACTCTGTTGGCTCATGTTCAACTTGCCATCAACCAGAACCCCCAGATCCTTCTCTGTGGAGCTGCTTTCCAGTATCTCATCCCCCAGTCTGTATGTACAGCCAGGGTTGCCGTGTCCCAGGTGCAAAATCCTGCATTTGCACTTGTTGAACTTCATACAGTTGATTCTCTAATTTGTCCAGATCCCTCTGCAGGGCCTCTCTGCCCACAAGAGTGTCAACAACTCCTCCCAATTTTATGTCATCAGCAAACCTATTTCGTATTCCATCAAGTCCTGCATGCAAGGTGGAAGGATAAGCAGTACCAGTCCCATGCTGACAGATGGAGAAATCCCAGTTAGATGAAAAGATTGTCACCATATTGGTCCTCAGACATGGACCAGGTACCTAGGGAGGCTGCAGAGCCTCTGTCCTACAGGGTATCCAAACATGACTGAACAAGATCCTGAGCAGCCTGACCTGTCAGGGGCTGCTTTGAGCTGGAGCTTGGACTGGAGACCTCCAAGGTTCTCTCCCAACCTCTGTGCTTCTGTGGTTATTCGAATGTCAGCCTTCCTGCCTTACCCAAATTGGAGACACTCACAACCTTGTGGAGGGTGGCTTCTGTCCCACCACTGCCCAAAATGTCTGGAAAGCTGTTGCTATCACAATGCAGCTCATAGTTCAATCAGTATGTATCTCCACAAACTCATCACCAAAGGAATTTTTAAAAAGTATTAAAAACTCCTGTAGCCATCTACAGAAAGACGGATGAACACCACAGGACAGCACTGAAGAGGAAAATTGCAACAGGAACAGGTCTTGGCTTGCTCAGGAGCTTCCTAGATAACAGCTCCAAGACTAGGAGTGTCTCAGGCAAGAGAAACCATTTTCTGACTGCCCTCTTCTCCTTTCCCCTTTTCACTTCTTCATATATCTAAATGGCAGGTAATTGTGTTTACATGGCAAGGTTTTCGCACTGGGGGGGGCTCCAGGGGTGGCTTCTGTGAGAAGACACCAGCAGCTGCCCCCAAGTTGGACAGAGCCAGTGCCAGCTGCTTCTGGAATGTACCTTTCGCTGGCCCAGGCTGAGCCCATCAGTGATTCTGGTGTAACTCCCATAGCAATGGGAGGGAGTAGTTGCATCCACTTTGAAATTCATAACATCTTCCAAGACAGAGGCCTGAAAATAAAAACAGACATTGTTGAGGTTTTTCCCAGGACATCTGACTCTCCTCTTCTTATTTTTCGTCTTTAAAAAAAATGCAGTGGAGTATTTGCTTTGGATAACAGATGCTGATATTGCTTGTTTTGTACTGAGGTGCCAGCTGTTCCTTATGTTCTGAAAACAATGCCAGATCTGCTGTTATGAGACTGATTATAGTGCCTTTTATCCAGTGGTAAGTTGTTTCAAGTGGGCAATTATTCCCACTGAAGTTTTTCCTCTTTTTAATAGGCACTTGTTTTTATGCCAGAGGTCACTGCTGTTATCATTACCTGTAGCGACTGGATATTTGGAGTAATAAGCCATATGGCCTTCTATAAAGCAGAACTACTAGTGGAGAGCAAACAGAGCATTAAGCCAAAATGAAAGCAAGTCTTTCCGTAACTGTAGCTACATTTTCACCCATATTAGTTGTCTATAAGTGGGGGTTGCAGTGTGAATACCACTTTTAGAGAAAATCAGTTTGGCTTGGCAGAGGTGAAGACTCTTTCCCGTGTACAGGAGTGCATTCCCACCACAGTAATGACAGAACCTGTTGTGACCTTGCAAGAAAAGCGGCAGTTCCCTCCCCTCCGCCTGCATCTTCATGAACACCCAGTTGAGAGAAACCCTTCTTACACACGTTTGACTGATCCCATCTCTCATTTCTAACCCACTCCTTGCCCCAGTCTCATTTATAACTAACACAGCCAGTTTCTGGAGTGAGTTCAATCACCTAACAGGAAGAGCTTGGGGCTCATCAAAATACCTATACTAATTTGATCACAGCAACTGCCAAATACCTGGAACCCATCCTTCTAACCCTCAAATGTCTATTCAGTCTGGTCACTCCATGAGTACGTACCCCAAGACCCAGATACTTAGAATTATATGAAAACCTCCCAAAACCCAAGTTCCTGAGTGTGTCTTTTTTCGGGGAGTTCAAAACACTTTGATATGTGTCCAGCTGTTTTAGGAAAGACAGCTTGTTAGCATTTTTGGTTCTCAGACTTGTTCCTACCAGGCAATTAATGATATTTCAGGAGTGTCCCAAGTGACTTGCTTTTCCTATTTCCACAACGAACAACTTCATTTTCAAATGAAGAGAATGTATTTTCTCCAGGGATGAAACCATGGAAATAGCAGCATAGTGGACACTAATAATTCAGAAGTCAGTATTGTCAGTGCACACTTTTCTATAACACCTGGGCACAGATGTAGGGTAAAAATGCAGATGCATCTGTTTATTTTAACAAAACACAGCCCGGCAAACATCTGATCCTGATCTGCACAGCTGTCTACTGGAAATGACTTGAACTACTACCGTGACAAAAGTAGCAAATAGACATCAAGCCCTGGAACTGGTACAGTATAACACCAGGTCTAATCATTGGAGTTTCTCCTAGTTAAACTCAGGCTGCATTTAACGAATTTTCATGAAATGACATCTCTTCTGAAGTTACAACATGCAGTGCTGTCACTGAAAAGGCTCAACTAGCTAAAGATACAGTTCAAGACTATTTTTCTGAGGCTCTGTTATTAACAAAATATTCTCCATATTTTCTGCAGTATAGCATCTCCTTGCTTCAAATGTGAATATTTGAGAAAGAATTGCTTTACCATCTTAAAACATGACAAACTTACATAACAGAATGATCACTAGCGGCGTTAATACTGTTCTCAAGTTAGCTTACATTATCCATACACTTTTCTTCCCTAAGAGGACAACTGCTACATTCAGTGCTTACATTATTGAATGTTTGCAAGAATATCAGTGCATCTTTTGAAAAGAGGCATGTAATTCACCCTCACTTCTTTTCACCTTCACCTCCTTTCCATTGTTAATAGAAATCTTACCACTTTTTCAGTAAAAGCCAACGTTCCTCTGGGCAGCAAAGACTTCAAGGGGTTTGGGGTCTATATGCATGCACACACAAACCCTCAGCTGAACAGTCTCTTGTAGAAACATGAAAAATGATGTAGAAACATGAAACATGAAACATGAAAAAACCCTTTAACATAAAAATATCTTACAGATGGCTTTTTATTTTCATTAAATTATTATTTATTATATAAACTCATTTTTCCTCCGCAAACACTAAGGTTGTTGTTTGCTACAAAATGGGAAAGCTGGACAGGAGTATATGGTTTACTGAGTGACACATCTACAACATAAGGAAAGGAATTTTTTTGGCAGTTAAAATGATTTTTCTTCAAATATTGCTTCAAATCTGTGGACAGTCTCAGCTGGTTGGAGCAAGTGGCAATTGATCCTTGCTTAAACACACACCTAATGTGAAAGTCATTACTGAGGATAATTGGCTCTGGCTGAGATGACCAAGATCCTAAGCTCTTTCTGAGTAGCAACCACAAGTCAATATGAATTATGGAACATTGATGCAAGTTTGTTTGTTCGTAGATTGTTTAACAAATGAGTCCATAGCTCATGCATTTAAATTACATTTTCATCTTCATAATAAGTCATAGCCTCAAAAACTGCATGACATCAGCATAACCTGAAAACATGCAGATACACAACGTGTAAGCAAACACTACATCCAAGGAGAAGAAGTTTTGCTGAACATTCGGGGCGCAGGATGCCCACAGTAACCTTTTCAAACTCTAGTAAAAAGAATCTATGCTCAAGGAAGAATAAAATATTTGAGGAAAGGAAATTAGGTGTGAACCATGAAATCTTTTCCAGCTCCTTCAGACAAATGGTGCTATTGTCATGGCCAAAATCAAAACTGTTGTCTTTGCTTCAAGCCTAAACAGGAATTCCTACATTTAAGTCATGTGCTTGTACCACCTGGGTGCCTCAAGAAGTGGTGCTGCTAGATGTCATCAGCCATGTATTGTGCACATCCTTATTAGATTAGTTGATGGCTGTATTCCATCCAGTTTCAGTCAAATCAGAGGTTACAAAATAAGGCCTGTAGTCTTCAGCTGTAAAGAGCTTTCAGATAAAAGCTCTAATCCTTGCTGTGATGAGCCTCTCAAGTGAGTTTCTGTTGTCTGCTGTGCTGAAGGTGGGTGAAGAGGAGCTTCATTATCACAGAGCCTCTCATACTGAATGCAGACAGAGTTTGGAAAAAGACAACACAACTGTAAGTAGATTAAGAAAAAAAAAGGAAAATAGTAATATGGGCTGTTTGGCACTTAATAGTGACACCTTTTAATCTCAGTCTATGGGCTGATGCATCTTACGTATCACAGCACAGGGGGTGAAAGTCGTCGTCTAAGTAACCTAGGAAATCAGGAGTTGTGGCATAGTTCAGAAAGTGTGAACAAGGTCTTTGAAATGTGATATTCTGGAGAAACATCTTTTGGGTTGTTTGAGGTTTGGTTGATTGGTTTTAAAAAGTAGCTGGTCTACATCATAGCAGGGACTAGTTGAAAAGACCATTGTTTAGAGGTAAAAAAACACCTCAGTCTTTTATGTAAAACAAAATGAATGAGCTAGTCCTGCCTCTCTTTTTTTTAAAAAAGAGATAAAAGAAGCTAGGAGACCTGCTTGTTCCACCTGAATAGAAAGATAGAAAGGAGAGAAAAATCTAAGGCGAGGGGGAAGAAAAAGGGAGAGAGGAGTAGCTCAGATGAATCCTTGTTCTCAGATACCTTATGGGCCTGAATTTCAGGTGGCTGTTACCTAATGTTGGTTAGCTAGAAAATGCTATGAAATAAAACTTAGCAGCAATATTATTTACATACATAATCTTTTCTGTGGGTGATGTTCCTCTTACTGACCTGCTTTTGCTTAATCTGAGAGATTCTAGGGCTGGATTAAGTGCATTGCAGAAGCAGTGGCTCTTTATAATATCTGTTGCTATTTTGTAATTGCCTTTGCTCTTTCTTGTGAAAAAATGACCATGTGTATTTAATATGAGGTAATTTACTTATTTGCCTCTTCATTCTCTAAATTGTTCTTGAAACTTCATTTGTTAATTATTCTGAAACATAAATACCTGTACTAGTTTAAAAACAAAAAAGTTTCTGATATGTTCTATTTTTTTTTTACTGGTTCTGTTATAAAATCATAGGGATTAAAAAAAGTTTATATAAACAGCTTGATATTTTTAGAGCACAGGCTCAAGCAGATCAGCTTTTAATTAGACACAGATTAAACTTTGATCACTCCTGCACAGCTCTCCAGCATTGACTAAAGGTAATCCTTACAAGCTTTGGACTGAGCGTAGTTGAGATCTCTTGCCAGTGACTTTGCATTTAGAATAGAAGGTCAGAAAGTCAAAGCAGAAGACTAAAGCTGGGAAGACTTAGATCTTACCAGGGTACAGACACAAATGATGTGCTGCTGGGAAACATAAAAGAAGAGCAATTCTGAAAGACAAATCAAATGTTTAAGTGCTCCTAAGCTCTCAAGGTCAGTTCATTGATTTATGGTAATATGTGAATATGTCTGTTTCACAAAGACTTAAACAAAACTGCTTAGTATTTAAGTTCAGATCTGAGGAATGAAAATAACTTCTGTTTCTGTGATTTTCGGTCACATAAACTACTGGTATCTTCAAAATGAAATGAAAAGGATCATGACACTTGAGTAATGGTATATGTATTTGTCATCCGTCACAATCATCTTTGAGATGTTTATCATGTTTCTACAGTGATGAACTGACGTAAATCAATTTATCTGTGTGCATGTTTGAACTTTAGCTTTGTTTCAAAAAATTTACAGCTACCAAAAAAAAAACCACCAAACCATGAAAAAAAAGTCTGTTAAGGACAGAAGGATGTACATTTATTTGCAAGAAAAGCATCAAAATTAATTAGTAAAAAATATTCTCTAATCTACCATTTAAATAATATGAATTAATTAACTGGGTGCAACTACAGTGGCAAAGGTTTCCCTGCAAGAAATTCAAAGCGATAAGATAGAACAAGTACCTTTCTGACTATGATTAAAAAGAATGAAAAAATATTATTAAAATATGATTAGAAGTAACAAAAATAAAATAACAAATTTTAAAAAAAAAACTAGTAAAATAACAAAACTTTTGAGAAAGCTGGTTATGAAAGCACAGTCCTTTGTGCTTTATTTACTTCATTATGCTTTATTTAGCTGCCTCAGAAAAGACTCTTTAAATGTTTAAACATTCTCCATGCTCATGTGAGTGCACATCACAACATCATTTACTGTGACATGTCACTGAAGTTTTCTTGAAAGCCGTTTAGCCCAGTGGACAAGTCAGCAGCATTTTGTACTCAGCTCTAGGGTAACGCAGTTGAAAACCATTTTTGTTGTTTTCCTTAAGCTTTTATGTGTTACCTTGCCCTATTGGAGTAACATAGGTATACGGAATTTAATTGGATTATCTTGCTCCTTGCTGGTATAGTGACTATTAGGCCCTAAGTGAAGGGCATAATGATGGGACAGCACAAATGGGTGGTGGTGGCAGCTGCCATAACTCTCTGAGCATCTTCCACGAGAACAGTGGTCAGACATAAATAGTCACTTGCCTTGTGGGGAGCTTCTCACTTCTCTATTCGGACTGAAGCGGATTCAAGTATTTGAGATTAAAATAAATTACTTGTGGAAGCAGCCTGGTTTTATTAATTGAAGGTGTGTGTGTCAATGCATGTGCAGCCTTGTACGCTCCTGTCATGGTGCCCTGAGACTTGGATAAGCCCACCTGGCAAATTGTGTGTGTGAGTGAGCAGATGGTGCCACAAGAACTATCTCTTTACATCCTTAAAAAAACATGTTTGGCTCTCAACTTCTTTTCAATTTAGTGTTGATCTTTTGTGTTTATCTTTTCCATGTTAAGCTGGAGTGAGTTTAAGTTTGTTTTACTCTCAAGGGTATGAGTCTTGGGATACATGAGTTGGGAATACAGGCAGATGTTCCCAATACTAAACTTTTGCAGGGGAAACCTTTTTTGTTAAAAATGTGGAAGCGAAGGCATACTAATTTCTATAAGAACTTTTTCTAGAGGAACAAATAAATGCAATTATCACTTAAATTTTAAGCATAATGCTAATATTTTCCTAAATTATTTGATTGAATACAGTGAAACTTTGAAAAGCTGAATTTAGACTAAAAAGGTCTGACTTCACAGAAGTTGGGAATTCTGATTAGTAAGAGGTTTATTTTGGAGGATTTCTTAGACCCAGCTTTCCTGGCAAAGAGCAGAAAATCTGTGAGCAGAATGCACCGAATTCCGATTTAGTTTTTTGGAAAGACTCAGAATGCGTAGACAGATGATCTGGATTATTATAACTCTCCTGCACCTATAATTTTGCACCTGTCCCTGGTCTCTTATTCAAACTGATGTACAATGACAGGCATCTCACTGGGTCTTTCTACCTCATGTTTGTATTTTTGAACATGTTTTTCCTGTTCCTAAGGCCTCCCCGCTCACCTCAGCACCAACACTTGATAAAGCAACGTGTGGGGACAGGTCACTGTCACTAGAGGGTGCTGCACATTTAGCTTTTTGAGCACTCCGGGTTCTGCTGTATCTAACGCAATTTGCTGCTGTTGTGTTTCTGAACTTTCCGATGAGTTGTTGGATATGTCTGATAACCCTGACAAGAGAACTGTAAGACTCTGGCAAATTACTAGGAGGTATCTCTTCCTAGAGTTTGACTGGATATGCTGTGTGTGATTTTTTTCTTGAGCTCTTTTGGTGTTAAGCTGTGCTTAAACAAACCAAAAATAATAGTAGTCCGCCTGTGGCATTTTCTGGCTTTTTGTCTTAATTTTTTTAGACATGCATGGCTCCAGTTTTTAATTAATTTTTTCATAAGTCGTTAAAACATAAATTAATTGAGATATTTAATTGGATAGGTTCATACTATTTTCCAACCATAACTTGTGCACGTACCCAATGCAGCTGGGTTTTCTGGTAACGTTCAATGGGCAGGCAAAGCAATAGTTCATGTTTATCATAATGATCTATGCTTGTAAAGCTTGTTACTTAATTGCTGTGAACATCTATTGACACTTCACAGCAAAAGCTATTGTATCTGAAAAGCGTGAAACTGTGAGGTACATTGCTGTGAAAGCAAAATTAATATGCAACTAGAAAAACACCTAAACCCCAATATTATTGTATTCCTCTTTGGTCACCATTTAAAGGAAGCATTTGCTCTTTCAAACAGATATTAGCAGCAGTATGAATGTGGCCTGTGCAGCAGGACATTACCAGATACCAAAACCAGCTCTGAATAAGTTGGTATGGCTGAACAGCAGAGGAAGGGTCCTGTTGATTCACCTATGGGAAATTTAATGTAGCTGCCTACATCTGGGATGAACTCAGCCTCTAGCAGGATTTTACACTTGGCTGCATTGAGTTATATTTGGGTAAACAACTGATTGTCATCCTGCAAGGACAGAAGTGTTGCCACTCAGGTCACCACAGCTGCAGTGTTTGTTTCATTTTTAGGTTAAATCTTGAGACCTTAGAGAGGTGTCCAGTTTGGAAATAGTTAGGCTTCAGCTCCCAGTTATTTAAGTTTTTGTTACCATCTGAGGAACACGAGTACGTCATTATCACAGGACCCATCACGAAGTCTGGGAAGGATTTTATTTCTTGTGTTGTGATTATCTTAACCAAGAAACAGAAGGGACAGGCATACCAGATGCTCACTTGAGGGGATACCTTTTCTACCCTCCAGTCCCCCTAAACACAGTATGGAATCTGCGCCCATTACTTTCAAATCTGTAAAGCCTTTCAGGGAAGTTTATTTCAGTGTTAGTATAAAGAGCTGTTATTAAGCCTTCTGAGCTAGAAAATTAGCAGTGATGAGCTCACAAATTAAGCATGCTACTGGAGGTTGAATATGTGGGCTTGCTGGGTGTATGGTCTCCCTGACCTACCACCCTCGATCACCAGCTGAGAGATTTGGTGACTTTGTGCTGTCCAGTGCAGTGGGATTCCCAGACCTTGGTTCCCTGATCTGCACAGAACTGCTCTGGGTGTGCCATGGCTTTGGGATCTTAGAGAGAAAATACTGGATTGGTCTCTAACTTTTTTCTTTTTTGATATGTTTTTTTCTAAAGCCTCAAATTGGCTGGGTGGGCATGTCTTGGAAAATAGTGCTTCCAGTATAGTCAGAACAGATGTGCTTCCCTTTGGTGCACAAATGAAATGAGCATTTATCCAGTGGACTTCCTGCAGGGTTGTTCCGCTGGTGAGGCACAACCATGCTGAGCTGTATCATTCCACCTCTTCTTGGGCTTGGCCCAGAGACCACCCTATGCTCATGAGCAGCTGGTGTCCCTGCTCACCAATTACTTCTGACTGGTCTGTCTGACACGGAAAAAAATCTTCTTTTGCTGATAAGTACTTTACAGTTAATTAGTTCTAATACAAAATAAACAGAGATCCTTTTTCAATAGGGCATAGGCAGTTCACCATGACCAGGAGCTAACATTCTGCATGTCTGTTGTTTGCACACACATGCTTGGAGGTGTCCGACCCTGTCAAAGCCATTCTTGGCACTCAAAATGGATTCACTTTATCCAAAACCTCTCCATGGTTGAGCTTACTTCTTTGCATCAGGTCAGGTTTAAATTGGAGCTTCTCCCAGGCCAGCGTCCAAGTGAAAACTACTCTAAGAAAAGCTGATTTGCTATCTTGTGGCAAATAACAAGTGTTAAGCAACACTGGAAACAAATATTTGAGGCTGCGAAGTCTGTTCTGAGTCAAGGTCATCAGCTGACGGCTTTATGTGTCACAGACCTCATGGAAACAGGATTCAGCAATCACTGGAAAGCAGCAGCTTCAGACTTGGGGTCAAAGAGGAGAAAGTTTGTAAACATCTTCTGGCATTTATTGCTTTTCATTGTTGAAAGGAGAGGTCAAAGCTTTTAAGTCCTAGTCCTCAGATCTTGTTCAACCCTGATAGAATTGAACGTTTTTCCCATGAAATAAGTCCTTTTGCTTAGAAAATAAAGTTTGGGGAAAGTTGCTTTCCTCAATACCATCTATAGTGTCATAATTGTCACTAATCTGTGAAAATCATAAAAAAAAAAAAAGACACAGCTAAAACATCACTACTGAAACAGTGACATCCAATGTTCAAAAACATGAGATACTACAATGTAGGTCAAGTCAGTCTTTTTGCTACAATAGCATGAATTCTTCAGCTTAATTTCTCCTACCTAAAAATAGCTAATAATTCTGGTTGTTAGGGTATTCATGGAGGTGCAGAAGGAATGGGTTTAAATCCTGCTACAATTGACATAGATAAGTGCCAAACCTATTTTTGTATTTGCCCTTACAGGTATTTTTGGGATGGCTTTGCTTTGGATTGGAGCCTACTAAGAAACTGTGTCATAACCATGGTCAGAATTACAAAGCCTGATAAAAATTTTCCCTGTCAAAAAACTGATACGATATCGCCTAGGGAAAAAAAAAAATCTAAAAAAAAAAAAGACCACATCTTCTCACGAGTGGTATAAACTCAAGCACAAACCTTCTTCTGTGAGTTTCAGTGTATCTTTGTATTCTTCAGTTACTGTATTAGGACTTTCCAGTTATCCAAATTAGGATAAAATTAAACAGCCTCTCTCTGTTTTCTTCTTCTCTGGTACCCGGACAAACAACGAAATTCAGGAAGTTTTTACTGGTGTCCATATGAGGAATTCAGGGTAGTGACAGATTTTTCAGAAATTACGTTTATTTCTTATGTACTTTGAGTAGTTGGTATTTCATGACAGCATGTTGCATTACTGACCTCTTTTGGCACAACACTGCAATTCCTTAATTATTTGTAATATCTTCTTAAGGCCATTAGTTCAACTAGCATGTTCTCTACTGCCAATGGAAATGACCAGTGATAATCTTAAAACGGTGTAGCATGGCTATTCCTGCTGTCTGTTTTACCATCTATTCCTTTTGCAGGCCTCTAAAAATTGGGACAGGTAAGTGTCACAAACCCTGGCTGTCAGTTGGCATGGGAACAGTCCAGTTGCTTGTCAAGACTATGATGAGTGGAACTAGCTGTGCCCTGAAGAACGACAGCCGGTCTGCTAGTGATTCATTTTGTAGCTGTACCCTCCAAAATTAGGTAGCGCGTATGAGGCAGATGAATATTTTTGTTCCATTATGTAGGTGCTTAAATTTCTTCTAACTTAATCAAAAGCAAGGCATAAAAAGTGAGACATAAAACATTTTACCAGTCTCCAGGAAAAAGAAAAAATGCAGTTAATATTTTTATGTCCTTCAGGTTTGTCACTTTAGGTATTCGTTATCTATGAGATCAGGCTTGGTTTGACCCAACTTCATTAATTTATTTTACAGAATATATTTGACACCTCAATGACAGATGATTTATTGTATTTTCGGGAGTTTTGTTTTGTTTTGTGGGGGTTTATTTTGCTTTGGGTTGTTGTTGGTTGTGTTTTGTTTAGTTTTGTTTTAATGGCAACTGCTGCTTTCTTGGGTTGGGGGTGTGCGTTTTGTTTCCTGTTGTTAAGTTGCAATTTTTAGAAGACTGGCAAAGCTGGGAGGCTTTGGACCAACACCAAACTGCATCACCAGAAAGCCTCAGGAATAATGTCCTGATTAGCACCTCTCAAGAGGCGGCGACTGACTAAAATTCACACTGGTGTCACCTCGATTAGCTTGGTGCTATGCAAATAAAAGGGAAAGGTACCGCAGGTCGATCATACGTCAATCTTGCATCAGGAGACTAAAAATAACAAAGAGAAAGAATAATCTCTGAGTAATTTACTTCAGAACAGAAAGATTTCAGTATCTCTTCTGAGATATCTACTGCACTTGTGAAGTAGCTAATTAATTTGTGTTTTTTTGTTGTTTTCTTCATCAGGGTAAGATTGCCTAGTAGGAAAGGACTGAGTCATATCAGACTGTTCTGCTCACCTGTGCTCTGGCTTTTCCAGTGTGACAGTCTTTTTGGTCCAAGCTGACCCCTAGGTAAAGGGTGGCAAAAATTGAATAGGAGAAAGTGTGGGAATGTCCCAGCAGGAGAATTTGTACTGGGGAAGGACTTGCTTTGGCTGCTCTAGTTCTGTGGGACATCTCTGAAAGGGAAGAATCAAATATCTGCCATCTGGCTCTTGTACCTGAAGCACTGACAGTGACATTGCACACACACGCCCCTCCTCAGTTTACACACACATGACACATATTAATTCCTGATGGCACATTACAGCAAGCAAAAAGCTGTGAAAATTAGCTGCTTCCATAAAATGAAACTTGCAAATCCATCTCCTCCAGGAACCTGAAGCGTGATGGTGCAGTGTTGATCGCTTTGTCTTGTGAAAAGATGTCTCTTGTTCTTCATAGTGCCCTGGAAGCCAAAGGTTAAAGGCTGAATTCTTCCTATGCTTTTTCTCAGACTGAACCTTGCTCAAGAGATCAACCAGATCCAGGCTTTACGTCAGAAGCCCTTGCAAAAAAAAAATATCTCAACTTGAGAATATGTGAGAAAAGCTATGAGATAAATGATTGATAGGAGAAATATGAAGGAGAAAGATTCTTTTTAGCATCTACTTCATTTTGCAATATAAACAAAGCACCTACTTGTTCATTTAAGTTTCTTTTTATAATGTAGTACCAAGTAATGGAGGAAAATTTTTTCATTCTCACTCAAAGTGTTATCCCACTGTTGTGATTTAACCCCAGCCCACAACTGGGACCACAGTAGCTGCTCCCTGGCTCCCCACCCCCCAAGTTGGATGGGGGAGAAAATCAAAGAGGCAGGGAGAAACCCATGGGTTGAGATAAGAACTGTTTAATAAGACAAAGTATTTACAATAATGTACTAAAAATAATATTATATATATAACAATAAAATAATGCTTGGTGCAATTGCTCATGAACTCCGGTGGTGCCGAACAGCCAGTACCAGAAAGGTGCTTCACTTTCACCCAGAAAAACATACTGTAAGCTTAAAACAGTGCTGTCTAGGCAGATGGGTAGATAATATGTTGGGCAGGTGTTTGTCGATAAACTTTATTAGCAGTCATAGGTTGCCCTATGCTGTAATTTGCTCTTGTTGTACTTTTATAAGCCTTGGGGCAAGGTATTGTGTGGGACAAATACTGCTTTATGTCATTGCTGATGGCCGTTGTCTGATTAGCTTATGGTGTTTATTCAATCTTGGCTTGAAGGACAAGTCCTGATCAGGTGATGTTGTCAAACATATGGTCAGAGTTTCCTTGGGGAAGAAAGAGGAAGAAAATAACAGGTTCTTTGATGTTTCTCTACTTCCAACAGATAGAGAAAAAGGGGATTAAAACACACGTGAAAGCCTTGAGCAGGTTCTCTATTGACCTTCCTCAACAGAGGTTAAAAAATGTCCATTACCTATTGAGCATTTGTGCTATATATTTTATTTCCTTTGAAAGAAAGATTTTTATCCCGTTGCTTCAGAAGAGACCAGAGGTTTGTTTTCAATATCCTTGTCCAAGCATGCTGGCTGCCAGTTACTCTTTAGATATCTGTAGTTATAAGCAGAGAAAACAAAAGACTATGTGAACTCATATGCCACTTCATGTTGACTGCAAAGTGTAAAAGGAAACAGGGAAAAGATTCAGAAGCAAGTTGTAAAAAAAAAAAATGTATTAAAGTCAGGCAGAAATGGACATATAATAGACACCAAAGCAAATATCCTTTAAAAACAAAAGGAAAAAATACTGCTTTGGGGTATTGCTGTGGTCTACTTACCTTAATATATGTTTGAGGAGAAGGTCAAAGCTGTGATAAGATTGGACTCCAGATTTTCCCAGTCTGGAGCTGAGTGCACCAGAGATCCCCGCTGTGCCCCGCTTGGGTCCCTGCCGGCCCCCGCAGCGTGCCGGCCGTGCTGAGCAGCCTGGAACTTGTCTGCAAGGAGCGAAATGAAGAAATAAACTTAACAGCAGAGTCAATTATACTGTTAAGTGGTATTCTTTATTTTATCAGTGCTGGGGAACGCTGGGGATCATCCTTCATAAGTGCTCCAAAGACTGGATGCTCTTGCGTTGCTTATATTCACATAGTTATTACATATGCATTACAAGTTTTTAAAATCTTGACATGCAATGCATCTATACTAAGAAATAATTGATGATGTTAAGTTATAATTGTTTAGTTTCTTACGATACATCTATTAATTATTGGTTAAATATAAACTAAGCACTCTGCTTCTAAACAATGTATCACTTAATCTTCTGTCTCTCTCTTGTCATGCAGAACGATCTAAAACTTGAAAAATATCCCTGCATTTTGCAGGTGGTCAGAAAGCATTTATCATGTCAAGTGGTTAATGATGGGGACATCTTTTGTAACTTAATCACAGTATACATTAATTTGGCAGCTTCTCTTCAGGAGCATCACTGAAAATGCGGATGGACAACTCTTGTCAACAAGTGTGATAATATCAGGAGTGAAATGTAGGGAAGACAGCACGTACCTGTATTAGCTGTTGAAAAGCTTCGCGTTGACAGCACTATAGCCGTTCAGCAACACACTGAGTTAACAATCTGGGCAAACTCCCAGTTTGCTGTTTAACGGGGCTTTGACCTTTAACTTTGGTGTTCCTTATTTTTTTCCCACTATTTAACCAACTTCTATTCTGACAAGACTTAAATAACCAGCTGTTAAATCATAAATACAGACTGTCAGCTCAATAAGTCTTGTTATTTAGAACAATTTTGCCAAGAGCCTTGAAGTAAGTACCCACCAGAATAACAAGGGAATATCCTATTTCATTAAAACTTTCAAATTTAAAGGAAAAACAACAAAATCTGACTTTTAGATTTTACTAGTCATAGAGCTATGAGGGTAACTCCTCTGAAGGTGACTTCTGGGAAGGAGAAACAACAAATAAAATTGAAACAGCAGTCAAGATTTCAAAGGGTAACTTTCCGCCTGAGGTGCCTCGATTTTGATCCCAGATCAAGAGTCCAAGGACATCTGTACTGTAATGAAAATACCCTAGGAATGTTGAACTGTCTGCATCTCCATGCTTAAGTAAATATAGGAATTTGCCAAATCATGTCTGTGCATATAATGGGTGAAGAGGGTTTGGAATAACCTGGAGAGGTGAATGTTTGCATAGCAGTGGGGAAGATGTGATCCATATCAGAATAAAGAGCAAAACTAAGAATTTCATGCATGAAATTGTATGGACATGATGAGACTGAAACAGAACTCAAATTAAACAAACAAACAAACAAATCTGTTTTATTATAACTCAGCAGAGCTCTGTGGATGGTGAATTAGCTGGGGTAAGTCAGGCTCCTTTTTGCACGATCTTCTGAGTAACCCATCTCCAGTGTTACTGTGTGCTACGGGGTGTTGTCATGCCTTGTCTTCACAGGACACAGGAACATCACAGTGGACAGTTATTTAGAACAGCTGTTTAGGGACAGTTAGTTATTTAGGGTCAGTCAGCCCTTCTGAAGGGACATAGGAAGCTGGTGGTACCATATATTAAGAATATGTGTTCTACAAACTCAAATATTTGAGTATGGCTTGAATTTTATTTATTTATTATTTATTTATTTTAACATCTTGTCTATTTGGAGGTTTTGTGTAAAGCACCACTCAAATAGGGTCAGGGAAATAAAGAAACCTCATGCTTCTGTGTGGATTATACTATCTCACTTTGTCGTTGTTTGTTTTTTCTTGGCAAGAGATATTCAGAAGAAATATGGTAACGTATGTAGGTGAGGAACTAACAATAATGAATGTGCCTCCTGGATAGAAAATGCAGACTACCTTTGACAGCCCTCCAAGATTCATGCTACCAGCCAAATTAGTAGGGTTCCAATTAAAGAGAAAACCTCTGTTGCCAAGCACATATCACAGTTGTGAGATAAGCCCTCAGAATTGCTCAGAGAAGTCCTTCATGGCTGCTGTTGCTACTCCTGAGCAAGCCAGGGTGTTGTGGACAGCCGGGAAAGAGGTGACTCCTGCATCCCCTGCCACTGCCCCTGTCTTCCCTGTTCTGATGGACCTTCTCTCCGAGGGTCAACAAAGGAAGTTCTCTGGTTTGGAAGGCTGTGGTTTTTGTTGTGTTGGTTTGGTTTGTTTCTTTCCTGGGGGAGAGAGGGTTCCCCACACTTAATGCAGTTTAACATTTGAAGACTGAGATCCTGTTCTCGGTAACCAGCAGACATGAAGAAGGTGCTGCCTTTGAACACCTAAACACCCGTGTTGATGCAGAAATACCTCTTCCTTATGCCTTATGATGTGACTTGAACACTTATTGATGGTGGGAACCACAGCCTGTCAAACACATCTTCCTACAAATATTTAGTTGAATACTTACATGCACTCTGTTTGTACTTAAGTCCTGTTTGTGTTTCCTTTCAACAAGCACCCAAACAAGCAGTATTACTTGCAGGAATATACTTGGGAACTTTTCGTTTTTAAGCAGTGATTGGAAAGAGTTCACAGAGAGCAGGACTTTGTTTCAGAAATGCAACATTTACAAAGTTAAAAAAAAAAAAGGTTGGTTAATCATCTGAATAGAAAAATCAACATTCACTTATGTGCCTTTTCAAAATACCTTATTTTAAGTATCATTCCTGAATTATCTGCTAAATAATTATTATAATACTTACTGTACATTTTTTTGTTTAAAAAAATACTTAATGTGTAAAAAATCTAAGAAGAAATTCACAAGAGGATATTGTTGCTCTTGTTTCATATACTTATTTTAAATTAACCACATAGTTCTGAAACACAGTGCTTGATAAACGAATGTCTTGAAACACCAGTGCCATTTCCTCCATGTGAGCAAAGCTACTTTCTACTGAATTGAAAGACCTGTTCTTAGCTGTTAGTCTTGGGTTTATATAGTTTTAATATGATTCATAAACATCAACACAAGAGCCACGAGAGGGCAACACTTCCATAGTCTGTACAGGGAGCTGTGGTTGGGATGGCTTTCCTTAGTCTCCATTCCGAAATCTATGGGGCAGTGCAGCGTTCTTGGGAAGAGATTCATCTCTTTCTCCATGAACAGCGCACCTAAAATGAGTGTTTCACAGACTGCCTACGTCCACTACAGAACCACTTGCAGTTCCAGTAGCAACCAGTGAACCTACCGACAGAAATGTCTAATTAGAGAAATATTCAATTATGTTTTAATTCAAGTGGGGCATTTTAGCGAAGAGTCCAAATGAACAGTGTATTCTATTCACCCTCCCAGCATGTGAGCAGTCTTGGCACAAAAATGAATACATAATTAAAGGTGGCTTTGCAGTCCAAATTGCTCCAGATTTCGGCTAATTTTCTGCTTTAAACACTACTTTAGACCTCTGACTTCTTTTTGTCTAAAAAGTTATTTGAATTCCAAATCAGTGAATTTGCTGAAAGGATGTCCTCTCTTCAAAGAATTTAGAAGTTCGTCTTATACTTGTCTGCATGTCATTTGGTTGAACTATTTTGAACAAAAAACTGTCAGAAAATCACCTTGGATCTCAAAAGAATTCCTGACTTCCCATTCTTATTACAGGTGTTCATAATTTTTGTCTTCTTCTATAAATCTATAGGTGAGGAGCCTGGCTCCATTTCTCCAGAATAATTCTCCAGAAATAATCTAACAAAACTTTTTCTGAATGAAAAGAGGCTGGTTGTTTTTTCCCCCTCTGATTTCCTACAGATATCTCTCTTGATGGTTCCATTATGCTCCTTTTGAAATCGACAGTTTCCAAATTTTCAGCAGAAACAATATGTTTAATCTGAGAAATGTCAAACAGCTTACAGAGTTGGGTATCCCAGGGCAGGTAAAAGGTAGCTCCCTTCTTCTCTTCCTCCTCCCTGCTCCCACTGATGAATAGTGAGATGCCCACTGCATCTGGGACAACAGAGTTGCTGTGCCACCCCACACTGGTGCTGCTACAAGTGCTTTGACTCGTGCCCCATAGGGATAATGCTCTGGAGAAATCCCTCAGTGCTGGCAACGGTGTGGCTCTTGACCAGATCCTCTTGGATCAAGAGGAATACTTCTTATTAAAGAGGATGTGGAACATGTATCTATCTATAAGAAATAAAAAAGGCTGATATTTTCTTTTTTATTTCTTAATCCTGACAGTTGAGGCTCATTATCTCTAGAGTAGATTGCAAAAAAAAAAAAAAACCCAAAACACCCAACCAAACAAAATCCCACAAAAACAAACAAACAAAAACCAACAACCAACCAAAACCAAAACAAAACACCAAAAACAAACAAACAAGCAAAACCACCACCCGTGATGGCTTTTCAGTTCTTGGAAAGAACTTGGAACTCAGGCAAAAAGTCACTTTTTAAATCAGAATTGGTATCACCTTTGTAAACATGATGGGGGAAGGTGGTAAAAATTTTGAGCTGTATGAAAAGGTACCAATTTAAACTTTCTAGTAGTTGAATGATTTACATGCAGCAAAACAAGTAATTGCAAACTGCAAGAAGTAAAATGGAAAAAAAAAAAAATCTGTGTGAAACAAAGACTCTTTGTGCAATCTACAAGAGCCAAAATGGTTTGTTTAAACCAGTTGGGCAGGTTAAATGTAGAGATGCCCTTTATTTCAACAAGAAATCCCCTGGAATTGTCAATTGCTCTTAAACCTAGAAAGTGAGTCATTGTCCACTGAGCAAACAAAGTAAAATAGCAGTTGTGACCATCATGATAAAAACACCTTTGAGAAAAAGCCCAGAGCCTTGAGGACTGAGATCTAGGTGACACTGATCCACCTCCAACCTTAGCTTTCAATCACTCCCAGCTTTTTCCAAAAATGTGGAGTAGTTCTCACTCACTAAGCACCGTATTTTTGTACGTACCTGCCCAGCACTGAATCAGGTATGCTTGGAAAAAAAATATACCTGGGGAGAATATTTATTTCAAGTAGAAGTGAAGGTTTCACAATTATTCCAGCTGTATGCTCACTGAATGTCTCCTGATGTTTACACAGGAAAACCAATTTGTATTGTACGTTAGCGCAAGGGTGCTGAATGGAAAAAAAAAATCTCCAAATGATATTCCATCTCAAAAGTGGTCTATTCTTATCTGAACCTGCCTGGTTCCTACTAGTTGATTAGTATTTAAATCTTGTGATATGCGTATGATGGAAAGAATGAGCTGTGCATTAGCAACCTTGATACAGCTCCTGTTAGGTATTATAACTTGGAGTGAATATCAAGGCAGAGTACAATAAGAAATTATTAAACTTCTGCCACTTCTCAGGTAGAGGACACTTCTTCGTAAAAGGATGAACTGTTCTTACTCAAGGGGTGTCTTTTTAAGAACACTTAATAGATTAGGAGAGAGGTTATTTCTAGTCCATACTACTCTGTATCTCTGTAATCCATACTGATGGACCAAGGATAAATGAAAGAACATCTGTTAGAAGAGCTGATGTATTGGGAAAAAAGGAATATGTACATTTAACTCTCTGTAAACTTTTTTAAAAAATACTTTTGCTTGTTTCTTCAATATAGACAGAAAAATGAAAACTTTTTGGCTGAATCAGACACTTCATCACAGCACATGAATTCATCCCTACCTTGAAATAGTCTTCTAGTACATAGAGCTCCTGCCAGCATATGAGAGCATCTACTGAAAATGAATGCTGCAGTTGTCTGATGGGTGGACTCTGCACATAAACTCTAAACAAATCTTCCCATAAGCAGCCTGCTTCTAGGCAGTACCTATTCTCAAAAGGTCATCTTATTTTAGCAAAGCTATAACCTTCCTTAGCAAATCTGATAGCCTTCTATATTGGTATGACTGGATGGGTAGATGAGGGGAGAGCAGTGGATGTTGTCTACCTTGACCTCAGCAAGTCTTTTGACACTGTTTCCCATAACATCCCCATAGAGAAGCTTGGGAAGCGTGGGCTGGATGAGTGGACAGTGAGATGGATTGAGAACTGGCTGGATAGCAGAGCCCACAGGGTTTGTGATCAATGCTGCAGAGTCTAGTTGGAGGCCTGTAGCTAGTGGTGTTCCCCAGGGGTCAGTACTGGGTCCCATCTTGCTCAATCTGCTCATCAGTGACCTGGATGAAGAGATTGAGTGCACCCTCAGCAAATTTGCTGATGATACTAAACTGGGAGGAGTGGCTGACACACCAGAAGCTGTGCTGCCATCCAGTGAGATCTGGACAGGCTGGAGGACTGGGCAGTAGAAGAACCTAATGAAATTCAACAAGGGCAAGTGTAGGGTCCTGCACTTGGGGAGCAATAACCGCAGGCACCAGTTCAGGTTGGCAGTTGACCGGCTAAAAAGCAGCACTGCAGAGAAGAACCCCTTCTGGTGCACAACAGGTTGACCATGAGCCAGCAATGTGATCTTGTGGCCAAGAAGGCCAGCAGTATCCTGGGGTGCATTAAGAAGAGTGTGACCAGTAGGTTGAGAGAGGTTCTTCTACCCCTCTACTCTGCTCTGGTGAGGCCACATCTGGAGGACTGTGTCCAGTTCTGGGCTCCCCAGTTTAAGACAAGGAATTACTGGAGGGAGTTCAGCAGTGGGCTACAAAGATGATTAGGAAACTGAAGCATCTTACAATGAAAAACTGGGAGAGATGGGTCTCTTCAGTTTGGAGAAGAGAAGGCTGAGAGGGGATCTCATAAATGTTTATAAATATCTCGAGGGTGGGTGCCAAGAGGATAGGACCAGACTCTTTTCAGTGGTGCCCAATGACAGGATGAGGGACAATGGGCACAGGCTGAAGCATGGGAGGTTCCGTCTTAAAGATGAGGAGAAACTTCTTTACTTTGAGGATGCCAGAGCACTGGAACAGGCTGCCCAGAGAGGCTGTGGAGTCTCCTTCTCTGGAGACATTCAAAACACACCTGGACACATCCCTGTGTGATCTGCTCTGTGTGAACCTGCTTTAGCAGGTGTGTTGGACTGGATGATCTCTGGAAGTCCCTTCCAAGCCTGTGATTTTGTGATAAGAAAGGTTTAGGATGAAAATTATAACAATGGAAAAGACTGAACTGTCTCCTTTTCTCAGAAAAATAAATTCCAGTGCGCATGAAACACCGAAGACTAAAACATTTCCTAATGTTGGCCAAAACTTCTTGCCAATTACTGGTGGTAAGAAGTTTGTTTCAAAAAGGAAAGATCTTGGCAAAATAAGGAAAAAGTACTGCTTAAGCATTCCTCAGTTATTTTGAGAAGCATGACTGTTGCCTTTTCATTCTTGATTTATCAGTTACCTTTAGACAAAGAGCTCAGAAACCCTCTATTTATTTTTAGCTTAACTTTAATTGCAAATTCAACCCTAAAAAGAGAGTTGATCAGAAGTCCTAGGACCTACTACAGTGAGATTTTTCTCGAAGTATGTGTTGGGTTAATAGAACACTAATATAATAAATTCTGCCAATGAATAACAGAATAGTCTGCAATAAAAACTGAACATTAAAAACTCCTGGCATGACAGTCTTCCAATGAAATAGACTCCTCCTCCATCCTACCCAAATTGTATAGTGCCATTAAAGATTTATCTCCTGCTGTGACTAGGTATTAAATTATAAAGAGAAAGCTGGAAGATATTATGTAAAGACCGAAGCTACTGTTTCAGTGTCTCATTCAAGCACTGCTCGCCAGCTGATTTACTTATGCCCTGTGCCAAATTACATAAGAGCGTATTGCAGAGACAAGAATGTTTTTCTCTGCACTTCTGACTAGTTACAAATGCACCCAAAAACATTTCTTGAGACCCAGAGGTGTTTTAGTCTCTTTTAGACGTTTCTTGTTTGCAGCTGAGGTGAAGAGCTTTTATAAGTGTGAAATAGCAATGGTGAAGTGTTTGAGAAGATGTAGCTTTTTTTTATTTGGTGAATGCAGAAGAAACTTAATGCCAAGTGCTTTTAGCATCTTTACTCCTTGCTTGTAATGTAGCTAATAGTATTTCATTATAACGAGCTTTGTAAAAGCCATCACCTTCACCAGGTGATATTTTCTTCATAATTGAAGAAAATAAAAAAAATATTTAGTATCTGTACACTGTTAAAAACAAACCAAACCAAAACAACAACAACAAAAAACAAAGAACACACACAAAAACCAATATCAATAGACAAACAAACAAGCACAAAACCCCAAACAAACTCAAAAAAACCATGAACATCTTGTCCTGTTAGCTTGAGAACCTGAGTCCTCTGCTGGCAGTGTAACTCACCATGACAATTAAAGCAATAGAGAAAAGAAAACCCTTGCTTGTTTGTTTTCAGACACTAATGTTGAGAGAAGACCACAGAACTCAAAAAAAAAAGCTCAATCAGCTTTTTCCAGGCACAAGTCTTTAGAATCAATACTTGTCAAGCTTACAAACCTCCCAGTGGTTTAGAAACTAGACTAAATTAAACCCTAATTTAAGACCAGTTGCATTAATTGAGAGCTGCTGGCTCAGAAAGTCCAAATAGAGGACTATTTTTCAGAGGTAGTTAAATATGGATGTTGTAGGTAGTCATAGAATGTCCTGAGTTGGAAGGGACCCACAAGGGTCATCAAATCCAACTGCTGTCCCTGCAGTTCACAATCCCACAGTTCACAGCATGTGTCTGAGGGTGTTGTCCAGTCTCTTCTTGAACACTGTCAGGCTTGGGGGCGTGACACCTCCCTGGGGAGGCTCTTCCAGTCAAAACCGGTTCCGTGTAAACCATGTCTGGCCACTATATAAGAGATGTTTAAATAAAATTGCAGGATTGATTATGAGAAAGGCAGAGCAGGCAGCATGTTTGGGCTTTCTTCTTTCCATTTCCATCTCGCTGAAAGTTCATATACTACTTCTGTTGTTCTACTTCAGTTACAGGAAATATGTTACCTCTGATATCAAACTCTCAAAAGTTGTAACATTTTCCATTTTTCTGCAGTTTCCTTTGGAGAAATACACTAATTGCCTCCTTCAGAGTTGTGTGCTGGGGATGTTCTGTTGGCAAGTGTGACCTTCTGGATCATTTTACAAGGTGCAAAGAGCATCCTTCAGGGCTAGAACATTTCACCCAGTGGAGCCAGTAAGACCTGAGATGATAATGTATCAAGTAGGGACGTTCTTTGTCTTGTGAAGAAACTCATTACAGGCATGTGTAGTATATGTTCCACATATCTTATGCATCAGTGACTAAATAGCTGAATATCTGGGGATTTTGGATGCTTAACTATTACATACCAACTAAATGCAGTTTTGGTCCTAAACCAGAAAGAACTAAGAATTAATGTTACTTGATACTGTTTTTACTGGTATTTTTTTGTGGTCTGGGATGATTAACGTGTTTTTGTTGGCTTACTTTCCTCTTCTGTAAAGTGGGCATAATTCTCAATACCTGTACTATTTCCTAAGCATGTTCTAAAACTTGGGTAAACTGTTAATTGAAATGATTTGTAAAGCATATGAAGATTTACTGCTGCGAAGTGTTATATTCACACTAAACATATTAACTTTTGAAGACTAAATATGGTTGTTAAGAAAGCGAGCCAGTGAGTTGAAGATTAAAAAAAATCAGTACAGAGGTCCCATTGGCACGCATTTGTCTAAAAATCAGTGGGAAGGAACAGAACAACTACAGAAAGCACTTAAATAAAAAACAAATTTCTCATTTCCTAGTGTTCCCCCAGATATTGAGATCTACTTAAAGCTTCTGTAAGGCTAACATTTCAGCAAAAATTGTAATGTTCCTAGAGCTTGAATGAACAAATAAGTTATTGTACGATGAGATGGATCTTTACCTCTAAAACTCTGCATTTTTTATGCTTGTGAAAAATAGTTTCCTTCTGCTGCTTTACCAGGAAAAAATTGATTGCATTTCTGGCAGTTTTAAATTGTTTCTGTTTGTGACTCAAGTCATGATCCAGAACTTTATCTGAGTGCCATCGTTCCAATACAGACCTTGTTAACTTATTTTTCCCTGTGCCTTCTAAAGTATTTTGCCTTTTTGCTCTTTTTTTCTCACCACTTAAAAGCCATTATTTTGTTTGAAAGAGTCACTCTTCCAGCTGAACAGATGCAAGCGTCGCATGAAAGCTCCAAGGAATGTTCCATGGCAGCATCTGGTGCTTCGCTTTAAAGTTTATTTTTAACATGAAATAGTTGTGAGCTTCATTTGTAGCTGAAATTCTGTCTTCTCAAAGCAATGCAATTAGGTCTGACCCTTCAACAGGAGGGGGAAAAAAAATAATAACATGCATTTTTGAGGTAGAGCTGTTACAGGCAAGCTGGTGACTTTGTTTTGTTATTCATCACATGTTTGTGCAGCCGTGCATATCTATGTATCTTATATACTAACACTTTCTTTGAAGTCAGGCTGTGTCATGAGGGCTGCATCTTCAGAACCCAAATTTATCAAAAGCTTTGGAAAACAGCGGGGGTTTTTTGTTTGCTTGTTTTCTTTTTGGAAGGTGTTTCTTATTCTAGTTTACAGTCTCCTTGTTGAAGGAAATTAGGTGCATTTAATCAGAAATTATCTCTGTTTTAATTTTACTGTGTCATCACAGTCCGTCACAATCGTTGCTACCGTTGCTGTACACAAAACTGTGATGTCACGGAATCACAAAATGGTTTGGGTTGAAAGGGACCTCTGGAGATCATCTAGTCCAACCCATCTGCTAAAGCAGGTTCACCTAGAGCAGATCACACAGGGATGTGTCCAGGTGGGGCTGGAATGTCTCCAGAGAAGGAGACTCCACAACCTCTCTGGGCAGCCTGTTCAGGGCTCTGGCACACACCAAGTAAAGAAGTTTCTCCTCATATTCAGATGGAACCTCCTGTGCTTCAGCCTGTGCCCATTGCCCCTCATCCTGTCATTGGGCACCACTGAAAGGAGTCTGGTCCCATCCTCTTGACACCTACTCTCGAGGTATTTATAAACATTTATGAGATCCCCTCTCAGCCTTCTCTTCTCCAGGCTGAACAGACCCAGCTCTCTCAGTGTTTCCTCATAAGAAAGGTTCTCTAGGCCCCTGATCATCTTTGTAAACTGCCACTAGACTCCCTCCAGTAATCCCTTGTCCTTAAACTGGGGAGCCCAGAACTGGCTGCAGAACTCCAGATGCAGCCTCACCAGGGCAGAGCAGAGAGGGAGGGTGACCTCGCTTGACCTTCTTCATGCACCCCAGGATACCACAAGGGTAGGTGTGATGACAGAAGACTTGATGACTGAGTGCCTGGGAGGCTGGGGGAGGCAATAAAAATGGCTTTGCGGTAGTTTATAGCTGCTGGGCAGTCAGTGCGGGCTCCAGCGTGGCTGGAGCACTGCATGGATGAACCACCATGGCAGCTGGGGCTTGCTCAGCTCTGGCTTCTCTTTCAGGGCTGAGAGAGAGAGAGAGGGTCCTTTTGCCGCCTGAAGCAAAGCTTCAGCTTCCATCATTCAAAGGGGAATCCCAGAGCGTGGCTTACAGGAGTTTTCCAGTCGTTTGGTGCCAGGGCTGGAAGGAGTAGGAGAGAATCTCCAGCCCGTTATTTCCACCCATGCAAAAGGACTGACAGGAAACATATTTAAGCAGATGTCTTGTGTTTTAACAAAGTTTCAGTGAGTCATCCGCATGCCCTTAGGCATTCAACGCACCAGACAGCTTTTTAATGGCTGTGGCATCTTGCTCACAATCTAATGTTATGCCCACATTCCATGTAGTTAAATAAAACCCACATCTTCAGCTAGGGAAGGTCCATAACACTTCACCAAGCTCAGTAAATTTGCTGTGCAGCTGAGGACTGATAAAACCTTAATCTGATATGATGTTAACCAGAATCTGATTCTGGGGTGCAAGTGGCATTGCTGTAGCAATCTTTTGGGCCCCAGGCACTGTCATCTTCAAACAGCCCATGTAGACAAAAGGCTTTTTGTGAACTGACTGGCAGCTCGTGAGGTACATATGCAGCTGTGTGTTACATTCTTTTTCCCCTTCTTTGTCCCGACATGCCGCTTGGGGACTGACTCAAAGTGAATTAAAAGAAGAGTGAGATGGTATACAGATTACTATTTCAGCTGTTAACAGCAGCAAGCTCTTTTTCTTCTATGGCTGCAAAAATGGATGTCCTAAATCAGGTAAATCGTGGTCTTGTCGCATCTGAAAATCCAGTGCAACTACTACTGAGGGTGATAGGAAAGCTTTTTTTTCCATCTGGCCTTTTGATACTCACCTGCATCTTCCTTCTCCTCCTGTCAGTAGAAGTACAGCCCTGTGTGCTGCAGTCCCCAATTAAAGCCATCTAATTAATCAATCCTTGATGAATGGAAGCAACAGAGGAAGAAATGTATCCAGCTAATGATTTGTCTAGTGAAAGGTCAGGGAAAATATTAGCACACAACCATGGCCTGCACAGCTGATAATGAACAACCCTGCTGGCTTGGCCCTGTACTTCTGGCCTGCCACTAAGTTTGGATGTGAAGCTGTATTTTCTGTATCAGCAGGAGCAAAGCAAAGCCTCATCTTAAATATTTGCCTGGATGATTGCAAAATATTGGCTTGCATATATGCTGAGTGTTTCATACACCTGATATAACCTGATGTCATGAATTGGCATGAAACCCTTCCTAGGAATAAATTCTAGCTAAATAAAAACATTACAGAAACATGTAAAAAAATATTTAAGTGCTAACCTGTGTGATAAATAAATGTATAAATTTTTGGCAATATGATGTCTACACTGAATCTTACACTGTTGCAGAGCTGACCTTGGATTAGTATAATTTTAGCTTTCTGTAGGCATGCTTTCCCTGTTTCACACAAACAATTCAATCACTTATTTTTAAAAGAGAAATTAATGTTTTTTCCAGCCAGCTTCCCTACTTATTCTGTAAAAATAGTTCTCATTAAATGTCATTTTTACTTATGATTATTATACCAGACTGTCTAAAGACAATGTTAAGTATGCTATGCTGCTAAGTATGTTTATGGAGGGAGATAACTTTAGAGACGGGGTATTTTGTTTGTTTGCAGTCAGCATGGCTTTACCAAGGGTAAGTCATGCTTGACCAAACTCATAGCCTTTTATGAGAACGTAACAAGGTGGACGGATGATGGCAGAGTGGTGGATGTGGTCTACCTTGACTTCAGTAAAGCCTTTGACACAGTCTGCCACAGCATCCTCACAGCTAAGTTGAGGAGGTGTGGTCTAGACAACAGAGTAGTGAGGTGGGTTGCAAACTGGCTTAAGGAGAGAAGCCAGAGAGTGGTAGTCAATGGTGCGGAGTCTAGTTGGAGGCCAGTATCTAGTGGAGTGCCTCAGGGGTCAGTACTGGGGCCAATATTATTCAATATATTCATTAACGATTTGGACGAGGGAATAGAGTGCACTATCAGCAAGTTTACTGATGACACTAAGCTGAGAGGAGTGGCTGACACGCCAGAAGGCTGTGCTGCCATCCAGCCTGGACAGGCTGGAGAGTTGGGCAGGGAATAACCTAATGAAATTTAACAAGGAAAAGTGTAGAGTCTTGCATCTGGGCAGGAACAACCCCAGGTTCCAGTATAGGTTGGGAAATTACATATTAGAGAGCAGTGTAGGGGAAAGGGACCTGGAGGTCCTGGTGGACAACAGGATGACCATGAGCCAGCACTGTGTCCTTGTGGCCAGGAAGGCCAATGGCATCCTGGGGTGTATTAGAAGGGGGGTGGTTAGTAGATTGAGAGAGGTTCTCCTTCCCCTCTACTCTGCCCTGGTGAGACCACATCTGGAATATTGTGTCCAGTTCTGAGCCCCAGAAGGACAGGGAACTGCTGGAGAGAGTCCAGTGTAGGGCAACAAAGATGATGAAGGGACTGGAGCACCTCCCTTATGAGGAAAGGCTGAGGGAGCTGGGTCTCTTTAGTTTGGAGAAGAGGAGACTAAGGGGGGACCTTATTGATGTTTTTAAATATATAAAGGGTGAGTGTCACGAGGATGGAGCCAGGCTCTTCTCGGTGGCAAACAATGATAGGACAAGGGGTAATGGGATCAAGCTGGAACACAAGAGGTTCCACTTAAATTAGAGAAAAAACTTCTTCTCAGTGAGGGTGACAGAGCACTGGAACAGGCTGCCCAGGGGGGTTGTGGAGTCTCCTTCTCTGGAGACATTCAAAACCCACCTGGACATGTTCCTGTGCAACCTCACCTAGGCGTTCCTGCTCCAGCAGGGGGATTGGACTAGATGACCTTTTGAGGTCCCTTCCAATCCCAAATATACTGTGATACTGTTTGTTTCCTTTATGTGCCACCAAACAATGTGCATTACCTTTTTGGCTAAGATGAATCCATTTTAATGAGTTTAAACAGAAAGAGGGTAGAATTTCTTCGTTAAATATAATGAAGTAATTCTTCACCATGAGGCACTGGGACAGGTTGCATAGAGAAGTGGGTGCCCTATCCCTGGAAGTGTTCAAGGCCAGGTTGGACTGGGCTTTGAGCAACCTGGTCTAGTGGAAGGTGTCCCCACCCATGGCAGATGGGTTGGAACTAAGTGATCTTTAAGGTCACTTCCAACCCAAAGCTTTCCCTGATTTTAGCAGTGTAGCCCATATACTACAAATAGTTGGTTATGGAGCCTCAAAACTGGGAGTTACTTCAGGTAGCATGAAGCAGCAGTGGTGTTTCTTCTCCAAGGAAACAAGGCCTCTTAGTTTCACCCTTTGATTAATTTCAGACTAATTTTGGTTGACCTTAAGCCTTGAATAGACTCTTATCTGAACTGTGTGGAAATACTGCACTGCCTCAGCATTGCTGGATTTCTGACATTTGTGCTCTCAAATTCTCTAGTGACCTGCAGAGCATTCACATTGAATCCTAAATTGATGGAGAGGTGATCTTACTTGTGGTGGTATCAGACCTTTTCTCTCTGAAATCTCAAACTGCTTCAGCCTGTTCTGAAAGGCTTTTACTTGCAAATACTCTTCCTGTATTGGAAACTGAAGTCTTGCCATGTAAGAAGATGGCTTCTCTTGCTATGTGTACTTTAATTTGCATTGTTATCAACATGAGTGAGGAAAGTGCAAAATCAGTGTAAAGAACCTGGCTTTTGGAAAGCTCTTGTGAAGCTGAAGAGAAATAATTTCATACACATCTGCTTTTGCAAATTTTGATACAACATAACATGTGAGATTACCTGGAAAAATGCCTCATGTCACTGTGTTTTACTGACAGTAGCAGGGAATGAACTTGTGTGACTTTCTCTTAAGAGCCACTTTGGCAGAAAACCCAATTCTATGAAAAAGCCTCATGATCCAGTTGAAGCCTTTCTTGCCATTGAATTAATTTGCCATGAAAATGGGAAGAAAAATTCTTTCCTGCATGCTGCTTGTGAGTTCCTCTCCTGCTGTGAGAAGAGGGTATGTTCATGTTGTAATTAGTAAATGGGCAGTTTAACTTACTCTGTATAGTGTAGTTCTTCGGCTTCATTCTTTGATATGAAACCTAAGGGAGCACCAAAATTCCCATGGGCTACCTTAAGCAAATGTACTAGAAACAGTGATGTAACTGACATATTAAAAGATGAACCTGAATGCACTGGATGGTGATATATCTGCAGTGTGGCTGATAGACAGCTGCATCATTACATCCTATACCAGAATTTTAAATACATTAGCTTTACTAGAGATTTTAATCCAAACTGCTTTTTTCCCCCCCCCACACACTTGGCAGCAATCAGTATCAAAGCTCTTTTTTTTCAGGCTTTGAGGACAGTCAAGAAACTTGGGCTCTCTGTTTTTTTGGCTGGGAACTGCTTTCTTTTCATACTGATGACTAACAGGACTCAGCGGTTTAAATATTTTCCTGAAGGAAAAAAATGTTCAAGTCATAAATTGCATTTAGTCTGAACAGAAACCTGCTCATTGAGGTCTTTGAGGACACCATAGTTATTCATCAAGTAGGATGATACTTTGAAAGTGTAACCCCATCTTTTTTCATATCAAATGTGAATAAAGAGGTATTGACATCAGGCCCAATAACATCCTTAATCACTGAGATCCTGCACAATGTGAGTAGGGCTGATGGAAACAGTGCCTTTGTTTTGAAAACAAACAAACAATCTACTGGACTAATTTAGCAACTACAGATATATATGAAGCCTGAAATATCAACAAAAGAGATAAGAATGAGAAGATACTTCCTAGGACATCTGTAAACTCCTTGTCACTTGACAGTAATAATATATGAAGTCTGGACAAATAATGTAACATCTAAACATTTCTAACATCTCAGAGAATTCTACAGAGGAAATGGAATTGCAAATGTTAATAGGAAGAGTAGTGTGCTTTAAGAATGTGAAGGAAGTAAAGGAAAGATTGTGAGTTTCAGGAAAATTGGATATCATAGAGCTATTAATAAATTCCACCCTGGGTTTGATTTCAAATGTTTTTATTCATACAATGCCTAGTGGGAAATAACTTCAGCAAGATGCACCATGCTGACTTCATCTATTACAGAAATGACATTAGCTGTGGAATCTGGTAACTGTATTACAGAGGAAGGCAATGTTATCCACAACATTTATCCTTGAGCTGTTTGGATATCAGTTGCTGCTGCTGGAAAATGTTACCTGGGAATGAAATTTTGTGGAAACGTTGTGCTTTTTTATAAACTAGAATGAAAGGAAGCTTGACTATAGAATGAATTACATGAACAAAACCTGCCACGAAAGAATACACAAAAAATGTCAAGAAGAATGTTTAAAAAAAACCCTCCAGTGATTTGGGAGTGAATAAGTACACTCAATTTAGGCAGAATGGGGCTTACAATCAATGTTTCCTACATCACCACTGCAGTTCTATGCAAAGCGCTGGTTAATAGTGTGTGGTGAAATATGTTCCACTGTGCGGTTTTCCCTCCAAAGTTGAAAGAGGTTAAGTTGCTAGCTAATGTAGAATGTAAACACCTTTGATATATGAATTTGAATATGGTAGAAGTATTTAATTTCTAACTGTATGTTGAGGACCAGATAATTGTTTGCCATAGTCTTGCAAATGTCCAAACAATCTGCAGTCATGTGCACTTGTTGTGGTTTAACTTGAGCTAGCAATATAAACACAATAGCTGCTCACTCACTCCCCTTGCCGCCCACCTCCCAAACAGGGGAGAGAATCGAAAGGGAAGAGAGAAACTTGGATTGAGATAAACACAGTTTAATAAAATAACAAAATACTAATATACTACTAGTAAATATATCTATAAAATAGAAATAGAATATCAAATAAAAGATACTAAAATAAATTCCATACAAACTCTGTCCACACTGAGCAGCCAGTCCCAGGCAGCAGAACCTGATCCCCAACAGCTGATCCCATAGAGAGAAGAGAGAAAAAGGCAGAAAGGCCCAGAGGCCTCTGCAAAACAGCAGGATGGCAAAAAGGCTGAATTAAATGTCCCAAACAGAAATTCCCTGGCTCCGACAAAGAGAGTGAAGAAAACAAAGAAGCGAGAGAGAGAGCAGAATATCCCGATTCCTCGTGAATACAAAACATGACACTAATGGGATGGAATACTCTTGTTGATCAGTCTGGATGTCAGTCAAGCTCAGCCCCATCCATGCCCCCATTCCCAGCTGCCTCACACCTGTGGGCAGAGCACTCAGAACGTCCTTGGCTCTCAGACCACAGCAATTAAAAACATTAACTTTGTCCCAGGGTGCTATCTTCTTGTTCTCAAACTAAGTCCAAATAATGACCATGCTAGCTACAAAAAAGAAAGGTTTCTAACTGCATGAAGAAAATGAACTCATTTTCAGTCAAACCAGCACTGCACTGAAATCAAGTCCATTGTGATTCTGAGCAGGAGGGGCTAGAGTAACAATTTCATTCAAATATTATGAATTCTTTAATGCCCGTTAGCTTTTGATCTGAAATGTCACAGTTTATCAGAAAGATATGCAGTTGGAAATATCAATCTCATTTCATATATGCCATAGGTAAAATTTGAACAGCATTAATGTGTAACGCATACATTATATGCCCATCATTCCTTAGAACTGAGGGTCTTAAATCTGTAGTGCAGGTGTCCATCTCCTAGCTGTTGTGTTATGATAGCTGGCTGAAAATTAATCCACTTCGTTATGTAAGTAACAATGAACCCTATGTACGTATTTAATATTCAGACTTTGTAAGAATTGGCTTGAAAGTAGCACAAAGTTTTGGGAGTTTGGTGCCATTTCCTGAAATGTGCATCTGGGATATGGTTAGCGAATATCTTTTGGCTAGAAGCTCTACCCGCATTGGGAAGCTGTTTTTATTAAGTTTAGGTGGGTTTTTTTCCTTGTTTGTTTACACTCTCAATAGTTGCTCTACAGAATTTTCCCCTTTCATATTATTTGAATAAGTGCCCAATGAGTTTCATGAATTCTAACATTCATCAGTAACTGGATCACTTTGTGGAGAGGTACAAATTTATGTTGTGACATTTTTATTTTTTTATACCATCACTTCTGGTAGACATTCTTCAATTAGCACTTGAATTTGTTGGAGAACTGGTGTTTGCTAAACAGCGGATTTGGTTAATAAATGGCTTCAGTTATTTTTGGGTCTTTTAAAATACGATTTTTATGTTCATAAATGTGATTTATTTGCAAATCAGATAAGCTGACAAAGACTGTCTTTTGCCAAGGGAAAAGCACAATATAACAACAAGGAATAGAATGAGTTGAAAGATGAGAAGCTGAGGTAAAGTGCTGCAGCATTCAAGCTGTAGGCTTAAATGAACTTCTTTCCCTTTTTATGCCCTAAAAAAGGTCTTTTGGCTTTCATTTATTTTGCACCTTATTTGGAATATCCTCCTTGCCATTTGATATGACTGAAAGTCCAAGGACATTAGAAAAGGCATTGCTGGTTTTTAGGCAAGTGACTTGCCAAGACCTTCTCTCTGCTGTTGTGAGTCTACATCAGCAGACTGGACTAAATCTTATTTATCAGCTACAAAGAGGTCCTGATGCAGATTTCCACCCTGTTTAACGTATACTTCCTCAGCTATCAGATTTATAATCTCCCTTTATACTTAATGAAGAAAGAAAGAGGGATTCATCTTTCTCTACAAATGAAGAAACTGGAGTGTTCTGAACTCAATTTTATCTCCTGAAGGCAACATCTTAAGTAAGAGAGGGTGAGCTTCCTTACCTGAGTTAAATGCCTGAAGGTTGCAATCCATGATACCACTAACTTCAGTAAGAGCTGAGACTGTTAATTAGCATGTAAGTAGTACTTGGGTCTTTAAGAGTTCCATCTGCTATTGAATAACTGAGATAACCAGCAACTACCCTACAGCAAACAAGATTACTTTCAGAGCACTTGCACTTTACAAGTGTTTTCTTTTTCCTGTGGGTTTTACAACTTATCTCACAAGAACAACCTGAACTAGACTTACTGCAAAGACCAATGCAACTGAATATCAGCTTTGCAGCCACTGTCAAGCCACAAGCTCTGTTACAGGGCAAGGTCAGTGAGGGCATCGCTTTCCTCTGCTGCTCCCTTCTCTCTCATAGGCAGTAGCTGTGGAAAGACTTTTTGCAAGGACCCTCCACAGCCTAGTGAATTTAAAGTGAGCTACAGACCACAGTGTTTAAAAGTGTTCTGAATGTCCACCATAAATTTCACCTTACACATAAGCATCTAGAGGATAATTTTCTTACAGCTTTAGAGCTGTCTGTAGGAGGAACGGGGGTAAAATGGGATTGTATGCAATGCTGTTACTGCTACAAAGCTGAGCCTTGCAGGCTGCCTGAAAGAGTAGAAGTAGTGTAGCTCAATGAAAACAGTATTTTATAGCTGTAGTGAACCTTAAATGAGACTTATTCCCATGAGAAAAGCGTTTTCTTTAAGGAATAACTCTTGTCTAAAAGTGATGCGCTGGGCTTTATTATGCCATTGGGTGCTTACCAAAAATCCTTTTCACCTATTGCCATTTTGGTCATGGGGGCTGCGATCCTTTCCTGCAGGCAGGGCTGTTCCTGATGCCCTTGCTTGGGCAATCCAGAGGGTGCATGTGGGATTTATGTGCACTGGCTTTTGTGCACAGCTGCTCCCACCTTTCAGCAACTGCATATGCATGCTGGAAAGACTGTAAGAAGAAAGATGGAAGAAAGATGGAAGAAAGGGGAGGAGAGGAGAGGAGGAGAGGAGAGGAGAGGAGAGGAGAGGAGGAAGAAAAGAAAAAAGAAAGGAAAGGAAAGGGAAAAAAAGAAAAGAGAAAAGAAAAGGAAAAAATCTGTCTTGTTCTCTGTGAAATACAGAGACAGGCCCTGACAGGCAGCCGCTGCCTGTGTGGAGATGACAGTGCTGGGTTTGCTTTGTAGGGCTCCAAGTGATTTTGTCTGCACAGTATGGGCATCCTCCCCACTTACTAGTGAGGTGCCCCACTGATATTCTTGAGATCAGTCATGGCACCTTAAGTGCTTGCCTGTGTAGAAAAAATCCATTGACAAGAGGGCGTGACTCTCCAACTCAGCTAATATGCCTGGAAGCCCAAGGATGAATATCTTCAGAAATGATAAGAGCACTTCAGAGCTAAACTTGCAGACATGAGCATGAGTGTGATGTGATGTCTGCACATGATCTTATCTCAATGCTCTTGGAGAGAAAGGGGGATTTTTTTCAGTTGGTGGGAATTTGATACCTAGGTTTCCTGAGTACTTGTTGGAAATCTTACTTTGAGGTTCATCTGCTTAGGCATGCATTCGGCAAAAATTATTTTTGTTTGGGGGGGATTTTATCTGACTAAGGATGGGAGATGGCTAGGTTCCAAGCTTCAAACAGACTTTTTAATGTTGTAACAGATTCATCCTACTTACTACAAAATACAGAGAAATGCAGCTAAAAAAATGTAGTTTAAATGAACACCTGCATCTCTGAAGAAACCCGATGCCCATTAGAAAACATTAGAAGACTTATCTTAGGGACACCTAGGACACAGAGAATTTGTGTGGAATGACTACAGCACCTTTTCTCATGATGGAAAACATTTTACTTTACCCACAGGTAAGATGTGTAACCTATTTGTAGGAAATACATTCCCTGGAGATACAGAATATCTTGTATCTGCTCTGGTCAAATACACAGTCCATATTCAAGTAACAAAGTCTAAAAAGAGTGGTAGTACTTCTGTGCATGCAGTAATAGCAACTCTTTTGTATTTTTTTTCCCAAAATGCTTCTCGATCCTCTCTTTCTTATTAAAAACATAAGTACCTAAAGTGTGTGTATGTGTTTTTCTACTGTGTAGGGAATAAAGAGATAGAGACCCTTGAGCTCCATCCAGTAAACTGCTTTTAGGTCCTGAAACTCAAATTGGGATTTTGTTCAAGCCACCCCTGCAACTTCTGAATGAGCCACAAGGACTGAAAGGGGCACAGTAAAACCAAGTGGGCTAAGAGATTGGCAGGAGATATCACAAAATGCTATTCGTCCTCTGTTGGAGCAAATAAAGGACTCAGCATTCTGATTCAATGTGAATCACGCAAAGCCATTTATTACAGAAACAAGCATTTTCCTTATATATGCAATTATTATTGCAATATATATGCAATTATATATGCAATTATATAATTACATTTTCCTTATATATGCAACTATTCTCTGATCATGCATCCATGCTCCAAGCATGCATTCACTAATAGGATATCATCTATGTTCATGAGCTGTCAACGTGCCCGAGTCTCACTGCTGATAGGTCTGTTGATTTACGTCTTGTTGAGGCCTTGTTATTGTAGAACTGCCTCACTCCCACAGCAGGTCCTGTTTTCAGCTTTCTGAGGTGGCCTTGAAATTCCTTTGGGCCTGGCTAGTTCAGTAACAAATCTCCATCTAACAGAAACCCATCCACGCTCCTTTCCATTGGAAATGGAGTATCTCACTTGTTCAGGCACATTGGTTGTCCAGACACCAGACAAGACTGGTATATGCAAGACTGTTATGCATGTGAGAAGGCTCCAGTTTTGTATATTTTGTATACCTTTTCCAGTGTACTCCTGATGATGGACAGGACTCTTTTCCTTGAAATTTAAATGTACTGGCTAGATGGCTTCCATTTGTCTTTAAATGCCATGAAACATATGCTGAGGGTGTTATCAGTTATAGATTATTTTTTTTAATTAAACTTAATATTTGCAGAATTCTTGAGTAGTCCCTGATGCTCTCAAGTGCTAATGTTTGTGTTAAGACACCATATTAGCACATATGTGATGTGCTCCATCCCATCCATCATACCATCAGGGCATCCATCTGTCTAGTAAGCCTTCTCAAATGTGGTAGCTGAGCATCATTTATATTCAGATCTCATTTCTGCCTGAAAACAGACAAGTACAAGACGGTCATGTGCAGGGGTTTGAAAAAAAAAGTCCCTTCTGGATCAGACCTGCTACCTTTGTGGAGATTTACCTCCTTGCAGAAAATAGGGAGCAGCCAGCATGAACTCGTCTGCAGAATGGAAATATCAAGCTGATCAACATTTCCGCATTGCTAGCAAGATAATCCTTCATTTGAGCTGCTTATCTGAAATCTGTCTCATGAATCTGGTGGGAGGATTTACCCTAAGTAGTTAATTATCGTGTTGCTAAACTTCCTCCTCTCTCCTTATTCCTTCACTTTAAGAAAAATCATGCAACTATAAAGACTGTAGACTTCAATTAAAAACAAATGAAACATTATCTAGCTGAACGATTATTAAAGCACCTGAAATTATCATTTTACTTTTGTCCTGATCTTACTCCCTTCCCCAGATGCTCACTGTTGGAGGCCTCTTTCAGAGGGAGGACAATGAGAAAGGTGGATTTTTAGTTTGAGCTAATCTGGCTGTGTCTAAAAAGTTGTGGTGTTTGGGTTTTTGTTTCCTTTTTGTAGTATGTTTGGGGTTTTTTGTTTGCTTGGGTCTTTGGGTTGTTTTTTGATAAAGATATATATATAATATGTGTATATGTATATTTGTTGGTGTTTGGCTCTGACTCAGGGCACTTAGCTGGAGAACTCTGTGTCAGGTTAAGCCCTGTCTGTTGTCCTGGCCTGAACCTGGCTGTGGGGGAAGCGCAAAGACAGAATAAAGACATTGCCAGATTGATCATTTCTAGGGCATGTGAGAGTGTTCCACTCTAACTGCAGAGAGGAACTGTGATTAAGGGATTTGCTTTTTAAGGTATTTTGTACCTAATTGAGACTTATGATGAAGCTTCAGTATGTTTTGCAATCTTCGAGTGCCAAGTTTGACCTCTAATGGGATGATGATAAAAAATTGCACAGACATGTTGTCATACATGAAGGAAAACTACCAGGATAACATGGGAAATAGTTTGGGGTTCATTTCTCCTGCATGTAATATGTTTTGTCCATGAAGAAATGTTTTGCTGGTTATTCAGATTTCTCACCCAGCCTCTTTAGGAAGATCCTCTTTAGGTTCTGTTTGCACAGAAAACTTCCCTCAGGATGAGCTAGGACAGGGAGATCAATACATTTATCTCACTGCAGTCACTGAATGAATGTCCATTTCCACTGTGTAAGTGGGTCTGGCTCAGGGTGAGGCTTCTTAGGTAGCTTAGCAAGAAGTGCATCTCATGAGACATGTGAGAAAGGCTTGAAATCAAGTCATAAAAGGTATTTTCATACCAGAGAAGAGTACCCATAAGGTTTAAGTTTTACTCAAATAGTTACAAAAGCTTTCATTCTCCTTTTACTGAGTTGCTAAACAGGACAGCCCTGTATTTCATGCGGTGCCACTCTGGCCTCTTGGGAAGCTGCTGGGTGCAGCTTTCCTAGAAAGCTTTCCTGCCCAGAGCTGGGTGTATTGCTCTGTGCAACACAGCCCCTAGAGAAAAAGGAGCAAAATATACTTGTCATTTTTCATGCCCAGAACAATCTCAGAGAGAGAAATGGCTCCTGTCCAACTTCTTCTATTAATTCCTAAGAGAGGTTAAAGTTTCTCCTTGGAAGGTTTAAGACTTTGGGGTTGTTCTCAAATTACTTTTCATTAGCTTTGCAACTATAACTTAATTCTGGAGAAATTCCCGAAGTTCCCACTAGATCCTCAGGAAGTTTCAGACTCTAGTATTTCAAAAGCAGAGGCATAAGTTAAGGCATTTTTGTGATTTTGTTATTTGTGCCCTGCTTCCCTCGGTCATCAGGACAGGTGTCACATTTTTAACGTTTTCTCATTTTTTATGATTTCTCATGTTCCCGGCTGTTCTTAATTTTTTTAGGATCCTTTTGGTATGTAGTATAGCTTTCCCAAATGTGAACTCATTCGAACAAGTAACACTTCTGGCTAATTCCTCCAACCAGGCATTCTCCTGACAGGTTGAAGTGTTGCAGAACCTGTGCTTAAACCGTGACCATAAGCTGTTTTCTTCTCCCCCCCTGGATTTTGACAGCTTTTTTTCTTGCACAGAATGTAGAATTTCTGTTGCACAGGTCCTGGCCATTTAGATGAGACCAAGTACTGAACTGTGACAGATTTAGTATAAAACATAGCTTCAAACTTTGCTTTGCATTTAGTTTCTGCTGCCACTTGTGCTCAGAGACTTTACCAGCCCTGAGGCAGTAGGATCCTACATGTGTCACCAGTGGTTTGATGCTCAAAGAAACTCGTCAGTTCAGGGAGGACTATGTGGGACATTGCTTTGGATGCAGTTATAGTATTTTAGCTTCTGTTGGTCCTCACTACACAGAGTTGTCTCTTATTCTTACATTTCATAGCAGTTTTGTAACTTGATCAACACATGCTGCAAAAAGAATGTGAGGAAAGAAAATTACTTTTCTCCTTCTTTCTCATACTAAGAGGTTATTTCCTAAGGCTATCTACTTAACTGCAGCTGCTGTCTGTGCCTGGAGATACCAAAAGAAATGACATTATGTCTCAGCACAGCAGCTTAGTCTATGGTTTTGATTTCTTCTGTATTTACCACCAGGCCCTTTGGGACCCTTGTGCTACTGAGATTGAGCAGATTGTTAAAAGCCTAGGCAGGGGCTGCTGTGTTTCCCCTTAACTGTTTTTCATGGTTGGTGGCGGGGAAGTTTCTTGCCACTCCCTTATCTGAGGTTTATGTAATGAATTGATCATAGGCAGTGCTGCCTCTGAACTTCTTCCAGTTTGGCAGACCTTGGCTGCTCCTGAGTCACTGTGATTCCTGGAGGAATTTTTCCTGACTTCAGCTGTAGGTGAGCAAGTTCTCCCTGCTATGGGCATTTTGAAAAATGTCCCCAGCGAGAATCAGGCTCTCAGAGATACTAAAAGGGCATCGTTGCTCAGGCACACTCTGAGGTTATAGAGTCTAAAAATACAGACCAGCTCTGACACTGGGATGCAGTTGTGCTTCACTGAATGAGATACTCGCTCTAAGTGCATATTCTAGATACCTCTGCCTGCTAGGGTCAGTCTGAATATCCTTACAAGTGTTTTAACATATGTTGCCATTTATGTAGTGTGTGTGTGTTTTTTCTCATGATCACTGATTTCCCACAGACAAGATCTAAGTGTATCCCCACTGTTCCAGGACAAACTAAGTCTTTTGCCAAGAAGTAATAATCATAGAATAGTTTTGGTTGGAAGAGACCTTCAAAGGTCATCTAGTCCAAACCCCTGCAATGAGCAGGGACATCTGCAACTAGATCAGGTCGCTCAGAGCCCCGTCCAGCCTGGCCTTGAATGTGTCCAGAGATGGGGCATCTACCACCTCTCTGGGCAGCCTGTGACAGTGTTTTACCACCCTCATTGTAAAAAATGTCTTCCTCATGTCTAGCCTGAATATCCCCTCCTTTAAACCATTACCCTTTGTCCTATTGCAGCAGGACAATCCCAACTCTCTCAGCCTGTCCTCATAGGAATACCAGATATAATATTTATTGATGGGCAACTCTACCAGCTTGTTTTCCCGGAAGCCTCTAGATATGGAGCAGATCAACCCAGGAAAACACTGATACAGCTGAAGACTCTGTAAACTGGAAGTTTCTCTTAGTATCTACCAACCTGGGGTTAAACAAAAAGCACAACACACCATAACACAGTGAACAGTAAGTCCCCACAGTTGCTAAAGGATGTGGTACCCTGCTGACAGTCTCATTGGCTTGCTTCATAGCCAATGGCCAAAGCACTCCAAAGTTATAGACCTGGAAAAAACACAAAATCACACCCCCCCAAGAAACAACAACAACAAAAACCCCAATCAACAAATAACAACAACCAAAAAAACCCCAAAACAAAACAAAAAAATCAAGCAAAACAAAGACCGCCCCCCCCCAAAAAAAAAGCCAAAACAAAACACCAAACTGTGTGGGGTTTCGACAGCGAAGTGCATTTGTCTGAGCATCCCTCTCAACTTCTAACCATAGGCCAGGTGGGGTTTCTTGCTGGCCAGAAGTTAACGACTCCTTTTTTCCTCCTCAAGTCTCTTAGGGAGTTTCTGATTCATTTAATCTTCTCCAAAGAGACTAAAAACCTCAGCTCATGCACTACTATTCTTAGACACTCCCTGGGAGACATAAGCAAATATGAGTGTTCACCCTCTTTGCTTCTCTATGGAGAAATTCCCTTATTCCTCTCACCAACAGGTGGAGCAGAGGCCTCTCGCCTGTGCTGCTCTCAACAGGAAACTTGCATTAAAAATAGTACACCTGCTTGTCTCCCCAGAAATGATCCTAAATCTTTACATTATTTCCCTAGCCTTTTTTGCCAACTTGCTTTTATCACTTGTGTGTATGTTCTCCTCCATTGGTAGAATGCAAATATGTCAGATGGGACCAATTATCAAGGCTTTTTTTGCTCTCCTAACCATTCAATGGTTGTAACACAAACTTCAGGACGCCTTTACTGAAAAAAAAAAGTGTGCTCTTTAATGTGCATTCCTATACATTGTGTAGGAAACTTTCTCCCAAACCTGTGCTTTGATCCTAAATTATCAAAAGCGTTCTTCCAAATTGCAAACAGATCCAAATAGCACATAAAAAGGTTGCACAACATACACATTCCTAAGAATTAATGTTTAACAATGGAGTGCCACTACTGGGAAGGTATCTGTAACAGTGCTTGTTTATATGGGAACCCTTTGCATATTTCTGGCAGTGAAGAGCATGTCTCAATAAAATTTACACCTGAGTTATGCTTACAGTTCTTCTAATGCAAGAGAAAGCTGGCTTCCTACAAAATGAGCATGTGATCACAGAAATGATCCTGGGGACTTTTTGTTCACCACTCTTTCATCTGTAATTTATTTTTAAGTATCCTAAATGAGGCTGCTGCATTTTAGTCATATCTTTTCTTGTACGATTACCTTAAAACAAGCATAGATGCTCAGCTGTGAGACTGAGCTTGCACACATGAAAGTACATATAAACTTCAGGAAAAGTAGACTTAGGTGTATGCACATGGACACATACTTTGCCTGTGTTTTTTGAGTTCAGCTTGGGCTCCCTGACACAGGATTAACAACTTCAAAACACTGAGGCCAATGTCACAGTATAATATTGAGTCCAAAGATGAGCACAGGGGTAGAAGGGTGTCAATATCTTAGTGGGCCAAACAATTAAAAGAAAAAAAAATAGTGTGTATATATATATATATATATATATATATATATATATGAAAACAAAAGCACCTTGTTTGTTGGTTTTTTTTTTCCACAGCTGCAATAAATAGTATTTTGCTTGCCTGTATTCGAACAATTCATCACTGCATCAAGGCTAATGGGGGGCTGTGACCTCTAGAAGTTAATATGTTACACAGCAATAACATAAACCAGCGTTCAGCTAGCAGATGCTGGAATTACTGCCAACTCCAGGGTGTTCCAAGTCCAAGTGTCCCAACTGCTCCCCTCTTCCCAGTACTTGGGGTATGTTGTGGTACTGCTTGAAGATGTCACTGCACCACCCTCCAAATCAGAAAACCTACCTGGCTTAGCAAAGCCCTTCTCTGCTACTTGCAGGTTTTTTCCCTGTTGTTATCCGAAGGGCTATAACCTGGCAGGGGGCACAGGGAGGCTGTAAGCACATTTGGGAGCAGCAAGGTTGTCCCCTCTGGGTGAACTGCCTGCCCCACTGCGTGCCATGCAGAGACAAATAAAGCTGCTCTGTGTGTAGGGAAGGGGGAGGAAAAGCAGGGAATAGTTTTGCCAGGGACAGACAGGCAGGTGCTTCTTTCCTAAATGGTGCCAACTTAGATTAGCCTGAACTGTCTATGAAACTGCAGTCTAAATTAAGTTTCATCCTGTCTACCCAGCATTATTCATAATTGCTCAGAGCTGAGAAGTCTGCTGGAGTCTGGGATGGTATTTAGTTATTTTAATACATTGCCCTTTTTTCTTCCTACAATGTCTTTGTTCACTTCCTTTTCTAACTAATGAGATAGGCTACATTGCCTTAGTATATCCTCAGACTACATCTCCTCCATCCCACATACCAGCGGTAGCAGGGATCCTCTGGAAAGAGTGCAGTCACTACATTGAAATGCTGCTCCTGTTCTTCAGAGGTAGTTCTCTGGCCAGGACATGACTGGCAGCAACAAGGTCTGGGTTCAAATCAAAAGGAGTTGCTCCGAAAGCAGTGAGTTTGAGGCCACACCTGGACGACTCGGAAAATCATACTGAACTACCTAATTTTTCCTATTGGCAAATGTGAATCAAACAGCTAACAACAGTGGGGTTTGTTGTTGATTGGTTGGTTGGGGATTTTTTTTGTTTGTTTTGTTGTGTTGTTTTGTTTTTTTTTTCTCTTCTAAGAGAGAACAAAAATCTGACCAGATAGATAAACAGAGTGATAGTAACTGACTGTTATAGTTATTCTTTAACTATAACAGCTCATAGTCTTTTTCTCTAAGGAAGTAATTTCTAGGCTAGAGCTTTTCCCATGATGTGCAGTATGTGAAAGCTAAGATTTGTTGGGTGATCAACTGCCAGGTAAAGCGATGCTCTGCTAGCTGCTTGGTCCTGCCTCCAGCTGCTCCATCTCCACGGGTCCCAGCAGCTCTGCCACCAGCACCTGAGCTCCTGGCCAGCTGCTCTCACCGCCACATGTACAACTCCTGCAGCGTGGCTAACAGGCTTTGGGACTTCTCTTACAGTGTTGTCATGCTGAGAACTACCCACAGCCACCAGCTGAACTGAACTGAATGAGGAACTGGACATAAACTTTCCAGGAGATGGGGAAATTGGGGTTTTTTTTCTGCCTCCTATGCTTATATAGCCTGCAGCACAAAAATCTCGTGACCCCCTCCAAGCTAACCTTGCACCCGCTGCTGGACATTAGTTATTGCCTTAGGCTGGGATAGCCATTTACCCAGATACATTTCACAAAGCTACAAATAAATTACAAAACTATAAATAATATGGTTATAGCTGCAAACTTTTCCCCAGTTTGTGAACTATTTCTCAGCAATGCCTCTCAAGTGTAGTAACACTACGTACAAAAGAAATATACTGGGGCTTTCTGTTTGCTTCTCCCTGACCCCACTGGATAGCAAAAGAGCCCTTCTCTGTTAGGGCTTCTCTCCCCTCTGGGGTTCAGAGATGTCTGAGGGTGGTGTGTCTTTTATTTTTGAGCCCAGTCGTCAGGTTCAGGACTCAAAGGAACTGAATTAAAGATTTAAGTGTTTGCCTTTTTTTTTTTTTTTTTTAACACAGGGTGCCTGGGCATACAAGACACAAAAATACAAGTCTTTCACAAGCAGCTGAAATCATTGTTCTGCTGATGATACAGGCGAAACCTCTGACTCCTGGTGGCTTCAACCTGGCAACTTCAGTTCATCAAAGCAGCCATGAGATCAGGAAATAAAAAAATATCTCTGGCTTATTTTTGCACCGCTCTCTTATCAAAACTGGAAGCTCCAATAACAAATCTACCCAGGGTGTCCTTTCAGTTTCCTGCTGGAGCTTTGCTTTTATGGTGCTGTTACCAAGATCTTTCATCATTTGCCTCCCCAGGGCATCCTCTTCATGCCCATGAATTTTGTTCCCATTTGAAGTAAAATCTAAAAGCTGTTCAGCTTTGCTTAGAGTCTAGCTGGGGACTGCAAATGCAGGTAGCATGATTAAAATAAAACCATCCTGTTCTCTTTCCAGGAGGCAGTGACATTCTACTTTGCCACCTCGGGAAAGGAGTTTACCCCTCCTCCCAGAGCTGCTGATGGGGACCATCGGCCCCACGTCCCCAGGGAGCAGTGACAGAGGCCTCCCAGTGGAGGGGTGCTGGATACAAACATTTTAAAGCCTAATTGTGTAATAAGACCGTGGGGAATTGTTGTTGTTTTGTTTTGGCTTTGTTTTGGTTTTGTTTTCCTGCTGATTTCTCTGTTCCCTTTCTCAATCACTAGTCCTTTCCAAGCTTTAATCCAATAGTTGAAACGTTATTAAGACTTTCATTGGCCATCTTCCTGTTACAGATTGTCACAAGACTGTTGAAGAAATCATGCTCATTAAAATTTACTTCCCTGAGTTCTCCACAGTCTGTTTTCTGATCATACTCTTGCTTCCGATACCACTGCAGAACCACTGATTTCATTTTGAGCTTCCACAATAAAATTTAAACAAGGGATGAGTTCCTATCTATTTAGTTGGTTCAGCTGCTGGACTCTATTCTGTTTCCCTTGAAAAACCTCAATTTAGGAATACAGGATCTGAACCCTGGGCTTCAGTTATGAGTTGGCCTCAAATATCTTCTGTTTGCCAGTGATGAATCTGATATTCTGACTTGAGTGCACTAACATGGATACCCAAATGCTCACTTGAGCACTCAAGAATCACAGAACGGTTTGGGCTGGAAGGGGCCTTTAAAGGTCATCTTAGTCCAATCCCCATGCCATGGGCAGGCACATCCTTCACTAGGCCAGGTTGCTCAAAGCCCTGCCCAGCCTGGCCTTGAATGTTTCCAGGGATGAGGCATCCACAACTTCTCTGGGCAACCTGTTCCAGTGTCTCACCCCCCTCATCATAAAGAATTTGTCTCTTACATTTAATCTAAATCTACCCTCTTTTAGTTTAAAACCATTACCCCTTGACCTATTACTATAGGTCCCATTAAGAAGTCTCTCTCCATTTTTTTATAAGCCTCCTTTAGCTACTGGAAGGGTCTTATGAGGTCTCTCCAGAGCCTCCTCTTCTCCAAGCTGAACAACCCCAGCTCTCAGCTTGTCTTCATAGGGGAGGTGCTCCAGCTCTCTGATCATTTTTGTGGCCTCCTCTGGACCTGCTCCAACAGGCCCGTGTCCGTCTTATGTTTGGGACCCCAGAACTGGATGCAGTACTCCAGGTGGGGTTTTGTGAGAAGCCACAGGCATTTAGATTTTCCAAGTAAGTCAGTATGAAAAAGAAAAAAAACAACACCCCAAAGAAAACAAAATTCTAGAATCATAAAATTATATATGCACACATAAATATACACATTTTATAGTCTACTACATTCTAGTTTACCCATGCTTAGTCTTTATTCATTAGGAAGGAATGAAGCATTCATAAAGCAGTAAGGTAACAAATGTCATTTTCAAGATCAGTATTAGACAACAGTTTGGAAAAGCAATTGTGATGTTTAAATGAACTGCATTTTATAATTTTCTAGGAAACCTTAAAACTGAAAATAAGGGAGCAAGGTATTGTGAATTTGCAGTGACACTCTTGCAAATATCTTTCTTTTCTAAAGGGTTAAAAATGCCACACCTCAAGTTGCACAAATATCCTCTCATGCTACGATGTTAGTTGCACAAATATTCTCCTATGCTATGGCATTAAAATCTCACACAAGTGGAAGGTTATACCTGCACTGGTGTGACGGTGCACTGGAGGCCTACCTGTTGTTTGAGGTACGCTGTGATCTTGGCAATGGTTCAGCTGGGATTGGGCAACCCAACAGAGAAGGATTTCGATAGCAGCGAGCCAAAGCTGTGCTGGAGGAGGGCACAGAAATCTTTGATTTTGCAGTGTGCATGAACATCTGCAGGTGGGAACCCACCATGCTCTTGCATCTGGGCAGGACCCAAGGTCATCTTGCAAGTGCAAGAAGGAGGACAAGCAGAAGGCTGCTTGCACTGAGCACCCTGAGAAAACTCTGCAAAAGTGATGATATAGGGCATATAGGTTGCTGCAAGACCCACAGCTGGTTACTCTCGTGCACACCTATGGGGTGTGCTCCAGCGGGCCCTTGCTTCATAACCATTGGGGTGTTGTGGCATGTCATATGCAAAGTACACGTGAACAACTGAAATGTTCTCTGGCCTTTCATTTTCTCTTGGGGACTACAAGGGAGCTGTAGACAGTTTTCAAAACATGTTTTGAGTGAAAGTCTCCAAAGATTTCCATGTGCATTTTGGTTCGCTAGTGCTCACTTAAGTCAATGTGGCTTTTGTGGCACTTAGATTTAAAACACCAACCAGTACTGTGAAAGCACCTCCACAGTTATCGCAGGCATTAATCTAATGCATTTCAGGATGATTTACACTTTTGCTTGTCACCTTCCATTAAAAAAAAAAAAAGGTGAATTTGTGAGTTTCTCTAATATTTCATCAGGTTATTAATATAAAAACGTAACAAACCAATGTATTGCTTTAAATCTCTGCAGACACCTGCCTGTTTACTAAAGAGATTGTGATCCACTTCACAGCCAGGAAGGCATTTCTGTGATACTTGCATCGTGTGAAAAGACGGGTGTCTGCAGGACTATTGTTTTCCTACCTTGTCAGCCACCTGTGTGTCGAGAGAGGAGAAGGTGGAGACACAGTGTGGCTCTGGCTGGCCGCCAGCTCTGCTGGGAACCAGCGTTGTGCCAAGTGGTTGGGACACCAGTGCAGTGCCAGGTGCCAGCTGCTGCCAGGAGGGCTCTTACCATGGGGGACAGAGAAGGAACTGCATGCTGCCCTCTGCATTAGAGTTTGCTTTCTGGGCTGTCCCTGAGGCAAGGCAGCAGCACGCCACACCACGTAGCAAATTCACAGGAAGCTTTGCAATCTGGTTATTCTAGTCTGCGACTGCAAACAGTAGGAAATCGGTTTTCTTTGTTTATAAATTAGAGGTGCTCCATATTTATTTTTCTGAAGGAAGTCTAAAGAGCTACTTTGTATTCTTAACGCCCTGAATCGGAGGTAATTTTAACACTGTGCATTTTCTGGATACCTGCAGATGACTCACCTGAAGAAAGGGAGTGTTGTTTCATTTTAATTATATCATAATTTATACCACTCCCCTTGACTGAGATATCAAGGTGAGGAGATCTGGCAAGCCAGGAGAAGACTGAGAGATATAAAGGTTCCAAAGGTTAATGAACCACCTCATGTTAGGCACAGGGTATTTAAAACACGTGACAGACTTTTTCCTTCATGTTGTCTTTTAGGGGCCAGTAAACAGCAGGTTCCTGTGAAGCTTCATGTAGCACCAGTACAAGTGGCTAGAAATAGGATTAAGATGCAATTAACCACATGTTCAGTAAGAAGAAGGGAGGAAATGAGAGAAGAAGGGTTGTCTAAAACACCCAGTCATTACTGCCCATGTTTGTCAGTGATGTGAAAGACTCGGAAAAACCAGTTGGAGCCAGCAGAAAACCTCTCATTAATATCGCTAGGCTTTGGATCAGGCCAGTGATGTTCTCTAGATAATCCATAGTTCCTCCGCCCCTCTTTGCTGGCCAGTTTATCCAATCCCTTCCTTGTTAATTCAAGGACAGTTTTTCTTGTTTCTAATTATGCCTTGCTTACAGGCGCAGGGTGAGGAAGGCAACTGCAACCCTTTCTAAAGAGAGGAGCGTTACCCAATCTTGTCCCTGCATTACCATGTCTGTCCAATGACACGGTGGTGAACCAACCATGTACTTCGTCTCAGCACAAGTTCTCCTGGATTAGTACCACGGGACATCTTTGGAAGACCTCCATTCCTCTTCCTTTGCCGTACGCAGTTAACACATATTTTCTGGAAAGGAGATAAGCAGAAGGATTGGTCTCAAGGTATGTTAGCAAACAGAGAGAAAATTATTACTGTCTCGTCACTTATTGATATCAAGGTGTAAAACTTCCGAAATGTATGAAGGGAGAGGTAAGAAATCTTTGCTGGCGTCAGAAGGGCAGGTGGTGGGGAAACCACTCTCCACATCAGTGATTGTGCCATGACATGCTGATGGCTAGGAAAAAATGCATTGTACATGATGCCAATGCAAGTATACCCAGAGAGAATTCCTCATGGTAAGTTATTTATTTATTTACCTGTTCACATTTGTAGCCTGGGTCTGATTGTTTATAAGACTTTATGTACATTGGTCTTCAGACTTCATCTGCCTTCTTCAGATGCTTTCCTGACAACAGCATTCATGGATGCTTTATCCTTCAGGGGTATGAGTCTCAAATTAATATAATTCAGTGATTTCAGCAGGTTCATGAAGTCTGCATTTCGGATGGGAATGAATAAAATGTATGCCTTTGGGGTTGCATGTAGCAATTTAACAGCATGCAGCTATGTTCAGTTCATGAAGAATTCCAGAGATTATATGTCAAAGAATCTCCTTTTTTTCTAAACAATCGAAGAATATAATTTCAGTGTAACATTGGCAAGCTTTCACATACATGTAATACTTTCTGTGCTTTAAGATGTTATTCAACGAAGGCAATCACAAATTAAGTAACTCAATAGAACCAGCAGCAGCAGCACCAAGTCTGCTACTTTTCTGGTTTTGCATGAGTACACTTGCATCTGTCTCTATCTATAGCATATTAATTTTTATTTAAGTACAGAACCAAGTCCTCTTTTTATTTATGTTGCTATCAATCAGCAGTAACTGCTTTAAATGAAAGGTGCATCGGGTGATGCAAGTGTGAAATTAGAATTACATAGGTAACTATGAAATTCTACAAAATGTATGTTGATATTTATCCATCCCGAAACTTGAAAATGAAACCTTCAGATACCAGTACCTCCAAACCATGGGAACTTTCTAAATTTCAGTGAAAGACTGTACTAAAAAATCTGTTTTAAAGTGGTAGAAGTTTTAACCCAGTCTGTGAGCTAAATATAGTTGTGAACGTTGTTAAAAAAGAGCTTATCTCAGACAGTGTTAAATATTTATAGGGAGGACTGTGAGTGGATATAATTCTGATTATAGTTTGGCTACATTATATAAAGGAAAATAGAAATAGCCTTCTTGAAATCGAAACCCTGGTATTGAGTATTCAGTACAGACACAGCTCACTTGCGGATTGTTTTCTAAGGGCATTTGGTGACTAATTTATCTCAAGAGTGACCTCAGCAGTTAGTAGCTGCAGCCCCAGACACAAGCCCCTGTTTTGAAGGCGGTGGTCTCTCCTTGCTGCCACTGCCCACAGCTCCAGTTGTGTGGCTGAGAGGAGAGCTGGGCGCCATGTGAAACTGGTAACGTTCCGTGTCCATAGCTTACAGAGAGAGCAAGAGCTTTCTCTTTTCTTCATCGCTGCCATAGACCATGCATGGAATGTCCATTCTGCCATCTCCTTGTCAGTCCTGCCCGGCTTTATGAAAGCCTGACCTGCCTATACCTGAATGACTGGAAAAGTGTCATGCCAAAGTAAAGTGCTCTGCTGTGACTTCATGTCGCTTCTAAATGAACTGTTTTCAGACCTCTGGAAAGTTATTCAGGCAGCAGTCTCATTAAGTTTCCCTTTCTACCATTTCTGCTAGGCTGAGAGGTCCAAGGGCTCTGCTTCTCTGCCACAAAAACACTGAGATAGAAGGTAACCCTAAGCATAGAACAACGTGGTTTAATGACAGAAAGCAGTAAAGATGAAGAGACTTTCAGTGGCACCAGTATTTGGGAGGCTGAGTCACTTCTCTGAAATGCCGCTTTGACAACCTCATACTCTCCCTGGCAAGGCAAACAAAGAGCAAAAACCTCACAGTGAGGAAAGGCTGTAGCTGGGTCACCCTGACCAGCACGCTGAGCGGGATTGCCCAGCCCCATACAGTGAAGATAACGTTTACATAAATTTGTTAATGTTTTGATTCTGATTTGGTTTGCAAGCTGGTCGAGACTGCCCAGATGCTTTTTCCTGTCATATGTTATGGCATGGTCTTAAAGACTAATTTTATATTTTCTCTGGATAATAGTATTGTCTTCTCTGACACTGTTCTCAGGTGAGTATGAGTCATGAAGCTCTTTGATTTGGGGAAATATCTTACATTACCATCTTGCCTAGGAAGGTTCTTACTGCAGCTGAGCCCAAGAACATGAGCTCTGACCCAGCTGGTGAGGTCAGTAGTCTGTTCAGGTAAATATTCTTTCATTAATGTCATTTTAATTGCAGACTAGGCCTGGGGTTTCAACTCCTCAAAAAAGTTCTTGTAGAATGAATGGTGGAAAAGAGAGGATATAGAAGGCTATTTGTCCAAAATATATAGAATGAAATGTTAGGGGAAAGCAACAGACTATAAAACTCTTGGGAAAAAAAAAAAGGAGAATGGAAGAATAAGCATGTAATCAACACCCAACTTTTAAAATAAAATCCCCAAAGGTCTACACTTCTTAGATTCAAGACTGTGTCAGCATATTAGAGACATATCAGCTTCAGTCTGGGTTATGCTGATGTCTGCCATGTCCACTTTTAGCCACATTTAAAATAACTTGTTTTTAATTTCCTCGTGGCTGAGTCATTCATAGAAATTCCTCTCATTCTATTTACATCGTGGTTTAAAACCATTTCCCCATCTCTGTTCATATGCACCACGTTCCCCGCCCCGCGTGCGTGCTCTGAAATACTCTCCAAGGCAAAAGGAACCTCCCTTTCCAGAATATTTTTACCTGGCGTGACAGTGCTCAACCTGCCCTGCAGCAGCATCGGGCTGGCGCTGCATCACGCGCCTGCTCGTCTGCCGTGCTGCGCTGTCCCTCTCTTCACCTTGCTGCTTTCCAGACCACGCTGAGGTCAAGCAGATGTTTCCTCAACAGCCTTTTCCATGCAGAAGCTGGGAAAGAGTCTCTAGATTTCTCCATCACACTCTCAATTCCTTTTTCTAGGTATAATAAGGCCAAATACCCTCCAAACTCTTCATGGACTTCAGTAAGTTTTGGGAGATAAAAGGAAAAAAATCTCTGAAGGGATCTATCTTTCAAAACAGAACAGGTTGTGAGATAAAAAGACAAAGGGCAAGTTTCAGTATTTCTACATATGCAGGAGATAATTACCTTATAGCTCAGAAATAATATTAACTATCTCAGCTGAAGCTACATAAACCTTTATCTGTATCCACGTGTACTTTCAGATGGCTTTGTCATGTTTTGCAAAATTTATTATCTTTTTTGGTTCTTTCCATGGGAGCCTCAACTGACATCCCAGACATCTTTCACTGCGTCTCTAAAACCATGAAGAAAACTAAAATCTATGTTCCAAAACCCCAGGTTGTCCAGGGCAGAAACTGTCCTTGCTGCCTTCTAGATGCTGAACAAGTATAGTCTGGTATTGAACCACAAAGAAGGCTCCCTGCATGACACAAGATAAGTAAGACAAACAACAGATGAACTAGCATCATCTCACTGATTTACTGTCTGACTATGGGCAGAGCCAAGCACAATATGCTTGTTTCCCCAGTGCCCTTCTAAAGCAAATTCAGCCTCTTCAGTGGCATTTGATAATGTTATGTTAGTCACATATAGACCAGCGACGACTTCGTATTTGTTCAAAACTACTCATTTTTATTCCTTATTTTGACATGTTCCTCTAAAATTGATGTTGTTTGCTCACAATTATTTCACATTCTTAATAAAAATAGCACCTGTAGGGCTAAATCCCAAAACAACTTTCTGAAGAAGGGTGGCTCTGGGGTTCAAGGGGAGGATCTATCAAGCCCCAAAAATCTCATTTCCTTTTTTTTTTTTGCCTGTGGATAGCAAAATAAAAGCATTTGTGAGCTTGGGGCTACACAGCTCTAATTGTTATAATTGCATAGCCAGGAATTTTGCAACTGTACATTAAATCAACTTTCTTTCAGGGACTAATGCTTAAATCGCAATTTCTAGGTTGCTTAGAATGGGAAAAGGATTTATGTGGTTACAAATGTGTTTGCTATTAACTAAACCTAACCACACTAACTAACTTCTATTCACAATCTTTTCCTGCTATAAATTCAGGTTTTTTGTATTTTTGCCTTATTTTAAGCTCAAACCTGTTTTCCAGTTCCAGGATGGTTCTTAAACAGCTAAATCATAGGAAGAGATACGTGCTAGACTAGAAAAAAGGCTCAGTTAACCAGTGCATGTTAGCAAATGCTGAGCTAATTTTAACCTCTTTTTGCTAAATTAGAAACAAATTCTTTGGTATTAGACTTGTCTTACTATATTCCTTACAAGTTCAGTTAAGTTTATACTATACATTCAAATTCCTGAAACATCTCAGGCCAGTTCTAGCAGAAGAATGTAGTCTTAAAGGTTTGACTCAGTAATACTGCTTGCAGTGAAGGTGAGGAAAAGCAGGAGTAATGTTTTGAAGACTGAAATTTGAAATCACACTGGTGATTAGTGGGATTTTTAATTTTTTTTTTTGAAGGCCTAAACTATTCTGCAGCAAGGATTTTGTCATCTAAACGACTTAATATTAGGAAATCTATTGAGGAGGCACATCTAAATGGAGATATAGCTATACAGACAGGAAAGGGTTAAAAACCTGTCCTGTGGGGGACTGAACATGCTCAGTCTTGCAGACATTTTATGAGATTGGCAAATACATGCAGCCCCTCTCTGAACTAATGCCCTTTGCCTAAAAAACGAGCATAGCACCCCGATTGTGGGGATTACAATGCACACTAGAAATGCCCCCTTTGCCCTTTTTTGAGAGCTGGGCCCAGTGCCAAGGAGAAAGGCAGATTCCCATGCCATATCTCGGAGTGTATTCCCCGCATTCCACTCGGCTTTTCTGTCTGCTAAATGGGACTGAAGAACTGGGGCCATGGGCAACAAGTGGTGCCACTCCTAGTGCTCTGGAGATGCATTAGGATGACGATTTTGGTGATTAATAGGCTTTTGCTCTTTTGCTGTGCTATATAAAATGAACTGAACATAAAAAGCAAATGCGATTTTGTTGTTTCATGCTTCGTTATGACAGCCTTTATATACCCTCGGAATGGTGTTTTGTAGGACTTAGAAAGGAAGATGCTATCAAACAGCAAACATGTATGTGATGCTGCTAGAGAGCAAGCTAACATGAAGTAGTGAAGTCACTAGGAGAGGATGAGTGAAACTGGAACAGCAGCAGGACCACAAATGTGCAGACAAGATACTGAGGTGGTTTCTTCATGAAAGAAGAGCTGAAGGAAGGGGTCAGTAGCAGTGAGAGCATCACAGAGCCCACCAGGGGGTGCGAGAGGCAGGGGTGGGAGAGGCAGGAGCAAGAGGGATGCAGGCTGAGCACATCCCTGCTCAGGTGCTTCACAGCAGGGCAGAAGTTACAGCTGAGGCAAGGGAAGTTCACTCAGGTTCTTGAAGTAACCAGAGCTGTGTAGTTTGCTAATGATGCAGACAGGGGAATATTAGGTTTTGTGCTTGTGCAGCTTTAGCATCTATTGGAAGATAGGGAAGAGTTCATTTAGATCTAGGAGCAAGAAAGCAAGATGAAAAATGATGGAATAGATGACGAATAGAGCTATGAAATCAAGTTCCTGTGATTTAAAATATCACCATTCATTTCTGGAGTTATGGTAACTGACAGCTTGCAGACTCTGAACCAATCCACTTAAAAAATAAAGTACGTAAGCTAGCCTATTTATTTTCATAAAGGTGCAAATTAGGAACATGCATATGGCTCATTACTGTGGTGTGTGGCTCAGATGACCGGGGTAATTATTGAACTGCGGCAATTCAGTCAACTTCTACCCATGGTAACAGGGACATTACAGACCAATGTTTTGTTTCTGCAAATTAGTATTTTTGTTTCTCTACCTATGGTTAGGACACTCAGCTGCCTCACTTGCCCTTAGGCCGTCTCTATACATCAGGGACGGAGGACCAGAAAGAAGCATGTGCTGAGGAGATAGGAATTAAGGGGAGACTTCAGGCTGTCAAAGTGAGAGAAGACAAAATTAAAGATGACTATACTACAATAAATGTTCTGTTATACATTGGGGTAAATGCGTCAAAACAGGTATTTTGATCATAATGCAAAAGCCTCAGTACAAAACGAAGGTGGATGTTTGCGGTAATATTCCATTCATGTCATACAGAAAAGATGAATGTGTCCTTTTCCTTTCTGTTATTGGCAAATTAATCCAATGTTTGAATGTTCCCAAATATTTACAATCTGCCTGGGACGGGAGTTTCTTGCAGATAGCCATGTCATCGCTTGCATGCAGCTTCTGACCCAGATTTGCTAAGTCTTGCTTGCTGAGGAAGAAACTCTCACTTTTGGGCCAGAGAAGCTGATTGCATTTACCCTGGTCACTGAGCTGGGCGAGACACTTTCTGATGGGCAGAATATGACAAGATATGAGCTCAAGCCTGACAGGAGGGAAGGGTTTGGGGAAAGAGATGACCATTAACTGGAACCTGGGGAACTGTTGCTGAGGCAGACAGGCGACAGGCGAGTCTGGCAGCATCTCCCTTTCCCCTTGCAGTCTCTTGTCGGAGTTTCTCACTGTCACTTTGCTTAGCCTGATTGCTCCTGTCTCCCTGTCCCTGCCTTAGCTGGTGGCTTGACCTGTCTGCAGTGTTTGCATCCTCCAAACCATGACCAGAAAAGCAAGGTGAAGCAAACGGAGAGGGCTGGCGGGGAGCAGAGAAACTCCTGAAAGGTCCAAGAGAGGCCAGGGTGGCCAATGCAGAGCATGCACACACTGCAGTAACATAAGCCAGGCCCCCCGCCTCCAGCTTGGTTCTCCTTTCACACGCAAGCCTAGCAGTTGCTCTCCTGGGGGAAACGGCGCGAGGGGAATGTTTCCGAAGCAGCATGCTGAGATTTTAACGTGCCACCAGCATCGCCGCCAAGGCTGTGCCGCCAGGCCCGTCGCACTATTCGGGGTGCAAGGCCCAGGGGGCCCCGCATTGCCTGTCCCAGTGATGGGCTCACACCGCTGGCTTGAAACATCTCGCAGAAGCCTGCCTCGCCGTACCTGCCCCATCACAGCCCTTCAGCCCCTCTCTGACCAAAGAAGCTACTAATTTTAAGAGAGTTGTCTGCGTCGCCTCGAAGAAAATAAAAATAAAGGTAACAAGAAGCAAGGCATTCGTGGCAACGCTAGGTGCTGGGCCGGGTGTGCGGCTCACGAAAAGCCTTCGTTCCCCCCGGGATTCAGCCTCGGGGGACAGCCGCCCGCCAAGCTTTGGCTTCTCCAAGTTTATGGCAAGAGAGGTGCAGGAGAGTTTGCTGAGCTGGTGCTGGCCGCGGGGTTTGTCGCTCCGCTCCTCTCTCCCGCGGGTTTTCCCATCCGCTCCTGTCCCCCTCCGCGGCGTGGGCGGCCGCCCAGGCAGTGCCCGCGGGGGCAGCCGCCGTGTTTGCATTTGTCCCGGCCAGTCACATGGAAACGGCTTTGCAGCGCCCCCGCCCCCGCCCGCACTCCCGGGCTGTCCGAGCCGCCGAGCGGGCAGCGGCCAAGCCGAGCCGCGCCGCGCCGCGCCGCTCGCCCCCGGGCGCAGCCCGCCCCGCTCCCCGCTGTGCCCCTTCCTCGACAGGCACAGCCGAGCTGTCAGTACCCGCGGCGCGGCGTTGATTCCCTGCCGGCCCGGTAAGGCGGGCGGGGGGCAGCGAAGGGCCGCCGTGTGCCGGCTCGGCGGGGCATCCCCGCCCGCGGCCGGGCTGGGGAGCGGCAGGCGGCGGCGCCCCTGGGCAGTGCCACCCGGCGGCGGCGCAGGGCGGGGACCGGGGCCGGGCGGGCGAGGTGGGGGTGAGCGAGGGGGCGAGGCCGGCTCTCACTCCTCTCTTCCCTCCCTCTCGATCCCCCCCGCCGCCGACCTTCGCTGCTGCCCCTCTGCGGGACCGCGTCCGCACCGGCCTGTCCCTTAAGAAGCGGCGAGGGAGGCCCGGCCATGGAGACCCTTGTACGCCCCGGGGCCAGCAAGCCTCCCAGCGGGTAAGCCACCCGCCGCGACCGGGGACGGGCCGGCCGTCGCTCGCTTCCGCGGGCAGGAGCGACTCCGGGCAGCGGCAGCAGCCGCTGGCCGCCCGGCCTCATTGCCTTCCGTCCCTCTCTCCTTCCCTGTCTCGTGGCGGCGAGCTGCCGAGGTCGGAGCCGGCGCACAGGTGTCCGCGCCCGCCGTGCCGGGGGCAGCCCGCCCTGGGGACGCTGGGCTGGCGACGGGTGGAGTGAGGGGGCACGGCCGGGGAGCGGGGCGGCGGAGGCAGGGAGCGGCGGGGTGGGCTGGGATGAGGAAAGGTCAAGAGCGTGAAAAGGTGTCTGCTTCGCCTTTCCGCTTTGGTAGGGGCGTCCGGACCCCGCTGCCGTCGCTGCTGCTCCGTCTGCAACACCGGGGAAGCTGGAGAGCGGGGTTTGCGTTTGGGGTTGGTTTCTTGCAGAGGGTTGTTCGGGCCGGCCAGGCGCGCTCCGGCCCTGCGGGGCGGCGGGCAGCCGCCACTTGCCGCTCCCGTCCCGGGCCACCGCGGTTCGGAGCGGTCGGGGGAGGCGGGGCGCTGCGGGTCTTGGGGTGGATCGGGCCGGCGGACGGGTCCGGGGAAGCCCGCGGCCGCAAGCGTCGCTTCTCGCCCTGTGCGCCCGTCTGCGTGTGTGCGAATAGCTGCCAGAAGCCTTTGAAAGGTTTATTGAGCTGTCCCAGCCGTGGGTCCCTCAGCCTTACCGCACGGCCCCAGCACAGGAAAGAAAAGCGCTGCCAGTCTGGGATTAAAAATGCCGAAAATTGCCAGGGGTGGGTCGGTGACCGCGGTGCCGGCCGGGCCCCGGGCGGGCGCTGGGCGGCTGCCGGCTGCGGCTCCCAGTGCCTCCTGCCTTTGGTGACAGGCACCGCTCTGGCAGCAGCAATGGTAAACAGCGATCAGCCCTAGCGTAAAACACAGGTGGATTCGGGTTTTTTCAAGAGAAGAAGTAAATACAGAATACGCCACCAGTGAATTCATTAGTCCATTAATTAAACGATGAGAGCAGCAGCAAGAGGAAGTCCTAAGTGATCTCTTTTGTCAGTGCAGAAGCTGGGCAAGTTTTAAGAGCTGTGCTGTCTGCTTGGTGCAATTTACTGCTCTACTTCACACCGTCTGCACGGGCTGAAAAAGACTGTGATTGCTTCAGCAGCGATTTTAGTTCTAACGTTTATGTCCTAAATTAATTTTCAACTAAGTAGATGACAGCTCTACATAGGTGCTAGTGGGCTCCTGTAGTTTTGTTAGGTTTTATTTCCTTAGTTTCTGTGTTTGATAGGAAGTCTTGTAGTGCCTAACTCAGAAAGTAGAACAGGGAGGTATGAGTGAAGATGCCATTATAGAGCCATAGTAATGAAACCGTATGCTGCAATGTTGCTTTGACTTGCAGAGCATGACATAGCTTGCTAGTCTGTAAATAAAATGCTTATTTTGAGTTGAAAATGAGCCTGTTTGATCGTGACCTTTTAAGCCTTTATAAAAACAGTGGGTATAATGTGCCTCCCCTCTCTATTTAGAGAGTAATAGCATAGCTGCTTTCTGAAATTCTCATGAAGAGAAGATCTAGGATGCCAATTTACACGTGTGCTTTGAACTAGCATTTCTCAGATGCACTGCTGATTAAAAATTTGTCTTGATTGCTAGGTATCCAAAGATTCATTAAAGAGTTTGAATTTGGAATGAGAAAGTGTAGTGTTAGTGCATCTCAGAGATGAGCACTGGAGTCTGAGGGCATTTCTGAACAAACCTCCTCAATCCTACGTAGCTATTTTCATCTGTGTAAACTCAGATATGACATATATGAGCAGAAATTACAGAAACTGCATTAACTTCAGTCACATCGTGCCTGATATGGCTCGAAGAGGCTAATCCAGTTGTAAGGTGAAGATGTGTTTGCGATATTGTATAGCAAAGCGCGTGGGTGCTAATCCGCTCCTGTGGAAGCTGGTGGCAACACTGTGTGCACTGATGGAGGCTGCCTGTCTGTTTCCCCTGAGCTGATTTCAGCCTCGAAATACCGCTTGTTGTCTTTTCTTGCCAGTCAGAGGTTCCTAGCCTGGAACCCCTGAGCAGCCTGGTCTAGTGGAAAGTGTCACTGCCTGTGGTAATGAGGTTGGAACTAGGTGATCTGATCTTAAAGGTCCTTTCTGACCCAAACCATTCTGTGATTCCATGTGCCTGTGCTGTCAGCAGTGGGTTTCACAGAACAGTTAGTAATTCCCAAGTTGCTAATGTCTGTACTGGCAACTGGTGGATATTTGGTCCATAATCAGTTTTTACTCGTTCAGTGAGGAAATCCAGTAGGGCCAAGAAAATGCAGCAAGAAGACAGCTTCATCTGTTCTTGGTTCCTGTGCGAATCCAGAGGTGAGCTGCATCTATGGAGCGTGCCCAGGGAACGCTGGCTTTTAAGGCCACTGTGGCAGAAATACTTTCCTTTCATGGCAGAAATGCTGTACGCATTTCCAGCTAATTGAGTTTCAAAACTTGCAGTTATGAAAGCAAGAGGTTAAAATAACTGCAGCTTCACAGTTTTTAACAAAATTTGGGCAGAGTTGTTTTGTCTCTATGTAAATCATTAATGCAACTTTACGAGTTTTCCTTGTTAAACAGTGCAAAAATGTATCGTTTGGTACAGGGTAGAGCAGCTCTGCTGTGTGCTTTACACAGATAAATTAACCACATGTGTTTCATGGCACAGCCAGTTAACTGCATATTTAAAAGCGGGATACTGTTTTCATTTTGTTTTGTTTTAAATGGCAAAGAAAAAATGCAGTTTGTGCTGGTGTTGCAAGGTTTTTCACATTTCTCAGTTTCAAAAATAATTGTAGACTTCAGTACGAAGAAGTTTATTATTACTCACTGCTAGGCACAAGTTTTGTAAAGCTTTACCAGGTCCATAACGCTTTATTTAATTAACATTTATTTTAGTTTATTAAGATGAACCTAAGACAATCAGTAGCAGCAGCAGAAATTAGTATTTATTGTTCTGTGATCATGCAACAGGTGCTAGAAGAGACAAATACACTAGTTTAAAAGCTACTGCTTTGGTGGCTGCATATTCTCTTCATTAGGGAAAGCAGCAATAGGCCTCTGTGGGTGTCTTGGTTGCTGACTTTTTTGACTGTAGAGTAGTGTCATTGACCTACATTGGTTGTAAGTGGCATAGGATGCTCAAGTCAAAAATGAGACTTGCAGGATTGGTTCTTTTCTGCTCCATTAGGAGCTCCACAGAGTGCAGAGCAAATTCCCCTGTCACTGAAAGCATTTCCACCTCCCAAGGAAACCAGTGGTTCCTGGGTTCTTCATCATGCCTTTACATCTGAGCACAGAAAAGCTTCCTCTGGAATCATAACCAAATGTGGGGAAAGCCTCTGTGTTAAACAAGATATATGAATGCTTTCTTTAAGTAGGATCTTTATTTTCTGTGCTGCAGCTTCCTTCCCTGTCTAACAGGGCCTTCTAGTACTAACACATACAGGTACACCTGACACACTGACTTTGGAGGGACTCATGTGCTGGGTTGAAGTGACCCTGGAAGTCAGATAAAGGCTGTGAAACATCAATAACGCTTACATGCAGAACCTGGAAAAGCAAACCCCCAGGTACGGGGCAAGTTGTGGATCTCAACTTCTTAAAACTTTTTCCTTTTATTTTATACCACATAGTTAAGCGGGTTCCTTTGTGAAACTGCACATCCAGCTTAAAAAAAAAAGGGGGCGGGGAGAAAAAAGTTGTTACCATGCTTATGTTTATCATATTATTTGTAAAACTTGTCCTGAAAAGCTTGAAGGGATCTGTTGTCTGCAGAACATCTAGGTGAATGTCCGTGTGCCACTGCTTGCACTATACTCTATCTCATCTTCAGATGTTATAAGATTTAGGGTATACAGGAAAAGCTAAATAAGTATTCTGTAAATCAAAATTGGAAAACTGGGCAATTTGTTTGTGTATGTTTCCTTTGCTTTGTATTTATATGAGATTTCAGTGTATTGTGCAGAGTACTAAACGGCAAAGAATGGTGACTGTAATTAGAAATGTGGAACAGCCACGTGGTACCTGCTTTGAAGGTTGTTGCCTGGGCCTGCTGCAAGAGTGACATTTGTGCTTTTGGCTTTATCCTTCGTGTTGTGGCTCAGTTTGTACATGCACTTCTCCCGCAGAGTTCAGATGGTGCTTCTTATGTGCACAACTGAGACAAGGGACTTCTCTGTAATACATTTTTCTGGTACCACAAGCAGCATTAGCCCTGTCGTCCTCTCACAGCTAGAGTGGGTCCAAAGTATTTATTTTTGCGGCAGTAGAGGTATGTCACCTTAAATAAAGCTCTGGTAATGGTGAAAGAACTATGCTTGCTATTGCGTAACACAAAACAAGACAATTTTTACTGTGTTTTGCATCTCTATTTGAATATAACTGTTGACCTAATATACAGGAAGACTTTCGTGTTTTCAGTCATGACTAATATCTCAGGATTGCTGAAGAAAACTAATAGAATAAGCTAAATTGTGAGATAAACGCAGTGCAATCCAGTCCTGACAGCTGTTCTTTCTGAATTCCAGTTTCCTGTTTCTCCTATCTTACTTTCGCCCTTTTTTTTCTCTTTCCTTTCTTGCAGAAATCTGTTAGTCTTGTACCAGAGTAGAGGATGAAACAGATAGCATCTTGAAGTCTCTTCTATTTCTTGGCTGTCTAGAAGGTTCAGGATTTGTTTTCACTCTCCCAATCATCTCTCATTATTTTCTTTCCCATAGATACCTTCTATGTTTTTTTTAGTCTTTTTTTTTTATACCGCTGCTGCCGCTGGTAGATGAAATTGAGCCTTCTCTTTCGTGTTGTTGCCTGTCTCATTTGTTCTTCATATCTTTCCCTTGTAATTCCTGCTTCATTTCTTCTGCAGGTTTTGCTCCTGTAAGTTCACATCTTAGTCAAATTGCTTGTCGTTATGAAAGCGCTTTACTGCTCAGCAGGAGGTAGTACTACATTTTGATGGGACAGATTTCACTTGCCACCCCATCTGGGCAAGCTGCACCAATTACAGTGAATTTTCCAGGATGCTGCACTAGATAAAGTTGAGGAAAGGGAGGGTTAGCTACAGTTTAGAGCATTCACATGGGTGCAGTTTTAGATGATGCTAACCATTAAGGAAAGCAACTTCTTAAATATTTATTTTGAAGTCAGTTCAGTAAATATCTGGCTGCTTTGTGCATAGTTAATCTTGCTAGAGAAGTTATTTATCGTTTTTTGCTGAGTAATTTGGATCACAGTACAACTGATGAGGGTGAGAGTGAAGGGATTTTTTTTGTCTTCAAGGGAATGAGAGTTTCTTGTACATGTGTATATATTCTTAAACATCTGTGGTGTTATAAATATTTGTTAAGACTCCTGTTGTCACAGACTTGAGTTATCTTGCAAACGTTTATGAAGGCTTCCTAACAATATTATTTTGGGTTACAGAAATATATGTAGGAGACACCGTTTTATTTATATAGGTAAAACTGTGAGCACATTTACTTGGCCAGCTCCAAAAGCAGACTATGGCAGAGTTAGGGAAATACCTCGCTTCCCCTGAATCACAATTCAGAGCCTTAACAAGTGTTCCCCTGTGTCTGGCCTTTAGCTACTACTCTGTTAGCATCAGCAAGCACTTGATTTTCTGGCATTGACTATGTTCAGTATACTGCAGCTTTTTGTGTTGCCCTGGCATTGTGATTTCCATGAAAATTGACAGCTTTCACACTTTAATGCTGCTTCTAAGAGATGAAGGGGTCTGTAGAAATTTATTTTTCTGTAGCAGCTTAAGCCAGTTCCTGCGTTAGAATTTGAGAATGGGAAAGACTTAAAATCTGTTTTCAGCTAAAACTGTGCTTTAAAGATCTTTTAAAAGCAGCTGCATTTCCAGCTAATGGAAATTAAAACCTTTATTAACATATTAATCTTCTTAATGTATAGAGTGTTTCCAGAGCTGTTAGTCAACCAGTGAGCCAGGCTGCTTATCATTCAATAAGTGATGCTGGGAATAGTATATTATTGTCATAGTTTCAGCATGAGAGTGTCAGCGATGAGCCAGGGACTTAACCCATGCCAAGGAGTGAGTCACAAGGATTGCGTGGCAGGGCCACACTACAGTGGCACTAACACATAGCATTTCATACCCCCTTTAGTCCCCTCACACCACAAATGTCTGATGTTGTTCCTCCAGCTATTGAGTGCACTAAGACGCTGTGCATTTGTGCAGAGTAGTTACTGCAGTCAGAGAAATGGGAAAGAAAATGGATTGAAAATGTTTTTTTTCTGTTTGTGTTCCTTTGTTCTTACTCTAGCTTCCAGATAGAGAGTGCCCATGGAACAAAAAATTTAATTTATTACTGCTGATGCTGTAAATTAGACGCGATATTTGCATGTTAAGCTATGTTTTATGTGTTCCTTCGAATGTGTTGTATGGAAGAGAGTTGTGAGTCTTGGGTCTCCTTTGGCAGTTTCAGTGATGAAATGGAAGGTACTAAGTTTTCTCTGGTAATCAAAACCAGATGCGACCCTGGTATACTCTTCATTTTTTTTTTTTAAGGCTGTGAGCATCATTGAAACAGGTAGGAGAGAGGTGTAAATGAAGTGACAACATGGTGTGGGCTAGGTCTGAGGTACTTGCAGAGATGGCAGTAGACAGACTGCGTTTTCAGGTTTGGTTCTGCGGCCTTCAGTGTCTTATTTTTATTAAAGGGGGTTGGCCTGTGCAGTAGTTAGAAGGTTGGTCTGTGAATTGCTCTGCCTCTGTTTCCATGTTACTGTGGCGTATGCAAAGAGAAATGGCTCAGGAAGGTGTGACAGAGAGTCCCTCACCTAAGTAATAAGCAGCCAGGTGATTAGGGAGCTTGCTTACAGAAAACCCACTTTCAAAGACCTGCTTGGCACAGAAAGGGCTGAAGATTAAACCTGGAGTAGCTTTTACTACCTCAAATTGCCAGGACCACCCAACAGCCTGGCATCCTCACTTTTTCTTCGAGCAAGAAGCCAGATAAATGCAAACCTCGCTATTCCTGAAGCTGTTGCGTTGCAGTCAGTGTTTTCGTAGTGAGCTCTCGCAGTCACCCAAAGGCTAAAAGAAAATATGGACTTTCCGAGCCATCTGCGTTTTGTGGTGCTAACACCAAAAACTTCCTCAATAAACTCAATAAAATAAGCAGATAAGACACAAAGTCATACCACAGAAGTGGAGCTTGAGGAAGATAATTACATTTTATGTTATCAGTGTTCTAAATATAGTCATATTGTAAGGTTCAACAGCAAGTACCAATCCAGAAGTACTTAATCACATAGATGTTACTTTATGTTTTCAGCAAGAGTGACTAACAAGCAGTATGATTCTGTTTGCCATATCTGTTTTCCTTCACTGTGTGTTGGGTTTAATTTATATTAATGCACGTTGCGCCAGTCGACTGTTACTGATGTTTTATTGTGAAGCTGAGCCAGAAGGGTAGAGCTCTAGTTTTTAGGCTATCACTTCTTATTTTTTGAAGACCACACAAATGCATAGAGGTTCAAGATGGGTGACATTGATGGTTGATGAGATGCTTTCTGAATTTGCAAACATCGTTTTAATAAACATATGTGTTACCATTCATAGTGAGAGAATATAAAACATCTTTGTATTACTACTTTTTCGTTAATAATTTTTTTGTGGTTTAATTCAAATAGAGAGCCAGCAGATACAGAATCAGCTCAGTCAAAGCCGACTTCTCCAGGGACATAAGAGGAAAGCTGCAAAGAGCTCTGTTGTAGATTATCTAGATGACACTTGATTTAAAAGCGTGTGCCTTCCTTCCCACCCCACATATCCCACAGTGGGCATTATCCAGTGCTCACCCCACAGGTCTGATAGGAGCTATGGCAGTGGCTTTCTGGTGTAAGAGAAAATAAAGTAGTGAATTATTTTCAAGACCCTTTACATAGCAATATTTCTTTTTTTTCTATTGTGTAGAATTATAGAATAGAATATATATATATAGATTTGTGTAGAATATATAGAATATATAGAGAGAATTGTGTAGAATAATAAGCATTATTTTTTCTTGCTTTAGTGGGTTCCAGAAAGATAATAAAAGCTCTAAGTTATTTTATAATAGAACATATTTAATTTTTATTCTTAATTCGGTGCCTTGATGGCTTTTCTTTCTGTATTTTTCTTTTCTGTTTGAGGTGAGTATTTTGCATGTGCAGCAAAATTAACCCCCTACGTAAATACAACAAGGGCAGCATGTCTGATCTTAATGTGCATGGGATATGTGTCTTCCCTTCTGTTTTTGTCTGAGTGCCACAAGGGGCATTTCTGAAATCAGTAAACAATTTCAGCCAGATTGGGAGAAAAAACTGTTTTCTGTGCTTTTCTTTGATCTCTCCTCCTCTGACAGTGCTTTATTTCTGAATGGTGCAGCAATGGTTCTGGGTGTTGATGCGGGAATGGATATCTTGATGTGAGTCCATATTGATGCCTTTTTATTTTTTTGTGTCCTTTGAGTAACTTCTCATGGTACTTTTCATGGATACCGAATAAATTACTCCTGGGTTCCTTGGGGGTACGGCTCATGTTTCAGTGTCAGCACAGCTTTCTCTGCCCTGATGGCGTTCATGGTGTTGCTCACGGTCACTCAGCTGAAATGCTCTGGTCTGCCCCTGCGGGGACAGGGCTTTCTCCTTGGGAAGCAGACCAGCCTTCGGCTCCTGCCATAATTAAAATCTTGGTATTGTGACACCTTCAGGTGCTCGTAAGACTGCCTCTACCGATTCATTAAACACAGCAACAAATAGGTCAGATCATGTTGCTGAACTGCCAGTGTTGTAATTAACACGATTATTTATTTTGCTTGCTTTTAATTACCTGTGTTTCTCTGCCTGTGCTGAACTCAGGAGTCACTTGGTCATCTCATAGCAACTCGGAGGAGCATCACATGCTCAAATAATGTTACAACATCAGATGGGCATAAACTTGTGCTTTTCAAGACATGCAGTCTTTTTAGTGTCTTGTTTTCTGACTCCTTAAGGTCTGTTGAGCAGCTTCATTTCCTGAGTAGTGCCTTGTCCAGAGGGGGACAAACTGGAAGCGGTTTCTGTCCTCAGTGGGTCCCAAACCCTTTGTGTGCCCAGCGAAGCTGCGGATCCTCCAGCTCTGGGCTATGGGCTGTAGTAGATGTGCCTGAGGTCAGCCCAGCACAGGGATGCTGGGGAGAAACCGGAGTGTGCCAGGGCATCCTCCCCAAAATCCATTGGGGCTTTTATAAACCAAAAGATAGCTCTATCTCACCTACATTAGTAAGTTGAGGATTGCTGTCTTCAGATCAGGCCTGTTATTCCTGAATATGTGCAAATTACTTTCTTCTTACTAAACCTGTCTCTTCCATTGTGAGACAGACACAGATGTACCCGTGTGTGATGGACAGAGTCTCCAGGATCAAACTTAAGAAATAAAAAAAGGACAAGAGCTATGTCTCACCTTTTATGTGGCTAGTTACAGAAAAGTATTTTATCTTAAAGTCAGAGATTTTTGGATTTTTCAAGTTACTGTGTATTTAGTACAAGGATAAAAAGTTATACTGTAGTTTTAAGTAATAAATTTAATTGTCTCTTCATTTCAAGTCTTGTAGGTTGTAGCAACTTTGTAAAACTATCTAAGCATAGTCCTAGAACTATATGTTGATGATTAAACCATTTCATTACAAAAGTAAGTTGCTTTTCTTCCTAACTTCTAAGCAAATACAAGATAATGAAATTCTCATTCCAACTCCTGCATGGATTCATAAGAATACCTTCCTGAAAGAGCAGTTAGTTATCCTGCAACTAGTATTTACCCAGTTTTCAACCTCACAGGTATCAGGAAGCACTTTTCTAAAGAACATGGATTATACTTTTGGTGAAAAATTCTTCTTTCTGAAGAAAACAAATTGTGAATTTTGGAGATAATCAAATATCAATGGGTGCGAGCTGTTGTTTTATTTCTTTGCTTTTAGTAGTTCTATTTTGCAATTAGAAAACAGTGTCTCGGTGGGTTTTAGCACTTGATGCTAGGATCACAATACAGGGTCAACCCTTTCTTGGCTCAGCTGCGTTGTTTCTTTCAAATTTTTTTTAAGGTTTATTTTCCTTCAGTCTCATATAAGACAAGCCAGGGATTTATTTATTTATATTATTTTTCCTGAGAAGCATCCTTTTTTTTACAAAAAAAAAATTTTAAGCGTGTTAGCACAGTATTGTATAAAATGACTAGTAGGGGCTGGGCAGACTCAGCGTCTGTCTGTTCCCATGGTTTATTGGACTCTGTTGGGACGGAGAGGGAGAGTCTGCTTGCACTTGCCAGAGAATGAAGAGCAGCAAAATCACTGGTTCATTGTTTAACACAATATCAGAAATGAGGCTTTGGTCAGCTGCTCCGAAGCAGCTTGAATTTATATGACCCGTTTAGCGTGGAGGAGAGCAGGCATGGCTGTACTCCCATTGCCTTAATATTCTGTTTTGGAGCTGAAGGGCCTGTGGAGTTGACTTCTGCTCTGCTTCACTTGCCGGTCAAGGTGTGCAGATCCCGAGCAGCTTGGCTGAAATCTCCGGGTCTGCTCCTGCATGGAACAGGTGGGAGAGGGACCAGCATGGGCTTCACTTGGGCAGAACAGTGAAATAGTTGTGGGTGCACCCTGCCCTTGTCTCTTTGCTGGGGTTCTGGTTTATATTTTATCTTGAAGTAACAAAAGTTGAGTATCCCATTATAAAAGACACCAGTGGGTTTGTGTGTTTAGGTAAAGATAGGTGAGTTTAATGCCTGGATTCTCCGTATTCTCCACCTCCAGTTGCTCTTCTTTATTTACATGATGGTAAACTTGAAAGTGCCATCTTTCTACTAGTACTTTACAGCTAAAGACTTCTCGGACACTAACAATGTATTGTTCATACTGGTTAAGGTGGTCATTTGTTTCTGTTCTCACTTGTTCTTTTTGCAAGATAGTCCTAATATTTTTTTGAAAAGCCCACAACTTCTCCCGCTGTTATGCCTGCCTTATTTGAGAATACTGCTCATCTATAGAATTGTTTATTGTTTATTATTGTGTATTCTCAAATTAGCCGTAGTTATTTTGGAATGAAATCTCTTTGCATTCAAGTGGTTCAGTGTCATACTTTCTCCTATTAAAGTCAAGATCCAGGTCTACTGGAAAATATTTTACAAATATAAAAGTGCCTGAAGTATAAAACCTGTTTATACAGATACCATGGGTTTCTTGCCATGAAAAGCACCGTAAATTCCCCATGCTGCTTCATTTTCATATGTAGTTACTTGGAAAGAAATATTGCTTGCGGTGCATTGCCAATTATTTATATACTAATTTGCTACCTGAGAATAATTTCAGATTTTAATATTCAGTTTAGTATTGAAGTGATAGGGGGGGAAACAAGGTCTTAAACTACTTCATATTTTACAGTTTAGCTTAAATTGACCTGGAAAAAACCTGGCAACACTGAATTTTTTATTTTGGGGGGATTAGGGGATCAGTGAGAATTAACCTTTTAAAAAAAAGTGGTGTATGTATAAACAGTTCTCAGTCATTGTTTTTTAATGTAAATTCCCACTTTACCTTGTATTGTTACAGGAAAATATGTAAAATATGAAACTGTCTTCATGTAAGTAGTCTCTGTGTGCAAAGCCAAAATTGAATAGGAGTCCACGTACAATGACTGGGGGCAGAGCTCTGCTCTGCCATCGCTTGGGAGGACGTGCATGTCATCCTCTGGTACAGATCACCCCTTCAAGTGAATGGTCCCAATAGCTGAAAAGGGAAATATATTCTCTTGCTTCTCTTTTGTAGGTTATCTTTTGTTCTTCGGGCTTTTGATGAGTCTCAGAAAAATAATCTAGCCTATGCTGTTTCTTTTTTTCCCGGAGCAGATGGTAATGAACATATCATTAGCATGGAGACTGAATTTTCTCTTCCTGGATTGGCCAAGAAATGGGGTAGGCAGATTTACTTGGGAAAACATGATGGGAAAGCTCAGATTGCAAAGAAACCCCTCATGCCCTGTTGAGCACCTGGCTATTCCTGGGCAAGAGCATTCAAATATTTATAAATCTTTCATAAGCATTGTTTATTTGAAGACAAAACCCCAAATCAGCAGCAGGGGTTTTCCTGCATTAAATTGCTTTCACCAAGCATTATTTAAGGTTAAAACCTTAAAACTCCCTGGAAGGGCTTTTCTCAGTTTTCTGTGCTGCTTTTTTTTCTTTTACCGAGGATACCATCACCATGTACAGAAATAAAAGCGGTAAGTTCGGTGGCATTTAAGTGTACTATAGTGATGCAGTTAAGAGACTGAAAATAGTATTGTCTTATCTTCAAGCAACCAGGCAAATGTTCTTGTGAAATTCGGAGAACTAAATGGATTGGAGACTTCATGTTCTTTTTGTGCCTTCTGAGGTGCCTGTGATTTGTTCCTGGGGTGCTTATCACAGAAAACACCTCAGTTCTTCAGAATTAAATTATGTAGGCATAGAGAGGTCCACATAGGAGCTGTTTGGGATGCTGCTTAGTGTGATGTTGCTGAGCGCCCCTGCTTGGGAGCTGTTCAGGGGAGGTTTAGGATACAGATGCTTCACGCACGGCTTTAGCCCTTGCCTACTGGTAGTCTCAGTTTCCAGCCTTTGTACCAATGGGTAGCACAAGGGAGAATGAGCATGTGGCGCTGATCCGTTTACTGCCCTTCGAATGAAGTAGATTTTTCTTTGATCCTACTGGTTTGCTTGTCTCTCTCGGAGTTTAAAAGCAAACGTGTGACTATTTTAGGATTCTTTGAAAATTGCAGCCTAGGTCTGAATTAATGTCTTCATGTTTCACACGAAGTTGCAGATGGAAGATTAAAAGCAGTGCTTTGGGCAACGTGTTGAGTAATATTGAAAATAAGAGCTACCACTTGGGACCTTGCTTTTGGAGCCAGCGTGTCCACTGTGTCATACAGCTGTGCTGTTCCTTCCAGAATTGTTCTGCAATCTATTTACATCGAGCAAATGTTGCAGTCATGGATGGATTTATGAGGATAATGATCTGACAGACCATGCAAGCTTATAGCTTATAAAATTTGCTGTACACAGGGAAACTAAGCGCGCCTCAATGAAACATTCCTTATTTATGGGGGTGGTACTGTGAGCAGGTGGTACAGAATTTGGGAGGTGGCTTGTGTTCCTCAAAAAGCATGTGGAAGATGAGGAGTGAGGGATATCAGTTTTTATTGCTGCGCGGTAGGGTGCGGCCATGTTGACATCTGACGCAGACTCAAAATTACCTGAAATTCTGTATTGGCTTTACAGCTTGGTGCTTACGAGACATGGTCAGAGTGCTTCTGTGGTTTGGCAGTGGTGCCTGCCGATTTCACAAGTGATGGCATTCGGATCTTTGTGGTTGTATTAAAATTCTCTGAAAGTACATGTATGTCACTGGGAGCTCAGAGTAAATAGAGAAAACACTGGAAAAAAAGAAGCTATCCCTTGATGATGAAGTTTATTCCTCCTGGCTTTATTTTAATTCTCTCTCGCAAGCTTCTAATTTTGTGACATGACAGGAGAATCGCGCACTTGAATTTGTATCTGGAGTAAAGTTATCGCTGCTCGAGGGCTGTGTTATAAAAGTGTTGGAAGGAGCTCCAGGGTTGGTGTGTGACAGCCATGCTCTGCTCGGTCTCCTGCTCTTTGGTCCTTCCAGGTCTGGTCTTGGCAGAGCTGTTACTGCCCAGGTGGCTTCAGCAGCGCTTTGGTGTCTCTAATGGTGTCCTGAATGCCAGTACTGGCCCATAAAGTCCTGAGCCCAGCAGCTCCAGGCAGTGTGTGTAAAGATACAGCTGGGCATATGATAAAGGGAAGGTTTAGAAGGGCACAGCAATGTAAATTGCTTTCCTTAAGCTGCTTGTCTCTTTTTTTCTTTTCCCCCTGGCACCTTTCGGTTCTCTACTGTCTTCTCTCACCGGAGGTTCCTGTGCTGCAAAAAGCAGAGGGGAAAAATGTGTTGACGAAATAACAAGTTAACTTGTGTAGGTATGGTAATGATCATAAAGTTTTACGTTATTAGATGTAAATTTTACAATGAGTGTGTTTACAAACACTTAAAAACCTTTGGTTTAGGCTTCTAGGTAGGATTTAGGTGCGAGTAGAACTGCTTTTTTTTCTTGCCTTGTCTGATTCCAGCTCTTTTCAAACTTAGACAATATGACTGTATTCTAATGCATACATTTGTAATTAAGTAAAATTGCTAGCAAGCCATATGACCTCTGGTTACAGATCTAAATATTGGCATCAAATCACTTATTATGTCTGAGTGCGTCTCTGTGCTTAAGTCAGCCTCTAATTCATAATGAGCCGTCTTTATTACAGTTTGCATAAATAAATGTATTCCAATAGATCAGTATTTCAATGAACACTTAAATGAGAGAACTGATAATACACTTACTTTTTTACACATAAAAGTTTTACCTTTTAAATAGCATTTAATACTCATCGCCTTAAATTATTTTTGTCATGAAGTGGCTCAGTTTGCATGTATGTATTCAGTAGATGGAGTTATATTGATTTAGTACTTCCGTACATTACTTTTTTCACCCCATCTAAAAACTTCTTAATAGTCAAAACAAATGAATGTTGTGTAACTTTGTGATACCATTATATAAGTCATGACCTTCTGTTTTAGTAATGAAATTAAATGTAATATATAAAGAGCAGAGACCTTTTCATCTACAGAGCCAACTTAGTGAAAGTTCAGAACTTTACTGGTGGCAGTTTCATTTTCTAGCACATCTGAAAGTAATGTTTTAATGTCTGAATCCCATTTAAAAAAAAATACACTTGTGAAAAATATAAGATTTTTTCATTTTATACAATAGAAATACATGGTATATCTTGCCTGTTTTGGTTTCGTAGTGAAGAAATTCTGGTTTAAATAACCTGCAGCAAGTTGCCTTTTAGAGAAAGAGGAGGGGAAAAATGACTTTTTTTTTTTTTTTCTAGGTTAAGTTTTAACATTTTTTTCCTCTTTCAAATCTTTCCTGAAATGACCAAATCAAAGAGACTTTTGTTCTCTGAAGCCTGCTTTTGGTTAATTTGATAGAGTTTGATTTACCTACTTAATCTGAACCATGCCTCCTCCTTATCGTGTAAAGTCGCTTACTGTTGCTAAATATACCCGTGTATTTTAAAGAAGCAAAGCCGTGCGTGAGTACGACCCATTCAGAGCAGGGTTGTGGGGTAGGGAGGGACCTGCTGGTAACCCGAGAACAAGAGCAGATGCTAAATTAGCAGCTGGATCGTTAGTAACGAGCCCACAAATGTCTGCTGGGAAATGATCTTCTTTGGACGCATGTAGCGTGGGTGTGTGGGTTATTCAGAGTTTCTAGCATCTAGTTGCTCTTTACTCATGACTCAAAGGCAAGTCATGGAGCCACGAGGAGCTTTATTTGTGGAGTGATTGGCGACTTGTTTTCATTGAAAGGACAGGCTGGATTTATAAATTGTTATTGTTATGCAGTATTTTTTATTAAGACATGAAGCTGGAAAGTGACGGCAAGTGCAAGGATATTACTGGAAGTATTTTAGTTACAGACTTAAATAAAAAACACTTAAAAAAATGTGGAAAAGCCAATAATATCATAAGGGCATCATTAGTAATCGTAGGGTTATGTTCTGTTTCCACCTTTAACATAAATAGGTATCGACCATTGACCGCAGCCAGAAATAGAGGAGATCGTGACTGGATGAGACCCTGCATTTGACTGAATAACGATGGCTTGTAAGTGTATTAAGTTGTAGCAAAGCAGGAAAATACGAATAAATGAACTATCACCAGGGAAAACAAAAAACCAAACAACAGACTTAGGATAGTTGTCAGAAAAGTCCTATTTATCTGGGAGACAAAATTTTAGTTTGTCTAAGTCTCTTGCTAATAACGTGCTTTGGAATCTATGCAAATATTCAGTGCAGTTTGCCTGCAGTCTGCTCTTTCATGCCCTCCAGCCCCAGCACACCTTTCCCACTGCAATACTGTTGACTCAGCTACGACAAGGACTATCTGTCTGGCTTTACATTGAAAGCTAATATATTTCTTTATTCCTTAAACCAATGATTATGTATGTAAGTGTGTGCATCTACAAGTCACCGTTATTGCACATTGAAGAAGGTGTTTGGGTTTTTGTTGAGCTTACCAACTTGGTGAAAATGATTTAATTTTCTAGTATAAACAGGTACAAAAATGATACAGACAGATAGAAAAATGTTACATGCAAACCATGACCCTAAGTGTTCACCTACTGTTCAAAAAGGTTTTGTGATTTCTTTCTTAATTGGAGAAAAAGGCCTTGTTGTGGAGGGGGGAAAAAGCTTTTCAGCTGACTAGTGTGACTCCACCAGTGACAGCCTTGTCGTCAGCAGCGTTATACTCAACAAAGTGAGTTTGTGGTGTTCTGAGACAGTTACAGTGATTTAAAACCTCCGAAAGGGAACAAAAAAAACCTCAAAATGAACCCACTCCAAGCTCGTGTCAGGGCACCCACACAACCGTGATTTAACATTTAAAGGTGCTGCGTCCTGTTCAGTTCCCCTCCCCTGGTATTTCCTCCCCAGTGCCAGGAGCTGACTGAAGGTCAGGTGAAAGTTAAGGCTTTGGGGCTGGCAGTGAAGTTTTCGGTTTAAGATGTCAGGAAAGACTCCGCAGGTTGTAAAGATGATTCTGATAGGAGCCCTCTTCTAGATGCAAGCCTCTCGGCTATTTCAGTGAGAGGTGCACAAGCTGGATCTCCAGCTCAATACTTTCCTGTTCTGGAGAAGATGAAGAAGAAACTTTCAAACAACTGGTTTATTTTGAGAATCTTTTTCTGCTAAACAACCTGGCAAATAGACTAGGTCTTCCCTCCCCTTGCCTGAAGAATTAAGCATCTGTGTGAAAGAGAATGAATGAGTTGAAGTCAGTGGGTTTCTGTGGGAGTACAGAAGTCCAAGGAAAAAAAAGAAAAAAAAAAAGTGTAACCAGTTTTTGATTGTGTAGTGGCTATTTATATTAGCCTAAATGTAGAAAAATGTTGAGTTAATATAACTTGACAGGCAAAGCTGGAGATACTGCTTGTTTGGTTTTTTTTTTTGCGGATACACGTAACATTATCAAGTTTTAATTAACATGTTACTGTCTATGTTAGAATAGGGCGTATGAGTGAAGACCATATAGTGTTACACAGTTCCAAGTACACGCATGGGGGCGGTTTTATCTTGGGAGGGGAGAAAAAAAAGGTTACTCTCTGGTAGCTTTTGTAAGGGAAATTAAGGAGCATAATTCTTCAGTTGCCTTTTGGCGAGGAATTGCTTTTCCATCTTTGTACGCGTGACTGTAATTTAGTGTTAATGGAAAAACAGAGTAGCTTGGGGTAAAGCCTCTAGACAATTCACCCCATTCTAGTGGGGATTGGAAATGTTCTGCTGCACAGCTGATGTGCTGGATGAGGCTGCTCTCTGTTGTGAAGCAGGTGGGATGGAGAAGGGAGAGAGTCAGGCAGTTCTTTGTGATCGCCAGGCTAAGAGCAGCTACAAGTTTGGTGTTTGGGATTTTTGGTTTTTAGAAATACAATACTTTTTTTTTTTTTAAAGAAATGTGTATCTCTCCCATACAGCAGTTTACTTGTGAGCCTTTGTCACTAGCAGTTCTTTGCTAGAAGCAATTCTTCAGGGTGACATTAACGCTTGGAGAACAGTTGGACTATTTCTGTGTACAGTTGTGCAGGTTAGCCACTGCACTCTGGATACTTTCATCTTACAATATTTTTCTAAAGGACAGTTCCATGAAATTTTCTTATATATACACTTCAATGCTTTAAACCAAATAAAAAATTAGCCTTTGCAGTACTGTCTGTAAAATCATGTAGTTACCTGAATACTCATTGCTGCATTGATTTGTATCAGCTGTCTTATACCTGGCATGTTAATTTTGAAGCTTTGGAGAGTGTCTGGTTTTCTTAATTTTAGTGCTTAATGTCAAGTCTAAATATGAAGGTGCACTGCGTGGTCTCTGCATGTGAGACCCTCTGTATTAAATTTGATTGTGCTCACTTTTCTGAAGGCAGCTCATCCACAATGTACCTTAACACTTCTTGAACAATTATGTTTTCTTTGTAAACAGGACTTAGATATTCAGGACCTATTTGGTCAAATTCTCCTCAACTTGTTTGTATCAGTGTGTGTCATTTTCTGGTGCATCCTGATTTTGTGGGTGATCTGTGATAACAGCATCATGACTGATCTGTGAAGCTCCAGATGACCCCCATGTAATTTTGCAGCAGAGTGCTGTCCATTGCACGTATAGGGAAGGAACCAGCCATAAGTTTCTCTCTTTCCTAATTTATATAAGTGTAAATGAGGAGCGTTTCTGTCTAAATTGGTGATTTCATAGATGGTAGTCACATTTTTTGAAGTGATATGAACCTTTACTATTAATACAACATTTAAATATAAGTTATATAGTAATTGAAAAAAGCACTAGTTATGCAGAGAAAATATTTATCATTTATTGTAATTAAACATCTCTGGGAATTGTGGGAGCTAACCTGGAAGGTTTAACTCTGCAGTCTGATGCTTTAGTCTTCCCCCCTGAGCTTGGGTTGTGTACAAGAGCCAGTGAGGTCAGTTCGGGATTCTGCTGAATAGGCCTTTTAAGATCACGCAGGCAAGAAAGAGCTCAAACAGCATTTGGGATTAAACTGTTTACCCAGGTGTATGCATCCACATTCTGTCAAATGTTATATCCTTTGAAACTGTGGTTAAAACAAACTCCTTGGAAATGGCTGACTGAAGTAAAGTCTCTCTGTGGAGTTTTAAGTAAAGACCCCGGGGGTGCTTCAGTGCTGCGTCTTTTGGGAGAGAAGCAGCACAAAAATCACAGTGAATGTGCGGTTTGATGCCTCCTTTATCTTTATTCTAATTCCTGAGCTACTGCAGAAGCTAAAATACCTCAGGTACAAATTAGAGCAGCCTCTTGAAAAACCGTATTTGTACATCCAAACGTTGTATAAACCAATCTTTTTTTTTTCAGCAAACCCTGTGTGTTGGGTTCGCAGTGAGAAATATTTTCCTGTAGTGTACAGCCTACCATATTTTTGTGAAACTTACTTGCTAATTAGAATTGCCACACAAAGGCTGGACTCAGAAATGGAGTCGGTTGGTGTCCTCAGAACAGGTAAACTCTACAAACACAGGCACTGTTGAACTGTTCATCCTGACTGTGTGAACCCAGGTCCTGCACAGAGAACATGTTCCTGCACCCATGTGGCATCTTGTTGGTTGTGGATGGGGCGTGGATGGTTCGGTTTTATTACACAACTCTGGGACTGCAAGGTTAACTTTGAATACAAGGATAATGAGCAGAATTCATTGCAGTCCTCCACTGCCATCAGAAAGGAGGAACAGTTGTTCACACTGCCTGTCTCTTGGTTATAGTATTGTGCTGGACCCTGAGCATGCAGTTGGCATCTGTGACAGATGAGCAAAGGTGATGTTTTTTGCTGTTGGAAATTGCAGTGGGTTCTTCCAACAGATCCAGCTGTTGGGAAATATCATTTAAGCATTCAGACAAAATCTGTGTGGTTTTTCAACTTGTGTGAATGGAGGTGTTGAAGACTGAAGTAAAATTTGAGGTTTTATGCCACTTCTAAGTTGTTTGAGTTCTTTTTGGGTTTCTGTGGCATAGGTCAAAGAGCAAGGAGGCCTGGCGGCCTTTGGTGAGGAGGAAAGGTATTAAGAAATGCTCATTAAAAGGTGTCTTAAGCCTCTGATTAGTATGAGAGCCTCTCCCTGAAGACATTGCAGTGGTGTACCCACTTCACTGCATGTTTTAACATAGATTCAGTATGATGTATAATAGCGTTTCTCTTCCCTTCCTGCTCCCCCCAACACATTTTGTACCCTTTCAAGTCTGCCGTGTGCATCGTGTTTCTCCTGCTGGCTACACCGACTTCTCAAGCCTCCATCTTGCTTTTTTGCTGGGCAGAAGCACGTCACATGCTGCCAAGTTACTGCTTTGACTCAATTGCTTTATAGGAAAACTCATTGATGCCGACTGCAAACCACTCAGCCAGGTTGCGTGCCCCTCTGTGCTGAGCAGGCAGGTGTAAAAAGAGCCTGCTCCTGTGTGCACGATTATTCTTGGCCAAAGTGTTTCTAAGACAACACAGGTGCTGCCATGTATAAACCCACTTCAGAGGGCAGAGTGCGAGCAGGCTTCGAAAAGAACAGGGCATGAACAAGGCAGATCCTGTGCATTTCTGTGGCACTGCGATCCCATGAAACCTGCCCAGAAGAGAAGCCAGCTTGTGGAGAGATTACTTCATGCTGTGTAAACTGAGGTTTGGCCCTGAGAGAGGGTTCCTTTTTTTCTTTTTTTTTTTTTTTTTAATTTCTTTTTGGAGGGGGTATGGGGGGAGGGAGGGTGGTTATTTCCCTTTCATATCCTTGCTGACTGCAGACAGAGAAGCTGTTGTGATTTAGCTACCAAAGACTCAGTGATGATCCGCTACGAATATAAATCCAAGCTCAAGAAAAACAAAGTGGGGCTCCAGTCCTGCTGAGGAAATGTTTTCTCTTTCATTGCCTCGGGAGGATGAGTGGAGGAGGCGTGATACTTCAGCAGTTTGAATTAAGCTGCTGTTTGGAGTCATTTCAGGCAAAACTCTCCCTAGGTAGATCACATGGCGTACTGTATCTACCTGAAAACAAAAAATACCATGATAGAGAAGGTGGCATAAATATATGATCTCATATGGGTCATTTTAGAAAAGAAAGGTGACGTTAACTATCTGGATTTTATATTTGAAGAAAGATGTGCAGCGATACGCCTGAGATAACATGAGAAGGAAGTCTGTCCTACTATTCCACCCACAATTCAGTTGTGATTTTCAACTATGAGATTCGTACCACTTACTGTAGGAGTTCCTCTAGCAGGCAGGAAGGTGCAGATGCCAGTTTGTAGGTTTGTGCTGAAATACAGTGGTGAAGGCACAAAGGCGTTTGAAAGCAACAAGCTGCTGTTTATAATAATACAATAATTACTCATGTGTTTTGTACGTTTTAGATCCTCAAAGTAGGAAGGGTTTGCATTTGGCTGGAAAGGGCAGTTGAAAGCAGAGACTTTACAGAAGGTGTCATTTGCCAGTCTTGATTTGACCAGAGGTGAAAGCACATGGATAGTTACCACAGGAGACCATCCGCTACCATGAAACAGAGGGGCTAATTTTTGTCCAGTGTCTCTTGGTGACACTGCTATGAGAAGACAGGGATTTTATTTTTTCATGTTGAATCTTCTATGAACATAAACAAATACTGTTTCATTAACATTTTTAGGCATGTGTTTTTTTTTCAGTTTGAGAAAACAAAATACACATGTTTTGTGTGGCAGCTGTTCAATAATGTATGATATTGAGTTGTCTGTCCTTTCTTAATGTCAACTTTTCATCATAAAATACAGAAGCAGTGCAGATTATCTTGGAGGTTATGACAGCCAGGGAGTATAAACTTCATATAGAGACACAAACTTTGGGAACATTTCTAAAGCGCTAGTGTTCTGTATTTAGTCTGAGACGAGACTGGTAACGGGAGGGAAGGTGGAGATCACTTCCAGGAATTAAATCAGACTAATAGGACCAAGGTTGCTCTGCCTATAGAAGAATATCTGTGGCTTTTCTAGAATAAATTTATAGTGATATAAAATAAAATAAAATAAAAGCATATTAGTGGGATTTCTTTTTGTCTCTCAGTGATAGTTCACTCATTACCTCATTGTGATCTGGGAATCCTTGTTTGAACAGATGTTGTTGTTGGGGACTTGCATGTTCTTCACCTGCTATGTGCTTTCTCAGTGAACTTGCAATCCAATAGCCACAAGAAATCTGGCTGTTACTGTTAGAAAACAATTCCCGCCTTTTTGAACTAGTACTGCAACATGCCAACAGGGTTCTTCAGTTTTCAAGCTGTGGATCTGACTCAGACTGAATTAATTTTGCATTTGACTGTATCAGAAACTGACCCGCACTGCTGTTGTAGCTGGTAACATTTCTAATCTTGGACAGATGTCAGATCTCTTTCCTTCTGCATGTCCATCTTTCAGTTTGTCTGCTAGTACAATTCTTAAAGTTTTCTTACATGTGAGATCTAACAGTAGACTGGGGAAGAGCAGTTTGGTTTTAGGGTGTCCCTAAGTGCAGAAAGTATTAATCTGCATCGGTTTTTTACTCTCTTTTGAAGTTCATGTTTAAAGTTGAGTATTCTGTTAGTTTCCTGTGATAGTAGTTGTCAGAGATCATGAGAAATAATGAATTATGATGTTGATTTACTTCATTTCAACCACTGGCACTGCCAGGATGTCCCACTATCTGGAACAGAATAGAAAATGAGTTAATGATATCTAGTCAAGAATTAAACCAGAGAGGAATAAATTGATGTGAGGAAAAATGGACAACCACTGATTCAGGATTTGGATCTAACTGTAGAATAAGTATGACTGATGCAATATTAAGCATTTTTGTTTTGGTAAGTACTTTCCACAAAAGCACCAATAAACAGTCCTGAAGTTGAATATGCTTAAAGAATCTTTTTTTTTTAAATTCATCAATTTCTTAGCAACGTGAAATGGATGTGCCTCATGATGCACAATCCCATTATATTGACTGTAAAAAAACCCGCTTCCGCTTTTCTTTCTCGCTCCAAAATGGGGTGCTGTAGCATAGTTATTGTATATGCAACAGGAGTAGAGACAGTGGTCTTTTTTTTTGCACACAATGCCTTACTTGTGATACTGAAGATCAGCTTTCAGCAAATTACTGAAAAAAAAAAAGAACAGATACACTGGGTATCTGGCAGTGCAAGGTTTCTCTGCAGACTCTTTTCAGCTGGAAAGCATGGCACTTTAAATGGCCTTTGGTTAAGTCTGTATAGAGTGTCACTTCCATTCTTAAAATTTTAATAATTTAAAACATAAAAGTGCATGTTTTAAACTGAGGGCCAATTTGCAGACCGACAGATTTCTTAGCATTAGCTAATGAAAACATTTGTAGGAGGTTAGGTTCAGAAAAACCTCAACTCTTAATCCCTCTGTGTGCGCAAAGCAGCAAAATCTAGGCTTTCATGCATCAAATTATTCTGGCACCCCTGCTGTTGATTTTTAGAGTGAGGGGGCGCCTTACTCCCCATTCTTTTTCTCAGTTTCCATCTTACAAAAATGTGTAGCTTGCCTACCTGTTATTAATGGCTACAGATCTTGCTGAAAATGTGAAATGTTACTCCTTATTGCAACACAGGTAATTAATAGTAGTAGCGTGTGATGAGAGTGAGTGGTTCAATAGTAACGTATAATATAAAATAATGAACATTTTCAGAAGGGACATGTTTCCTCTTCATTGTTTCCCAGCTGAAGTTAGGCTTTTTCATCCTTTTATCAGTTTTTCAGCTTTGTAGTACTCTACCATTCTTTTTAAGCAGTGGTTGATGAGAGGATTGATCTGGCAGGCCATATGTCTGTCTCTTCCTTCTATTTCTGTCTGTGTCTTTCTTTAATTTTTATTGTCTGTGTTCCTGCAAGCTATTTTTTCTTCTTTTTCCAGTTTGTATAAATACAGCTTTCATAGTCTTTCTTTTTCTACTGATGTGTTGCATCCCAGACATGATTCATGTGCTACTATTTTGTTCCACTAGATTTTAGAAGCGTAATGCTGTTACTGTATCTTGGGCTTGCTGTACAATCAGGAAATGATCTTTAAAATTCAACCACTGGTATCCCATTCTCTAAGGAATAATAAAATATTATAGATGTGTTTCATACATATTCGCTTACATGTTTTTGATCATATACATTTTTAGTTCTGTTGGTGTAATGACAGCTGGAAACAGCTTAAAATCTTCATGCCTTGTGCATTGTTTAATAAATTCTGTGTGATTCTTTTTATTTGAATATGAAAAAATGAAAACTCTCAATTTCACAGTTAATTTGACACAGAGACCTTTTGCTTAGTAATAGGAAGTGTGTGTGTGCTAAAGAGATCCCGGGAGCAGATTGTTTCATTGGTTAAGTTAGGGTTGTTTTATTAATGTAATGGGCTGTGCTAATGCATACACCAAGGGAATTAACCATTTATCAATTTTATTTCTGTAAGGGTTATTACAAAATCAGCCAGACTGTTGTTCCTCCCTCGCCTCGGGCCAGTGTAGTTAGCTGTGATGCCTGTTTGCCTTTTGTGAATCGAGTAAATTCGTTCCCTAATGATGGTGTGATTAGCATAGTTTTGCCAAAGGAAAGGGGATTTCTCTTTTGGCTCTTGCATTTGTTTTTCATCGTGAACAATAAGAACGCAGTAGCTAAAAATAGCATTTAAAAGAACGGGACTTTTAGCGTCCCCTCCGAAACGCTGGAATAGCGCAGGGTATGAGCAGCTGCTGCCAGGCTGGCAAAGCTGGAGTTTAAATTCAGGCCGAGGGAGGCCCCGCTGCTCCCAGGCCTGGGCTGGGGTGACAGAGCTCCCCCGGGTGGCACCTGTGCCCCTGTGCGCTTCAAGCTGTGGTCAGACACCTGGCCGAATTGTTGAGTACTTAAAAATACTCACCAGCATTGAGAGACAAGTATTCAGTATCTAAATAAATAAATACTTTCCTCCCCCTCCCCACCTTTTGTCCCCTCCAAAGAAAAGCATAACAGGCTTTAAAGCTCTGAAAATTGAAGCGTTGCTATAAATGCGAGGCATTTAAATAGATGCATACTTTTTGATGAGGATTTTTACCAATAGATGGCCACAGCAAATGATCAGGAAACTCTCTTGAATTTAGAAAGCTGTGTTGGAGCCGCTGTAGTTCTCTTTTGACTGAGAAAAGGGGTGTGAGCAGAAGAATGTCTGCAGGAGTACAGGTGCCTTACTAACAGTGACAGGTACCTTTATGTCAGGAGTTGCTTTTTTTTAAACAGTGTCATGTTTGTAAAGATCCTGAGTTTACTACGAATATCAGAATTTGCCTCTGTTTTTACGGCCACTGCTGCCAACTTAAACTGTGTGAGAAATTAGCATTCTAATGCTTGCAATCCTTTGTTCATTGGCATGTGTTCAGTAACAAGGTAATTGAAAACCTGAAGTAAAAACGCAGGGATGGGGTTTTGTAGTTTGGACAGTATGCAGAGCATGTGTGCCACCATCTAGATGTGTTGCAGCATCTCTGTGCTGTGTTACTGTGAGAGGAAGCTGCAGTTGCCTTTCTGCAGTGTTTGGCATTGAAGGAGCATTCCCTGAGTTGGCTTTGAGAAACTGCTGTTTATACGTGTCTTAATGTATTTGATTTTACTGGATGCTTGGGTGGTTTATTTTACCTCTGTATTCAATAAAGTTTTGTAAGTTCATTTTAATTAAAGATGGATCTAGCTTGTTTGAATGGTAGACTTTGTAAATTTGATAAAAGTTTGTCTAAAAGTATTCATAACTGATCACTTACGAAGCGGTTGAAGCGGTAAAGGTCGAGGGCTGCCTTGGTTGCAGCGACCATGGGTAGAGTTCAGGATTTCCTGTGGCAGGAGCAGGATAGCAAGCAGAATTGCAGCTCTGGATTTCAGCAAGGCAAACTTTGGCCTTTTCAGGCAATTGCTTGGGGAAATCCCATGGGCAAGGCTGCTTGATGGTAAAGGGGCCCGAGATAGTTGGTTAGTGTTCAGGGACTGTTTCCTCCGGGCACAAGATCAGAGCATCCCGACACGTAGGAAGTCAAGGAAGGGAGCCAGGAGACCTGCGTGGTTAAACAGGGAGCTGCTGGGTAAGCTCAAGTGGAAGGGGAGAGTTTATAGATCACGGAAGGAGGGGCTGGCCACTTGGGAAGAATATAAGGCTGTTGTCAGAGCGTGTAGTGAGGCACCTAGGAAAGCTAAGGCCTCCTTAGAATTAAACCTGGTGAGAGGGGTCAAGGACAATAGGAAGAGCTTTTTCAAATACGTGGCAGATAAAACTAACACCAGAGGCAATGTAGGCCCACTGATGAACGAGGTGGGTGCCCTGGCAACAGAAGATACAGAGAAGGCAGAGTTACTGAATGCCTTCTTTGTCTCTGTCTACTCTGCCGGAGGCTGTCCTGGGGAGCCTCGTACCGCTGAGGCCCCAGAGGAAGTCAGGACAATGGAGGAGTTTGCCTCGGTTGATGAGGACTGGGTTAGGGAGCAGGTAGGCAATCTGGACATCCATAAATCCATGGGTCCGGATGGGATGCACCCATGGGTGCTGAGGGAGCTGGCTGAGGTCATTGCTGGACCGCTCTCCATCATCTTTGCGGAGTCTTGGGAAACGGAAGAAGTGCCTGAGGACTGGAGGAAAGCAAATGTCTCTCCAGTCTTTAAAAAGGGGCAAGAAGGAGGGCCCAGGTAACTATAGACTGGTCAGAGTCACCTCCATCCCTGGGAAACTGATGGAACGACTTATCCTTGGTGCCATCTCAAGGCATGTCAGCGATAAGAGGGTCATTAGGGCAGTCAACATGGCTTCATCAAGGGGAAGTCGTGCTTGACCAACCTCATTGACTTTTATGAGGACATAACAAGATGGATGGATGATGGCAGAGTGGTGGACGTGATCTACCTTGACTTGAGTAAGGCATTTGACACAGTCTCCCACAGCATCCTTACAGCTAAACTGAGGGAGTGTAGTCTGGATGATCAGGTAGTGAGGTGGACTGCGAACTGGCTGAAGGGAAGAAGCCAGAGAATGGTGGTCAGCGGGGCGGAGTCTAGTTGGAGGCCTATATCTAGTGGAGTGCCTCATGGGTCAGTACGGGGGCTGGTATTATTCAATATATTAATCAATGATTTGGATGAGGGAATAGAGTGTACCATTAGCAAGATAGCTGATGACACCAAGCTGGGAGGAGTGGCTGACACGCCAGAAGGCTGTGCTGCCATCCAGAGAGACCTGGACAGGCTGGAGCGTTGAGCAGGGAAAAATTTAATGAAATATAACAAGGGAAAGTGTAGAGTCTTACATATGGGTAGGAACAACCCCAGGTTCCAGTATAAATTGGGGAATGGCCTATTAGAGAGCAGTGTAGGGGAAAGGGACCTAGGGGTCCTGGCGCACAGCCGGATGACCATGAGCCAGCATTGTGCCCTTGTGGCCAGGAAGGCCAATGGCATCCTGGGCTGTATTAGAAGGGGTGTGGTTAGTAGGTCGAGAGAGGTTCTCCTGCCCCTCTACTCTGTCCTGGTGAAACCACATCTGGAATATTGTGTCCAGTTCTGGGCCCCTCAGTTCAAGAAGGACAGGGAACTGCTGGAGAGGGTCCAGCGCAGGACAACAAAGATGATGAAGGGCGTGGAGCATCTCACTTACGAGGAAAGGCTGATTTGAATGAGTGGGGGAAAAATGGGGGCAAAAGTTAAATGTAACTTCATTTTTCTTGAAATAATTGGAGGTTCTGTGTTGATAGTGCCTGTGTTGGTGTACTGCCAGGCAAAGATAAAGGACACAGGTAAGACTGAAGTCCTCTTGACAAAATCCTGAGGCAGTGTGTGATCCCCTGGTGGCAGCCTAGAACAAGGAATTCTGCCATCCCTGTGTCGCAGGTGAAGCTTCTTGTTGGCCTTCATAGTTTTCTTCTGTAGTTTCATAAAGTACTTACCACATTCAATGTGTAGTGAAGGTGAACTAGGTGACTCAGAAGGAGAGATGAATCGGCCCTGAGAGTTTTGCTTTGTTTTTACTGTGTAGCCTTCTTGGGCCCAGCATGAACCTGGGTTTTAGTAGGATCTGCTGATGTTGGCTTCAGCTGCCACTGTTGTTTTTTGTTCTTCTGGACCCAGAGACTGAACTTTCTCACACAAGGCTCCTTGTACTCAGCCTGACACTTAAATCTCTTGTGAGTCTCCGGCAGCCCAGGTGCTGTAAGGTTGGCCTGTTAGTTGATAATTGGGTGTATATTCAGGAAACTTCATTTCTCTCTCGATAGAATCATTTCAGTTGGAAGAGACCTTCAAGATCATCAAGTGCAACCATAATCTAACTCTAGCACTAAGCTATGTCCCTAAGAACCTCATCTATACATCTTTTAAATACCTTCAGGGATGGTGACTCAACCACTTCACAGGTAGCCTGTTCCTTGGCACGCCTTGCCATCAGGAAATTTTTCCTAATATCCAACCTGAACCTTTCCTGGTGCAACTTGAGGCTATTTCCTTTTGTACTATTACTTGTTACTTTGGAGAAGTGACCAACACCCTCCATGCTACAACCTCCTTTCAGGTAGTTGTAGACAGCGATAAGGTCTCCCCTCAGCCTCCTTTTCTCCAGGCTAAACAGCCCCAGTTCCCTCAGCCACTCCTCATCAGACTTGTGCTCCAGACCCCTCACCAGCTTTGTCGCCTTCCTCCACACTCTCTCCAGCACCTCAATTGTCTTTCATGTAGTGAGGGACTCAAAACTGAACACGGTATTTGGGGTGCAGCCTCACCAGTGCCGAATACGCTGGGACAATCAGTTCCCTAGTCTTGCTGGCCACGCTATTCTAGATGCACACCAGGATGCTGTTGGACTTTTTTCATCTCTATTAGCTCTTCACTTCCACAGTATCTGAGCACTTTGCTGTAATATATGTGTTTCCAGAGAAGGAGAAACTGGATGAGCTGGGAGAGCTGGAGGGATCTGCCTGCAGCAGAGAAATGGATGGGACCTTGCTGTCCTGCAGCCTGTACTTGTGCCTCAGCTGCCGATTCCTGGGCATGTTTCTGCGACTGGAGAAGCCAAATGGAAAGCGAAACTTCTCTGCTGCTTCATTTTAGCCAGTGGTGCCAGTTATTAACTGTATCGTGCATAACTGGCAAGGTGGGGGCTGTCAGGGCAGCCCCTGTGAGGAGTGGCTGGAGCTGCCCCATGCTGGACACAGCCAATTCCAGCCAGCTTCAATGGCCCTACCACAGGCTGAGCCCCTCAGCTACAGGTGGGCGCCTCAGGGAAATCCTGGGTAAGAAAGGGCAGAAAAAGCTGAGATAAGGGAGCAGTGAGGCCAGTGCTGCAGGTGGCACCATGACTGAGCTGGTGGTGTCCTGAAGGGACTGCAGCCCATGGAGGAGGTGGGTGAGGAGAAAGGCAAGAGTGAGGAGGAGAGGATGGTGGGAAGAAATGGCCCCTTCACTGCCCTTGCCTCACCTGTGGGACCGGCATCAACCCAGCTGGTTGCTGTCGGGCGCTGGCAGGAAGTTTCGCCTTTCTAGTTAGATGTACAGGCCTGTACATGTGTTTTTTAAATGCTTTTCCGCTTCAGTTTAGGAAAATACTTGGAAATACGTAGCCGTGTTTAGTCTTTGTATGTCTGTGTCTTTTCTTCAGACTGGCTGAAGTAAAAACTGCAAAGCAGTTGAATTAATTAGCTGTATACGTTGCTTGTTAAATAATGCCAAATGAAGCCAGAATTAAGATTCCTATTAACATTAGTTGTTTCTTCTTTCAACAGTGAAGATGTTTAAGGATTGACAGAAATTCCTTTTTTGTATGTATATGTGTAATTAAACTGCAAGTGCACACTGCTTTTCTACTAGACACCAATTTCTCTTGGGTGTATATTTGCTGATTCAAGGGAAAGACTGCTAAGTGAGGCTAAGGTTAGGCTATTTTATTTTTACAAAGTGTTTCTTTAATATCAATATAATACACAGATTTTTTTTTTCCCATCCTTAACCTGTCCCATCCTTTTCTGCAGCAGAAATTAAAACCAGTGTTATGCTACATACTATCCTCTCATTAACCATATAAGTATAGGAAGTATTTCCTTTTTTGTCTTTCTGTTTCAGATTTCTTCTCTCTTTTCAGTGCCATCTACTACTACCGACTATGCAGACTGAGTGCTTGAAAAGGGTGTGCAGAATTACTTTGTAAGCCAAACCCAGATATTTTCAATTGTTCAGGCTCTTCCAAGTTTAAAAATAAGTGGTTAGACTTGTTACGTGACACCATTAATATATGTTTAATTTAGTTGTCATTTGCCAAGACTATCAACATGCCAGGTATTCAGTGAAAGATTCAACTTTTAATCTATTATTTACTTTGAGAGAGGCAGCAGTGGTGAAATGCTCGCTCTTCCTACCCCATCTCTTTGGACCTAATCCTGTGGTCAAGGACATCCGTGTATCACAGATTATTAAAAGCATATTAAAAGCATAGCTTGCTTTTAACAGCAGCACGGTCAGGAAAATTGGAACAAGGTTGATGCATTAATAAGTCTTTGGATATTGACAGGCAAATGGAACTGCTAACTAGTATTTTGGCTAATCTCTGTATGTGTGTGTATGAAGACAGGTGTTTGATTCTCTTGGGGTGGTTGTTCTGTGTTGCTGCTTCTGTCAGTTTTATGTCAGGAGGCATCTGCTTCCAGGCTTTCATTTGCTGCCTCATTAAAAAGACCAAGAATACATTATGTTTGGTAGCAGGAACACAGCTTTTGACGCTCACTGGCCAGATAAAAGCTTTGGTGTGTTCTTTCATTGTGTTTATGGACCTAGCAGACCAACTGCTCTGTCAAAAACATCTCGTGCTCCTGTGAGGATTTGACATTGACAGTATAGTCAACAAATGACTTCACGGTGCATAAATGCCTCCAGTGTCTCTTTCTGTAGCTCCGAACGTGGGTGGTGATGACACACTGATGGTTAGGGATCTCTCATGCAATTTCCTGAGCACATCCCTCCCTCGCTGGCTGATCCCATTCCCTGGTGCTGTGAGGTAGAATTTAGCCTGCTGGAAGGCCTGGCGTGGCTGAAATCTGGGTTGGAAGCATCCTTGCTTTCCCAGTAGCACTCGGTGACATCCTCCCATAGAGCAACAAGGAGCGATCAGCCAGCTTTGCCCGTGCCTGTGTCAGTAGATGTCTCTAATAATTCTTTATTGAAAGAACTGTAGAGGAGTATTGTATCAGAAGTTGCATAGAAAATATAGCGATGCTGCACAGAAGTAGCTGAATATAAATAAGGAATGCAATTTATATAGTATTTAGTCCTACTTCTCATCTATCAACCCTGGCAGAAAGAATGGCATGTAGCCTGGTAGCATTCTGTCTGCATCAAATACATATGCATGGTATTGTTTGGGTAAGGGGAAAGCAGCATTTATGTGCTCTACGTCCTGTGAAGGTGAGAAGACGCCTCTGCTCTCATCAGTTACAGTATGCAGCAGCCATGAGTGTGGAATGTTTTTTCCCTGAAAGGAGAGTGCAAGAAAACATTACACCCTTCCTGCACTGGTCTGAGCAGCCCATACTCATTCGGCAGCATTTATCCTGAAGGGCAGGGGCTGGGTGAGCTTGCAGGAGTAACTCAAATGGTATCGCTGTCATTTCTTTGGGATTACAATTAGGCTTCAAACACTAGGTTCAGTGGTGGGTGGTGGCCTGTGGGAAGAAGCTTGGTGCTACTAGTGCCTGTATTCCTGCTGATTCCTCTGCCTGCTCTGGTTTTGGTTACACCCTGCTTTTCTATTGGGTTCAGCATTCATTCAGCAGCTCAGACGGATGAATGATCCATGGAGCTAAGGCTGGTGGCTGCTTACCTTCCTGCTCCAGGATTGGGTGGTCATGATTCATTGTAGGCAGATGTGTGTGGGATGAGGCACACGTACTCTGGCATACCTGAGTTATCTGAGTAGCCTGCAGAGGAGGTTTTGGTTTTTGTTGCTGGTAAGAAACAAAAAATCCCCAAATTTAGGTTTGAGTAAAGAAAGTTACCAAAGCTTTTGTTGAGTTCTGTCAATGTATGAACCCCACAGCAATACTGTTTTGGGATATGTCATGGGCCTGTGGTAGCCCACAGTGCGTAAGACTTTTGCATGGTCTCCTGTAGTAAGATGAAGAAGGCTGCCAGAATCTTGAAATAGAGCTCTTGTAATGACATGGATTTTAACTAACCCCCTGACCTCTTGAGTAGCCTACCTTTTGAAGGTAGAATTTTTTGGGGAAAAATATGTTTTATTTATATAAACCAGTAATCGGTTTTGCTGCAATTTGTACTATAAGAAGGGGTGCAAGAGGAGGAAAACCTTTTATATATACCTTTGCTTTGGCCTGTATTTCAAACATGACAATCAAACATTGTAAACAAGATCTTACACTGGAGGTTATTACTTTTGCTTCAGGAAGTAGGGAAAAATATGCTTTTTTTTTTTGTTGTTTTGTTTAGTTCCAAAATAAAGGGCAGCATTTTTTTCTGGAGGATCTGTCAGCTCTATATTTTTTGTTGACATTCAGCAACTTGAAATGCTGTGTTTAAATCTATCAGCTCCCTTTTTGCTATCAGTGCTTCTGTATTCGATGTGGAAAACCCATGACTCAGCTAGGGAAGTGAGACCCTTTAACTTTTGTTTTGGTAGATTTCACTCGTGTTTCTCCTGCCTTGCTGCTTTGCTTGGGTGCAGTTTGTGTTGGGCTCAGTAGGAGTGTGTGAAAGAACCTTGATCTGTAATCTGCATCCAGGATTTTCCTGGCCAGGAAAGCCTGATAAATATCAGAGAGGATGCTAGATCTGCTATTGATGGAGTGTCCTCGTCTCTCTTTGGGAAAAATGGTGTCAGCACATGTCAAGTGAGCAACTGTTAGGCCCTGGCTCAGGGACTGCTCTCTGTATGCTGGTAATTTCACCAATTATCACTATGCCACCGAACTTCCTATTTCAGGGGAGGTGACCAAAGATGTTGTGGTGTGGCAGTTCTGACTTTATCTTGTGTCCTCAGGTTTCCTTGACCTCTCTGACCGATTTTAGAATCGGAAATGATACAGGGTGGCAATATATGAAGATAGGCTTGCTTGCTTTTTAAATATTTAGGGTTTTTTTTTAATCTCAGTATTTTTTTTTTTTTTTATACATTAGTTATATTTGATACTTTCAGTTTTCAATGAGATACAGTAAGAACATAAGAGAGCTGTGCCTTTGCAGATCTAAAAGGCAGCTGGTTGGATATCTAGGGTAGTACCACGCAGTTGCTCTCAGCATCCCAGTGCTTCTCTAGGTGCCATGCTGCTGGTGATCAGCTTTGTCCTGGTGCTTGGAAATTGTGTTCAAGCTGGGAGAGGAAGCAAGTGGGGCTGTTAACACAGAGATGAAAGTGAGCTCTGATGAGGTTCTGCCAGGCTGAAAACTTGGCTTTCTGCAAGGTCAATGACAAATCTCCCATTGACTTCACGGAGTCCAGGATTTCTTTGTTTTTCATTTTTATTGTTAAACCCTTCCGAACTCTTCTGTTTTCATTCAGTGTTCCCAGGTGGCAGCTTTCAGATGGGACAGGCACCCTTGTTTCAGCAAAGTCTGCCAACAGGTTGTGTAGCCATATAATTCCAGAGTTGAACGTGATTTTCTTATAAGATGAAGTGTATTTGATTATGTTCTTTGCCTGTATTTTCTTGTATTTTTTTTTGTTTTTCACCCATTGGTTTGATTTCAGTGTAATTGACAGAAGGAAAGATAAGCCTGATAGAAGTCTCTGGAAAGTTGGTGGGTGATAGAGAGGCCTTGTAACCACCCCATTCAGGTGATAGCTGCAGGATAAGGTCCAGAGTTGAAGACAGTCATTAAGTGCTGCAGAATTGAGAAAAGCTTCAGTGAGACTTCTAACCTTTTTTGATATCAAAATCAGTCCTGACAAGGAAGCTGAAGGAAATCAGATGGCATTAATACTGCTGGGGTTCTTTTTTTTCCTTTCTTTCTTTCTTTCTTTCTTTATTTATTTTTCTGATGAGGAGGTTGAAATCTTTTGATTAAAAGACTGGCTCTAAATTATAAAGTGTTTTAGTGCTTGCATTTGAGGTATGTGAGCCTTTTGCCATTTCTAGTGTAAGTATGACAGTTCATGTTATAAGGCAGTCTACTATATTCTGTTTCTTGTGTGGGTTTTGGAGGCTCGGCTCAGTTTGCAGCCAGCTCAGGCATGTTTACACAATCTTGCTGCCCCTGCTGTGATACCCCATCAATACTTACAGAGCAGCCTCAAGCATGTTTGCACTGGGTTATCTCTGAGTAGCATTTAAACCTCCCAGGTAGTAGATACCTTCTCTCTCATGGTAATGTTTTCTCATTTTGTAACAGGTAGCACCATTCCCATGACTTCCAGTCTGCTGGTGGGGATGATGCAAGGTCTTTGTTGTACTCTGTAAAGTCTGAAGTGGCCCAGGCTCTTGCCCTGTGCCAGTGCCACACAGCAGTAAAACACCCAGAATAGTCATTCCTGATTTGAATGTGTGTGATAAAGAGGGAGGGTATTTGGCTGCTTCCTCTCCCATTTGATACTGTCTGGGTGTGTTGACATGCCTGATTTATCAAGATTTTCTTCATAGTGTGCTCTAGTTTGCATTGCATGGGGCTGTTAAGTGCTCAGTTGGTACCACATTCTTTTTTGTTTGGCAAGATTTAAAATCAGTTAAGTACCACGTGTGCCTACAGGATACATTAAACAGAATTTTAAATGGACACTAACTAAACAAATGTTTTTTGCTGCCATTTAAAAAGCTTTAAAACATTTCTATTCTTACTTGATAAATCAAGATCAAACTTCAGAGTCCTGCTAATCAGCTGTTTGGTGTTTCAAGTGTTTTTATCTGTGTTAACGTGCAGCTTTCATTTTCATCAGACTTTCTGTTTTCATGTTAATGTAGGCCTCTTAACTCCAGTGTAAAGCTGGAGCAGGGTTTATTGCTTTACTATGAAGTTTATGGTTTGTTTTTAATAAATCAAAATACTCAAATTTAAATTTAAACTACCAAGTACTTGATTCCTGTGGCCTTTAGAAAGAAGAGAATATCTTAAAATTTAAAGCAAAATACGTGTGGTTCTCATAAGAAATTTTATTAAGAGAATCAGCATCAGGAAGATACACAGAAAATCAGCTGAATCAGTGGGATTTCCTGATAAAGCACCAGTGGCATCCCATAAATATGGGGGTCTGACAACAGTTTAGACTTGTGTTGAAGTTGGGTGTTTTATCTCATTGACACCACATATTCCCTTCATTAACCTTTTTAATATGCTGATGTATGTGATTTCTTACTTTGTGATGGAGTATTAATTAAAACCAAATTAATGCTAATTAAGGAGATGATTAAGAGAGTAAGGAATGTCCTGGCATCTCTGCTATTTCTCTGGAAGTGAATGTAGACTGTATCTCACAAAATACATCATTAGATTGTTTAGGGGATTTTTTCTCTACCTCTAAAGAGAAGCTTGTTACCCCCGTAGCTCTGGTGCTGGCTTCCTCTGTGACACGTGGTTTTCTACAGATTCAGAATTTACAGAATAGCTGTAGATTAAAAAAGAGAGTAGATTAGCATCTTTGATATTGTAGAACTGACAATCCAAAGTAAGTAAATTGTGTCTCCTTGTGGATCCTCAGATCCGGACTTATGAACACATAGGAACAGTGGGCATTGGACTTGGATGCAACCTTCCCCTCCCCACACCGAAAAATTTGCTGTAAGGTCAGCCATGACAGGATCATAAGCGCTTCTCCAAGGGCAAGTAAACTTGAGAGGAAGCACAGAGGCCTTTCCCGTTTTAGGAGAGCTCAGTGCTGCTGGAAAATAAATGGTTTCAGTAGGCCTGTCTGCCCTGCTCTATGGGTCTCCTGCCTGAGACCTTCTGGCATGCAGCCTGGAAAGACTTAGAGTTAGTTACTAGTGATTAATCTAAATTCCACCTAGAAACATAATTTCTAATATTTTGGGAAGCCCTTTGGGATCTAAGGGGTGCTCAGGAACTGAGCCAAGATGCCTCTTTATTCTGGTCCACACCCTTTAACTTTTTGTCCCTGCCCTCTTCCTTGGTACTCTAGAGTGTGTAGGTTTTCTGAAGTAGTTGTGATCTTGCCACCAGATGATTTAAAACCTGCATCATGAAGGTAGATGGAATAACATAGGTTGAATTCTGGAAATTCTTCCTCAAGTACCACTGCCTGCCTGTTTTTGTGGGATCTGTTGTGTAAGGTGAATAGGTGAAATGAACTTGATTAGCATACTCCTAGAGCATTCTGGTTAAATGAGAAATGATGATCTGTCAGCTCACAGTTACATGTGTTAATGTTTGTGATAGGTGTGCTTATTTAAGGAAATAATCATTCTAAACATAATTCTGCCCTATCTGCATATCAGGTGGACACTGTTTTAAGGCTGTTCGTAGTTGAAACAGGTATTGGTGTGAATATTAGTTTATAGTCATGTCAGCATTTTTCTACTGAAGTGCCCACTAGCTTGTAAGTATATTATAAAACTAGGAATTAACACAGTGAATTGCATCAGAATTTCACTAGTTATGTATGTTGCTTTTCTCTGCTTATTTTAAAATGATTCCATCTTTGTGTCCCTTGTAAATAGACAATAAAGAAAGCACTTTACTGCAGTAGGGCCCTTATCTACAGAGTCTTCAAGCCCCTAGAGTAGAGGTGTCAAACTCATTTTATACAGTTCTAAAATTACATTCAGTTCTTTGAAGGCAACCACGAGGCTGATGTGGCCCCCGGTGAAAATGTGTTTGACACCCCTGCTCTAGAGAATGTTTCTCAGTAGGTGGTAGTGAGTTTAAAAAGTCTGAGCACAAAAATTGAGCACAGTCTGGGATATATTTGTTCAGTAATACAGTGTAAATGCACCTTGAAGTTGAATCTTAATTGACAGTGCAAGTTGCCACAGGAGAGGTTATAAATCAGTGGTGCTAAGCAGTAAACTGTTATATTTGTTTATTTACATAGCCTTATTCAAAGTGATTGCTGGTAAGAGATTAAGACTATACAGCACCTATAACTTCAGGGGACTTACCATACAGTGCGAGTATTTCTGAGCTAGCCTCAGCCTAGGGTAATCAGACCTTTAGTCACTGACCCCTCTACAACTTGTCTTCTCATTGATTTCGTGGTTTGCCGTTAATAAACATGAAGACTAATGCAATTATTGGGTGTTAATAAAACCTGTTCCAACTGATAACTTACCTTTCCAGACCTAAGAGTGTTACTAGAGAGCTCAGCATGGAATTGTGGCACCAGGCACAGGGGTGAGAGCTATAGCATCCTCACAAAAGCACAGCTGACGAGTAGCAGAGTGAGTGCATCTGAAGGTTGCCTGTTTGCCCCCAATACGCAGAGGATGCAGTGTCAGCAGTGATTCCAGCCTACTTAGAAATACTCTTGGCTTTCTTTTCATGCCTGTGTTGTTCCACAGGTGAGCATGCTTACTAAGAATCTAGTTAGCCAACAAGAGCCTGACTATAACTTCATAAATAATACTGAGAAATCTCACTATTTGTTTCACCAGTTGTCGTTTTCACAGTTCAGCCATAGGATTTGCCATCTGCAGAGAACTCAGTGTGCGGTGGCTGTCTGCATAGTTTTAGCCTCCTGTATGCTGAACTGAGCATCCTTAAAACAGCTCAGTGGAGATTTGAGAGCACCGAAAACAGAACAGAGTTCCCTGGCAGCAGGGCTTGGGCACTGTACAGTGCAAGCAGCAATATTCTGGGTGTTTCTCTATGTATGGGATGTTAGCATAGATTTTTTTTTTTTTGGCCACTAACTAGTGCCATTGTGCTTAAGCATCAATAACATAAAAATAATGTCAGTCTCTTTTCCTATTTAAGCATACCATGCAAAGTAGACTGATTTAGTCACAGGTGAAGGAACTGGATAACATTTCAGATGATCATGAGCAATGTGATGTTTATCTTAGAGTGTTATTATACTTATTATTATCATAATCATTATTTTTGCTCAGAATGGAATGAGACTGATAGCTCAGTACTTGATAAATGGAGAAAAAACAATGTGAATGTGTAGATAATGGAGGAATAAGTTCAAAAATACTAGTGGAAATAGAATTGGATGGCTGGTCACTGAAGGCTTTGCACTAATGCGTTGCTGGTTCCTTTGCAAGTCACTGTAAGAGCCATTGCTTGGCAGTCTTTTGATTTTGGTCAGTGTGAAACTGGCAGGTAGTTCTAGCTCAGATGCTGGTGGCTAAACATACTTATGTCCTAAAACGTAATTGTCTGTTGTTTTTATCTGTGTTTTGGTTCATCTGAGTCTTCTCCTCTGGCAGATGTAATTGTGAGAAGAGCAAGGTCTCATCATCCCTGCCTAGTGTACTAATTTTCTACTTTTGCTTTTCTAGACCAAATATTTTTGAAGGGAAGTCTTGTTACCCAGCCTCTGGTATGAATTGTTACTGGGGTTTTATTTTGATCATATCTCCTGAACTAGAGTTAAAACTATTGATGTATATCTGACTCAGAGAAGCGATAGTACTGCAGTTTAGAATGCAGGAAATTAGCATTCCACTATAGAGCAACTCATCTGTGCTTTCTTGCCTTTAAGCACGATAGACTTCTGTTTTTCTTTATCACCTGTTTCAGCAGATGAGGCAAATAATTACATAATGTTAGCTGCTCTCTTGTTTCATTCCTCTTTACTGATGTACAGTCTGATGGAGCTGCACATGATGGCACCGGCTTGTAGTGTGGTCTTTGCCACACACTGAATGTGTGGGTGGTATCTCAAAAGTCCTGTGATACAGCTATTAGGCCAGACCTTGCAGTGCTTAATCAGGCTGTGTTTTCATTAACTGTAGCGGGCGTCTACCCAAATCCTGGGATTTGGCTGCTTTTTAAAAGATTTCCTCTAAGGCTTGTGTTTTAGGTTGTTTTGGGAGCTGATACAGGTAGATCTGTTAGGCTCCCTAGTGTGACTGTGTTTAGCAGATGTAAAGCATTTGTAGGCTGCAGCGTTGTTCCTTGATCAGTTGAAATCCATCTCACGTACAGCTCCATCCTTGCTTGCGCTCTCAAGTGAGGGCTCTCTAAAGTAGCAGTGGGGTTAATTGGACTACGGGAGATTGGGTTGGCGAGCTTATGGCTTCTTCTGGCCCTAAAAAATGATTGTCACGAAACTGATTGGGAACTGCTTTTTCCTCAAGTTGCGCCAGGGGATGTTTAGATTGGATATTAGGAAAAAATTCTTCATGGAAAGGGTTGTCAGGCATTGGAACAGGCTGCCCAGGGAAGTGGTGGAGTCACCATCCCTGGAGGTGTGTAAGAGGCATTTAGACGAGGTTCTTAGGGACATGGTTTAGTGCTAGAGTCAAGTTATGGTTGGACTCGATGATCCTGAGGGTCTCTTCCGACCACAATGATTCTATGATTCTATGAACTGGATCTTGAGGGAATGCTTCAGTGACTGGAAGGAGTATTAGGCTTTTATTGGAAGATAACATACTCTCAAACAAAAATGTGGGTGATATATATAAAAAAACTGTATTTGAGGATACATATATAAAAAATCTGTATTTGAGGATACCAGCCATAGGCTAACAAATCATTTGGCATTCTCACCAGAGGACGAACTCTGAATAGTTCAGCTGCGTAGCATCAGGGCAGGACTCTGAGTCCTGGCCAGGTGCAGCTATTTTTCTCTTGTTTGGCAGCTGTGCGATGCTTTGCAACCAACAGAGCAGCCAGGTCTCTGCCATGGGTTGGGATACCTCAGCCTGTCCTAAAATGGGTCAGCTCTGGGGGTATGTCCCTGGTAGGAGTTTTTATAACAATGAGTTTATTCACTCGTACGTTTGAGACCGGGAAACTGCAGCACAGCACTTTTAAATGATCGATTGGTTAAGTTTGTGAAAGGTTGGAAATTAGAGATACATCATTAGGAACTAATTCCATTCCATTCCATCTCACCTTGACTTTTGTTTATTTTTCTTTAATTTCACCCTTGGGCAAGCATGTTCATGCACTTCCATCTCTGCTTCCTCTTCTACAAATGCTCTCTTTCAGTTTGCTTCGAGTCTTCTTTTTTTTCCCCTGGCATTTAAACTTTATTTTTAAAATACATAAAGCTGTAGGGTTTCTCATCAGTAGAATCAAATAGAAGATCAAAAATATAATTAAATAACTTTAATTTCTTTGCCAAAAACAAATTATTTTTTCTTGTCTATTTTGGGTGACTTTATCATGCCCGCAAGGGAATAGTTTTCATCATATCTGTCAGTCTGATCTTGCCTTAGAAACTGAATGATATTTTAAAAGTAATACGATATTCAAACAAAAGTTTGAAAAAAGTGTAAAATAATTATATACTCTAACACTTAAGAAATTTAAAATCTGGTTTTGTTTAAAAAAAGAAAATATTATTATAAAAAAAAAAAAGTCACTTAAGGAACCCTAATTGTTTCCTGAACCATAATAATATGGGAGTAATCCAGTTCATTAGATCTTAGTGTCTGCTGAATATTTCAGGTATTTAGAAAGTGTAACATTTTTGTAAATTATGAATGTTACAAAGTGCTGTAAAATAATACTGGAAAAAAGTGATTATAATAGTAGTATTTTAGACCTGTAGTTGACTTACTCTTTGAGCCATTTAAAGGCATAAGTTACCTGTATTGCACATACTTGTAATGAGTCAGTGTGTTTTGCCTGTGATAGACTAAGTAAACTTGAGAATGTTCTTGAATCCCAAAAGATCAGTGTAATTGGTTAATGTAAGTGTTATAGATGGCAAGGTGGAATGGAAATCTAGTTTATGATGTAGGGTTGTCTGGCTGAACTCCTGCCTCTTCAGCCGCTGTGGACACAATCACACTCTCCTGGTTTCTGTTCTCCATCCCCGTGTGATTTGTTTGACTTTCGTTTTCTGTTTTCAAAATTCTTGAGGTGGCTTTATGTTGGTGCCGATACGTTTGTGTTTCCTTTACGTTTGTGTTGCTTTGTAATTTTTCTGAACTGCCGTGTCTAGAAACTGAAAGGATTTTACTTACGAAGAGGGAACTTGGCATACTGTTAATTCTGATGTGGTGGGTGTCTTTTTCCTAGCCTGTAGTCTGGGTTTTCTTGCTTTGCTATTAAACAACGAAGAGCGAAAAAATAAGTGTTCTTTGAAGGGTATCTGCTTCACAGGCTAGATCATTATGCAGGAGTGACTTTTACCATGCTGTCTGTGTCTTGCTGATTTGGACTCCGAGCTGTGCCTCAGGGCTGGGTTTCTAGTTTTGCCGTTTAAGTTGCCGGAGAGAGAGTGAGTGTAGGCACTCCTCTGCTTTTTCTTTCTTCTCAAACAGCAATGTGCATAGATTTCCCCTCAAAAGACTGCAGGAGTGCAATCACCTGAAATCAGAGAAAGTTTACTTCGCTGTTTCCTTTTTTCCACCCAAGTGACACTTTGTCCTGTGCTCATCACAGAGCACTCTCAGGTTAATTTGTCCCTCCTAATTATGAGATGGGGTGTACACAAGTGTCACGGGGAAACCCTCTGCAGCTGTTCCAGCCTGGTGCATTGACAAGATTGCAAACTGATTTGACTGTTTTGGAGGTCCAGTGCTAGTTATTCACTATATCAGAAATGAATGTTGCCCATATTTCTGCTATGTTGGGGGTTGGTTGTGGTTTTGTTGTTGTTTTTTCCCTTCATCTGTTTGTTTGGTTTTTTTGGGGGGGTGTGTTTGTCTTGTTTGGTTGCTCATTTTTTTAAAATTTTTAGATGCATGGCTAGAAAGGGAATTGGCATAGAAGGACTGGATTCTACAAGTCAGTGTAGTATGGAGTTCTTGTCAAACTCCTGCTGACATCTATGGGATGAATTCTGCCCTTGTACCTGTTAAGTTGCCTTTGCCTTACAGGGCAGAGAGGATTCCAAATTCCAATATGGCAGAAATTTGTAGGATCACTTCATTATTCCCCCCTTGCCTCCACCTTTTTTTTTTGTGTGTGCATGTGTGTTAAACCTTATCTGAAGAAAGACAGTGTCTGCATAGCATTGCCATGAGGGTGGAAGTCCCAGGACCACTTCTGCTTGAGATAGAGATCATGTCTTTTCAGCATGGAATTGTAAAGTCCAGGCTGCCTCCTATTGCTTGGTGGTTATATATTAATAAAGTGTAGGTCCAAAGGGCTTGTGTTAACTTTGTCTTGAAGTTCTTAATCTGGTGAAGCTTTTCTTCATTTCTGTTGCATTTCTTCTGTGTGCTGTAATACAGAAACACTGGTCGTGTTGGTCAGTTTGCTTTTTGTTTTTCCTTTCCCGTTTTGAGAAGCCTGATGCTGTTACTGAGGACAGCGCTGGTAGGTTATTTATGTATTCTGCCTAATTATTTAATCGCTGTATGCATTGTTTCATCTTACAGTAAAGTGAGATGAACTATTTTGAACCTTGGTAAAAGGCATTGTATATTTGTGTATTAGAATCAGCTATTTGTTTTGACTCTGCCTCCTTATCAAGGGCTGGACTGAAGCATTTGTGTAACGATGAGTGAATCACAGGTTTGAAGTGTTCCCGCTTGCAGCTTCATCCACAGACTGATAGCAGGTGGGGTCGCCTACCAAGTACCTCGTTACTGAGCACACTGAAAGATGTTTGTGGAGAAAAAATCGCTGTTAAGCTAAGTTTAGTTTGAATTTAGCTCACACTGAAGAATACTATACAACTTTTTAATAGTATGTTGTGTTTATAGTGTGGTAAGTACCCATGCTTAAAACAAGCTTTGAAGTCACATACTTTCTGTGTGCATTAGTTTAGTGGAGGAACAAAATGGCTTTTATTATGGAGCGCTTTCATATTGTCCTTTACAACCATTGTAGCTCTGACAGAGAAAGCGAAATTCCTTTTCTGACTCGAGTTGAACAGCATTAACAGGCTTCTCGGCACCTTCTGGCTGCAGTTGCTGGGGCCCGTCAGAAAACAGCTGTTCCTGCAGGCTCAAGGTAGAGCTGGAGCTGTGGGTTTCAGTCCGCAGTTCACCGAGTTACTTTCTGCTGCTGAGATGTTTCAGAAAGTTAGCTAGGAAATGCAGATGTGAGCTTAAAAGGGGTCTGCTTCCGCTGAAATAGTTGGAGATCTGTCATTTGGAAAACGTTGAAAACCAGGCATTTAAAGCAGTCGCAGTGTTTCAAGAGAATATGTAGTCAATACTGTGGAAAAGTTCGTATGAGGTCACCTGAACTGTTGCTAGGTTAGCAGGACTGTAGTGGGAATGTTTTCCCTTTTACTTTTTCCAATGTTTCTGAGGGAAACAGACCTGCACTGTCCTTTCTGCACAAAAGGAGGGATTGTAGTGTCTAAAAGGCCCTGATTGTGTAATGCCAAAAAAGAATATGCATTGTTACATATTTTATGGAGGTAAAGTGGACATCACTGATCGATGTATAGCTGATGCTTTTGATGATGTGATACCTGATTTCCTAATACTGTGCTCCCCACCCCGGCCTCAAGCAGTGTTGTACAAGGTCTGTAACTGCAGAATTGGGTGTAAAGGGTACTTAAAAAATGGTCAGATAAAAATCACACTCCTATTTCACAGCTATAAATTGGTATTAAGGTGTCTGATTTTGTTTGTCTGTTCCTTCATGCAGCTTATGGTATTGCTAGGGAACAAACACCCATGTATTACAGCATATTCCAAATTTACTTCCAGCTCCTTCATCAGCTTAAAAACGTAGTCATTCTTCACTTCTTTCCTGAAGTTTCAAGTCTGTTCAGTTTCAACTGATTTCAGTTACATGCTTATTTTATTAGCATTGCTTTATTTTCCCTCAGTTCGCTGTGAGATCGGGGATTTGCAAATCCAGGTAAACCTTAGTTTAAAAAAAACTAGTTCTGCCAGGCTCAGGACACTTACCTGCTTCTTTCCTTCCCACTGCCTTTGGTACTTTGTCAGGAGCACTGTGTTGGAATTGTCCCCAACATTATAGGACAAGCTTTAAAACCAAAAAAGAAAAGCTTCTATTAAGAAATAAGCTGATGTGTATCTCTGTAGCTACTTGTATTGATGAAGTTGATGTTACGGAGGGCAAGAATTATATCATTTGTAAATTGATCCAAAGTCCTTCAGTGTTGCACCACATGATTATAAAGCAAGGTTGGCATGATCTGGATTTATGAAAAACTCCCATATCTCTCACCACCTGTTTACAAATAACAACTGTAGCCAAACATAAAGGGATCTCAGCAGAAGATTAATCACAATTTCTTTGTTTTTCTTTTATAAACATAGAAATAAATGAAGAGTTTGGTTCACAGACATATAGAAAGCCAAGGTAGTTAAACAATAAAGCCGTGACCTTATCATCACCTCCATGGGGAGGAGTGTAGGAGCTGCAAGTTAGTGACTGATGACTGTCTGACTCATGGGATGTATGTAGGATAAAAATCAAATGTTCACAGAAAATTTCCCATGGAAGAGAAATTGCTGTATACTAGTAAATACAGCAGTAGGTCTCACTGCATATTTGTAGAGAATGCCATTTGTTATGCACAGAGGAAATGAAAGGAAGTATCTGCATCACAACTGATTTTAGAGTCTCCTGCTGAGTTCTCACTGCAATGTGCATTTTCAGGGCGATGTAGTGAATTTTGTGCGTTGAGACATGTTATAGAAATTGCTGGTCAAATGCAAATATTGATTAAAAAGTGTAGAGCATTTGGATTGTTTCTGAACTCTTTTTTTTTTTTCTTTTTCTCTGCTAGGAGCTTACATTGGTAATCCAAACTGTATATTTAGTCTTTTCATTTGTGAGAATACAGTTTGTCTCTAATTAAAGAAGAATTTGGTTTGGTGTTAATCCTGTTCAGTTTTTAAATATTTTGTTCTTTTTCCCCTGAATGCAGTTTTGCCCCTGGCTGAGCAAACCACTAAGCTTTGCAGGCTTTTAAGAGTTAGAGTGCTTTTTCTGTACTCTTCTTTTCTGGACCTCTGTTTATGTTGTTTGCAGGGTGAAAATGATGTTCAGAATCATAATCTCTTCCTCAACCCTAAAAACAGTCAGATTATTACCCAGGCTTACTGCCTGCAGTTTTTAATTTCTCTGCAAATATTTTACTGCTTTTTACATCTGTTACACTAAAATCTGACTTAAGCTAGGCATAAATCTAGTCAGAAGAGGTCACCGAGTTATTAATCATCAGAATTAATCCTTTTAGACATGTGCTTGGTATGAGGCCAGCTATTCAGAAGTCGAACAGTGCACATATGTTACTTATCTGTCTGGTAGTTTGCCAGTGAATTAAACTTCGAGTTTGTGATGGTTTCATATCTCTGTAAAGTACACTGCTTGTTTGGTGCACACTGATGCAGATTTTCTGTATGTCGGCTATGGAGCATAGCCTGCTACTGAAGAATGAGCTCTCTTCAGGGTGCTTTCAAAGAGCTATAGTCTCATAGTGTTGCATGGTAAGAAGTGATATCATTCATGGTTGACCTTTGCATGGTGCTTCCCTATGAAGTTCGATGAGCCAAATTTAATACTAGTTACTCAGAGCAGAGGAAGAGGCAATATTTCAAGTAGAATAATACTGTGGGACCCAAATATAGCTCAATGAAACCTCAGCCTGCCTCCACTCCTGCTGTTAGGACTTGGAGGAAACATTCATTTATGTAAATACGACTCTTTTCTTGAGTCAGGTCTGGACTGGACCCATCATTTCTGTTTCTCTCTTCTTAGGAGCATGCTTCATACTCAACAGAATAATGATTATTTCACTTCCTAATCATGGAACCAATTCATCCCCTGGGGCACGGAAAGCAAACAATAGGAGTGCATCATTACAAAAATAGCGTATTTTGAGAGAGGAGGTAAAAATAAAATGCAACTCCACTGAAAAGTTTCATGATAAAGAAAAATTACTTGCATTAGGGGAATGTTTTAAAACAATCTGAGATTATGGCTGAAAGAACATAATTTCTTGTTAACAGGTTTATACTTTGCTTACGAGAAATTATTGATTTTCTTCTTGTTTTTATTTCTCAAGGAGAAGAATGAAAGCTCGCGCTCCTCCTCCGCCAAATCAGCCTTCTGCAGCAAGTAGAATTCACAGTGAGCACAAGTCACCTGCAGAGACAGCTGTAATTTCCGATCAGAACCTTGTGAGCATGAAAGAGAACATGATAAACAGATCGGTGGACTTCACAGTTATTTTACCCAGCGGGTTGGAGCAGAATTGCACAGTACAAGGAAGGTAAGGCTTTGGTTAGCTCCCACTTTCTGGAGCCCTCTGTTCCCAGTGGGGTGCTTGCTGATATTAATGTCTCCCTTTCTGAGCTGATGCGGTTCCTCTGCCATGCTTCTCTCTGCATTTTAGTGAGCTATTGTGCCAGAGAGTCCCAAGAGCCATGTGTAAAGGACCCTCTCTGCTGGGGCAAGAAGGATTTAGCAGCTATTGTGTCACTCTTTTCCCTATGGGTCACCCTCAGCATGTGTATGGAACCATCTCTTCCATGTAGTGCCACTGGGCTAATCTCAGATTGTATCTGCTCTCATAATACACAGGGATTTTGGTGCAAGGGAAGTATGTGCGGCTGGCAAACAACAATCCTGATAGTATGGCTGTCCGGGGTCATACTGAGAAGCAAGCTCAGAAGATTAATGATTCATCACATTTGCTGCTAAAAGGCTACTACCTAGTGGCCATTACTGAAACCTGAGGGGTCAGATCCTCTGACTAGAGTGCAGCGATTGGTGGCTACAGGCTGTTAAGAAGGGAGCAGGCAAGGAAGGGAGGGTGGAGGGGTTGCCCTCTACATCAAGAGATGGATAGAGTGTGAAGAGCTGTCTCTAAATAGCCATGAGCCAGTTGAAAGCTTACGAGTAAGAATCAGAGACCAAGGCAACAAAGGAAACCTTGTGGTTGATGTTTACTACAGGCTGCCCAGTCACGGGGAGACTATTGATGAAGCCTTCTTACTCCAGCTGCAGGAGGCATCTCCGTCACAGGCTCTTGTCCTGCTGGGGGACTTCAGCCACACCAACATATGCTGGAAAAATAGCATGGTGAGATGTAAGCAATCCAGGAGACTCCTGGAGTGCACTGAGGGTAACTTCCTCAGACAAGTAATAGACAGCCCTACCAGGGGAAAAGTGATACTCGATATGATGGTCACCAGTGCAAGGGAGCTAATTGGTGACATCTAATGGAGGCAGCCTGGACTGCAGTGATCACATGCTCGTGGAGTTTGCAGTCCTGAGAGATGGGAGACAGGCAAAGAGTAAAGTCAGGACCCTGAATTTTAGGAAAGCCAACTTCCAGCTCTTCAAGGAGTTCATCAACGGGACCCACTGGGAAACTGCCCTCAGGGACAAGGGAGCAGAACAGAGCTGGTAGATCTTTAAGGATGCTTTCCATCAAGCACAGGAGCTGTTGATCCCCAGGTATAAGAAATCAAGTAAGGAAGGCAAGAAATGGGCATGGCAGAGTCAAGACCTGCTCATCAAACTGAAGGTCAAGAAGGAGGTGGACAAGCAGTGGAAGCAGGGACAGTTATCCTGGGAAGAGCACAGGGACACTGCCCGGTTGTGCGGAAACAGAGTCAGGAAGGCCAAAGTGCAGCTGGAGCTGAACTTGGCAAGGGACACGAAGAATAACAAGAAGGGCTTCTACAGGTATGTAAACCAGAAAAGGAAGGTCAAAGGAAGCATAATCCCCCTGATGAGCAAGACTGGTAAACCGGTAACAATGGACGAGGAGAAGGCTGAGGTTCTTAACAACTTCTTTGCCTTAGTCTTCGCTGGCAAGCTCTCTTCCCACACCTCTTAAGTGGAAAATGAACTGCAAGACAGGGACTGGGGAGCAAAGTCCCTCTGACTATGAGGATCAGGTTCGTGACTGCTTAAGGAACCTGAACATCTGTAAATTCACGGGATGTGATGAGATGCATCCCAGAGTCCAAAGGTAATAGGCTGATGTAGTAGCCAAGCCACTCTCCATGGTATTTGAGAAGTCATGGCAGTCAGGGGAAGTCCCTGGTGACTGTAAAAAGGGAAACACCACACCCATTTTTAAGAAGGATAGAAAGTAGGACCCTGGGAACTACTGAGCTGTCAGCCTCACCTCTCTGCCTGGGCAGATCATGGAACAGATCCTCCTAGAAGTTCTGTTAAGGCACATGGACAACAGAGAGGTGATTTGAGAACAGGCAGCGTGGCTTCACCAAGGGCAAGTCCTGCCTGAACAAACTGGTGGCCTTCTACAATGGAGTAGCTACATCAGTGGACAAAGGAAGGGCTAGGGATGTTGTTTGTCTGGATTTCTGTAGCCTTGAACATGGTCACCCACAACATCTTTCTCTCTAAATCGGAGATGTATGGGTTTGGTGGGTGCACTGTTTGGTGGATGAGGAACTGGCTGGATGGTCGCACCCAGAGAGTGGTGGTCAATGGCACCATGTCTGGATGGACACTGGTGACAAGTGGTGTCCCTCAGGGGTCCATGCTGGGACCAGTACTGTTTAGTATCATCAGTGAAATAGACAGTAGGATCATGTACACCTGCAGCAAGTTTGTTGATGGCACCAAGCTGAGTAGTACAGTTTACGTGCCTGAGGGATGGGGTGCCATCCAGAGGGACCTAGACGAGCTCAAGAAGAGAGGTTATGAAACCTTATGAGGTTCATTCAACAAGGCCAACGCAAGGTCCTGCACCTGGGTCAGGGCAACCACTGGTATCAATACAGGCTAGGGGATGAACGGATTGAGAGCAGCCCTGTAGAGAAGGACTTTGGGGTACTGGTGGATTGGACATGAGCTGGCAGTGTACCTTTGCAGCCCAGAAGGCCAACTGTATCTTGGGCTGCATCAAAGAAGTGTGACCAGCATGTCAAGGGAGGTGATTCTGCCCCTCTACTCTGCTCTGGTGAGACCCCACCTGGAGTCCTGCATCCAGCTCTGGAGCCCTCAGTACAGGAAAGACATGGACCTGTTGGAGAGGGGCCAGTGGAGGCCACAAAAATGATGAGAGGGCTGGAACACCTCTCCTGTGAGGAAAAGCTGAGAAAGTTGGGGTTGTTCAGCCTGGAGAAGGCTCTGGGGAGACCTTATTGTGGCCTGTAAGAAAGGTTGGGTCAGACAGGACAAGGGATGATGGTGTTAAACTAAAGAAGCGGAGATTCTGACTAAACAAGAGGAAGAATTTTTTTACAATGAGAGTGGTAAAATACTGGAACAGGTTGCCCAGAGAGGTGGTAGATGCTCTATCCCTAGAAAAGTTCAAGGCCAGGCTGGACGGGACTCTGAGCAACCTGATCTAGTTGAAGATGTCACTGCTCGTTGCAGGGGAGTTGGACTAGATGGCTTTTGAAGGTCCCTTCCAACTGAAACTATTCTATGATTCTAAGAACTTGCCTGCATAAATATATTGCTGTTGTGTAGACAGCAAAGCATCTGCTGGTATTTAGGAAGCCTTTTCTATGTGGAAGTGTATTGTTTGTTTCCACAAGAAGAGAAGTTGTCCTTGTCACTAGGTACAATCAAGGGCAAATGATACTGGAAAGGCATTTTTGAGATGAAATTCTTCACTATGGGACTTTTTCCTGCTCTTCATTGTCTCTGTGGGAACTGTTTTGAAAGAGGAAGACTTTTTACTTTAAGAAATAATTTGGAAGAGTTTTAAAATATATTCAATAGTATGATGAAACTGTAGGAAACAATGTTGTGGTGAGTAGTGGTCAAGAAACCATAGAAAGTGATGATACCAGATCAGGAAGATTATGTAGATGCCTGTTGATAAGTCAGGGCCTCCTGCTTATTTTGTATTTGGGGTTTGCAGTAGTTAGCCTGCATTCCTGTAGAACTACTCTTCTTGGTCTGATATATTAGTCTGTTTTGACTGTTTGTGTATTTTGATAGCTGAGGTTTGGCTGAAAGCCCAAGCTGCTTAATCTTTTTGCATTGTTTTGACATTGCAAACTGGACAGCTGCGAGGTACAGTGATACGCAGAGGTAAACATTTAATGGTGAAGATACTGGATTTAAAACAAATGTGTTTCTTTTAGTTTGAAGGACGTATGGGAGCCAGTGCAGGTAATAAATTATTTTCCCTGTTCACTCTTTTTATCTATGGTGATAAAATGGAAAGACATTTCAGAAAAATTCTGCCGTTGTTTATACTGCTATAAATCTTCAGTATTTTTGCTGCCATCTTAAAACTGCGTTCTGCAAAATCTGCTTTTGGGTACCTTGGTGATGTAGCTTTTCTCTTGCAGAAAAAATTAACAAAACCTTGCCCGGGGCATCATCATAATGAAAAATGATTCTGCAATTTCTCCAGTTCACAGTGCAGTGAAGTACACTAGAGGATGTTTGAAAATGTAACTATTCTAGTTAATTAGTATCACTTAAGGTTATTGTAAATGAACCAAGTTAAAAGTCAAAATTATCGCGTTCAATGTGTTTGTTGTATGTAAGCACAACAGCATGTTGTTAATTTTACTTTGTTCTCTATATAGAAAGTTCCTATAAGTATCACCAAGAGGGCAAAAAATTCTCATTGTCTTGAAAGATAGTTCAAGGAAAAAAAGAAGCTGTGTGCTGTTTTAAATTGTTTTCTTGGAATCTGGAATTTTAAAGTAGATTTATTAATAGAAATTAACTCAAGGTGACAACCTCTTAAAGAGTTTATTGCCATCTTGTAACACACAATGTATTTTGAGATTTTGAAAATACGTAGTGCAGATTTTAGAACAAAGTTGAGACCTTAAGAAGTGTGTGCAGCAATAGAATGGTATTAGAAAACAGTTTTCTTTTTTGAAATAATTGGTCCCTGTCAACTCTACTGTAACACATGTAAAAGTGTTCATGAAAAACTGTTAGCCTTCTCCCCCTGAAAAGGATTATAGGATACCCCACAACTAATTTATATTTCTACTGTTGTACGAGCACTAACTGATGTGCTGAAAGGATGGGCAGAGCGTTGGCCACTTTCTTATTTAATTCATATAGATCTGTAGCAGATCCACACAAACTGTTAGCACGTCTGATAGAGGCAGTGGCTAGACGTTTAAAAAGAAAATAAGTGGAAAAGCTCTCAGGGGTTACCAGAAACCTTTTCTTTTTGTGATTCTCACAGGTAATACTTTCAGTGCGTAACCTGTAAATAAATGGATCATGCATCTGTCTCCATTCACACTGAGTGACAATGAGGAAGATTTCCTGATTAACAAAGATACAGACAGTTAGTGTGAGCAGCTTGAGAAGTTGGTAGTATTTGAAATACATTGCAGAAAAACTGGGATGTTTGAAGCTAAAATGATATTTGGTTTGGAGTAGTCAGCACATGGATGACCAAAATGCAGAAGAGTAGACTGAACAGCAGTTATTCCTGCTGTTATCTTACATAGAATCATAGAATCATTTCGGTTGGAAGAGACCCTCAGTATCATTGAGTCCAACCATAACCTGACTCTAGCACTAAACCATGTCCCTAAGAACCTTGTCTAAGTGACTCCATCACTTCCCTGGGCAGCCGTTCCAGTGCCCAACAACCCTTTCCATGAAGAATTACATGTTACATAAATTCTCTTGTCCAGGTGATGCAGAGAGAGCAGAATACTAGAACAAATAATAAACTAGCTGAAGCTGTAGTCATGTTCTGCAAATACTGGAGAACAGAGCTCAGTGCAGAGCTTAAAGCTAATGTCATCACAGAAGGAATATTCTCACATAGTTCTCAGTAAAAGACTCTTAAGTTATATTAATTGTGGGCTTGTAGTTCAACATACAAAACCGTGTCTCAAGAAAGACTGAAGCTGTAAAATTAGACCAGGTTGGCAAAACATGAGAGAGGTGTTGTTAGAAGAAGATAAACAGGGCATATATAGCAAAAGGGTTAAAAATGAGCTTAACTCAATACTAAATAGGGGTCAAGTCAAGACTACAGTAGCTCATTGTAGGCTTTAAAAAAAAAATACTAGAATAATTTTCAGAATAATTTATGTTGGAGAGGGGCTACTGTAAATTCCTGCTTTAACTCCCTGCTCAGAGCAGGTGTCACAAGAGCAGGTTGCTCAGGGCTGTCTCCAGGCAAGTTTGAATACCTCCAGGGAAGAGGTTTCCAACCTCTCTGTTCCAGGGCTTGACCATCCTCGTGGTGAAAAAAAAATGTTTCCCTGTACCTAAATGGAATTTCCTATGTTGGCACTTGTCTCTTGTCCTCTTGCTGTTCACCACCAAGAAGAGTCTGGCTCTGTAACCCTGCAGGTTGGTACTTACAGACAGCAACAAATCTCCCTTCACTCTTCTCATCTTAAGGTTCAACAAACCCAATCCTCTGCCTCTTCTTGTGTGTCATCTTGATGTTCCTTCTGTGGACTTGCTCAATTATAGAAATAAAGAGCCAAATATGCGTTAGCAAAATAAGGAAAGAAATAGAAAGCATTTATGAATATCTGTTTATCATGCTTCCTGTACTTCTTTTGATGCAGTTTGCTATTTAGTGTATACTTTTCTGGTTGTGTAGGAAAACTAGTATTTTCATAAAATGCCTGCTGTACTTCAGAGCATAAGAAAATAATAATGATTAATGCTGTTTTCTGTTTTTAAATGCAGATAGTCAACATGTCAGAGACTTGAGGTCACCCTCTTTACACTACTGCTTTTCTTTTCCAGTCATTTGTGTCTTTAGATTCCTAACGAGTGTTTGGCATTGCTCTAAATAAAGAAGATTCTTTCCTCCAGTTTGAGATTTTTTTAATGTGCATTTGTAGTGTGAAAGTAGAAGGTGATATTCAAGTCAATGCCATTTGATAGAGTGCAACTTTGTCCTACACATTTATTTCCTAGATGTACAAGGCTGTAGTTTAAAATGGATTTCTCTGTGTGATCCAAGAAGATGAGGCCAAGCCACACCCAGATCAACTCAGTTGTTTTCTGCCTCTTAAACTATAGATCTTTGCCGCATTTTACTGGTGAGCAGCAAGATTCAAGTGGTCTGACACAATAAACTTGACCAGGACTTCAGCCTGATAAACATTGCTGACAAAGTAGTTATTTTTTACTGTTCAGAATTGGTGTTAAATGTCAAACAACTTAGTAATAAGAGTATCAGGACAGAGCTAAATACTCTCCTTTGCTAAGGATATTTGTCTGGACTGTCTTCTCTGAATGTTAGATTACGTTCATCATCCAGTTTTATTTCTGTGCTGTAGTATTTGTTCATCAGTCCTCTGTGTTTGGCATCTGTCACATAGTGTTTGATCTCTCCACCCAAAATTTCAGCAACATCTTATTAAAATAAGAAAGCAATGTGTTTCTTGGCTGAGTAGTTGGAAAGGCGGGAGACGTTTCACTTCATTTTAGCTTTAGATTTAATCCTTTATGATCAAACCTGCCTGAACTGAAAGTAAATTATGCTCTCTACCAGGTCTCAAAATCAGGTTAAAATAGAGTGCAGATATGTCTGGAATGAGATGGAAGCAAAGGAAGGGCTGACTCTTTGTATCATCCTAGAGCCATATTCAGCCAAGGTCAGAAAGAAAAGTTGGTCTAGATTAGTAGGTGGCTCAGCACCATTCTCTTGCTGTGTTTAGTGGCTTTCTTCTGCGTGCGGCATATGCATGGAGTTACTTTAAATAAAACTCCCATTTAAAGTAAAGCTGATCTTTATTACAGTTTCGAAGCAAAACTTTTCAAGTTTGTGAAATTGAAATCTGATGTAAGAGTAACTTCATTGCAGGGACTTCCCAGCTCTTTTTCTTCTCTGGAAACACATGAATTTTGAATTTTGTTTGTAGAATTCATCGCAGAATTCTTCCTTTTTTTTTTTTTTAATCCTTTTGAAGTTTTGTGGAGATTATTTTCCCAAATTTAGGTTTGGGAAGAGCATACTATTCGCTTGAAGTTGTTTCAAAAACTTTGGACAGACTGCTTAATTTGTGCTTGTAAATGGTACAGATGGAGCCTGGGGATGCTCTTCATGGAAAAATTGTGTTTTCTGAGCAGCATGACTCAGGTTGGGATGTTATTGACTTACTGAAGTGTTATATTGAACACGTACCTGCTCTGTTATCAACAGTAAGAGGAAACCTCCAATTTGCCTTGGTTTTTAAGTTGTTCATTGTCCAGACAAATTCGTTTAACTTGCATGATTGTCTGCAACCTATTTTCTGAGATGGCTGGTGTGGATTCTTGTTGCAATGGTGGTGCTGTTGCTTGCTGGACATATTTCATAATTTCACGGGAAGGTGCACAGAATCATAAACCGTTCTTTTGACGAACTATGTCATTAAAAAGTCCTTTTTCAAGTGCTGTTCTTTTTTTAAAGTGTTTTTAATGAAATAGTTTACACGAGGTAAGATAACTGTCCAAATTGGAATGAATTATGACAATATTATGCACTATGGAAATATGTTAGTGTTCTACTTCAAAGAGAAATGTCTAGCACCTAGAACACCATCTACTGAGGTTCTGCCAGGTTATTTGCTTTTCTCTGAAACAATAGTAATAAGGCTGAGGGGAAAAAACAGATGCAAATTTCCCTTTAAAAGAACTATGTCTGTAAACAGACAAGCTGAGATCTGTATCAGGCAGACTGACGCTTCCTTAAATGCTTGCTGCTGCACAACATAATGAATATTCATGTAAATATCACTGTAGCTGGGGTTCTCCTGTAGTTTGGACTTAGTAGATGTAAATGTTTCTGTTGGTTTGCGGCATGTTACATGTAAATTTGAACTGGTTGTGGAAAACAGACCTTTGCAACTTGGACACAGTGCCAGAATATGTCATGATGAAATGACCCGATACAGTTTCAGTTTTAGATACTACACATTTCTATTTAGATTCTCTCTAGGTTAGCAATTACCACAATGCTCTATTTTGCTGAAGCCTCCAATACATATTAATGGCATCTGTTCTCCTTGTTTGATCTCCAGTCATCACCTTCTCACTGTGTTCTCTTTTCAATGCAATCACCTATTTCAAATTTTCCACATTTGCGACTCTTTCAGCTCATGCTGCGTAACTCAGTTAAACTTGAAATGGGTTACTATAAAGAAGGTCCTTTCTACTCTCTTGTGTAGGAAGAGCTGTCACCTATATGTTTTCCACTTGTTGGCCAACAATGTATACATAGAAGATGATCATCCAACCACACAGTTGGTTCCCAAAGTTCTTGAGCTATGGATGTAATGCTGGTAGCTAATAACCTTTGAAGGATTTTATTTTATTTGAAATTGCTTGCATTTTGAATCTGTATACAGTTTTTCCAGTTTACGTGCTAGAAGAGATGGCAGTTCATTTGGCAAATACATGTTCTATGCACTTGCTTTCACTTCTGCTAGAAGAAAAATACTCCATGTATATTACAGGTTTCGGGTACTGATGGTTATTTTTTTCAACTTATGTTGTTTTGTTGATGGTAGATACTGGTTTATAAACCCAAAACTTTTCAGAAACATAACCAGTTTTTATAACCTTGTTTTCTCTGATCCTGGATGGAATTTTAGGGAGGAACATTGAAAACAGAGCTCTTCAATACCTTGGTTGAAGAGAATTTCTGGAGTGTGGAGGAACACAGCTCATATCTGCTGTGTCTGGCAGTATCAGGCCCTAGTGCATGTTGAGTTATTGACAGAAAACAGAGTACATCCATGCAGAGGTGTGGAATAACAGGGGCAGTGACTGATTCTTTTAACCTCATGGTTTAAGAATCACATATGCAGTAAGAGAATACTTGAAACCAGATGTTTTTATACAGTGTTAGTATCCCTGCAAAAAAAAAAAAAAAGCAAGGGATCTCTTGTACTTGGAAATATTGCTGGTGTCAAATGGATAGAAGGGAGGAAACTTGAAGCTGTAAGCTGGAAAAAATATTCCCATCTGCCTTTTGTTCCAGATTTAAATGTTCCATCTTCAATTGCATTAGGTGATGTTTTAAATTGTACCATGAGCGCATCATTTATTTATATCTTGTCTTTGTGTTAAAAAACAGAGTATGAATCAGAGAATTTAATGTATGGATTTAACAGACAGGATGTACTTTTTCTGTTCTTGGCTTATGTTTCTTAGTGCTATCTGAATCTGGGAGTGTTGATTGACAGCTGGCTGAGTATCAGCCAGTAGTGTGCACACGTGGCCATAAAGGCCAGCAGCATCCTGGCTTGTATCAGGAATAGTGTGGCCAGCAGGACCAGAGAAGTGATCATGCCACTATGCTCCACACTGGTGAGGCCCCACCTTGAATCCTATGTTCAGTTTTGGGCCCCTCATCATAAGAAGAACATTGAGGTGCTGGAGGCTGAGGGAGATCTTATCGCTGTCCACAACTACATGAAAGGAGGTTGTAGCACGGAGGGTGTTGGTCTCGTCTCTCAAGTAGCAAGTGATAGGATGAGTGGAAGTAGCCTCAAGTTGTGCCAGGTTTAAATTGAATATTAGGAAAAAATTCTTCAAAGAAAGGGTTGTCAGGCATTGGAACAGGCTGCCCAGGGAGGTGGTTGAGTCACCATCCCTGGAAGTGTTTAAAAGGCATTTAGACAGTGTTCTTAGGGACATGGTTTAGTACCAGAGTTAGGTCAGGTTATGTTTGGACTTAATGATCCTGAGGGTCTCTTCCAACCGAAATGATTCCATGATTATTGGCACTATTGCCTGCCTCATAGTGAATAGTTAATTTCCAGCTCATCAACACACACTGAAGTGGGAATATATTTAATTTCTAACATTTTATCTGATCTGTTTGGCGTTTCAAAGCATTAGCACTGTTCTCTCCCAAAGATCGCTAACTACTGACACATCCACAGTTTGTACTGTTTTTTTTTTCCCCCGTGTTAAAAGCAAGGTAAATTTTTAGCAACTGTTTTTTCTCATGCTAATGGTGAATGTCTTCTTCCTTGCAGTAAAGCTGTGATGGATCTGTTGGTTGATTTATGCAGCCAGTATCGCTTAAATCCATCCCAACACAGTCTTGAACTGAAGTCTTCAGGAACCCAACAGCCTCTGAGTTACAAGCCAAACACTTTAATAGGAGCACTGGACGTACAGACAGTACTTCTGAAAGAGAAGGTTCCCGAAGAGAAGATAAAGCGACCTCTGCCAAGGGCCCCTGAGGTTGGTACTCTGTAGGGCTAAAATGATGCCGTGAAGCATCATTGTGTTCCTGTGATTTCAAGCAGTTCTTCCAACCTTTGCATCTTGAAACCAGATGAGAAAGGCTTGAGATTGACTATAACCTGCTTTACTAGCTTAACTGATTTGCGTGCAGACTGGCAGGTGCCGGTCTGGACTCCAGCATTTAGATAAAATGTTATGTTTGCATGTGGTTGGATAGATGGAAATCTGATCTTATAAAGAAGTTGAAGGCCAAGGTGACAGAAATTTGCTGTAGTGCCTGAAATTAGGGTCATGGGATTGTGTGGAGGTAGGTAGGGTTTTGGTGGTATTTAGTTTACCATCTTTATTGAAGATATGGGAGAAGACTGATAGTTAATAATAGTGTTTCACAGTATTGACAAGATTCAGAAGTAACCATTTTCCAAATACGTTTACTAGGGGTTTTTTTAATCACTATGGCTAATTATACTGTCACGCCTTTCAGATTGATACTTCTAAACATTCACAAATCACATCTGCTTCTGACTCCTTGTCCATATTTGCATGTTCTTGTAAATATCTCCTTAGTGACAAGGGAATTCTGAGGTTTTTAATAATATTTTTTTTTAATAATATTTTTTGCAATAGTATGCATGTTGGGTAAGTTTACCTGGGAGGAGTATAGACGATATAGCAGTCCCCAGTGTCTTTCTCATTGTAAGAGAGACTAGCTATCATGGAGTGATGGCTGAGAGTTTGTGTTTGCTTTTTGCAGAAATCTGTGAGGCTGGTTGTGAACTACCTGAAAACGCAGAAAGCTGTGGTTCGAGTTAGTCCAGAGGTGCCTCTCCACAGCATTATCCCAGCTATTTGTGAGAAGTGTGAAGTCAGTCAAGAGCACATTGTTCTTCTGCGAGATGGCATCACTGGGGAGGAGCTGGAGCTTACCAAGTCCTTGGAGGAGCTGGGGATCAAGGAGCTGTATGCGTGGGACAGAAAAAGAGGTGAGCTGAGACTGAAGGCGGTCGCTGCACGGTTAGATTACATGCCAACAAAGTTACGGGCAGCTTAAAAGCACTTGTGCTCTCGTTCCTTTGGGGCCCAGCTGGAAAAGCAGAGTGACATCTCAGACTGCCGAGCAGTGCGGGTTTGTTCAGAGAGCTGTGCCCAGAGCGGCAGCCAGGACAGCAGCATGCCCAGCCGTCCCTGGCCGCTCTTGGGCACCGTGCCAGGCTGGGCTGGCTCCTGGGGGGTCACAGGCTGGCCTGGGGCAAGGCCAAAGGAGGAGCTTTGCTACCTCCTGGAGCTGCTGTCAGTACAGGTGTGTGTAACACGGGGGCCTCATCAGAGCAGAGCCTGTCACACACCTGTGCTGTGGTTTGGAGAGGAAGAAAGAAGACATGCCATAGACATGGCAGCTGCGAAAGCAGAGAGGCAGAGGCGACAGACCGAGGCTTGTGCGAAACAAACTGTGGATAGGTTCAGAGGCAGTCCCTCCAAAGAGAGAAGTTATTGATGGTTTAGTGGAGAGCAGCAAAGAGGTATTGGTATTTAAAATTTTGTTCTTTTATTTATTCACTTTGTGTTCTCATAGACGATATTGTAAGTGGCAGCTTCTTGGGCTTAAGTTTTTTCCAGCCTGATTGTGTATTCAAATAGCATAATTATGCGATGTGCTTTAAAGTACCTACCTTAAAAATACACATTGACAAGTGCTACTTCTTTCAGGTCAGAAAGCGATATTCATTAAAATTGTCTCCTACAGTTTGTCTCAATCGGTATCACTTCTAGCACGGTAATTTTCCTTTATATTGTTTAGATAACGTCAGTCTTGTAGGCACTGAGCAGGAGGCTTATTTTTTATTTATATAGTTATTTATTTATGTTGACATTCTGTCTCTTCTTTCAAACTGCTTTGGTAAGTGACAGTTCTACCTCTGTGTGAGTCAAATTTCAATGAGTTTAGACTTTTAAGTAAACTAAATATCTCCTTTTCCTTTGAATTGTTATGATGCTCAAAAAAGTGGCTGACAACATGTCATAATTCAATTGCATGTTTGGTTTTTTGAGACATGTTTACAGTAATTAAGTCAACCATTTTGGAGCAACATATTGAACATGCAGAGTATTCAACAGGATTCATTTGGCATACTTCAGGGACAACTTATAGACCAATTAGCCTAAATCTTACTTAAAGTATTTTCCTTTAAAATGAAAGTGATGGTGTATATACTGGTGCAGTGTTCATCCTTGAATCTGGTTGTAGCCTGGGGAGTCAAAACCAAGACTTTACTTCACGGCTGGGTTTATAGCAGCAAGTTATATAACACTTCATAATGTGCTGCTCTCTGCATTCTGAATTTTTCTTTATATTTTATTCTTTTTTAACCTTTTAGTGTGTCTTTCATTATGATAAAATCCCCATGATCCTGAGTGTACTTCAGACTTCTCTGCCTTCCTCTTACTCTCCACCATGGTGTCTGATGAGAAAACCAGTAAATACACATGCAGTTTACAAAAGTTTTCCTTTGTTCCAGCAAATTCTTTCTTCCTGTGTTCTCATTTGTAATCTCCAAGAGGAATAATCCCATTGGTTTCAGTAGCAGTTGGTCTATGAATTGTGCATTGAGTAGATGTCCAGTCTGTTTTAGTTATCAGAACAGATGGATTTTTAAAACACATTCTCACTAATGAGTAAGGCATCATAGGTGCTGACAGCGTGGGCTGTGCTTGTAAGAGCAGGTTCTAGAAAAACTTTGTGCTCCTCATTCTCTCCTTACATGAAACAGAAATACCAAGTGCTGAAGGACTATTAAAAGGCAAGCTCTGCTGCCACCTGCTTGCTTAATTTGATTTAGCGGTTGAAGCAGCTTCATGAGTGAATCAGGAATTAATACAAAGACAGCTCAACTGCTTCTAGTAGCAGCTCTGCATATCTGTTGTTGGTCAATATTTTTTTTTTCCGTGATGCTTAGGAAAACTTGGAGTAATCAATGGATATTGTAACTTACGAGGCAACATTAGAACTTTAATATGTCTTCTCTTGTCCTTTCATTGCCTGCCTTCTCCAGTTCCTCCATCAAAAACTCAGTCTGAACCTTCTCTGAACTATAGAGGTACTGTACAACACTACTGAGGGAAAACTTTCCCATCACACTATGTTTAATGTGGGTTTGGTAGATGGATCTTTAAGAATGTCGTGTAAAATGCTGTAGAGAAACTAGCTATCTGTGTTGTCTTTTGCAAAGTGTTGCTAGCATGTCTGTGCTTTTGGTTGGAATAAACACGTCTGTGCATACTGCTTCTTCAGTAATTGCCATTGAAATGCCAGTAATTAACAAATCCTGTCATTTTGCTGTTCTGTAGAATGGTGTGTTTCTAACAATATTCCAAGCTTTTTCAGGTTACCTAAAGCATGATTAGTTGAATTTCAGAAATACTAACATTTCAGTGGTCTCTTGGGTTCACAATTTATTTAAGTAGCAAAGACAGAATATTTTGAGATCTATGAGATCTTCCACCGATTCCAGTTTACATTCAACAAAGCATTTTAATATCAAACCTATCCAGACATGTTGGGTAACTCTGGATAGATGCTGACTTCTGAATTGCTGTGACAGGTGGGGTTTGATTAGACTACATTGGTGCTTCTGCTTCTAGTTAAACAGAAAATGTGTATATTCAGGATATCCTTTTCTCCCACTGAGTGTGTTATGATACATTTCTTAAATTAATTATCCTCAGGAAAGGTATGGTTCATTTCTAATGGGCTTTGCTTCTTTGCATTACTAGTAAACACAACATAACCAAAATGAAACTGTGGATAACTTCTTTAAATTTTGAGGGAGGAAGGAAGGTCCACCTCTGGTATCTGACAGCCATTTGAACAAATCTTATCCAAGAGGCAATAAGCCATGAGCTTCACTAATGCCAGCACTTTTTCCCCTAATCCTCTGTCATTACTTGCTGTGACTTCCTCTCATACAGAGTGTAATACTAGAGAGAATACCTACTGTATTTATTTAAGAAAAAATATTACAGCTCTATAAAGATTCCTTGGTTTTTTGAGATGATATGCTGCATTTAAAATTGCAATTTATTGGTGTTATACAATGTTTAGTGGTAATGCTGATGATCAGCTGTCACTGAAGTACCTTATCCCAGCCTTTCATTGTCATAGTTGAAGACTATGTGGGGAAGGGAATCATGATCCACATTTCATTCTAGCCCAGAACAGAAAAACAGCAGTTTCTGATGAATGAGCATGGGCAGCACTTAGTATTTGAGGAAGGTATTAATTTATTACTATGTTTTTTGCAGTGGAGTTGCAGCGTTTCTTGGGGATAGTTTCTCCCTGTTTTCCTCTGGGTTCATCATCTTTTCTACTGTGCCTAGAAATATTGTATGTTCTTAACACCTTCTAACCCCTAACATTGTTGATATGCAAAAGTCATCTGTGTGAACATCACATGCTTTGTGTGAAGTGCAAATCAGTTTACAGAAGTTCTGGCATGAGGGTTTTGTGAAGTAAACATGCGTTTTGTGTCAACAACCAAGTAGTTTTGCACATTATTCTTAATTGTTATTAAACAAATACAGCAAATATTTAAAAGATAAAACATTTTTTGTCTCTACGTTAAACTTTCTTTGTGATAGTGGGATAGTCTGATGTGTTTGGAACCAGGGAGAAATCTTTATAGCATTGTGCAGTGTCTATTAAGAAAGTGGGAGAGCTTTATACTCTTTATATTGAATGTCAAACCAATGGTTGTTCCCTGTAATTCATGACCTTATCATTTTGTTCATCCAGCTTAGCTGATGTGGGAGACATAGGAGGGAGACTGAACCATCTGAGTATTCATACAGTTCCTTAGCTGGTTCAAGGAGGACATGCATGGTTGAGCTCTTACAGCCTGAAATGCCTATATACTTGCCTCTTTTCCCTCCTGAAGTAAAAACACCAAGATGAGAAAAGATGAGCACAACCAGCGGGTTTAAGTTAGTTTCCCTTTTCCAAGGGAAAGGTCTCTTTCCTCTTCATGGGGCTTTATCCAAATACATTGAGAGTCTTTCCATTAACTTCACTGTGTTAAGTCAGACCTGTGAATTGTTAAATCCAGTCACTGTCATCTTTTTTTTAAAAGTTTTTTTTTAGTATTACAGTACTCCACAAGTTTTTAGTGAGATATCTAAGAAGGAGTTCTGAAGACTAAACAACTTGCTCATGTTTTGCCTTTTAATAAGGATTACTAAATTACAATTGAAAATATTGCAGTTTATTAAATTATACTATTTGCCTCCTTTAGATTTTGGAACAAACTCAGAGCAAATAAAAATTCGATGAGAAGTGCAGGATCTGGCAGTTACTTAGATAATTCATTCCATAACATCTCCAGCTCATAAAAAATACACCATTAGTCCATGATGTTTTGAAATACTGATCTTCTGAATCTTTATTTCAGAAATGTAAAAAATATTCCCTTGTAATTGTTTCAGAACCAAGTCGGAAAGTTTCAGTAAGCAATGATGCAATAGAAAAAGAAAAGACAAGACTTCTGGGATTGTTTAAAGCTGATAGAAGAAGCAGCAAGGTAAGTGTTCAGCTGTATGCTATCTTACTAAAGACAGTTGTTTTCTTTCCAGATGTATTATGTCTGTAGGTGGTGGCAGTAGATTGGGGGATTTTGTCCTCTCTTCCAAAGAGTAATCAGCAGGTGCACAAACTATGTTTTATCAGTGCAGCCTGATGGAGATATCAGCTGCTTATTGAATTGAGTCAGGCATGTTAACCAATTACTTTTTTTTTTTTAAATGCTGTGGGTTCAGAAAGTGTTAACAAACACCAGTAGTTTCAACCAACTTCTGTTCATTTTTTAGTAGTACTCAGACCAGAAACTGCATTTATGAAAGAACTTATGTAATACAGAACAATTAAGATATCAAGTAGAAGTATCATCTTAAATCTTCTGTTCATGGGTGATAAACTCTTTTAAAGCATATATATCTTTAGGAATCTCTGTACAGTCATGCTATTGCCATCTCCAGGTGTGTAAAACCAGTTAATCAGGTACAGAAGAAATAATTTGCAGTGCTAAACTGAAGGATCAGTATCTGCTGGGTGCATGTTAGGCATTTTTAACTTTGTTATTAATCTTGAGTTGGAAAATTTTTAAAAGTAATTTCATATAAGATAGTTTTCTTCTGTTGTGTTGCCTTAATGATAAAATTGTCATTCATCACAGAAATTAAATACAGAAAAACTTTCTAACTCTGGAACATAAAAAAAAATACTGCGCTTTGAACTCCATACTTCTTGCATCCTTCGCGACAAATATCGGTGTCAACTGATTTTGACTGTAGGGTATTTAATACTCTAAGATGTCAGAGTAAAAAGGGAATTTTCTTTTGTCTAGTTTAAAAAGCCCTCCAAGACATTTACAATGAAATAATAAAATCTACACCTGGTTAACTAGTACTAAGAAATATATGCTTGCTAATGGACTGGTGTTTCACTTACCCTTCCAGTCTTCTCAGTCATGTTTTTAAAACGATGAAAGCTTTCAAAAATCTTTATTAGTTCTCTACCCTTTTGATTATGATCAAATTTGGAGGGCTTTTGCTGGAGAATAGCTTCCTTTATGGACATTGGGACTTACTGTGTTGATCTGTCGTTGATGTTTAGCTATTCTTAAGGTGTTAGAAAGGACACACGGAGACTGTATTTTATGAGATAGGAAGTCAGTCACTTTCAGAGTGTTTATTCTGGATAAGAAAATATTTCCCATTTAGAAGGGAACAAAAGTGTAACTGGAAAATTATGTGGTATCTGCCTGGAATAGTAGAGTAAACAAGAGAGCTCAGCCGGAGCTCCTGGAGTGCGCTGCAGGGCCTGTAGTTGCTCTGGAAGGACCAAATATGTTCCAGCATACAGTTTCTGCATTATAGTTTGTCCTCTGATTCCACTTTCCTGAACTTCGGCATGAAGTCTGTGCTTTTGGAGTTCTAACTCCTGAAGCAGCTCAGATTTAACTTGTAAAATATTTACGCTCACAACCTTAGAAAAAGTTGCATCCCGATTGTGTGGTTACTGCAGTGAGCTTCTCACACCTGAGTTTGGGATGAGTGTCCCAAGATTGCAAACTCTTTTTTTCTGTTCTCTTCCTCATGCTTGTTAATCAAACACAAAGGAGGTGATACTGCGAGGGTTTTCAAAAAACAAGTTTTGGTAGATGCTAAGGATACTGCGGAGCGCTTATTGACGTGAAAAAGGAACTGTGCAAACGAGTATGAGAAACTGTTTCTAACTCTGAGATAAAGGTGTATGTCTTTTTTGCTGTTGATTCTGACAAGTGAATTTACCTGGTCATTTTTTTTTATTGGACCCTTAAATGACAAATACTCTGCTGGAAAATAAACTAAATCAATCAGTTTAGTACAGCAAAGAAGTCATTGTTGCCTTTCCAGTACAAACATGTAGGAGTTTGAACTCAGATAGATGGAAGAATTACAGAAAACTGAAGAATAGTGCAGCGCAAGGAAGCAAGCAGGTGTTAAATAGCCATAATACATCTGGCTTGGTATTGTGGAAAATTTCTAGCCAAAACAACAGTGAAACTGCTGAACAGATTTAGCAGAATTAGGGCAAATTAATTATTTTAAGAAAGGATTTGGTAGGTTTATGAATGGATTATATGATGGGATGCCCTGTGATTTCAGGGCACTGGAATCAAAGGGCCAGAGTTCCTCAACTCTGCTCTTTACAGTTATGCTTATATTTTTACTCCTCCGCAAGACTTAAGTTGGTTCTGCTTATGTTTTTTTTTTATTTTTTTCCTTGTTTGCATTATAATTAGCATTGATGCTGTGTGTGTATGCACATACATGTGGCCATGCATAGTCTGTATTTTAGTACTGTTAATAGCAAGAGTTGTCCAAAGTCTTGCACAGCAGTAGGACTGCAGAGTTACGGGGGTAAGGCGATTTCTTTTGCAAGGGAAGAAGAGTATTAGTGTGTGCTGCAAACCGTCCTGGATCAGGTGTCACTGCACGCCACAGGCCCACGCTCAGGTTCCCATGCCCACACACGTGCTTTCTTTCTCAGATAGGTCACTGAGAGCAATAATTGTGATATGACAATACACAAGATCTAACTTTTTGAAAAAACTTTCTGCTATATTAAAAACACTGTGACATAGAATGAAAGCAGAGTCCTGTTCTCGTGGCTGATACAAATTTGTTGAAGGTATTTCTTTGGTTAACCTTGTGCTGGCAGGCTTAATGCCAGATCAGGTATCATCTTGTTCTCTCCATTCTAATTTTGTGCTGGATCAGTTACCCTCTGTTCTCCTGCAGCTGACATAAAAAAAACCATAAAGATGGTGTGAACTCCTTATCTTTTTGATGTGAAATGAGTGATGTGCATGAGGCTAAATCCAGATCAAATTGGCACTGCTAAGCAATCCGGTAGAGCAGAGATCCTGTGCAGATAATCTTTGGAACGTGGGCTTAGGTAGGGTATGTGCTACTGCACAGAAACAGTCCCGTCATTGACAAGTGACAGGGAAGAAGTTCTCTGCTTGTTCCTCTGTGTCTGCATATAGCAGAGATTTGCAGTCTGGTCCCTGGTGCTACAGGAGTTGCTTACTACCTGTTTAACTCCTTGCCCAGGAATTGTTCTGTTTCTTTATATTCTTGTTATTAAACCTTTCTGCTAATGGATTTCTTAGAGCCTTGCCTACATCAGTGAAATTTTGTAGAGTCATGGAATTGTTTCGGTTGGAAAAGATCTTTAAGATCAAGTCTGACCATTAACCTAACACTGCCACCTCCCCCTCTAAACTACATCCCTAAGAACCTCATCTACATGAAACATTTCATGTGTTAATCCCATGCTTGAAGACCATATTCTTCAACACACAGCTGTCAGGAGAAAATACTTGGAAATACAACAAATATAAAAAGATAACTCAGTAGCTAGCAAATAATACAAGATCACAGTTATAATTGAAGTATACTCCTGTACTATTTCAACCTAGAATACTGAAGCCTAAAACAATTCCCACATTTTATCACTGACAGAAAACTGCAATACACACTTCAGAGTTTCTCAGCAGTCAGGTCCAGCGCTATTGAGACAGTTTGTCTTGGTTCTTTGGTGAGGTTTGATGCTTTGCTTGGGCATGTTTTTGCTGTTTTCTTTCCTTTGCTGCTGCAGTGTAGGATACTTGTTTGTGTTGCAGACAGAAGAACACTTGAGGATGAACAGAGATTGGGGTGAGGAGGATGTTTTTAGTTCTGCATCTACAAGTGAAGGAAGCTTGGATGTAAGTACTAACATGGCTTGTAGATGCTGCTTCGTTCCTGTTAGATCCTGCAGTTTCAGTAACCAGAAACCTCTGCTATTCCTGATGCTTAGCGAAGTAGAAGTAGAAATAGCTTCCTTCTTAGCAGACTTAGTTACATGAGTGCCCAGTTTGTATATCTTGATGAAGTTAAAATACAATATGCTGTCTTCAAATAAAATTTGCTAGCTTCACTAGAAATAAAGTTTCTTTTGAAGTTAAATTCTAAGCAGTTTTGAGAAAAAAAAGCAGTTTAACCAAGGACATAGGTGTTGTAACTGTAAAAAAGTGACAGTACTGCATGGTGCGAGGATATGTTTGTCTTATCAGTGACATTTAAAGGGGGCATTTTTTGTTATAAAACCACGCCTCTCATTTTTATCCCTTCACACGTCTTCTGCAGCATGGTGGCATTCCATTCATTTCATAAGTAGCTTTGAGGGTGGGGACCACTTTGTTTTAAACACTGGAAATAGCAGAAGGGATTTTTATTAAGTACTTTAGTAGGTTTTGGGGTACTAAAATCTCATCAACCACATTTCTAAATGTTTTTAAGTGCCTGACAGGTTACTAAATTTTGAGGATTTAGGAATTTAATTAGGAAGTGTGAACCCTACATATTTTTGTTAGGCAGTTCCAGTGGATTAGGGATCATTATAAGTGGCGTGTCTTTTTGTTGCTTTTTTAAATTGCTTGTTTTTTTGTTACCATATTTTCAAAACCTGGAGAAGACTCTGATGACATGATAGAAGCCTGAAATGTGAAGTTCAGCTCTGAACCCCCCTTTCACAAACAAATATTTAGAAAAGGAATGTTGATCCACAAACTGTACAGCTCAGTAGCCACAGAGAAGGGTGACAGAAAATTGTGGAAAAAACTGAGGATCGAGAGAACAAATCCCAGATAAAAGGGATAATACAGAAGAAGTCAAAAAGGGGAAATAGATGGAGAAGTGATTGTGAGGTTAAAAAAACCCTGACTCTACAAATCTTTGAAGACTTCTTAATGGAAGGGTACCGAAATGGGAAAGCTGCTTCTGATACCAAAAATTTGGATAACGCTATAAAGATGAATGTCTTAGTGAGAGAGCTCCACTAGCAGTGGGTGACATGGGTAATTGAAATATACTAGGTAAAAATATAGAAAAACCATCACAAGCTCTGCTAAAATAAATTAATCTTCTGTTTTATGTTCATTGTCATTATGAATTAATCTCAATATCTTGATACCCAAATACTAGAAGAGGAAGAGGAAGAAGAGGAGTGATTCCAAGTGAGGATATGAAGGTGGTTCAAATAACTCTGAATGGTCTTTCACGCTAGTGTGTGGTGCTTTCCTCAGAAAGGGAGAAACACTTAATCTTCAAGAACAATGTAGCCATTCTTCAGTGTTTGTCTTTCACTTCTGGCTTGACACTCATATTTATATGAGCACTCATACTGCCAAGACAGAAGCACGTACTTAAATGAATGTATTGACATAGTTCCATTGAATTGGAAACTATTCTGTTAAAGCTTGCAGAAGATGTATAAAATAAGTCTAACACATCCACTCAGCAGTACAGAAGGTCCATCCTTTGAAAACACTAGATGGGCTTCAAGGAAAAAGTCAACAATTGTGATGTCTTAGGTGAAAAATTCCAGAGTACTTTAAATTTGGCATAACTAGTTGTCTTAGATAACTTGTATTAACTTAATGAAAACAACAGTGACAGCACTTTATAATTTAAAAAGTTCAGCTTGGTTCCTTATGGGCTAGACTTTGAGACTCTCAATCATTCTGAGTAATTCTTTATTCCATTTGCTCAAAATTTTTCCTCAGAGTTTTACTTCGGTGGAGCTGAGTATCCTTATTCAAAATACATGGTATCTTACATAACTATATATACAAAATACACATTTAGAGCTCATTATATAGAAGTTTCACTGAGCTAAGATAGGGCTTTTGGCAAAATGTCACCCAGTAAAAGCTTCCTGTTTTGCGGTTTCCTCAGGTCTACTTTATGTTACTGTTTTGAGTCATCTGAAAGTATTTTGCATGTGCTGTGCAGTAGTCAAAGCCAAAACTGCAGATTTATTTCTGAAAGGAAAATAGTTCGCCATTGCCTTCAGCATAGTGCCAGGAGGTGCGTTGACTGGATCAGGAAAATATTTCTTGCTTAGAAAGAAATAGGCAACTCATGAGGTACAACTGAGATAAGGGTATGCTTAATTTAAATCCTTTTCTCTATTATGCGGTGTTGAAGTGCACTGAATTGTAGAAAAAACAATAATTCTATTCTCGGTATTGATTTATTTTAAAAAAAAGTCAAAACCAAAACCAAACTGTGTAATATGAAGGAATGGAATAAATGTGTGAGAAAGAACAGATCCCTAGTATTTATTTAAGCACAAATTAGATTCGCTTTTTAACCACCAAACCATTCTAAGTGTCATATTTATCTAATTATTATTGGAATTATTAATGCCTCTAAAAATACTTTGGATTGTTGATGACGAAGCAGATTTTCAAAGTCAAGATGGGAAAGTCAACACTTACGCTTGAGGTGAAAGGACATTTGTTCACAGTATCAGCAAAAATAAAGGTGGAAAAAGAAGAACGTGTTAAAACCTGAGAGAGTATAAAAATGCAAGAAAGGAATTTGCCATGACAATCCTCAGACTGCAGCAGTTCATTATACCACATCAGTAAAGGATCTGAAATCTAATGGTGTATTGTAAATTAAGAAGAAATCTTTGCCCTTAATCTGCTCCAGTTTTGTGCTAAGCAGATGAGCTTTGTATCCGGGTTGATTTTTCACAACCCAAATGCTATTGAAATACACTGGTGTATAAGTACAACATACAAATAAAGCAGTTGGAAGTTGCAGCACAGTTAACAAATTCTGCTTTTTCTATGCCAAAGGCAGACAGAGCTGGAACTTAGAACTGCTGGGGGAAAAAAAGGAGTTTAAGTCATCTCTGCCACTTGGTGTCACTGTCCTCAAATAAACAGTTGATCATGATGAAACCCGATATTTGCAATGCAGTGCTAAAATTAGCTGGTTTTATTTTTGGGGCCTTCGTGTTTTCATAAATCAAAAGCAAAAAAACACATCCCAAGTGCTGAACGAGGTGGAGCTCTGATGTGGAATTTGTTTATGTAATAAATCAGCTTTGGAAAAAATATTTAGAAGTACAGCCAGGGACACTTATCAGAGGATTTGAAGCTTCAGCACAAAGTCTTATCACACAAGGTTTCTCTAGTTCAAGCAGGGCTTCAGCAGAGCAGTGTTAGAGCAGTTTCATTGGGACCATATTTAAAAAATCGTGTCTTCAGTGTATGTCTGAATATGTGTTACTCAAACAGTATGAATGAACCTAAATGAAACAGATAGTCCAGTAGTTCCCTACCTGATGAATGTGTCATAGCTATTATTATATATGTTCTTGGACAAAATTATCAGGGAAAAAACAATTTCATTTTGAATTCCAAACATTTCTCAGATACATTTAGGATATGTGTATGGGTGTTTTTAATTTCATAGTGTCTGTATAATTGCAAGATCAGGTTCCAGAAGAAAATTACGGAACTTAAGTTTGAAAAAAGTCATCAAGACTTCTTGTGCATTAGTAACCTTGGCAGTCACTTCTTAAATGACGAGAACAGTTATTTTCCCTATAAAGGCTTAAAAACTATATATCATTTACCTTTTCAGGGCTTTGTTTGCTGTTAATGTACTCCAACTTTTATACCCTCATTGATGGCAGGAGTTACATCGTTCATGATATGCTTCTGCAGTTTAGAAATGGTTTGAAAGAATGATCAAGTAGAGTGATGTAGAAGTGATTGGAAATGTGATTTCTCTTAAACCATGTCAGGTCCCAGGTCATCAGTTAATACCATCTGCTGTCAAGGATTTCACCACACGTGGCCAGGTACTGTTTAGGGAATTAGGCATGTCATCTAAATGAAAGTTAACAGCCATCTACTTTTAATGTTCCCTTGTGTGAGATAATCACATTCACTTAAAATTTCTGTTTTCATGCTCTTGCTCCTTGGTCTCCGGGCAGTGCTTAGGATGACGGTGATTACGTGTGTTTATTTGTACTACCAGAGTCAAATCCTGGGATAGTTCTGTTGCATTTTATGCAGTTAGAGCTATCTGTGTACACTGTCAAAGGCATAGCTTGTGATGTGGCCTTGAAACAATTTTGCTTAGTGTGGTTTTGTTTGCAAAACAGAAAACTCAATAAACTGAGTATAGAGAGTTGTCTAAATACTATGGCAGATTGGTCTGTTCTCCCCGGTCTTATGTTACAGGGTGACTGTAAACCAGTAGTTAGATGCCACAGGATGACACTAGGGAAGATACAATACAGTTGTAAATGTTTTCATTTGTGCCAGTGTTTACATGATTAGAAGAAGAATAGATTTATTGAATACCAGATATCTCTGGATGAGGTTCACCATCACAGTCGGGTTAAATTTATTTTGATCTCCTGTGGTACTCTCAGAAAAATAAGTATTCTTGTTAACTTCCCTTGGTAAGAAAAAAGGTTTGCCAGAGACAAATGGCTCATGACTGGAATTCAGAGAATTCCAATAAGTATCAAAGATGACAGTGATCAGCTTGCTTTCTCCATGTCTGTTGAGGGCAGGATAAGAAGTCATGTGCTTTAGATATAGCAATGAACATTTAACTTAGAGCAGTCAAACTCATTCACTGGGTGCACACCAGCCTTGCAGTTGCCTTCAAAGGGCTGAATGTAATTTTATGACAGTATAAACGTATCTACTCCTACCTTTATACAGTCCTAAATCTGGCGCCCGGTGAAAATGAGTTTGACATCTCGGACTTCACGGACATTTCACAAGGGAGCAGGTTATTAAAGAGACTGTGAAATCCCTATCATCACCTAATTTGTAAAACTTCAAAAAAAGTTTAGAGGATGAGCTACACATACTTGATTCTGTCTTTGAGCAGAGGGATATATTAGGTAGACCGTGGAGGTGCCTTTCAGACAGATTATACATACCTAAGAGATGCAGCTGTACCCACCTCCTTTTGTGGTGTGCACTCACAGGTTATTAACTGTCTTTGTTCATGTGAATCATAGATACTTTTACGTAATATAATATCTTCAGATTTTTCTTAGAGTATGTGGTAGCAGAAGGCAAGTGCTTGAAACGGTGGCAGCCTTCCACCAGATTTCAAGTTCTTACTCCAAATCATGGTGTTACTAGTCCTCTTCAAAGAAAAGGTCCTTGGAGTTAGTGTAAAGAAAAAAATTAAAATCTCAGAACCAGCTGAACTACTCTGGCTCAAAAAAAAAAAAGAGAGAGAGAGAGGAAAAATAGCCTGAGGCAGACACCTGGAATGGAAGGTCTCAGCATCTATGGTTAAAGCATGGTGAAGTTACAAGCTATTAAAAACAGTATCTGGTGAAGAGACGTGTCAGCTGACCCCTGTTCTCTCTGTGCTGCTTGGCTTGTGCTACCGCAGGATTGCCAGCTTCATGCATTCAAAAATCACTTGTCAGCTCTTGCCCTCACCACACAAAAGTGGCTTGAGATCATGAGATATGAAAACAAATCATTAAGGATGGACTTCCCTCCATTTGGCTTCTGAGCATTAGGTTTGTAGGGACCACATTTCTAAGCTTTTTTTTTTTTTTCCACAACCATGAAGGTTTTATTAAAAACAAAAGTATATCATGTCATCATTGGTTGCCAGAATCTGCATCTTTACATAAAACTGTATGATTCAGAGTAAAATCATTGCAATACATTACGTTCATTCAAGTTGTTGCTTTTAAAAAGACAACTCGGAAACTTCAGTTCCTGCAGTGTTTTTTTCCAGAACATTTTGAAGGAAATATTCTCAAGAAATGTTCTGAGATGAACAGAGAGACATGGAGCAAGTAGGATTGAAAGGACTTGAGTATGGCCATATCTACAAAAGGAACTGGGCACAACTATGCCTGTTTTAAATCCCTGGCAATGCAGGTTTCTGGTGGACACTCCATCTGAGCATCCCAGAGTCAGATTTCGCAGGTTTTGAAGCCACTGAACTCTGCACAGCAGAGGTTGCACGTTAAACTCTGCCCATCCTCTGTGCCTGCTACCTGTCTCTTGTCAAGATTGAAACCTTGCGTCAGCTGCTAGATTTAGGGATTTAAAACTTTTACTCTAAAAGCTTTCTACCTAGCAATGTTAGCCAAAATGTGAGAGCTAAGTTCAGTTCTCTTCCCTGCCTTCAGAGATACCAGCCAATCTTCTATCTCTCTCAGGACCATTATTGAGAGAATTATTTCCTCCTTTGCAGAGAAAACCAAAATACTTGTTGGGCTGGAGACTGCCTGGAACAAAGCTGTGAGGTATTCTTGATGTGGGAAGCACCCTTTTGTGAAAATACCCAAACACTCAGTGACTCAGAGAAGGAGCAAGAGCAAGCTTAACTATTCAGACCAGTAACGAAATAACTTAAGTGCGGTGGTAGCTCTGGCTTCCAGAGCCAGCGCCAGAGATGTTTTTCTCTGTTTTATGCTAATCAGATGTTAGATCCAGCAAATAACTAGTTGCTGAAACTACAGCTGGAAGAGCCCAAATGCTTGTTGCTCCTTTCCCAGATGAGTGCCCCAACCTCAGTCTCTTTCTAGCTAAACTCACGTTCATATCCTTGAACAGAGAATAATCTCACTCTGCTCACAAGATGGGGGAGTTTGTTTTTTCTCAACTAGAAGAAGGTTTCGAATCTGGATTTACTGTAGTCTTATTGAATCACTGAACTTGGGGGGAGAACAAGGCGGGAGAGAAATGCCGAATCTGCCTCTTCTAGCAGTCACGTTTTTTGTGGAGCCCGGTTTCTTAGTTGTGCTTTAAGTGAGCCTGTTGAATCAAGCCCTTTGGCTGATGAAGATGGAGAGATCTGCCAGTTTATGGATTCTGATGGGGTTTAGGCAGGACTAACTTAAAACTGAAGCATAGTTTCTCAGCAGTTTTCATGCTCAGCTCTCCCAGAAGCAGAATTCAGGCACCAAAATGAGAGTAAGCACATCAAAAAGGTGTGTGTCAGGCATATTGAAGGGAAAGCACAAAGCAGCTGAGTTAGGGAGGCCCAGCCTAACAGGGGCACAGTTAAGTTAGGCTGGTGTGAGGGAATTCAGCTTTCAGACGTGGGCTGCATGACATGGTTCTCTATGCTGTGGATGTACCCAGTCGGTCTGGCGTAAATTGGCTCAGATATCTCCCTCGGATGTTTAATTAAGACCTGGTGACACACCCTTAACCACCCAAATCCTTTTATGTCTGATTCATCTTCTGTTACTGATTTCACTGAAAAGTTCTGAAGTTAACTCACTGGAAAAAATAGAATAAAGCGGCAGCTAATAAGACCAATGGCTTTTAATTTGCATTAATAAAAGGACATTAAAAAAAAACTCAAAGACAAACTTAAATTCCATTTGAGATTTTTCTAGTGACATTTCAACCACTCAAGCTTTACTTCTTTGGTATTTAATATTACCAGAGCCCCTTAATAGGGTATAATAGCCTTGTAATTCATGTTCGGTCATAATTTATTCAGCATGTTGTTCCTGGTATAACTGGCAAGCATACAGTGATGTGGAAAATACCACCTTTAAAGAAAAGTTTATCCCAGGATCAGGCTTTTCTGTAGTTGGATAAGCAGAGATGTAGTTCCTTAAAAAAGTCTGTCACCTATTTCTGTGAACATAAAATGTTTTTTGTGTTTAAATTTGGGGTGGTCTGGGAATGAGTCAGGGAATTAATTAATTCCACTGCAAAGTACATTTCTGTTTGATTCAATGATGGATATCGAAAATATTTCTTGTAATGCTTTCCAAATTTAGCTACTGTAATGAAAGGATTAGTGTGTATTTATTGACTCCATATTTCTAATATGCAATAGAAAATTTTTTTCAGACAGTAACACCGGTTTTTGTAGTGGCATAATCTGAATCTCATGTGACCGTAGATTTAGTACATTAGTCTAAAATGTTCTATTAGCATATGTAGATTTTAGATACAGTGAAGATTTTCAACACTGGCTAAGGTATAATTTCTTTTCTTTTGCAAACAATTTCTGAGGCATGAGCGCTAATAGGATTTGATTCATTTCCAGCTTCTTCTGTGGACAGTGAAGACTCAATTTCATTAAAAGTAGTGGCAAACAATAACATTTCTTTTAATTAGATGATCTCATGATTTCCACACGTATTTGTTCTATGTATTATTGTTCGCTGGCAAAACTGAGCTGCTTGGTAGCATGTGAAACCTTATGTCTCAATAACATCTTACAGTAGGTGAGGGAGGATTTGCAAAACAGCATTTGCTGACAGGACACAATGCATTTTACTTTGATGGAGTTTTCCTAAGTGAACTCTATGGATTAGTTCTCTCATGCAAAGTCAAGCCTACATGAGGCTTAGCAGGCCCTACAGGTCTCCTTTTAACTCCAAAAGGAGTTCTGTGTGTGAAGCAAAGACTGTATGGCACTCAGTACTGTGTGTGCCACTTAATTGTTCACTACAAAATGACAGCTTCTTATGCCTATAGTCTCTGTAGCTGTTTCGCATTATTTCTTCTTTTTTTTAATAAACAACTGTTAAGTTAGGTTTTATTGATCTTATGTGCAGCTCCAATACTGATATCCTCTTTTGAGATTAGCAGAAATTATTACAAATAATTTCAGGCACTACTTTTATTCTGCAGTGTTTAATATTTCATTTGAATTCTCAACAGCACTTTGGGATGTGAGCTGGAGAGAGGAAAGAGTGTGACAAATAACGGTCAATCTTAGAGACTTTCACAACAGCATGAAGTAATAGCACCTTCAGGGAGATCCGATTTCTTGAGTTATTTTTTTAGATCATTTACACTTTTGAGCAGAGCTCAAAATACTCGGGGAAACTAAGGAAAATATGGTCAGCTGCAAGGCCAGAAGAGAAAGCAGATCAAGGCAAATAGCAAGACATAGCCCCATAGAGTTCTTAAATAGGTGAGTAGCTGTAGGAGCTGGACCTATTGACTTTTTCAGTGTCATACCAAGCACCTGTCTAAGTGTTTTGCTGGATCAGTACCTTGGTGACCTGATGAAAGAGCCATAAGCGACCAATGTCTAGGATGTGAGCTGTGTAGGCAGCTTCTCAAGTTTACTGACACAGAGAGATGGAGAGATTACCGGTAGATTTATAATTGTTAGTGTTTAGTTCCCCCCACACCTCCCTCCTTGATTATAACTTTTTCTTCTTTCCATCCCAGGAAATGCTCAGGTACACATCTTGATTTTGATCTCTCCCAGTTCAACACAGAGATGGTCTGATTTCATTGACTCTAAATGGAGCTTGTTCTGATTTACAGTTGTTTGCATAGGACGAGAGTCAGGCCAGTAAAGTGCACTGTGGAGGTTTGCCTACTAAAAATCTAATGGCAGTGGATTTGACAGAGGGAGGAAGGGAAGAAGAAATATTTAGGACTATTTATTAATCAAGAATTCCAGCAGTGAGGCTTTTCTTGCCTTGATTCTGGCAAATGTACAGTTGAGAGATACTGTGCAGAGACCATTTCTGCACAAACAGAGAAAGCTCTTCAAATGTAAACATTTGGGCAGCTGGCCTGGGAGATTAGTGCAGCAGCGGTGGGAGGGGGGTAATAGTGGATAGTGTGGCTGTTTTAAATTAACAAACGTTAAACAAGATCCTTCTAGTTTAAGGGTTACAGATCAGAAAGACAATATCAACTAAAACCACTTGCAATTCTACAAGTCAAGGTCATTAACTACTATTTAATTAAAAGCCACTTGCCTTTCCAAAGTTGTGACACCTTCTTCCTCCTCACAAAATAAAGGAGAAAAAAAGATTTTTGCAGGAAAATATTCTATGCAACCTGTTTGCATTAAGAAAAAACCAAGAAAACAAAAACAAACAAGCAACAGCAACACAACAAAAACCAACAAAACAAAACCCAAAACAAACATAAAAACCCCACACTTTATCCTCTACCTATAGAAAGGCAGCACTTTGAGATTTCTTGATGTTCTTCCTGTGGATTGTGAACTGTCTTTAATATATTGTTCTACTTTTAATTTCCTGTGGCTGAATATCATGTCAAAAGAAAGCATAGTGCTCAGGGTGAAAGTAGTGTGGGGTCTGTTAGCTTTGTAGATGTGTATTCATGTACTGTTTAACATCATTTTGGGGGCTACATTTTGTTTTTTTAAACCCCTGCCAAATAGTTACACAATTAGTCTGTACATCAGGATATCTGATCATGCATTGGGTTTTTTGGATTTTGGTTTTTAACTTGCATTTTAATCACGCTTTTAAAAGTACTCCTTGTCTCTTGGTTGTGACCCGATTCACATGTGTCTTGTGGGAGGTGCTTTATGTTTTTCATTTCTTTAGCTGTAGAGACTAAACTATGGGTATCTGGAGCCAAACTTTGTGTTTAAAAAATCAGAGCTATGCTTTCTCTTCTGGCGTTGTTATGATTTTTATTGAGTTTGAAAGTGTACTGAAAAAGATTTCCTGGAGAAATGACAGCAGCAGCATAGTTTAGAGCATTACTGTCTCCTGGCATCATAAAGTTCGAGTGACCATCAAAGACTTGATGTAAAACTCGCTAGAGCCAATGGAAAAATTCCTGCTGGTTTCAACAGACTTTGGACTATGTCCTTGATGAGTCGTTAGCCATTATCTATGCTAGGCCATTTTGAAATCATCTTTGAAAATATAAGACCTTCATTCCTTCTTGTGGGGCGGTTGACACAGATAAACCCATTGAAGTTGCTTAATTGATGGAGCATTTTCTCACTGGGGAAGGAGAAAACCCCAGAGTAAACAGGTTAAGTCTTGTAGAAGATGAATTGCAAACAGAGGCGAAGAAAAGGAGTGGCTTTCACAGACCAATAATTTGTTGCAAAAGCAGTTTTTTCTTTGTTATATGAAGTGTATACCCAAAGAAGAAAGCAAAATTCTCAGCATTGCTTGCCCAGTTTAAGATGTATTGTGGAAGTGAAAGTCCAGCTGTAGGTCTATGTTGTATCTATTTCCGTGGTTTTTAACTTCAGTGTCTGTTAAATTTGGGACTGAAATTGAAAAGTTTCGGCCCCAGCTTCTCAGTGGGGACTGCGCTCCAGTGGGCTGGAATACTCCACTCAGTGGGAGTAAATAGACAGGAGAGCTGTGACTTCTTAGTATTTCACACTAAATTCACAAAGGAAGCAGGGCTATACACAGTGGGAAAAACTGTTTCTGAGGAATGAAACATTCACAAATCAGGCTCTGGTGTTCTAAGGATATAGTGCTGAATTTTTAGACTTGGAGAAAATTATTTGGCTATAGTATACTGCAATATGGAGTATATATAAAAGTGGGAAAAGGCTGAAATAGCTTGGACTTCAGCACAGCAGTACTTCCAGTTGCTTTGCAGTAGTAACCACTTCACTTTTATTTAGAAAGTGAGCTGGTTTAGTTGAAGTCAAAGGATAATAATGAGTGCTCACAATAGGGAAAAAATAAAAGGCCATGGATGTTTGAAGTAATATTTGAATATAATTCTCAGACAATTCGGAGAGGGGTATGTGTCTTTATTCTTAACCTGTTCTTCTGTACCCAGTTATTGAACTGTGATTTTTGCCAGTGTGTTCGGGATATTGATTATTCTCCAAAGAGGACAGCCTTGGAGAATCCTCCAAGATGGAGAAGCAGCTTGGATATGAATTTCAGCTTCTTGCAAGACTGAGATCCTGAAATGAATTTGCTTGTGACTTGTGTTGAGTATAAGCATATATATTTTCTACCCAAATTGTTCATCTCCTTTAATGGGACAAGCTTAATTTCTGTAGTTATTGATCTGTAGGTGTTCTGAAACAGAAGATGGCTGCGTATGAAACCTGGATGTGCTCTATCCATTGTCCAGCAGGAGAGGGTTGCCTTTTGGTTTTGTCTTCTGCAGCAAGCTGTCAAACCTCCTTAAAGGACTGGTCTGCTTCAGTGCTGTGACTTGCTGCTGGAAATTCTCAGCATAGAAGCTGCAGATACAGTTTGGGGACTTGCTTAAGTGTACATACACACACGCACAAACATGCACGTAGACGTCTGAAAGGGCTAATGGAAGTAATACATTTTGTATATGTATACGTACCTGGGTTGGTATGTAGATACACGTATGTACACACACAGAGGACATGTACACCCACCCACCCACACACATGTGCATCCAAACATCTCAAAGAACTAATTGAAACAGTAAAATTTCTGGCTGTTGACTTCTGATTCATGTTGCTAGAATCCTCTTAGTGAAACTGTAATTAGGATTTGTGTTAAGATTTGCGCTAGTTTCAGAGTTCAGAAGCTGATTTGTTCTTTTAATTTAAGCTTTAAAAACCTCAGAGGTTGCATTGTTTTACAGGAATATTTTTGGCAGTTTTATCATTAAAAAGTGTAAAACTTACTTTCTGAAAATTTGCTTTGACAGTTGGATGAACTTACTTGTCTCCTAGCTAAACACCTACATTTACCGTAGACTTCAAAGGGAAGAGTAGCTGCACAACTTCCTGTTAAATTAACAAAGTATTTGTGTGGGAATTGGGTTTATAGGGACTGGAGCTAGAACTCAGTTCCCAGAGCTTGAATAAATCAGAGCAACTCCTTTGAATTTAGAGAAGTTCTGCAGTTCTTGGTGAAAATTTGCTTTTGAATTTCGATATTGGTTTTTTCCATTTATCAACAGCTATAATAAGTAGAGATTTTGAGAGGCCAAAAGTCATATGTATCAGAGTGTCAGCAGACACTGAAAGATAATGAGAATTGATCGTTAGTGTTTCTTGTCTCTGGAAAACTTGCGTAAGGACAACAGTGTCATTAAAATGGCGAAAAAACACTTTTAAATTTAACTGGAATAAAAATACTTTCAGTAAAAACCGGAAATTATTTCCTCAAAACCAAACAAATACACACCCAAAAAACGCATGCCAGGAACTATTCCATTCATAATTCTGGTCCCCATAAAAATTTGCTATGCAGACATTAGAGCACATATTTTTTAAATGGTATGTTTTATGTGAAGTTTCCATCTCCTACTCCAGTATAAATTGGCATATCTACAATGAAAATATATTGAAGATGATCAACACTAGGGGTTTGATAGTTCCTATATGCTGAAAGAATTTATTGCAGCAGAAGTTCTTCTCAGTAGTTTTTCAAAATATTTTCAATTTTGGAAGGTCATATATCGCAAGTATAACAACTGCCAACTTCAATGGACCAAATACATTGGCTGATTGGTTTAAAAGGCTTAGTAAACCTAGAGAAACGAAACTCTTATTGCAATGATGAATTTGTTTAACTCAAGACCTCTGATCCTTTTTGTGGTTATTTATGATTGATGAATGCTTAACACCAGTGGAAATTATGAAAATGTCTTTTTTGCTCTTGTTGGTCTTTGACCTTTTGAACTGGAAGCCTGTTGCCAGACCATTAATGAAGACAGATTTTGATTTTTGGCTTGGTTATTCAACACTATTCGATTGAGCTAATCTCTTTTCACACAGTGCAAAATTGTAAGTGAAAGGAGAAACCAGCCTTTTCTGACCTACAAAAATTTGGCTTTTTCTATCCTCATTCTTTCAAGATTGCTCTCACTACATCTACAAGTGGCCTTTGAAGGCCAAGTGGACATGGCCTCTTCTCAAATGTTCTTTCCTTATTTTCCTTCTGGCTTGATATTTTTCTGTCTTTCTACACTGCAACTGAATTCAATTTTGGAGTCCATGTGAATTTTCCCCTGTAATTCTTTCTTCTTCAGATTTCTTTAAAATGCATTTTTCCATTAGAGTCTGTCATTGACTTTTAGACCTCTTGTGGCAGATTTGAAGATGTTTCTTAGGTTATTTTGTTCCATTTTGCCTCATTTCATGGTCTTGTATTCATTAAATCCCTGCTACAGAAATATTTATTACACATTCACAAATCTTTGTATTATTAATCCCCTTTCTTTTTAGTACTGAATCTTTACCAGTTTGAGTTCTGTTCATGTAATTTTCTCCCGCTGTCTTCATGTCAACAAGTAAGCATTAAATCACCATCTTTCTTGGTTAACATGTGACCAGTCATTAAATGTTCTTGCAGAATATGGTTTCTGTTCTGCACAGTCTGCTTGGTTTATTGTTCCCTCCCCAGGATATGAGCCAGTGCTCTATCATTGCATTTGCTGAAGTCATCTGCTTTTGCTTTGCTCCTCTTCTTTTCCAGACTTGTGTCTTTGAATTTCTGCAAGGACTCTCTGGTCAAATCTGGTGAACTTACTCACTTCGTTTTTCCCCATAATGGCTGTGGTTTTGTTTCGTTCCTCGCTTCTTCCTATGTTCTTTCCTACTTCTTTCTCTGTTTTTGTATCACTCGGACAAATGTCCAAAAGAGACTTGTAATTTCTACGTTTTGTCCCATTTCCTTTTATAATTCACCAAACTCCCTGTCGTGGTTGAGACGGACAAATGACATAGACCAAGTTCTTCCAGGATAAAAGTAGTAGATGCCATTTATTGACACAAGTGCATTTTTATACAGTTTTACCAATTCATGTGTCTCTTCACTATTGGTTACAAGTTACAGCAGTAACATCTCATTGGCTATTTTTGCTATCATCAACGTTACTCTTCTACTCCCTTCTCTCTCACGGATACATCCTTAACATCTCCGGATACTCCTTTACCCCCATCTCTCTCATGGGTAGGCCTTAATATCTTCAAGGCTAATTTCTGTTCCCATGCCCTCCACCAGGGAATCCAAGGACCCACTGTAGTCCCACAACTCCCTGCATGTCTGTCGTTACAAGCCCATCTTCTGTCCCCATTTTATGAGACTTTTCATATCAAATCTTTATATATTTGCTGTTCTGGTGGTGGTTGGTTGGGGTTTTTTTTTGGTCTGGCATAATATGTGACAAAAGTTTTTCTTTGTTATCCATCACACTATCAAGTCATTTAATGCTTATTCAACATATATGCACATAGCTATCAAAAAATTACAAGTAACATGAATAGCCAAGTTTGCTGACTGCCTATTTTTTATTAGCCATTCCCTTCTGGGAATATTTTGAATTTAATCTTTCTCCCCATATTGACTTTGCATATTTGTATTTCTGACAGTTATGAAAAGTCTGTTTTCAAAATATGGTCTTTTGTTGTTTTTTTCTAGACTGATACGTTTTGACAGTGCACTGTGACAAAAAGGCTTGTACTTGTGGAAGATAAGTTTTTAGCTGTTTAACCAGAAAGATGTAAATCAACCCTCAGGGGGTGCATTTTTTGTACAAACTGATTCTGGTATTTTCCCAAAACTATATTTTTTTTTAAAAAAAAAAAAAGGAAACCAGCATTCTAGCAAATGAGACTCAAAGTTGTCCACACACTTCTGAAAGTCAAGATAAATCATTTTACAGTTGTATGAAATGCAAACAAACATTATTCTAAGGATCTGCCAGCATCCCAGATTATCACCCATGGTTCAGCTTAACTTTGGAATTAATTTCAGATTGTATCTGCAGCCTGCACTCCTACCTCCCACCCAAGTGATGGACCCACCCAAGTTTCTATTAAAATACCGAGTAGCATAGAAAATAGCCAATGCAGAAATGTTTTCTATGCTATGTTAATGATGGTTCTGTCTCACGAGGGTTTACATATCCATAATAAAACTAAGGACATTTACACGTTAGTAGTATTCAAACCTCATCTGTCACCCAGAAAGTTAAAACAAACAAAAAAGCCCAAACCAACCAACCAACCAAAACCAAACCACCACCACAAGCACCCTGAAAAACAAACAAACAACAGAAACCCCCAACAATAACAACAAAAACCAACACGTGCTTTGTGTGCTGTCCTTCAGCCTGATGGTATCAGTTGCATAGCACAAAGGCATGAAGCAGGTTGACATGTTCTGGAAGCTTGTGCATATATACCTATGATTTCTCTTGTCATGTGTCTGTCACCTTAGTGTGGCATTTTAAGGGACTGGACATGCATGGATGTTTTAAAAGTCATGGTGATTTTAGTATATCCATGTACAGAAATATCTGTAATACACACATGCTGAAGCTTATGGCTATTTCATGGATGTAATTGGATTTATACCAATGTTGAAATATATTCTAATAATTTTATGTTTCGCAGCTTTTTAGCCATATTTCTGCAAAGTGAGAATCTGCTGGAAAGCAGAATATTAAGTGGAGAATATATCAGTTTGTATAGTTATGAGCTGAAGTTTGGTTTCCTTGAACATATATCTACTTGCTTTGCTGGTCACATTTGTTTAGAAAAAGAAGGTTTAGCAACCTGAGTTTCTTTTATTTGTGGCTAAATAGCTTTAGATTTCAACAAAACAATTTGTCATCCTTCATAGGACACACAGTGTCATAAATTAAACAAATCATGCATTAGAAAGATTTGTAGCAAATCTATTTTCCCTGCATTGAGTTGAGGCTGACTTGTTAGTGCTAACAGCTTTGAATCAAAGGAAATACATTTATCTTCTTTCACAAGTTCCTCAACAAGGTCCACAGGATACGTGCTTGTTGGTTTCTACAATGACTTCAGTGTCCAGGTTGACAGGAGAGGAGACAAATGATTTATGTGAGCCTTCTAAACACTGATTTATACATTTCAGTCTTCTCATTAGCACCAGGCAGCTGCCTGCTCCCAACTCCTGAGTTGTTCAGACAGGGCCCTGCCTGCTTTCCCTCTGTCCCACCATTCAGAAAAGCTGTTGTCTGCCCTGTCCTGTCGAGAGGTTATTTTTGCTCATTCTTTTGGGATTCTACTTTTTTTAAAAAGCAATAGATTTATTTGAAACACACTATGATTTAAACAGAAGAGATGATACAAGCACGCAAATTTAAATCAAGTTAGCTCGTCTTCCCTTTTCTATGTGTATTACTGTGATGGAAAAAAATCATTGCATGCATTTCCCTTGATAGTACAACTGTCTTCTTCATTCTACCAGGGAGACTTCCTCAGGTTGACATGGATGTTGTTGGGTAGCAGTAGCAGACAAAGATTTTGTTAAGCAGTAAGAGTAGTGTGACTTGAGAAGATCTGAAGAGTGAAACACAAAACTGGGAGAAATTATTTAGAGGAAACACACTGAATTTTAAATCACCAGAGGTGACTCAAAAGATTCTATTCTCAAAGCATTGAGGAATTACATCTATTATAAAATCTCAAAGAAGTAGGAATGATTTGACAATCTCTGAGTTGCTTGCATATTGAATATACATTATTGAACTCATCGATCTGTATTCCACTGCTTTATATGTGGCATGGTAGTTTATTTGCTTTTGGAGAACTCAGGTGAAATTTGTGTTGTCAGGCTGAGTGAATACTGAGGGAGGTGGTTGTAGTAGGTGATATCAACATTAGCAGTTAGGCTTGGTTTTACTGCATCAGATTCTTTATATTTTCAAGAATTTACAGACATGTTTGTGTTTAGCTGGACTTCATGTATTCCCAATCCATGTTTTCCAACCTACTAATAATTTGAATGAAAAGTTTATATTCCTAAACATTAAAGTAAAATATTTGTTCCTAAAAAAAAGTAATCAACTTATTTGTGATTTTTGCCATATCCATTCAGGTGCAAAGTGAACAGAAATCACTTGGAGCTGGAAACCAAGGTGGTGCTCCAAGCTGTAGAAACATAGAGATTCTTTACATCACATGGCCTTACCTGAGGGGAGGACAAGAAGTAATCAGATAAACTTATAGGAAGGGAAATTTAAGGTACAAGGAAGAAAATTCTGATGATAAGGATAGTTAAGTAAAAAAATAATGTAATTATGGACAGTGGGGACCTGTGTTATAAGAAAGTTTTAGTAACCTCTGCAGGGACACATCGGTCATGCTGTTTCAGTGCTGGGAGATAAAGCAGATGCCTTTGTGAAGGAGATGACCTCCTTGTACCTGGCACTGCTAGGATTTGTGATCAACAAACTTTGTGCTAAAACGAGAGGAGCATGGTTGGCCGTGATGAGGGGGAACTGGCAGGGGCACAGCAGAGGAGCATTCTCAGGCATTTCTAATTCTGTTTGTGTGAGTTCTGGCTTCCACCAAATGGGGCTTGACCACAAAATGTGGAATTCCTAGCTAGATACTAAAATAGACTCATACAAGCACAAGAACACTGTAGTTTTACAGACTTCAAAGTATAACTCAAAACTTTTACAGTAAAACCTCGAAAGCCTACTCACCAGACATATAAAAATGACGTGGTACTGCCTGTACAGTAACTGTTGCGGAACTTAGGTAACTGCTTCTCTTTTAATATTGTGATGGATGACCAGATCATTTCCTACCAATAGCAAAATGCAATGAGATAATAAAGCAACATAAAGTGCATTAAAAATATGTTTAATTTTTAGTTCAGAGTAGGAAAAGTTTGTGGGGTTTTTTGTTTGTTTTCTTTGTCATATCTGACTGCAAACTGAATGCAAGTACTAGAATCACAAGGAGCTTTGAGGAGTACAAAATACAAACTGCATTTCAGTGTGGCTGGTTAGAAAGGAAAATCTGAAACAGTTTTGTTGTTGTTGTTGGGTTTGTTTGTTGGTTTGTTTTTTGTTTGTTTATTTTTAAACTATCTCTCCAAGTAATATCACGACCGCAGTATTACACGTTGGTTTTGAAACAGGAGCTTGGATTAATTCAGTTCTGGTGTTGTCGCATTTAGTGCTGGTATAAGGAATTTCAGTATCATGTGAAGGAAAGCAGCCTCCAACCTGTCTGGCATTTTAAATGGCCAAGTGTAATCAGTTAAGGTGTCATTCAGCAGATCAATAAAAGTACGCATTAATGGAGTTTAAATGTCCAACAGGCATAAATATTCTTGCTGTCACTGAGTAGATGGATTTGTCTGCCTGCTCTAAATCTCACCTTTCATATTTACCCACAGTACACTTGCAAAAAAAAAAAAAAAATTTCCTTTATTCTTATTTCTGTCTCTGTTTTGGAAAAAAAATAAAAACTCTTTTTGCTTATGCATCTGGTATTTTGGGTGCTTAAAAACAGCTCAATTGATTACTTTTGATTTAAAAACTTCTCAGAAGGAAATTGCATAACAAGACTAGGAGCTCAAATATGTGAGTTTTGGCAAAGAGCTGCGGAAGAAAGGCCTGGCTGGAGCAGCCTCGCAGGAAAGGAACTTGACATTTTGAAAAATTTTTATTGACCGGTGTGGACAGGGAACGGGAAGTCAAATCACTCTCACAGGCAAACGGCAGTCTCTTCCTTGCTGACCTTTAAATGCCACTTAGTGTCACCAGAAAACCAAGGAAATGCTAATAACAGGGCTTTGAGTAAGAGGGTTGTATATGAAGGATACCTTTTGAAAACAAACATAAGCTGACTTCCATTTTTATACGTATCTGTTTTTGTAAAACTGAATGTTCACAGTGGTACAGTTACATTTTAATAGATTAATCTTACATTATTTTATTAATATTAACATTAAAATTTTCAGAAGTATCCCTAAGATATCAGAGCTTCTGTTCATCCTTAAAAAGGGATAGTTTGCGAAAGACGTTTCATAATTGCACTCTAGATTTATGACCTTGAAACGCAGAGCAGTCTTTACTTTAGGCTCTTAATCTAGCTTGTATTGACCTCAGCAGGCTGTGGGCTTTGGGAGTCTTGGAGAAAACTGACTTCTCAATCTCTTTTGTAAAGGGGACTGGAATGCCCAAGTTGCCAGGTTACTCAGAGTATTCACACTTCTGTGTTTTTAACAGCCCCTCTGCCCTTCCAAAAAATCTTTGAAAGCTACATTTCAACTAGAAGGACTAGTAGGAAAGATGTCCTAAAATTAAACTGCTTAACCTGAAAGAAACCATCTTGTATGTTAGAAAAAAAATGAGTTATTTAGATTTTGAAGTTCAATGAGAGGGAAAAAACTACCTGGCAAGTATAACATAAAACAATGGATCCGTGAAATCAGATGGCATCAGATGTAGATATGGAGGTGCTTCAGCTCTTTCTTGTCTCCTTCCGACTTCTACTTCATGGAATTGAATTGGGCTTTAGGCCATGGTTGTGGCTCAGTACACGTTCAAGACCTGTGCTCGACTAGAGCCTAACTTGCCTGCCGACCTATGTTGGATTATCTGTAATTGTGTTGGGTTTGTTTTGTCTTAATTTAGGGAAGGAAAAAAAAAAGGAAACTTTTATGTTGCTAGATTGCGCTACTTAATTATTGTTTGGACTGCTAGCAAAGTTCTTTTAACACTAGTGGTCCGTCAAAGACTATATTTTTACAAGTTGGGAGACATTTGTAAAAGTTCTTTATTTGAGTCATTGCCATTAATTTTCTTTTTCTGATACGATTTTTTTTTCCTTTTTTGCCTTTCTTTTTTCCCCAAAAAACAAAACATACGGATTGTAGGAACTTCTTTTGCTTGGCTTTCCTCTCACTTACACTGCTGTAATTTGAGTAATTCCACTGAAATTGGTCCACTGATAAATTAAAACAACAAGAAATGAGAGGTGGTTTGGGTAAATGACATGTACATATCAGGTCCCTGCAAGTTCGCTTAATTAATGTTGTATGCTCTTAATAGTTGCCTTGCTAACCTGCCTGAAAACCAAACCTCCCAAATCCACTGATTTGGAAAGAAGCTGCACTGAATCTAACACAACATAAAATATAAAAGCTGGGTAAGGTGTTGTATCTGTAGACCTGGTTTACAAAAAAAGACGAATCAGACTGAAAATACTTGTGTCAGTGGTTTGTGTCCAAAGTTGGTTTTGGTTTTGTTTTGTTTGTTTTGGGGGTTTTTGTTTGTTTTTTTGTTTGTTTGTTTGTTTTTCTATTAAAGCTAATGAAAAGGACTGCACACAAGGAGATCTTGAAGGTCTGCCCCCAGTTAGACAGAGCTCAAAGAGTTCAAAGCTGCTGTGAACCCATTTTCCTCATTCTATTCCCCTGGAATAGAGTTTTTATTTTATGGGAAGAGTCTTAACATGAGCATTCTTGAACTGCTCATTCAGTAAATAATAGGCTTGATATAAAAGTTGGACTTGGAAAAGAAAGCATTGATGAATTTCCAAGGTGTTTTTTTTTCCTTTCATTAAAGTCTTTTTATTATAAACTATTTATAGTGTCATGTAAGTATTACGTTTTTTTTCTGTATCTTCTGTTAGAAAATCCAAACTTTAAAAAAAAATAGCTGCTTTAAAATGTTTAGTTGTTCATCATTGTATTCCTTCATAGTGGTCTGAAAAGGATTCTATAGCTCTTCAGCCGCAAGACCTGGAGGTAGAATTGAATAGGAGATTAATTTAAAATCCGATATATCTTGTTTTCTTACTGGTACCCTGTAATTTGTACTTCTGGGAGGGAAGTTTTAGGGGGTTTTTATTGTTCATATATATCTCCTAATCTCTTAACAAAGTTTCTCAACCTTTTTGTCCAGCAGAGAAAATCAAAGAATTAAAACAGTCAAAAAAGCATAACTCTACAGTATGCTTTAAAATTGTTTTGTTTAGTCATTTTATAAGTGTGTGAAAAGAGGAGACAACTTTATATTCCACCCTGTGAATGCTGTCATTTCTTTAGGAGTAAACAAACTGTATTTGGTAGGACCAGGTACATTATGCACAGAGAGTGACTTAAACCTTCAGGTTACAGATGAGATCATTTTATTTTCCACTGCCCAAACTATAGGGCCAGGAATAGAGTATATTTCTTTATGAGATTAGACCTAATATTTTAAATCCCACCTTCCATTTGGAGCTTTTTTCTTTATTTGCTACAAAGGTGAAGAAGCTGTTACTGCTCTTGAGTTCAGAGAACTGTTACACTCCTAACGAAATCCAGATGTCCACTTGAGTCTTGAGGCAGCCATATGTTTGAGGCAAAACATTTTCCAGCACTTTCCAGAGTGGACAGTTTAGGTTCGAAAAACTTTATTTAGAAAATGGTGGGATTTATGATGTCTTTTAATTTCCTGAGCCTATGTATTCTGTGGTCTTGGGCAAAATTCCTACTTGAGAGCTTTATGTCCTCAATGGGTGAGCTCAGAAGTGTTGTAGCATGTTCTGTTGTGATAAGAGCTGCCTTATCAGCCACGGTCATCACCCTGTCCTCCCAGAATAAGTATCCTGCTCCGACTCACGGTGGATTGGTATCAGTGATGGTTTCACAGAAGATGTTTCGTAGCAGAAGCGACTGTCTCATAACTTAATTAAAAAGTAAAATCTTCAATTTACTATAGAAGCTTCTCTTAATTAAAAAGAGCAAAAGATGACTCACAGGTTTTGAGGGAAGAGGTTTTGCAAGATCTTTATTAGCAGATTCAAAAATTAATTATGTTGAATTTTAAGTGTCAAAACTAAATTTAAAATGCACGGTTTCAAGCAATCGTGTTTCCCAGTCTTTCGTATTTGTAGAGTTACTGCTGTATGACAGCATGTATTTCTGTTTGTGTATTAAAACAAAAATGTATTAAAGCCTTGATCTGAAATCATTGAAACTTTTTCCATTGATTTCATTAAGTTTTCAATGAAAACCAAAGTAATTTTTAACATCAAGGAATTACCGAAATAAAACTTTCTGCTTTTCCTTTCATCTGGGCCTGCTGAAATCCAGAGTGGTACCTTTCCGTAGGACTTCTTTTGACCAGGTTAAATGGTTGTTCTCAGTAGACTGTGAATGATTATGCTTGTTTGTGCATGTCAATTGGAAATAGTTTGATGGTTACAGAGCTTCTCTTCAATAATCTGTAGAGAAGACTTAGGTACATCAGACTAATAATGAAATAGACAAGCCTGGGACATGGGCAGCATGTGATTAATGCAGTGTTGTCATTTAAGAGTAGATCTTGCTTTCAGAAATGTGTATTGTGATTTAAATACAGGTGCAAATGGATTTGGATAACAGCAATTATGTGTCTTGTTGAAGCTTATACTTTAAATAGCAAACAGCAATAGCGTTCCCATCAATAGTACTGTTAAACTGCAGCAGGTGCACATCGTGCCTCCTGACTTATTAATATTGCCTGTAAGCTTTGTTCCAGTTGACCTTTAGAAGTTTCCAAAAGTTACAAGTTTGCAATTCACCAAGTTTGGCAGAGGAACATACATGATTATTTATGTCATTGTTTAAATAGTAACCAGATGCGTCTTGTTTTTCTTCGTTCTTTCCCATTGTTTTTAAAAAGTTATGTTAATTCAAGATGTTAATCCTTTTGCAGGGTTTTTCCACAGCACCAAATTCCCCTTCGGTGAATTCTCGTTCTGGTAGCCTGGGTCCATCCCTGTCCCTTGGTAACATCTCAGGAATGACGGCAAATCCAGAAGTGAAAAAGCGCAGAGCGCCTCCTCCACCAGTGGCGACACCTGCGTTGCAGAACATGGAGACGAGTAGTGGACAGGACAAGACAGCAGCGCAGGTAACAGTGATACCACAGAATGGGCTTCTTTGCTTGGTGTGCTGACTGCCGTCAATTCAGTCATCAGAGCTGAAGCCATTAACTACAACTCACCAGAACTATTGATCTTACAAATTAAAATTATCAAAAGTCTTGGAGTTTTGTACATATTTACTGAGATTTATTTGAGACTGCCTCAGGCTTTCTTCTGTGTCAAAAATCTTCCTAAATCAGAAAAGTGTCATGAAGCATTACGCTAAAAGAAGGAGGATGAAGAAAAAGTCAGAAAAGCTGGGAATTCTATATGGTAACTAGGTATCCTTATTGGCCAGGACAGTCCTGGAAAACGGGTGACAGTTGTAATGACTGACAAAAATCTTTAGCCTGCTCTTTTGCTGAGACACTTGTCAGACTTGCCTGCATCCCTATTTTCCAGTGCTACCATGAGATACCATTGCTCTGCTTTCACAATTGAGCCATGTGACCTTTTAAAGCACTGCTCTGGTTTTCCTTTAAAAAAGGTCACCATTCTGCAATAAAGTTATTGAGAATTAAACAGAAATGGGGGCAAAGCTTTCTGAGGACCCAACCCTTCGAAAATAATAGAGTTAAGGGAAAAGGAAATCGTTCTTGTTTTTATAATGACATTCAGGTAGGCGTTTTACTAAACATGTGCAAGTGCATTAAGACTTCTGTTCCCTCATCAACAAAAGGCATTACTATAAAAGTCAGTGTGTAAAGCTATATATGGATGCTAAATAAGAATTCAAGGAACCAATACTTTAAAGGTTGTGTAACGTGCATTGAGTCGATCTGCTCCTCTACAGCAGACTGGTCTTTGGAAAGTGAGTTGTATTAGTGCAAAACGGAGTCATGACTCTTTGAGTTCAGGGTAGCCAAGGAGGACTCTAGTGCCCAGTCTTGCTCCCTGTCACTCTTTTGTTTATCTGCGTTAAGACATAACATTAAGTGCCTTCTCCAGTGAAGCACCGTGTAAGCAAAGTTGATGCATACTTTGGGAAAGGATTGTGGAACCTTGTTTTCCCATTCTTAGTATATCTAAAAATGTGATTGCTGGAACATAACGATGTTTCATCCTTCAAAATTGAAGTAGGATGCCTTTGAAATAGCACTCAACTACGGACACAGCTGAAGAGAAAAGAAGGTTTTCTTGCAACATCTGGTGCACTTTCTTTTTTAAAATTTCTTTTTAAAATTCCTACTGTAAATATTTTGATGAGATTTCTTGTGTCCCCCAGAGTTAAATATTTAATCTGTTTAAGGTAAATCTTTTAATACAGAAATACTATGGCATTATAACTCTTAAATTTATGCAGGTATAGTAATCACAGAGTATATTATTCTTCCATTCTCTTAGGCTTATCTCCATGCAGTGTGGCATTGAGATTTTAAATTGTGTTGCACAAAAGCTCTGAAAATCTAAACTCTCATTAAACATGTTAACATTTCTATTTTCAGCATTGTTGCAAATAGATTGAAGTGCTGGCTTTCTGAAGCCATTGGGAGAAAAGTATTTATTTTATTTATCGCAAGTAGCATACATTACAGTGTCAACTTTAGATTCTCTTAGTCTAAAGAAAAAGCTACTCTGAAGAAAGGCAAGAGATGAAGGTTGTATCAGAGGATTTTCCATGACTAAGTTAATCTGGGGCAACAGAAATGTCTTGTGTAGCTGACAAAGCCACTGAAGAGCACAGGATATTATGAGCACAGTTGCATAGGTCAAAGTATTAAGCAGTTCTGATGTGCCTCTGAAGCTTCCAGGCTGGAAGTTGCTCACAAGGCTGCCCTGGAGTTTAAACAAGAGTGTGTGGAGCACAGCTGAAATGAAGCACAAGTTCCATGAAGCGATCAAAAACCAAGAGAAGAGATTAATTATTCAGCATTATGTGGCAAGGCAGCAACAGGGTTATTGTTTATGAGAAAACCCAAACAGTTCTATTTTATCTACGTGCAGACTATCCAGTTTGCTGTGAAAATAGAGTAAAAAATCTCAGGGTGTAAGTTTATTTCTTTAGTTTATGGGAAAGAATTAGCACTGATATTTTTTTTCAGGGAAGGACGTCAATTCCTTATTAATGGACTTCCTTCCATAAGAAGATAAGATGTTTGTTTAGAAGACTTTATTTATGTGCAACTGTTACTAACAGGAAGATCCTGCAAAAGGGGAACATGTTTATTTCCACTGAAGCTAGCACATTAATAGAAAATGAAGAAGGTGGTGTTCTGAACTTTCAGAAGGTTTTTTCTTTTTAAATTGGGTGGTTCCATAAGGTTCTTCAGGAAAGTGAATACTGTAGCTACTATGCAGACCTGTAGTTTGACTTTCCAACCCAATAAGCCTGTTATTTTTAACCCATTGTTACACTCCAGGGCATTCAAATTTCTTTACAGCACAGGTGATTCTTTAGAAATATATGTCCCATCTCCCTGCCTAGTGGTTCCAATCAGAAATTTCCATGTGCACAAAAACTGGGGTGTTTTAATTTGTGTGTTAGATTTAGATTTTCTCTACTCGCTTTTCATGATAGGTGGATTACTGCAATATAATTTTACCATATTGCAGCTTTTGTTTCTGTGGGTCTTATGGTAATTTACCTCTTGAAGGTAAGGCCCCTGCAGTAACTTTAATTACATTTAGTGCAGTATCATTAGTTTTCCATGTCTATTTAAAGGTACTGTTCCTTTTGTAACTGTTTTAAATCTTCTCTAGAAACTTTTCGTTTCTCTTCAGAGCACAATCGAGCAATGTTTCTGAGTGCACTGAACATGCACTAAATAGTTTGCAAAGGAATGCAGACTCAAAGAAAGGAGTCCATAGGTCTCTTCCCTGGAGACTGCCTCTCTGTTTTTTTTCTAAACATCTCCCAAGTGATGTTATTTCAAATAATGAAAAGTCACTTGAAAAAAATAATCTTCAAAAGACCAGGATATGGTAGCATTTGTAGTGTGAAATCCAGCAGGTTGAATGCTTTGGAAATAAGGACATCCTCTCCTTTCTTAGGTTGCAACATGAAGCCCACACCATCCAGAGAGTAGAGCAGAACAGTGTAGGGGGTGGACAACAACTGCACTCCCTTTACAAACAGTCTCTGTTCTCTGTCACAGCACTTTAGATGATGTGCTAGCAGAATTTGGGGCCGCCTTACGGTAGGCATAGTGTAAACTTAGTCCCCATCTCAAAAAACATGCACTATATAGACAAAATACACAAGAAAAAACCTGTGTGAGTGTGCCATTGTAGGCAGAGAACAGAGAGAAAAGCCGCACATGAAGTCTGACAGAATTAAACACATCTTCTCAGAGGGTTATTCAGTGACCTCTCTTTAAAAGAAAAAGAACTGTGTTTGGGTCATTTCTTGGAAGAACTGTAGAATTGAGTATTTGAGTCTTTTGGAGGTCAGGAGTGTTGTGTCATGGCAAATTAGTTCATGGGAATATTATTTTTTTAGCATGTATGGGGAAGTACAGAAATTGGAATTAGGAGAGATTATACAGAAGACTTCAGGGACATTCTGTAAGACCCTTTTCTATGAAATGGAGTAGTTTATTTGGAATAAAATCATGGGACTTTTTGGAGACAACGTCAGAATTAGAAGAGGGCTCTTCAGTGCCTTCATCTCTATAGTAGCTCTGATGTCAACTGCAGAACCAAGAAATGCAACTTGTAGATTGTGATAAAGCAGCAATACGCTATTTCAGGTGCTGTGATTTTCAGAACAGAAGCACTTTCATGTAATATATAGATGTGACAAGAGGCATTTGGGATTTGTTATTAGCCAGTCAAATTCCTATACTAATAGAAGAATAAGGTGATATAACAGATACAATATTCTAACATTTATTTTATAGATTTTAATCTTAGTTGTCATATGGCAAGACAGTGGGTTTAAATAAAAATTGTATCAGTGCTTTTGGTGCAGGTTGGGGAACTGGCCTCACACTTTAGAAGGCTCCATTATAAACCAAAACAATTCTCAGGTTTATTTCCCTCTTTATATAGTTTCCTGGAGGTTGCTGTTGACAAACTAGCATATGTGATGTCCAGTGGGTTTTACCCTGCATTTTCCATTCCTCTCCATTTGGATCTCAAACTTGGGTTGCTGAGGACAGTTGTTGATGCCCAGTTCATGGTCAAAGCTGCACCTTTAGAGCAGGCAGCTTGCCATCAGCTTTATCAAGGCTGATGTTTTCTCACCAAGAATAACTTATTCATTGGAGAGGTTTACTCACATGAATAAAAAGGAATATTCCAGCCAAAGAGAGTCACAGGCTTACCTAGATCATTGCTGACAGGTGTCTTTCTCCCTACCTCAGTTTAATTATGACCTATTTTATGCCTAAAAGCCAAGTTCAGCTTTTAAGAGAATCATTTTAAAATGAGCAAACATAAATTAGACTTTCATAACTTTCCTGGAGAAAATAATGTACTGACACTAAAAATTTGCCAGATTTCTTGCTTATATAGAGAAGATACCTTCAGTATTTGCTGTATGTTTTATTAAATGGAAGGAAATAAAAAATGTGGAAATGCAGAGATGTTTCTTTTGCCATCTTGGTTGTTGATTTGTAGTAGGGTATTTCTCCTTCCTTCCTTCCTTCTTTCCTTCCTTCCTTCCTTCCTTCCTTCCTTCCTTCTTCTCTTTCTCTCTCTCTTTCTCTCTCTTTCTCTCTCTCTCTTTCTCTCTCTTTCTCTCTCTCTCTTTCTCTCTCTTTCTCTCTCTCTCTTTCTCTCTCTCTCTTTCTCTCTCTCTCTTTCTCTCTCTCTTTCTCTCTCTCTTTCCTTCTTTCCTTCTTTCTTTCTCTCCTTTTCGAGTGTGCCTGTGGTCCTGTTGGAGATAGCAGTCTCCTGCGACATATGTTCCCCCGTTCTAGTACATATTGCACTTGAAAGAGTTATGATTCTGCTGGCCATCATTAATAGGTGCTCCGTGGAGCTCACGGAACACTGTATTAGGCATTTAAATTCATTTTCATGCGTTTGGTAGGGATGCCTTTCTCACAGCAGAATTTGTTTGTATTACAGTACTGTTCACTGTCCTTTTATATAGAAACCAATATGAACAGAATACACCGGTAATTAAAAGCTTAGGTCCCTTCTGGTTGATGGAGCATATTAAGATTATGTCAAAAGGAGGAAATACTCCAGCAAAATGTCCTGCTGAAAGCTATTGAATTTGTGCCCATCTGCAGGCAACCCTGAAATACTTTAAATGACATTGCAAATGAGCACAGTGTATGTTGAAAACATACCTGGAATTCTTTCTGTGAGCAAGAACAACAGAATAATGTTCAAATACGAAAAATAAAGGACAGGCAGTGAAGGAAATGTATGAATAAGATTATATTGAATAATAACTAACGTACTACATTTGTTCCAAGTGTTATTAAACCACGTATTCACCCAAATTTCCAGAATCAGTCCCTGAATTTGCAGTTCTCACATTTCCCATGTGTATGGGTGTATATTACAGGCATGGACTTGGATGCCACTTGAAAATGTGACTCATTATCTCCCTTAGAAATAAAATGTATTTTAAAACAGTAGCCAAGATTTTTAGAAGTTGTTAGCTCAGCTGTCTGTAATTAGGAAGCTGAGTTTGTAGCTTGACGTTTTCTGAACTTTTAAGATGTCAGAATCTACGTCTGGTTGCTCAGCAACTCAATATCTGGCCACTGTGATTTTAATACCATATTATTCTTCACTGTGCCACCTTCTGTTGCAAAAGGACTTTAAACTGAGATTGTTCATATATAAATGTGAGCAAAGCAAGCATTTCTTCCACTGATGTCCCCTGAGCATAGCGATTTTTTTGCATAGATATCTTTCTTACATGTTTGCACAAAGTTATTACCACTCTTCTACCTTACTTCTTCATAATCCAATGCCACAGATCTGTGGCTAGCTGACTGCAAGGATAATCTTGATTGGTATGAAATCATACTGTTACTGCTGTATTCCTCAGGTTTTCAACATTTTAATTCCCTCTGGCTGCAAATTAGGCCCTGAAGGAATGAAGACAGATCCTGTAGAACAGTGTAGAGTAAGTAACATTCCTTGTATGCACAGGTGTGTCAGTAAAGATGCCATCAGTAGAGCTCTGTATGCCCTGTGATTTGGAGTTTCTTGAATCTGCTTTGTCCCTGAGGATTACATATAAATCTGGTGTTTCAAATAATAATACTCCTGCAGTTGGTTTTCCTTCTGAGAAACAGCTGAGTGTTTAGAAAGAACCCGTGTTTGTGTGGATGGCAGACTTTTTTCCTCACAGATCTTTTTGGACTATCAGAAGCATCATTTTGTGGGAGAGGCATGATACCAGCAGGCAAAAGTATCGCAACTGGATGAGAACGTCTACCGCTATTACCTATAGAACTGAGGTTTATCTTAGGCAGGTGTCTAAAACCTGCTTGATTAACATCTGCTTGGTCCACCTCTATAAGCACCGTACTCTTACTAGCTCACTGTCCTCTACCTGTTCCTTTGTGCATCTACTGCAATTTATTACTGTGAAAACTCCACTCTGATCAGTCCTGTGTCCTGAGAGGAAGAGTTTCCAATTGCTTTAGATTTACTTACTTGGTTGATGCTACTTTTGTACAAATTATTATAGTTGTACTTGGGGGAAGATTGGTTGTTTTTCATACTGCAGCAGAACAGCTTTGTGCTGTTAGTGTTTTCTTCCTTTGTACCTTATATTTTTTCTATACTTCTGCATAAGGTGAAAGGTAATGAGAAGTTTATGGTGGAGACCACCTAGCAGTTGTATTCTGCTTTAATAAGGAGCCCAGAATTCAGCAAAAGGGCGGATGGACTCAGATTAGTTATCTCCCTTTCACAGGTTACACCTAAGCCAGAAATGTCTAGTAGAAGTCAACAAGATATGAGTGCATTTTTTTTTATCATCTTTCTGAGAGGAAGGGAGGTTTCTTTTGACTCAGAGGTCTTCTGGGTGAGGTCTTCTCAACCTTTCTCTTATGACACATTTCCTTTCTCTCTTAAGTGTTCTGTGAATATATTTTTGTTTTGCCTTTTTTTTTTTTTCCACTGTGGAGCATCCAGAAGCCTCCTTTGAGAATAACCGATACTTTTTTCATGTTCTGAGGAAGGATGCAATGAATCCTGTAATTCTGCTGTAGGAAAAAAATGGAGTTTTTTAAATGTGTCTTTTGCTTTCGCAAAATATTGCATCTTCTAGCTTATTTCTCGGGGTTTTATAAATTCCTTGAGGATATGAAAGCAAAATTTGAACCGAAGGAGAAGGGAGAACACTTGACTGACATAAGTTCTTAAAAATGTTGATTAAAAGGAAATTAATGACTGGGCTTGTACACCTTTTTAGTTTGTTCTTGTTTGGTTTTCTTTTTGTTTGAGAAGGCCTGAAATATGAACAGAGCATTCTATTTTTAAAAGTTCCTTTGTCATTCTTCGTTTACTGAGGATATGAGGAGTGTTAGCTATGATCTTCTCTGGTTTTGGTGGCAGACTTATTAGAACTCTCAGGCATTGTGTGATTTCTCTCGACAGCATTTTTGTGATGAAGGCAGGGTTATGGAATCTCTATTAAAGATGCTCCTTCTCCAGAGTACTCTTCAGGTGCCCAAGCTTGTAAGCAAAAGAAAAGAAATTATATTTACATAAAATAAACATAAAATTTACCTATTTTGTAAGCTTTTTTTTTTTAAAAAAAAAAAGGTCAGCAAGTAGTCAAGAATGTATGAGATGTCCTTTCATGATTTAAGAATAATTTCCAGTGTTCTTGAGACAATAGAGGGGTAGTAGAGCTGCTACGAAAACTTGTTAAATCATACTGTCTTCCTGTTTTTTTTATTAGAGTTTGGATATTAGATGCTGGAGTGCACACTGTACTGCTGTACAATGCCAGATCAGGAGGCCAGGGACTTTTTACTCAAGTGGCATGAGGCGGCATTTTTATAATGTCAAAGAGCAGCTGAGTCTATCTCTGCTTGTTAATACAAAAATATTATTAATAGATAAACCCATTAAAATGGGGATTGTATCTGTTTCTCTGTATTTCATATCAAATTCATACAGCAGTGGCTTATTTTGGATGTACAAGACTGTAAATACCATATAGTTATTATGAAACTTTCAGTTAGGCTTTTAGTATCCATCTCTCTTTGGGGCTTTTATTCCAGCCATTCTGTCTGAAATCTTATTTCAAAGCTTATTTACTTAATTTGTGCATTTCTGTAGAAAAACATTGAGAGTAAGATGTTGAGAGTTTATGGGTAAGATGGGGTCTTTTTCCTTTCCTCATATAGACATATAAAAATAATTTATTTTGCTATGTTGCCATAAAGACTACCTTACTCCTTGGCTGGAGAATTGCCTGCTATTCTCCTAGGATGGTTAAACAGATCTGCTTTGGTTTACATTTTGTGTAGGTTAAGGTTGCCCACATAGGCAGGTAATGAACATCAAGCTTGTCTAATAACATAGATAAGAAATGCATTTTAGTTCCTTTGTCAAAGGAGTGCGCTCCAGTTCCTTTGTCTGAGTAGCAGCTGTGCAAAGTATGTTCAAGATGATGCACCGGAGGCCGCAGTTCTATCTGAAGTGGAGAAGATTGTGTAAAACAACTGTATCTGTATAAATTCTCTTTCTACTGTGTGGAGCAAAGAAAGAGCGAAAATATAGCTGAATACTGTAGCTGAATGCTACTGATGCCACACTTCCGATTTTCATAAAGAAATTCAGAGAAAAAAGGTGGAAATGATGTTTGGAAGGTATGAGGGAAATCAAGAAAATATAAGCCTCCTAATGTGGCATAGGTACTGGGAAAATTACTAGAAACACAATAGAGAATTAAATTAATTTATATCTCTATGAAGATAATGAATAGGGTAAATTTAGCTTTAGTAAAACAGAAACCTTCCCTTATGACTCTCTTAGAATGCCCTTGACACATTCAGCAAACAGATGGATCTTTGCGATCCAATTGGTAGCAGTCTGTCTGGGTTTCTGCAGAGCTTTCACCGAGGTCCCTCACCAGGGATTTCTTAAGGAAACCAAGTCTCCATTCCATAAGCAGGATGGTCACCTCACTCTTAAATAACTGACAGTACAGAAAAGAAAAGAGAAATCACAGGTTAGGAGTAAATGATCTGCTCATCTAGTGGTAGAATGTTGCAACGGCTGTAGAGTATTTGAGGATCCGTGTTCACTTTATTAAGAAGTGATCTGGAAAAAAGCAGTAAAGTGACAAAGTTTGTTGCTAGTACCTGAGTTACCTGGATAGTAAGGAAGAAGGCTGAGTGTGAAGATCAGCTGCTGAAAGACCTTATGAGATTGAGCACTGGAAGCACTTGCAGGTGAAAGCAAGTAGCATTCTGTGTAGGTAAATGTCAAATTATGTACATGAGAAAACACCCCTCTTCATTTTCCCTAATACCTTGTAAAATACTGGTCTCTCAGGTGTCAGTAACCTGTGAGGAAGATCTTAGGATTGTAAGACATACTTCTTTGCAAAAAGTCAGCTCAAAGCTCAACAGCAATCAAAAAAGATCAGATGCAGAACAATTTACGAGAGGAAGAGAGGGTAAAAAGGTAACTTTATTACACCACTGTATTGTGAACTTTCTTATGCCATCTTAAATACTACAGTAGTGTTCCCTTTGTTTCGGAAGGGGAAGAGACTAGTGGAGGGCATCAAGGATGATCAAGAGTGGAGTAGCTTAATACAGGGACAACTGTGCAATTTCAATAAACCATGATTCTTCGTCTTGAAAAAAGTGGCATGAAGACTACGGATAGGGATTTGATGGTTCAACCAGCCATTACAATAACATTTTAAGCTAGTAGGAAACAGGCAAACCACACAAAAACAGAGTATGGTTCTTCATGCAAGCAGTAGATGTATGAACTACATGCCAAGGGTTGATGTGGATGCTAAAAGTTTGCATGGGCTCAAGAGGAGACTGAACAAATTCTGCAAGGATGAAAAATCCCTTTCAAATTTTTAAATGTAAACCACACCAGGAAGTCCCCAACATGAAGATGGTTGGTGGCTGCAAAAGTATTAGAAGATAGTATTGAACATAGCTTCCCTTCTGTCCTTCTCTAGGTGCTTGCCACAGTCTGATACAGAAGCCTGAGCAGAACCCTTGATGTAACCCAGTGTAGCTATTTTTTGGAAAATAATTGAAGAGATTCCTGCCGAAATATTTGTCTCATGTGATCTGATACCACTCCAGGAAAGTCACTGGCAGCATTCTCAGTGACTTCACTAGGCCTTCTTATCACTGGTAATGAGATGAACAGGCAACGTGTCTCTCATTAGAAACAGAAACAGCTGTCTTTGATTGCTATTCCAAATCATTGCTCTTTTTGTTTTGTGCTCATAAGTGCAAAACTTTGCACTTGCAGAATGAGACCATAAGTTTTGCCAGTAAATCATATCAGCAATAAGAATTTTCCAGCATGAACCCTAAAGCAACCAACTTGGTGTTGTAAAGACTTGATCCCATTCCATTTCGAATCAATATCAGATCCAGGTCCATGCCAAATATTCTCTAGATTGTAAGTCTTGTGCAGTGATCAGGCTTAGCAAATGATGATTTCTGCCTTTCAGGAGATAGCAAGACAAAATGATCTCATATGGTGTGCTACTTTCCTGGATCTATCCAGTTTTGCCCAAAGGATCAGGCAATATCTCTTTAAGAACAGTGTATAAGGGCGGAGCTTTTCTTAATGACATCCAGTTAATTGCCCTGTGTTGAAAAAGACGTGCAAACTGTTGCCCTTCACAGGCATGAAATTCTGTGGTGACATATATTAAGTTTTATAGAAACAATGGTCTTTGTAACTGGTCATAAACCTAAAAAGTTTTATCTATTGAGTATTTCCACTGGAGCTGGCCTTGGCCCGTGCTATCCTACTGCAGAGTCCATTATCAAGATGTACTGGCACCAATTAGTGAGTACTAAAAGAGGTCTGTGGTCCTTAAAATGCCCTATACCACAGTAAATGACTGAGAAATTAGAACACAGAACAATAATTTCCAATTTGAAGGTGACTTGTTAATGTTTCCCTAACGAGCTTTTAGACATGACATTCAGTTAGCTGATTGAGGAGTATCCAGACTTGTTCTTTTCATGTCTGACAAAACAGTGCTTAGATGGCAAACGTGAAAACAGTCGACAGAACATCAGATAATATTTGCTGTGCAGCCTGGATGCTTAATCTAGCTAGACAAGTACACTTTAGTTTTTATAAATGATGCAGGCCCAAATTAAAAGAGAGAAGAGTGCAGTGATGGTTGAAGGTTTATCTTGTTGTCATGTAAATTATCAAATTTAGGAAAGCTCAGAAAAAGCTGCTAGGGAAAGGGAGTAATTTGTACCTCTTTTTGTGAGAAGAACAGCTCTAAAAATTAATTCTGGTATATGCACATTTAATCAAACATTAATTCTTTTACAATGCTTATCAAAGGTGACAGCTAGAAGATACAGGCACTATAGTGGCTACTTTCTCAGTATCTTCAAAGAATGTAAGTTAAGGATATTTTACATTATTCTATTCTATTCTATTCTATTCTAGAATTCTCTTTTTTATATATCTGAAGAAATTTCATAGTTTTAGTCCAAATTGCCACCCATCCTCTTTAGAACTCCTAATGCTCAACTTTGTGTTGCTACACATTTATTTACTAGCAGCATGTGTCCCATTTTAAAAACAAAATTTCAGAAAGCATTTTAATAACTTTAGGCAATGTCTTTTAGGCAACCAACTTATTTTCCAGGATTTTTTGTGTCCCTGCCCTTTTTAAAAAAATTGTAATTAATATACTTATTTTCTGACTATCTTGTCTCATAATTTTAAATAATGTATCCTTGCGTGATGAATTATTTAAAAGGAGTCTTAGCTTTCTCAGTCACGAAGTGATCAAGTGCAGTTGATTATATTTTTTTTCTGAAGTTTGGCAAGTATGAACGAGGATGTCAGTGTAGAATTTCACTGGAGATTTTGATGTTAGCCAGAAGGTGCAGGCTCTCAAAAGTGCAAGGGGATGTCAGACTGCCTTTACACTGGCCCTTTGAGAATCTGTCTTTACTCAGATAAAGTTCACGGTCAATTAATAGGTTTTGCACCAGAGGAACTTGAAATTTTAAAGTCTACTTTAAAATGATGTCTTTTTCTGAAAGGAGACTATTGCTGCTTTAGCTTGACGAAAAACCTGTTGCTGCATAAAAGGAGTCCACTGTGTGGCTTTATTGCATTGGAGAAATAGTTATGTTTTGCAATTTTGTGTACGAAATGGTAGCAGTGTCAGTTCCCCAGGCATTTAAATTGCTTTACCTACTTTAACTGAAGGCTGGACTGTGTGAGGTGCTGAGTGTTCCACACTGTGACTTGGATAAGCTGTTACTGTACAAGGGTGAGGAAGGTACTCTACAAAATTTTGTAAGGTCCCTCCATGGTCTGATTTCCTGTTGTTCTCTGCAGAGTAGTCCAGTCCTGCCCTCTAACCTGTGTAGATACAGTCTCTGAATTGACATCGAAGTCAGAATGACGTGGTGATCCTTAATACATTACAAGAACTCAAGTAAGCTGAGCTTGCAGTCTCTTTATTTTACCATTTAACATACATCACATAATAATCATGCAAGAGTATGAGATTTCTTTGACAGGGGAACTTCTGATTTGAGATAGCAGTTAATAAAATAGATCTTTTTTTTTTATTTTTTTTTTCAAGAAATCATACAATTTCAGAGTCAAGTACTTGAATAAAGTACAAGAAAAATTCTTGGAATAGTCTTTTTGCTAACATCAATAATGTTCTTGGTCTTTTGCAATAATCCAGTTGCTTCTGGCTGTGAGTTCGTGGATCACCTGCCAACTGTTTCTGAACAGACTATACTACCTGTCTTGGGAATAATACCACGACTTGCCATCTGGTGAGATCACTTGACCTCCACATGTGGTCTCTGTCAAGCACTTCATTGAAAACTGGCAAGACATCAGGGCCCGAACATACTGTTCTGTGCAGCCTTGAGTTTTGGCAGGGTTGCAACATTTAGTAAGTAAAATTCATCTGGCTTGCAAGTCACAGACAAATAGGACAGGCTGATGTCATTGTAAGCTTTAACTCTCATTAAAGAGAAAGTATTTGTCAAGTAATTATTAGGCTTTGCTGGGCAAAGTATTTAAGGGAAGTTAATAGACAAAGGTCATTTTAAGCAGCAAGGCTTCTGAAGAACTGGCATTCAGTAAGCAATGAAAAATGACCCTAACACTGGGCTTAATTTGGAAACGGGATTTGTGTTGTTTTTCAGATTTTGCTTGTAATTCCACATTTCTTAGATCCCAAATGAAAAAGGTAAAAATTTCTAGAATAGAAACATTAACTACTTAAACACATTCAATGAAGATCAGGTTTAATTTAACAGCTTAATGGCATTGCATTCTGGTCATTGTTTAGCCAAATAAGAAAGCAGGAAAATGCATCACAAATAAGTACAATCTAGTAAAAATGGTCCTCTGCTACTTAAAGCTATGTTCTGTTGGAGTTAATTCAGTTATATCCCAAAACGGAGAGGAGAGAAGAGGAGAGGAGAGGAGAGTGCAAATCCAGTACCTCTCACTGCACATCACTTCAGTTTTTCACCTCTTTAGAGGGTGGATGGTGCAGGTCCCCAGGGGCACCTGATTTTGTTTGCAGTGTGCTCACCCTGATCAGAACATCACAGCTCAACAGACACCCCTGAGTCTTGCTCAGCCATATGTTGCTGACACTTCCAGGCATGGATAGCAAAGCAAAGTCCCATGGTGGGTTTCTCTAACATATTTTTGCAGCAGAGTCTGTTAGTAATTTTGGATTATAAAAATCATATACTTGTGGGTAGTAACTTCACGTAGATCTATGTTATGCTACAGTCCCTAGTAATATATCTGATTGCCACTCTGGTACCACTCTGCTATTCCTGCCTCTTCTTGATTTATGAAGACGGTGGAAGTCGGGGCTTCTGGCAGCCCTTTGTGAGTGCTGGAATGAACTAGGCTGAAATAAGTCAGTTATGTTTTTCTCTTAATTGAGAAGACTTCTGAGGTGATTGCCTAGGACTTAAGACTGCGCAGTAGAAATTGAGTTTGGCTGTCTCTACAGAATAAAATTGTAAGTGTAAAGGGAAACTTAAGCTCCAGGAAGATACGTTGCTTAGTGGCAGTAGAAGGGGTATGGTTCTCCTTGTTACTGGTCATACATCTGTGTGATTGCCTTCCACTTTATAGCCCTAACAGATTTGAGGCCACAACCCACCCTTTTGGTAGAAAAGAGGACGAAGTTGCAAAATAAATTTTGCACATCTTCAGCTGGCTCATAACATCTCTCAGATTTTTAAGGACAGAAAAGCAGACCAACGAGTCAGCCAGCCTGTAATCCTGGACGAGGAGGGAGGAGGAATCCTTTCCCAAAGACAATGGCTCAAGGAGATACATTGATCTTGTCAAACTCATTGACAAAGCTGTCAGACAAAATACTGAGCTGAGGTCCTACTATGTATTTTAAACTTACACTAATGTTCCTTTGTTCTATTTATTGTATTGTTCTAGCTGAAAAAATAAGGACAAATATGAAATGAAAATTTGGAGGTGGCTTTTTTCATTTTTGTTTAACTTTTCTAGAGAATGAATCTTAGTAGAAAATCAGTTTCTGATGGGTTTAAAATGTGATTTTTAAGTGTTTCAGAGTTTTTGTTTTTTCCCACTTTAAAAGAAGACATCAATGAGGAGGATTACATTGTATTCAGAGAAACAGAGGAAGTTCAATTCCATGCCAAAGCAAACATCCGCAGACTTGTGTAGTCTACATGTTTCAATGCATGTGAAAATATTTGGTGTTGTAGAGTGACTTCCTTGGGTGGAAATAATATTGCAGCTAGTAATGAGATTTTGCAGAAGAAGGAAATCACAGCTATCTTAGTAATTTAACATTTCAAATTTGTTTATGGATAGTTTCCTGTCTGACACATTTAACTGAGCAAGTTAAAGTGTTTAAAGAAGATTAAAATGACATTAATTTTTAACTGCCCTTGACCATGACATTTCACAAAGGGTGTGTTCAGTAAAAACAGATGGAAAAATGAGCTTGCCCCTTCACCTTGTGGTGGCTTTCTTGTGTCAACTGATTTAGCTTTCTGTCACCAGTCAGCTGAATATTCAAGGACATCCTTGGCTTTCGTCTTCTTCGTTGTATGAATAAAATAGCACAAGAGCACAGCAATTTCTGTAAAATCCAGTATTGCTAAGCTTTTACTCTGTTACTAAGACTGAGATGGTTCTGCAGTCACAGCTTCGTTTTTGGTAATGAATACTAAATTTCATTACAAAACCCTGTTTAATACCAGAGTTACGTAATGAGAAAAAAATAATTTGAAATCCAGCAGCACAGAAGTAGGCAAAACGATACAATATTTTTTGCCATCTGATTAAAATATTAATGGTAAGGGTGTTTTCAGGTGAGCAGTGCAGTTTGCAGTCCAGTAATAAGCCAGACTTCCCACTTTAACACAGCACCTGAACCACTTCCAGCAGGAAAGCAGCTCAGAAGCTGAGGCCATGAGCATGGCTTGGGTGCAACCATCACGTGGGCCAAACCCATGCCAAGGAAGCCTGGTGCAGAGCCTCCAATCAGGAGAAAACACCCTGATAGAGAGCGACATCATGTCACGGCACAAACGTGGTTGTCTTGTTTGTAGAGGCTATTGGTGGCACCCTGTGGACTTGAACTCATGTTGTCAGTAGCTTTGGAACCTCCCATCTGCACTTGTTCCGTGTGAGAGCGGCATGTTCTGAGTAACGCGAGCTGTTGGGTCTTGTTGGTCCAAATGTCAGTCTTGCTGTCACAGCATGCGTTTCTTAACTTTGTATGGCTTATTTTAAAATCTCCCTTTAAGTTTATTATTATTTGTTTTACTGTCAGCTTTGTGAGATCTGACACTGGAAAATCAAGATTTACAGAACTAAAATGACCGACCCAGAAAACTTGCTTGCTAATTTCTGAAGTGTAGTTATTTCTTTGCATTTTATCAAAATGACAAGTTTTCAAAATAATATCTTCTTCAGAACTGTTTCCATGTGCTCAGTTTTTTAGTATCTCTGTGTATGTTGTTTTTGCAATGTGTTGTTGCATTGCATGGGATCCTAGTAAGCATTTTAAATAACCCACACAAATGCATTGTGCAGCATAAGGACAAGTTTTTGGGAGACATCAGACTGCTGTCTTTGAATGTCATTTGTAATGTACTTGTGGATTAAACATTCATTTTTTAATCAAATGAAATGGGGTGCTACCTAATAAGGAAACAAACTAGAGAAGTTCAGTGCTGAATAGACAATAGAATGTGACTTAAAGTGGTCAGCCTCATTAATTGTTCATACACCCAGTTTCTTTGAGAGCTCCCTGAATTTTCCTTTGTCAGTGTATGCCAGGGAAAAGCCTAATGATATATGACCTGTCCGGGGAATATTAGACATGTGAATAAATGTTTTTTAAGACACATTAATGTTCAGTTGGGACTTCTTGTGGTTTATAGTGCTAGGCATGTTGAAGCATCTGTTGCCCTGTGAAAATGCAGAATCAGCTCGATAGAGTAGCTTTTATATCATCAAGTTTAGTGGACAGATTCATGTCTCTCTTCTGCAGCTGAAGGATTTATCTCTGATTTTCCTAGAACAGCTCCTCTTGGATCCAGAGGTTTTCTTCTCAACTGGTTTAAATCATGCACAAAATCATAGCAAAATATTTTTGAAAACTCCCAAATAATAAAACTTACGTGCCAACCTACCACTTGTCTTTCACACAATGCTACAGAAGCATCAGTGCAGTTCTGGTTATATCAAGTGTTAATAAAATATGTGTATTTTCTTTTTACTTCTAGCACTTCTTGTAAAATGACTCTTAATTAGTTCAAGATTGCTCAAAATGCTTTGTGAAAGGAAGAGGCTTGAGATGGTCACACACATAGTTTGGGGTGATCCTGTTGTTTCTTCAGTTGTGAGCTAGCTCTGAATTTTTCTGTGGATCATATTTAAACACTCTTCTAATTCGGCAGGTATTCTGACCCCACAAAATGTCATCACCAGCAGGTGTATCAGAATCTGTCTTGCTTAAATCGGAGTGTGTGTCTAGTCAGTGTTGGATGATAGAAAACAGTTTGTAGTCAGGGCATGCCAGTGATTGAATCCATGTGTTCTTTTTCCAGTCCTTTTTATTTACTTCTAAAAATAATTTGTACAAACAATCACTCACTGTTTCTCCAAACAGACGTTTTGTATACAAATTAGACAGAAGTCACAACAATACTATCATTCTATAAAACAATAAAACATCCTGACATGTAGTGTTGCATAAAAAGGAGAAAGCAACAAAAGAGTATATGGGCTTTTTTTCACACAGTTTATATCAAATGCTATACAATTTTTTTTTTAATTTGTAGATGCTAAACCACCATGAGACATCCCTGAAAAAAAATCCTAATGCTGGTAGGATATGTGTGTATTACCTGCAGCTACGATGTTGCTGTAAGGCAAATGTTTCTTGTCATGTTTATGAAAATATTGAAGAAGATTGGTTTCAATTTCAAAACACAAACTATACAGTTGGGGTTTTTTTAACATCTCGGTCACATGTTGACTGCATCCACTGAGGGGTTTTCTATTAAGACACATGTAAAACTGCTTAGATCTGTCTGTCAGTTGTCCAGGCTTTCTCCAGTAGGTGTGGATGCCAACTACAACAGAAACCTGCAGTTGTTCAGGGAAAACCTGTTCCAGGTAACTCAAGAAGGTGCCATTTGCTTTTAGTGTGCACGTCCAAGGAAGTCTTTCCATGGCAGTTTTTAAGTTGTTCTTCCCTGCTTGTGTTCTTAGTTGTGCTTCTGACTTGAGATCACTCAGCTTGAAAAAACAAGTTCTTTCTCAGTCCTGCAGAAAGTTTGTGTCTCTCATATGTCCGTTCTTCTCCATAGACATCAGTCTTGGGAGAAGGAAGAAGACATGGTTTGTTCCCCTGGTCTCTGTGTCCCAACTCAGTAGTCATTGAAGACTATCAAGTCCTCCTCGGCTATTCAATAGATGGGCAGAATGTGTTGCTTGAAAGGCAGTAGTTGCCGCAAGACACTAAAGTGGCCTTCAACATCCACTTTAGAAGCTATGCAATATTTTTCCCTAAAGCCCACAAAATCCAACAGGGCTTCTAGTGTTAGCTTAAGGATTTTTACCTGGCCTTATCACCATTTTGGAACACCTTGCTAGTTGCTGGATTCTTTACTGGTTGAGATATAACTGCAGTAATTGCAACATTAGAGTGCTTTGCTGTTTGCACAATGTGCACTTTCCAAGGTTGCATTAAGCCCAGACTCTTTGCCTCTACCACCTATGGCAAGAGCGTGCGGGCTGTCCTTAACGGAGCAGACTTGGTATGTGTGGCTTTCCAAGTATGCTATAGTAGAGTCTTTATTCTGTTTTTGGAGACAGTAGAGTGAGATTTCCTTCTTGCTCAAAGTATTGGCTCAGGCAACTGAGGTACATAGTCAGTGTCATCCAGTGGGTTGCAAATGTCAGTAGATGCTAGAGGGACAGAGGAGCACAAATTAGTGATATAGTTTCTGGCTTACAGAAGGACGCTCAGTTTTGGGAGCAGTAAACCTGCAGTAAATTTAGGCCTAGTTTGGTCTGTGAATAAAAGAAAGGTGGGATTTGCGAGATGACTTAGCAAGTACTTACACAGATAAACATTTCTGTTAGAAAGATTAGTAGTGAAGGGTTGATAAATACAAAACGAGTGTCTGACCTTAAGCAGAAGACAGGCAAGGAGTGGAGCTCACGTTGGAGCTTTATCTGAGAATCTCCTTGTCTTTGAATGCTTGATGGATTTGTAGTGGTGGTGGCCTTTGTTCCCTTGGGCCTCCATTAATGTTTTTTATGAATTCATATTCAGTGCAACATAACCCAAAGAAAATACTGAACTCTTACACGTGAGGAAACTCAATTTACACATCCACTTTTAGTGTATCCACAGACCTTTTGGAAGTAAGGTGGCTTTCAAATGCTACTGATTGAAAATTTCAAGCATTAGCTTTGGGATTCTTTTCTACACAATTTTGACACATAACCTCCTCATGACATTGTTGTTATACTCTAAATATATTCTAAAATCTCATCTGAAGTCCTCAAATTTAATGAAGAGGTTGAAGGAAACAACAAAAGGAAAACCCATTCAGCACATTCCTTGGATATTTTGTCTGCAATATTGGAAGTATTTTTTCAAACAGGGTGTGAGCCATGACGTGAATTTAGTGGAAAATTGGTTTTTTTGCATTGTATGTGGTCTCATCAACATGGGAACAGAAGTGACACTATTTGTCAGTCTTGAGTCCTTTTAGCCCACATTATTAATCTCTGGTTCAGTTGCTGATACTAATTATAGTCAGGGAACACTTAGTAATGTACTTAAACGTTATGTATTAGTTGCATAACAGAAGCTGACGTAATAATTTCTTCTGGTTAGAAATGATACTTAGGTGAAGCACAAATGCTAAGACTAGGAGATATTCTGTTACGCTCAGAGGGAGGCTCCTATAACAATGTTTGTATGGGAAATTACTTCAGATACTGTTGTTAAGGCCTGATTTCTTTACAAAAGAAGCAGCCAGCCATAACAAATTATTTTCAAGTTCTATTGTTTTGGTATACACAATTGCAAGAAAGAAACAGAATGTTCTTTGTGTTTTTTCCATTTATGTTTAGCCTCATAGGTTTACCGAGGTTGGTATTAAAGAACTACTTTAACAATTTTTATGACCTGTTCTTGAACTAGACACTTCTTATATACATTGTAGTGTGGCTGGCTTTAAACAAGCTTTTCATCTTCTTTATGGTGTTTGTGAAGTATCCTGCACTTAGCTGACAGTATAATAAAAGCATTTTTGTGTGTATATATTGCAGCTGAGTACTAGCTATTTTCTACCCTTTTCTTTAGCAGTAGCAGTATGTCCATCCATACATCTATCTAATGTTTTTCAGAAGACTCAACTAAATAAGAATACATAGAGCTGGAAAAGATAAGCTGGCTTCTAACGAGGGTCCTTTCTTCTTAGTGAAGCAGTAACATATCTTTGAGGAATTTGAAAAAACCAAACTGACAACCTTCACTCATCTGGCACTTGGGGAAGGGTGATCAGATATCTTTATTATTTCAAGTAGAAACACACATTTACTTTCTACCTTGATTCTCAAGATTTCTTAGATTTATCTTTTAAATCACCAGTCCATCCATCTTTTTGTCCTCAAGTAAAATGACCTTTCTGTCTGGAGAGACGGGAGTGAATATGGAAGCTACAAAATGCCATTAAGTAACCTCAGAAGTCATGACTTGTGCTTGTGAAGTGTTGGGGAAGCTCAGATGCTGCCTGTCTCCCAGGTGATCCAGTTTCTCCATAGCTACTGAATTTTGGAGACTTCATAGTCAGATTAATCCATGCCTCCACTTCGATAATTTTCTTTTTGTAAGGTAGTATCCTGAAGAATCAAGATAGAGTATTAAGTGCTGGCATGTGCTTTAGTTATTTAAAATGCAGTGCAGAAGAATGTGATTTTTTTTTTCCAGGTAGCCATTTGCCTGTTTCCAGCTCAGTATTGGGTATTCTGTTTCTATAAGAACTGAGGGGAGTGGGATTCAATTTCAGTTGATTGCGGTCAGTTCCTAACCACTGGCAGGCAGTTCTTTTCATCAGAAGTGCCCCATCTTATTATGGAGTAACATCGTAACCTTGGGCAAAAGTGTTTCAAAGGAGCTCCAGAATTTTGCTGTATCCTTTCCTGAACATTTGACTTGGTGCTCTTTTCTTGATAGAAATCTAATTTCTCAAATGCTGTGAAGTTTAGTGACAAAAACTGTGTGCTGTAGCCAGTGGACATTCAGTTCAAAGTGCAGAAATAATCCATGGTAGTAGGAAGCAAGACCACAACATCTTTCTTTCCCACCCTCTGATCCCTCCACATTATAAAAGCTGTTTGCTATGAAAGCTGCAGCTCATCCTGGTTAACATGCTCTATGTCCAGTGCAGTTACTACCAAGTTTCTCCATATGCAGGTTCACCAGGAAGGGGTGGAAAGTGTCCAATTGTCATGTGGCACAGTGGTTAAAGCATTAGCCTAATGGATGGGAACTGAATGTTCTTGTTTTATAACCTAAGACCCTCCTGAGTGCTTTTGAAAAGGAAGACTAAGTAAAGGAGGCTCTACTCATGTCCTACTCTTTGTGAAATTAATTTATTCTCAGAGTTTTCACTCAACGTAGAAAGAATGCATCTAAATGAGTGTCTTTCCTCTGAACTCTGATAATAGCTTTGAGCAGTGTGAAACTACTATTTGTTTAATGAAATCTCCCACAACAAATGTATTTTAAGGGTTCATTAATCCTCTGGATTAAAGGAAAGATTATTATTATTGTTTAGTCCTTTGAAATACTAGAAAACCACCAGGCAGTTTTGTATATTAGATATCTTCAGCTATGGGGAGTATGAGGATGGACAGAGAATGAAGTGATGCATGTGAATTCTGAAGAATACCAACAGCATGCCATATGTAGGCAGCTCCCATTACCCTCTGCCTTGACTAAGCCTGGTTCTGTCTAGGGTTGTCAGTACTTTTAAAATATAAAAAATCAGTATATTTTCCTACATGGTTGGTTGGTTGGTTGTTTGGTTTGTTTTCTGGAAAAAGGAACTACAGCTAAGTTCCAACAAGCTACAGAAAATATTACACAGCCCAGTGAAACCCAAGTCATTTGTAATAATTTTTTTTTTTTGTATTTTTAAAAGCAGTGTAAACTGTAATGAAGTCTTGGCTTGCCAACAAGCATGTTGCAATTATTGGAAGCCAAGGTGTTACAGATCTTCAAAAGTATGTCTGTGAAGTCTAGTAGACATAACTACAGCAGAGAACAGTATAATCTCATATCATCGTGCAAGCAAACTTTTAATTCTGGCTCTTCTCTCAGAAGTCCTTAAGCAAGAATTTGAGAGGAAAATCAAAGAAATGAGAGTGAGTTTACTCCCTACACATACAGATGGGAGTATTTAACCATAATAAAAGGTCTGAAGAAACCAATGGAAAAACAAGATGATACTCTGGCTTAACAATACATGTAGTGTCATACTGTGCATTGCTGAGTGTTGGGCTTTCTAGTTCCGTTTTACCAAAAACATCAAATGTCTACCAGACTGGTACTTCACCCATGACATTCATCTGCAGTTCTTTTCCCTTTCCTTCTCTGAGTGCAACATTACTGTAGCCCTTCTGATCTGTCTTTTTCATCTGTTCTCACTATAAATGCTCATTATAAGTATACTGTGCTGAGAAATTAGGTCATACGACAATCGCCGTTTTTTTTGTTACTGTCAATTTACAACACTGACAAAACATGCTATTTACTGTGCCTGTTTTTCAACTTATCTAGATTTCACAAGGAGCATCCCTGAATGATTTACACAAAAAGAAGAGGCGTGCCCCTCTTCCACCAGCTGCATCTGCTCCACCTACTCCTGCCATGCCAAACAGGACAGAAGAGAGGGAAGACAAGAGGAAGAGCACAATGGGTGAGAGGTGTTCTTCTCTTCCGTGTAATCCCGTGCATGTGCTTTTAGTGCTTGCTGTTTGAAGTTTCCTTAATTCCATTATGCTGTGAGCTTGAAAACTTTTTTGACTTCTGAGAAGAAAATGCATTTCTTTGCAGAATGAAAGTCTGGAAAGAAAAGTTTGTATGCTACCTCATTTTTTTTAATGACACTGTTCAGAGTAACATAGGGTAGTAAAAGGTAGATAATACTTATTGGATGATTTAATGCTTGGTACAAAGCGGATATCCAAAAGCACAAGCCCTGGGCCTGTTTTGCGCCTTTAAGGTCATGCTTGTTTTGCTAGTAAATGTAAGTACAGAAATAGTAAATGGAAATGCAAGTAAATGGAAATAGGCCAGGCAATACTGAATGCATCTGTAGCTGTGGGGTTCTGGTAGAACTGAAATACAGTCAAGCTGGTTCAGTATATCCTTCTGTTCCTAAACACTGAATACATTTTCTGTGGTCCTCCAGCAGTGTGACATTGACTGGCCATTTTCAGTTAAGCTTTTCTTTTGAATTCAGTCCTCAGTTTTATTATAAATTAATCTCTGCTGAATATTTAGCTAATCAATAGAAGAAAAGGACTGGTGCTCTCAAAGGAATGCTATATGTAGCTGGACACAACAAAAGCAACTCTAGCATTCAGCTATATGTGACATCCCATCTACTCTCATACAGAAAGAGCAAAAAAAGTTCTCCTGGACCTCTGTCATTATCTGACTGCTCACTTATTCAGATCAGTGGGAGTGAGGACCCCAAAATAATGCTTTTAGCAAACAAAGTGGTTTTATAATATGATGGGTAAGATATGAGATAATAACCCCACATATTGAAACTCATTTTTCAGTACATTAAGAGAATCATTCTTCAAGTGCCATTATGCATGCAGTGCATTTCAGTTCGTGCCTTTGACCTCTTGTTTCATAAAGTGCCTAAGACACACAGATATGACATCCTGTCATACATAATTGCTTACATTACAAATGCCTCACAGTTTAGAAAGAAACCTCTTGGCTTTGTTCCAACATTTATTTTCAGTAAATGCTTCACATTTAATGCCTCAGCATTTGTGTAGCAGCAGGAGTCCATTATCTTGTGACATGTTCGACTCCATTGACATTTCGTATTTAAACCCTCTAAGGGGAATGTTATCACTGTGCCATATAACACAGGAGTTTTCAGCAAATTGGCTTACTTTTAACCATTGCAGGTGTCACAGTCTGTTGCTCCTCATACTTTGCCCTGCTGCTGGTCACTTATTGATGGCATTTGGTGCTTTCCCTTTTTGTAAGTGTTCATTTTAATTTGCATCAGTGCTCGTAATGTTACAGATGATATAAAGCAGAGCAGAGCCACTTCTAGGCCGCTCTGTACTGTGTACATAAGTGCTTGCTGGCCAGACCCTACTTATGTTGGATCCTGTAGTATCGTTTACTGTAATGGAGCCTTATTAATTTACACTGACAAAGAACTCGTCCCACAGTAGCCCTATCTTCAGTGCTTTTCATTTTCTGCTACTTTCTTGAATGAATGCGTTCATTAACAAGAAAAAATGTTACGGAAAGGTTGGTAAAACAGCTTCTCTTCGGGGCCCTTGCAAGAAAATGATGAGAAAGCACAGATGGCTCTGAGAGCAAGAGAGAAAAGCTGTGAAAAAAGCAAGACTGTAGTGAGGGGAAAAAGGTACTGCGAGAAGTAGGCAGCCACGTGATGGAAAAAGCGTTAAAGCCGCCTATGTAGATGCCCATCCCTGGAATCATTCAAGGCCAGGCTGGACAGGGCTCTGAGCAACCTGATCTTGTCAAAGACGTCCCTGCTCATTGCAGGGGTGTTGGACTAGGTGACCTTTGAAGGTCCCTTACAGCCCAAACTATTGTATAGTTCTGTGTATCTCCAAAGTTAGCCACATGAATCAAAGCAAAAGATCCTATCAAGAAGATGCTCAAACTGGTAAATCCACTTCAGTATTCAATACTGAATCACTTATTCTGACTCCAAAGTATTGTGCCCAGTTTTCTCAAAACAGTAACAAAGGGTCTGCACATTTGCCAGCATCAGATTGTGTCTTGAATCTCTGAAAGCTAGTGACTTCTAAGTAGAAAATCATAATAGTTGAATCTTTTTTTCCTCCCTCTTGGTGCTACTTCACTTCTTAGCAGCACCAGAGCGTGAGACAAAGAATACGGGAAGGATCAGAATAGATTAGACCAGGGATCGTCTCTGCCAGCATTCTTCTTCAGCAATGAGCGCAGCAGATGCTTAAGGCAGGGTATAAGTGCAGAACCAGCAGGTAGTCATTGTTCCTCAGGGCACTTTTAGCCTCTAAGGACGTTCCAAATTGCAAGGTCTGTAGGTTTTTCCATGTTCTAGGTGTGTACACTACAAACTGGCAGCAGCTTTTTAACATTGCAAATGGTTAATAGAATATAGTGCAAAGGTACATGTATTTATTTCGCTGTTGCACATGGGATTGAAATAAGCCCCCAGCCAAAGTTACGAGCATTTTCTTTGGTAGCTTAAAACACTGTTTTGCAAAAGAACAACTTAATCATCTGTTTCTCCACAATGTCAAAATAATAAAAAACCTACTCAGAAAATAAAAACCTGTCAAGATACCTACTTCAAAATACTGACCTGAGGCATCTTTTTCTTTCTCTCAAAGAGTCAGGAAAATAATCACATAAAGTATTCTAGAGGTCAACAAATCCAGGCAGTTTGGCACTTAAGAAGATAAAAATAAAACACATTTTTCACATTTCCTTACATAGCTTTTTTCTTTTTTTTTAGTTAAACTTTTTTTTCCTTCCTTCTATCTGCCAAAATAGTGATTTTAACTGTTAGTTTTTATATATATTTCTGTGCTGGGCCTAGTTCTAGTCCCGTTGCTGTTGATTTAGGAGAGACCTAGATTTTCCTTCTCCTTTAATTATTTCGGGGTAAACAAAGGCAGAATTATATCCAGAGAGACTTTGGGTGTGGGTAAGGGAAAATCAATGTGTGTTTAAAAAAAATAACAGTAAGCAGAGTGATCATTTTCTTGCAATGAAATAACAAGTCAATTGATCCCCCTGTAGGTGATGGACGGCAAGTGCCACAAAAGCCTCCTAGAGGCACCACTCGTGGTCCACCCCAGTTAGTGATCCCCCCACCCCCACCTTACCCTCCTCCTGACACTGTGGATCCAACAGTCTGTCACAGAGAAGCAGATGTTACACCACCAACAGAGCTGGTACCTAAACGTATGTTTGAAACTACATGTATTTACATTTCCGTTCTTCTGATGGCTACTCCCAGGGTTAGCTTTTCCAGACTTTCCTCTCTGCTCTTTAAACATACACATCTGTTTTTTTCCAGCCTGTTGTCTTTTAAAATGCCCAATGCAGTATAATTAATTAATATGAAGTAAACAAAACACTGGTGTGGAGGTGGTTTTGTGGATGATACCTGGCCATTGCATGGAAACATTTTAAAAAAAACCATCAAACCTTGTGACTTTGTGCCGCTGGAAGCAAAAACCTGTTGTCTAGTATTGATTCTCCATGTTTGTTTTTCTGTAGTAACATTTTTTCTGTCTCTCCGGAGACGAGTTCCTTTGAGACTCGATAGGTCTATCAGTCTCAGTTGAAAACTACAGGGTGTCTCCCTGAGGAAGATTAAACCATTTACAGGAGCTGTGTGCTGTTGAGGGCCTCCCTGTCCTAATGGGTACATCTTCCTTGCCGTCTTTGGATAGTCCTTTGTGTGCTCTTCCCCTTGGGGCATAACAGCAGACAAAGAAACACAATATTTTCGACATCCTTGCGTATTTGTGAAAAGCATGTCTTCATACTACTTTTTCATGCTTATCCATCGATCGTCTTTGTATGCAAGCCAAGTCTTTGATCATGTATCATGCTGCCTGTGGGCTTGCCCTGCACACCCATGTAGGTCCTGTAAAGAGAGCAAAGCTCCGCGTGTTATGGCACCTCATGGACACACTTCTTTTGGAGGTTAGGAGGATGTCTCCTAACCATGTGATAGAGAAATGTTTCCATTAGCTGCTGATTTGACAAAAGGTCTTTTTCCAGGACAGTTTCTTTACCAACATTATTCTGCAGGTAGCTGTTGCTCTGACACACTGAAGTTGGTGTGTTTGCTCCTGGATACTCGCTAAATCTAAAGCGTTATTTTTCAAATCTGTGCTGAGGAAATATAGATTGACAAATTTTATTGGGGGGAGAGAAGGAAATTAAGGAGATCCATACTTATGTAAATCCTGAATCTTATTGAGAATTAACCCTAATTCATTTTTACCAGCATATACACAGGGATCATATAATACTTACAATTTTCTTTACCCCCACCCCCTTTTTTTTCCCTAGATACCATCAGCTTGCCTACAATGCTTTCTTTATTAAAAATCCCTTGTGGCCTTCTTTGCATTAATATTTGTGCTTCCTTTGAGTTTCTACCACTACGATTTTGCAATGCTTTCCTGATCTACCTTGGTGATCAAATACCCTTTAATCAATGCAACTCTGATTTTATCAGTCTGATCATTTGCTCTTAAACAAACATAATATCCCAGCCAAAAGGATTTGATTAAGCTTGTACATGGAAACATAACATGAGCTTTTATTATCCTCAGTTTACCAAGAGCAAAAGAATAGTGCTTAGTGGGTGCTTATTTTAGACTTAAAGCATCAGTGTTGGAGGGGGACAAGTTTAGCTTTATAATTATGCTGTGCTCTGCCTAAAGATACGTGCATAGACTTACACAAGAGAAATGTATATAGATGTACCCATGAGAGAAAGTAGCACATATGACAGATGCTAATTATATTGCCCAATGGCATTCTGAAAGGTGCTTAGATACTGTAGCGATTGAGCAGTTTAAGAACAGAGTTTTGCAATGTTTTTATTGCCTGAGAATGCCTCAAGCAGTGCAAATAGGACCTTAGCGGTAGATTCAAAGAACAACATTTTCAGTCTTCCTCACTCTAACCTCAGTAAATATGTTTTCTCATGGAACAAGGTGGGAAGGAGGATAAGCTACTGATGCCAGTTATTGATGAAAGGCATATTTGTTCTGGAATCACTCTCAAAACAGCTTTCTCTGAGGATTGTGGTCTTGTTTGCTGAGTGGGTGACTGTTAGCAGCAGTTTGTCTTTCACAATAGGCGATTTCCATTCAGAAATTAAAACTCTGTGATCATGTGGAGTTGAAGTTCTTGTTCCTTACGATCTGCCGCTGTGTGTGGGACACCATGCCTCACCTCTCATTCCTTCCCAGCAAGCACGCAGTTGTCCCTTTGTACCCTGGGAAACCCATGTTGAGGAATTTCCATTTCATCGAGGATGGTGGTAATTGCTCTTCATGGAGTTTTCCAAACTTATGTGGAGTTTAAGTCATTAATGAATAGGGCCTTTAGTAAGATACTTGGGCTTTTTTGGCTCTAATGGTAAGAATCTCTTCCACAAACGAGTACAATTGTTCCTAACAGTTTTTGCTCTTTAATCTTTTTATTCTCATCACATGACCTTTCCTCTTAACTTTTGGTCTTGTAGACCCTTAGCTGCATGTTGTGTGCATGTTGTCTAAAATGATACGTTTATGAGATACTTTCTCCTTACTTATCTTACTAATCTGGTCGTTCTTGGCCTCCGAATCTGAGATTGACTGCACTTTGGAAATGCAGAAATGGAGATTGTCACCTCTTTTGCATGGAGTTTGGTTGTGTCATGTAGCTTGTGAAGTTCCTAATAAATGAGTCAGTAGTAAGCTCTGTCCTGCTTACCTGAGGTAAAGAATGCACATATTGAAAAACTTCTGCACTTAGACAAGCAGCTAAAATGCTGTCTGGAAATGTTTTCTAGTAGTTCCTTAGAATAAATGCAATATTTCTGTGAACCTCCATGGTTAGCACTTTATTTGGTTTGTTATGAACTATCATTAAGAAATGTAGTAAGAAATCAAAAGCTGTTTGCCAAAGAGTAAACAATTTACCTTCCTGTAGAGTCAGATGCTAAAGTTGAATTCTTCGCTCTTGACACTGGATAAAGCACTAGTGAGCTCAGGGTTTGCACTGGGTTAAGGCTTGACAACTGATGGATTTTTAAATTTTAGAAAGTGTTCTGTCTTTAAAAGATTGAAATAATTATTTGAACCTGGTTTTGTTTTTAACTATAGATCAAAATAATCAATCATCACTTAACCACAAAGTTTGAAAGGGCCGTAAGAGTGGGTATAAGCATTTCCCGGTTATTTTATATAGATGACATGTAAACTACTAGTTGATGGATAATACCAGGCTAATTTTAAGGAATAAGGAGAACAGAAAGGAGCCTTGTCTCCATGTCAAATTTTTAATGTTTTTCATTATATCATTAATAAAGTAACAGGTAATATAAGCCGCTTGACAAAAGCTGTGACAATTTCACAAGCGATTTGGTCATAATTCTTCAGTCTGCATAGGTACATAGCTAGTCTTTCACAGTCACTAGGAATAGTCTCTAAGGGCTGGACTTTGTTAACTTGAAGCAAAAATTGGTAGAGACGCTCACAGAGAGGAAACTATATTTTCTTATATAGGGTTCTAAATTAATTGAGAACTTCAGGCTGCTGAGTAGGGGATTTTGCTGACCTGTCGTAGTGCACTGCCTCAGAGGGCATCTGCCAACTGACCCAGCCTTTTCTTTCTTAAAGATGGTCTTCAAAGCAAGAAAACTTGCAAGTGTGACTTAGGAGGCTTATACCACCATCACTCCTTACTCATCCGGCCTGATCTAAGGCTAAAGAATGAAGTTGAATCTCCAACATAATCTATCTTGCACCTTCTGAATAATTAAAATTCAGGCCAAATAAAGCAGAATTCATAGACATGCTGCATATTGGTAGATGTTGTGCTGTTGGAATTGAGTTATCTTGTACGTGAACCCAGGGGGTCAGTCTCAGAGCATGTGAGGTTCTGAATTTTAATACGTGTGCCCATGCACCTGCACCTCCTTTGGGCTTCTGATTCTGAACACCACTGAGCATGCTAGCCGTTCTGCTGTCTGACCTACACAATATTTATAATTCTGTCTTTTTTCCCTCAACAGTTTACTGTTGTGCATCATTCCCTTCATATACCAAGCGCGTCTGACAGACTTTGCCTCTTCCTATGACCTTCATACCTCTGAACCTCCTGTTGCCTCTGCTGCCCTGATTCTTCTGTTGCCTTCCTTCCTCCCCTGCTGGAAAAGAACCTTTTTTTCTCTGTTTGAGATTCTGGCTTCCTTTCTCTTTCAACTCGCACATTCTCTTTTAATTACTATTGATTATTTTTGGCTGTGGTTCATATTCATTTGTGAGATGTATGCTCCAGAACTGAATGCTGTGTTATATAAATCTATATATCAGCCTCAGAAAGATTATCCATACATTTGTTTGTTCTTTTTCAAAAGATTCTCTTTGTTTTGATCCATGGCTTAGTTTGATTTGGTGTTTCAAAGAGTGTGTTTTTGGGGCAGGGTGTCTTTCTTTCAATACTGTCTGAAGATTTAATGCAAAAATTCCTGAAAACATTTTTTTTTCGTGTTATCCTAGGTATAACATTTTACATTCTCTAATATATTATATTTTTCCTCCATTGCGTATGTTCTCTTCCTTTGGAACAAAACTAGAACTGGGCATGGGCAAGTCAAGTTGAAGTGGAAGATTCTTTCTATATCTTGTCTATCAATCAAGCTGCTGAGAAAAAAAGAAACAAAGTTCTGATGGGTCTATAAGTGGGCATAAAAGGAATGATAAGAACAAGTACCAAATGCACTGATTCATAGGCTTTACTTCGGCCCATCATCCTGATGCTTAGTATGAGAAATTTTATCTTTATGCTGGAGAGATCCTATGGAAATCAAGGTGTGTGTTCTATTTCTGTAACAAAAGATGCAAGCACTGTTTGCTTAAGATAAATCTCATTTCACAAGTCTCCTTTTTACAGTTGTACTAGGAATGTTCAGTGAGCTATAATTAAAATATCAGCTATAGGATTGTACTTAGCAAAAACTTCTTCACGCTGAAGAAAGTTCTATGTGTGAACGGCCCATAAGGCATGTATTTTTAATCATTCTGAACTATGAACATAGGTTTTGTGAGTTGCAATGGTGCACACACCCAGAACTATTCTGACCTTACATGTACTGTGATTTAAGACATTTATGTTATTTAAATGAGTGAGTTGCAATACATAACTCTAATTTAAATGACGAAAAATTATTGTTTTACCCTCAAGCAAATAATCGTGCTCATCTTGGATCCTTTCCAGGTAGGCAAAATGGAGAATAAGAAAGCAAAGCATTCCTACAGATAATGTGAGACATGACTAAAAAGGGTTTTTACAATTTTTAATACAAACATGACATGCAGTTAATAAGTTTTAAATGATGCTTCAGAAAGTGTGCGTAATACCCTAAGGGTCTTCTAATAAAAGTGAAGTAGAATTGAACTCTCTGTGCTGCCAGGTACTTTGTAATAGCTTCTTAAGAAAGGACAATGGTTTAATTGTAAGTCGTCTTTTAAAAAAAAGCAAAACAAAACAGTAGATGTTCACAATGTGAAGATTAAGAGCCTAATTTTCCCATTCTTATTACTCTATTTACATCCTATTTGTAACTTCACAGAGTTACATGTCCCATAGTGTTCAGACTAGTATAAGAATGGAATAATGAGTGAAACAAAGTTTTTTATATTGAGTACGATGTAGAAGTACAGTGTGTTGTAAAAGCAGTTCTTTGCATTGACACTGGTTTAGCTTAAAATAAGTTTTAGTTTTCAATAGAATTCCATTTTCAATGAAACATTTCCTTGCTTTGAAGGAGTACAGCTATGACCCCTCTCCACATAGCTGAAAAGTTCACTGTGAAAAGCTGTCTGTCTATAGCCGGTCTGCTCAAACTCTTAAAAGCTCTAGGTAAAAACTCAAAAAGTTCATTGCTCATCCTTAATTTACTTTGGTTTTGTATTAAAATACAAAATTTTCCTCTGAAAATATGTTCGTGAGAATTAACGTTTTCTGTGAAATTTCTACATAAAATCTTTTACTGACCAGTTTAAGCTTTACAGCTTTGCCTTTCCAAATTTAAAAGAAAAATCCTTGCTTATGCTAACTCGTAACCTTTGTTTCTTACAATTTTGTAAGTACTAGGTATATATACAGTATTTAAAAGAACTTTAAAAAAAAAGAATTGCTGCATCTTTACAAGAAATCATGTTAATTATAAGAAATAATGCTTATACTATAGCGTTAGTATATTTAAAACCTCCCATTACTATACACAGTGTGGGAAAGAACTTTCGGTGACACTCATTAAACCCAAATCTATTCAGTGGAATTACATAGATACTCTGTTTCACAACTGTTGATTCATTAATAGTGTGTGTGATTATGGGAACATGAACTCGCTGGAAGTTCGGTTCGCAAACGCCAGCTCAGCACCGAGGGACAGTCGGGGAATCCCTGCTTGGTCCAGGCTTTGACGCGGGATTTCTAACGTCACCTCGATTTGACTTCTGAAAGAGAATGAGAGTTTTTCTGTCGTTTTCAGTGAGAGGAAGAAATGTCAGTTTAGGTAGGTTTGATGGAGTTTCAGGTTAACAGTGATATGAAAGGACATTGGCTTGGGTTTACTCCATTTATTTTAACCATGGAAACATTAGAAGTGAACCGAGAATGGCATGGAGAGGTTGATAACAAATTGAGCATTTTACTATAATTTTTTACCATAATGTTCTTACCAAAATTATTAAGAAACTCATTTGATGTATTCAGGATTTATCTACCAAACAGCATGGCTCAAATACTGTCCTTCATGGTAAGATATCTGGGGTGAAAAACAAACAAAACAAACAAACAAGAACAACAAATGGAAAATGTTATTGAGCTCTTTTAGGAGGACAAGTAGATGCATAGATAGATTATAAATCAAAACAAGTTCCAGTATTACAACTCGGATGTCCATGACATTCAGTGCTCTTAGGAAGTAAGAACAGATGCATAATTTATGGTTAAACTCATTCTGATACCTGATGAATGTGGTCCACCCGTACAAAATCCGGTGAATTAGATTAAGCTTCCTGATGTGTGGATTTTACTGAATGGCCATGTAGAACTTTTTTTATGTTGACCACCAGAGGGAGCCGACGTTGTCACATAGCTGCGCTAGGTCGCAAGTAAGAATAATGCTGAAGGTGAGTTTTAGGCTAAAACATACCACACTTATACAAAGATTTTCAGTTCTTTAAGAATGCATTAAACTAAACTTAGTTTACTGTGTTGTTCTTTTCAGCAACTAAAAAGAAAAATAAATATTTTTCTAGACTTTTTTTTTTTTTAAATTGGTTTCATCACTAATAATAAAATGAAAATAAAATCATATTTGCAGGTGGTGCCACAGTGATGACATCTTCCAGATGCAAGCTCACGTTTTTACTCCAGGCATTCTTGAAAAGGATGGTGGCATGTTGGGTTGGCTGTTACATTGCATAGATATTGCCTCTGTATTTGTAGCAGCTGTGTGTCCAAGGTGTGGAAATTAGTGCATATGGCTGGTGTATGTGCTTCAGAACAAGTGCTTAGGAGCAGGTCAAATTTAGTGCCCATATAGAAAGATGTGTTGTGCTAGAAAAGTTTATCAACTTGAGTTTTAGAATTTTAAAAGCATGAGTAAATTGTTTCGGTATTCACCATTCACCCTCTTTCACAGACAAATGACTTCATTACAAACAAGTCAGACGTTCAGATACTAAAATCTAAGATCGAGAGGCTCTACAAACATCCTTAAATGTCTTTTCTACATGTAATGCTTCCTTTTTTTTTCATTAAGATTGAAATATCTGATTATTGAAATGAATGTTGTCTTTTTCACTGAGCAGCTGGATTTTTTTCTTTTCCAGTGACAGGACCATAGAATACTAAACTTTGAACTCATTCCATTTTTATCTTTGGTCCAGAACTGAAACTTATTCTGAAAAAGTAAAATATGGAGAGAATAGTCCAAATAGATTAATGCAAAATGAAATATTTCCTTTTGTTCATTTTTAACGGCAAGTCTTTAAAGCTGTCCATGGCATCTAGAGTGCCCAAGGGAGAGCGACTGGTAGAGAAATCCTCCAGTCCAAATTGTATGATAAATTGGAAACGCTTATGATGCATTTATTTATTAAACACGTGACAATTTAATCTATCATATACTCATCATCTGTCCCTGTATTCTGCATTTGTAAAGTAAACTTGGTGGTCATGATTCTCATACACTCATTGTTTAGGTTAACAGCCAGTTTAAGCCCCTTTTATTGTTCCATCCCAGTATAAAAGTGTCTCTTTGTGTGAGTTGGGCCATGTGTGTGTATGTAAGACAGCAGTTCTGTCTTCTGAACTTGGCTTCCAGTCACTGCCATGACTCTCAATATATATTTAGCACATGCAGTAGGCACCATTTAACTTTCCATACTAAAATACATGTTATTTTAGAAGACAGAATGTAACTTACTCCATCCCTCCAAAATTACAGCCATGTTGTTTTCTAATGTCATTGCAAAACTATGAACTCCCCCCTCGAGAACAGTGAGACAAACTTGCTACCACTGTTCACACACTTCTTAATCAGATATCTCACATATAGTATGCAGATAGGCTTCTCTATATCACCTGTATGGCTAAAGAAATCCACCATTAGAATTTATGTGAAGCTGAGAGAACAAAAAGTGGTGTAATTAGTACTTTGTTTATCCAGAAGAGCTTACATGTAATAAACTCTGCTGACTTTTGCTGAGGTGGAGAAGGGGGAAGGTGATCTTGTATTTTTCTGTGCAAGAATCAGCTGCTTTATTCATTATTTATCGTCTGTTCTTCTGTGATGCTCTAACTTCAAGTGGTAAATGACTGTTGAAAGGATCAAGCCCAGTAGCAAGAATGAACTACTTTAAAAGTTGATAACCTGCTGAATAGGTATCAGCTAATGAGTCCTTCATACCACTTGAATATTGTTTGAACATGAAGCATACTTTTTTTCCCATTCAGTTCTAATAAGAAAATTGTAAATTTAGGTCACCAGATCTGCTTCATTTTCTCATGACTTGAGAAAGTTCTGAAGAAGGAGATGCAGTACTGCATCTCTGCTTCCTGACATGGTATTGGAAATAATACCTGTGATTTTGCAGACTTTGAGCCAGAAGTCAGTCCTGCTATAAGAGAACACAATTCCTTCAAATATAATGAAATATTTCCTGGTTATATTAAGTATGGGACTAGACTCCTGTGAATCAGATAGTCTTTCTAGTTTCATTTCCTCGTATTTAAGTTAACGGTTTGTTTTTTTGGTTTTTTTTGTTTTTTTTTACCTATTTCATACAGTGTGGAATAAACCTTAGCTTCAGATTTCCCATCCTGACTAAATGTAAAGACATTTCTCTACTAATTCCCTTGCAGCCCAGCTCTGCAATCCAAGTGGTCTGTGGATAAACTGTGAATGTTTATTCTAAATGAAACCAGATTCCCTGTTTTCCTGTTCCTTAGTCAAAATAAGAGCAGTGTAACTCTGTGAGCTGTACCTTTAATAACTGAGTGGCATCTTAAACATACTCTGTTGTACTTGAATAGTGGAATATGAAGAAACCATCACGCTCGTACAAGTAGAAGGACACAGGCTTTATCAGTACAAGCCAGACTGAACATCAGTGTCCAGCCATACATGCACATGATATGAGTGTGTGTGTGAGAGGACTTTAATCCTGGGTATGAATTTGAAGCTATGCATTATGTATGGGACAAACGAAGCTGTAGGGTTGGTATTTGAAATGGCATTGACATCTGTAGTGCAGCATCCTACTGATTCAAATGCAGGCAGTGCACAGGGAGCTACAGAAAGCAAACTGTTGGAAATGTTTGTATTCTCTGTTCCAGGTAGATGATAATATCCCTACCAAAGTGTTTGTCCATCCTTAGAGGTGCTCATACTCAGCTTTTCGTATTACCACTTCTAAGTCAGTAAACACTGACTAAAATGCCTACCTGCTTTCTTTTAAGAAATTGAGAATTCTGGCCATGCACGTTCACTTCTGGGTTTTAGGGCCTGAAGGAACAAAAGGCTGAGACCAGAGACAGAGTCGCTTTTGTCAGCTCCTTTTGTGGATTCCATAATTGGCTCCTGGCATGGATAAAAGAATTACTTTCCAACCTACTGTACCATAAGCAAAGGTGGGGTGTTATGGAGGACAAAGACCTGAAACAAAAGAAGACCAAGGAAAGAATGAGAAAGGAAGACTGTGACAGACAAATATTTTTTTCTTTTAAGATTATTGTGATTAAAAGGTGGAAGTAGCTAAATATACAGTAACATGACATAAACAGTGAAGGACTGGTAGGGAAGCACCTACTTACTTGCTAGAGTAAACAAACAAAACAATTAATGTTTTAACTTCAAGCATCTAATGAAAATTGTTATTGATATCTGATTTTTAAAACATGTAGGTTAGCATTTTTCTTCTTTTCTCTCTCATGATTGTTTCTTTCCTCATTTTTTTCACTTGACACAGGGAGTTAAAATCTAAAGGGGAAAATACTTTTTTCAGTTTGTAAAAACATGGAAATTAATAGAGAAATATTTTCAACATTTTTATTAGCTAAGTGAAAACATGCAACAGCTCTGTTGATAAGGTGTGTCTGTAGGTGTAACAGTCAAGATTTCCATGTAAGAACTTAAGGATTCTTATAATTCTTAAATTATAAGAATTCTTAGAATTATAAGAATTCTTATAATTCTTAAATTATAAGAATTATGAAGAACTATGTAAGAATTATAAAGACTGGAAGAAAAACTAGTCTACTGCCTTGAAGTTCAGGTAAGGAGTTCCTTTGCTTGACTTTGGCTCGTAAGAGATGGAACATTTTGGAAGCTAAACGGATTCTTATACTTGACTTGCTGTATGGAAAGCCTCGTGGTGGGCTGCTGAGGGCTGTAGGAGGACCAGCGTGGAACACCTCCTGGTGTTGCTAGAAGTAGAAACTACTTTGGGGACTGTTGCAAGAATGCATTGGTATTTCAGTTTTATTCTGAAACCTTTTTTGAGTACTACCAGTTTCTCAGACATGTTAAATCAATACTCAGGAATGACATGATTCTTTTTTAACAGGTAAAACTTACCCTGCTTTCTCCCCAAAAAGAGGAAAGATTTTTTTTTTCCCAGAAGAAATCTTATTTTGATTAAACACAATGTAGGTGAACATTATATTGATTATTTATAACGTTTTAAAATGTATTTTTAAAACCCTTCTCTACTTACCTTCACAAAATGAGAATAATATGTTGATTAACTGACCAGTCAGTTAAAGAAACTTGGAGGTTTAAGTGTCCAAGTTTTCCAAATGAAAACATTCCGTTAAAAAAAAAATGAAAAGGGCATGCATACACTGTAATTTGCTTGTTTGCTCCACTCCCTTGTGGACATGCCCAGCTTCCTCTGTACCTGGCAGCTTTCCTGTTCTGTATTCATCAAGCTGATCAATGGGATTCAGATGTTCCTCACATAAAATCATTTGTCTTCAGTCTGCTTGTACAAAGGACACAGATTGTACTAAAAAGGCTTTTCTTCACTTCCAGGATACATTATATACATGCCGCTGTTCATAGGACAAGGCTTTGGCAAGGTATCGATTGCATTTTTTCACACAAAAAGTCCTTATAGGGGGAAACTCCTTGTGGTTTTCCATGGAGTCAAATTAGTGCCTGTGAGAAAATTAGCAGACTGAAAGCAATGGAGACAGAAGTCTTCAAACTTAGATGCTGTGATGCGAAGAGTAATAAGAAACCACCAGTTTGATTCTGTGCTGGACTGATAGGGACCACTCTAAGGTGAGAGGAGAGTTTTATAATCTCATGATGAAATCATTTGCAATCAAGAGAATGAAGATAATGTTTGGGCATTACTGTACAAACTGTACTGTACAAAGTGACCAGTAACACCTGCTAAAAAATTTTCCAAACACAATCTTTGTGTGCTGTTATTAAGGAAAAAAACAAAACAAAACAAAACTGGTTTTTTGGAGTCTAAAAGAGGAGGTGCCTTTTGTTTGGTTTTGGGTTGGTTTTTTGTTTGTTGGTTTGGTTTGGTTTTTTAAAATGTTCTTTTTTTAGTTAGGGATAAGAAGGGAAAGGAAAAGGGATCATAAAGAGATTAATAATGGATAAAAAAGGGAAAAAATGGATGGAGGAGAAAACCCCAGAAGCTTCACTTTCTAGTTTTTAAAATCAAAATGGATGTTGGGATTTGGGAGTTTTTCCTTTTTATTCTTTGTTTCCTTCTTCTCTTCCCTCAGACCCCATCAAGTAATTCCCAAAGCTTTTTTTTTTTTTTTCTACTTCTGCCTTAACTCGGTTCTCTGGTGTCTAAACCCCAGCACACTCTGGGTTGAAGCTTTGCTGTTGTTCATTGCATCCTTCCCTCAGGTATCCCTGGTAGAAAACAGAGAATGAGCTTTTATATCAGCACATATATGAAGAAAGTCACCTTGCTCTATCCTTCTATCTCTTTATGAGGCTTTTGGAACTTGACTTTAGGCTTTTATCCTTCCTGACTAATTCGGGAGAAGCTGGCAGCCAGTTTAAAAGTTACTGGAGAGTTTCATAGACAGACTTGTAAAACTACAACACTGTGACCTTCTCAACCTAATTTCTGGAGGAACTGAGGCTAAAAAGAAAAAAAATCAAAGACATTTCCAAATTTCCTAGAGGAAAAATGACCTTCTATACTGATCCTAATTAAGCCCATTAACTCAGGTGAAAAATTCCTCAAACTAGCTTGTCTGTTTTGAGGGTATGATCGTATTGAACCTTCGAATTCTAGAAATGGCCCTGCTCCAGCAGAGCACTTAAGCATGCTTAATCAGGTACCCCATTATACAGCATGCACGTTATTATTGAATGAACTGTGTAAATGAAAGCCTTAAAATGCTTCACATGAATAAAAATGCAGACAAATTTTCCCTGTGGGGATCCATCCCATGCAGAAGATCGCTTCAGCTTTGCATTTCAATCAATGAGAGGCCCAATCCTGCACCCATTGAAGTCAGTGGCAAAACCCAACTGCTGGATTGAAAACAGGATCTGATGCTGACAGCGCAAAATATGAAAGAGGAAAATTCATTCCAAGTGGGTGTTCAGATAATGACCTATTTCTTGCATCAGGCTGCTGTTCACCATACCACCAGAGATGACACTGCCATTAACATTTTGTTATCAGCAAATCAGCACAGAGCATAACATCCAGTTACCACTCTTGCATGTTTGCATTTCTTCCTCCTGGTGTTTCAAGTTAACAGGGAAAGAGAGCCCCAGGGCAAAGCAGGATTGATGAGATAATTGACTTCACAAAAGGACTGTGAAAGAGTGGGCCAAATTCAGCTCTCACTTAAGTATTCCCATCTCTGCTTATGTCTGAAATAATATGATCTAGTCCATCTGCTGTCAAAGAGGAATGATGGCATGACAGCAGAGCTCTTCCATGAGCACTTTGTTCTTCATGTGTCCAGTGTTCCCCTCCTTACTGGGCTCCCAGGGAGAGCTTCAGCTTGTGCTACTGAAAAGGAGAACCTCATGGCTAGAGCCCGAAGTGGAGTTCATGATAACCCTGCATTTGATTCTTGCCCCATGCAGTGATTTCTTGGCTACATCTGTGTTGTTGGGAAAGATGACTCCCTCTTGCCATCCTTCCGTACAACCAAATGCCTTTCTGGGATTCTGCAGCATGGCCATGGGTGTTTGCTGCCAGCTTAGCCCCAGGTTGCCTGGCAATGTTTTAGGTGGTGAGTGTGCTTGGGTTTCACTGTCCTGTCCTCACTGCCTTCGATTTGCCCTCGTCCCAGCACAGGAGTCTGGTCTGCAGAGTGCCCAGGAACTGCCCTTTGAAAATCATACGTACCCCTGTGGAGGTTATCGCACAAGATCTTCAGGGAGATACTTAGCATACGCTGGTGCTTAGTTTTGTTCTCTGCAAGAAAAGGAAGATGTGCCAGGGAGGGTTCAGGTGGGACGTTAGGAAAAGGTTCTTCCCCCAGAGGGTGGTGGAGCACTGGAACAGGCTCCCCAGGGAGGTGTCATGGCCCCAAGCCTGACAGTGTTCAAGAAGAGACTGGACAACACCCTCAGACACATGGTGTGAACTGTGGGGTTGTCCTGCGCAGGGACAGGAGTTGGACTCGATGACCTTTGTGGGTCCCTTCCAACTCAGGAGATTCTGTGATTCTAAGAATAATTATTTCTTCACTGGGCAGTTTCAGAGGCAAAACACCATAGTGATGAGAAGTGTTCAGGTGTTCTAAGCAGTGTCTGTCCAGGTAGATACTTCTGTTGACATCATTGGATGTCTTCACAGCTATGAGAAATATGTTAGCAGAGTAATCAAGCATGAATGTGCAGTAAAAAGATAACTAAACTCAGAATGGAAGCATGCTTTTCTAGGTTAAAATATTTTTAAAAATATAATTGCAAAAGTATACTGAAAAGCCTGTTGTTCTTTGAACTTTGGAGGACGCAGGTATTCCATTACTGAGGAGGTCCAAGAAGAGTCGGTTATGTATATCAAAAGAGATCAGAGTAAAGCTTTGTGTCTTTATAGCAGAGAGGTGCGTGAAAATGTTTTCATATTTATATTTGGAGCTAGCTGCTGAAAATCTTCTGTGAAAGTATTTACGTTATTGGTGGTTTGGCTGAAGCATGTTTTGGCCAATTAAACAGAGTTATTTTGTGCTGTCCTAATTGTAAGTTAGGTGGTTTGTACATGAAACGTTTAATTTTCTCAGGGCTCTGTCTGACTTCAGATGATACTATAGATACTATCCTTTACAAAGATAGAAGGTGATGTAAGGGAAAATAATGGATGCGCTGATGGCGGAGCTGAAGGGCTTTATCACAGATCTGAATGGACTGAAGTGCCGTGAGGATGGATAAGAAAAAAATTTACAGGATTGATGAAATCCCATTTTGTTAACTGCCACTCCAGCCTAGAGTTCACTCTTAGCTTTTGGTGTTAAGCAAAACCAGTATTTGTTGCCATTACTGCCTAGTAAGTCTCCATTATTAGGAAGGTTCTAAAAGTATTTTTTCTCATTCATACAGCAGTTCTCAATGGAAGTATGAATATGCCCAAGGCAAGTCCCCATAAACAGAAAGCAGCTTTCCAAATTTGTTTATGTTTATGTGTGTAATACCTCATGTCTTCAGTAATAGATAGATTATTACAGATTGACCTGATTCTGTTCCACACCTCCTAACTTTTAACTCACTTTTAACTTGAAATAAATACACAACTATGAGTAGAATAGTGTCTCTGTACTACAGAAAGAGCTCTTAAATCCCACAAGTGTCTGTGTATGTATGTGTGTTTGGTTTTGGGTTGGGTTTTTTTGTCTCTTTGCTGAGTTTGCTGGCAGCTAGTCTCTGGGGAAGAGAAGTATATTTACAATGCAAAAGTGTTCTATATTTTTCTCTTCTGGATTATGCTAGAAATATGAAACTGTAGTAGAGATTTCATTGAATTGTTAACAGACAAACTAAGGAAGAGAATGAATTGATAGAACAGAGTGCACAAGAGGGAAAGGTGGTGAAGTTTAAAAAGAAAAGTTGAGCAAATGGCCATTTTTCTGTGATCTTAAAAATCACCTAATAAAACATTGTTTTATTGCATAGGTGCACTAATCATTTCTGGTTTTAGTTGTTACACTGCGTGTGCTTTTCATGCAATTTTATAGGGTGTGTTCTCTAAGGTGGCTCATGAAAATCACCTTCACAGTCCATTTGTTTAGATTCAGCAGTGTGCTTGACCGCCTCTGTAAAGGATGCAAATTGCCAAAATCTGTCACTTAAGACTAGTAATTTGCAGCAAAATATGGAGAGAGGTTTATTTCTTCACCGGGCTCCTTATATTGGGCAGTCTGGTTTTAGATCTAGATTTTCCTTTCCTGCAAAGGCCTCCAAAGAGCCCTGTCGTTGATCACAGCATGTTACCAGCGTTACACATGATGATTTAAGAAGTGCAAGTCTATTATATGCTCTTAAATATGTTTCCATGTTGTCCTGCTCCTCTGAAGTGCACAGACCAGCCAGACTGCCCCCCTCCTCACACTTAAGGACCGACGAGAGGCAGGAGAGCACCTTGTGAGTCGTTCTAACTTGCTGTTAACTCCAGATAGTGAACACCAGGAGCTGTTCCGAAGGTCTCGCCATTATACTTCACCATGTGTGAAAGGAAATAACCCAGACTGCTGACTCATTTTTAAAAATCTGTCCTTATCCAAGCCAAGTGGCAATGTTCTCCAGCTAATCAAGGAAGGATCTACTTTGACACATTAATCCTTTTCCTGTCAAAGAGCATTTCGCTCTTCATGTCGCTTTTGCGACATCTGATCTCTCTGGAAAAGGAAGGCTGGTTACTGGCTATGGTGTGGACTTGTCAGAGCCTCAAAACAAGGCTTTTATAAAAGCAAGCAACTAGTAGGTTCAAGAGAGTGCCGAAAAGGAAAGGGTGAAAAGCAGTTTAGCAATACAAACAGCATTCTTTGTCAAATGGGCTTTGCAGAGGCCAGAGATGCTTTTTCAGTCATTGAAGAAAAGATTGTGGGAAATAAATGGTGATAATGAAGTCCAATGTTAATTTCCCCTGTCTGAAAATCTGTATTGCGTTAGTTCAGAAATTTTTCTTTCCTTGTTTGGCAGGTGGTAAAAATAAAGGTCTGAAGTGGGAGAGGGTAGCAGACATTTGCTTGAAGTGGTGGTTTCCTCTGAGTCTTTGAAGAGCCAGCAGACAGTCTTACCTAGTGTTCTTCTGAGAGAGAGACTTCACAATAATTTTCAGCATAGGTTTGAACGGAAAATCAAACATTAGTGCACAGACCTTGACAGTCACTAGTACATGGACAAAACAGTGGAGGTACTGGGATACTCTTCAGTTCCTGCTCCCTGGCTTGAGCCTATCTTTTATTGCCTTTGGTGTAGGAAACACCATTGCCAAAAATGCTTTTGTAAAAAGTTACCTTTGTGTTCTGATATTAACCAACAGCAGACAGGTTTAACCTCAAGGGAAGTGCTTATGTACTTCACATTGGTAAGGCAGGTTAAGTCAGTCCACACTGCATTTATTTTTCAACCATAGGACAGTAGGTCTAGGTAGCTAAGTTAACTGATGAGCTTGAAAATGCTGAATATTCACAGGGTGTATCTAATAATACTCCATCTGTAGCTTTCTGATTATATGTCTGGTGAGACATGTGCTTTGTGGGTCTTCTAATTTTTGTTATTTGCTAGCGTGTAAAGGAATGGACTTACTTTTGTTTGCAGGTTTTGTGCAGTAAGAATGACTTGCAATTAAAGAACCTGTTGGAAAACATGAGCGTGGGGCATAAGACTAGGAAGGAGATGCGAAAATGTCTCATTATGTGAGAGCTGGGAGTCACATGCAGGACTGTGTGAGTCAGCAACGTGCCCTCACAGTGATGAAGCGCTAACCACGGGCTGGCTTGCACTAGCAAGAGCAGAGCCAGCAGATCAAGGGAAATGATTGCTCCCCTTTGCTTGGCTGCCGTGAAGCCCCATCTGTGTCCATTGTCCAAAAACTGATTCAGTTTTGAGTTCAGGAGAAGACAGCGACAAACCAAAGCAGAAGGCATTGAAGGTGTACCTGAAAGTGCTGAGGCAACAGGGCTTGTTCAGCCTGCAGAAGGGAGGGGTAAGGAGAATTTGAATGCTGTCTTGCATCTGAAAGAAAAGGAAGAGCGAGACAGAGTCTTCTCTGGGATCCACTGCAAAAGGCTAAAACTGCAACAGTGACAAGTTGCAGCTAGAAAAATTTCAATTTGGAATAAAAAAATGTTCTTTATGGGGAGAAGCATTAAACATTACCAAGAGACTGGTTCGTGGTTTCCCAGAGGGGCTGTGGAGTCTCCATGCTTGGAGTTTTTCAAAACTCAGCTGCTCAGGGTCTTGGGCAACCTTGGCTAAGCTGGAAGTTAGCCTTGCTTTGAGGAGGACATTGAACTAGGTGACCTCCAGAGGTTCTTTCCAAATTAAATGATTCTGTGGTTCTGTAACCTAAATGAGCTGAGCCAACATTAAGCTGCTCTACATCCTCATTCTGGAGGAGGGCTGGAGCTGCAGAGCATGGTTCCTCACCTCAGCATTTCCTGGCCTCACCTTCAGTTTCTGCAAAGCAGTTATTGGAACTGGGAGAGAAGGAGTTCCTCAGAGCTCCATCTGTTCCCCCACTGCCCCCATGCTATTGTTAATGTGTAACAGTAGTCATTTATTTTCTCTTTGTTTCTTTTAATTAAAAAACAAAAGGAAGTATGCATATAGGCTCAAATACACTAAGAAGCATGTTGGATTAAAACAATCTTAATTGTGATAAATAGAGAGAAGTCCTCCCATTCTGTCTTGTGCTTTAACTGCTTACTGAATGGTTTTTAGCATCTGTCTCTACGTACAAGTTTTTTAGCAATGAGCAAAATGAGTGAAGTGGAAACAGAACACATTGTAACTGTGTGAAAAGTCTTATTATAATCCTGTGTTGTCCATTTTCATAATCTCTGTTAATCATTGCCATGATAAATGTTTTCTTTTCCCATTTCTTCTACCGACCTTCTTCCAAGTGTATGAAAAAATGTACACTTTTGTAATACTGGTCTTTTTTTTACTGCTAGTACAAATAATTAGAACAGTGTTTCTTGCTAGAAGTTTTAAGTACTGTCAGTGAAATAATTATGTTGTAATTTGGGAATCATTATAAGAATTAATATTCTTTAACATCATGAAGGTTTTAATATTTTTTACATCTTCATTGTAATAGACCATTTGAACTACAGCAATGCAATTTTAGTCCATGAAAAGAAAGTTTTTTGGCAGTGAAACAAGTGCTGAAAGAAATTGGAAAATAATTACCAACCTGTTAGCAAGAACACAGAGGAATTAGAGGAACTCTGCATCTCTAAAAGCATTACGAAGTTCAGATTATTCACCATTTAAGGTTAAATCAACTGTTACTGTTTTGGTTATACAGTTCCTGTCATTACTGAATGTGACAGTACAACACCAACAGAGCTGTAAAACCAGGAGGTCACAGCATTTAGCAAACAGTTACAGCCTGAAAAGACTTAGACCCTGTGCCCATTGGACTCAGAGTGATGGCTTGGGCTTTGATGACTGATCTAAGTCTGGGTAGGATGTGCATCTTTTGAACACTTAGGTCCGATTCTAATTTCATTCAGAGTCAGTGGTGTTTATATTCATGGTAGTAATCAGATTATTTTACCCATGGTAGTCTTCAGCTATTGAATTAAGTCTTCATTTCTGAAAGTGCTGATTAGCGTTTAAACCAGGTGAGGTTTATCTATCTCCCCATCACTGGCATTCTGTATGAGTAATGTGTACATATATGCGGTATCAAACTACACAAGTGCAGATATGACTCGTCAAAACTCGGAGTTCAGTGTTTTCCTAATTACTTACAGCCTATTGAGATTAAAGCGACAAGATCTCTTTTGTGTTAAACAAGAAGCTCACATTCTTTACTGGTGAGCTACTCTCCTCTTTCCCTCTTGATGATCACGGGCAACATTCTTGCAAACAGACATCCCAGTCATCATCCGCCCCCCATCCGCCAAGAAAGCCTTTGTAAATTGTGGTTGACCTAATTGTGCAGCGGCAGTGCCGCTGATGCTGAGCAGGGGAGATCTCTGGTATGGAACAGTCTGCAACCTGGAGCAGGATGTAGGTAAGTGGCAATGCAGGGCATTGAGGGACACTCTCCAATTTCATCTGGGGGTGAGATTTCCCATGGAGAGACTTCAGTATGACCTGGAGACCACGGGCCAAGTTCTACACCCCTTTCAATACCGCACCCCACTTGAAGCTAGTGAACAGGGTCGTATGTTACTGAAAAAGAGATCTTGGCATTGCTATATATTTGGGAACACCACGAGTCTTCTGAGGTACATCAGTGTTTCAGTAATGTATTATCTGTGGCAATTGTTATTTGTGTGTCCAATCCTGAAGTACTTGCCGAACATTCTGTCATAACCTTAGTATGTCTACATGAGGTCTTGAAGATCAGAGCCCATATTGAAATCTTGTAGTGTCTTGACAGAGAAGAGAGAAACAAATGTTGAGATATTTCTTTATTTGACCAACAGATAACCTCAGTGGCCACCATTGTTGTGACCACACTCTGCTTCGTGTGTGGTGGTTTCCTGCATGTGCATTCCCGCTGAGAAAAAATAGGCAAAAATCACAAGGCAGAATCACATCTACTACTGAACGTTACCCAGTTCTCTGTGTAGAATTAGAAAGTTTTAAAAGGTATTTTCTGATTCCTGAAGTCAAGACCATTCAGTGAAGCTGAGGAGGCTTTGTTCATGTCATGTATCATTACCCAGTAGTGCCAATGCATCTTCAGTTTGCACCAGTGGAGACTTAATCAAGCATGTAGGAGGAGGAATAGATTCTTACTTAATCCATCCAAGGATGGCTCAACTTTAAAACAGGGATGTTTTAGTGCTGCTCTTAGCTGAAACAAGGTTGTTAACATGACACAGAACTGTAGCAGTCGTGTTTTATGTGGGTGCTTTCATGTTCAGACGAGTAGTAGTAGCAATCAAATGTGTTAACTCTGTTAAAAATTCATGGATCTTCTCAGTGAGGATAAAAGATTAGGGAAGCGGTTTGACAATACTGATAGACTCGAAGAAAGGGAGAAAGTTTGTTTTTGCTTAAGTGCAGGGAATTTAGTTGTTGAATAGAAAGGTGTCTTTCTGTAGTTACATACTTCAGGATAAAACTGGTGTTGAATGAGGAGGTTCTTACACTGGGCTGGGTAATTCAGCTGCTGAGATCTAGATGTAGCAGATCAGGATCGATTCACATGTGGGCCCTGATTAATAAGAGATTTGGTTTTCACTTTGTTTGCTGATATATGGGAAGAATGGGCTGGGGGATGGAGATTCTGCTGTAGAGCATCTTTCTGAATTGCATCAGGAAGAGGCTCGGGTGTTGTTACTACAGGAGGCAAGTGGGGCTGGGTGACCAAAAGGATCTGAATCCATGAGCAGAAAGATTCAGGAAATAGTTGCAGGCAGGCGAGAAGAGGATGAGGAAATGAGATAGACAGCTAGGAAGGAAAAGCCTGCCATCCTGGTGTCAGGAACTGGAAGCAAGTATTTTGTTATAAATGGCTGTGCCAGCTATAGGGTGGAGGTCATTTATGGCACCCTGGTGACAACAGACGTGGCCTGTGTTATATAGAGGTCTCTTTGCATTGAGGTATACTGCATTGTGCATTGCTTCGCAATCTTCCCGTGTGCTTCCACTCTTCAACTTCCACTCTTTAAATTTATTTCTTTGCTATCCTACTTTATTCTCTTCTTAATATATTGTGCCTTTTATTAATGCTTTGGTGGTGGGTTGTTACTGTTGGGTTTTTTTTGTTCGAAAGCCAAGCAGGCCATATTCTCTTACCTGTTCGTTTACTGACAATTTTTATGGGCCTTTATGATTTGGTGTTTAATGTCAAAATTATTCATATTTCTCCTTGATGCTGGTGTTTTCCTAACTGCAGTTTTGTCATGAGCATACACTAATCCATTCAGTGACACAAACTTGGTTCATATAATTGCCATTTTTAAACAGGATGATATCTTGGCTTAAATCTGGAACCTAGAGCTAATGTTATAGAAAATAAGGTCAAATAAATCAAGTAACATTACTTCCAAAGTCACAATAGAGTCTTTGGATCGTCTTGTATTATTAATATAATTTCTTGACAGCACTTACAACTTTAATAATGATTTGTAACCCTCTGAATTTTATTGCTTCTGCTGTCAGAAATCAATTTCAGTACTTAATGGCATCTTGTAACCTCAGTCAAGGAGAATGTTGGTTTGATTTTTATTTTAGTTTTACTCAGAGCTTCATTGCTAAGCTACACCCTTTCGAAATTTTTTCTATGACATTTTTTGACAAAGTTGTTTTCAGTTCTCTGACTTAAAGAAAATACTTTTGTGTATGCAACATAATAGAAGTATTTCACTCTGATGATCATTTTTATTGAGCTGTAGCTTCATGTGTGCTTCAAAAAGTTGTAGATTCTGACCCTAAAAAACAGTGAGGTGTATGTTTAGTCTTAGTCACACTTGTAGACCTGGAACTTCTCATATAATTAACATCTACCACAAGTGTCTTCAGGATCAGACCATAAACTATTATTTAATCTTCCTTTTGCTTACTGAGGTTGAAGAAGAGAATGGAGCACACTTATAATTCCAAATTAAACATTTAGATTAGTCTTTATTGATTTCTTTTGATCAAAATAAGTTTGTTTGGGCTTGCTTCTGTCTTAAGTCACTCAAGAATTTCAGTCATTGAAATTATTGACCTTCTTGGGAGTTTCTCTTCAATGGCATGATTGCAGGAGGGAATGTAGAGTTGTACATTTCTGAAGGGAAATAGCAAAAGTGTATTTAAAAACAAGCAAACAAAAACACCCAAGTAGCTCATAGGAACCAAACTAAAACAGAGTATGAAAAATTGTTCTGTGTCTAATCTTTTAATAGAGTTAAATGTGCAAAGGGCATATCCCTTGATCTCCTTTGAAAATGACTAAATGCTGGAAAATGTTCTTCTTTGAGCATAGTAGTGTCTACTTTTCTGTATACTTACTAGTAGATTTTATATGCTTTGAAAAAAGAGATGATTGTTATTCTCCCATTTAACACATAGGAAAATGAAGCATGGTAAAATGAAGTGACATCCAGTGGGCCAACAGTAGATCTACTTTACCAGCTCAGTGTCCTGACAAGGAAATGCTGCCCATTTTTACCTGTGTGTAGACTTCTTATTGGAAATGTCATGACCTGTTTGGCAGCGTGGAAGAGGAATAACGAGAATATGTTGTCAGAAGCAATAACAGGAGTGATTTCTTGTACCACATCATTTAAATTTTGGTCTAATTCCCCAAGAAACTGTCCCTGGAAAGTTATTCCTTCATAGAAGTAAGGAAACTGATTTGATATGAAAGGTAAAAAATCCGAACTCCACGGGACAGGTGTAGCAAGCCACCTTTCTAAAAGCAAAGAGAGATTTTTTTGTCACTTTTCAAATAATCTTTACCCTATATGCAAATACTATTATATACTATTTCTTTTTTTTTCCAATTACAAAGGAATAGCTTGATTTGTGTACTGATGACTTTTAACTAACTTTCCTTGCTATATTCCATTTAATGTTTATGTAGTGGATGACGTGGTACTGGAGCTATCAGAGGTGGAAGAAACAGCATCAGAAAGCAGCTGTTTTGCATCTGAGGACACCACAGAAGACTCGGGTGTGGTGAGCTCCCCATCCGACATAGTCTCTTTGGATTCACAAAATGACAGTGTGAAGTCGAGAGACATCAAGCTGGTCAATGGCTACACGGACTCAGCCGAAGCAGATGCGACGTGTGGCACAGAAATGTGCCCTGTAAGGAACACCTGCTGCCATAGCGTGGGATCTGACAGTGCTCCACACAGGTAAAACTCGGTTTGCAACCGGCTCTTGGAAAGTATCTTCCGTGTCCTCCTTGTAGGGAATCATTTAAGAAAACCAACTTCTACTTTCTTCTGCTCTTTCAAAAACCAGCACCAATGCCAAGTGACTCCTCCCAGCAAAGAGCTCACTGCCAAATCCCCTCCAGTGACATACTTGTAGCAACAGGCAAAGGTCACTTTTCTGTTTGAACTTGTAGTTACTTTTCTTGCAAAAGACCGCTGCCCTCCGGAGTCAATTTCTCCAAGAAGTCTGAAATAATGCTGTTACAGTTTAGTTTACTTTGTAGTTCTGATAGCATATGAAGTGCTTAAAATGTTACTATATATTGACTTTAAAAAATGATGTGGGACATAAAATGGGAAGTTCATAAAATGGAAAAATTCAAGCTACCAAAAACCAGGTGGAAAAGGATTGTATTCAGTGAAATGTGGGATTGGTTGATGACTGTGTGCACCCATATGTATGTTCACCTAATTCTAACCTCCACTGACATTATACATTGGGGTTTTTTTTTCAGCATATTTCCTTTTTTTTTTTCTTTTTTTTTCATAAACAAACTTTTTCCTGCAGTTTTTGCAAGAAAATACGAGAACCTGGAATTTAACTGGAAACTGCCTTCAAGCACAAGTGACTCTGACACTGTTTGTTTGCCAAAACTCACATAGTTGGTGGCAGGGCTGCAAAGGGAACCCAAAATTTATAGGACTTTGCAAATACAAACTGGCCAAGTAGGAAGCTGTGCCTCCAGCAAGGAGGGTGGCCTGGTAATACTGACAGGGATCCGCTCTGTGTGATGCTGCGGAGTCATGGGACAGGGGCCAGAAATTCCTCTGAATTCTCAGTTGACACAAAGTCTGTGCTTTCTGGTCTCCATTCAGCTGCTAATCTGTAGCCCCTTCATAAGAGCATGTTTCATGACCTAGTTATTTCCTTCCTCACATTTCTGAGGGAGAACTTCATCTTGGATCATTCAGTGGGTGATAAATTAGGGATAAATTAGGCCAAATCAATATTTAACCTATTGGAATGATCTCAGGGCTTTTCTTTATCCGTCAGTATCAATAGGGACAAAGTCAAGCCTCACTTAGATACTTGCTTGACAATATGTTTTTCTCCTGAATTGTCATTTTGCAGTTTCTTAGGTCCTGAGCAGTCTTTATTTGGTGGATTAGTTAGGCTAGTATAGTAACTGCAATTAACTTTCCAGACCTGATCCAAAAAAGCAACCTATTAATTTCAGTAGACCTAGATTGGGCCTTGTAAGAACACTAGGGAATCTCAACTTTCCTCAAAATGTGGGGTCTAAACTGGTTAGGAAAACACACATGCACGCTGAGTGGTGGGGGAGGAAGTTACCATAACGTTGAGCAAAGACATCAAAACAAAAGCCTGTAAGAACAATCATAATCAGTGAAAAATAGTTTGGACTTCCTTTATTTTTTTAGTAAAAGAAAATGTCACCACAGGTCATGAAGTGACACAGTCCCTCTTGGAAGTCTGTATTCTCTCCATCTTTCACTTCAGCCAAAGATATATGTTCTGTACATTGCACATTCACCGCACAAAGTTTTCAGTAGCTGGAAGAAGTGAATGTGGAAGAGGCAACGGGACGCTTCATAAGACGCTGTCAGGACTGCTGCTCCGGGGTCCAGCTGAGCCAAAGGAGTGGAAGCTGAAGGGTGGTGTGGTGTACGGCCCGTCCCAACTGGGGAGGTGATTGCTCCCCTTGCTCGGCCTCTGTGAGGCCAGTGCCATAGCACCGGGCCCCCTGTTCAAGAGAGAGATTGGCAAACTGGAGAGGGTCCAGAGAAGAGCCATGGAGAGGGCTGGGGTTCTGGAGCACACGAGGTGTGAGGTGGAGAGGAGGCAACTGGGTTGTTCACCTTGCAAAAGCAATGTGGGTAAGGAGGGACCTGATTGCAGTCTCTCCCTAAACTGAAGGAGGACTGTGAAGCTTCTCAGCAATATACAGTTGAAAGACAAGAGGCAGCCGTCACCAGCTGCTATAAAGGAAATAAAAATTGAATGTAAGGAGGAAATTCCTCGAAACAGGAGTGGTTAAGCAGTGGAAGAGGCTGCCCAGAGAGGTCAAGGAATCTCCATGCCTGGAGGTTCCAGAACGTAGCCAGGCAAAGCCTTGGACAGCTTGGTCTGGCTTTGAAATTAGTCCTGCTTGGAGCAGGAGGTTGGGCTAGGCTTCCAACTTAATCTTTTCTGTGATTTTGTTGTGCTGAATATTCTGTATCTAATACGTCCATAATTTCAAAAGAGTGGGCTTAGACTGAAATGGGAGAGAGTTATTGTTGTTGGGAGAGCATGGTTATTTTTCATAAGTTCTATTGGAGACAGTTGTTGTCTGGGGAGTGCAGTTATTTTTCATAAATTCTATTTGGTTTTTAGGCTTTGGGACAGTAAAATTTCTTCAGATCAATTTTAGGATATAGCAGAAACTTAACGTTTGTGATTTATTTTAATCTTACATTAGCAACCACTTAGATTGCCACAGCAGCAATGCTGACAGTAGTATCTTTTAAACTTTTATGCTCTGAATGTGCCAGTAATATTTGAAGGTAAATCCAATTCCACTCCTAACCTATGTTTGTAAACAAACCAGCTTTGAAAATTCTGCTTTTGAGGTCAACTTGCTAAGTTTTCAAAAGCCACTTCCTAAGTGTAGAGGGAAGGAAAAAAATGAGGTTTTTTTAAACCTATTTGTATGAAATTCTTGTTTTAGTGGGATGTAAATCAGTTCTGAGTACAAATTTGAGTACAGCCAAATTTGGAGAACATCGGTTTCAACTTCCACTGTCAAAACAGCTGCCACTCCACTAATAAATTTTTTTGGGAGCTCTGAGATTGTTTGTAGTTCTTAGGATGAACGGGCTGCTTTCAGGACAAAACCAGCCTCTGAAATTCTCAGACAAGTCAAAGTGCCATTCATGCGAATAACTGATACCAAGCTACACAGAGTGTTAAATATATATCAGAAGCTACAAAACTTAAAGGAAAATTTTACATGGAGTTTATTAATTCATTTCTGTCTTTTAGTCTGTGTACTGCAATCTAGCTCAATTCTAAAAGGAAGACAAGAAAAATTGGGAGAACATGTAGCTACTGTAAAGAAGCAGTGGTTAGTAGTAGTGAGTCGAAGTCCTCCTTGAGTCTGAGCTCCAGTGAAGCCTGAAATTTTATTTAGTGACTAATTTGGCTGAGGCTTGGGAAAAAAAGGTTAATCAGAATAGTGGGAATATTTAGCTCATCCTTTTAAATTGTAAATCTGACTAAAACTTGGGCTTTTCACCTAGTGAAACAACTAATTCCTAAGAATTTATATGCTGTATACTAAAATTATTTTGTACTCTGTGGGCTGTGAAAAGTGCCCTCAAAGTGGAAGCAAATTATACTTGGAGTGTTTAGGGCTATAAAGAAAGACCAAGTGATTCTTTGCATGTGCACTGTGAAGAACTGCAGGGAAAAGTACAATCAACTCCACAGTTCTTACCTTGGTTTGGTCCAGGGGCTTAGCCTGTGCTCCAGGAGGTCAAGATGATTTTGCCGTATTGCTTACTTTGGTTAATTGTATGTTTAGTTCTAAATTCATTTTTCTTGGGTTTTCTGGAATTGTTTATTTGGTGTCCTGGGTGGTCTGTGCACAGCTGAAATGTCTGATAGCATTAGAACATCACAGGAGGGTCTGCACCTCATCTACAACAGAAGTCAAGGAAAGCTGAGAGCATTTAAGGGTACAGTCTTCATCATGCAATAGGTTTGTCCGCATATAGCAACACAATAGTATAGCCAGGTCAGAAATGGCACATATTGCAGGCTGTGCACACACAGAAATGACAACCACAGCAGAGCTCAAATCCTGTTCAGTTCCCAAAGCAAAGAAATTTCTAAAATAAGATCCCTGGATTCAGAGGTTTCCAAGCTGGGGTCTTTCCTCCATGGTTTTGTTTTCCAGTACATGTGAGCAACTTGCAAGTGCACTGTCTTTTGTTTTCCTTTGGGGTTCTTGTTCAAGCAATCTCAATCCAAATACACATATTAATTAACATGTAGACTATCAAATCAAATCAAATCTCAGAACACTCTAGTTCTACCCTTGGCTCTGCCTCTAACCTGTTAAACCATCTTTGTCTCTCCACCTCTGATATCCCTTTCAGCCACTGATGGGGTTTTTTTTACGGAAAAAGCCATAACACAGCTGTCGTATCTCACAACATATTTGTACAGTGCCTGGTGGAGCAGAATCCAGACCTCAGCTGGACGTGCCTAGGGCTAAACCCATATAAATAATTGACTGCATGCAAAGTTTGGCTGTGAATGTTTTAATATTAACTGCTGACTGAACACTGTACTACATAGTTCTCTTTCTTCATATCCTTCCTTACTGTTGATTTCTTTGTGTTATGTATCTGTTCACCAAATTTTAATATATAGTGTTAAATGAGTAACAAGAAAACCACAGAGAAGCTGAAATGTTGCTTATGTAGCAGTAAGTACATCTCATGATCTCACAGTGTTGCAACTCTGTCCTCCCGTACCCCCTCCTTTCCCATCCCATCTATGGTGTCATCACACAAGCTCCTAGGGGCAGGGATCAGACCATTTTATATGCCTATAAAGCATCATGCACACCTACTGTCTGGAGCTTTATAAATAATTACACATTAAAAATTATGTTAAAATAATATTATTAGAGATGCTAGGTCACACGCTCAAGGTTAGGTAACATTAATATTAAGGCTGTCTGTGTAACCTTAGCTTCCTCCTTTTAACCTTAATTCCCCCCGTTTGTACAGTAGGATAAAGTCTCTGTTTAGATCATACTCTGTTTTATTTTATTTTCTTTCTAAGTTTCAGAGCTCAGTTAATAAAGCAGGTGTACCACTGTTCACTCTCAGTTCAAATTCTCTTCTGGAGACAGGACTACTTAATTTCCTTTTACTGTTTTTATGTCACTCACCACACCAGTATCCATGTGCTGTACACACTTTAATTCCTTTCTCGGCACAGTACTCACTTAAAATGAAGAGGTAGCGTTATCTGATTTTAGAGAAGGAGATCTGATGTGCAGGAAGTCAAGGCAGACTAGTGACTTGTTAGACCACACAGGAACCCTTTTTTCATTTTTCAGAGGACTGAGCATTAAGTAGCATTTCATGTATCAGAATGCGGCTCTCCTTTTCATCCAAACTCTGTTCTTGGAAGACATTTAACCATTTTGGTTTAAATAAAATAATAGAGTGATCATGGACATAATTGAAATTGTCACATTTGGACTGCCACCTAGCAAAGATAGATAATTTCTCCAAGTTACAAGCAAGTGAAATGAGAGTTTTGAAAGGGTTCTTAAGAGTGAGTGATGCCACCAGCCTCTCTCAGAGTAAGAAAACCACTTTAAAATACAAAACTTTTTTTTCAACTTTGAAAAGGTTTTAAATGTATTAAAATATTTTTAAAATAGAAATATTTTTAAAATGTAAAGGAAACTTGGCAGTTATAAAGATGAATAAATACAATCTTGTCTGAGACAAAAAGATAGAATACCTTCCAAAGGTCTTGAAGGGATTTTCCCCTCCCTTGGGTTTCTGTTTCAATAGCCATGAGAGAGGAATATTCTTTCACGTGCAGCTGGTGGAGGGCATAGGGTGAGGGTGGGGGAACCCCCCTGAGATCTGTTCATGCTGTGGGTCTGGACAGAGATAATCCCATTTCCTCCCTTTCTCTTGGGGTAATTTGTTACCTTTGGCTCGGGTTGGGGTAGTTGAAGCTGTTGGAAGTAGAAGGAGAAGAATCCTCTTTGTTACAAACCTGAGAAATACTCACTGTTTGCTGCAAAAGGATTTCGATGAGTTATTAGTATAAAACAAAAGCTTGAAAGGATAGGGGTGCATGAACTTGTTCTGCTTAATCCTCAGCCCATTCAAATGCAAGTGTTACAAGGTTCGACTTGGAAAGGGTAAGAGCGAAGGAAAAGTCAGTAGCTGTAGGGAATTCAGCAATGAAACTGGTCAGAGGAAGAAAAAATTCAGTAGTGAATGGTAGAAGGCAGGCAGGAAGGAAAGAAAAAAACTGTAATAAAAAATAGCAGTGTATGTATATATTATGTATAGCTCTTTGTGCACAAACATGTTCTGTATAATTACATTTCACTTGTCTCTGAAAAATATGGGAAACTTTTATTCTGTTATTTCCCTATAGGATAGGTTTCATTTTAGCTGGGGAGGCACTTGGTTTACTTTTTTGAAAACAGAAATGTGGTTTTAAGGGGGAGGAAGGTACAGGAAGAGTTAAAGCGGTAGGGAGAACTTCAGGGATGAAAAATTACTTAATTAAGACCCAGATGTCTGAGAGATTTGCAAGCCTCTGCTTCTTACATAGTTTTGCTAATTTCCTTCCTTATCTCTGGCTTTCCCTTTCTCCTTGTTCCAGAGAACTCTTTAAATTTGGATACTCTCATGCAGTTTTTTGCTGGCAGATCTTCATGGAGGGAAGATGCTAATGATATTATGGTTAAGTAATAGACACAGTCGTTATAGAGGCAGAATGCAGATTAGCCTTTCTGTTCAACTTATCCACTGGAAAAATGCCATGTGCTTTGGTATATTTTACATGTTAGGAGGCAGCTCAGGTTGCTAAAGGTGTAGTGCTGGCCTCCAGGAAAGAAAGGCTCGGGTCCTTGCTCTGTTTCTTATTTTTTCTGTCTAAACCAAGAAAAGTTATTTAACCTCACTTTACTGTCTTTAACTTGCGCTGTTATGTTACACAGGTGATGTGGCTGTATTGAGATTTAAGTCACCACACTTTCCTGCCTATTTCTGACAAGGCTGTCCACCTGCAGGCTTCCCCATTGAGAAGCTGTTGCCAGCAGCCCGTGTGAGGAGGGGCTAGCGGGGACATGCTTCCAGCTGTATAGCAACTGCAAGCTGCTGCTTATGCAGCAGGACTCTGGAACTGACATATGTCAGGGGACTCTGGAAGCTTAAGTCACCCTGGTATGTTAAAAGCTTAGGGATTTCTAGCATTAAAACACAAAAAGGTACTAGGCAAAAGCATTTTTGTTTGCTTCCTGGTTAGATTTTTGACAGTAACCATGGAGGAGGACTGAAAAAGGACCATAAACCCAGCTGCTGCTGAAAAATTTCTTCATTTTCCTCCTCTGGCTATATTTGCAAGTTCTTCTTTTTAATTGGGTGGTGTTATATCTGAAGGCACCGCTGAACCTGTGTGTTCTAAGATTCGAAAATAATTTAATTCAGTCTCTGATTATTTTTAATCAGCACAGATATAAATGCAGCCTAAAAACCTTTGTAAGTGTGATGCAGTCCCACAGAACTAGAAACAGAACACAAACTAAAAATTTGGAGTGGAAATTGTATCTGTGCATAGCTCTCAAAAAGTATGTGCAGCTTTTCTTTTGTCTCTCATTGAAGAACATAAAAAGCAAGGTTATCATAGAATTGTAGAATTATTTCGGTTGGGAGGGACATTAAAGATCATCTAGTTCCAACTGCCCTGCCATGAGCATGGTCACCTTCCACTAGACCAGGTTGCTCAAAGCTCCATCCAGCATGGTCTTGAACAATTCCAGGAATGGGCCATCCACAGCTTCTCTGGGCAGCCTGTTCCAGTGCAACATCACCATCACAGGGAGTAATTGCTTCCTTATATCTAATCTAAATCTACCCTCTTGCAGTTATCTGGCATTCAACAGAGTATGACCGTGTGCTTTTTCCTTTCCCTAGTTGCCTGCCACCTTCAGAAATCTTGCATCAAAAACAAGTGATGACTTTGCTATCTAACCAGCCCTAAGTTGGTTCTTCAGTCTACAGATTTTGCATTTTAACAGGCTTTGGTCATTTGAATGGTCATTTGAAACTTTGCGCTTAGAAATGGAAAATATCACTGTCATAGCTTAGGTCTCCAGAAAGTCCACCATTTATACTAGCCGCTCTCCTGCTGTTATATTCCATCCTTGGAAGGAAATAGAAAAAGGTCATCTAGTAATGTCATATAGAAATGCAAAGAATGGAAAAATAGTCCAAAAGATTTTATGAACTGTTGATTAAAGCTGGAAAATAGTTACCTCCGCTTTTGAAGAGTACTTCGCTTCATCACTCAAAAACACAGAAATATAAACACCTTGAGTTTACTTAGTGACATCTTTCTGGCCTGGTTGAATAGAAAGTTGTATTCAAAAAGCTTCAGCTATACTTTCTACAACTTAAAACCCTTCAGCACTAGTCTCTTTTTTTAACAAGCACCTTGATATATAAAAAGGAAGAAGCATTTCTCTTTCTATCATTTGTGTAAGAGGAGAATATTGTGGATGCATTTTGAAGAGGACAAATTTGGATACATACCGACGCGTTGATGTAATTCCCCAGTATCAGGCTGAGAGGATTACCAGAGCTGGGAAAGGAGCCCCGCTACTCTACAGCGCAGTCTGGAGTAACCATAACATCAGCTTGCCATGTTGGTCAGTCTCTGTTAGCTGCCTAGGACACATGCAAGAAACTGGATGCTCTTGTCCATTGAACAGCCTTGTAGCGGTCGCTATGTCCCGGTGTGTGCTTTGACACTGTGTGCCTGTCTGGATTTGACTCTGTTATTTGCAATGGCTCTATCTTCTCTCCCCAGCTATTAAAAAATTCACTGCAGCCATATTCTCACAGGGTGCAAAATGAATGAGACTTTCAGGTCACGTTCAATTAACCTGGAAGATGTCTACTGCAGTTTCTTCTTGCCTGCAGCCACACCAGCAGGACATGGGTCTCCCTGTCTTCCACATTATGTCTCCCAGCCCCAGACAGAATACCCTGCAGTATTTCAGATGGCACCAAATGCCTGAGTTTAGACAACTGAAACTCTTCCTCAGTCCCTTGTCTGCAGTTACACGGGTCTGTGTTGTGTTTAAGCAGTTACAGTGGGAGTTGTGGTCTATACGTCTGGTATCATACATGAGGCTCACCAGAACTTCTGAGGAGTGCCCGAAGACACTTGGGTCAGTTTTAATGATTTAATAATTTAATAAATTTCTGTCATTGTAAATCCATTGTCTTACCACTTGTCTTTTTAATGCAGCATTTCCAGCTAGGTTTTTCAGAGAATTTTCTCTCTTTCTTAGAATGTAAACTTTGTCATAAGTGTCCAGGTCCCGTGGCACTTATTTGATGAAATGCTGCTGTAAGTTTCATTTTGTCTCCAGCTGTGCAAATGACTGTTGAGGAGTAGTTATGTGTTGTAGCCCGAGCTCAGTGGAACACTAAAGGCTGTAGTTTAGTAGTCACTTTGCTCCGTTCTGTGCTCTTGCACAAATCTCTGCTAATCTACATAAGTAATAAGTGCACAGGCTTCCAGGGACCATGGACGTTTGCCATTTCGAACTTGTGCTAAATGCCCACCAGTGCTATATTTTTAGTGCCTCATGTTTTACCAGAATGGCAGCGTAAAGGTTATCAAGTTCTCCCCTAAGTCAAAAAAAATGTGTGTGAGAAAATACCACTGGTAATGTTTATCCAGAATGTAAAACATGGTATCGGAATAATTCATATTTTTCTTGGATTCTGACCAAAACAGAGCTGTCAACAAAAGTGAATAGAGTTAGAAGGGAAGAAGGCTATGAAAAACATTAGAAGCCCTTTTGTTTTCCTTTCCCGAATACTGTTGTAAGAGTCATTGTAGGCATATTTGTAAATCCTGTGAGCTACTGGAAACTACCAAACTTTCACCTCACAAAACACATATCACATTTAAGATTCTTGATGCTAAGAACTTTAAGAAGATCCCTGTGATTAATGTATACCTTCTGGCTTCCTTTGTAGGTAAGTTTGGAGATGAATTGAACAATAGCTCTTTTATGAATCTGGAAATGCAAAAGAAAATATCTGCTTTTTCTGAAGCTCCCTCTGTAAGAGCAAATAAGAATCCTTTCATTTTCACTGCATTGTTCTCTTTTCTTCAGAAAAAAATCTGTGAATTGCATATTATTATCCCACTTGTCTAGATAAGGAGATTGAAGAAGAGATTTAGAGGCAAATTATGTAGAGTCACTGCGTAAGTGCACAGAGGATAATGAAAGAAACCTCTGCTGATTGTTGCGTCCATCAAGAAGATAATTTTGCTATAAGAGGCATTGAAAGATTCCAATTGATTGACGTGAGAAAAGATCTGGTCAGTCCAATGGACCAGACACTGCATGGTTGGAGCCCAGGAAATCCTGTTCCCATCCCAAAGACATTTTCCTAGATAAATTGCCCATAAAATTTTCAAGCCAATAGTTTCCATTATTTCCTGGAGAAGGCCCAGCACAGACAACCTTAGTAGTTCAGATTTTGGCTGTATTGTAGAGCAGTCAGGCAATAGATAGAAAGGCACGATGAGGTACCAAGAAGGTGGTGAGCTGGCATGGCCTTCATGAAATTGGGTCTCATTGTCTGATAAATATGGATTTACACATTTTTCTTCCAAGGTTGTGGAAGGTACCTTAGGGAAAGAGTCTCACTGTGTGCCAGGAATTTGCTTCCAGCTGTGGACAGTGATCCCAAAAGACCAGCTTTGTAAGGAAGAAGAGCAATATTTGCCTTCCATGCTAGATAGACCTGTTACTTAGCTGATGCAGTCTGAATGATTCTCCCATCAAAAATGCTCTGAGTTTCCAAACACATTGGCACTCAGAGGAGAACAAGTACTTCTTATTAATTTTGGAAAACTTTCCACTGCATAAACAACATGAAATTCAGTTGGTTCATTCTTTGTGCCAACTTCAAGTGGAGCTTTTTCTTTGCCAGACTTCTGTCCTAATCTGAATGCTGCAGTAAGCTTTTATCTTTTTTGTTAGATTGCTCAGCTGAGTGGTCTCATTGATTTGTGTATCTATGTGTGTGTTCTTCAGGGTACAGTAGGATTGCGGTCTTACAGTGCCAGTTGCCTCCACTGGAGACTTGGTGTGATCTGTGCCACCTTTCTCTTAATCCATCAGGGGGAATCACAGAATGACAGAATGGTTGGGGTTGGAAGGGACCTCTGGAGATCATCTAGTCCAACCCACCTGCTAAAGCAGGTTCACCCAGAGCAGATTGCACAGGAATGTGTCCAGGCGGGTTTTGAATGTCTCCAGAGAAGGAGACTCCACAACCTCTCTGGGCAGCCTGTTCCAGTGCTTTGGCACCCTCACTGTGAAGAAGTTTCTTCTCATATTCAAATGGAACCTTCTCAGTTTACCATGAGTCTTGCAGTGTGGGTGCTGGGCTGGAGTACTGTCAGTTCACATTGACTTCTGGGGATGTTCAGGGCCTGTCAACACTCAGGTCAATGGCAAACGCTGGAAGAAATTTTATTCCAGTCACAGAGTGGTGTCTCTTCCTCCATATTCCAACAACCAATACAGGTTTCTGTCTTAGATTCCAGTTTAGGAAACCACTTAGGCACATACATAGCTTTGCCACCTTGAATTGTTCTCTGTTTAGGAAAAGGATGTGTACATGAAAAACGTTTTGGAAGGCTTCTTTGCAGATGTGTGTTGCTGTTTTCATTGATCCCACATACAGGAACTCAGCTTTGTAAGTGCAAGGCATTTTAGGTGCGAGTAGAAGAATCGGGTTCCAGGACTGTTACAAAAGGCATAAAGGAAGGAAAGGTGAATGCAAAAATAAATAAATAGAAAATAAAGTGAAATAAAATGCTTCAACATGTGCTTTCAGTTGGTCCTGCTATGAGCAAGGGAAGAATCAAACAAGAAAATAGCAAAAAAGGGAGCACACTGTTAGACATCGTTTAAATCAATGTCAGGAAACACCCCTGAGTTTTTATTCAGATTATCTCAAAAGACAGCAGAAAAAATGGCCTTTTTCAGGTATTGTTTGACAAACTGCCAGAAAAAACCCATAATCTATTACTCTATCTGTCATATTAAGGATTTGATCTTGAAAAGGGCAAATGTGTTTTTCCTGACCAGAGTTTGTTTAGGTGTGGCTAGAATGGCAAATTATTTTTTCAATAGGCTAATTGCAAGGGCAAGAATTAGATACAGTGTCACAGACAACAGTGTCTAAAATTCAGGTGAGGAGCAGGTAGCTGGAAAAAGTGAATTGCCCAATCTGAAATGCTAACCTCAATTATTTAGATAGAAAAGCTCTCCCGGCCAAGATTTTTCTTCCTAAGAAACAGGTCTGCTGTGTAACAGGTTGCCATGCATTTTGTTTTAAATTTTAGTGGTGATTTTTTTGCTAGGATTTTTCTTATTTTTCTTTTTTTTTTTTTTTAATAAGCCAAGACAAGACTTGGCACTTATTCTGATTTCAGACTTGCTTTAGATCATTGTAAAATTCATCAAAAACCATTACAAAACCAGGGCCCTTGATATGTTTCATTAGAAACGGCTCTCAAGGGATTATTTTCTCTTTCCTCCTTCCCTTCCTCCCCTCAGGATGCAGAGTGATTGTCTAACAGTACTTTGCTGTATTTATTTTTCATTGCCATGCTATTTTTATTTAATTAATTTGCGGATAAATTGGCACAGCATGTACACAGGATGGCTGGTGGTCTGCTTTACAGTTATGTGGATATGCAAAACCTTTGCCTGGGCATACACTGCTTTCCTGCAGCCCAGCTGAGATGCGTACTTCACAGTGAAGCTACATATTTCTTTGCAACAGGCTTTATTAACCCTATTTTTTGGATGGCCAGCGCTCTGAGTGTGCGCAGGCACCACAGAGATCCTTCCTGGATGTGGATGTGTCAGTGTGGTAGCTTGTGCCTCTAAGGCTGCACATTTTTTCCTGCTTTCGGGAATGAGTTTCAGAACCCCAGTGGAGCCAAAGGAGCTGAAATCAGAGTGTATTTCAGAGCAACAGGGCAAAGCGAAAAAAGGGGGAAACCCAGACTTTTTCTCCTCTTTCTTTTAGCAGGAGAGATGAAGGAATGGCTTCGGCTAAGCATGAGGATGAGGATATTGCTGCACAACTTCAGTGGACTTTGGCTGGCCTGGATGAACATTTAGAAGGTAGGGAAGTGTGTTATCTCTGATGTACAAAAGAGAGAGTCATAGACAGGAGATGCAGAGTCAAACTGGGCTCCGAGACACCTGCACATTTGTCACAAAGGTCACTGGGAGCAACTCACGGGTCTAAGACAGAATGTGGTCCACTCAGAGTGGCTGCTCTCCCTTCGCTTCTGGTGCAGCTTCTCATTATGGGCTCGCACTGAATATTTCTCAAGCTGCTTATCAGATTGTCACAGTATTTCAGTGTCTGCTGCCAAAAAGAGATGAACAGCAGTTTATGGCCACATTTTATGGGCCAAATTTGGTATACTTTCGTATACTTTCTTCAGTGAAGCTAAGTCAGTTGTGAATTTAGCTCTGTGTTTAGTGAACAATGCCTCTGTTTTGTATTTTATCATAAAAAAGTAGAGGGAAGGAGGACGTTTTTGTACCTAATACTTCCTCTGCATTAGCAGATGTATTAGTTAAAATTAGAAAAACATGCAAAGAAATGATGGGAAGAGTTAAAATGTCATATTGCGCTCCTCCTTTTCTAAAGTGAATAAAAATGTTTCTCTGTTAATGGTTTGTAACCAAACGATGTTGAACACTTGTTTAAAGCTTCCCATCTTTATTTCAGTACTTCTGCAGTGGACTTTGATTATGATTTAAATTCTGCGAGTCCTCTAACACTGCAATTTCTTATTTTCTGTGTTGTAACCCTTGATTTATACCAGCAAATTTGAGAGGGGAGTTAAGCTTCTTACACAATGAGGCTTCTAGAGTCACTGGTAATGAAGGGGGAGAAGAATGGAGAAAAAATACAAGTACTGTTTCTTTGTTTGCTTGCTCAAGAAAATCCTTCAGATGGGCTGTTATTACTAACTAGGTCTGGGAAACATAATTTGGAGTCACTCAGTGTTTCTCAGAAATGTTTCTGCTTTGGAGTCATGTGGTGAAATGTTTATCACTGAGAGAACTTAGTCAAAGATAAGGTATGAACAATAGATTAAATTCTGCTTTCAGCTGCATTTGTATGTTTCCCACTGGCTGAAGCATGAGGACTGCAGGAATATTTGGCTGGTCCTAATCAGCAACCAGACAATAAAAAGGCCCCAGATCTTTCCTTTTTTTGTAATACAGGCATAAATATATTCCTGTTAGTTTTAGTTTAACTGAAATATCTGATCTGCTTAAGCTTGTCCTGCCTGTTTGTGTAATTTAAAGTCGTATTGTCTAAATACTGCCTATATGTAACGTTGTATGTGTATTTTGCAGCAGTGGATAGTATAAGTAACTCCGACTCCGGGTACATCAATGAAGTGTTGAGCCCACACATAAGAAAAGTTGAGGCTGCCCAAGATGTTACCGTTTCTGTTCCAGTAACAGTCATAGACGATGCTCCAGAAGTTGGCACCTCAGTCTCAGCTGGAAATCATGAGACAGACACAAGGGTTTCACAAAATATCTCAGCTGACTCTGTGAATACAGGAAACTTTACAAATAAAAACAACCATGCAGGTTCCTTCGATAAGGGACATACAGATGGTGGGGCTGTATGCATATCCAAGGACCTCATTCATCAGCAACCATCTGAAAATGAATTCAGTCACTTGCCTGTGGAACAGAGGAGAGATATGTTTGAATCTCTCACGTGCTCCTTTGAAAAAAGAAGTGAGAAGAACTTACGACTGGAACCTCCCCCCAAACATGGTGTAAAGTCTGAGGAATGTAAATCTAAGCTGATTCCACCTCACTCCAAGACCACAGCTGAAATCAGTACAGCAAAAGAGAAGATAAATCCATTTAATGAATGTAATAACAGGGAAAGATCTCTGAAAAAAAGTAAATCAGAATTAGAAATCAAATGGCCACCATCAAAAAAAATTGAAGTAGAAGAAGTCCCGTCAACACCCACATGGTGTCATCGTGCCCAGAATTTGGGAACAAACTATGAACCTAAAATGGGTTTGACAACCTTTAAAGTTGTTCCTCCCAAACCTGAACTAAAACATTTTGACAGAGGAGTTTCCCTCTCCACTGGTGCCATTAAGATAGATGAACTAGGCAACCTCATAGGCCCAAACACATGTGTCAGTAAGCACATACCAGGTACCTCTATTGATGAAAATGAGGAAATTCATCTTGGGAAAGTAAAGGCATTCTGGAGGTCAAGTTCTATGGAAAAGCAAAGCGATGACTCTGCTGAGCATCTTCCTAAGAAGTCAGCAGTCACCACAAACTCAAAGCCCTTTGCTATAAAACAGGAACACAGACCTGTCTGTCTTGCTGCTCCAAAACCTGCAGCACCACAAACTGTTACTACCCAGGTAGCCGAAAGACAGTCTGAGAATGAAAGGACCAAACCACCTCTTCCAGTTACACAGTCTCAGGTGACAGTCTCAGTGGCCCCCACCGTTAATAAGGACAAGCCGGAGCTTCCATTTCTAAAGCCACACAGGAGAACTTCAAGTCAGTATGTTGCCTCTGCCATTGCAAGACACATCAACATGAGTAACTTTAAGTCTGACGCTATGGAATATCATGAGAAAGATGAAAATAAGCAAGAGACCGGAGGGGTTAAAACTGAAGCAGAAGTTTCACCAAAAAGATGTATTATTGTGGCCAAATATAGCCTCGTGGAAACAGAATCAGCAGAAACAAGAGAAACACTTTCAAGGATTTTTACTTGTAGTCAAAACGCGTCCCACAGGTTTATACCTGGTGATAATTCTGGCATGGAAAACAAAGTAGTTAACATCAGGGCGCCAAATCAAGCAACTCCTGTGAGCGTCTATAAAAAGAATGCTAGTGTCCCACTTACCAAATCCTCTTCAAAGGATAACAGCCTGGAAGATCATGGTTTAAACAGCAAACAAAGTGTAGCAGAGAAAAAGATGCATCTTTTGTTGGACCAGAAATGTGAGACTTTGATCCATAGTAACGCAACCTCACCTCTCAAGTCTCCTGATCTCCAAGGAGTCCCACCCTCCTTCAGCTCATCTTTGCGAGCCACTAAGTGGCCTCCTGCTAACGATGTACAAGTTGGTTCCCTTAAAGCTTCATCTGAACTAAATGCAGAGTCAGAACAGGAAGAGAAATCTGATGATTTGGATACTAATGCTGTAACTGAACTGGATGTTAATGTGCAGACCAATATCTTTGGACCAAAGAAGAAATTCAAACCCGTTGTCCAAAAACCAATTCCAAAAGACACATCACTGCACAGTGCCCTAATGGAAGCCATTCAAACAGCAGGGGGAAAGGAGAAACTCAGAAAGGTAAAGTGGAGCCTCTTTTTTAGCCTATATTCACCCTGTCAGACACCACAGCTTTTATAACAGATACAGTTGCTGGTGAGCTGGAGTACACAAGGCATTTGAAAAATTTGTAATGGCAAAATACAGACCAAGCCATTGCTTATTCTGCACATCCTGGACGTTATGCAACACCATTGCTGCTGCACTACCTAAAAGAGGCAGAGGGTGCAGAGAAACAGCAAAAAGGAGAGGCAATTTAGGGTAGCCTAAGAGCATTTTTGTGTGTTATGTAAGAGCAGGAACACACAGCATGGAGAAAACTTGTAAATACCTACACTGAAAGAAAACCGCATTTTGTATTAGTGGGTGATACTAGTTTGCCACTGACCTCATGCTCAGGGGATATGGGACTGCATCTGTAAGTACAGCATTACTGTCTACACATAGTCTCCTGTTCAGTGTAAGGGCTGTAAAAGCAGGCCTGAAAGAAGACAGACTCATTAGTGTCCACAGGTTGCATTGTGGTAGAAGTGCCGAAAGTATTTTTACAAGTGTTTCCAAACTGTCTCTAAGTAAATATTTAATAACAATGTGAGGTTTATTCTTTTCATATTCTAGGTTTCAGACAGTGCACTGAACGGCAATCACAGGAAACCCTCATATACTGAGCCAGAGAATGAGCGCTCAGCCCTGCTAGCAGCAATTAGAGGCCACAGTGGCACCTCGAAGCTGAAAAAGGTGAGAAATCAAGATGATGAGTGAACTTTTAAGCACGGTCAGTTCCTACTGGGTGTTTTGAATAAACCCAGATATGCCACAAACTAAGTGTTGTGCTGTAAAGATTGAAGTTGAGGGGGAAATAATATGACACACAAGATCAGATCTGATATATACAGCTAGCATGGTGGGTCCGATCCTATCCTCTGCTATAAAACTTAACACTGTCAAATGGTGTGCAGTTAGCTGAGAAAGAAGCACATAGAAGTCCAAGCAAATTACAGGGAGTGTACATAGAAGACATCAAATGTTCATCATTTTCACATTTCAATGGGGTTTTTTTGTACTTTAGGAGTATGCAGTTAGATTAATATATTTGCATTACCTACCATATGCATCCAGTCCCAGTTACCTGAAAACACACTAGGACTTCTTCATGCCTGCTGTTTATCTGTTATCATAAACTGGTGCATGCAAGTTGTTAGGCAAGTAATTGGTGTTTCACCGCAGCAGGATGATTCCTTCTGTCTGAAAGATTCACCTCATCATTAAAGCACCTCTTACTCCTAATAGCCAAAAGCTGCATTGTTCTAGCCTTAGTGTTCATTCAGTTCTCTGATCCAGCCAAAGATGTGTATTTGGCAAGGGGGGTCCCATTTCCCTCATGACTCAGGCCATTAGCACAGAGCCAGATAGCTGCCATTAGATAGAAAGAATCTTTTGCCTGTGTTAGGCAATTACTTCATCCTTCAAATATCTTCCTGCCTTTGCTGCAGGTAGAGTACAGCTTCCTCTGAGCCTGAGAGCAGGACAAGCTGGGCAGCATCTGTCTTCACACATACTTACCTGCATTCTGCATTCATTGGGAATAAATGTAAATTTGTGTGAAGGAGGCTCTGACAATGAAGTGGTGGTGTATTATCACAGAGACTTTTTGCAATACTTTCCTGCAGCAGAGAAGCTTTTGCTATCATTTTAAAGGAAGTTGCCTAGAAACTGTACACTTCTTTTTCACACGATGTCACCTGTGCTAGTTAAAGCACCATGTTTGTATGCGTACAGGGTGAGATATAGACGTTTATCATGAAAGGTCTGTCCCTTTCACGTTATCTTGAATGTTCATGTGTTATCTGATATGACATTATTCCCATGTATTGTGTGTGCGTGTGCAGTGAAGGAACAGAATATAGGAGCTCTCTGAATGTGGATTAGTTAATGGCAGATTAATCCTTTCATTTTTCACTAGACAAGTTTTGTGGCTCAGTTTCTCTGAGAAAGGCACACTAATGCATCTGCTTGAAAACCTCCTGTTTGGCATATGATACTGAACTTCCTAATAATCACCAAATCATTTTAATTACTAAAAATTTACTGTGATTCTTACTAGTAACGTTAACAGCATAAATATTTGTTGAGACAGTTGATGGAAAAGCCAGCTAGTCTGAAAGCTTGCCCCTTCCCTCTGCATTCATTTTAAGTGGGATGAGTTTTCAAGTTGGTAATTTGTGCAAAAAATTTAGTTTCAGAAATTCCACAGAAACATGCTTGGAAAAGCGATCAGCTGATTTTGTTCTCGGTGCTTTCACGTGGTTCTCTGTGGTCCTGTTTATTTTATTATTACTTTTTTAGTATGGCTGGAGACTTCAGGTTGAACAACATTTTTTTCAATGAAGCCATGTCTGAGAGCTCAGATCTAGAAGAGCCTCCCTGTCATCTGAGATTATTTCTGTGCAGCCCAGACCGCAAAAAGTAACAAGATTCCTGCATGGCTACTGCAGCCCTAATATGTCTTCCTGATTCCAAAACCCTTGTGGTTGTTTCCACATGAATACCAAGTCCAACCCTCTTTCTTACCTTACATGCCAAGAAGAGTTGCAGGATGCTGGAGCTCACAGTAGAAAAAGATTGAGTTTCTGAGACAGAGTCCATGCCAAATCCTTGATGCTGGTAATCAGCCCAGCTGAGTGATGTGAGTGAGTAGTAACAGATGTTCAACCCCATGAGCAAACAAAAGTTCTGTGTGTTTTGCATCATTCAAGCAAAGTGAAAACGGGGTACTGAAAGTGCATCAAATGTCAAATAATTACAGTTTAGTCATGCTCGATATTAATCACCTCCTTTCAATTGCATCATGAGCAGATCTCCTCATTGGCCTCTGAAGAGCTGCAGAGTTTTAGGAATGCAGAACTGTCCATGCAGAAGGCCAAAGACAGTCAAGAAGAGCAGATTTGTATCCCACCAGCCCCTGCCCAGCCGCCGCCACCACCACCTCCCACTCAGATGTCAGCAGCAGCTCCTAAATCTTCTGCCACAGCTGCAGGTAACCCTGTGGAGGCAAGGCAAGCCCTAATGGAGGCCATTCGCTCTGGCGCTGGAGCAGCAAAGTTAAAAAAGGTAAATGTACTATGGTTTTTTATTGTGGGTGAAACAACCTGGGCTTGCTGTGCTTTGAGAGCCATTTATGATCTGTTCTATCCACACATTTCTTTCTGCCATCAGAAGGTACATGCACTGTTTCCTCTAACTGCATTAAAGATCAGGAGTGTGTTTCAAACCTTTGAACAGCTATTAAAGCATAATATTAAGACTAAAACGTGCCTGTGCATATCTGCAAGCATACAAATAGTTAATTCGTAGGGGTTTTTTATGAGAACGTCAGGAGCATGAATAGAATTTCAGAAAGCATTTTCATGCCCTTTTCATTCTTGTGAATCTGAGATAATACTGTATATCCTTTAGACAAGGTGAACCTAAGAAAGATCAGATGTGAGACCCTGAAGCAAATTTAGAGATAAGTATTCTCTCCTAATTTCAGTAGTGTGTCCTAGACCTTGATTCCCAACACTTAAACCTTTGTTGCACATGCTGGGAGCTGTCAGTACAACTGTGGGGTCATTTTAATGTCTGTCTGAACTTTATTAATTGGATGGTGTCTGTTTCACTTCTGCGGTCAGCTATGGGTTAGTCAACTCCCAGATGGCTAAATGCTCAGTTCCAGGTGTGATTTTTGGAGTAAGTTCACTTATCTCTTTGATCAAAATTTGTTCTTTCAAACCTCGAGTTAGCCTGCATTTCTTGGTGAAGAGAAGTAGATCAATTGGCCTTAGTGTAGTCATCCCAATATTACCCTTCAGTATCCAAGAATAGACTTCAATCCAAGGACTTTAGGGAATGTACAAAAACAGATGTAGTTTTCCCAACACATGATTTAGCTGTTGCCAACCATAAATGTGTAAATAGGCTTTAACCTTGCTTGTCCTTTTTAAAATAATTCAAAAAATACAATCAAATTTTAACATTAAAAAAGTAGCCCAAAAAATCCTGGTTCTGGTAAAACAGAAATTCCACAGAATCATACAACTGACACAAACAAATCAGTGTTTCAGGGAACTTCACATCAGCATGCAATCAGAACTCTGAATGTGCAGTTATTTTGCATGTGAAAAATTCCATCTGTGTTACGCATGGTGTTAGGAGGAGTGGCTGAGGTGACTTGTGTTGTTCAGCTTGGAAAAGAGAAGGCTGAGGGGTGACCTCATTGCAGTCTGCACCTTCCTCAAGGGGCGGTAGTGGAGAGGGAAGTGCTGATCTGTCTCCTGTAACCAGCAATAGGACATGAGGCAATGAAATGAAGCTGCGTCAGAGGAAGTTCAGATGGGACATTAGGAAAAGGTGGTTCACCGAGAGGGTGGTCAGTCACTGGAACAGGCTCTCCAGTGAATTGGTCATGGCACCAAACCTGTCAAGAGTTCAAGGAGCATCTGCACAATGCTCTTAGTCATGGGGTTTAGTTTTAGGTAGCCCTGCGGGTAGCAGGGGTTGGACTTGATGATCCTTATGGTTCCCTTCTAATTTGCAATATTCTATGATTCTAAGACTACAAATTATGAAGAAACAGTACATCAGATCAGACCTTTATTTCCCCACTTCACCAATTTACAGGAAAAAAGGGATTTGCACATTCAAGAATGCTTCATGCAGTTGTTTTCTAGATCTGTCCAAATTCTTTGTTCTTTCAACTGCATTACTCTTGCCGAAGTCTCTGAGGAGATCCGTAGCTGTACTCATTAAAACAAGTCTTTATCATATCCTTGGGGATTTGTTCCAAAACAGTTGGATAGCCAGTGCAGACCATGAAATTAAGTTGGATATACTGATGTATTCTGCGATATACTGATACATTCTGCTGAATACTGTGCCTGTCTTCTTTTATTTTCAAGATGGAGTAATTTTTGATAGTTCTGACACTGAAATTATAGAAGAGTATATCTTTTATTCTATAGGTCTTTCATGAAAATAAAAGAGCAGTGTTTTGTCCAAGACAGAGTATGATTTTGTTATTACTGTGCTGTCCTTCGTGATACTGGATATGCAAGCTAGGTCTTGGATATGCCAAAGACATCCAAGATACCATGCCCTTGATCACTGATGAGAGTAAAAATGTTGCCAGATTTCTGAAAGAGTTTCTATCCAATGCATATTAATCTCTCTCCTAGCTTGCTGAGTCAAATGAGAGATGAATTCTGATCCTTCTCTGCAGTTGGACAACTTGTGACCGCAAAAGTTGACTTGGTAGCAGAGAATATATGATAGCTGCACATCAGGGTTTTCTTCCTTTACAACTGAAGAACATGTCTCCACAGAACACTGAATTTTTGGTAGAGAGTGGCTGGCAAGTGATTTTGTGCTAGGGCAAAAGCAAACTTTTTTCTTTGTTTTGTCTTTTCTGTCAAAGATCTGTTATGTTATGATTTGGAGGTGTGAGCCATTTTTGGCTTTCCCTTCTAGAAGATTTTGGTTGCAACTGGACAGCAGAGTAGGTAGTTCAGTTCTGTAACTGTGTCTGTTTCTCTTCCATTGTCTTCCTGAAGTTTGCTGGAACAAGGGCTTCTGATACTGAAGTCATTTATTTAGCTAATATTGTAGGGAACTGGGAAGCTTCTGCATTGCTTGGTTATGTGTGACTCAGTTTGTGCTTATTTATGAGGGGTTATTTGCAATGGAAGTAGATCAAACAGGGCTGTCAGGGGAACCAAACATGAAAAGCAACCAATTGCCTAGATAAGGAGCATCCCAACAAACATTTGAGCTCCAGTAATATCTGTGAAAAAGGAACTCCTCCACTCCTCCCCTGATTACACAGCTGTTTGCTAAAGTCACGAACCTTAAGGTTAAAAGACCCACTGTGCAGGAAGGGAGGAGAGAGATTGCCGCAGGCTGACCCTGCCATGCTGAGAGTCAGGGTCTGCACCACGCTGGCTGTAATTGGGTCACCCAAAACAAACCGGAGCAAAAATAGTTACCTGAGGGAAATGCCAAGTATAGGGAAGACAGTATGCACATAGGTCTCCTGGCTGTTCTTTAATCCATTTCTTGTAGTACTGTGCCTGCTTTGGCAAATAAATCACACTTTGTTTTGAAGAAACGGCTCCTGTTTTATTGCACACTGTTGCTGTCCACAGACTCCCACAGGAAATTTCTTGTGGGTGCCAAGCCCAGTTGGGCCTGCTCATTAAAATGGTTCATCCCCAGTGCAGTGCAGTTGAGAGACCTGCCAGAAAGTGGTCAGACTACAGATCCTACCCAAAGGGAACAGAGATGCAAATGTGTTATTGGAAAGGGATGAACTTACCAAACCAGAAAGGACCTGACAATGTGCAGGAAGTAACCTTTTTTTCAGTTTTCAAAACGATCTGCTCAAGAACCAAAGTATAACAGCAAGTCAGAGAGATGGCGTCAGGCAAGGCCACCAACCAGGATGCTTGACCTAGTACCTTTGGTGGTTCATTGTCTTGAGAAATGAATGTGTCTCACTAGCGACAAACCTTCTACTCAGCCCTGCAGTCTGCCTCCTGTGCAAAGGACAGTCTAGGATATAAACAGCTAATCTGAGACCAAATTTTGGCTAATTCTAGTGAGCAAAACTCAGGAGCTATACCATTTGAACTTCTGGTGTTAAAAGTGAACTAGTGCTTTCCTTAAATTGAATCAAGTAAGTTTTGTCACAATTCCACATACTTAGGATCTTTATGTTTAGTTTTTAAACTTTCTGTCTTAGCAAATGCAAACTAAGCTAGCTAGATTTCTGAAATTCTGTACATCATTGCATGTATATTTTTGTGTCTGTGTAACTTGCCTTGGGATTTACCATGATTATCTGCAGAAAAAAACCATAACTACGCATGCAAATAACCCATTAGATATCTAGCTGTAGGTATAGTTGCAGCACAAGCCCATGCAGGATTGAAAATCTTACACAACAAGAAGCAGCTATGAAAGTTGCATTAGCTTATATGCCATCCACTCATTTTAGGTAGAGCTATACCCAGGGATATGGTAGAAATATTGCAGGGAAATGTGCCTGCACAAGGTGGGGAAGGCAAATTGTGTATTTAAAGAACAGGCTTTTGCTCATGATAGAATGATTTCTTCAGACTGCTTTCTAATGGTACGTGCAAGAGAGGTTCTACAGATGTTTTCCAATATGTTTTCCAATAAAGATTGGAGCTGTACCTAGAACAGCCTTTTCTGTTTACTTGCTGGGATTTTAAAAATTAATTTGGCTCCATCACAGTATCCACAAGCGTTTGTGCCAGTGTTCAGCATCGACATTTAGTCACATGAACTCTTGATACGTGCGGTATATCATTCAGTTGGCAATCAAAGGAGACAGGTAAGGCAATTACTGCACCCCTTACAATGAGTCCCTGGTATAAGCTGGACTAATTTGAAGTCGGTTGCCAACAAGTAATGGATCGATCTGGATTATGGTACACTGAGTGTCTTCTAGGAAGCATGGCCTAGTTCCATACCTTTATGTCAAGCAGTGGACTATTCTTCCCATGTAATCAGAGATACATAATTGTGAATGATCACCAGTGTCTGTGGATGCAATGACAAAGATTACAGGCTCAAAGCCACAGTTGATGTTGGCATCGGTGTGCTGGAATTGGGGCAGGAGGCCCACTGGAAGGTTGGCTGAGCTTGACATGCAGGTAGTCAAATGAGCCTATAGACTGATTCTAGTTCCCATGCGCAGTGAGAGGCAGTCGTTTGCATGCTGTTACTCTATTTGAATCGAAAGATAAAATTTAATTTGAACTCTTCACCTTGTTAATAATTTGTACCGTGACCTATTTTTCTCCCTAAGAATAAAGCTTCTGCCATGGATACTAAGGCCAAAATAGAAGGGTTAGACTTGATCAAATACATTATTCCTGTTTAGCTTTTGTGGTGACCTTAATGTATATCTCCCTGATAAAATCAAACTCATTAACTTTGATTTTGTAAGAGCACCCTAGCATATGTATTTAAAATTGAGGATATGGTTAGACGACCTGAGGACTAGGAAGGAAGATGCGCATTTGTTTAAGTCTTTTCTGAATCAAAGCCTTTGGGAGTTTCCTTCATTCAATCAAGCAGCAAAGTACTCATCAATTGATTTTTTGTGACCAGTGACAGCTAACCACCGATACTGAAGAGATTTTGACTGTCAGGTATTGCATACTCACAGCCAGGGTTTCTGTTTGTTCCACAAAATGACGGTAGTTCACAGAAAAATATTTCACCTATATTCAAGTGTTCATGTAATTACAACTGTAATACCTAAGGAGTGTGAAGAGTGGATTTTTTAGGGAAGGAGAACACCTTTCGATAGACCAACTGATACAGCCAGAAGAAAAGGCAGATAAGCTGTAAGTAGTCTCTAGGAGCTGAAGAAGAGACCAAGCTTGAAAACAGCCCCACAGGAGAACAACTGGTTAACAATATCAACAGTTGGAGGTTTAAAAATACCTTGAATGATCATGTGCTTTTCTTTTCTCTAGGTCCCTCTGCTCGTTTGAATCATTTATAAAGAACAGGTAGTTGGAAAATCTAACCCTGTATGCACCCATCATCATCATTCAAGGTCTGAAGTGGCAAAAAAACATCAAGAAGTTTAGTTTATTCTTTTGTCTACAAGCCAAAATAAGTTGTAGTTAATCTTCTCTGTGTTCCTGCATAATGGTTGTAAGGGGAAAATATGTTGCTCTGCTGTAAAGCTTCTGTGCCAAGGAATTGTGTTTTGCCTCTGAATATTTAAGGTTGCCAATAAACTATTCTTGTTGGCAGGTTAATAAGAATATAAACACTGCAGTACTGTGTTAATACTTAATTGTGTTTATGGGCAAAATTAAGAAACTTTGCTAGCTATCTGAAAAGTAATACTCATTTCAAGTTGTTAAAAGTATTTAACTACTTCAAACTATTTACTTGCTTCTTATCTGATTTGGAAATGGGCTGTAAGTGGTTAGGGTGAAAACCAGAATAAAGATGTGTAAAAAACTTATTACAAGAAAAAAGTTACGGTACATTATGAAGGACCTAAATTGTCATATGCTAGAGTCATTGGTTTTTAAATTCATATGAACTTTATATCTCTGGTGGAGCTCTGAGAAATCAGGCAATCAATAATGAATGTGAGACAGTGTCTATTGAAAAGTTACTTATGGGATATGATGTATAGAATGCTAATGCACAGAGATATACTGAACCCTAGTAACATTCACGGCACTTTAAAAATATTGAGACACCTCAAAGGATCTCTATTTGCAGCAGACTGTGAAGGTCATAAATGAGATCCAGAGTAGTGCATAGAGGTCCGGGATTTAGAATTAATTCCCGCACTGCAGAATGGAGTGAAGCTGGTTTGTATCAGTGACCAGGACTCTTGTCGTCTTGTTCAGGTCATGCGTAAGTTGGGCCTTTCTTTCCAATCCATGTGGCTGTCGAATGTTGTGTCATGCGTATTTATAGCAGCAACTTTTTCAAGTGTTAACTACTTCGGTAGTTGTTGTTGTACATATTTTGAAAATATTTCACTCAATTGATTAACTTAAAAAGGACAAATGAAAATGCTTTTTCACATTTCCTATATTGTAATGAAATTGAAGAAGTAGTTTGTACATTTACATTTTTATAATCACAGACCAGAGTGGTGGCAGATTCTTTTTTGAGCCGAAACTTAAAATGTATAGCTATGTAATGTTGAAAGTACAAGAATATTTAGCCATCTGCATTTAATGTGACTATATATTATATATTGTAAAATATCGATGTCTGTTAGTGCCACAAATAAAAACAAAACGAAACCTGACTCGGCTTGCAAAACTCTTTTTGCTAAATGTTTTCCATTTACAGAAAGAAGTTACAAGAGATGGACTTAAGCAAACCAGTATGCTGTGTTTGTTATCTCATGTCTAGTCCAAAATGTCTCAAGCCAGGCAAGGGCTCACAACTAATAATCTGGAACACAGTAGAAATCACCAAATAGAGTCAAGATGTCAGAGTTACATACATTTTGATAATAATGCAGTACTGCTAATGATCCATTTCCTCTATAGGGAAGCTAATATATTCAGAAATAAGGTGTTCTGTCACACTATAGAGAAAATAAGATCATCTTTGTTGACTGGTTAGCCTTCTTTTGCCTTAAAAGTTTTCTCAGTATGCTTTAGATCAGAAAAAAATGGCATTAAAAAATAGCATTAAAAAATAGCATTTTAAAAATGCAGTCTCAGGAAAGGATTCAGTCACTTATAAGCTGCAGTGCTTGTAGATAGTCCTACCAGCAGCAAATACAGTTTCCTTGGTTAGGTGCTGTAAGACAGTATTCAGTGCAGGTCTCTTCCTTCTTGTTCATTGTGTTGCCTGAAGGCACTGGGTCTGCGGCCCCTCCTTACTAACACCTCTTTACTGTAATAAGTTTTATGGGTACATACTTTTTAATGTAAGGGATCCAGAGCTGAATTTTGAGATAATAAGATCCTCCAGGCTTTGTGATGCAAAGGTTCTGGGTCTGGGTGCTGGCACTGCATAGGACTAAAGTTTATAAAAGAGTTATTCGCGGATAAACTTCTGAGCATCGAATTCCCATGGGTGAAAAACTGTAAAACTAAGAACAGCTGCAAGATGAGATGTCACCTTCACTGTGACAGCAAAAATATTACGAAAAATCCTGCTGGCTCAGTCACAGCTCAAGCTAAAAATGGAGAAGAGGGAGTTCAGCTGTCTACAGTAGGAAGCGAGACTGGGTGTTCATTCCCTTCCCTTCTCTTGTTGATGGCAGACGTGTGTGCTGTCACATTGTCATCCAGGTGCTGCTGAATTCCTGGTGGCAGCTTAATTTAACCTTAAATTAAGGTAACGTTTAATATAAACCTGTTTTTAATGAAGTCTAGTTATAGTTATGACCATCCATATAATAACTTCCTATTAATGCTTTTTGCCGTCTCCATTTGGGAAGTAAACATGTATCAGCGTTTAGTGCACATCAGGCAAGCACTGTCAAAGCTCTTCACCCCATCATCCCCTTTTCTCGCACGCCTCAGGACTAGGGAATTGGGTTCCTACAGGATGAAAAGAATTTGGGTGATGGGCTCCAGCACAAATGAGCATTCTGTCTGTGAAGCCACACTGGAGCTCGTCCTAAGTTAAAACAAAAACCCTGAAATGTGTCTGGTAAAGACATTGTATCCTTAGCACCAAGTATTTGCATCTATACATCTGCTTCTACTGGTCCAGACTGTTTGCTAGCGCAGACACAGCCGATGTCTAGAGGTAGACGTGCTGCCCTGACGTGACCTTTCGTGACTCTTGTGGGTGGGCAGTCTGCAGGCTGGTTTCTTTTTTGGAGGACTGAAAGAAGGCCAGTGAGCTCCCGTTTTCCCCAGCGTATCTCTCAGCCTAGATCTTCCCCATGTATTCTTACCTCAGGTCAGCCAGAGGAAGGAGTCCAAAACATGCCCTGTTCATCTGGTCCAAGTAAGATATTCAAATGAGGTCAAAAATGGCATCACCGGCCAAACTGCGTGGAGAGCTTGGGTTAGGTATCTTTATTCCTTGCACACTTCCGAATCAATGTTCAGGCCTTAGAGAAATCTACTCTTATGTCTCAAATAAAATTTGTAGATCTCCCTTCTCCTTTTTCCCACGTTCTTAGTAACTTTATTTTTTCTACTGAGCTCGGAGTGTTACTAAACCATAAAGCCGGCATTAAATCACCCTGATTAGATATTTAATTTTAAATAATATTGGCTGTCTGCGTGAGCTATTTGACTTACAGGACTTCATTATAGATTCTTTTTTTCTTGTACAGACAGCCTGCTAATGCTGGTCATGCAAAGTATTGGACCAGACGACCTTTTGACGGGCACATCAATCCACACATTTTTGAACATGGCAGGATTCAACTTCCCCAGCTCATACAAGCGATTTGTGCAATTAATGCTACATTTGCCACAGCCAAAATTGGCATTTCATCAGAGTACGGGAAAAAGGAAGGGAATGTGAGATACATTTATGAAACAATGGAAAATGCGATTCGATGCAGATAGTTTGTGATGTTTTCCCTCTCCAGAAAAGAAAGAAGCAGTTCTGTTGTTCGGTGCTGCTTAGCATTAAACAGGTGGTTTAATTTCAATGCAAAACTCTGCACAAATCCTGATTTGAGTCGATTTGTCTGAGGTGTTCATAAATTAGTTCTTTGTTGGTGCAATATGAAAAATAGCTGTCTTCTACAACCACTAATTAGCAACTTTTACATATTTGGAGTATTTATTTGTGTGCACTCTTTCTCTACTCATCTAATCCTCTGTTGAGTTACATGTGCAATATGTGTACGAACGTGCTTTGCTGCTGAGACTTATGTTAAGATTTATGAGACTATTCCTGTTCTTACTCCATTTGTTGCTGCTGAGCACACACAATAAAATATGCTATAATCCTGCCATAACTGCCATAATGGTTGAATTTCCCCCCTTGCAGAAAATTACTTTTGCAATGGCAGAGTTCCTTTTTTAAAGACAAAATGAAAAAAAAAAATTAAATCCTGATTTTTCAGTAATATTCACCTGGATTGGGTGCAACATTGTTCCAATCTGCTTTCTTTTCTTTCTTCTTTTTTTTTTGTCTGAGGAGGGTGTGGAGTTTCATTCATTGCTGATGTCTTCATTTGGCTGGAGAAAGTTTCCATGTAGTTGAATTCCCAGGGTTGTTCATTGAAGTTTGCTTAAGATGGAAGCTCCTAAGAGCTAAAAGGTACTCTTGTTTTTATTGTAATTGTTAACAAATACTATTTAAGTATTTGTTAAACGAATATCATTTGGTTAAGTCCTAACAGGCTGCAAGACACTGCATGAGAAAATAAAAGTCACACTCCCTTGTGCTTGTTTACTAATTTGGGGATGTTTTGGTTCTTGTTTAAACAGTTTTCTGATTTGTTGAAATAGCAAAGACTCTAAAAAGAGAGATACAATAGAAGTACTTAGCAGGACTATTGCGTTTTTCACAGTTAAGGAGTTCAAGAACAAGCTCACTCCGACTGTCTGTTCTCTCCCATCACTCACTCCGTATATATGGGAACATGCGCCCATGAGTCTCTTTCACCATTTCAGGAAGTCAGGAACAGTTAAAAAAAGGATCTTTACCATGGGATCCTTTTCCATTTATAACAGTAGCTTTTTTTGTTCTGTAAAATAGGAACTTTCAGAAAGTCGAGAACTAAGTTTTGCCACAGTCAAAACAGCTGTACGCAGTCTCTGCTGGAAGCAACGTCAAATGCAGCTCCAGATAACGCTGCCTTCAGACAATTTCTTTTCCGTTTGCTTTTTTTTCTTCTTTTTTTTTGTCTATAGACTGATAAAAATGTACGTGCCGTGTCTCTTTTCTGAGGTCATTATTGTGCTCGAAGCCCTGAAGGTTTCCCCTCTGAACAAAGCATCGTGGTGTTGCAGTTGAACATCAGACTGAAAGGGGACATTATTCCTACACAAACACCACTGTGTGGTTCACAATTCAGGAGTCGAAATAGGAAACCTTATTGAAAAAACAAGGCTGTGGAACATCATTGTCTTGTACATTGTAACCTGTGTTTACTGCAAGAGGAACAAGGCAAACACAGTGCAGATACGCGTGGGTTTCCTTTGTCTTATTCGATGCATTCAACAGAGGAGGTTCTGTCCGAGGCGCTGGGATATGTCCCTGTGGTGCTTGGTACAGGGAAGCGGGTCACAACTTGAGGGTACGGGTTGGGTGGCACCACTGATTGGCTCTGTTTTTTGCCTTGCAATAAGCCAAAATGTGGTTTGATTTAGCCAGCACTCAGGACGTCAAGCCTAGTGCTTTCTCTACAATGATGAGCAAAGGCTCCGCAGGTGAACACCAGCTGAGCTGAAAAGCAATTTGTGATTCAGCCTTTGCACAGCTATAGTACCCGGGTCCTAGTAGCCGACAGCCCGTGCAGCTTCATTCTTAACCCAGAGGTAATGGTGAAGGGAGAGGGAAATGAGTGCACCTGCCCTCTGACAAAACATAGGAGTGAGGCACATGTAACCCAAAGACCTGCAACCCTCCCCTCCGCCACAACACCCATGCAAATGGCGTACAGGACATACACTGAAACTACTGATAATGAGGGGAGACCTTATTGCTGTCTACAACTACCTGAAAGGAGGTTGTAGCATGGAGGGTGTTGGTCTCTTCTCCCAAGTAGCAAGTGATAGGACAAGAGGAAATGGCCTCAAGTTGCACCAGGCAAGGTTTAGATTGGATATTAGGAAAAAACTCTTCAGGGAAAGTGTTGTCAGGCATTGGAACAGGCTGCCCAGGGAAGTGGTGGAGTCACCATCCCTGGAGCTGTTTAAAAGGTGTTTAGACGAGGTTCTCAGGGCCATGGTTTAGTGCTAGAGTTAGGTTACGGTTGGACTCAATGATCCTGAGGGTCTCTTCCAACTGAAATTATTCTATGATTCTATCTGGATTTTGGAAATCACCGAAGAGATCCTGAGACTGCAAGTACCTCTGCTAATAACAGCTACACGGTTGGTTAATGTGCTCAAGACCAGACTCAGCCATCCCCACCGCAGACGCTTCTCTGATAAAATCCAGCCCTCGGTCCCGCAGTCAGGCGTGGTGGTGGGTGTACCCGACACGTTCCCTCGCCAGCCCACATGGAGCATAGAGCTGTGGTTTGGCTGCCTGTGCAGTGCTTGTCCCCTCATTCATTAGCCTCGCTGCTAATGTTCCAAACTTTCCAGCTCATGGAAGGAGCTGTCAGAGGCAATTTGCAGATAGCTAGTGCTGCAGAAGTGCAAAGAGTTATATTTTTATGTGTTGATGAATAATTTAGCAACAATTCTGTGTTATGTAAAATTACTGCTTTACTGCTGCTGGGGCCAGTGTTCGTACAAAGTGTTCTTCTAAGCCCAGTTATACAAGTTAAAGCTTGCTAGTTTTATCCTATGCATCTGTCATTAGAGAGAATTTTTCCAGGTTTAAACTGGAAATCAGAGCAGGTCTTTCATTCCAGGAAAGGGCTGTTCCCCTTCCTCATTCACATTTATAGTCCTGATCATCCCACTTGTTTTCCAAGTAGTCAGTTTTGCACTAGGTTGCATGTATCAATGCTGGTTTTTTCCACAGAGAAGGATGCTCTGTAATGTTTTTTGATATAAACACCATGGAAATCATCCATCCCCATAGACCTTTGCTTTATATTAAGGAGCAAACTATGACACCATTTCCATGCAGAACAACCCCAGGTCTCATCCTCCTACCCTGTGGCTGAAGCCTGTGCACTTACATGGTCAGGGAGCACAGAATATGGACGGATTTGGACCTCTCTTGTTTTGGTTTCATGTTGGAAATTGTTCCTTTGAGATTCTACCTCTTCTGTGCTCAGCGGGGGATTAAAAGATTAGGGAATGAAAACAAAGAGCAATGTTATTGCCACCCAAAAACACGCTTGTAAGGATTGAAGTGAGATTGAAAAGCTGCAGCAATTCAACACCAGGACACATCCAGAAATGGAGAAGCTCATGGGTTTCCTTAGGACTCTGCATCTCAGCTATTGCTTCTGCCATATTCTCCAAGTATTGCCAAGAGATGCTTAGTTGAAAATGCAAATATGTTCAAGGCTGAAGGATCAAAGAGCAATTAAATTAAAAACTGCTGACAGGTCAATCTTAATAGTCATTTCCATGCTGAAATAAGTCAATAAATCTTAGCTTGCAATAAATCTTACCACATAAAGGTGGGCTTGCATAACAGGAAAATGTAGTAAAATATAGCAATATATTTTATGCAAATGCTTTTTAAAAGTAATGAGTAGCATGTTTTATTCATCTTGTCCTGGCATCAAAGCGGTCAAGAAGACATTGGACTTCTGGAACGGTATGCTGAGCAGGCAGAACGTCTTCTATTTATATTACTATTTACTTACATTTGTAAATACAAGCCTTAATTGAGCTCCTGAGCCCTGCTGCATGTGACACCGTGCAAACACAATACAAGTGACCACTCCTGCCCCGAAGACGTTTACAAACTAGGAAAGTCAGAAGAAGAAGAGGATGAGAGCAAAGCAGTCGGGCGACTTGCTTGAGATCACCCAAGATGTTAGTGACGAGGCAGAACTGGAGCTTGGGACTCCTGTGTCATATTTTGGCCCTGTTCTCCAAGTCATGCAGCTTCCTGGTCTATATACTACATACAGTAGGTATGGATGAAATAGGAAACAAGCTGAACCTTTCATGGCATAGTTCAAGTTTCAGAGAAAGATGAGGAAAGCAGCTGTTCATCCATCTTTCATACCAGACACAATGTACCCTTGTGTTTTTGTTTATTCTCACAAACGCATAAAGTCTGAAATATTAGATAATATTCCTAGGTACTTGTATCTATAACGAGACACATCCCCAGCATACACACAATACAAGAGGGAGCTGGGATGCAGCAGCTAAATTTAAACCAGATTTTCTGCATGGCAGAAGTTCCCGGGTTGTTAACTAGCTTATATCTGCACTACAGCTTCCTGCCCACCTGTAGCTGTACTCCCTGCGATCCCCAAGGGAAGACCTGAGAGGAAAAAGCTCCTGATATTGCCGCTTCAACAGCACCCGAACGCTTTAACAAGGATCTTTCTATTAGCCCCTGTATAAACACAGGACGGCAGCCCAGACGGGCAGCTCCAGCTGGAGGGAGCACGGATCGTTTCTAAATCATTTGCACATTCTAAATCATTGGGCACGATCTGCGAAAAAGTAGATCTTGTGTTACATGCTGTGCTTGGGAGGCGATGGAGACTATTTCAGGCTAATAAAATTCCCAACAAGTGTCCCAGCACAGGAGAAGTCCTGTTCTCAAGGAAAAAACCTTACATCGGCACCGGCTCACAACTCGCCCTTCTTTACACAGTGGAAAGAGTGGGGGTTTTAATCCCGATTCTAAAACACGTCAAAACTTGGTGAGCACAGTAATTGCACAAGCAACGAAGGGGCTTGGGGACAGCCTGTACTTCTTCCCCCAGCCCCCTTTTTCTTTTTTTTTCTTTTTTTTTTCCTTTTTGCATTGCATTAGAATAGCAGTTCTTAGGTTTGTGTGGTCTCCAGCACAATGCGGTACCTCACTTCCAGAGTGTTTTTCCTGGCGCTAACAAACTGCACAGAGCCCAACCCAGGGTAATAACGTGCTGCATGTTCCCAAAACTGGGAACAAAAGGTGAGGATTTCTTGTTTTCGTCGGAATGCTGATCTCATGTTATAATACTGAGGATGCAATGTGAATACTTCAAAACTGATTTCAACCAAGTCCCTTTTTGTACGTTTAGCCAGAAGAAAGTTTGCTACCTTTACCAAAAATGGGAAAAATGCACATTTACCTCATATACCCAGAACAGTAAATTGTCACCAGTAATCAAAGATGGCATTTAAAAATAAATAATAAATAAGTTAATTTTCAAGGGAGTTTTCTCCCAAGAGCAGGTAATGTTATTCTCCACAGCAGCAAGCCAGTCCAGCACTGAAGTCTGCCAGTGAAATACGGAATGGAAGGCATAAACCTTGTTTTAAAAAGAAACACATCCCAGCTCTGCCTGACCTGTGCCTAGGAGCAGATTTTATTTTTAAGCGTGTGAATTATCAGTGATGAAGAATCATGAGTCAGACCCGCAAAATCATGAGACCGGTCTCCAGCATGATGAGGGTTGCATTTTTTTCTGTTTTTAAGGGCACAGCTTGTGCCGTGTGGTTTAGTCTGCCTGATTTCTGAAGCTCCTTTGTCTGTCCCTGGGTTGTGGGTACGACTGTCAGCACTGTCTGCTCCCACCTTGTCCCCCCAGCTGCACTGTGGGGCAGGCAGGGAAACCCAAACTGGCCCCACAGGTCCAGCAGAAGGGATGTGGTGGCTCAGCCAGCCCTGGTCCGCTTACAGGTTTTGTACTGGTACAACTATTTCCATTAGAGGTGTGATATTTTTTACTGAAATAGATGAACCAATATAAGCACTAGCTGGGGGACACTGTTGTACTCGCACAAAGATGCTTTATACCAGTACAGCTTACTCACTTTCTTGTATGGAAATAAAAAAATCAGCATATATAAGTATCTTTATCCTGGTATGGCTGTTTCTACCCTAGGGAAATCCAGACATTTTTTACTATACCAGTGTGGTTACAATTTTGTGTGTGGCCAAGCCTTCACAATGGTACACCTTTTGTCTGGAAAAACCTTCATGGTGACCAGTGCCTCACTGTGCCAAAAAGCTACAGGAAGTCAATGAGATTATTCGGGCATTAGTTATTCCACTGGATCAGACTATCAAATCTGGAGGAGGAGGAGAGGTGCTTTAGTTTACTTTTGTTGGCTGGTAAAATAATCCATGTACCCAGCATTGACTGGCAGTGGTTTTGCTGGTCCCTAAAGGCAGCGGACAGATAAAACAGGGGTCAATTTTTGTAACAACTTACAATGAGGAAGGTTTGCTTTTACAATGTCTGTTTAACTTTGTTTTGCAGAAGAAAAGTAAAGCTTTGGGAGAAGCAGCATGTCACTGGGTGTCTCTCTGCTTTGGAAGCAAGCATCCTTTTGCTGCTTGCACATGGGTATCTCCAGTTCACCTCAGCACTGCGTATAAGCAGAAAGGTATTATCCTCCAAGAGAATAGCCTGTTCAGTTGTCATCACTTACAGGCAGCATACACTAGGCAGAAAAAGGAGAAATACAACTTTTAAGGGTAGTCAGCAGTTATGTGAAGCTTTTCACCTTAAAAAGCCTTGCAAACTCTAGTTATACTTAAACTTGTGTCACTGGAATACGTATGTGCGAGTCTATCATCTGTGTGGGTGCTCTGTCCTTCTTTATATGCTCTAAATAAACATACAAGGAAGACAGACAACACTCGGTAGGTCAGTGTATGTAACAGGAAAGAAAACCTGTGCAGAAGAGTGATTGGAAAAGTCAAGCTCCTGCTGTCAAGACTCCTGTGGGGGGGAAGGGAAGGACATTGTCTCACAGCCTCCAGTTGTACTAAAAAATGGAGTCGGCCTCTCCAGTTATGTGCTAAGAAAGGTAACTTGAAGAATGGGGTGGAAATTATTTTTAAATACCTGCTGACGGTGTGATTACTTACAGTATTATTGATAGAGCTTGCAAGCTGGTGACCCAAATCCTGTCCCGCCATATCCAAGTGCACAGTTTTCCTCTCTTTGCCTTTAATAATTTAGGGATCATTTTGGCAGTCTGAAAAAGAGATGAATTCGCCTGCTGTCCTGATGGCCATTACGAAAAAAATCAAAAAGTCAGAGCCGTATCTTGATTTTTATGACTGAGGTCACAGACCTGAGTCTATTATTCAGCTGCAACGCTCGGCAGCCCTTGAAACTGAGTTGCAGGGGTGAAGGTCACTGCTCTGCCAGTAACCACATTGCCATTACATGAAGTTTTAATCAGCAAATACTGGGCAAATGTAGCTGTGGTACTGTAATGTTAAATATAATGGAATTTGCCCCACAGATGACTGTCGGTCCTCGTTGTTAAATCAGCTCTGCCTATTACCTTTCAGTTGCAGCTTAAACATATGAAATGTGTCATAATCCATCTTTTCTCACATCAGACGCTTCAAGAAACCGCTTTGCTGTAGCATTGAATATAAAGAGGTAACGCTTCTTCATTTGCCTCACATATCAAAATTCAAGGCAATCAGTCATTCATTCTGCATCATAAATAATACATGTAGCCAACCAAACACAAAAGGCTGTACTTCTGTCTGCTTTCCCTACACACTTTAATAAGATCATCTGAATTTCAAGATGAAATGTGCAGTCTCATATTTAAATCATTAGGTCCCAGTGTGGTGTTTCAGCTCATTTTTGCAAGGTTGGGGTGGCCAACATGGTCAAAGAAAGACAGACAGATAAAGACTTCATCAGCAGAAGAAATGTAACTGATTCATGTTGAAGAGGACATAGGTTACCCAGAGAGTGTAGACACTTGCCAGAGATGTGCAAGGGAGCTGTAAATCAGTGGTTTCAGTCCATGGTGAGGTGCACCTGCCCTGTGGTACACTGTCCCGCAGTAATGAGCCCTCAGCAAATCTGTCAGCCCCTTCTTGGGTTTCAATAAGTTTTGCTGAAATGGTAGCTGCCCAACTTCCAAAATATATGTGGCAAGTTTTGGGAAACTGGAGCAATCACCCAAAGGAAACAAAATTTCACAATCTCAGTGTGTGTTGGGAGCTAAAACCTCCTGGTTTCTGAGCAGTTTCTGGACACGATTCCCTCCTGGGAGCAGGGGATGGTCCTGAGACCCAGCAAGACTGGGTTACATTTTTAGTCTCCTCACAGACTTCCTCTGTGACCATGGGCAAGTCACTTAATTCTTGCATACCCCGGTTTCCAGTCCTTTGTTTGCACAGGATATCCCCTCTGCTGGCCTCCCCTGTCCCATCTGTTTCAGAAGAAACTGGCAGAGAACGAGGAGGCATCTGAGCTGCTGTGATTTGAGAAACACTGGGGAAGTCCAAGTCTTGGGCAGCAGTTGTGATCCTCCTATTATATCACTATTATAATAAGAAGGCAATTAATTTAACCCATCTATGCTAGCTTCTCTGGATGTGAAACTGCAGATATTTACAGATATTGCTGACTCATAAAGGTGATGTGGGTGATGTTTTTGAGGCATTTTGTTGATTAAAGGTGCTGAGTTGTCTTTACTGCCAGAAGATCTCAGCAAGTGTTCCTATAAATGCATTTAGCACAGGAGTATCTCAGTAAATGGTACAACTCTTATTAGCTTTAGCACAAGCAGGAGCAGGACTTCAGTCACAGGCAGCTTCCAAAAAAAAAGTGAGACAAAAATTTGGCAGGCAATGTACAATATATTCTCATGTCATCTTTATATAACCATTTAGCCAAAAAAAGAAGGTCACCTATAAATCCAGATAGGCCCAGACAACTGAACACTGAAGCTAGTTTACAGAAAAGGTTTCCAAAGCCTACATGGTGTTGTATGAGATTAGAAATGAGTAAAAACATTTCCTTGGACCACTATAACCTGGGCAATACCAGGACCGCTCTCAGCAGTAACAGCTTAGGCACAGAATAGCTGCAGAAGTGCCTGATTAAGGCATGTAGAATGGGTAACACTAGCAGAAGTGTCAAGCCTTGCCCCCTAGTTATATCCATGGTAAATTTTGCCCAGTGAGGTGCTGCTCCCCCTCTTCTGTGGTGCCTCGTATTGAACCTCTCAGGAAGGAGAGAGGAGATCAGAAATAGAGGACCTTTAAGGGGAGCTAACTAGGCTGTGGTGACGGCAACCACAAGACAACTTCAACCCAAGTAAGCTTGTTCAGTAATAGTCCAGTTTGGGCTAGTTGTGGTCTTTTGGGCAAGTTGCTTGTCCCTTGACTATATGAAGATACTTCAGACACTGACTGACGCAGCGCTGAGCTGTGGCACGATGTGCTTTGCTCCCACCATCTCGCAGGCAGCTCCATTTCCAGCTGTGATGCTGGAGGCAAGAGCAGACTTTGGCAGCTGGGATGGAGCTCATGGCGTCACTGCTTGGGGAAGAGGTCAGAGATTTTCAGAATTTCATGTCTCCTCACAGCCAGCACAGCCAGACCACGGTGGTCAACAGACCGCTGACCACAGAGCAGTCATTGGCCCATGCTGAAGATTATTCATGAGAGGAATAGGTTGTTTCCCCCTCCAATTATCTTTTTATTGCTGAAAGCAAAAAAAGAAACAAAAATCCTTTAATGATATGTTTTTTCAAGTCCATGGGTTCATGATAAACTAGCAAGTTTAAGGAAAAAAAATGTCCATAGAGGACAAAGTGAAGAATTATGACTATTCAAAATACCACATATTCTTTCCTACTGCTTTTTCTCTCTTCTCTAAGCTGCTGAAAGAAGATACGCTGACAGACATGCTCCTGAACAACCCTTTGTACATAATATATCTAGAAATTGAAATAAATATGTAGAATGAGTTGTACTGAATGCCTTATATCTAAATTAATCACAACCCAGATGGAATGGGGAAGATGTTACACACTCACACATGCACACAAGCAGGAGTCATACCTCCTGAGGAGGTTAAAAAGGAAACCTGTAAACCGATGGATGAACAAATAAGAATCCTCTCTATATTTATTTAAATATGCATCCTCTGCAGTGCTTATCTGAACTCTGAGCTCTTAGAGGCGCTGATAAGCAAGACAGGCCTATTAAAGCCTCATTTGAAAATCTCCAGAACGTGCACTCAGCCCCACGTCAGCTGAAACCCTGCTGTCCCCAGAGCCCCCGGGCTCATGCAGGAGCATTAGCGATGCCTATAAAAGCGTGGTGTGTTGCTTCTCTGTGCCTCACCCCTCCCGGGCCCCAACTCCATAACCAGTGGGAGTCCACGTCTCCCCTCCCTCCTTTGCAAATACTGTTCAAGCATCAATCAATATTTTCTTGTCTTCAGATCCTGACTGCCAGCCCAACTTCAACCCTGAGTCCTGCACCACACATTTTAAGCCAAAGGCTGAGGTTTTCCTTAGAAACTCCCTCTCTAGCTTGCCCTGCTCTTCCTGGCAAGCAACCAGCTCAGCTGCCAGGATAACCCTGCCTGGCTCCTGCTGGAAAACAACCGAATGGGCCTGGCTTTCTTCCTCACAGAGGCGGCAGGTTTTTCCAGCTGCCTGGATGGCTTGAGCTTCCTAGAGGGTTTTTTCTGATGCTCAAGCAGATCTTATGGAGGGAAGGAGGAGCCATGAACAGAGCGAAGGCAGAGAGCTGCCTTTCAAAAGCTGCTTTATGTAGTGTGCCTCCTGGAACATGGCAAGGACTTTTGGGGTAGCCTCAGAGATGCTCTCACTGTCTGTCCCTCAGCAAGTGGATTCACCGGTGACGGCCTTAAGCCCTTTTTACACATGTAGTCCTAGAGCCAGCTGGGATCTGAGCCAGCTTCTGGAGTAATTGTGGTCCTAAGGGGTCATTTGACAGAAGACAGTCAATGGGGCACAGCAGGGACTTGCTCACACTTGGTGTCATCTAAGCACAGTCCAAGTAGGGAGGGGTTAGTGAAGGCATGACCGCAAGTCGCCTCCCCTTCTCCTACCCTGCCACAGGACGATTAGTTAAAACCCCACCATGAGTGGTTTGCCTCGCCAAGCAGCTCCCCTGTGAGTGTAAATCTTGCCCTCAGATCCCAGACAAGAGTTTGTCAGCGACACAGTTCACATTTTGCTCCAGCTAGATATGGATGGTTTATGAGCTGTCATTCCCTTTCGCCAGGTCTTACCTATGTGTTTGTCATGAGCCTGTGAGCTTCCTGAAGCAGAATTTCCCATGAGGATATAAAGCTAGAAAGGGTCTTTTTGCTCTGCTGCTGCAAGTCACACTTACTGTTACCCCATTCGCAGATCATTGCTTTTCTAGCACTAAGGTTTGGAACCCTAATAGCAGCTGAAAGACTCAGTCCCTCCTTCCCTTGTTTAAGCCTAGTCAACGTGTGCTCATTGGCAGCTTATATCACTTACAGCCTTTGGAAATGTTGGAGAAATGCTGCAAAACTTGTGAGCTGAAAAAAGGGCTACACATTGACTTTCACTGACTTCATCTTTAACCACAGTGAGCTCCCAGGGGTGGCCCTGCCTCTCCTCTGCAAGTTCAAACCTTATCCCTGTCAGGCCGCTGCTGCAGCAGGACTGAAGAGGTTTTTTTCCTCCTTACACCGAGATCTGAGCTCACTTGCAGCTACGTAGCTGAGAAACGTATTTGCGCAGCAGAATAGCTGGTAGCTATTGTGGTAGGAACGGGCTCTGAAGTCTGCTCAGCCTTACAGGTAAGTACCTGCCTGCTTAACAAGCTGTTGCTTTGGAGCAATGTTTAGGATCATCTTGTATTACAATAGTCCAGGCTTAGAAGCTTTGATGTCTCTGTGATAGAAACTTCTACTCAAGACAGGGTTTTTTCCCCCTCTGTTTTCATTTTAAAAGTGCATGAAGAAATCCTGAAAGGTTTGGTTGTTTATTTTGGTTTTGGTTTTTTAATCTGTAAGGTTGTTTTATGATACCCTTGTTCATGCCTGCTGAGAGGACTAGTGAAGTGGACTGGGAGCTTTCTCTATCATTTGCTGAAGAGGCAAGGTCATATATTTTTTAAGAAAGCTTCTCTCTCACCCGCTAGGAGTTCAATGTGTATGAACAAAGAGCTGGGCACATTTGGGTTCACCTGCATGATTGCTTTGCTAGCGGTAGAGGTACTCCACAGGCTCTCCTGCTACAGGGCACAGGTAGTTGGCTTTCGTCAAATCCTCAGTGCTCACATCAAGTATGCCAGAAAGAAGCATGCCTGAGAGTCTGAGCTGGAAGGGAACAAAAAAGGCTTCTGAGCTACAGTTTAAAGAAAAGAGGTAAACAGCTTCCCTATCTTTTATGAGATGAGAGAAGCGGTCAGGTAGACTGGATTTTTTTGTTATGGTTTTCTTTAAGGCCTTAAAGGAGTTGAATAAAAAGCACAATCTCATATCTTCCTTTCTTTTCTAAGGATGCTGAATATAATAAGTGGTTTTCTTTGATTAAAGACCAAAATCCTGACAGAAGGGGAAAAGAAAGAATGCTCCCTGATGGCTTGCGTAGCTCCCGCACCAGGCTGTTTGCCTTTGGACATGATAAACTCTGTGACCTCCTCAGGGGAAGTAAAGGTGGTTTGATTTTTCCTTTTTCTTTTTTTTATTTTTCTTTCCTTACTGCTCCAAGTGATATGAAGCTCAGCTGGAGATATTAAAGGAAGTTAAATTACTTGGTTTCCAGAGCTTACTTTCCTTTTTAGAAGGACTGGTTTTTTTAGCTTGATAATTTGTTGCTGCAGTCTGGAGAAAGGTCAGGCTTGCTCACATTGTACAGCATTTCTTTCGGATTCCTGAGTATTTTCTTAGATGGGGAAAAGCTCGGTGCTGTCACACTCCATGCTGTACAGGTTCTGTCTTGCACTGAATATTGGAAAAACTTCTCCTAGTTGTACTAATAGGATTGAAGTCCATTTGTAGAGGAAAATTGCTCTGTAGAGCTTTTGCAGAGGTGATTGCTGTTTCAAATAGAGATGACATCTTAATTGCCAAGTGCCAACAAATCCTCTTCTTCAACAGTAAAGGCAGCCCCTGCTGAGTCAGCATTCGTAGCTTTCCTGTCCTGACCTGAACACAACGGCCTGAACTTCTCTCTCTCATACACTTCATCAATTATACATATGATATTGGCTAACCTAAAGCATGAGCTCTTTCTGGGTGGAGGGAGCAGTGTGATAGCTTGGGTCCTTTCCTTCTGACAATGAATAAGGAATCACATCAGAAGGAGGAAAACTATGGTTGTTCCCCCAAACTTGCTGTTTCCTTGTAGGACTGGAGTACCAGAGCTTTCCCAGCTTTTTTCTAACTATCCTTTACACTTATTTGTAACTCATATCTGCAAGGTAGGCTTTTTAACATATCTTCAGTGTGTCACATCTATGGCTGTGCTGGTTACAGCATGGGGCTTCATGAAGCACGGTGGGGTTTTTCCACAAGCTCTTGTGTCGCCACAGCAAAGCCTTGTTCTCTCACCCAACTTGTCCATGTGGTGCAGTAGCTCATGCCTCTGTGGAGCAGCTCTGCATGAGGAGCACAGCTCCCTGCACAGCCCTAGTGTCCACAGCCTCATTGCTGGCTCCCCTTATGGTGATACACTGTTAGCTCTACAGCTACATGTAGTTTAAAAAGGCAGAGAGACCAGGGTTATTTTCTCAGGAGACCTTGAGGAAGAGGCAGGGACAGGAACAACTGTTCCATATATGTTCCCTTAAGAACCTTGGTCAGGTGCTTGCACCCAGGTCTGGGGAAGAGGCACATCCTGAGCCAGAAGTGGATGAGCGCTTTTAACCCACTAGATCACTCTATGTCTGTGATACCAAGCCATGGTATCAAGTAAACCGTTCTGGACATAATAATAAATGAAAATCTCTATAACCTTACATCTTCTAAGCCACCCTCATCCGGTCACTGCTTGTGACATCCTGGATGCCAGCATTGCTGGCGGGACACTCAGTGTGCCCAGCTGCGTGTGGCCCAAGGGTACGACACAGACCTGCTGCCAGTATCTCCTGAGATCCTGCAATTATTGTGCTTTACAGGACATAACCTGTTTTCCTGCACAGTCCCACTGATCAGTACAAGCTTCTGCCCTATTCCAGGTGACTTAGTATCCACCTCCATGGTAGCTCTGGTGCATCCCAAATGACCACCAGGTATTATATTTGTTTAAGCAAGGTGCAGTGTGCCTGAAGGCCAGCTGATGCTGCTGACAGGGGCAGCTAGCTGAGCAGTGCAGCCAGGGCTGCCGTGAGTTGCTGTGCACTTTCCAGCCCAGCTCAGCACTGTGAGTTGCCCTCTCAGTCTCATGGCTCTGGGGAGATCACAAGGTTCAGAAAGGGCTTTGCCCAACCTGACACCAATTTTCAGTGTAGATTGATCCTAGGAGATGTGATCCTATGAGGGAAGCGCTGGATAATCGTATGCCTCTTCCTGTCCCAGATATCACATCAGTTCTTACAGCTATGGCACTGTTTGTTCTAGGGTATACTGACTCTTTCTTCCAGTTCCTTCAGACAATGTCCCCTATCTGCCTACCTTTCCCATCTCATCAGCCTGTGCCCACCCCTGCTCTAACAACTTGCATTGACCACTCCTGTCAGCCAAGCCGACAGAGATCCCTACCCGATTCATCAATAATCCCTCCTTATTTAAAGAAGCACAACAAAGCCACTGGCTTTTTCCTGGAGTCTCTGGCACTTAGCTGCTAAGAAAGGGGCTTTTGCCACTTTCCTTCCCCCAATACTTAAGGTAAAACACTTTCCCTGTGTGATGTCCAGCAAGCATGGACATGTTCCCTTGCAAACTCGCAACTCCTGCTACACACACATGCACACCACACGAATGTTATGCCACTGCACAGCCACCCTCAGCTGCCTGTCCTCCCACTTCATACAAGCCTCAGGGCTTGCCACAGGGATCTATCCTCAAGTCCACCCATGTCACAGCTCCTGTCCATGGCTGCCTTGGTGACTGGGCCACCTCTCACCAGCATGCCCTGATGACTCCTCCCCTCCTACTTTCCCCAGGATTGTTGGAATGGCGTTTCCCGTGATTTTGGATGAATACTGGCATTTAGAATCATCGAATCATTTCAGTTGGAAGAGACCCTCAGGATCATTGAGTCCAACCATAACCTAACTCTAGCACTAAACCATGTCCCTAAGAACCTCATCCAAATGCCTTTTAAACACGTCCAGGGACGGTGACTCCACCACTTCCCTGGGCAGCCTGTTCCAATGCCTGACAACCCTTCTTGCATGATTAAATCGTATCAGGAAAATACTTGAGCTTCTGGTACAAGATTGAGAGGTATGCTTCATCGCAACAGCCCAAGTGATTAAAAAGTACATTGGGTTATCCTCCTAAATTAATGAGTCTTATTTAAACTTACGTGATTTTAAAAGTATGTATTTTAGTTTCTCTGTTTCTTTTCTAGTTTTGAAGTCCTTTCAGTGCAGTCAGGATGACCTAGAACTACCATTTAAAAAATGAAAGTTGTGTTTCAAATGATATTACTATGTCCAGGCGATGCACTGGGCACAGAAAAAGGGAAACAAACAAATCAGAAAACACAATGCAGAACTCATTATAAGATCCTGAGCTGTCAACACTGAATACCTCAATCTAAGTAGACCAGACATGTCTAGCCCAAATGGATATTTGATTTACAGCATACCATCACAAATATATACTCACAGGTTTTTTTAATCACTGTTTTTGAAGCAAGGTAGAGTCAGTAGTAACTGCAGGCAAGCATACTGCCTTCTAGAGATGGGGATGGGGTTGGGAATGGGGACCCCTTTCTTTTCATTGACTTTGGCTTTCAATAGAGAAGCCACCAGGGAGCACAATGGGAGTTGGGAATTCTTGTTCTCATCATCTTTCACTGGCACTTGTCACCTCTTTGGTAACCAAATGACCATGTGGCCAAGCTCTTTACAGCACTCCTGTGCTGAAGCATTTTGGGTGGGCCTCACTGTTGGGTGTAGCCTGTGCGTAAGTACAAGGAATGGTGGTTGTGCTGGAGTTCCTTTGCATGAAGCTTCTGCTCAGACTTACTCCTCATGGTGGGATCACCCAGCTTGCAAGCAGAAATTGAAAAACGTCACCACACAAGAAACACATGACTCTGTGATATTCATACCTGATTGATTTTGATCCCAGTTCTGCTCAACTGCTTCTTCTTCCAGCCCATGAAGAGCAGGGAGATGCTCTGGGGTAGATGAGGAATTTCTGCCTTAGAATGAAGTTGGAGGCATGGGCAGGGGGCTGTGTGGGAGAGCGCTTGGAGTCAGGCACAGGGGCTAAAATAAGTAGGAAGAAGGTTTTCCAGCTCCACAAGACAATTAAGTGAGAAATTAAACCCTCGTGTGAGGCGAGGAAGAGTGGAGAGATGCTGGGCTGCGACAGGACTGGGAAGTCACTGGTTGTACCCCAGCCCTGAGTAAGATCCCTTTTCCTCCTAGGGAAATACAGGGAGGGGACAGGGAAGGGACAGGCAGGTTTAGTGCTGGATCTGCCCTCTGTCCCTGGCCGTTGTTTCTTGGGGAGAAAGCAGGTGGGAGCCCTGGCCCAAGGGGGCAGTGGGAGAGCTATGGGGAAGTGCTGGGATGGGAGAGGCTCTGGTGAGGGCGATGGGATGGAGGCAAGCCCCAGCAAAGCACGCTTTTCAGTCTGTAGTATCAGGCAGGATCCGTTAAGGGACAATGTATTTCCCCATAGTGACAGCTCTGGCAGACAGTGCAAGCGTGGCTGGTCCAACGCCCTGCTCAGGGGCTCACTTCCTAATTAGGAAGAGAATTTAGGAAGAAATCCTCAATTTTTGTTGCTGTTTACCAACACCCTGGTGGCCACCTTGCTAGGGCAAAGCAGTTCTGCAACCTGGAGACCTTCGTTAAAAACTAGCCGGAGGAAAGCTGATGGAGAAAGTATTCATGGTACAAAAGGTCACACAAAGAAAATGTTTGCACACCAAGGGATGGACAGGCTCAAAGCTGACAAAGGAAACAAACAAGCAATGATTTCTGAAGATGTATTTAAAGCAGAATAATGAACCTTACAGGGGAAGTAGCCATACTCGGAGTGTAGCAAAAGGAAAGGCTCAAGCAAATTAGGAGGCAAATGTAAGTAAAATATAGTTCTTTTAAGCAAGGTGCTTTAGACACAACCAATAATTAACTTGTGGAACTTACTGCCCCAGCTGCTATTATTGAGGTTGGCAAAGAAACGAGATTTTAAAAGGCCCATGAATAATAAAAAAACACCAAGCATTGCACTCAGTAGAATAACAAATTACAGGGGATATAAATCACCATGCTTTAGATCATAAATAACAATAAATTGCCCAGTGATTAGAAAGCAGCTTTTGCTAGGGGCAGGTTCCTTAGTAATTGCTCATTTTAGCACTTCTTGACCTTTTTTCCTCTGAGCATGTGGTGCTGGCCACTGCCTCTACAAGAGAAATGGGTCTAGATGGCAAGCAGGCATTTTCTGTGCACAGCGTATTGTAATAAAGAAATTCAGCTTCTTCTGTTAGATAAGAACTATTGAAGAGGGAGTTTCCCTTACAGAAACAGAATGGTAGCAGCTGGAAACCTGCAGCATGCTATTGTAATCTGTTACGTGGGAGAAAAACCTTAAAATAAATAAATTTTGAATTATTTTCATAGTTTTAGCCTTCGCAGGCTAGTGTTTGTCATAATTTTGTTTATTTTTTTGTTTTGAGCTTTTAAAGTAAGTTGTAAAATGATTTCCAGATAAACACTGTGCTTAGACTATTGTGTTTTTGTGGCACTTCCTTTTGGCTGATTTGTCAGACAAGCTGATTTAGAGATTGGATAAATGCATGTTGCTTCAGTTGACACACCAGAAAGCCTAGACTTGAGCTATTTAGATTCCAGCTCCTTGCTAATAGAGATTAATACAGTTCCCTGAGTTAACATTTAATTCCTAGGCTGCCAAAAAGAAAGTAATTTGAAGCAGCAAAGAGACAGTCGTGGAGCTGAGCTGGGTACAAATTGAATTAAGGCTTTCAGAGCTCCTCTCGCTGAAGCGTTGCTCCCTGGCTTGCTTCCTAGCAGGATGCAAGGCGATGTTACTGGCACGGGCCCTCTACAAAGACAGTTTGTGCTGTATCCCCATCCTGAGGTTTTCCGTATGCTTTCTCCATGCTCAGTCATTAAGGGGGACTCAGGTGGCAGCACGCAGCTGCCCTCGGGATGAGGAATGTCTGCTTGGGTCAGCTTGTAGCTTAGATCTGCCTGTGTAATGGGTCAGACTGGACCAATGAATATCTGGGTGCTGCTCAGCTCGGCAGGGCTTCTCCATGGGTATTTTAGCCTTTCAAGATGCATAGACTGCAGTCCTTCATATAAACAGGTCTGGTTTTTTTCCTATAATGATTCATTACTGCCTTCATCTTATTTTCAAAAAAGGTTCTGTTTGAGCAGCAGTTGCATTACTTCTCTGTCTCTTCTCCAGCAGTCCCTGAAATGCAGCACTTCACCCTCTCTAACCCTTTCCTCAAGCTCAGCTTGCCACCAGAGCAGGACATGGCCAGCTGAAACCAAACTTGGCCATTTCCCCTCCACTGGGCAGCCAGCTTGTTCGAACAGTGAAAACCAGACCTCTGTGTGACACCAAAGCTGCTCCTAAACTGTGCCTGGCTGTTCTCTGCATGGGAAAGCATGATCAGTCCTGCCTCAGAGGGAGAAACTAATAATACAGCCTCCACTGTTTTGGACCAGCTGCTTTCCTAAAATTAAATGCACTGGAGTGCCTGGCGTTTCTTCTGAGGAAGTGTTTATAAATGTTAGGCAAGGACTTTACACCATGAGTTATCATTTTGCAGGATGTGCTAATAAGGCAATGTGCAACAAAGCACATATATCACTTGTACTGCACAAGCAAAACTAGTGGCAACATTCATCTCCTCAGATGAAAAAAGTGAACAACCTGGCAAGTTAACATTCAGATAGTGAAGGAACTAGAAAAATGTACTTGCACTAGAAGGCAGCCTGCATCTTAACTCTGTACTGAGAACAAACTTCCCAGTTTTTCCGTAGTACTTTTCACACCTGCCCTATTTTCCATACACAAACACAAACGCACACACATATTTACTGTTATGAAAGGTGGGATAGTCACGATCCTTTAATGACTTTTTGCAATTCAGGCCAACGTGGTACAGTACTCTCCTAGCACAGCCCTGGCCAAAGTCAGCAACTGGCTCCAGAGGTCTTGGTGGGAAAGGGACACAAAGGGGAATGTCTCTGCTCATGCATGGTGACCTCCAGGTGCCACCTTATGAATGGACAGCGTGTGGCCACGTGGTATTTACCTGTGAACACAAATGTTTAGCAAGAGGCTTTGGTTTGTTTTATGTAATGTTTCTCTGTCACCACAGGGCACTTATCAGCATTTACCTGATTGTTCGATGTCAAATAATGGTGTCAAATGGTTCTGCTAACTTTATTCAGCTGGGTTCTTCTCAGGGAAGGACGTCTGTTCCCATCCACTGAGTCCTTGGGACAGCAGTTAAGTCAGCACAATCCAGCCTTTTTTTCTGGGCCTCCAGATAATGGGAAAGTAGATGAAAAATAATAGAGCCTTGAGACCAAAGGGACAAGACGATTATCAAGGTTAATGATGTCTTGGATTGAATCGACACAATTTCAGCAGATCACAGGAGGAATTTATGGTACTCGGAGATGAGACTCTGCGCCCACACAGACAACTGGGCATTCCTCCCACGACAATATTATTCGGCCTGCTGCATGTAGCACGTAAATCCACTGCTGCTTTTCCAGGCAAGGAATCCCACATAGTACCAAAAAGGCTTGTGACAGTCGTTTCCCTGGCCAGCTCCTCCTTGTCCAAGATCCTCAGCTCTCGGTGGCACTGACAAAGTGTGGGGGGCCCTGGGGGTGAATGAGTGCCCCCCTCTGAGGACCTGCATTGGCAGAGGGAAGAAGTGGAGGATGCAGAGGTGGAAGGTGTAGAGGTTCTGTCCCAAATGCTTCCTGGGGCCTCTTTCCTCCTCTGCCACTGCTTTTCACTTCAGCTCAAGAAAATCTGACTTTTCGCTGTTGGCTGAAAGTTATTAGGAATATTGTAGCATTGACAGTTACCATGAAAATAAACCCTTCCCATATGGCACTGCAAACCAAGTTAGAGAACAAAACACCATCCACAAATCAAGTAAAGTAGATAGTTTCAAATGAGGCAATTTTTTTTCCCTAACTGTTTTTAAACGAGCTTTTCACCATGACAGAGTTCTGCTGGAAAAGGACTCACTTCAGCTATTGATTGCAAACAGATTACCCAAAAATGCTCATTTATTTGTTTGTTTGCAGAGAGAACCTTGTTCCCCCCCTAGAGACTGGGTAAACTGGCAAACCACTCAAAATGACTATTTGCTCATCCTCATTTAAGGCCTGTAATTGATACACTAAATGACACTACATGTTTCTATTCCCTTGGTGCTGTGATTAGACAACTGAATCTTTTTTCAACAGAAGAATAATGAAATAATGACTAGTGAATAATAAATCCTTGTTTGCATGCTAATATTCTGTTGCATATCAGGTGTGGTATAAAAAGTGGCTATTCCCCAAACAATTTGCTCAAACAAAACCCTTGTTCTGAATTCAAACACTGTTTCTGCCATATCCAGTCATCTGTAGCCGGAGGCTTCGCAGAGAAAGTGCGTTTCAAGGAATGATTTAAATGAAAATGGGCGGCTGCTTGGATCATAAAAGAGGGAAGGAGTTCCAAGAATGAGAAACAGTGTAGAAAAAGGGCCAAAATCATAAAATGTAAATTGTGCTTTTAGGAATCGTTCACTACTTTTCAGATAAAAGGAACCACTTATCCTCCACTCACTGGGAAGCGTGTCCCTGGCTCTGGGAGAAAAGGTAGGACAAGAAGACGCTTCAGTGCAAGCCCAAGGGCTTTTGCTTCTTGAGCAGAAGGACATGAATTCTGCACCAGCGTGCCCTGTGGTGGTGTCATTGCCAATGTTATGATGGAGATTAAGGAGAAGCGTGACTTTTTAAAAGTATTACAGAATACATACATGTGCATGAGCACCACACATGTAGGTAGCTGCCACGAAGTGCCCATGGAATGTGGGTGCATGTGTCTGTGTGCATGTGTTTGAAGCATCAGATTGACAATTGAAGTTTGTTTCTAAGGAACAGTTTGCTTCTGACACAGTTTGGTGATGTGATAAGTATGACTGTTCGCTGAGGCTGAAGAGTTAAAATTGTCGCATGCACTGCAAATGATTTTTATATCATTATATTAATGTTAAATTCATTTTAATAACTTTATTAGATTTACTTAGGTATCTGCTTTGTTTTCTAGATTGGATTACCCATTATGAGGACTAGATTTCCTTCAAATGTGGCAATACACATGTTGCTATAGCTACCCCGGTTCTGGCTATTTTTTTACGTAAAGCAGTAGTTCTGAACAGCCTTTCTGTTCCAGCATCTGAAACGGTTCACCTATAATGTTTGTATTCATGTGTATCTTGCATTTAAGACTTCAGAAGCTTCATTCTCCTCTTGAGAAATAGTAAAGAACTTCATCTGAGGACATTTAAACTTCACTGAGGTATAAGAGGGGACAAAATGAGTTTGAAGAATACCTTTGAAATCAAGAATCACAGAAGGGACAGTGCAGAAACCTTGGGGAAGGAGAAGTAAAAGCCTTCCTCTGCAAGAAATAACTAGTGGGAAAGTAAAAAGGAAAGGCCAAAAACTAAAATGCCATGGAGTTGTAAAAGTTCAGCAGTCAGACAATTTTCTATAAGGTGCCATCCTTTCTATAATGTGCCATCCACTAGGGAATCCTAGAGATGGGGGAAAACACATACAGCCGCTTGTGGACATCACTGGAGCTTGTTTCCTACCAGGACCAGGGGACAAATCTGACCTGAGTTTCAATTTCTCCATGTGAAGCCTCACCAGAAAGAATCCTCTGGAGATGTTCTCTGAATACCAAAGGTCTAACTGTCTGTCCAGAGTAGTCCAGGTGCACACTGCAGTCTGCACTCATCAACACCCCTCTGACACTTGTACTCAGGTGAGACTGCAAGGGAGAATAGAGGGCTGTGCAGGCAGGTGGGTGAAGGAAGGTGTGAGGAAGATGTTTTGTGACTATTATGCAGACAGGGCAGATGAAGTTTTACTGCCTTGGCAACAACCATCTGCCCTTGTGGCCACAAATCATGCCTGAGCAATCAATCTTACATGGCTCCTGATGTTGCTTCACCTAGAAGCAAACACAATTTATAGCTCAGAGTTTCTTACGCAATGTGGATACCAACTGGCAGACTGAGAAATATTGCAGAGTCGGTGGCACAAATGCAGAGTGTGGGGTCAGGGGGTGCACCAGACTTTCCCTATTTGTGCTTGACAAGCTGTGTAGACATAGCCTAGAATTATCACCGTCCTCTACTCCATCGACATCTCTGGTATTTCCTCCAGGCCCTGCAACTGGCAGCACTGGATTCTTATTTTACCTGGCATCTGTTGTTTCCTCCAGACCAAATGGTAGCCAGCGTGTCTCATACTCTTTAATATCATATTAGCAAAGCCCAAAAATATGTTTGAACACTGAGAATGTGGTTTCCTAAGGTTACACGTTGTCAACTATTTCAAAGTGCAATTCAAGGTTTTTGAGTCAGGTAAACAAAATAGGGAGGAGAAAAAGTTTCTGCCCAAGTAGGAGTACAGTTTGCCTGAAAATCCTTGAAGTTCTTTCAACAGGGAAGAAACAGTTGGCTCAGTGAGGCACACCCTGCCCCCTTACAGTGATCAACTGCCTCACCTCAATCAGCCCCAACTGTTTGGACTGAAGAACTGACATTTAACCTTGATTTCACATTTAGTGGAATGCCAAGTCCAAAGGCTTTTATTATTCAACAGTTCGTCTAAGCAGAAGGGTGTGACTCTGCAGAAACTGAGATTTCAGACTTGATGAGTGTCAAGTTACACACTTATCGCCCACTGAATTACTTTACGATTTCTAACAGCACAAGGTAGACTGCTTGGGATGTGCAGTAAAATCTCACCATTCATCAGCAAATACCATAAATGTGACCTTATGTTCCTCGAATGAGCTGTAGATGCAGTTCACATTTCCCTGACCCCATCTGTCACCCATCTCACCTCTCCTGAGACCTCTCCCAGCTCCCTAAGGGCAGCCTTTCCAAGAAACAGGCAGGTCCCTTCACTTCTTTCTGGGTTATGAGTTAATGATCTCATTACATTTGTCTCCAGGCTATATCTTCATGCCAGCTGAGCATGATGCTCACCCTTTACATGCTGTTGGACCTCCACCTGGAATTCAACTTACGCTATGGGTAGGCATAACTCAAATAGCCTGCTTCCCCGGAGAGCCCAGTTAGACTTTGATCTCAGGCTCTCGCTGTGCCTGCTTTTGCAAGTGACAATTTCCTCTCTTCAGTCCTCCAGGAATCAAGCCCTTAGCAGATCACTGTCTTCCAGTTGCTCTCCTCTAAGATTTGGCAAACAACCCTGCTGTGGGGAGAGCAGCACCAACTGAAGAGTCACCTTCAAGCGTAAATCTGTTTGAGGGGATGCTGCTTAATTAGGGCACTGTTTTGATCTTTCCCGCACCTTTTTTTAGCAACCACGAATGATCTAATATTAATCATTCAGATAAGGATACTCTGTAACACACATACACTGAGGTTATATAATATGCAAATAAGTAACACGTATTAAAGTTCAAACTTTGTGCTAAGAAGCTAATAATCAAGTTACCCACGTCAAGGATACCTTGGTCCAGTAACCTAATAGAGACAGCTTCCCTTTTACCATGGGCACAATGCAGATGTTTGTGCTCATGTGCCAGTGCCTAATAACCTCGAAGCAGTGCTTTGCACAGGGAATATTATATCTCCTTGATGTCCTTCAGGCACAATCTTGGTCATTGCCCATCGCTCTACTGAAGTCAAATGTCTTCTGGATATCAATAATCAAAGTATAAGGGATATGCATCAAAAACCAGTATGCTGCCAAAATGCAGCCGAGACTGACTTCTGTAATCTCTTCTATACAAAGACATCTCCATCAACGTATTTGAAAATTCATGGTAAGAAAGAAGTGGTGCCTTTCCCAGCCACTGATGACCTCTTGTCTAGAGAGCTATTGCCTTCCCTTCTTTATCCATGATAATTTCATGTTCACTTCTTTCCTCTTCTCCCCCACTGGCATCATTTCCTTTGAAACTAGTTGATCCCACTGTTACCACCTTCTCTTTTTTTTCTTGCACATGCACCTTTATAGTACAGAGCACCTTACCTCTCTTTTGTGCTCAGAAAAGAATCCTTGAATAAGAAAGGATTAAAAAGCCTGAGCTTCTGTTTCTCTGGCTCCATGGATTTAAAACTTTCTATTAGTGGCGTCTCCAGCATAACTTATCTGCTATGTGTTCAAAGACTTTGCTCATCTTGGTCCTCACTTGGTAATCTGAATTTTGAGAATGAGCACTTTGATGCTACCAAGAAACTTTGCTTTAATAGAAGAATATGATTTATTTTGAACTTCAGAAGTATGGGGTATTCAGCACTAAGCTGTTTAAGAGTGAATTTGTTGACCTTAATTTTTAGAAACAAAGATATTCTTCATATTTTCTTAAAGTAGCCCATTGTGCAGTTGTCCAAAATAACAGAATAATAACATTTAATTACACTGGGATACACTGAACTCCCAGCACCCTTGTTTAATCAAAAGTAAATGTTGTATCTGCAGAAGTTTTTTTAACAATGTGTTACGACTACAGCATGTCATATAATACATTATTAAACACAACTGAGAAAGCAATAGGAAAACATCTGTTCTGTAGGACAGTGATATTTAACAAAGTATCTTTATGTATTACCAGTCTGCTACAGAAAATGAAAAAATATAATAAATAAGACTGAATTATCTAATGTTTTATCTCCTTCTAATTTCAAATTTGGCTTTGGCATCTTTCAACTTTCAACCACTGACTGCTCAGCATGGTATTTAAGTTACCCAAAGACATATTATATAATTTATTTATATAATTGGTTCCAGCAATATGCTGAGTGTTGTTTGAAGCACGATGATAAAAACAGCTCTTGCCGCAAATTATTTACAGTCTAGATAGAGGCATGGTCCAATTCCCTCACAGCTTAAAATTTCAAGGCACAAACAGCCTTTGAAAATGTTAAGGCTCACACCAGTTTCCAGAAATTTCACCCAGCACCAGCAAGCTGACCGCGTGTCTTTTGCCCAAAGTCTCTGTGGTGGACAGCAGTGTTACACGGGGTTACATTCCACCCTGTCTCTCTGAATTCTTCAGGCACCCTCAGTCTCTTGCTGACGGGCTCCAGAGCTGGACAAAAGTGATTTTGGTTGTAATCCACCTCGCGTCCAGAGTGCAGGAGTTTGACTGCTCAGGAGAGATGCAAGGGACCTCCTCTGCTCCTTACACCAGTGAGGAAAAGCTTGTGTAAATCATGAGGCAAAGGGATGGTCCCTGCTTCAGAAAAGAAGTCGTCTGATAAGCGTGGTGAATCATATAAAACACAGTAATGTGGCAGTCGTTAATTAAACCATTATGCAAAAAAGGGGTTGCTTCAGCAATTTACTTGCATCAGGCATTTCTAAAATGTATGCTGTCCCACCCAGATTCTTCATGACCTGTAATCTTGGGACATGTCTTGATCACCAGCTGTGCAGGGGTGACAGCATTTGTCATGTGGTGAATTAGAAGGAGATGAGGTGGAGATGATTCCTGCAAGGCAGCTTAAACAGGTTACAGTACCTCATGCTGCACCACAAGAGAGCCTAACTGCAAGCAGAGCCTTGCACAAAGCAAAGCTTCAGGATTGCTGCTGTCTTATTCTTACATGAACCGAGCATCATCCAGCACTCACCAGCTATCTCCCTCCCTGAACAATATTTAATTTATTGAATTATTTCATTTATCACAACCACATGGCTGCTTTAAAGCTTGGAACATATTATGTCACTAAGAAATGTATGCCCAGAGAGCCTGAACTCTCCTGCTGTTGCTGTCATTACTATGGGCGTCAAATAAGATGGTCGGAGTTTTAATTGTTCTCCTAATCATTGCATCATATCTTGTTTGGGTTAGGACAAAATGCTTTATGGGCTAGTCATCATTCCAAAAAGTGTCAGAAATTAATCATCTGCTGTCTCATTGTGGTCTGCGGATGCTGACCCTAAGGAAAACAAACCACAAATCACCTCTCCATCAACAAGCAAGGCTGCTGAGCTGTATGGCTCTGATTCCTCGTGTGCTCATAGGAGAACTGGGCCTGACACCACTAGCATTACTAGGAGTGTCCTCTATCTTGGAAAGACTGATAAACACATAACCCAAATGTCTGCCCCTTGTTGTCTTCCCACCAGGAAAGAGGACCCAAAGAAAAGGCTATTTTTCTTGAGGGCATTGCCCAAAAGCTGCAACAAGACCATATTGGTTTTAGAATGTAGCTTTCCAGAAGGATTCGGCATGGGTTTTTAACTGGCCAACTGCCTCAAAATGAGTTGCTCTAAATCAGTCCCCAGGAATTCCGGCAATGTAAACCTTTCCTGTCCCCAGCACATGCCAGCATTCACAGCTGCTGAGATGTGGGCATACTCCTGCATCCCAAAAATAAATTGTGACCATAGCCGATATACCCAGCCCTGCACCCGGGGCTGCAAATGTCTTAGAGGCCAGCTGTGGAGAATGCAAGGCACTTAGACAATTAGGAAATGCTGGCTATAGAAGGGAAGAGAACACGGCAAAATGTTCTTCATAACTTGTCAGCTGAGAAGCCATGGAGACAATAGATTCAAGTTAAGATGAGGCAAGAGCTGAGGTGGACAGAATAAAAGGGGTTTGGAGGGCAGAAAGCAGGGATACATTGAGCTACCCTCTCCAAACCACTGCCTGTGTCTTCTCTGGGTGTCTTCGATGGGGCTATGCTGAATAACACCACCCAGAGACCCATGGGGCTGGGTTGGCTGAGAAGGTTTGTGTAATAATTTCTTAGTCCTTAGGAAAGCAGAGAGAATGGGAGAGTAGCACCTTGCTGCAGCCAAGCAAAGTGCCAGATAATGTAAAATGCCCACTGGAGTGTCCCATCACCTCTAATGAGGTGGACGGTCTAGTGAATTCAATTGCTGAGTCATTGAAACTTAGGAAAAATGAAAAGGTAGTGAATAGTGATTTCAAAAGGACAAGGTTCAAACTATGAATGTGGTAGGAACTGTCTTGTATCTCGAAGAACAAATCAGCTGCAGGGAAAAGAATTTGTGCCCACAGCTCAGTGTTCAGCTCGTTCTGTCCGTCTGATTCCAAGAGGTGGGTGATTGACAGACTGCCATTTTATACTCATAAGGGCTGAAGCTGCTCAGCACCTCACAGAGGCAGATCCTGTGGCTACTTCTGAGGAACATTTGCATTTAGTGATGATCTTAACCACTAGCTGAAACAACACTGCAGTCTGCCATAGGCCTAAATGCACCAGATAAAAATGTTAGTAAAAGTTGATTTGCTGGGACTGACTGCATTTAAATACTTCACTCTCCAACAGAAGGGAAATCTGCATGAAATACAGCTTATAAAAAAAAAATATATCCTACAGGAATAGCCTAGACACTCTTTGTAAAAGACAAATTATTTCATTATAAACTGATGCTGCTCAGAGCACATTCTCCCATCTTTACTGTGATGATTCTTGGAGCTAAGGGCTCGTGGTTATTCTTTTTAATTTTCATTCTGGGTGGGAGATAACTCTGTTCAGAGAGAAAACAGAAAAGAAACGAGATCAGGAAATTTAAGACAAGACATCACACAACAGCTTCCCTCCTGTTCCCAGTCGCAAAATAAATTGATAGCTCCTCTACACTCAGTGTTCACCTTTCAGAGTTGGGGATGAGGATTACACAGACAAGACCACGGGAAACTCTGTCTTCCTCTAAAGTAAAGAAAATGACAGTCCAGGTTGCGAATTGCTGACACAGGCCGTAATTTGCTGCTCTGAAAAAACCATTCATCATGGTTGAAATGTGCTGGATAGAGATCATCGAAAGGATGATCAGCCAGTTCATGAACTGCCTGAAATATAAACACCATGTTCAATTATGTGCCCCCTTTCATGCCTGCCCTGTTGTCTGACTTTTCCTGCTATCTAACCAGATAAAGTACTGCTTCTTTCCCTCCAACACACACACCTACAGTATATTGGCAGTCAGTAAAAACTTCCTGAAAAAATAAAGCCAGTCTCCATTGGACTAAGAACCACCAAGCATGACTGAGGATCCCGAGAGAAGAATTTAATTTCATTGCACATGCCTAAATCCATAGTCTGTTTGAAACATGACTTTTAACCACAAAAGTGAACTTTAAAATATTTTTATGTGGGAAGACCCAGATCCTAGCAGTATGTGTACCAAAGGACTGTGTCACTTGTGATGTGATATGTGGAGTTACTTATACATTTGGAAATCAAGTATGGATCAGGAAAAACTGAGCCATTCAAGTTAACAGCAGCATCTGCCTACCTACCTGACTATGTTAGCACTGTGTGCTGTAAAGGAGCTGCCCAGTTCACTGCCACTCGAAGACTATGGCACCTTGACTTATGTTTGGTATTGTCAATAACTTTGAGTTCACCCTTTCTGTACCTCAATTTGCCTACTAGAAAATCTGAGACAATTATACACAGTCACTGCATACATTCAAGCAAATGGTAGAAATGTGATACTTCATAATATTTAGGTAAAGGCATCAAGCAAGACCTCAGGGTCCAGCCATGCTGACACTCCACAGAGGATTTTATTTTATTCCTGTTTTCATCTTTGCCTTATCTGCCAGTCTCATACCCTTTTGATACTCCTGCCAGTGCATGACATCTCTCCCATACCAGCCTCAGATGGGATCTGGGCATACGGACTCGGCCACCCCTTGAGTGCAGAGCAGCCACCCATTGAGGTGCTGAGACCTGGCTGCCTCCTTTCCTGCCATGACCATCCACTAGGATTCCTCAAAATAATAAGATAATTACACTGAGAAGGAAAATTCTGGCAGAGATACTACCTCTTTTACTATATCCTAATAAAAGGACCATTTGGTGCCCAGCCACATTGTGTGACTAAATCAGTCCCCATCAGACCTAGCGTGTCTATTTCTGCAGGGCCTGTTTTAGATAGGACAAGGTGAGCTTGCTGAGGTTTGGCTGCTCATTTAGTTTCTGCTGGAAGGTTGTCTTGGTCTCGTCATGACCAGTATCATAAAAGGCATATAGGAACAACTTGATGATAGAAAGGCTGACCACAAAAAAAAAAAAAAAGGCTGGCCTTCTGCCCTTCTGGGTTTGCTTGGAGGACACACAGGTTCTTCAGACTCCTACTGACTTTTAATGAGGTTCCTTCAGGAGGGACTCATTCACTGAAACTCCTTTTACCAGGAGATAACAAATCAGGCTAACCAGCTCTATCCGACGTGGAGACAAGATAGTAACATTGCCTGCGCATAACATACTGTCCAGGCTGAAATGTAAGCACAAAGAGGGAGGACATACTGTGAGTCTTCTGTTCATGTGTAACGTAGGATTATATCACCATAAATTTTTATTGCTTTCTTTTTTATAGTTCTGAGAGATATAGAAATGTGTACACAGGACAACATGGGTCACTGAGTTTCTTTGCATTTGTATGTCATATATGTCCAGCTCTGAAATGTCCAAAGATTATCCATTTCCTCTTAGACCATCTGCAACATCCTAGAACAAGCACGGAAGCCTTTTAGTTAAAACCTAAAATAAAAACTCAGATGCTGCAAGAGGCAGAACAGAGAAAACCCTGATCATGGGGTTGAATTTCTAGCAAAGATGCTCATATTTGCTTCATTTCAAGAAGTGCTGAGTCTACCATGCAATTAGGCAAGCTCTTACCCATCATGTCCCAGCACTGGAACTCTACTGACTTGTTTCAGATGTAGAAGATGCTCTGACCCTGCAGTCCAGCAGTCTCCTTCACACTGAACAAAACTAAAGCATGGCACTTTTCTCATTTTCCCTGCTGTAGATTTAGGAAAGGTCCATTTTGAAGTGGACAAGAGTAAATAGCACCATTTCATTCTTTCTCTAGATCTGGTAGCCACTCTTTGCTTCTGTGCAATTAGCAGCTGAAGTCTCATTGGGTGGTTTCTGAGACATAGAATCTGGGAGCTGAACACAGCAAACTGGATTGGCAGGAAGCTTGGGAGATTTTGTCCTTTCCTAAACTGGGATAACATTGGAGAATACAATAGACATCCTATTTCCCTTAGCAATAATCACATTCCCATGTAAGGACAAAACTATTCAGCCCTTCAGCATTCATCATTGCTTCAGTCAATAAATGTATTATTGCCTTATAAAATGGGACACCTGTCTCATTGTCCATTAAATATTAACAGCAGCACCACAGAAATGCACTGTAATCATTTCATTATAGCAGTGTTCTAGGTAAATCTTATTACAGTGTAGTGTGGATGTCAACAAACAGAAAGAAAGTATGAAAACATGGATTTTATGGGAAAATTGCAGACTGATATGATTTAGATGTAACTGCATCCTTCTGGCACAGGTAACAGTATTGAGTGCTCCTTCATCTTTCAGTGCTGCGCTGTAGAAATGGTAACACTTATCGCTTCTGAAGTATCTTCTTTATCAGTAGATATCAAAGCATTTGTCTAGGACTGCAAAAGGCCTCTGTATCCTGCTTCTGTAGCAGAGGAAACCAAGGTACAGACGGCACCTGGAACTGGTTTCATCAGCCTCAAGAAAACTGGTGCAGAAATAGGTCTGGCACCCTGATGCCCGCTCCCCAGCTCCCTCTTTTATCCACTTAACACCACTTGCTATAAAAGGGACAGTACACCACGTCTACTGGCGATTTATATCCCATGCAAAGCTCATTAGCTCTGCCGCCTGGCTCCTGGACTTCAGCAGCAGAGCACACCAAACTGGGGGGTCTGAGAGAGCTTTGCTTAAAAAAAGCCACGTACTTTACACTTCCTCGCTTCAGCCTAGGCAGGAAGCAGTAGTACAGAAATACCACGCCAAAGGCTATTCCGAGCCTGACCCTCAACATCCCTGTTCCTTGTGGATAAAGCTCCATAAGGACCTGGGCGTCTCCAGAGTCCAGGCTTCCTTGGGGGCTTTCCAGTTGGTCCCGGGTTTAGCTGAGCTGGGAAATCTGCAAGAATAGCTTTTGTCCTACCGCTGCTTTATTCCTGTTTCCCAGCCTCACTGAAACAAAAGAGGCACGGGCAACATTTTTGGTGTTGCAGATGAATAAGATTTTCCTGGAACGAATAAAAAGGTCAAATTTGGTTCCCGTCACAACTCCTGCACATTTCTAGCTCATAAGCCCTTGCCTAGGCACAGCCGCTTTATGCTCAAAACCCAGCCATTGCCTTTCCTCCCAGTTTTCGTCCTTTGCACAGTAATTTCTTCAAACACTCAAGCAAATAAATGGTTTAAGTTAATTTTGTGGATCAAAATCAGTGATTAATGCCATAGATGTGAAATAAAACCACTGAAGACTCAGTTTTTGGGGTTTCTTCACATTTCTCAAATAATTCGAGAAAGCAAAGCTTTCAGATTAAAGTAGGGGGACATATAATAAGCCAGGTTAAGCTGTCCTTAATGTGCTCTGCTCACCCCAGTGGTATCCAAATGGTGCAGCCTTGAATACAGTAAAAATTGAGCTGGCAAATGGCCACTTCAGTTGAAATTTGAAAGTCTGCTAGCCTGTCAATAAAAGACAAACTACCCCAAATACTTGGCAATAAAATCTTGCCTATAGAGTACCTTCATACACTCTCTGTATGCTATTTCATTAAGAAAAAAAAGCATCAGATAATCAAATAATTCAGAGAAGACTTTTTTTAATATTATTTCTATTTTTTCATGTGACTTAGTCTGTAATAAGGTCAGACTCCTGTCATACTATGCATCTGCCATACAGACCTTGAGGGGGGAAAAAAAATCGTGATGAGTAAGTTCTGGAAACACAAAAGCTGCCTGCAGTAAGTTTTCCATACATAAATAACAGTCCTTAAAGCAAAGGAATTTGAGAAGGAATATGTAACTGTCTAGTCTCTATTTCTTGCCTTGCTAGAGTTTATACCAGGGTATAGTCCTAGACTAAACAGTGTGTGGGAACTGAAAGGAGAGAGGGAATTTCACCTTAAGGAAGGGCAGGATTTGTAGAGATTAGGGGGGATGGTGGGGGCTGGGGAGGGGAAGTTAACAACACTTGATGTTTGAAGCTGATCAGGGGCTTGTCAGAGCCAGTTCCAGCACAGGTGCTCAAAGATTTTTACAACTGTAAGTGCTTGATAAACATTTGGAACTATCCTGGGAGCTGGCTGAATGATGAGGAGAAGATTTACAAATGCATGGGTGAATAAATAACCTTACAGCTGCTTGTAGGGCAGCAGCTTTTCTTACTTGAGCTGTTTGTAGGGTCACAGTATTTGTTCCTTTAAAATATTTTTCTGACCTGAAATTGTACGAGGTGGTTGGTTTACTGGCTTTTTTTTTTTCCCTAATCATTCTTGAATATTATCCTGTTAAACTTTTCAGTCGTCTAGTCCAGGTGCTACAATTATGCAGTATAACCCAGCACAATAGAGCCAGTAAATACCCAGAACCAACAACTTGCAAAGTAACCATGGATTGACATGCCACTTATCCAAACCAGCTGGCAATTTTTTGCAACAAATGACATTTACGGGCAAAAGTAGGAAACATTTCATGACTGGTGTACAGTCCAGAGAAGAAGACAGAATGTTGCAGAAATCTATGCGGTGCTGATCTTAGTAACTTTTGCTCCAATATATGTTATTTATACACTATTTATTGAACTTGGCATTAAAGCAGAGCAAGATGCCATCAAGTACATTCTGTACCTTACAGAATTTATATTCCATCATTAAAAAACTGTATTCAGGATGCTCTGGTGTTTCAGATGGTAAAGTTCAATTCTGCATTAATGAAGAGCATGCAACAATGTTATATTATACTTGAATAGACAAATTTTAAAGGATATTCTTTCTGCACAAAGAAGTGCACAAAGCCCTCATACAGGTATCAAAAATGAACTTCTTTAATTTCTGAAAAGGCTGTTACTTAATAAGTTATTTATACATAGTTAAGAAGGAAAAAATGGAGAATATGGAGCTGAGTTCTATGTAACTTCTCTCTGGCTGAAAAATGTAAACAAATAAAAAAATAGAAGCAATAATTCTGTTCAGTTGTGTCTAATGGCAGATAGTGTTGGTGATAAATACTGTAATATGTTCTGCCTTCTTATCTGGAAAGACCACAAATAATGACTAACTACTGATAAAAATAACAATTCCCTTCACAGACTCACTTTTTCCCCCTCCGACTATGTGCGGACTCCGTGAACAAGAGCCCTGTGATGATGACGACCTCTGAGTAACTCATGTGTTGTCTTGGAATAATTTTTTAATTTATGACTCTGTTGATTACCCTGGCTGAAGGGGAAAAAGCTTGGAGCTCCCAAACCCCCACCTCCTCTGCTTTTTCATCCTCCGATGTTTTATTTTCCCAGCAGTCCAGCTGCACTCTCATACTGTGTGTATTGTCAGGATTATCTTCAGCAATGTGAACTATAAACACGGCTCACTGCAGCCCAGCTAACGGAGTGGCAGAGGGCCAAGAAGGAAAGCTGTCCTCTTCATCTGAGAGGCATCTGGAAAACAGACCCAGAAAGGGTCTTTCCCTCACTCTACTGGAAGACCTCTGACACCACTCGACGCACACCAGCATGGTCTCCTCTCAGCCACAACATGCTCCACAGGGGATATTTTCAGTAGAAGATGATTTCTGAGTTTCAATCTTATTTAAAAGCTCATTAGTAATGTTTGAGAAATCATCCTTGCCTTGCTATTTAGCTTCTGGAGCAGTTGATGTGGAACATTGTCAAAGGGTGTTCTGACTTTGTGAGTAACAGTGACAAATAAAGCCCCAAAATAATGGAGCACTTGTTTCTAGGTGATGGAACACTCCTGGGTAATCATGGTGACCCCAAGGATTTCAAGGATTTCTTCTTCTTCTTCTTTTTTTTTTTTTTTTTTTAAATTTTGAGGGAAAGAAAAACTTGTCCAAATTTTCCACCAGAGGTAGGGATGCTCTTCAGCCAGATTTTCAGAGACCAAAAAGCAGAACTTGGGGCAGTCAGTTTCCAATCGCTATAAATTTGGGTAGCGCAGTTCCTCTGTGTCCCACATTACTCACATGTAAACATGGAAAGCAAATCCTCCCACTGGTTTGTAATGTTTTCTCATAGCTGTACCGTCCAGTGCTGAGCATACTGCTATGAAGTATTTTATTTTATTGAAGTCTATCTCGAGAGCAACGATAAAGTCCACAAAGGTTTGAAATAACTTAACACTCCTGTGGAAAACTAATTACCTTCAAATTTATTGGGCAGTAGAGAACAAAGTGGGAATTAAGAGTATAAAGAGTTCTCTGTATCTGTGTCTATGGTTCTACTGATATAACAAGGCGTACCAGAGCTAGTCCCTAATTAAAAGAGAATAGTTGTCTGACTAATGGGCAGCACCAGATGGCATCAACGGAGATGCCTTTTTTAGCTTCACTTAGCCATTCTTTAGAAAATGCTTATTTCATGCTGTGGAGAAGTTCTGTTCAGTGGGGTATCACCTATAAATGTATGCTTCCTCCGCGAATTCCTCAAGTGCCTGGGAAGCAGAGTTCAGAGTAGGGCAGCTCATCAGCCTTAACAGGAGCTGTCATCAATGCTCAAACTGTATTTTTACATCCTTACATCACATGCAGTTACTTTACAGTTTGGTGAAGGAGAGGGAGGGCCTTCATCTCCAGCCCCAGTTACTGATGTGCTGCAGAGCCACACAGATGCTGGAGTCAGCAGCGTTGGAGCATGGGTGTGAGTCCTATCTCCAACAACCCCTGGCATGGATTTAAACTTTAGACTAGATCAAAGGTCAAACTTTACTTCTGTCTTTTTTTGACTCAGAGAGCCAATGTCCTTGGGCAAGCAAGCTATTATGTTTTATTTCATCAGTTAGTGGAAAGCAGCTGTACTGCTTAGCATAATTAACGAGGGGGTCAGACAGTAATGCTTTGTATACAATAGTGTCATATGCAGCACTAGGGCAAGTAATTGCCCATAAAAATGGTATCTTGTAAAAAAGGGAGGGAAAAATCCACCTCTCTTGTAGAAAAAATTAGGAGCACAGTACTTCCTTCTAGTCATCGCTAAAAACTTTCCCCCTTCAGGTCCTTCAAAACCAGAAAAATCATTTACCAAAAATATTCAGGAAGTAACCCACAACAATATTCACTACTGTTTACTGAAAGTTCGCAACTGACTTTTGTAGTTATACATAAAAAATATCCGTGTAAAAAGAAGGCAATTGCATACAGTGCTGTATTTACGACCCATCCTGGTGTGTCCAAAGGTAGTTTAAAAGATAATGCAAGTTGATGTTCCCCATAGTTTCCTGTAAGTTCTGTCGCAGACGCCTTTTGTTCAGCTCTTCTTTGACTGCAAAATAATACATTTCTCCAGACAGATGGGAGAGAAGCCAGTGGTACATGCTCATTTATGATAAAATGTCTGTTTCGCTCCTACTGACGCCAACCAAGGCAAGAGCAGGAGGCACACTTTCAGACCTACTGAACAAACTAACCCAACACTAGTTCATGCTGAGTTGTTCATCAGAAAACTGAGAGTGCTGGAGAAAATGGCAGGACAAATGGTGTCCCTCTCAAGCTAAATTTCAGTGTTTAATTTGTCTTCAATGTTTTTTGACAGAAATGCAGGGTGGCTTCTGAAAAACCCAAAGGTGGTAAAATTCAGCATTCATGAGCAGCTGCCTGATTCGCTCCACTGAAGACATGAGATTCAGGTCCAGTGAAAGGCCTCTGGCTCACTACCCTGAATATATTCTTACGGTAACAACAGACCATAACACAAAGCGTTTCTCAGATGTCCCTTTACTTAAGAAAGCTGCTTCTGTCTATGCTGTAAACCAGTGACACCTGAAGACTGTTCTGCCAGACTTTTTCATGCTGACTAGTAACCTGGCTGTGCACAAAATTATTCAACAGAACTGGAGGATGCCAGAATCACAATACACAATACATATTATGTAGGTTACAGCATGTACACAATAATTCTGTATGGACCCTTGCTCTGTGTGAACACTGTGGACCAGAAGCCAAGCAGCACCTTACTCCATTTACTGTTTCACTAATTTGGTGAGGATGTTCCCAGTGCCATATTGATCAGTGCAGCAGATCTGAACAGATCTGGTCCTGTATTAAAATGTTAGGTCTCCATATAAGAAGGGGCATTAATGTACAAATTCCTCTGGAACAGTCCATTTTGTACAGTTTGTTTGTATGTATTAGGTGGTACTAATTGCATATTACCCAACCTGTCTAAAAGTAAAGAATCTAGTCCTGTCTAGTTTGTAGGGAAGGTCATTCCATCCTAAGGACCTCGTTGACTATAGACGCAATTTAGACAGTCACTTTGGATTAGACACCTAAACTTTGGGTGGCCAAAGCTGGTTGTGAGAAATCCTCTCTATTCTCTCAGTAACATTTTACACACACACCCCCCAAATTTACATGTTTAGATATGTTATATTTTTAAAAAAATATATTTATGTTATATATATCCTAGGTATATATGCCAGTTTTACTGAAATCCATACAACAAGCTATTTCCCATGTAGCATGCTATTGCAAGTATGGATATACATGGCAAAACTTGTAACACACATTTAATGGTGTTCAACTTTTTTTTTCCTGATTCTTCTTTTGATCTATGGAAAGTTACCGAGTTCTTAGAACTAAAAGGGGAAAAAAATAAAAAGTTAACTACTGCTGCCTGGCTTTGCAGTGAGCTGCAAAATGTAAACCCTACAGTACTGAGGTAGGATGGTTACTGCCTCCCTCTTGTTTCCCTTCCATCTCTGCCCAGTGCAGGGAAGCTGTCTCCCTCTGGACTTCTGCCCACCATGGCTGGGACACTAGCTCTAATGAAAGGAGTGTCTGGTAGGAAACACACTTGTCATGATGTGCTCTGTGAAAATTTTATGTTGAAAACACACTTTTATGTCATGGCTGTTTTGACGTGTCAGTGACTAACTTGAGGACTGGAGAATGAAGCTAGAGCTTGGGTTGTGGGTGTTTTTTTTTTTGTTGAAGCTTAGAACATTAGGTAAAATCTCCAGGCATATTTTTCAGTGCACTGAAGAGGCATGCTAATATTTTAACCTAAGACACAATGTTAATAATATCCTTATGGCTGGCTCTTGGACTCTCTCCTTGCAGAGACAAATGCTACCCACACATTCCTTCGCCTGATACACAGACAGTCATAACTTGGATATTAGCATGGTTCCAAGGCCACTGAAATAAATCAGAGAGAAGCGCCACATTGCTTTATATAGACTAATAACTAGAAGCAAGTTAGGAATGCAGCAAAAGCCGTAGGAAGGGATATTTCTAATGAGGAGCTCTCTGTCAAAGATAACAGCCAGGAGCACAAGTGACGGATGGCACAAGCAGAGGATGGAACGCAGGAGAACCACGGAGGAATCTGAAGCCTAAACAGCCAAAGATATAAAGGCAATTTGTAAATTCTCAGCTGATTCTGCCATCTCTGAGATGTGACTAATGCGGAGACAACGACAGCATGTGGATGTCTCAGGGAGAAAGAAAATGGTGCAGGGAGAAGCAGCAGAGTCTGTAATTCCTAAACTGAAAGACAGCAGTGTCTATTTCTTTTTTTAAATTAAGCATCATTAACAGAAGGACATCACTGATTTTCAGAAGCAAGTACTCTCCTGGGAGTCGCAAAAATTGGTGTAATGTATGAGCAGTGTCCCTGGAAAAAAAGCACAATTACCACATAGGAAAAAAAGAAAGAAAAATAAAAGCATTCACTTGGCGCTTGCAGGACAGCTGACCACATGAAAAGGATAGTTAAATGTTTTCAAGTAGAGAATATAATGGAGTTGCATTTTGACTCATTTGCAGTAATGCAAGACTAACAGAAAGAGGAAAGAGGAGTGTTGACTTTATAGAGAGTTTTTATATTTTGCTTGCATCCATACTGATTTGAGGGGTTTTCTACTAGTTTTTCTCTTCTCAAAAACAAGCATGTATAAAACATTGCCTGTAGATATATTCTGATTGCTGCTTCATTGATTCAAAGCTGAAATAATGTACCCTCCAAAACCACTAATATTTCTATTGTGACCAGACTTGTCCAGAGTTTTACAATCCTAATTAGTTTCACAGTTGTCTTGTTGTTTTCCTGTACTCCCCCTCTGTCTGCTCATCACCATCTGCTGTCGTCCACGGAAAGATCTTAAAGGATGGACCATCTCTTTGTTCTGCCTTTACACAGCACTTCACAGAAGTAGCTCATTATTGGAACACAGGGCTGAAATTCCTAAACAACACGGCAATAAACGTAGTGGACAAGAAAAACAAAGAGTCTCAGAAACAGTGGAGAAATGCCCAACTCCTGGCTTTTGGGTAGCATCTCCTGCTTTCAGACTCTGTCCCTCGTTCCAGTGCCATTTCTGCCCTACCCATCACAGGAATTACTGGAAGAAGGAGTGAGACAAGAACACAGAGCTTGATTGCAATGCAAGTGCAATTTGGGAGGAAAAGGCAATGACGGATGTGGGAAAAGGAAAAGTGAACATCAGAAACAGTCCGTTATCAAATTCACATCAGGGCCATAAGAAAACCGCCTTCATCTGTACCTGTATTTCTGATTTGCTGTTTGGGGGTTTTGTTCTCTTCTTAGCAAGTCAGAAATACTTAAATGAAGACACATCAGAGGCCAGCCTGTCCCAATACTGAACTTTTGGTTGGCAATCAGTGCCTGTGCACTAAAATTGAGCTTTAGCCCTAAGGATCAGCTCTCCTCCTCCTTCAGTAGCTCCTTCTCTCATCTCTCCAAAAGCAGACAGTATCTTGGCATAATATTCAGTGGATGCTTCCTACTTAATGCTCTTCTGTCCCCCCATCTACCACATGAGCTTTATGTTTTGTCGTTTGTATGTATTAATACTAAGAGCAAAAGACTCTGGTTCATTCAGTAACTGAAAGAACTGATTCCATAGGAAGAGCAAAATGAAAATATCATTTCTGCTGCTAAGTAAAGGGGTGATCCGAACTGACGCTGCTGCAGTTTAGCTTGCTTGTAAATTCTTGTGTTTGAGATCAGGGAGATTGCTTAGATTTTTGATGAACGATATACAAAATCGGAAAGAAATGGTACTCCTTAATAGAAAAGCCTAAACATAGTGAAGGCAGCTTAGTCCAAAGGCCTTGTTTGGATTGGGTGTGAAATGTGGTCGAATTACTTCCCAAATCTGAGGTTTGTGTATATTAGATACACAACTGTTTGGGAGGCAGTGTCTTGAACCTAAATGAATGGGTTTCAGTACTTGAACAAGTCAACATAAAATGGTGAATCTGAATGTTCAGAATTCCTTAAGAGACGCGCATTTTCATAGCTGTTCATCTTAAATTGTGGTCCATGGTATTCAGTTGCTTATAAAACCTTTCTAAAGGAAAGTGTGTTTTCAAATAAGGCTGAGCTTCCTATTTATAAAGGTTTATTAAATTAGTTCAATTAATACTTAATCAATCATTACAAAGTTCATCAAGTCAATATGTCGATTACACCCACGGTTCATGCCCATTTTCAGCATTCTCTCATAAAGTACTTATCCTACACGGTACTATAATTTACAGGACCATCATGTCAAGCCTGTAATATTCTTTCAACTGTATGAAACATTTCTAAATGTATCATTACAATAATGTATCACCTTGATAGGTATTTATTTTTAATGTTTTGGATATTAACTTTTTAAACTAGTGTGCAAGTCTGTCCTATTATTTTAAAATTATATGACTGATGAAGTAAGTCAAGGCCCTGTTTTAAAGAACTAGATATTATCTCTGTAATACATGCAGTCTGTGTTAATCTAGGAAACTGCAAGGTGATTAAGCAAATGCTTAAGTCGCACTATTTAGTTGTTTAGGGTGACTTTAAAAGACCAAGATGACTACTCAGAAGATGACAGTGTTCCCAGGGTAGTCCCTAGCAGGGGTAACAGAGCAGTCCATTGTGCAGGGCAGCAATTAGGAGTGCCAGTGCTGATTGGGATCCTGGGGCACATTGTTCTTCCTGATTTTCAGGTCATTCCACGCAATGGGCAGATGCTGGGGAAGTCATAATAGAGATTATCAGTTTGGGGATGCCACTTCAACAGACCATGGATAAGTGTGGGATTTTCACTCATCTGGACTCTTTGCTGGAGGAAATAGCTGCATTTGAGAGAAGAGGGGAAGCTAACTACAGTGAACAGGAGTATTTGGTGTTGTGGTTTTGGACGTAATTGCCAGTGTGCCTCTGGCACATTGGGGGAGCCATCCGGGCTCACATTCCTTTCCCTCTTGACACCCTATAATCACTGTGGTAAGGACTTTCATTACCTGCTCCCTGCAGAAGAGTTCCCAGGACAGATCAACCATTGCACCTAAAGCCTAGGGATACCTGAAAAACTTCAGGAGAGCAGTAAATGGCCCAGAAAATGCTTGCGAGCAGTCTGGCACAGCTAGCTTCAGGCAGGTTCCTGGGGAGCTGAACACCTTGAATACCCCCTGGTCTGTGCTGGTGTTGCTCAGAGGTCAATGCAGTGCTATCAGTGGCATGTGAGAAAGTAGGAATCAGAAGGGAAAGGCCTCCAAGTTCTGCCACAGAGAGACCAGTTGGTAAAACTGACCTTTTGCATGAAGTGGGGCCCCAGGGCAAGAGTGGTCAATGGTTAGTGGCCCTTATTGAAACACTCTTTGGGGAGCAAGTTTTTTGAGGAATATCATCATGTTCCATCCATCATCCACCACCTGAGACATTTGTCTCTTCCCCTTGCCTCTCTCTTGGATCAGACTAAATTAGTGTATACTCCTTCCCTTCCTTTGCTTTATTTTTTCTCTCCATTCGAGCATTTCCCAGCAGCAGCATCATGACCATTGCCTGTGGGGTTGATGCATGGTGCGTGTGTGCTGGATGACAGACCGGGCGCTGCCTTATCCTTGACTTCACCGGGTAAGGCAGGCTGGTTAGCAGTGCCCACTCCCACTGCCAAGGGATCAGTCCCATATATTGCAGGAATAAAGCAGGCAGGTGGCATGGAGGCAGCATTCGGGAGCGCAGTGACCTGAACAAAGACCAGGAGTAGTGGCACACTACTAACAGCTAACCTGACCACACCTCCAAGTGTGATGTTGCTGTTAAGAAGGCACATAAGAGTCCTTAGGTGGATGAGGGAGCTGGGGGACACTGAGCTGGAGCAGGGAAGAGAGATTCTTGTGGCTGCCTCATGCAATACAAAGACTGCGGCTGAAAGACTGAGGATTTACACTAGAAAAAGGACACTGAAAAGTTGGAAATGGTCAGAAATGGGTAACAAGAATGGTTGTGAAGGCTTTGCCTTATAGTAAATGACATAAGGATGCTGATCTGTCTAACTATTTAACAGTGAATGTAATTAATTGTTGGTGCAATTTACTCAAGAACACGGTAAAATCTAAATCACCTGATGTCCTTAAATCAAGCTGGCTGTCAAAAATATGAGAGAGCTGAAAAATGACTTGAAACAATGAAATAACAAAACGACATCTTATGTCCTGTATGCTGGGTAATCCAGAAATGTTTATACTAGCATCTCAGAGCCACTCTGTATCTTCATTAAGCACAACATATTGTTCTTAGCTAAACCAGTACCTGCGACTTGAGCAAATTCCTTATGTTTATAAGAAAATATTTCTAATTTCAAGCCAAAGCTTTTTTTTTGTGCCTGTGTTTTGCAAATTTTTCCACTTGCTGTGCAATAGGTCATGAAGAGGCAGGAAAATTTGTGATCAGGTTTCTATATGGGTGTGTAACTGTGCAGTGGTAATGTATTTACTTGCAGCAGATGGAATGAATATGGGAGAACATCTAATGTGGTAATTGACGCTAAAATCTAAGGCATTAATTAAATGTGTGTTCTACTTAAGGAGTCAACTGAATGATGAGTGACAATTAAAAATGATGTCTTTATAATTATTCCAGTTCCTATTTATGAAAGTAGAGTGTGACTGCATATTAAAATATGATTGAAGGTTTTATGACTACTTATTCTTTCACAGTTAAAACGTTTGCAATTATTTCTCCCTCAGATTAGAGCAATGCATAGCAATGCGAAGTAAAACAGCGTAGGCTTGATTCTCCAGTCGCTTGACACAGGTTTTTACATTGGCATATGGTGACTCCCTTAAGCAGAGCACTCCTCAGTTAGGGTGATTTGAATGGACAATTAAGCTCAGCATGCCGAATACTGCAAATTCAATATGAACATCTGGGGATGTATTTACAGATCAATGATTCATTTTTTAAAATAATATTTGGTCAGGTTTGGAAAGTCTGTTGCAGCTGTAAGGGTGGAGATTTCTCATTCCAGACGAAGCAGTGGGAAAAATCCCTTTCCTTTGCAGGGAGCAAGATTAGCCCATTCATAGAAGTCAGAGGTCTTTTCCCCAATCTGCGTGTGTCTAATATATTTCTTTGAGAATTCTTAATTAGTATAGCAGATTAAAACTTTGCAAAAGGGCTGCATACAGCTTGCTTTGGATTAGGCTAGCTGAAAGTTGTAATTGGTTGTAATAACAGGAGATGTTCTCAACCAAAATCTCTCACACTTCCACAATGACTCCCTAAGACATCAGGCAGTGGAAAACTCCATTCTCTCACCAAGTTTTTGAAAACTTCTCACAACTGCAGACAGAACTGTGTTGGTTTTTTTCTTGCCTATTATGTAACCATTAAGAGTCCTCATTTTCAATTATTTTTCAGAAGTTATATTGCAAATATTTTTATCCAGGAAGAGAAGTTTGATTTTTATATTAGAGCCAAGAATTTCAGGGTAGAGAAAACAGGTCCTTCTTGTATTTGATTTTTTAAAATTTATTTCTACTGTGCATATTTTTTAGCTTTTCTTTCACCCCCAGTACTTGTTGTGGATGTGCCATGGAACCACCGGTGCATATCTTCGAGAAGGCAGTTACCTCAAAGATAGCTGGCAATGCAGTTGATTATTTTTACTGCAACTCTGAAAAGAAAGAGAACAAATAGTGTGTGTATGTGTCTATATCTACACGTTTATATACACACACACTAAAGATAAATATTCACTGAAGCTTTAAACCCAGTGCCAAGCTTGAGAAGCTGGTTTTTGTACTGAAGTCTTTCCTAGCACCCAAGGCAAAGGGCTCTCCACCCTTGGCTGCAGAGCAGCAGTGGGGCATCTTTGCAGCTCCTGCAGTTGCTGCTCTCCAGGTTGGTCAAAAGCCCCACTTCATCTCTCTGCGTTTCTTCCTCCAGTACTATTACCAAGCTTCTCTTTCCAGTCTCCATGGCTCTCACCACTTCTCCTATTTAAATGTGCTCAGTATTTTGCAATAAAAAGCCACCATTTCTCCTCTTAGCATCTTTGCTGGCTCCCCCACCCTGCTAGATACTAGTGTCTTCTCCTGAGTGCTGCTGCAAAACACCCTCGCTGCCTGCCCTGGGTCTTACACCTTGCTCAGTTCTTCTTACTCTTTCCAGGTGTTACACAAGCATTTCTACATTTCTATGTTGTATTTCTGTCTGGAAAACAACTTATCTGTTCCAATTCATCAGCAGGCCTCAGATATCTCTTCTTTTGTTGATTCCCCAGTCACTTGGTGCATTGCAATAGCTTAGCTTTTCTATTTACCTTGTTCGATTAGTTTTTATTCTGCTCCAAATTGGATTGTAGCAGCCCATAATTTGTATTTAGAATTAGATATATTTTTGTGAGCCATTTGAAAAACAAGGATATCAAGTTTCCAGATGGCATAAAATACTGGTTTCTGGATTTAGTACTTCTCAAGATAGAACCTATTAAAATCATGCCTAACTGGAAGGGCGGAAAAAAAGTGAGAGGGCAGTTCAAGTACCTCGCTTCTGTTTTGTTTTGTTTTGTTTTATTTTTCTTCTTTTTCTTCCAAGTGGGCCTATTACAGGTGACAGTTACATCCAAATAAACAGGGAAAAGCAGGAAAATCTACTCCCATATGCAGAAGATGTGCCTAGAAGGTGGTTGGGACATGCCTGAGTACCTAAACAGACACTCAGAGACTTCATGCTCCTCTTCATAGTAAACACGATGAAACGGGATGGTAGAAGTGCCAACACTTTAACTAGTGACACTAGCTTTATTCACATCACAATACAAATTCAATAGTATAATGCTATTAATGACAAACATCTGTATGGTTTAGGATTTTTTAATTTCAGTATATGTTAATGCTGCAAATTATAAAATCAAAAGCCTGTGTCCTGAAATAAGGTGATTTTTGGGGTCGACTCTCCACAACTCCATTCAACTCTTAAAACAAATCTTTATTTTTCATTAATGTCACTCCATTTAGCTTTTTTCCTTCTTCTAGCTTCCTTCTTACTTTATAAAGCTACTGCTCATCAGCTTATCTCCCCTGCAAAGCTCCCCACACCTTTAAACTGTTTAGCCCAAGTGTCATGGACTTTCTCCTTTTTTAATTGGTGGAATTCAAATATTCTCACTGACAGCCTGTCTTTCTCTGAGAAGATTAGATTGTCTCAGGATCTTGTAGGCAGAATTATGAATCGGGCACAAAATCCACATCACAGCTTGCTCCTGCTGTGGAGGCTTTCTAAGTACTGCTCCCTGAAGATCTCTTTGCCCCAAAGCAAAGGGCTAGGAACCTTGCCTGGCTTTCTTCCAGCAGAAGACAATTGATGAAACAATATAGGAAAGAAAAGTCTAATTGGGAAGTTCCTATCTGGGGAGGGGAGAAGCACTTCTCCCACACATGGCAGACCTCCAGAGGAAGGCAGGTCTTGAGAAATATGAAAAAGAGTAAATCTGCAGGATTTTGGACACAGCAGAAAGTATATGCCAGGAAAAGTCCATTCCATGGCCACAATATGACTGTGCATGGAGGAGAGAAAGCCACTGCCTGGCAACCCCATTGAGCAAATGTCCTACAGGAGAAAGTCCTTTATCTCAGCACCTGCTGCACCAAAACCTCCTCTGACAGCTCAGCACTGAATCCCCACAAAAAGAATCACAAGTATATAAATTTCTACATTTCCCTAACATTAATATCTGCCCATGCACTGTACATACACCATGCTACATGTGAGCTGCTTCCCAGAAGCCCCATAATATCGTACAAGAGCTATACAACCCCAGAATCATGTCTTCTAGCACAGCTGGCAAACCCAGGTGTATGGTGGTCTTTCATTCAGCAATCTTATTTTATAATGCTGACAGAGAAATCTCTCCATGTTTGTTTGCAGATCTGCTGTTAGTATTGGGGTATTTATATTATAGATGCATTTACGTAATATTTATGTATTGGTACTGTTTTCTTTAACCAGCTTTCCCCTCCAGCAGTTGGCAATGAGGCTGGCACCTGGTAATTGTAGATTTAAGTGGAACTGTGGTGCTCTTTGGGGCAACAGGTACATACATTTTTGGTGGCTGAAAAGGCCAGGTAGTAATGTTAAGTATGTGGTTATGCTTATTTATCCATGCCTACCTACCAGGCTAGGACAATCTTAACAAGTTTAAAAACATTTAATGCTTCATTTTTCTGTCTGATGGCAAATCAGAGTATCACTAGCTTTGAGTACAGACTTACCCCTTCCAGAATTTAGACATACTGACAAATTACTGCTCTAATCTAATAGCAGTGTTGAAGACCTCTCTGCTAACACTATCAGATAAATACATCTACAATTTCTGCTTCCCACATTTGACACTTCTTAAGGGCTTGCCTACACAATGAAGTTGTTCTTACATTGATTTTTAAAAATGTCATTTGGTTTACGAGTGATTTAGTTCAACCTAGTTTAAATAGATTCTTTTGAAAAATATATGTTTATATAAAACATTGCATGTATGCAAGTATAAAAGCTCTGCAAAACCCAACACTATCCAGTCCTGGCTTGGATAGGAATTGAATTGTAGTACAATTTCCAGTCTTGGACTCAGATTAAGGTTTGTGCTTGGTTTTTCCTTTTTTTTTTTTTTTTGTTTGGTTGGTTTGGTTTTTTGTTTGTTTTGTTTGTTTGTTTGTTTGTTTTTAATAATGATGTCTCTAGGCATTCTAAAATAATGCTAAATTAAAATAAATATGATTCATATATATGTGTGTGTATATAAAACCCCATACATATATAGATCCACATATATATACGCATCTTCTATTGGCATGACTGATGCGTTTATTTAGATGTCCTCATCTGCTTGGAGGCACTGTCACTGAATAAAATGAAAATGAGTATGTGCTCTCTGAGACACTCTCTCATATAATCCTAGTATCTCTAGACTGAAATGCTTTCCTCTGCAAAATATGGAGTCTTTAACAATTCTTTCTCATTGATGTGGTTGTAACTGATGTGACACAACCTTTCTCTGTTGCCCACCCAATGTTCTAAATAAGAATTGGCCCAAGTGGGATTTGTCTCATTCTGTGATGTAGAAGAATAGCCAGTCATGGTTTGTATAAATTATTTCATAGTCACAGTTATATATTATATAGTTTCCTAATGAGGCCAATTCCCTAGGCAACAGCCCAACCCTGTAAATGTCAAAGCACCGGAATACAGCCAGCAGGATGTCTAATTTAGTTGAATTCAATGGAGATGATTCGGTGCTCATAATCACCTCACCTCCAGGAGCTGTATGCCTGTTCTAAGTAATGTGTTCAGAAAGAACAAGGTATTTAAATACTCCTTCTCAAGTGAATTATTTCAAAACCTCCTCATTTTCCCTGTGTATGCTACCATCCATATTTTGAAAAATGGTTTCTCTCCTGAAATTCAAAACAAAACAATATCTTCAAGAAAAACAGCTAAGAAATTATACTGAAGAAGCTCTAAGTACATTTAACACAATGCCTCGTGGTTTGGGTAACCAAGGAAGTCTGCTTGTGAGCATTTTATGTTCCTGAAATAAAAATAAGTTTCAGCCTTTCAAATCACAGGTCACAAACTGATCTACTTTCCTTTTGGCTTGCCTCTCCATCATTCCACCTCTTCTCCCCCACATCTCTATTCATCTGTGTGCAAAGCAGTGTAAAAATACTTTCATTGCAAATCAGTGTGGTTTTTTGCATTGTTAGTTCTTTTAGGCAACTTCACATGCACTTTTGCATGTGTCGCAACAGATGCATGTATTGCACCTCGATCAAAAGTTAGGCCTAATTGATTTCTTACAAGAAGGCTGGACAGTAATGAGGTAACTACACATGGTGATGATTAAGTTCATCTTATATGCACTGTATGTCTGTGACAGCACGAAGTTTGCCTGTGTCCTGACAATACCCACAAACCTGAAATCCACCATCCATTGGAGCTGATAGTTGCCAGTGTAGGTCACTACAGTGTTATCATAAAGACCTGTGTGAAATGACCCCAAGATGGAAGAAAAATAGACTTTGAAGTTATTCCTGTAATACTGCCTCTCAGTTGTGCTTAGTGCTGCTCAGCCCGTCCGTGTCCAGGAACCTGGTGGTCAGAGCAGCTTTGCAAGGCTAATAAAAAAAGCGATCAATTTTTACTCCTCCTAAAGGACAATGAAAAGCATGTATGCCCCAAACCCAAGATTAAAATAGAGTAGACAGTGTGAGGGTTTTACTAGGCCATAAATGTGTGATTCATTACAACCTGGCTTGTGTGATAGGACCAAGATCACCTATATGTTTGTTTCACTTTTGTTCCCAATGAACTCGCTGCACCATGTAATATTAAACTGCTAGACACACTAATGAAGAGAAGCTTGAGGAACGTACGGGTACATTGCTCCCTATCTGTCAGAAAACTGCCTAGGGAAATGAGGTCAGCTATCTGCTCAGAAATTGTGCTTGAGGATGAGGGAGCCTAGATTTGTTTCTGTAAATTACAGGGGTTTTGGCCTTGCTTCCACTGAAAGTGAAGGAAAATTCCTTATGCACTTTCATTAGAGTCAGCAGCTTTATAAAGTACAAGGATGCAAGAATCATAGGAACTTGCTATTTAAACTGAATACTAAAGTTTCTTTTAACTGTATGTAGCGTTCAGCTGTGTAGTGCTAAAGGAAAAACTGAAAATCTCACCTCTTTGGTTTTGCCTGAATTTTTCTTCCACTGCCTTGCACTTAGCCCTGGTTACCCTTACTGCCAAAATCATATGATCCAGTGGAGAGATATTATCTGATATAGACAGATATTATCAGGAATAAAGAAAAAGGACTTTCCTTTAGTTGTGTAGAGGGACTGGTAAGGTTTTATGCTCAGAGTTTTGATATCAACTTGAGATTTTATTTTCTGCTTGGGTAGATTGGAACCACCTTTTAGTAACACAGGGGAGAATGTCCTCCTAACTATGACTGTTGTCTCTGCTGGACCACTCTTTTTGTACATGGAATGTTTTTAGCTAATTTTAAGCTAGGGATAAAAATAAATACCTGTTGAAAAAGCCTCTATGGTTATGTCTGCTCAGAACCAGAATATTCTGGACCTGCTCTCTGCTGTGCAATGTGCTAGAAGACCTGCAATTTGCTTGCCCTTCTAACTCCTACAAAGATAAGAAGGAAATAAAGTCTGTTGTTTTACATAAAATTTAATAGGGTACATTAGGGACAGTTTTCCAGCACATACAAATGGAAGAAGCTTTTTAGGGAATGCCCTTCCACCTAAAAGCCTTTAGTGAGAAGTTCCTAAAAATTGCTACAGAATCTAGATGACTAATTACTGAGGTTGTTTGAGGACTTAACCACAACACAATACAAACTTGTAAAGTCTGCCGGGCCTATGAACTAATCATCACACAAGGAAGAAACTGTTTTCCATTTCCCCTGCTTAGCTTTTTCAAGTAGTCTGCCACTGAACTGTGCACTCGCCTGGAAAGCTGGGACTCTTCCATCTCTCATATCTAAAGTCTTGCTGTCCAGCTCTGGATTTGGGTGGAGAATGAAGTCTCTCATTCTGGGGCCACTCATTGACGGCTGGAAGACATTAGAGCTGTTGACATCTGTAAAGAATTTCAGAAATTACGAGGATATATTGTGATGAGCAACACAGAGACCACATCAGACCAGAGCTTCATGGTCACCCAGGAGTTGTGTAATTGAAGAAAATACATGGATTCTTTCCAGAAGACGTCAAATCTAGTCCATCTGCACTGAAGCAGGGCTGATGTGTACTGTGTTCAGGCATCCATTCAAGCAAAAACTCAGTCAGAATTTCCATTTTGCAGCTCTGTCTGATGTGTAATTCTGCCTTTACTCTGATGGGCTTTTTTACATGTGTATAGCAGCACATTTCTCCTCAATGTCTTTAACAAGAACAGACTGAAATCCACCTATTAAATCCCACCTTCCTTGCACAGATTCTTTTACTGTTGTATTTGCATTCCTCCACAGCATCCTCCTGCATTTGACTTTGTCCTCTTCCCTAGGCAGGTGGGAGAGCTAATTCATTAATACCCTGATTGTCTGGAGTAGCTCAACATGTAGTTGAAAATGAGGGCCATTACACGTACTCAGATGAGGCACTGTAGGGACTGGGTGGAAAATGCTTAATCAGAAGCCTAGGAGCTCATAGTTTTCAGGCAACAACAGTTTCATCCTTGGGTCCTGCTGTTCCAACCTCTGCAGGAGTTACTCAGTGGATGTCTGATCCCCCGTGGCAATCACAGGGGGATTCTGTTTTGGGTTTGCAGAAGCCTGTGCTGTTTTGCAGCATACCGGAAGGCTTTTGGTATGCTGAGCTGCTACGCTTCGTACCATATTTTGATTGAATCTCATTTCTTTCCTGCCCCTGCCCTGTGCACTGATGTGTTGATTGCAAAGCTACCATTGCAGCTTGCCTAGTGGTTTATATCTGTGTAAACGAGGCACAAAATCCCAGCAAAACAGGCTGCCATACATTTTTCTGTGTCTGATGGACACACTGATGGCCGCGGGTAACCAAGGTGGACGAGAACAGTGAAGGAGACTGGAGAAAGCTCAGAGAGGCTGACGTTCCACAGGTGTTAATTGTGGCGGCATGCTTTGATTGTAGAGCAAATTATGTTTCCTCATTCTATTATTATATTATGGTAAACAGTTTCCACCTCTCCCCCCATGCTTCTTGCACTTTTGTAAGATGTTCTTCTTTGCCATAGGTCCTCTTTTTGTACATAAAAGGCATCAACTAGAAATTAAATTCCTTTTTTTCTTCGAAGAGTGAACTAGAAATATGACCACCTGCAAACCCATCCAGATTTTTGAGGGCAGAGATTACAACCATACTTGCCTGTCTTTCTACATTTGGGTTTTTTTTGCACACTGCCATGAATAGGACTTGCACAAACAAGGAAAACTGACTAACTACATAGTAAGGAAACTTAAACTATCAAGAGAGCTGTCAAACATGGTGACTAAGTGGGGAGAAGCAGAAATTTTCTTCTAATCTCTTTCAGCTATTGTAAACACATCTCACTTGCAACAGCACCTCTTATCAACAGATGTTGGCTGTTCTTGTCTCTAATTGCTGCTGTCAATTTAGCTTCTAGCAGTTCCTACTGCTACGGCACAGTCATTAAAAGGACACTTCTCCACCAAGCTCTTATTGCTCTGTTATCCTGCCACCCCCTTCTTGGGGGGGACGGGGGAGTGGCTATGGGGGGGTGATGTGTGTGTCTGTGTTGGTGTGTCTGTGTGTGTGTTCTCTGCAGCTTTCCCCCGCTGCTGCCGTGCTCGCATGGCGGTGTGGGTGTGTGTAGGTGGGTGGTGGTGTAATCCCTCCGTGCTCGGACGGCACCTCTGACTCCAGGGATGAAAACTGTCATCTCCCATATGGTCCCAATCCTGGGAGGCTGCAGGAGAACGGTGTGGCAGGTGCTACTTAAAGAAAGCTCTTCACATGCTCAGACAGGATCCCCTTTTTATCCTGCATAAACAGCGTCAAGTATTTTTCTCCACATCATCCTCTCAATTCCTGCCTCTTTGCTGCGCTTCTTTTCCTACCCCCACCACTGCCTTTTCTTGCACCCATGGGACTGGCAGAATCTCAGAGGAAATAAGTAAAGCTTTCCTAATATAGAAGATCATGTTCTCTGAAACCACTTCTCATTCTGTTAATGGAGTTCTGGAAATGTTTCAGTTCTCTCCCTACACTAATACTTTATTCTTTTCCTCTGATAGCTGTCCAAGCACGAGTGTCATCAGTTTTCTTAGCTTTATTAGCTTGTTTTGCAAAGAAATGCACAGGCAGTCTAACAAAATAATAATAAAAAATTGGCTGGAGAGTTTTATAGCTATGTAGTCTCTTTTAAAAAATAAATATGCATCTAGAGACATCTTTCTGAGCCCATTCCTTTACTGGGGTTTTACACTTCATAAATATATGTGCTCTACATACAAATATCAATAGAAGATAACACAGGATGCATAATAGATTTATACACATTCCTTCCCCCTTCCTCTCTTACCCTGATGTGTGTTTGGTCCAGGGCTCTTCCTTCAGAGCCTTTCCACCATTGTAGATGTGACATCACTGCTGAATACTTGCAAATCCACTCTTAAAATTTTATATAACAAAAGCATGAAGTGCCTGTAAATCCTCCGTGTGGCAGGGAGTGCTTTTTCTGTGCATCCCTCCCCCACAGCTACACTTGTTCTGGGGAGAAGCAAGGGAATCACAGAGCAGCAGACATGGAAACACTCTTGTTCTGCAATGAGAATAGGGTTTTCCACCAGGGAGAAGACGTGGGTTAGTACCAGGGAACAGGTGGATCTGCTGTGCCCAGCACTGGTTCTGCAGGGGCTGAGATGGAAGGAAGATGGAAGGAAGCTCAGGTACCCCTCCTGACCCCTCAGAACCCCAACTTCAAGAAGGGAGAGAGGGGGTTGAGCAGGGAGCCTTCCACCCTCAAAATAGAAATTGTGGGGAGGAAGAATGTGCTAAGGAGGAATGCCTGGGAGGGTGGGAAGTAAGTGGGAAGAGAAGTTCTTCAGAAAAGTGGCATCTGAGGAGGGTATGACTGTACGCAGGAATTATGGGTGGCCAATAATAGGAGAAATGCCTGCAGTCACCCTCAGAGAGAACTCTTTATACGGAGCATATGAAGCAGGCTCGGTAAGCGCATGCTCGAAATACTCCACCTGCATTTCGGAGGCATCCGTAACCACCAGCTACCTCCCTGGTATCTAACTGCAGTTGCCCAGGGCATGCTTCCTGCCTCTCCTTTTCCAGACACAATACAGGCAAAAATAATAACTGATTGAGATAAGCACCACGCAAAACACAGAAAATTGCTGGCAGGCAGTGCCCTGTCTAAATGGCTTCCCCCAAATGCACAGGAGGTGGGATAGGAAAAGAGTTGCCTGGGATGGGCTTCCATTTCACACCACCTCTTCCAATGAAGACTAACAAGTGACACAGTCAGAGGGTGTCCTGAACCAGCACATGCAGAATTTACAGGCAGGGTGTAGCACCTGGTCTTAGGGTATCCTGTCCCTTCATGGCCCACGAGGATGTCAACCAGACAGCTGCTTATCTGTGGTAGGGTCTACCCAAAACTGAAAGTGAGGGCAAGAAAAAGGAACTGGATCCCTACTAGCTCCACTCAGTTGTATGAAGTCTAATTTGGGAGTAAAATTGGTCTTGATTAAGGCTAGCTATGCTAGCCTCGGAAATTTGAAGTGTGGATTTGGTGATAGCTGTATGCACAGAGCGCAGAGACAGGAAAAATCTGAGCCAAAAAAGTGTGCTTTCCAGCAGGAACACAGAATTAAGGTGCTACTTTTATACTGCATTTTTATTAGTGGCATCTCAAAAATATCACTTTCAGCATGCCTTTTTCACTTCTCCCACAGAAGCATGAAAATTAACATCAGCTAACAAAATTTTCTATTGCTCTGGAGGAAATGTTGTTGAGAGTTGTTTATACGTTACTTGTCTCATTTGCCTTTTTTTTACTTTATCTAAGTCCAATTGTAATGAAATTCTTGGGTGGGTTTGGTTTTGTTTGTTTGGTTGGTTTTTTGTAGTTTTTGTTGTTTTGGTTTGGCTTTGGTTTGTTTTTGGTTTGTTGTTTTGTTGGTTTGTTTTTAATTTTAAGGCAGAATTTAATTCTTTCTCACCTCTCAGAGTTTAAGACAAACACATACCTTAACAAACAAAACCCAAGACCCTTCATGCAGAATCATTTACCATCAAATTTCACACTGGGCATGATATGCCAGCTCAGGTAAAGTACAGAAGTGAAAGCCACATGCTCTGGCACACAGCTCCCAGGTTCAGACGGCAAGCTTACCCCCTGGATGGTTTGGGAACATCTTCACTGATTGGGTTGTTCCGTACACAGAATAACTCTGCTGCTCACGTAAGTGAGGAGCGGTCACACTTGGAGGTTGCAATTCATTCCTTACCTGTCCTTCATGCCAAGGGAGAGATGTTCAAGCTCATGCCTTCTGGGTGCTGCTGTGCCACCAGGAGAAGTCAGAAAGAGCCTGCTCCCACCATCTCTCACCTTACGTTTCCCCCCCAGCACCTCTCTTTCCAATACAAATGGGCTGAGAAGACATTGGAACTGCACATCCAGGTGCACACACCTCTGCAGCTAGCATGGGAGGAGAAGGCACAGCCAAGTCCTGAGTTTTTGTAGCCCTTTCCCTGCTCACCAGAAACCCAAGCCATCACACTTTCCTGTCTTCACCCAGTCCGTAGCTGCACAGAAGCAACAACTAGTTGTTTTCCCCCAGGCTGACGTGCTACCACTTACAGGTAGCTTATGCAATCCCGTACGTCAGTTAGACCTACTTCAAGCAGGAACCTAATCAGAGTGAAGGTCAGTTCCTGTGAAAATATCCTGTGCTGCTGCTTGGTCTATCATTCAAATTACTCAAGGTCAGTTTTTATTTAATCATGCTTCTTTCTATGAATTTTTCCCTTCAATATTAAAAAAAACCCAAAACCAAAAAAACCCCCCCAAAACCCAAACAATTAGATAACGAAGCATATGTAACTTGTTTTCTTGGATTGTTTCTCAGCTTTTCCCTAAATTGTCACTGCCCCTTTGGACTTTGGCAGTGGACTGGGTGCCAGGTTTCCAGAGAGATGCAAAACAAATTTTATGCAATAAAATATCATCTCTACATAATTTAAGCCCCAAATGTACATGGTGACAGTTTTATGTTTGAATAATATGAAAATCCAAGATATTGGATGTGAGCATAATTTAGGATTGAGAGCTGCAAATATTTCTGTGCCCTGGAATCCAGTTAAAATGCACCGTTGCACATGCTGTGTTTCGGTGGTGAAGTATTGCTTGCTTCTGATTGCTGCAGGGTAAGAGCTTTATTTTCCTAACTCATGATTTAGTGCTTTTCACCCCCTGTAAAGTGTAACTAACAATGCCCTCTATGTGAGCTCTGGTAGCCGCGGGGACAAGGCGGACATGGCTGCAGCAAGGAGAGGAAAAGCAAAGGAGAACAGAAGGGGGAAAAAAAGGGACGTCTGCAATGGGTAAACACATCCACAACTTGCCTTCTTGAAGAGCTGAAGGCTGGATATTGGGTCAAAACCCCAATTAGATTGTGGCAGTGGAGCTGCACTGATTTTGAAAGAGCTGAGCCAGTCTGAACCAGCTGAGAAGTTGGCCTGCACTCTCGCATTTGGTGCCCAAACTGGTTGGAGCAAGGGAGGTTTGAAACTGTACTCCTCACGTATCATGGAGGGGCTTGTAGGAATAATGTTTGCTTTGGCATGGAAGTAGGTTAGTGTAGACCTAGCAGGTCCTGCAGTGAAAGGCTCCTTTCTGCTCTGAGTGATGGTAACTTCCATAAAGAGAGCAAATTCATTCAGAGATACGGCGTAACCCACATCCCTCTTTAATTCAGAGGTCCTTGTGCAGTGCAGATCTCAAGGCAAAACCATGTGGATACTCTTGTCCCTGTTTTCATCCCTGGATGTCCTGTGTTTCCCTGCAGGACACAGGTCTTGCAGCATTTTTCCTGGATACCTGCTCCAGCCTCCCTCTTTAGGTAGCCATGAGCAGAGAGAGAGTCCACGACAGGAGCTGATGAACTCTGATGTGCTTGCAGTGCCTCTTTCCACAGCTGTGGCTCTGGGTTAGGGAAAAGGAGCTACTGAATTTCTCCATCTTCCCTTTGCCATGCAGAAAGCCCTTAAGAGGGGGTCTGTGCTAAGATTTTCCCATTTTTGGCATGCTTTCTGAAATCTATTCTCTTCTTCCCTCCTGTCCTCTTCTCTTTTCCCATAATACCTGATCTGGCTCTGGCTGGTTAGAAAGATTATCTTCTCCCAGCATGTGAACCTAAGAAGTAGTTGTGATGAAAAAAGCAGAGGCAGATAAGAGGCTTCTCTCACCGTGGTCAGCCCAGTGCAAAATCTTTCAGGCAGTGCAGGAAGGCCTAAATGACTGAGGGATGCAGCAGTGCTGACGTCTCAGGATCCAACCCATGAAGGCCGCCTTCTTTCAAAGGGATGACTAATGGGGAGAGGACAGACGGACAGGGAATGGTGCCTGCTTTATTTTCTGATATAATAACCAGAGGATCTAAAAAAATAATAGTAGGCAACAGGTTTAAAATAGACAGAGATACCATGTTATGCCACTCATAAGAAGTAGTTTCAGAGTTTAATCACAGAATTTTAGGAAGACCAAAAAATCGTATGGGTTCAAAAGGTGATTGGCAAGTACATTGAATTAAAAGAAAATAACTCTGATGCAGCGAATCCCTGAGGCACAAAACCTGGAGAACAGGGAACTAATGATGGAAATACCACTTTGTGTTTGAGCTGCTGCTATGGTCTCCCATAAGCATCTACATACTGGCCATCTTCATAGGTAGGACACAGGGCTGGTGGACTTTGGTCCAATCCAGTACCACCACTGGTATGTTCAAAGGCTTAGTCGGCCAGGTGCCACATGCCACCAGGCCTTCAACACTGTCCTCTTGAAGGACTCTGAAAACAGCAGGCTAGTTCAACTTTCTAACAAGACCCAATACTGCCATGGAATTGGCAATTACAGCTTCTCTGTCCAGAAACTCTGAAAGCATTTTCCTTCCAGGTAGAGGAAAATGAATGCCCATGATAAATACTGACTGTACGTATCAATGAAAATGCATCTAGTTGATGCATATTTACTACAAGAGAATCCTTACACAGACTCAATTCAATGGTAAAATGGATCTGCTGCCAATCCTAGGGAGATATGCAAATCATTCCTTGTTCACTTCATCTGCATTCATGGTGGCTGATATTCCTCACCTGACTACAGCCATGGAATAATATCACAGGTGAGAAAAATAAGGCATTTTGAAAACCAGCACTGGATGAATTTTGTGTTGCAGAACTCCAAAGACATTATTTTCCCACTAGCAATTCAGAAGGGTGGCGTTGGTATAGATGAAGGACACAAACTTGCTGTGTTCAGGAATGGATGCTGATCCCTAAATGACTGTACTGTTTACTTCTGATGGCATATTATCTCTCTTCTAACATAATTACAACAGAAATCTCAACTCAGGACATGTGTCCATTGTCTTGTGGAGGCATTCCAAGCTGCTGCAGCACCTCGGGTTTGTTGCAGGCCAGCAAACGGTAATCCCATATCAACTGATATTTGGCAATATGTTAAACATGGCAACTTGAGCAAGACTCTGGGCTCAGTTAGAAACGCCAAAGGAGTTGCTCCGTTCAGCTTAGCTGTTATGTCCCAGCACACCACACCGCGATACTGCTATTCAGGCTTCTCAGGATCTTAGGAATGTAAGTAATATTTACCATTTAAAGACCATGCTAGCAATGTGTCTGTTTTTTTGATAGTTAGCAAAACCTCTGTATTTCTGCTTTACAAGTATCTAGGATTATTTTTTAACAAATGCAAAGCAGACACCAGAGCTTACTACTTACAGTTTCTTCTAAATTATAGAATATATGTCATAATGTCAAGTCTGCTTGTTAGGAATAATTGCAAATATCTCACTGCTATCTGTCTGGAATAAACGTCTTATGCTCTGAATGCCCTGGTGTCAGCTAAGGAATATATTAATACTGAACATGTGAATTTATTAATTCCCTGCTGAATGAGGATTTATGGCCTGATAGCACTTAACAGTGGAACAGATCATTCATCACAACAAACTGATTATGAGCATTTGTAGGAAAATGGGACAGCATACGCAAATTCTAGATTCTGTCACCCTTCCCCACATCAAACCTTCCCTTGGTGAGTGACTGTAACATCTCTTGCCTTCCCGAGCTACTCCAGGCACAGGAATTGCTCAGTGGAGGAGCAGTAGAGTATTTACGAACAGAGGACCAAAGAGTGTCTCCACCTCTCCCAAAATTCTCTTGCTTCAGGTCCCCGGTTCTGACTATATAACACAAAATAGAAGCCATATTAATCTCAATTCAGCATGTTTGAATTGGCAAAGGCTCTGTGATACCTGAACTATGAGATGTTGCTTTAAGTTTTGGCGGGACCTATCTAATGGTTCCTGAAGCTAATGGAGATGAGGAAGGAAAAGTATTTTCTTTCAATGGATTTTATGTGATTGATTTCAATGGGATCTTTAGAGATTCAGTTCGCACTACTTGCAGTTTCACACTACTGCATGAAGAAACATCAGACACAGAGGAAAAACGTATGACTGAATTAATGTATTTATTTAGTGGGTCTCAGTTTGGTGTTGAGGTCTGTTTAATTAAACTACATTTTCTCCCTTCATCCTTTTTTTCTGGTTATTACTAATTGTTTGTCACACACAAAATCACAGAATCACAGAATATCTCGGGTTGGAAGGGACCTCTGGAGATCATCTAGTCCAACCCACCTGCTAAAGCAGGTTCACCCAGAGCAGATCGCACAGGAATGTGTCCAGGAAGGTTTTGAATGTCTCCAGAGAAGGAGACTCCACAACCTCTCTGGGCAGCCTGTTCAGTGCTCTGGCACCCCCAAAATAAAGAGGTTTCTCCTCATATTCAGATAGAACCTCCCGTGCTTCAGCCTGTGCCAATTATCCTTCATCCTGTCATTGGGCACCACTGAAAGGAGTCTGGTCCCATCCTCTTGACATCCACCCTTGAGATATTTATAAACATTGATGAGAACCCCTCTCAGCCTTCTCTTCTGCAGGCTGAACAGCCACCTCAAGGTAACATCTCCAGAATATTTAAAAGACAAGTAAAAAGCATACACTAGTGAAGATCCTACAGCTATCTTACCTTTCCAGCTTTTCTTTCCATCTAAGTGTTTTTCATCCTTTCTCTTTTTCATCTCTTTGAGAACGTGTGGAAGGTGGGGAGGGGAAAACTTCTTGTGGTAGAAAGAAGAAGAACCAGTTCTGTGCCACTTATTGTCTTTGATCTCCCGCTGGCTGGTCACTCATCACGACTACTAACACTACACCACATATCTGTCCTTCTGCCCTTTCTTGTCCTGGTCTGCTGTTGTTCCCAATGGTAAAGTGCCATACCCTTCATATACCCTCTCTTCCACCTTTTCAGCTCACACTGGTTACCTTCCTTTCTTCCTGACATAGCTTTGTGGCTTGACTATGCACATTGTTATTTCCTGTAGAAGCACAAATTGATGGGTATGGTCTACCATGTGTTTACACTGACTTCAGAGATTTTTGGATGTAATCCCCTGCCTGCAAAGCAATATGTTATTTCTTCCTTGTTGGTTCTAGAGCATTCCATGTAATACTGCAAACTCAGTCCTCGCCTTGCACACAGCATTCAGAAAGTTGCTGAATGTTGCTTCTGTGCTGTACATTTATTGACTGAAACATTTGAGTTGTTGCTTTTCACACTGGTAATTTTAGAGCGCAGATGCCTAGCATGTTTACTCACATACCAGGGCTCACATTTAATGAGCAAAATGTCAAGTATATTGTTATCCACCATAAAAACTGTGAAAAATATCCTTGCCATCTGCAGTGTGCCTTCTGCTTCAGCCTAGAAGACTTTTACAAGCAACTACATGAAATTAACGTTAAAGTCAATATTTATAAATGGAACCACCTATAAAAGGCGGGATCTTCTCCCCTCCCACACCCCTGTTCCTCTGGCAGTTAATGAGCTGGGGAAGAGGCTGTAATGAGCTGGTGAGGAGGCTGGGTGCAGGAAAGAGGAACCAAATCACGCTTGGCTCCTGCTTGCCGTCAGTCCGAATAATCTCTCTGCACAAAGGAAGAAGCAGAAGGAGTGGCACTAAGAGGCACTGACAGCATCTGAGGGCCAGATCCCACAATGATGTAGTCGTCGGGACTTCGTTGTCTTCACTGAAGTGACACAGCAAGCACAGATCAACACAGCTCAGCTGATTAACATAGCACGATATTTGACTTGTGCCAGCTGAGGATGGAGCCTGAAAAAAACATTCATGAAATAGATGGTGGATGGCAAAACTGACACTGAGATTTGATAAACTGCCACAAACTAGCTAGCATCTTTTACGAAAATGTTTTCTATTTCTCCACCAAATGTAAGTTTCTCTGGGACAAGAATCAGCTGTTTTTTTCTGACTTTTTATGATGTTGAGCACAATGGAGAACTTATCTTCCACTACAGCTTCTATCTTGTCCTACAAGAATTAAAAAAACTTAGTAACTGCTCCTAAACGTCCTTATCCAGACAGGCTATGGCCTTTTAATTTTGCTCTTGCAAAGCCTTCAATCCCAGAATGATTAGTGCATTGCAGGACCGAGATCTAAGCACAAATTGAAAAAATGCTGTTGCCCACTGCTGTTATCCCAACATCCAGAAGCAGCTGAAATTCCAGCCGGACCTTTATGGGGCAGAGCTGACAAACCAAAGCTAGAACATGCTCCCTCATAGATACGAGGAAAGATAATTTTTGTCATTTGTTCCAGCTGTTCTGCCAAGTCACCCACATACCCTCGGCTCCATCAAGCTCATCTGAACTGCAGTCTAGCACAGGCATCGTGAAAGCTGGTCACTCCCACAACTGGAGGCTAATGAAACAGAGAAAGGTAGCATAATTGTATAATTGACACTGTCTTGCCTTGTTCCTTATACCCATGTTGAACAAGAGGATCGGGAGAAAAGTGCTGCAGTAATTAGCACATATAGCATAAATATTTATTGAGGAAACTCCAGGTCAAATGGATTTTAAAATTTTTATTTAGAGTTGTTTAGATGTAAACATATTTCCTTAATTGGACTTTAAGAAGGGCACTCACATGTTTCCTTTTGAGCGTTTCTAATATAATCATTGCTTGGGCAATTAAGCCACTAGCTAAGCCATAAATCTTATCTTTCACACTGGTGAGTCATAAATAAGGGCTGAGTCACAAATAGACCAGACAGACAAATGGTGGTAGGAAGGAAATAAGATTGGCTGTGAATATATTTAGGCTGGAAATTAAAAGATGGCTACAGACTACCTGAGGAGTGCAATACTGATACAGTTTTCTAATTGGGAGGAATTGAGGGGAAACAAGTAACTTAAATTGCTTTTTCATTTAGTTTGATAAGCTCATGAAAGGGATTTTGCCCTAAGTATGAGAATTTCTTAAGACTGAATTAGACGATAGGAGTCCTCAAGTATTTACAGTTAATGGCTGCCACGACTACCTGCAATTAGAGGGTTAGTGGCCTGATTACTGAAGTTGTCCCAGCCATTTCTGTTGCTATCAGTGGTCCTTAGCTCTTACACAGCAAAGGCAGATTGCACAAATACAACTATGCCAGTGTCATACATTCAAGGCTCTATTTAATGCAGGATCTAGGGCTTGAAGCAGTGCAGCTATGTTGCAAAACCCTCCTGCTAGGGAAAGTGAGAATAGCTTGACTTCATATGATGGCATTTGAGGTCAAGTTCAATTATGGGGTATTCAATAATGGGGTGCACCTAATAAGATGGAGATCGGCTAATAGCTCTATCAGCTAATGAAATGTTTTCCACTGTTTGACCAACACAATGACTTTCTGTCGTGCAATCAGAGTTCCTGGGAACTGCTGTAATACAAATAATGGGACTTAGGATGTTTGGCTTCTGTATTTTTCAAGGAGAAAGGGAGACTGGAATTTTTGCTGGTCATGGAAGATAATTCACTAACTTCCTTTGTGTAAGTAACACTGAATATGCTGATGTAGCAAATAATACAGGCTGGAAGGATAAGTATGCGAATGCTATCTGTCAAATGAACAAGTCCCATGTCTGTGAAAGCATGGACTTCACTGTGCCTTCTAGTTCCACATCAGCTCTGTTCTGCACCAGTAGCCTTGACTTTGAATGTGATCCTTGCTTTGCTGTGATACGATGTGACTCCAAAATGTTGTGCTTTTAGTCAGTCCCTAGGTCATGGATGCACATACTGTACCATATTAGCCCCATCAAGTACTTTTACCAGTATATCTAGGGCGAAGCCTGCTCCCTCTTGTTCCCTTTCCTGCATGCCCTTTGGTCTCTGTCCTATCATATGATACAGGTGTCTCCCAGTGATATTCATGCTTGGTTATGCAGCAGGACTGCATATGACGTGAATATGATGCATATGATGTTGAAATTACATAGCCATGTGATACCAGATGCCTGCATTTTCTTATAATGAGGGCCATGTTCTCCAGCCAGTACTTTATGCATCTGAATGAAATGGCTGTAAATATCAGGGCTTGCTGGCTACAAGGTTCAGCACTAACATTTTAGGGTCAGTTACTACATGTTTTCTGCAAACTTACAATTAGGTAGTGTTTTACCAACCTGGAGAAATACTTCTATTTCTTACTGTTTCTTCACATGTGGTAATTCCACACTTGGCAATGGAAAGGTGCCCTACTTCATTGTCTCAATATGTGGGAAGGTTTCAAGTAGACAAAAATATAAAGACCTTAACGAATCCCACTTCAATTTCCTAGAAATAAGAAACAATTAAAATATTAGTGTGGAAACAGTTAGAATTAGAAGTGACTTTTAGCTTTACAATATGTGTTGCAGACTTTGGAGAAGAAGAAATCAAATCTACCTTGAACTTGCACTTTGACCTCACTGGGACCAGAATTGCATCCTACTATATAATACAGCCTGCTTTCTTGAAAAGTAGCCTCTCAGGGTATGTGTCAGCACTGAAATACATTCAGATTAATATGCTAATTGAATTCTGTAAAGTAAAACACATAAAGTGAAGTATATTTGGTTTTCACATACTAATTTTCTAAACTGCTAGATGAAAAAAGGGATTTGCCTCTCCAGAAACTTGTATTTTTTTTTGTCTCCTATGTGGTTTGCCATTGGTTCAGCACTCTTTTCTCCCTTGCTAACCAACATGGTGAAGATCATTATAAAAGGATTTCTGTTTTGAAAGAGTCAACTTTCAAAGAGCCCTGAGAAACCATCCTTCCATAAGTACAAAATAAAGTCTTTGTGAGCTGAACCCCCACTTCAAATCGCACCAAAGTTGCAAAATCTACCTAAATGCTATTTTGAGCTTTGCAAACCATGCCATGTATTTCATACAACATAGACCTGAAGATAATGTTTGGCTGATACATGTTTTTCTAGCTCCACTTCTATACAGAGTTTATACCCACTTACGGTCTGCTGTTGTGGGTATGAACTGTAATTTACAGCAGAGTTGTTTGCTGCGTGCCCAAAGTTGTTCATACTTGAGGGTTTTCCTTTTGACCTCTCTATGTGTAGAATAAGGTCTGAGAAGTATGCAAGCTTTCTCCCATTCTCAAATTAACTTATTTATACCATCCCCCAACATTTGGGCTGAAATTCTTCACATTTCAATATCGTGACTCTATTGGTTACTGCATCAGTGCAAGAAGTAGGAAAATATTTCTTCTTTTTCCATTGTAAAAATGTCTCTTTCATTACCAAAGAGTTGGCTTGGCCCTGACGAGGGAAGCATACTGACTGCCTGTTTGTGGAGAGTTTCACCACCTCAGCAGGTTCCCTGTATCCATCTATGCTGCAGGGTATCATGCCTAGCTGGTATTTGCTTTCAGAATTTCAGTTCCACTTTAAAAAGTGCTTAACCTGTCCAAGAGGTGCTTTGTGTGGGCAAATAGTTTCAGGAGCAGCTAGGTACTCCCCGTGGGCTCACAGCGGGAACCTACACAGTGCAACCCTGTACTGAGCCATTCTGGATCCTGGTCCTGCTACGTACTTCCGTTGGTGACTTGGGAAAGTTTCTATTTGCCAGTGGCTTTGCCTCTAATTAGCATCCCTTAATTTCACGTGCTTGATATTTGTGTGCCAAGCTTGTGGCAGAATACCGGCATTTTAGAGATGCTGATGCTTCTTTGGATGGAGAATGGGATCTCTTGGAAAACTGCGGGCATGCGAATGATGTAAACCTACCTTCCACTTGCATGAGATCCCCCACATGCTAAGGCAGTGAAGTCGTATTCCCTGTGCTACCAGGGCACTATAACATTACACTTGTTACTGTTTGTAAAAGGCAGCAGGTTTCTTAGATCAATACCACTACTGAAGTACAAAGTAATAGTACTTCTCAAGGAGGAAGAGGATTGCCTTTTGAGTTGCCATCTGCTCCTGGCCTGACTCCAACTGCTTCCTGGTGAGTAATCTGAAGGCAATTTTTTAGAATCAATTTTGTATCACATTTACACAATATGACACATGTAGCTCTAGGTCTTAAAGAACAATCCACCAGTAGTCTTCCTCCCACTGTAGAAGAAAATCCTTTACATTAGAGGACAGTAATTAGATAGATTCATTGATTTGCTGTAAATATCCTTGCTGTATCATCACTCCATCGTGGTTCACAGAATGAGTATTTTTTTTTTTTTTTTATATGGCGTTTTCTAAATGATCTCATCCCTGAGGCATGGGTGAAATAAAGGTCAGTTCAAATGCTTCCCAAACAATAACCAGTGTAAGAGGATCACCAAATCTTTGGAGGGAGGAGGGAGAACCTACAAAACAATTAACGTAAGACCACAAATGTCATCTGACACCTTAGAACAAGGGCTGCATGGAACGGAACCTGTGCCCTTGAAGTGGGCACGTGCTCACAGATGAGCCACGTTTCTGCTTCAAGAAATCCTCCTTGCTGCAGCCCCAGTCCTGCTGAGGCTTTTTAGTCACCCAGCAGCACGTCTGTATCTTCATGGGGTAGTGTTATGTCAGAAAGGTGCTTGATCAATGAGAAAGAACTGACCTTGCCCGGTAGTTGCAATTGTCCTGAAAGTCTTTCCTGCAAAGATATTTTCTGTTCACTTTCACTGATCTTAGAATCATAGAATAATTTGGGTTGGAAGGGACCTTCAAAGGTCATCTAGTCCAACCCCCCCTGCAATGACCAGGGACATCTGCAACTAGATCAGGTTGCTCAGAGCCCCGTCCAGCCTGGCCTGGAATGTCTCCAGGGATGGAGCATCTACCAGCTCTCTGGGCAACCTGGGCCAGTGTTTCACCACCCTCGTTGTAAAAAATTTCTTTCTCGTGTCTAGCCTGAATCTCCCCTCCTTTAGTATAAAACCATTACCCCTTCTCCTATCGTAACAGGCCCTGCTAAAAAGTCTGTCCTCATCTTTCTTATAGACCTCTTTTAAGTACTGAAAGGCCACAATAAGGTCTCCCCAGAGCCTTCTCTTCTCTAGGTTGAACAACCCAAACTCTCTCGGCCTGTCCTCATAGGAGAGGTGTTCATTTTTGTGGCCTCCTCTGGCCCCTCTCCAACAGGTTCATGTCTTTCCTGTACTGAGGGCTCCAGAGCTGGATGCGGGACTCCAGGTGGGGTCTCACTAGAACAGAGCAGAGGGGCAGAATCACCTCCCTCGACCTGCTGGCCAAGATCCTTTTGATGCAGCCCAAGATACGATTGCCCTTCTGGGCTGCAAGTGCACGTTGCCAGCTCTTGTCCAATCTTTCATCCACCAGTACCCCTAAATCCTTCTCTATAGGGCTGCTCTCAATCCCTTCATCCCCCAGCCTGTATTGATACCAGGGGTTGCCCCGACCCAGGTGCAGGATCTTGCACTTGGCCTTATTGAACCTCATGAGGTTCACATGGCCCCACTTCTTGAGCTTCTCCATGTCCCTCTGGATGCCATCCTCAAGGCATGTCAACTGCACCACTCAGTTTGGTGTCATCCACAAACTTGCTGAGGGTGTACTCAATCCAATGTCTATGTTATTGATGAAGATATTAAACAGTACTGGTCCCAGTATGGACCCCTGAAGGACACCACTCGTCACTGGTGTCCACCCAGACATTATGCCATTGACCACCACCCTCTGGGTGCAACCATCCAGCCAGTTCTGCATCCACTGAACAGTCCACCCATGAAATCCATGCCCTCCAATTTAGAGGGAAGCATGTTGTGGGGGGCCATGTCAAATGCTTTATAGAAGTCCAGATAGATGATACCTGTAGCCCTTCCTTTGTCCACTGCTGCAGCTACTCCATTGTAGAAATCCCCTAAGTTAGTCAGACAGGACTTACCCTTGAGGAAGACTTTTTGAGATCCAAATGACTTATGGTATTATACACTTTCATGCTACTCAGTTTAGAAAAATAGAACAAATAATAGCTAAATCTTGGGTTATTGGTGACAAGCTTTCCTGTCCCAAACTTCCAGTTACGGATAGTGAGAACTTCCTGAGGAGCACCAGTAGATTTCTTCTCAGCTGCTACAGTAGCTCCTGCAAGGCTCCTTCAGACTTCTCGCTGACTGTCATCCTTCTTGGACCTATAGTACTGCTGAAGATGAATGTCTGGGCTACTATGTTGTACCATGTCTTTGTTTTCCTACTTCACATCTGATAAAGCATCAGAAGAAAACAATTAGGGGCAACTTAACCTCAATAACTTTAATTACCTTCTGTGATAGCCATATGAACAATCCCCAAAAATTTACTTCTCAAGAATGTGACAAATCACACTAGGAATATATGCAGATTATTTGCATACATCTGACAATCACAGAAAGTATGTCATCTGACAAAGAACAGCCTTCACAGTTTGAGAAGAGAGGAGATCTGCATTTTGTCAGGACAGCAACTAGAGAGCAGTCCTTTCTGTTTTGAAAGATTGCTCTCTTAACAAAGGATGTATATCACAAGGAACAATTTGTCCTCCAAGTTTTTCTCTGTAATAAAGACACAGCAAACGCCTACTTCTGGCCAGACAATCTGAAGTGCAAGTCACATCAAGATTTGCAAGTTAGGGATGTGGCCTCTGCTGACTGAGGCATTCTCTGAGCACACCTACCAGATTCAGCCTAGTACAGATATAGGGAAAATATGACAGATCTGGTCATTTTCTTCTCGTGATTAGATTAGATGAACCATACCAGGTGGAGAAAACACAGTTTAAAATGTCTTCTTTGCTTGAAGTGAGATACATCTTTCCAAATAAACTGATCTACTCACCAGGCTGGGTGATATTCTGGCATGAGTTTCTTTCAGTCCATCTTTTGTAAATAGCATTGACTTAAATCATTAACTGAGAAAAGCAGGAAGAATTAGAACAGAATGAGACAGTTGAAAAAGTACACAGTAAACCTTTCTTACACTGGAGAGTGAAAGTTGGGTCTCTCCTGTCCTAGAGGGTGTGCTAACTGCTAAGGCTGGGGGTCATTTTCAAGCCCTCGCCTTGGCTGATTAAATGTTTTTCCATACAAAAGGGAATATTTTAAATGGGAGAATGAATCTTTATCCTCTCATATAGTCAAACCAATAGACAAGACCTGTAGAAAATATAATTTTGAATCACCACACACGGGACCTGTATTTTAATGTAAGTTCTCAATCCTCTGTGTAAACAGCCTACCCACTGTTTGCTATGGATGGAATAGAAGAGGCTTATCAAGCTAGATGATTTCTGAGAGGTTTGGCTTAATAAGCTAAGGAGAGTTTGTAAGAGATTACAAGTTTATGACGTGAGATTAATTTAGATGATAATGCAGTGTACATTTGTTCTTGTTTGGGAATTTTTTTGTTTGTTTGGTTGGTTTTTTTGGTAATTCCTGCATCACGAAAGCAAAATATGACTTCCTTTGGAAATGGCAGTCTAAATACAAGAAGTCCAGTCTAGACTTGAATTGACTATTAGACATATGTGTTTTGCTCACTTAAAGCAAGTGATGGGAATGCCCTCAAAAGTTCACAAGGCCTGCGCTGCAAAGCATCATGAGATGTGAACTGGCTGCTGTGGAGACTGGTGGTACCCACGGGGCACAGGGAGAACCTGTGAAATGCACCCTCAGCTCTGCACCTCTACCCTGCAAGCCGAGAAAAGGCACGCTGACACCTTGGAAGGCTGCGTTGTACAGAGGCATATTTTAATTCAGAGGATGCTGGGATCTGCACACAGCTCAGTGCACAAACCGAGGGAAGATCTGGTTTGGGTCCAGTACAGCTGGATTACTGTGTCTCTTCTCTCAGCTTGGTAAAATCTACCTCTATATAATCCCTTCTTGTTTACATTGACAAAAGGTTTCTGGTTTTTGAATGGCACTAACTGGAAGATCCTGCTACAGCAGTGGTGAAAATATGCTCCTAAAAGCTTCAGCATGTGGGGCAAGTGATGGCATTAGAGATTACCTTTTTTGTCTTTATTTTAATTTTATTTTATTTTTCGACCCAGGAACCAAGAAAAGACTTGAGATGAAAACACAGTCGCACTAAGCTACCGAAGAGTTTTGCCATTGACTGTAGCATGGCTGGATTTCATTCTGAGTCACAGTTCTTGTTGTGTTCTCTCCTCCTCTGTGGCAAAGCTGTGAATGAGTGCTACATGTTTTGAATAAATCCCGATTTCTCATGTCAAAAATCAGAATATGTAGTATAGCTTGAACTGAATCTCCTCCTATTGCAGTATAATTTTGTTTTTTTTTTCTTCCCATCTAGTGTTATCTGGCATCCTAGTTGAAAACTTATTATGCATCTGGAAAGCTGCTGACTTCGATTTGGAAAAAGCTAAACACTTTTACCATGTAATTTCACTTGACATCTTTGGTGTCCAAAAGTACCCATTTTCTTTATCACTTTATTGAAACTGAGAGAATATGCCAATTTTTAGCTATTAATGTTGAAACAGTCAATGTGCTAATTGTGGGGCTAGTACTGGGAACAGATGCGTTTTTTGTAGAAGGGTGGGCTGAATGTATTCATCTTTTTAATGCTGTTGCTGTTTGGATCATCAGTATTTCTTAAAACTCCCTTCTCTCAACCACCTTGTGTAACTGCTCTATTTTGCACAGCCCAGAAAGAGCACATCTCTCTCACTGGAGCTTAGGACTCCCTCTCAAATTACAAAATGTCCCTGACTATTCAGCCTTTTGAAAAAGCTGTAAATAGAGACATAACTTACCTAGCAACAAAAAGTAGATCTCCACAATGCAGTCTATGAACACAGTGAGTTTATTCAGGTATGGTCATGCTGTAGGTCTTGTTTTTCTGTCGCTAGTCTTCTAGAGACAGACTACAGAAAAAATCTTTTCTATACTCAGATAATGTTAAGCAATCCTCTTGACAACAACTGGGCAGAAGATGAACTATCTAAACTTCTGAAATTAATGGAGTCGGTAGAGTTTCTGCTGGGTCAGGTAAAAACAGAATTGAATGAATACTGGGGGAAAAACATATGAAGCTCTAAAAACATCAGTCTTTTGGTGAATATTGAAGTACAATCTGTATCTTTTAGCTCATACAGCTATATTTAGTGAATGTTTTTATGAACATATTTAGTTTCTTTCTTAGCGCTTCCTTTTCCCCTTTCAGCTTTCAATCTCTGCCACACAGTGACAAAATAAGTATCATGGAATAATGGAAAAGGATATAGACAGAAAGGAGGGAGAAGGTTTTTTACCCTCATCTTAACATCAAAAAGATTTCTTTTTTTCTTGATAGCTTTATAAAATATTTGAAATATTTGTTTCAACTAAAAGCACAAGCAACAGGAATGTTATTTATTTATTTATCTATCTATTTATTTTCCACAGATCAAGCCTAAAATTCTAATATGTTAGAAGACTTCCCATCTATTTAAGGTGAAAAGCCTTATCCATGACAAAAGAAACCTATTACCATTTCAAAGGTTGGTCAGCGTTTTTGCCTATATACCTACTAGGTCATAATGATCATGTTGACCCTTTTTTGATCACTGAAGTCTTTTATCAGTGCATTCATACTAGTTAAAGATGATGCTCAATGCTGACTTTCATACAGTGCTTTCATGAAAGTGCCTTTGAGAATGAAAGCAGTGGCCAGATTCCAATCTCTCCTCTTCAGATCTTCTGCTATTGGATTTTCATTTCCTAAATCAACATAATAGAAGAGAAAATTATGCTCGTTCTCTGAATATATATGAAATCTAAGAATGTTTCTATAGAAAAAATCGTATCTACCAGTTTTCATCAGTCAATTTAATAAAACTTTAAAATGACCTCTTTCTGTCTTGGAGCTAACTGAATTGTAGAGCTCAATGTCCTTTGGATAAGTTCCAAAAAGGAAAGTCACCCTGCAGAGTTCAAGTCTCAGTGGAAAGCAAACCAAGTCCACTGCACTTGAACTCTAACTGCCATGTATTATTAGGTCTTGAGTCTTTAATGTAGTGCTAAATAGATAGAGAATGCCTATATTCTGCTTATATTTTGGGCCTGTTTCTGAAGTTTTAACACACTGCAAATTTTCCGAGGAGTAAAAATGTCAAAGAGGGCATTTTCTGATATTTTGAGAATAGTAAATTGGAGGATAAAAGGACGGCCTAAGCTCAGCTGTACCGCAGGCCCTGAGCTTGGTAGCCACGAAGCAGCAAGACCCTCTCCAGCCAGGGGAGGACTGCACGCCCCATCCTCTTCTCCCCCACCACCCTCGATCCTCTAATTAGTTCTTCCATCAGAGGTCAATGCAATTTGTCTTCTCTAACCTCAACCTTAACCACTGCAAAGAAGAAGAAAACAGGGAGTTGGGACGAACTTCTCTTGGATGCAATTCCCTAGCACAGAAGTCCCAAAGGCACCAAGGCTTCCGCGCTGATGTTTGCCTTTAATTTTTGGACTGTCCTTGAGTAGGAATAATGTTTACACAGTTGCAGAACGTTATTGCCATCATAATTTCTTGTGTGGTTTTTCTTGCAGAAAATGACAACATTTTTTTTGCGTTAGATAAAATAATTGGTATTTTAGGCTGCTATTTTCATGATATGGCTTACTGTAGGGTTTTTTTCAGAGATTCGTTAGTTAAGGGAAAAGAAGATGATTATCATAAGTACATCCTTCACTGCCACTGAAAGGATGCATTGCTACTTCTGCATTTAACAGTTTTAATGGTGCTATTTTGGATAAACAATTTTATGACAGTACAGTTTTGTCTTGAACGACACAGCTGTAGCCTAGGAAACTAAACATGTCTTTCCTAATGTTTTTATTTGTCATAGGAGTACTTTCAATACTCACGTGTATCTATTTTTTTTAACCCATCACAAACCGAAAAATATTATACCACTAAGACTTGGGCAGTGTCTTACTTTTGTATGTATTAGAAAGAAATCTAAGTACAGACACATGCTTAATAATAATACAATTGAACATTTTATCATTGTCAAAGGCATTTGTAGAGGAATCCATCAACTCTTCTGATTTCCATACAATTCAATTTACTGTCTTCGAAATGTAACGTTAATGGCACTCAGTGTACACACTGTAATCCTTTAAACTAATGTACATGGCAAACGGATATGTTCTCATGCATTAATAATTTAAAAGTTAATTTTAGGTACTTACTCAATATGATTAACTGATGGATCAGCAGTCTTATATAGAGAAACAGTGAGCACACTTAAAGAAAGAGCACGCTGGAAGACAGCCAGGTAGTTGTCTACGTGATGGTTCAAAAATACCTGGGCTTTATCCCTCCAGTTTCACCTCAGTGTTGGATTGTGGCACATTGCACTTGTGAGGGTGGTCTCTGGTTTTAAGGTTAAATGTGTGAAGTGCCTTTGAGGATGGGGCAGTAGGACTTTGGGGGCAGAAGGGGGATGTTTTGGAAGGTGGGAATCCCTGCAGTGCAATCCTGACAGTCGCTGGCTGGCTCTGCAGCCCCAGCCCAGTTATATAACTTCCCTCCTTTTACTTCTCACTTTTTGAGGACACCCTGTAACGCCGGGCTGTAAACTGATATTCTAGGGTGGAAATACTATGGATGACAAAGTATAATCATCTCATTGCGCAGCTAAAGAATGTGCCAGGGCAAATACCATTAAACAGTGTGTAGAAGAGGCGTGTATTGAAGCCCTTGGCCCTGCCTGGGGCAGCAGGTTCTGCAGAAGCAGCAAGAACCCAAACATCTGTGGTACAAAAACTGGTCAAATCTTACAGGTACAGCTACAGAGAGGACGGAGGCTTTCTTTTTACAAGGAGCCACAGGGAGCAGACAAGGGGTAAAAGGTACAAGTTGCAGCAACAAATGTTTCATTTTGATGTAAGAAATTAATTGTTTGCAATGAGAACAATCATCCACTGGAACAACGTCCCCAGTGATATGGTGGAGTCCCCATCACTGGAGGTTTTCAAGACACGATTGCACAAGGTGCCAGATAATCCCATCTAGGCTTCTTTTCTCATGAAAGTTTGGACCAGATGATCTTTGGAGGTCCCTTCCAAGCTGGGCTGCCCCACCATGCTACGCTCTACATGCACAGAAATTTTCTTTTGTAAGCACGAGCAGGGTTGAACGATGCCTCACAGCAAGCCAGGGCAGACCAGCCAGGCGGTGGGAGGAGAGGAGTGAACTAGGAGCTGAGAAGCAACAGCGCATGGAGCAAGCTCCCAGAGGGCCAGGCTGGGATGGGATGGGACAAGAGGTGCTGACAGGTTGAAGAGCAATGCTCAGCACTGCGTCAAGGGGAGACAGCCGAGGGAAGTATGGTCCTGGGGAGAGGCCTGGCGGCATGAGGAGGGTGGGCAGCAGAGCGGCACATGCCTCTGAGAGGCTGAGGTGACACAGATGAGGAAACCAGAGAGGTTATTTGAGGAGTCGGACAGGGAGAGTGAGTGGTGAGGACAGAGTGAGGTTGGAGCAGGGCTGGAAGCACAGGGATGGCTGATATCAAAAACATTCCTTTAAATACAGAAAAGAAGAGCCATGGAGGAAGAAAGAGCAGGAGCAAGGAAGGTATCATGTTACATTTCAAAATACATTCAGCTCGGGTGCTTGGCCGCAGTGCTCCCTGTGAGTGTACATGCAACTGTCTTCAGAGGAAAAGCCCAGAGATTTCTTCCGCTTCTCCTTGACTTCCTTTTATAGTGCTGACCATTTACAAGAAGCGTTTTTTGCATCTGGCGAACAGAATATTCCTCTCCTCCTGCTGTCTGGTGCCTTGCGTTGAAGTCTATACTCTTCAAAACAGTAGCTCTTAGGGGAGCGTGCAGCTTCACGTCTAAAAGAGCTTTTTGCAGTCCAAGCTATTTGCAAGCTACTTGTGAATAGGATTGCTTGGAGCTACGGTGAAGCCCTGGTGATCCGCCGAGCGAAATACCAAAGGTCCTACTGTACAAAAGTTAGAAGCAGCAGTCTGTAGGGGAGCTCGTGGCAGCATGAGCATCCAAGGAGATAAGGTTGTTTTGGAACATATAAGATAGTCCACCTTACTGCTCAGTGTTATCTGGAGCGCAGGATGGACAGTCGAGGAACCTTCCCTGGGCAGTCTTGAGGGGAAAAAAATGTCAGAACAGGGTGAGCAGATGAGGTTAAAGAAAAAGTCCACGCGTGAATGTCTGATGTTTGCAGATGGCCCTGGCTTTATTTTCAAGGAAAAACAGCCCTCCTCCCGCAACAAAAGCATGCGCCGGTACTACCTGTTGGTGAGCTTTTGTGGGAGGGAGGGGAGCCCCGCTAACAGCCTTCTAAGCTGCTGCCCCCAGCCTCTCACCCCGGGGACGCTCCGCAGCCGGACCCCGCCACCCCGCCGCCGCCTGGACTCCCGGCCGCCCCCTGCCCTCGGCGGGGCGGCGGCGGCAGCGGGCGCGGGCCGGGGCTGCGGCTGCGTGCGGCGGGGGCGGGAGCGGGGCGGGAGCGGGGCGGGGCGCCGCCGGGAGTCAGCTGGGCGCGGGGCGAGAGCGCGGCGCCCTCAGCACCGGGAGCTGCTGGCGGCGGTGGCAGCAGCGGCGCGGGCCGGCAGAAGTTTTCTCCGCAGATCCCTCCCGCAGCCTGGGGTCGTCTTGCGGAGGCGCCGACATCCCCGTTGGGTGTGTTTTGCTTTTTTTTGTTTGTTTGCTTAATTGCTTTTTAATTTTTTTTTTTTTAATCTGTTGCTTTTTGAGCCGCGTGGCTCCGGGGGCTTGCCCTCCTCTGCCTGTGTCACCTCCACCCCGCTGCCCGGAGGACCCGCACTCCCATTTCCACCGCCGCGCACGACCCCTTCCCCCGACCCCCTACGCTCGCCCGAAAGTTGGCGGGTGCGCGGCGCCTGGCGGGGAGGGTGCCGGCCGGCCACCCAGCAGGTAAGGGACCGGGGGCGGTGTGGGGTGCGCAGCGGGGGCGGCCGCGGCTGCCCCTGGGGAGCCACAGCGGGGGGAGGAGGGGGGTCTTGCCGGCTCCTCGGTGGCGGGGGCCGGTGGGAGGAGAAGGACGAGAGCAAACTTCCTTTTCCTGGGGCCGTCGGCGAGCCCCCCGTCCCCGCGGGGAGCGGCCTCCGCGCACCTCCCGCCGCCCGGCGGGGAGCCCCCGAGGCCGGGCGGGGGGCGGCCGGCGGCTGCTCGCGGCGGGGCTGGGGAGAGCGGCCCTTTCCCCCGGCTCAGGGCTTCCTTGCCGCGTTTTGTTTGCTCTCCTGCTTCGTGCCTCTCCCCAGCGGCGCCGGCAGCCGGGCTCTCCCGTCGCCCCGCGCTGGAAGTGTGCGAAGACCTGCCCTGCCGGCCGCTGGCCGTGCTGCCGACACTTCCCCGTGTCCCGCCACCTTGCTCCGCCGCTCGGTGCTGGCGGATGGGCACTTTACAGAAGTGCCACCGCGGAGTGCTGCCACCTTCCTGCTCCTCCGCTGTGCGGATCCACGGCGGCATCCGGAGGAGCCGTGTGTGTGCGGGGAGCAGCCCTGCGCACCGCACCGCCGCCTCCCCGGGGAGCCCCTCGCTGGCCCCGGGGACCCGACATCGGGAGGGAGGTGCTCGGTTTCTTCTGCCCCTGCTCCCTGCCGGAGAGAGCCGCACACACATGGCTCTCTCATTGTATAACTGTGGTACTGCAAGCTGAAACTGTGGCATCTTTATAAGAACAGTTTGCAGTTAATTGGTTTGGCAGATGAACTCCTGCAAAATCCTCTTGCCCACTTCTGTTGCTTAAGTGCCAGCGCCCCCCCCTGCCCCTTCCCCCTTTCCCCCTTGCTTTCCTTTGAAGCGTCGCATAAATCTGTGTTGCCAGCAGGATGGAAAGTGCTGATTCAGCAGTCTGGAGCCCCACTCCATCTGAAGTGGTGGTCTGCCTGAAATGTTCCCATTTGTTGAAATGGGAACATGTGTTGCTGGTATGTCAAAACAGCATTGATCAGGTTTTCTAAAACAACCCCTAAGAATGTGGTTTGCTTTTCCCTTCACTAAAAAAGAATGAACTTGGGGTTGGGAGGGAGGCGAGAGTGGGATAAGGAGAGGCGTAGCTAGCTGCCACCTTAAATTATACTTCTAAGGGACAGTTGAAATTGTGTTGCCTTGTAAAGGTGCTGAGAAATTACTCGTTCTAACAGAGATTTGGTAGGATGTGTAGCGGTGATGTGTTAACACTCCAACTGGGTGTATTCCTGCGTCTACAGACTAGTTGTACTTAAAGCTCTAGAAAAGGTATGGAGAAGGGCAATGAGGCTAATCCGAGGATTAAAAGGAGTGAGTTATGAGGACGGGTTAAAAAAAAAAAAAACACTGCAAATGTATGGAGATTAGAAAACCTGCATGGAAAAATGAAATACACTTGAAACTTTAAATGGCAGCTCTGGCTGTGCTTCATGATCATATTTTAGGGCTAGGGAAAGGTGTAGGGGTTCAGCAGGATGCTCCTCATGTGGTGTGCCAGTCTTTCTGGATAGCTTATCTCACAGTGGAGCAGAAGGGGAAGAGCTGTTCCAGAGCCGTATTCCTTTGGCTATCTTTGTATTGCTAGATGCTAATATCAAGGCTGTTTGGGTTTTCGTTCTCCAAAGGAGAACTCTTTAAAAATTCAGCACAACGTAGAACAAAAGACAAAGCCTGAAGAGCAGTGTTTGTTAGCCTTATTGCAAACAGTAAACTGACAGAGCAGCAGACCCTGACGCTTGCCTCCAGTAGTCATTTTACCGTGTGATACTCTGATTTATTTTCTTCACTTGGACTTTATTTGTTCTTGAAGTAGGTCTTGTTTGCCCTGGCTACATATTAAAGATCTTGTGGTACTTCCATGGTTTTCCTTGGTTTTCTTAATCAAAATATCCCCTCCCTTACCACTGTGTGAGTTGGCTTTCTTCCTCAGATACTGCCACACCTGGGTTTCAATAGTGTATTCCTGTGTTCTTTATTGTGTGCTCCAAAAGTGCTCCCTAAATGCAAAATGGATCTCTGCATTTCAGTTCTGCTAAAGCATATGCCACATGCTCTGTGAATAAAACAAGTATTTGCAGCCCTCTATCTTGCGAGCACTTAAATGACTCCAGCAAGAATTGTCACAAAGGTTTTTTTAGAAATCTTTGGTCGTGTTCTCAGCTGCGCTCGGGGTGTAAATGGGCGAAAAGTATTTGGATCGCTCTGGCGAAGGGATCCTTCCAAGGCGGGGAGTTCCCAGCTGGCAGAGGAGAGGCATAGCTGGGTCATGCGCCGCTTCTGCCAGCAGCATGGGAGTGTTGCGCCGTGAGTTTGTTTTCTGACAGCACCAAGCTAACAGATGTCCCTCTAGACTGAGGCACCGTCAGCTTCCCTGGGTGTGCGTAGCGGTGGCAGCGGGCTAGCCGAGGGGCTGCCGAGTGGTGTCACACTGAGTGGGACCATGCTGTTGCTCCTCTCCTCCCTTCTGCCATGCTCCTGTGTGCGTGGTTATGGGTGTTTATGGCGATAATGCTAAATGAGGCCAGATTTCCAGGCAAAACTTTTCCTTAGACCAGCTGAGCTCTATCTTTGGAGGTGTACTTGCGGGGAAATGCACTTAGGTGCTTCTTCAGAGACCTGGAAGCTGGAGAGGGAGGAGAGATGAAGGAGGTGCCTTTTGATGACCGGGGTATGCGTTTTTAGAGTGCACTTAAACATCTGTTTAGGTAGAAATCTCACTGGTTACAGCAAACACTCCGGCATGAAAACCGTACCAGTTTCTGCTGGCTAAACCTCTGAATGAACTTTATTAGTAAGGATGAGGGAAATGCTTTTCTTCATTTTAAGCCAGCACTTCTGTCCAAACTAAGACTAAAGAAGCCTGCTTTTCTTCGGATTTGTCTCAACTATGAGGGTGTTGATGCTGGTTCACAGTGTTGCATTTCTTGGATGTGCCCACCTGGTCTGGTGTTTTTGCAAACAAGGAAGATAACTCTTGAGACCTCTGCCTCTGTCAGGCTTGCATGAAGCTTGCCAAATGGCTTGGCTACAGTGTGATTGCATAAGCCTCCTTCTGTAGGAAAGCAGACTAAGAAGTTAGGATTGTTTTTCTTGGAAACTGGACCTGCTCCTGGACATGTCCAAAATATGCCAGTTGTGACTCTTCACCTAGGGAAATCTAGGAATGGAGATCCTTTTTCTGAAAGGTGAAACTCCAGAATCTTTTTAGGAATTATGAGGAATGAGGTTGCCAAGGAGTCCTTTTTACAAGTGTTGAACTTTATTTGCAGATTTGCTATCGTTGCACTGCCTGCTGGTCAGGAGAGCACTTCGCAACCTAAACTTGGATGTGGCAAAGTAGTCTTGTTTTCTTGTTTCACTTTTTCTCCCAGACCAGTGGTTGTTATGAAACATAATACTATCAAGTAAACAGATGTCACCTCATCGACTTCTCTTTCTTTATAGTTGTTGAGCTGTGCACTTCTAAACTAGTCCTGTGCCAGGTCTTTCCTATTCTCATGCCATCTGTTGAATCAGATAATCTTTTTGAACAGCAGTTCTCCCCTTAGCTCAGTATGGCTTCTCTGTTGTGTTGGGGATGTGGAAAGGACTATCCAGGGGAGCCAGATTCCACTGTGAGTGCAGCGTAAAAGAAAACTGTTGATCAGCGTGAGGCATCGTGTCTACAAACAGGCTTTCAATCTCTTCAGTGGTGAAACAACCAGAATAGCCTGACTTTATGAGATGTGGTTGGATATACTCTACAATCCTTTTGCTGGCATGCTTTATTCCCCTGGGTACTGTCTCTTCACCAGATACCTGATGTGAGAGACAGGCACTACATTTTTCATGCAGGTATGCTAATCTTAAAGTGATAGTGTTTGTGGTTTCTGTCAGCTTTTGGAATGTGCATAGGAGCACTGAAGACTGAAGGATTCATTGAGTCACCAGTGCCAAGTTATCATGAAGCTCTTAATTCTAAGAGATCTTCACATTCATGCTGATGTGCATCTGTTGCCTGAAAACTCATCTCCCTCTTGGCTTTCTTAAAGTCTTTCATAAGTCTCAGATGGATCAGTTCATGCAGAGTGAGTGGACATGGTTATCAGGACTGAAGATATTGCAAGTTCAAGCTCTACTTTAGAGTAGTGCCCTTGTGAATAGTTTTGTCTTTCCTGGACTCTGTAACTGAAATTATCAGCAATTTCAGTTTAATGGTGGAGAGCCAGTGTTGTGAATGAACTTGAAAACTTGTTGGAAGACACTCTCATGAAAGTGTGAGGTTTTGAGCACTGGGTGAGTCATCCTTTGTGAGTAGAAGGTGGTGATTGCTACGTGGCTGCTTGGGTTTTTACAGGCAAACTACCCATAGTGAAAAGGACCAGGAACAAAGACTCAAGTGTGGATTGAACAAAAGTATAGACAGGATGAATCAGGTGGGTTCTTCAAAACCCAACATGAATGCTCATTTACAAGCCAAGAGAGCTTTTAATGAAACCTGCTAATTGCATCCTAATTAGTTAACACAGAGGCAGATGAAGATAGCCACTCCTGAATGGCTACAGCAAAATCTGGCTGTTGTGAAGACTGGTTGTTCTTAGTGGGTGATCTTTTTAGCAGAGTAGACCTTCTCCAGCAGCATGGATAATACAGCACGTGACTAATGCTATGTTAGTGTGAGGGACCTTTTCCTTCTCAAAGCATTTCAGAAACCTTTGACTACCTTTTGGTAAGTCATTAGATCTTTGGGTATCAAGTGATAACTTTAGAGCAAGGAAGATGTATAGTTCTGTGTATCAGGCTTGTAGATTGCTAGACTAGGTCTGCCATAATCTACGCTCATGGCATGAAAGTCTGCGTCCATAGGTACGGAGAGAGGTGAAACGTGTCCCTCTTGGAGCTCTTTGCAGCTTTCAAGACTGGTTTGGGTATGGTGGGATAAGGCGAATTGACCTGTTCTTGGAGAATGGATCAGCAGCGAGAAATTTCCCCTTTAAAACATGACGGTAGGACAGATCCTACTTATTCTTTTGTGGAGGGAGAACTGGGGAAAGGGTGAGAGGAGATGCAGTTTAATTATACTGTGTGTTGTATTTCTGAGAGGAGCTTTGGGACCATGGTGATAGTTATGGTCCTTGGGTGCAGAGGTGATGAGTGCCCTGGACAAGTTTGCTGGGAACACTGCAGCCATCCTTGCATTCTCTTTTTGTGGGCAGATACTGTAGAGTATCTGAGAAAGAAACGCAGTGTTCTATTGCTGTTGTACTCTTTTGTTGGACTCCAGGAGACTGCAAGAGGTTTTGTCATTATCTTACCCTCCTGCTGCTAAGCTGTCATCCGTAGGCCAACAGCAACAAGTTCAGCAGCTGTGTTGATCTTAATGCCCAACAGTTGCATTAATGATTACAATATTAACTATTGGACAGTCTTGTTGCTCCAGCAGTGCTATTCAAACAATGTATTTCTTAGTGAGTCTGTTTCAGCTTTTTTTGGAGGCCAAACCCAAGGAACATGGGCAAATTCCAAAAAGGCAGTTTTACACAGGCAGGTCATGATGAATGGGGTAATTGTAAACACATGTTTGGTTAAACCACTAGCAAACCAGTCTCTGATTCTTCCCAGCCTCCATCAATGCCAGCTTCTGCTAGTTCTCAACAGGACAAAAATAGGAAATTACTTTCCTGGCAGGCAAACTGTAGAGGAAATGCCATGCCATCTCGTTGGAATAAACCTATGGCCTTGGTGGGAAGGAACTCTGCTGCTGAGCAGCGGTGGGGATTTCTACATTTGTTCACAAAGTAAAAGTTCAGAGCACGGTCCTTGCGCTCCCTTCACGCTTACTGCTGCAGAATTTGTGTCAACAGGGAAATCGGAGAAACTGAGCAGCCACCGTGAAGCCGTGCTTGTGGTTGCTGAAGGCTGCACATAAATAAGGGTGGATAATACTCCATGACACCAGTATCGTTCTTTCTGTATGCATCCCTGGTGAGAAAATCAATAAGCAGAGAGAATCTCTAAGTCCGTAGACTCTTTTCATGGTGGAGATTAGCACTTGATGAACACTTGGAAACTTCTTTCAGTGCCTGGGATTTGAATTCTGCCATTCTGATGACTTGATCAAGTGGCTGCTGCTCTACTCTAACTCCTGTTGTTGGTTTGTACTACAGGCCTGAGTTTCCTGAAACTCTTTTTTTATCTTCAATTAACTTTATTTCTAGGTCATCTTCAGATGCTAATTTTTGTTTTGAAACGATGGGGAAGGGAATCCTTGAAATGTCACCCAAATCTCTTTCACTGCAGATGCTCCCATTACAGAACAATTTGGCACTTAAACATATTCTTGGTCAGGGAGTTGCAGCTGGGCTCTCTGCGTGCTTCACGTGTTTTTAGGGTGCTTTAGATTTCAAAACTCACTGGCATCGGGAATTTAGATCCTTTAGAAAAGGACATACTCTTAGAAAAATTTTCCAGGCCTTTGTTTTAATGGAGGACAGTGGGACAAAGTAGTTAGATATTAGAAAGGATCAGACTAGAGGCCTTCAAGAGCTGAAATAAAAATGGGGGAAAATGGGGAAGTGATCTTTTTTTATTTTTTCCTCCCCTTTCTCTTTCCTTCTTTCCAGTGATGTTCATCTCTGCCAGACTACTAGGTACAGATTCAGATAGAACATTTTCTTTTCTTAAATGGGAATTGGGATGGGGGGTGCAAAGGCCTAGGGGAAAGTAAAATCTGTAGGTTGATCTTCCTAGAGCTCTAAGCATCCTTGGGAAGGAATGAGGAGCTTTTATTATACCAAAGCACAAGTGTGGAATTAAACTTCAAGGAACTGGAAAAGCTAAAAATTCAGAAGCTTGCGATATTTTTATCTTGTGTCAAAGCCTTTCCTAGAAGGCCTGTTTTCCCTTTTGGCTCAAATGTATTAAAGTCCATTTAGGAGAATGTTAAGGGAGAAATATGTATTACAAGGGTATTGATTCTTGCTGGATTAGAGTCTTGTGGGTGATCATTCTTCATGCTAATAGCTGCTCATGCTGACATCACCCAAGATGTCAGGCAATTGTCAGAATTCAAGCCTTGATATTTTGCAGAACAATGGCTTGGGCGCTGGCAGACGCTTTCTTGGTGGGTCAGGTTGCTTTTGTTTTTCCTGTCCAGCTCGAACTGCGATGTTCCAGTTACTTGGTCACAGCAAGGAGTATAGTAAACAAAATTTCCAAGAGAAAGGTATCAGTGCAGCAGTGTTGTGAGGACAAAATACTGCTTGCTGCTAAATCTTATGCTAGAGGCAGATTTGCTCTCAGCGTCTATAATCTAAACACAGAAATGAATGCATTTTTAACACATTATAAAAGAGCTCACCAACTTTTAAATCTCTTTTTTTTGTTTATTTTGTTTTCTGCTGTGATGAAATGTTTAATTCCGGGAATCCTGAAGTCCAAAAAGTTGAGACCGAAAGTTTCTTTTTTTTTTCTCTCTTTTTATGTTTTGTTTTGTTTTTCCTCCCTGGCTGCTGGGTACCTACCTTTGTTTTTTGTTTTTAAATGGTGATTCCTAATGAGGGCTCTCTGAGGCAAAAGCAATCAAAATAGCCCGTTATTGTGCTCTAGAAATGATCAAAATAGAATGTCACAGATTATACATGATTTTCAAGCACGGATAGCATTTGATGTTCTTTACTGGTAGGCTATTATAGCATTACACATAGTCATGACATTTAACATTTGAAAGGTTACAGAAGAGGCATTGGGGTGTTTTTCTAAAAGGCTTCAGGAGAACTGAGGAAGGGAGATATGACATGAGCTGTGGGAGTGCAGAGCAAATGCTGTTTGGGTTGCTGGCATCTTTGACTTGTGCTCAAGCTTGTTTTGCATTCAGCATGCTCTTTTTTTTTTTTTTTTTTTTTGTTCTAGAGCTAATGCTAAAAAGGTCAGGAAATATCTCTGTGGAGTTCCTTGCTAGCAAAGGTGGAATGCATTGTTAACACATGGAAAGTCAGAGGAACGTTGCAAAGAATGTTGCAGGTGATGCTGTGCATGACAGGATGACTTCAGGTGTGTGATGATGCTTGCAACACTTGGTTGAGTTGTGGTCCCGTGACTTCTCCCTCCCCCTGTTTTCTCCCAGTGTCCTTTGGAAAATAGTCCCGCTTATACAGTCTTTGGTAGGAGAATGACAATGCAATATGCTTTGCTAAGTGTGTAATTTATCCTGGTTTACTTGTTCAAGTCCTCTACCCATCAGTGGGAGAAGTTCTTGTGGGTGTTTGGGAAACAGGCGGTTTTGAAAAGCAAAACGAATGAAGGAGTCTTGTGCTGTAACAGCCTGAGTTGTAGTTTTTCTTTTATTTGTCTCTGAGAACTTTTCGGGGCTTTCATGTCCAACTCTTCCTTATAAGGTTTGTTCCCCCGGTCTATCTCATTTAAAAATCAGATGAGCTAAGGTGATGTTTCTGTAGGTGACTTGAAGTAGCCTATCAGGTCAATTTGGGAGCTCTTGGTAGAGTTTCAGGGAGACAGCTAGTGTGCAACCATCAGTCATACAAGTCACTTTTTCCTTTTGTAGTGTGCTGAAATACAAATTTCTGTTGTGAAAAATTTGCAGTGTGAATAGGTGGAGAAGCTTTTCGCCTGGAAGATAGTTCTTAATTTCTCAGAAGATGTGGGCCACGCTAAGAGCTCACTGCTGCTGAAAGATGATGTTGTTTTCGTAAGAGTGTTTTGGTCTCTTTCCTTGGGCTGCTTTGGTCGTTTACTGCACATGTTTGTGGCTGACTCTAACCAAATAGAAAGGTATCCTGTGTACTTTTTTTTTCTGGGATTGGTTTTCTTCTGGATTAGAGGGTGGGACCAGGTCTTGGAAGCATGTGGTGGTGTAGTTGAGATGAGATGCCCTTCCAGGTAAAGGAAGGGAAAGAAATGGGCAAGAGAAGAATGGGTCCCCTTTCCTTTTGGTGGTAGCAAACTGCTGGGTCAGCTTGGCCAGGGAAGCCTAATTATTTTTCTGAAGTCTTAACAGAAGGTTTTTCTCTGTGAGTTCAAAGAAATGTTAAGGAGCTATTCAAGCAAACAAGCTAAAGACTAGACCTGTCTTTGCAGAACGTCTCCAGAGCCTGCCTGTATTTGCAAGGTTTACCTGTTGAAGGGAAGGTTTAGGGAAAAAAACTGCTGTTAACCTTGCATCTAATCCTTATGATGCCCTGAAATGTGAATCTAAGTGATGATGTCTTTATTCATGTCATTTTTTATTGTTTTATTTTTTTTAAACAGACGTGTTGCTGGGTTGTTTTCTTAAAATGAGCAAGAAATGTCAGTGCTAGGTGGGGTTTTTTATTGAGCAACTCAATCATAACAAAAATGTTAGTATTGCTCTTGTACATTTAAAAAAGATAAAAATAGCACCTTCACAGCTTCAAAAGATTATATAAAGTATGTGTAGCTGTATTTTATTATATGATCATCAGAAACCAGAGCAACTGAGGAAGTAACTGGTAACAAATCCATCATTATTCATACTATGAGAAATACCGAGCGTAATAACTGTTCATACTTACGACAGTGCTGTGAGGAACACTGGAGGTTTGGTTGACTTGCCCTGAAATGTTGTGGTAAAACATACTTGTTTCAGGCCAGTTACGGGCTGAAATGTTTTTTTCCTGGAATGTCTTGAGAGTTCCCAGTCTCATGATCCCAGAGCTGCCTGTGAGCTGGTTCAGCCACTCTGCTCTGACTGAGAAGGGTTTCTATAGCCAAATGGAGGCACTAGAGGTGTCTGCTCTTATGTCTAGTAGGAAATGGTCTTGGTGACTGTTGGGCAGAACTTGCCTATAAACTCCTGTGACTCTTGAGAGGCTGCCTTGGATAGAGTTGCAAATTTTTCACCTTTGCTAAAGATAGTAGCCTTTTGTCTGAAAAAAAAATAACCAACCAAACAACAAACCCAAAAACCCAAAACCAACCAACCAAAACACCACCAGAAAACCAGCACACCCCAAACCAAACAACACAAACAACAACAAAAAAACCCCAAACAAAACAACAAAAAACTTCCTTGCAAACTGAAAACCAAAATAAGTTCTTTAGTAATTTTGGTTATTATTCTTGCCTGTGTTAGAAGTGGTATCATTTTGGGGGCAAGGTGACATATCACATATTTTCTTTTGTTTTACCAGAGTTTGGGAAGACCTGGAGTTCGGGTTCTTGGGTTCTGGATTGCACAGGAGTGACTGGCATTTCTCTTCAAAAACATTTCTGATTGGCTTTTTCCATAATTGTAATACAAAAAAAGGTTGAGTTAATTGACTAGCTCAGTCTTTCTGGTTGGGTACCAGCTCCATTGTATGTGAACTCTGAGATGAACTGAAGAAGAGATCTTGTCTGAGCCTTCGTTACAGGGGTCTGCCTTCATCTAGAAACAGTTTGTCTTTTGCAAAGGTATTTGGAAAGTGACAAGATGTATTAAATGTTTTCCACATCCTCTGTGTTTTACTTTAAACACTGTACCAGCTGCTGAATGAAGTTCAGGTTTTATAACAAGTGCTACTGATAATGCTTCAATCGCTTTGCATAGCTGTATTAGGTTTTTGGGCTGTTGAGATGAAGGAAGTAATGAATGAGAAGTAATTTTATGGGCAATGCCCATTTATACAGCATAGTTGCATGCAAATGCCAAGTTTCTTCCTTTATTCAGGATATCTGGCCAACTTGTATGCTTGACTTCAGCCATGTCGTATCTGTACTGACTTTGGCAGTGATTCAGAGAAGACTCATCCAGCCAGAGAAGCATCCATGGGACAACTTTTTTTTTTTCCCCCATTTTATATATTTTTTTTAAGTGTGTGAGGACTGAAGCTTTCTTACTGAATGCAACTGTGGCTTGTCTGAAGCTGATCTGTTGAGTGTGGTGGATCTACATTCAAGCTGCGTAGTCAGAGTGAATTTTTGCCTAAACCTATGGCTGAGCCATGAATTGCACTGTGTGGGCAATGATGCTTTCATCCAGTAGATGGTCTTAGCTCCCCCCTTCCTACCAGTATTCTCTAACTCTGCAATCTTAACTCTGTGAAACCAAGCAAGGAAGCATGTGATTTGTGTGAGGAGCTTGTGAACTTTTCTAAATCCTGGCTTGCTATGCAGAAGGAGGAGATGTTCCCAAAATTACTTTCTCTGCTCCCCATCCTGTCCTGTGGCCAGGGCTGCCTTTCTGCAGCTCCTTCTTCAGCAATATCATCATCTACTTCCAGCAGTCTTGTGGCCATGCTGTCTCCCCTCCTGGCTACCCAAATATCCCATTTCTCTCTTGGGGTTGGGTGGAGCGAGCACATCTCAAGGCTCTGACAACTACCAAAAGTCCCTAGTGGTGACTAAATACAGGGAGCTGGAGTTGTTGGTGAGCACCAGTGTGATAAAGTAGAAGAGGAACCATCTCAAATGTACCAATAGGGAGATGATAGAACAGTAAGAGCAGTTTGCCCCTTGTGCTTTGCACTGTGTGACCATGCTGTGCTGATGCTGTGAGTTAAAGCAGGATTTTGTGGTAGAGACTGTGTTGGTGGTAGAAAGTTTCTGGAGTATCTCTGGGATATTGATGACTTGCTCATGAAGGATCTTTGAACACTGATGTAGTTCAGTGGTATGCTGGAGTTTAGTATAGGCCTTACAATTAATCTGTAAATAAATCTGACTGTTTACATGGTGTGGGAAGATGAGGGAAAAGGTGAAAGGAAGAATGCATTACTTCTCCTGGTCAGTGTGACAAACATCCTTCTGCAGGTCAGGATTAGGGCATCATCAGCATGGTTCCAGTTGAAAATTACTGATTTAGTGAGCACAGTACGTACTCCGAACATATTTACTGTATTATACAGCCCCTTTATGGTGCCTTAGTGGAACATATCTCCTCTGCAGATCCTTAAAGACACCCAGGGTTTCCATGCTGCATCTCACACACATTAAACACTTCGTTGGTGTCCCTGGGACCTTACAACGCAGCCTTTCAGCAACGTGATGTGTGAAGGGCTGGTTCGTGTCGGAGTGTGCAATGGGAGCTGTAGTTCCAAGCGAGGCCTGGGGATGTTTGGCATGGTGACGCTGTGGAAGCTTTTCAGCGTTGTGGCATGTGTGGAGCCGAGGGGCTTGGAGGAAAGAGCTTCAGGTTGTGTCTTCCTACTGTCTTCTGAGATCCTTTTAGAAGTGCTGCTGTAATGGGATATCTCGTGCTACCTGGCACCCTAGCCATATTGAATGAGGTCCCTAGAAAAATCAGTGGGTTGAAAGGATTGTTTCAAAAGTGACTTTCACTGGAGATGCTGCATCTGAAATCCATTAGCAGTTTAAAATTAGCCAAATACTCTAGGTAGCTTAAATGAATCTTAGTGACTTTCTGCCACTTTTATTAGAAGAGTCCGTTTACAACCTTGTGGCCTTAGTGCAGCCTGGATTGCAAGTTGGTTTTTTTTTTTTTGATCAATGAAGATGATTTTGCAGCATGGCTGTAGTCTCCCTAAAGATGTGTCTGCTTAATGAAGAAATAACAGGATTTGTATAAATCAAAACATAGTAGCCCAAAGCACCTATATCCTAAAACTGATGTGACCAATAAAGCTTTGAATTACAATGTCATCTGCCACCAGGGAGCCCTGCAAAGTCTCCCTGCCCTTCTGCATCCTGTAAGAAGGGACTAAGCCATCCCATTGTTAGGGAAGAAAGAGTGAATGCAAACTAAAGACCTAAAACTTAACTAGGTTTAAAATCGCCCTGGATTTTGGATATAAATGAACACCAACTAAAAATGGTTGTGTGTTTTTCTTGGTTTTGTGATACTTACTCTAAAAGAAAGATTAGAAGCCATTCGAGGCTGGTTTTGAAAATCTGATTGACATTTTCTAAGTGACATCTCTGCTCATGTATGTGTTTTGTAGCAGTGGAAGGGGAGAGGGAAAGCTGCTTTAAAAGAGATAGTTTGAGAGATGTGGTGAAAGCCTAGAAGAGAAGGCACAAAGAAGGCAAATATTGACACAACTCTCAATTTCTTAATTGATTTTTTTTTTTTTTTTTTTTTTTTCCCTCAATGCACTTACTTTTCAGCAATGTGAGAGGAGTCAGATTGGAGTCCATAGTCATGTAGGCATTTCTGGTGTGATGGAGAGAAAAGGCAAAGAAGGCAGCTCCCCCTGCCTCAGGTGAAGGTGATGTGTTGGGTGGGGGATTGTCTTAGCTCACAGCATAGCTAGATCATGGCTCTAAAAATTACTGATACGATTATCTTTTTGGAGTAATGCTAACACTTCCTTGGAACTGCTGTCAAGCATCTGTGTGGGAAGAGCCTGCTGTTTCTGGGCCATGTTTTTTTGCCCATATGATGGCTGTATTGCTCTTTGTTCACTACTGTGTCCCAGCTCCTGGACGTTAAACTCTCAAGGATGATGACTGCCTCTTCAAATGTGGAGGAAGTGTCAGGAAGAAGAAAAAAAAAAAATCAGGAGAGAACAGAGTATTTATACCACAATGCATAGTCAACGTCCCACTTGTGATACAGGTAGCTAATTCACATCCAAAACTTGGCCTGACTTCAGTCCTGGTCTAAACCACAAGTGTCACTTTTGAGTAGATGTTTATTTGCCTGTGGTCTGGTGGCCATTTGGACAGTTGGGGATTCCAGGGTTTACCACATGGTGAAGCGCAAACGCAAAACCACTGCAGCTCTGAATGCAAATGGTGGCACGTATGATCTCCATGAAATGGCAATGCCTACTCAACTATCTTGATTTTAAAAGTCTACACTACTTTTTTTTTTTTTTAAAATGTTTTCCCTTCTTTATCATTTTCCAGCCTTGACAGTCTTTAGAAGTGACTAGTGCTTTGCCTCTGCTGGCTGTCAGTCTTGTACTCCAAGATCTCAGTATCTGCAGCTGTAAAGATGCAAAGTGGGGAGCAGACAGTGGTTCCTGATAGTGAGAGAAGGGCACTGGTGCTAATCCCGTAAATCCACAGCGGGCCCCTCCCGTGTATAGAAACCTGATCTTAACTCTTAGATCCTCCTCGCTGTTGCTGTGATACTTAAATATAATTCCTACTTCTTAAAACAAGGTGGAAGGGGGATAGATCTAATCAGATTTAAGGAGAACTGTATGAACTAGACTTATAGATGTTTATCTCGGCATCAGCGTCTTACTGTGGGTTACTCAAGAAAAGATGACAAATGGCTGTCTCTTTGACAGTGTACAATATAAAGCAAATGCAATTCCTAAGCCTCCCTTAAGCCTCTGTGGCATGCTTAAATATCTTCCAGTTGCGTGGTTAAAGGCTAAAATAAGTCTTGTACCCAGGGGTAGTGGATGTGGGAGATTTGTGAAATGCCTGTCTCCAGCTACTTCCATTGATGCAAATGGTAGAGGCCGGGCTGTGGTGTGTGGGGAGGGGAACTGAAGAGAGCAGACTGGCTGAATAAGATGATAATGCGTGCAGTTATGGCTAATGAGAGTTTGTTTCCTGTAAATACTCCCAGAGGTTTTACATAGTGAGAACAAATGCAAATGCAGTTTGGAGTATGCTGGTGGGTACAGCTCAATGTTCACAATCCATGAGCTAAAAAAAAAAAAGGGGGATTGAGGTTTGGTGTGGTAGGGTGGGTGTGTTTTGTTTTTATTTAATATGTATTTTTTTCCTCCCAAACCTCCAGAGGTGCTTGCTACTGAGTAAGTGTTAACATAAAGCTGTAGAATGATGGAGTTGCACCTTGCAGCACTGGCTTTGGTCAGTTGTGCTGGAGTAACCACGTGTAGATGATTCTCTTCTACACCCTTCTGGAAGAAGAAATTTCTCCCCTTCTTGTACCCTCCAAAAACCTGACAGACAGTGAGATCTTAAGATCTACAGCTCATAATATTAAAGATCCTAGAATCAAAGCAGTGTTTCTGCTGTTTGTCTTCCAGAGTGAGACTTGAGAGCAGAATTCCCAGCACTGTTCTCCACAGGGTGTTTGCCACATACCTCTCTGTCAAGTTCTGCTTTGTTTGTAGCATTAGGATGTAGTTGGATCCTTCTGTCAACAGAGGCAAGTGCATGTGTTAGACTTCTAAAAAAGATATTTTAACATGTAAGGTTTGCAGTGGGTTGTTTTTTGGTTTGGTGGTTGCATGTGTTTTGTGGTTTTTTGAAGACGTTTCGGCTGTGAAGGTTACAGCTGGCATGCAGCTCATTGGTATTCTCACTATGGGTAATGTCTTTATAGGAGCGGAGACAACGCATCCATGTTAAGCTTCTTTTTCTTGTAGCACACTCTTAGATCTGGAGTGGAAACTTCAGAGAGGTCAACTAATCGATGAAAAGCTGGTTCATAGTTGTGTTTTTTGACGGCAATTTGGTGACAGTGATGGGGAAACTCTGTGTACTCCCCAGACAGTCTGTCTGTTGACTCATTGGTTTTTTTCCTTTTAGCAATTTTGACTTGGTGTTTTTCTTTTCTCTTTCCCCAGTGCCCTCACACCACACCCTTCCTGCCACTCCACCCAGTAATGTTTTCCTACATCTTTTTTGTTGCTTTTTAAACCTTTCTGCTGCTGCTTCTGAAAATTGAGGGCACAGAGAACACTCTTCCCTCTTTTATTTGCAGCAGGGTTTCATATAGTTGAAAAGATATCATCATGACCCTTACTTTCTCTTATTTTGGCTGAGCTCCAGTTCATTCTGTTTTTTCTTTTTTTCCTCCCAGATGTCATGTTTTTCTAATTCTGTGACGATCCTGTTGCTTTTGGTTGGATTCTTTCCAGCTGATCTTTTCAGAAATTTGCTGAAGACTGGATACAACATCGTGCTGGAAGCTTTATCAGCCACAAGTAGAACAGAACCGTTGCTCCACGATTCTCACGTATGTTCCTCTGTTTGTTCCTGTATGGCATTTGCTTGTTTCTCAACCAAGAATTTTCCAGTTTCAAAAAGCTGCTTTGAATTTGGTCTTCCAGCAAGGTGGCAGCTTTACTGTAGCAGCTTCCTCAAGTTTAGTAAGTGTCATTATCTCCTTCGTTATCTAGATCATCAGAATAGCGTGGGACCAGGACAGATCTCTGCAGAGGTTGTTCAGTGTGTCAGGCTATTTTTTCAATATTTCAGTTTTTTTCAATTCCAAGCAACTGGTAAATGCAGTTATCCAGTCACTTTCCCATCTGCCATAAGATGACTACATTGATAACTGACAAAGTTTTCTTAATTTTTCTTTAGAATGCAGTTTGAATCTTTTGACATGGTTTTGCTGCTATCAAGATGCAGTGTCTACTGCTTTGCTGTTCCTAAAATATATTTTTCTTATTCTGCCGTAGTAGGAAGTTGAGTTAGTTTGACCTGGTTTATCAATGAACAATCAGTTTTTGTTGAGTTAGATCTCTTATTTTCTTTTTGGTGCTAGCACATGGGTTTAATGGCAATCCATATGCAAATAAGCAACGACTCTCTTTCTTCAGGTTCTTTCCACTCCTTTTCCCTCCCATTTCTTTAGGATATCACTGTTTGCCATTCTCCAACCTTGTAAATCCTCTATGAACTCTCAAAAATCACTGCTAATGGTTTGAAGCATGAAGAAAAACCTGAACTGCTCAACATGTTCATGACCAAATGTCATGAAATCCAGCTAATCTGAGAGAAAGCTGATTCATCTAATTAGTGTCTGATGTGTGCTTTCTATTTTCTTTTTTGTTTTGTTTTGGCCTTGTTACCTGTAGCTTTCTTTAGAAAGTGATGAGTGGACTGAGCTTTCCCTTAATGATTATTTTATTGCTGTGGAATTATAGAATAATTTTTTAATATTTTTATGCCTCTTGCTTCACCTTCACTTATTTTGGTATTGCAATAATTGTTTTCAGGCTATTGCTTTTAGAGGAGTGCAGATGAATGGACTTTGCTTGACCTCTTCAGCTACCAAGGGGAGAAGAACTAACTGTTGCTTGCTTTTGGTCATATATGGGCAACAGCAAAACTTAAACATGTTTGGTCTGAGGATTAACTGGAAGCCAGTTAAAAACTGGAGATGAGAGAGAACAGTCAGTGGCAGAGAAAGCTCTCTTCAAATACAAAGGCAAGTTCTTTCATATAGAATCAACCCGTTGAAACAGTTAATGGGCAAATGCCGGAAGGTTGAATCTTTACCTCAGCTGGTTCTGTCAGACTTGGGTTGGAGAACATCATTTAGTTGATCAGCTCAGCTATAATTCAGAAGCCATGTCAGGTTTTATATATAGTGCTTCTGCTGCTGTCTGAAGCTAAAATGGCTTAAAATAGAAAGTATTGGAAAACACTGCTGAACCCAAAATGGCTAGATTATCATATGATAAACTGGAGGTTTGGTCCTGTTTCACCACCAGGTCTAGAAAAGTGTTGGATAAGGGGATGTTCAGAGAGCAGAGACAGTGAACAATGCTAATACTGTTCACAAAGTAAGAACTCTTCTGAAAAGGCACATACAGTTTCAAGAACAGATGGTCTAGTGGTAACAAATTTTTGTTGGCTCGCAGCTGTCTTTCAGGTTAGGATCTTGTCTTGAAAGCTCTGTCATACAGTTGACATCCCTTCTGCAAAATACTTGATAAAAGGGCAGAGTAAATTCCTCACGGGAACTTGTTCTTCCAGGTCTAACAAAAATGAGCTTATGATGAAGGTGCAAAATAAGCGGCAGTAAGCTCACGGAGGCAGGTAGACATTGTTGGAGCAGCCTGTGGCTATTTCAGATTTTGTTCTGCTCTCCGTGCTCCAGAATTAGCATGCTGCAGGATGGTTGTCACCCCTTTGATGGAAGGTGGGAAGACTGACTTGGAAACATGCAAAAGTCTTTCTTTGATCATCTCTCATTTCTTCTGCAGAAGAAGCATATTGTTTGTTAGACAGAGCTTACATAATCCTCCTTCTGTGTGTATGTGTGTAAACATATTTAACACAGGCCTTTTGTTTCTTGACTAGTTTAAATTTATCCATAGTGTACGTGTAGTGTGGAAGGGGATAGAAGAGGGATGAGTAACAGGACGCATTTTGGATTTCTTCTCTCCTCTAGTGCCCCAGAATGCGTACGGACTCACAGCAAGCAAAACGGAGGTGAAATAATGTCATTGTTATCTTCTATCCATGCCCTACCCTGTTAAGAGCAAACTGACTGTCTCTTTAGCTAATCGGTAATATTGCAACCCTTGCTCTTTCCTTGCTGGGTTTTTTTCTGTTGCACAGTAGCTGGTAGAGAGGCTTTAAATGCAGAATTAACATATAAGCCTGTGCCATTTTGGGCCAGCTGTTAGTATTTAAAGTCTTTAAAGTCACCCACTAAAGACAACGCAGAAGAACAAAAGTCGGCCTGGATATGTGGCATGTGTGCTCTTGTTTAATATCGTAATTCCTGGTATGGCCAGGGATGCATGCCAGCTTTGGCAGTACAGGGCACAGTTCAGATACTTAAGTACTATACTAAAAATAACGGAACTATTTTAGACTGGGACCCAATTAGGGAGAGAATAACTTCTTGCTCTGCAGTCAGTAATCTGAAGTAGCAGGCAGGCTGCAGTGTGCAAGTAAACCTGACTGTTTTGCTTGCAGAGTTGCCAGTTTTGATGCTGCTTTCTCACTGTGTTCCTTACGTGCTTTTCCAGAGGTTAAAAAAAAAAAAGAAAATTAAAAATCATCCTCTTAAGGCAGACTTTGTGTGCTTTAGTGCAGATTTTAATATTGCAGTGTTTAATAGCATTACGTAGAGCTCCTAATCCTCCAGTAGTCACTTAGGAAATTCCTAGAAGGCAGGGAATGAGAGACAAGAGTTGCTGTGTGGTGTCCTCCCCATCGCAGTGAGCAAACTCCTCCCTGCCCTGTGGAAGGCCAGTGGGGGTGAATCTGGACAGCCAGGGAGCAGAGAGGCTGATTTGAAGATGGTCACTTTTCCCCTGGTTTGCCTACTGCCCATGGAGGAGAGTAGCACTGTTCCCAAAATGTGCTGCTGCTCACTTTCCTATGTTAGTAAGTACAGTGAACATAACTTGCAGGTTTAAGCATCAAAAAAACCCATTACTTTACCCGTCAGTAGTTTCTCTCTGATGGTTTTATTTTTGGTGATGCTGCTTGCTGCCACCGTCTATTAGATTGCGTGGATTTCAGTGAAGTGAATTGGGGGGATCTCAGTTTCTCCATGCACAAGACATCTGGGGTGGTAGGGAAGGAATGAGCATGCTCTAGCATCTGAATCTTCTGGTCTTGAAGGGCTCTTGGGTGATCAGCTGCATTTGGTCCGAGTTCTTTGCTGCTCATCAAGACAGGTTTGTGGATGAGGGAATGCTTTACAGAGCCTCATGGAAATGCTGGATTGGATAGGCTTGTGCTGATGCTTGAGATGAAAGCTAAATGCACCTAAAATTTCTATTTTTGTAGTCTGCTTTCTAGTATGCTATTTTGAGAACATGAAAAAGCCAGAATCTTTTTGGTGTTGTGACTTTCATGCTATTTGGAAAGTAGCTTTTCATTTTACTCAAAATAAGAAGCTGATGAGGTGTTCAAGGCCTTTCTCAGCTGTGGTCTCTTAACAGCTTTCAGTATAATGTTGGGCTTACGTCGTGATTTTGCAATTTGTGCAGGAAGCTTCATGTTCTTCAAAATCTTAAATTTTGATTTGTTCTTGTCCTGGCCTGAAACGTGAAGGAAGAGACCTCCTAGGTGCCTGTTATGAAAACGGCACCTTTCTTATTCAATGCTGAAACGTCTTGCATCCTGGACATATCAAATTCCCATGGAAATTGTGGGAGAAGCACCCTGGTGAAGTGGTTCATGTTTTGTGTTGTAGAGAGCCAGCATTTAGGCATGTGCTTGTCAGCTTGCAAGCTACATGTATTCTACCATCTGCATAGTGCAGCAGCCTGCGGGACTTGCTGTTAAAAGTAAATGTTACATGGAGGATGCCTAGCAACTGTAGCTTTTAGGTCTGTGCCAAATTGTTCAAGGTGCAAATCTGTTAAATTGATGCAGCGTTTTCTGGAGGATGCAATGTGGTGATGCTGAAGTTGCACTTTTGGACCTCTGTGATGTGGCTGTCCCTCCAACTCTCCTTCACCATCCCCATTAGGTTAATATCTAGCACCTGCAATTCACAGCCGGGAATATTATTTTTTCTTTAAAGTAGCTAATGATTTTAATTTGAATGGCAAATGTAATTTGTCGCAAAAGGCTATGTTAATGAGCCTAGCTGAGGGGCAAGTAGCTCTCTGTCCTGCTGTCGCCAGTGGGGGGACGTGACCTGGAGCAGAGGGACCTGGGGCTGGCTGCTGGGAATAGCAGTGTCTTGAATGCAGAGCTCATGGCTCAGAAGCCTGCTTTCTGCTGGTACCTCTGCCTGCTCGATGACCTCAAAATCCTTTTTGGGTTTCTCTGTTTGAAAATGGAGTTAGTACAGTACTCTTTTAGGGCAGAAAAGGGCCATAATCTGTTTAAGGGTGAGCATGGTTTTGGCTGTTCTCTCGATGAGCCTAGCCATAGTGGGTCAGACAGTGGGTTAATCAAGAACAGTTTTGTGTGTCTCTGTACCATTGGTAGTGGTTGCTTATGTAGAAGGTCTGCAAAGAGTTTGCCTCTGCTTTTGGGCCCTGCTGCTTCATATCCTGCTGTGCTGCAGTGCTCTGGAGCGTGCATCTCCATTACTATAGCCGCTATGCCTTGACAAGCTTTCTCCATTGCTTAAACTAAATTAGTATTTTAACACACTGATAGGCCCAGTTCCCCCATGGAAATAATTTTCATGTTTCCCATCCACTTCAGCAGATCTCTTGCCTACCCTTTCCTTTTGTGAGGCCTTAGTCATTCTCTGGGTACTTCATGCGTTCATGCGTGTCCTCCATAACTGACTAGATGCCTGTCCTGCTGTCCCTCAGCTGTGTCTCTTCTTCTCCATGCTGAAAGATCCATGTCTGTTAGTTTCTGCTTCAGGAATTCCTCTTCTCTATACTCCTTCTAATTCTGTTTTACCCTTTTAGTGTCATAACAGCCTACAGTTTTCAAGAAGTAGGTGTGCTCTGGGTTTAATGACTTGTCATGATTCTGCTTTGCTTGCAGCAGTTCCTTAATTCTTAATACTGTATTTCCTTGTGAAGCATCGTCTGCCTTTTTATTATTATTTTTTTTTTTCTACGATGATACTTCCAAGGAAGACTTAAGATTTCTGACACTTAGTTCAGTGGTACACACAGGCAGGGTTATTTTTCTTTTTGCACATTGATTTGAGTTTGTGGAAATCAGTGTTGCCCTTTTGGTTGCCCATATGCTCGTGATCATGGGATCGTTTCACTGTGTTTTGCATGAAGCTCCAGCTCTGAAGACTGAACGTATCATACTGCCTGCAAACTTTGTATTGTCTTACTCTTCATCACGTTTCAGAGAGCTTATGGATATATTGAAAAGGATGGTCACTACAGTCACTCTTGAGACTCCCTGTATGGAAAAAAAAACCCCACCGTGTTTTCCTACCTTTAATTCTCATCCTTCAATTAGCTATTAAGGGGGGAACCACTCCTGCAAAGTACAGCCGCTCAGGTTCTTTTAGGAGTCCCTGGTTAAGGATAACATCCAAATGTGTCTTTTTTCCTTACACTGTCATAAGCCTTGAGTAGATTTGAGTCGTAACTTCTGCAAAAGCTGTACTGACTCTTCCTCATGCCATCTTATTTATTGTCCATGTCTATCTAGTTTTAACTGGTTCTTTTGGCAAATAAGTCACTTCCTGATTTTTCAGTTCCCTGAATTTACCTTGCACTTGCTTCTGAAAACTGATCTGACTTACCATCTTTCATGCTATGTCCAAATCAATTTAGGTGTGACAAAGTATATGTGGCAATTAACAACTTGGCAGTTTGATGTTTCCCTTCAGACATCTTGGCTGAATTCTTTCCATTCTAGCAACTTATTACAGTCTCTTTATGCTGCTCTTAAAATGTCGTCTATCAGCAGTTGCTTAGTGTGCGTATATATGTATATATGTGTGTATATATATGGTGCCTGGTGAACTTTTGCAGATTGACATTGATTTTTTTTTTTTTAAACTTTTTTATTTTTTAATGAACAAATATAACATCTCTTAAGGCTATTTTTGTTTTAATTCCTTATGTTTTCTTCCTGTCAAGAAGCCCTCAAGGTGTTTGCAGCTAAGGTGAGTTCTGGGGTAGGAGGAAGGAAAGACTTGATTCACTGTATTTTGCATTAGAATTGATAGCAGATGCCATTCTAGTCCAGTCTTTGGGTTCAGGCTGATGTCCATTTTCACTCTGGGAAATGTTTCAGGGTAACCATAAACATGAAACTGATCTTCACTATCCTGACTTCTGGGTCTTTTGCCTTAGGTTATAGGGAGTGCCTGTTGCAGCATCAGTACATCCTGTGTTTCATTTCTGAACTTCAGTGTCCCTTCTCTGCGTTGCCTCTTCTCAAGTTACTGGGACACCAAGTTAACATCCTCCAGTACACTTGGCAGAACAAAGTCGGAGGAATGTACTTCTTGGTTAGCAAACCTCATCTCCAAGCTTTGCAGCAAAAAGATGAATACAAAATTTCCCCGCCTGAGCAAGAAATCTCAGGCAAGCCTCCCACTAGCAAAGGAAAAGACCTTATGTGTCTTTTGCTGTGTTCCAAGCACGTCATGAAATGCTGCTTTCTTGTCCAGTCTGAGAACTTGTTTATGAAACCTAATATTGCCCTGTGAAACTCAACACTTTGCGTCTTAATACTACAGCCTGAGTGATGCTCAATGAGGTGGACAGGGCGCTTTATGTATCAGCTGTTTCAGGCGTCATCAAGTCTAAATACGGCACTTCCTTAGCTGGCACTTGGAACCTTCACCCGCTCCCAGGGAGGGGAAAGAAATCTCAGTGTCACAGCACAATCCTGTAGCAGATGTATCCTCCAAGAAAATAAATAAAACAGCTGAGTCATTAATTCGTTCTTTTCTTCCATGCTGCTGACCAATCCCAGTACCCTTGTATTTCACACAGGAGGGAGAAGGCAGACAATACTGTCTTTTATTACTCATACCCCGCAGGACACTATCCTCTTCACAAAACACGAGTGGCGTCTGTCTGTCTCCACTTCATGGGAAAGATTAACAACAATTAAGGTCAACAATTAAGATTGTGAAAACCTTCAAATAACTGCAACATCTGCTCTTATGCTAGAATAAATAAAATAAAGCTGGAGCTCTAATTGCCAGCAGAGTACTTGCTCATATCTGTTTTGTAATTGCGGGCTTCTGAAATTCATACTGTTAACCAGTCCCTCGCTGACCAATGCAAATGACCAGTGGTCGGTGCAAGTAGTGGTTTGCCCAAGAGCTACGTGCTGACACTGAGGTTGCAGGTTGAGAAGTAGGAATCCTGTATAAAATTCGGGGCACTGTGAACCTCGCCATGGCAGCGGTGGTTAGGTGGCTCCTAAAGTGGCCATGGGATGTAGTCACCCTCGCACCTCAAGCATGGCAGTTGACCCCTGAACTTCCCAGGCCATTTCAATGTCAAATAAAAGTGGTTTTCCTAAACTGCTGTTGATTCTGACTGGTTTTACTCTTGCTTTGAGACAGAATAGGGTTGTTGGGTAATTTACTGTGTCTCAGCTGACTGTTTTTTTTCCATAAGCTCCTTAAATTTGATGGTATGAGAACACCTGAGTGTGTTTTGAGAGGGACTTTTCTAGAAGTAGGCATTGAGGCAGCACTGGATATAACTGACTTACAATGCATGTGGACCTTTTGCTAAAAATAGATATACCTATCAGGAAAAAAATTACAAATTGAAGAGAACGTTCTGAACTTCACTTTTGGAGCATTCATTCAGATAAAGCCAATTTGGGATAAAGGAATGTTCTCCTGTGAATGGAAAAAGAATATTTCAGTTGGAAGGGACCTGCAACGATAATCTAGTCCAACTGTCTGACTGCTTCGGGGCTGACCAAAGGTTAAAGCATATTATTAAGGGCACTGTCCAAAAGTCTCTTAAGCACTGACAGGCTTAGGGCGTCAGCCACCTCTCTAGGAAGCCTGTTCTAGTGTTTGACCACCCTCTTGGTAAAGGAAATACATCTGAATATCTAGTGTGAACCTCCGCTGACGCAGCTTTGAACGATTCCCACACATCCTGTCACTGGATACCAGGGAGAAGGTTTCCAGTAAGTAGGAATCACATATTTACTTAATTTTGTCTGACTATACGGCATGATTTCTTAACTTTGCTGATCATTTGCTCTGAAAACGTGTGGTACTTTCAGAGAATTAAAATTTCAGTGCTGCTGAAGTGCTGGGAGTTGGAGCTTAGTCCTTCTTTTCACATGTTGTCTTTAGAGAGGGAATGGTTTATGTTCTGACTCAGTGCAAAGATGGAGTGATTCTGCCCTTTCCAGGGTCTTTTTTTTTTTCCTGTTTAAAATGTATCTATCTCATGAAGCATTGAACGTTAAAAGGCTTAACCTGCTAGACAGAGATCTGTATCAGAAGATTCTTAGGGATCTGTCATCAAAGTCTGGTAGAAAACAGACATGCCTTTCTGTCCCCTAGACCATGGGAGAAATAAAAGTGTGGTGCTCCTTGGTTTGCTCAGTATTTATCTTTCTTCATCTGTTGGTAGTGATTTCTAGTTTTCTGGTCAGTGCTGCTACTGCTGTCATGGGAAAAATTATACCCATGTTATTCCTGCTGCTTGCTTCACCATTCTGAGTAGTCCCACTGAGTCTGACCAGAGTGCTGCCCTATTGGGCAATGTGTTATTGCCCTTCAGCAGGAGCAGAGTACGAGGGTATGCCTGTGGTTCAGGGGACTACACTGGGAAGGTTTACAGCTGGGAGCTTCTCTGGGAACCACGGCAGTCTTCCTCTGACATGGAGAGCACTTCTTTCCTATGGGGCAGCCTTCTCAAACCTGGCTCTGGAAAGGCATCCAGCTTCAGCGAACTTCTGCTTCTGTCTTGTGTTTTGGAGGGAAGCTTTTTGGTTTTGTATAATGAAGAGGTTCTCATTTAGTTAAATGAGACAGTCCTCATGAAAACTCTGCTGCTTATTTTAGGCTGTTGACTGATGAGTTTATTGGACTAGAAAAGATGTGTAGGCAAAAATGGTGCAGAAAAGAAATCTGAGAGTTCCCAAGCCATGGTGTAATTTGCCCAAGACAAAGAATGTCATAAAGATTATCAGGTGTTAGTGGCAAATTCTGTGGTACTGCTGCCCAATGGAAGAGGGGTGGAAAATACTACAAACTAGGTATTGCTGAGATCTGTAAGCATCAGAGCCTTAGGTGAAGATGACACAAATGCAGAAAGTAGCATGAAAGCCTGTGGTGAGTATTTATGTAAAGCAGGCAGTTGTGTGAAGCCATGTCTTCATGCAGAACTGTGTTTTAATAAAATACTACTGCTAATTAGTGAGGCTGAAATGAAAATCAAGATTTTTCTGGTGCATCTGTCAAATTGATTGTATTAATGATGAGTGAATGCTTTTATAGATCAAAATAAAAAGGAACAAAAAAGAAACTTTTGAATCTTTATTTCATCAATTAACAGTAGCAATTGGAAATTTCAAATTTCTGATATTCAGAGAGGCTTTTGCAAGATAGCTTATCTGCTGCTTTTTTCACAAATCTTTTATTATACTGCAGTGTATTTTGGGAAGAAGAGAACTTTTTGGAAGCACAAAGTATGAACAAAATCTCTGCCTCAAACAGTAAAGGAGGAAATTCATGAAAGAGAACCAAGCTCTCTCTCTCTCTATTTTATATTTATATATATATTTATATATATTTATATATATTTTATATATATATTTATATAGATATATATTTTTTAAATTTTTTTTTTGTAGAGGAGCATTTACAATGCTGAGTTCTGCCATGTTGGCTGAAGGAGTTCTGTTTTGCTTTCTGCACTGCTGCTAAGGAAGCTCTTCATCTGCTTATTGAGGTCATGTATGTATACAAGTGCGTGTGTATAATATATGTATATGTGCATGCACACAGTGAAATTAAATGTTGCTGTGAGAAGCTGAAGCTTTGTCAAGATTGACTTTGCAATACAGAGACTGAGAGTCTGGGGATACCATGGGACTGGTCTGGCATAGTTGTCAGTCTTGTCCAGAGGTGCTGAGAGTTTGAGGTTATGGTGCTGTAGACTGGGGAGGGATTCCTCAGACTGGTTTTGTGCCTCTGGATCCTGGATGTCTACATCTGAGCCAGTTTTCTAAATTCCCTTTGTAGTCAGAGAAGAGAAGCAGATGCTCCAGTGGTGGACTTTGCTGCATCAAGTAGGTTGGAAGTGGCCTCTTGAGATTATCCAGCTTTCTCTGACCTTTTCTAGGTAGCTGCCATGGGGTGAGATGAACTGCACGTGAGGAGTACCTGTTTCTCCTCACAGACTAGTGTGACAGTGCAGGGGTGTGCATTTCCCCTGTGCCTTGTATACGTGCCACCACACAGGTTATGTGACTTCCTTCATGTCCTATAACAGGGTAATAGGCAGCTCTGTGTGTAGCCTTGGGTGTTGCTTTGTTTCTGTGGACAACGTACTGCAGGTCTGTAAAATGATGTTGTGTGTGGGGACGCTTATGTGCTGTCTTCTCCCTGCTTTTTACCACTGCCAGTACCAGTTGGACAACCTCGACGGTGGGAGAATGCAGATGGTACCTGTGTGTGGGTTCCAGGCTTGGAGAACAGGCATTTTGTGGGTTAAAATACATCAATAGGTAGGCAAGGAACCTTGGCTACATCTGGAGCCTACACCCTTTGAGAACAAATGTTCCCCTTCAGTGGCTCTGTAGTCTGAAGGTTACTTAGGGATGTTTCTCGTTTAACGCGTATCTAGTTAACCTTCAGTGCTGGTGACATTCACTGTTTCATGCCTCTTTTAAGTCTTATAATGCCTGAAACAACATATTTCCTTTATGGCACCCTGAAAAAACAGGGAAGTAGCTCTTAATGTAGGTGGCTTGGCAAAATATTATAGTCAAGTCAAGTATTTGGCCTGCTACCCAGCCTTCGATATGTAATCTTTGGGTGCTGCCAAAATACCATTCTAATTAAGTTGACATAGTCTATGAAGCCTGGGTGGTATTACTTCAGTCTTCTTTGCTGTGCTTTCCAATGCTGCGTTTTGAAAGGGCTGATGGAAGCTGTGACACTTGCAAACTCACCAGAGTCTTCATTAAGCTGGGATTTCAGTCACCTTGTGACCTTCAGGATCAAAGGAAGGAATATTCTCTTTCTTCCTCTCTCTGCAGGTGCAAGTTAATAGCAATAAATAAATGTACGCTAATGCACACGAAACATGTGATCAGTTGGCCAGACTTCAGCTTTCCGTTGAACATTAACACATTAACCATTCTACAAAATATTAACCTGTTCTGTAAGTTTATTTTCTGTTTTGTTTACACTCAGTAGGAAAAGCTATGCCCTGTTTGTCCCAGGGTGGTATATTTGCAAGTAGGTCAACACAGTTGCTTTTGAGATGTCAGCTTGAAACTGCTTTTCAAGGGCTGAAAAGCATAAGGGTGTAGGAAAGGAGATAGGAAATGCAGAAGTCTATTTATTTTTTAGAAATTCCCAGCCTGTATTCAAGCGTAGAGCACCAGTAGCATTTTGGTTGTGTCAGTCAGGCGCTGCAGCAGCTCAGATTGCCGGCTGCTAACCGTAAGCCACCCGTGGATTTGGAGCTGGCGTGTTGCATAACCCCAGCAAATGCATCTGAGATTACAAAATGGTCTCTTTGCTTTAAGAAGAGATTGTTGCGATTTGTTAGTAAGGCAGTATGAAAGTACTTGTGAGGTGTCTACGACATCAGGATCTTAAAATTGCAAGTAGTTTTTGGCATCTGAGTGTACTCTGGCACTGCTGGTGCTTCACTGCACAGGAGTTGAATGAGTGCAGCCTCCAAATTGTATACTCCAGGCTGGACTGGCACAGTTTTTATGTTCTGGTCAGTCAAGGGTGTATGTATTGCTTTAGGTTTCTTTGGGTTATCTTTTGCCTTTCTTGCACTTCTTTGCTATATTCCTCTTGAATAAATGAGATTTTCTCTGTGATTCTTGAGAGCAACACAGTACTTGTTGGACTTAAAACACTCTTTCCAACTAGAAGCAGAGTTGGCTGCCATCAGCTTGCTTGGGGTTGATACAGTCCAGGGCTCGCTTTCATGGTTGAGTTACTGATGGCTTTAATTAGTTATCTCTTACCAGCTATACTATGCTAACTCCTGCCTCCCTGTGCATGAGAGGTAAAATGGGTTTGCTTGCTTATTTTTACTACTTACTACCATTACTTACTCTTTGCTGCGTTTCAGCTGAGTTGTGGTGTGCTTGTCTTAATTGTTTGAACAGTTGAATTGTTCAGAATAAACTGTATTTGGGAATATGTCACTGCAAAATTCTTTAGAGGGTGAATTAACATACTGTTGGTATCAGGGAATATGCCTCTGCTCACAGCATGTGGGTTTTTTTCCAGAGGTTAAGCAGAGAAGGTTTCTTTTGAGTGTTCTAACTGTGTGAACAAGAGGTATGTTGAAAATAACCTGTGCACTTAAGTCTACCTCTTATGGTATCTCAAAAAGATACCATCTTAGGGAGTAGCTTGCTGTTTGACTTGAAATGTCTAAACTTGCCTTCCAGCTTCAACTACTTATATGGTATTAGACAATGTAAATAAACTAGTGCTTATTCACTAACATAAATTATAGATAACTGTAAAAGCTTATGTCAATTGATTTGCTTTAAAACCAGGAACCTTGCTGTCTAAATAAAAGCTTCTGATAATCCTAGTTAATAACTCTTAAAAAAAAAAATCTTGTACTAAGAGAACAGCAAGTGGCACATGTACACTTATTGTGTTAACTATTGGTATTAAACCCTGTAAATCATCACAATGAAAAACCTGTCTAATGTCCTTGCTCCACGATGATGTTTATTTTTTTTTTTTTAATCAGAGAAAAGTATTTTAACCCACTTGAAAACTTTGGAGAGCAGGAGAGACCTAAGGAGTATTCATAGATATCTGCCTATATAGCTTTCTGTGCATGAGTGTGCATTTAGTTCTGAGGTCAGTCTTGTGGTCAGCTCTGTAGCCAGTACTGTGTTAAAAAACCTGCTAGGTTCAGTGAGAAGTTTTACTGAGCCCCCTATGTCAATCTTACTGAGAAGGAAACCTCTTTGTAAAAAGCATCCAAGCAAAGGAAAATAGACTTTGAATAACTGCAGTGATTGATGAATGAATCATTTGAATGAAACAGACTTTAAAATGCTTGGAAAACAGATCAGTTGGTCACATGATAAAATATTGCCTTTTGTTCTTTTTTTTTTTTTTTTTTTAAATACATACCTTTGTCTTTTGCATCAGTCAGAAGGGGAGGAAAGGCTTCTGCATGCTCTGGAAGATTCTCCTCCACAACAAAGGAGTGTTGCAGAGAAATGAGGGAACAGAAGCTGGGAATAGGGTGTAAGTGCTGGAGGTAGCTACTCTGAGTCCCTCTGTCACAGCTGTGTATACATGTTTCAATTGTGTGCTCTCTGCGCTTTGCTGTCAGGAGGCTGTAGAAGTTAAAACTGTGGGGAGCATCCCACCATCTTGCCACCTTTGTAAAGGGCAGTTGAGCGAGTTGGCTAAATCTTTCCACTGCAATGCTTATAGAGAGGCATGTGGTTTCACCCAGAATCTTTAACGATCTGACTTTCTTCAGCAGAAGTGCATTGTACAAAGGCTGATGAACTTGCTGTGTTCGTACAGGAGTTAAGTAGAAAAATGTCTTGCGTGTAGTTTAGTCTGTGGGTTGGGGATTGGCTTTCAAATCTTACCCCTGTGGAGGGGGAAGGACCATTCACACCAGTGGCAGGTTGAAAGCATAAAGGCTTACTAGTGTTCCAGATGCAAAAAGCAATGTTTTGTTAAGTATGCAAAAAAGCAGACTTGAGTCAGTACCACAAGGGGGAAAGTGCCATCTAGAAAATGCAACTGTTTTGTTTGGAGTCTTACCCAAATGTTTTTCTTCTGTGAGATGCCTGGAAAGCAGTAATTCTCATGGACATGCAGTAGGAAAGGTTTGCCAGCTCCTAATGGCAGTAAACAAAGAAAATGAAAGTTCACAGGTTGCCTTGGCCAATGTAATAGTTGTAATGGTTTGCCACTGGAAAGGGGTGATCCTGTTCCCATCCCCAGCTCATGCTGTCCTGCCATTCACGTTGTGCCAGCTGAGCTGCTTGTCAGATCTAGGTTTATTGTGCTTGCTTCCTTAGCAGACAACTAACCCAGCAAAACGACGAGTTCAGCTTGTGTTAATTAACTCATTTAAGGACGATACATGGCACAAAGCAGGAGAAGAAAAGAGTACCATGCAGTTGCTCGGAGGAAGTGGAGGAAGAAAGCAGAGCAAGGGCTGATGAAGAGAGTGGGATGTCTGTCCTGTTCTTGGCAGTAACAAGCTATTAAATCATTTTAACTGTTGTATAACTTCACTCCAAGTCTTCAGGTTGGATAATAAAAGCCTAAAATAACAGAAGGAAATAATTAGAGTGCTTCCCAAAATTATAAAACTTTGGGTTCTATGTAATGAGAAATGTGACTAGATTGTGTGCGTGGGGAAAAAAGGCAAGAAAATGACACCACAGAGGATAGGGGCAGTATTTTTTTTGTTTTGTTTTCTGGAAGCAAAGAAGGTAGTGAGGAAGTGTATATACAAAATCAGAGACCATTAGTCATGGCATTTTCAGCAGAAGTTGTCTTTGGGCTGCGTTACTATGCATCTCTTGTCCCAGTCGTGCATCTATGGACCTGCCCTACTTTTGCATATGGCTTGCTGATGGGATTGTGTACTGTGTACTACATAGCTCTTTATTTCAGTTTCTCTCTAATTACCATTTTGTTTAGACTTGGGTACAGTCTGTTTAGTTGTAAAAGTTCCTGCTTCAAAGTCTATGGATTGAGCTATTAAGAGGCAGAAGAGAATTTTCAGTGATCAAGGGAGACAGTGAAACTGCAGAGTTTCATAAATATTTCCAAAGTTCATTATAGGTTTGTTTTTTGAACTGGAAGACTTCCTTCAGGGACAGCAGGGAAAATCCTTATTTAAATGGGCTAGTTGCAGAGTAACTATATTTCTCCCAGGACTTTTTCTCCTTGCTGTCAGTGAAGCTGCCCTGTCAAGAGGTGAGCGTGAATTCAAGGGCTGTGAGTTTTGAGGAGCCTTTTTAGAATTTTAGGCAGCTTCAGGAAACCAGGATATTCTGAACTGCATATATTTTATTCAATTTTATTTTGCAAGACTTGAAGTGGGATGGCATCAGCTCTTCTGTGCTTCTTCTACAGTATGTATCTGTTTTGGCTTTCAAAAGCTGAATTGCTGTTGCCAAGATTCTTCACTTTCTGGCAAAATTACAATGGCAAATGGCTTCCTTTACAAGGTGTAATATTTAGACTAACAGCTTTGCAATTAAGAATGGCAAAGAGAATTATATTCCTTTTTTTTTTTTTTTTTTTATAAGACCAGATTTTTTAGTATGGAATCGTGGGAGTGTTTGGACGTAACTGAAGTGCTTTTGATTGATAGTTTATATTTTGAACAGTGCTTTTCATTTTAGTGCGCAACACTCACTTGAAATTTTAACTAGAACAATGCTTTGTTTTCAAAGATGTTCAAAGTATTACTCTGGTTAGGAACTTGCTCTGTATCATAGACTGCAAATGTCTTTTGGGTATGTTTGCGTAACACAATGTGTGTGCACGTAAAAGCTCATGTAAGGGAAATGGGAAGAAATTTTGAAATCTGCAAGTATTCTTAATAAATATTACCTGCTGCTAACCTCATTAGGCTGTCAGAATGTCAACAACCATGTCACTTAATCTTTTGCACTTGGAGACTGGTGGCATTCTGGAGTGTTTGGGAAGGTGTTTTGGCGGCACAAGAACTTGTTGAAGCGAAGTTGCCCAAGTATTAGTTTTCAGCATGGGAAAACTGGAGACTTTGCATGTGGGAAGGGATGTTCAGAGACGGGGAGACAAGCAAGCATATGTTTGGAGTGAGTAAAATGTGGACATGGACAATAAAAGCTTCAAGATGGTGAATCCAGTCTTCTGAGTGCCTAACAGAGCAATGCTGTGGTGTTTCTTGCGTAGGAAGCTGCCGGTATTGGTTTGAAGTCAGAGTCTTTTGGCCGTATGTGTGTGGCGGCCTAGACTAATAAACCTTTGAGTCCTGCTGACCAAACAATCACCTTGATGGAGGGGTGGAGGGCATCATCAGTCTTGTAAAACGACACAATCTCTACCTGAAACCACCACCAAAAGAGGGGAAATTGCTTTAGAAATCCTTAAATGTACTGATTGCTGATGCTGTGATGGGATGTCGTGACAAACACCTGTGCCGCCAACGGTGCTTTAGCATCTAGTCTCTTTGGTCCAACCATCTGGGGCATCTGGTGGCACTTTCTTTTCAGCCCACATGGTCAGGCTGCCTTCTCGTCAGAAGCTGTGTCGATCTTGTTCTTGCATGGAAAAGCACACCTGGGTCCCACAGATAAAATGCAGCTGGGGACACTGCTAGCTGTCAGGTCTTTCAACTACAGAAAATTCACTGGCATGCTTAATGCTGCTCGTATCCAAATCTGATTTCCATTGTAACTATGGCAATAGCAGCAGATTAGTAAGAAGGTGCATGCATCCTTATGCCCTGTGTTGGTGTAGAGGATTGATAGAACCATCCATTTAACTACCTTATCTGGAGGCCATCTGAAGTGGTCATGCAGATTGTTCTTTGTATAGACCAACAAGACAGGCTCCTTTTTCCCTGGCTCTTCAAGATGTTAAAATTTAAGTCCGGTAGAGTTGACCCAGACAGTCCTGAAGGTGACTTAGGGGAGACTATTGTGTGAAATTGGTTGTTTTAAGACTTTGTTCTAATTTCTTATAGAAGTTCGGGTTTGGTCTGCTAAACTTCATGCTGTAGTCTGGGAAGAAATGAAGTGGTGACGCTGAATGTCCTAGAGAGTGCATAAGAGAGGGAAAGAGTTTTAACCTGTATGTTAAATCTGAAGTGTTGGAGAAAGGTGTTCACATTTGTCAGAATTTAAGGCTATACTGAAGTTTTATTTCCCCTCCCTCATCCATAGCAGTTTGGTTACAGAAAGCAGAACATGACAGAATAAAAATAGTAAAATGCCCGGGACTTGAAATGGAATAGTATTGAAAAAATTTGTTAAGTTACCTTGCATAAAAGAATGTTAAGTCCAGCTTTCGAGAGTTCTGGAGCTTGTCTTGCAACTTTGCCAGGTTAAAATATTTTGCCTTTTTTTTCCCTCTCCTTCTGTTCCTAACTAATCTACAAGTGCCTGTTTTAAAAAAAAAAATGTATTTTTCTCTTGAATTTAAAGACTTTGACAGATGGCACATGTAGAACCTGGAAAACTTCCTGAATTGGCAGAGTTGACCATACCCCTGCCATCCTCCTGCCGCGGTACCGGTGTGTGTGTAGGCTGCCTGTGCTTCCAGAGTGCTGGGTGAGATACCGCTACCTCCGCTGGGAATATGCAGAGAGCAAGTGATAAATCAAAAAGCATACCTGGTGACAGGCTTAATTTGCCATTAATAGATAACTTAATCTACTGGTTAGCTGGGTAATTTGATCGTGACTAGAAACAACTCATTCAGAGCAGTGGCATTCTCGGGGATGTGTACCCGCAATGTTTTCCATGTGGGATGGGTATCAGTCTTTGTCTAGATAATGCGAGTTGGTTTAATGCTTTTGAGAGATGGAGATGTCAAAGCTATGCCTCACAATTGACTGTTCCATAGAGAATATCATACCTTTGAAGCTCAGTTTGTGATGACTGTCCTTCTCTCGGAGGCTCTGTCCCAGGAAGACTCTTCAGCCAGTAGAAGCATGTGGAGTCACTTGCTTTTGAATGTGCACAGGCCATCTGGCTTGAGGCAGCACAAAAGTTGTTCTCACCACTGAATGTCCTGAGTCTTGTAACAAGATTGACTACATAGCTGCTTTTCTATTTGCAGTCCTTTGGAGTTTCTGTTCGCTGTCTAAGGCATTTTAGGAAAAGGGCAGTGACTTAGCATGTAAACAGCACAAATCACAAAGAGATATTTAACTTGCATGGAAGGGACATGTAAGTGTGTATGCAGTTATGGCCTCTGATGGGAACTAAAAATAAAGTTTAAAGACAGTAGCAAAAAAAAAAAAAGTTGATTTATTTTTTTCTTTTTAAATTCCCCCCCCTTTTTTTTTTGTTCTGCTGAACACATGAATTGGTATAGAGTTCTGTCCTTCTAAAATTTATTACTTGTTGATGTGGTACAACAGGGTCTTAGATCTTAAAGGTGAGCAAAGGCTTTTTATATTCCTAGGGCAGGACTACTTTGATAAACCACTTTTAGACAGACAAAAGAGATGCGAACTTAAATCAGTGTTAATGTGTGACTGACTAGGAATGATATCATCTAGAGATTATTGCTTTCCTCTGTTTCTGCAGTGTTAACAAATGAATACTCAAGAATGTGGCAGTGAAGCAAATGGGTCTTGATAAATTATGCAGTCTTGACTCCAACTATTGTTTGAAGTAATTTATGATCTTCCATTGGCGTAATGGGGCTGTGGCATAAACTGCAGCACACCCTAGAGTAGACAAATTGGTCTGGTATTGTTCAGGAACATATTTAATCTATCTTGCCATAAGTGAATCAGTGCCTTTTGCTGAAGCATCAAGAGAAAGATGAGTATTTTGATATTCAGTCCTAAATAACCTGCATTTAAATTTTCGCCAGTGGTGCCTTTTCCTGTTCTGTAAATATTGAAATAATAGTAATCATAAAACTGTTGCAATGTAAGGCTGAATTCTTTTGCCTTATCCCTTTACCTAAACTTCATTTAATTTTGATGGGTTTATGGGTTAATAATACTATTCTCTTTGTTCTTGATGCATTGTACCAACTTCAGAACATCTACTCCAGTGGTCTGTCCAGTTTCACTTCAGATGTGCTTATGGAAAACTGTATTTTCCAAAGTGAAAAGATGCCTTTTTTTTCTTCTTATGCGTCATCCAAGATAAGAGGTTTCTATAAATCTGTACTTAATTCTCCCAGAACAAACTGGGCGATTGAGGGAAATCTTGCCCTGAAAGTTAAGTCTTCAGATCCATCTTAAGAACTGACTGCAAACTTCTAGGTGTGGAGCTGCGAGTTAGATGGCTGTAGACCACTGTTCATATGTTTAAAGACTAGCAAAAAATACAAGTTGGGTATCGTGCCCACAGAGTTATATGTTTGAGATGGTCTTCCTCCTTCCCAATGTGAATCCTGTAAGATTTTGGTTTTCAACTTAAGTAAAAAAAGTATGAAGGATAAGCAACTTGATTTATGCATATTGGGTTAAATAGATTTTCAAACTTGCTGTTGCCAAAACGGTTTGCTCCTGAAGTATTTGGCTATATGAACTGATCCTAGGAAGCTGCTACCTCAGGTAAACTGCAGAAGCCCAGTAACTCCTTCCTGGAAAGAAGCTCCTGGAAGTTTGCATCCCTTTCTGATGGAGGAGGAGCCTACCGACCATACCTCAGCCCAACTTATCATGGAACTAGATAAAATAAAGTTTTCTAGATGAGTGCTTGGTTTATGTGGACCATACGTTGCAACCCTTCCAGGAGTAGTTTTTCTAAGATGTCTTTTACCTTTGTCCATGATTTGACTTTCCCATTGATCTCGCTGGGAGCTTTGGTATGGGACAGTTCACACCTGAACAGATAGCAATCTGTTTAAAACTCAGACATTTGTTTTTAATACATAATTGATAATTAACAATGAGCAAGACAGGAGCTCGCTTGTGGTAGAAGTTCTGGCTCTGCTTTGCGGTCTGCGTTCTCTACCAGTCACCATTTTTTCATCTGCTTGGAGGGGGGCATCGCTTGTCTTATACAGCAGAGATATCTCCAGATGAATGTCGCTGGTTGAGAGAAAAGCTGGGACCAGCAAATAGTACTTTATATATTTATATGCTTTTGTTTAGTTTTGTTTCCTTTATGGAGCAGCATTTAAAATCACTTTATTGTCACTGGCTTAAATACTGCCTTTCCTTTTGCATTTTTAGTTCTTTAGCCATATGCACCTCTAAATATGTTTGCAGTAGATTTCTTTTCAAGCTCCATCTGATCACAGAAGTGATGCTGAAAAGAAAGACTACTTACCTTGCAAATTTGCTGCTAATAATCACTCAGAAGAGGAAATGCAAGACTTGAATGCAGATTTGCGTGGGACACCTGATTTGATATACTGTGTGAGGATAAAGCCATGAGAGAGAAGGCAGGTGGGAAAGGGTAAAGGGCAGAAAAAGTAGTTGTGTAACAAGGTGTTGAAGGCTAATGCTGCATAATGATCTAATGGGTCTTTTCCAACCTAAATGATTCTATGATAAGTGACTGTCATCCTAACTCCCAGGTTTCAGTATTTTCTTTCCATAATTGAAAACATACCCTCAGTTGGTGGGGGCCAGTCTTCAAACAGTTAGGGTCTAGGTATGGAGAGAGACTAACCTTTTTGTCTGGACTGTGGAAATAAAGAAGGAGCCATCCAGCCTGAGAATAGTTATGTTGGGCTTTTGAATGAAGCATCGGGTTGAATGTGTTTTCTAGGCTACAGACAGCAAGTGTGCAGATTTGCTACTCCAAGTTGATGCAAATCCTCATCACCTCATCTTGCTCTTCGCGGTCTTCTCCTTCCAACTGTTTTCAATAAAAAGTTGATGAAATGTCTTCAGTATGGTTTCTGACAGTTTGTTTGTACTCCGCAGGTCCTGTGAAGCAGTAGATGTAATTTGAAGAAAATTTGAAGGAACAAATGGCTTTAGCTGGCTGCCCAGACTCCTTTTTACATCTTCCTTATCGGATAGTAAGTTATGAAACTGCATGTTCCTGTCAGCTTGTAGCATCATATTGCTGTGTGCCAGTGATTGATTGTGCATTCAAACTTTTCATCAAACTGCTAATAGCTGTCTGGCAATTCTCTGGGTTTTGATAATGTTTGGGAACAGAGGCTCTGTTACCATCTTGTATTCAAGACCTGCTGCTGAAAAAGCAGGGTCACTGATATATACTGATTAAGATTTGATATCTGTTCGCAAAATTGGTAGCTCATATTTTGGAGAAAACACTTGTTTCCTAAAAAAAAAAAAAAGGAAAAAGTCAAGCTACAATACGAGTGAAATGCCTTGCACCACAAAGTATCAATGTTTGCTGATGCTATTAATCTATTTGTAGGGACAAAAGCAGAGATTTTTACACTTGGTTAGAGCCTGTGTTTGTAGAGTCATTTTGTTGTATCTATGCAGCCAATATGGCATATTAAAATAAAAACCCAACCTCAGCTCAATTCAAAGGTGCTAGGCAAAAATCTGCTTAAAAGTTCTTTTCCTTTTTTTTCCCCAAACAGTTGTGGTTGGCATAATGCATGATTTGTATTTTATATGAAATTGCAAATTTGTTATTTTGGGCATGACCTGTGTTTTGTCTTTTATTTTTTCCTCTTGTTTTCATAGTGTGTTTACCGCCCTAAGGATTCAGTTATGATTTTGGGCCCTGCAGATATACCAATAATAATTAAACAGAGTATCATATGACATTGAAACATTTTTCTTTTTTCCCAAGAGAAGCATTACTAGTAGTGGTTACTACAGTTGTGCTACTCATTTAAAAGAAAAAAACAAACAAAACCACCAACAAAAAAAATCCCCAACAAAACTCTATAGGATTTAAACATCTGTTTTGTATCATGCCAGTTTCCAATTTTTTCTCCAACAGGAAGCTTTGAATTAGTTAAGACTAATGTTAGTTTATGCTGAGTTGTCAGTTGAATGTACCTGAATGCTTTTTCTGATAATAGGAAAAGCAGAACAGTTCCTTTTTAAGTGCTTTTGCAGATATAAAAACAGAATAGACTTTGAGAAACTGTATGTCCCAAAAGTCTGTTACTAGACATGGATCTATGATGTTGGTTTTTTTTTTTTTTTTAAAGAACACTTGAGTAGATGTGCCCGGACTTCAAGAAATTATGCTGCGAAATTATGCTTCCATTTCATTTAGAGCATTATCTGAGTCATGATATGGAGCTGAGGGAGAGGAGAGCTATGTAAGAGAAACTTGACACTGTAGGCAGTCATTTTTCAACTGCAAATTCTTTACTGGTTGTCAAACTTGCTCATTAAAATAGTGTCTTTTTTTGTTCATAAGCAGTAAGAAGGGGAATTTTCCTTGGTACTTCCTCCTGCTCTTATAAATCCTGTAGATAATCTGCATTAGTCTGGGGCAGTCAAGAGACTAGAAGTGTCAAAGCAACTTGGGTGATTTAAGATGGTGGGAAAGTGACTCCTTGTTAATTAATTATTTTTGCTCATAACTTGCTGTGTGTTAACTATCCTAAGTGCTGGTAGCCAGTTTAAAGACTATCTTTGAAAGCCCATTCACAACTACTGTGCCTTCTGTCAGAAGTGAAGTTCTCATTAAAAAAACCCTGAACATCTGTTTTTCCACCCCTACTAAATCTGACTTAGAAGCTTTCATCAACTTGTCTTTCAAATTTGGCTACAGTGCCAGTATTGTGTTGGTAAAGGGCTGAAAGAAGGTTAAACTAAATATGCTCTACATTAGAGTGTGAAGAAGTATTCTATTTTTTTCAGTACATTTTCTGACTCCATATGAATGGAAGGCTACAGAGAACCTTCTTCCAGGGTCCCCAAAGCTGGGGTCTTAATGCTGTAATGTCAGTGGTTAGAATAAATTGTCACATTAGAGTTTGGGAAAATGAGATACTGGATAAGCGAATGTGCACTACAGAATATCCTTTAGGATGGCCTTGTTGCCAAACCCCTCTGCCCTTCCTTTTTCTGTTTTTGGGAAGACTGGCAAGGTATGGATATCTGAATTTCTTACTGGGCTCTTTGTTTGCAGTGTTTGCTGCTTTTGGAAGCTTTTGGATCTTCCTTTTTTTTAAAAAAAAAAAAAAAAACCAAAAAACTTTCTCAGGAGTTAGCACATAAACCAGTCACACTGAGTGCATTCTCCTAGAAACAATCTCTAGCTTTGTGGAAAAAAAATCAATACTACCTTTTAGTGGCTTTCAGGAGCCCTTTCCAAATTCTCGAACTCTTCAATAAAAATCCAGCAGTGAGAATTGGCAGTGTTTATCTTCTTTTCCTGGAAATTCAGAACATAGTCCCAGAATTTCTCAGAAAAAAATGGGATGATTTACTGTGTTTCCGTTCTTTTGCAATCTGTAGTCACAACAGTATTTATGTGCAGTGACTTGAACTCTTGGGGAAGATTTAGTTCTTTAACCCTTGGATGCATGAATTGTGCAAGTCTCAGTGACATAAATAGCAAAAGGATGTTGTTGTTCTCAGTTTCTGAAGATAAAATTCTGGGCATGTGGGAATGTTCTGTTCATCTATTTTCTGCCTTCCATTTATTTTCTCATAAGCAAGATGCAGGCACAACTTGATTAATAATTAATAGGATTTGTTTTCAGGGAGCTGAATTATGATTAGAGCAAGCACTTGTTCACATCATACTCATCGTCTAACTTGGCATAAAATGCACCACAACCACTTGGTCACAAAACATGGAAAAAATGGAAATTGCTTTTTCCTACATGTGCAGAGCTGTGGATTTCAGGATTGTTAATAACAGTCCTCTTGACCGGATAAGAAAGGAGAATATTGCACATCATACTTGAGAAACTTTGTACACTTCAAGGCCAGGGAAGTAAGTATCTAAGAGAATTAATCAGTTAGAGGCTAGCTACTGTAATAGAAGCCTCCTTTAATGTTGTCAGATTTTTAGATGCAAAGATGATGTGACTGGTGTAGTTATGGGAGTACATTTCCTTCAGCTGAAGGAACAGCTAGGCATAGGTTCTCCAGGTTTTAGTATGGCAGCTTTGATCCTTGTTTTTCATAAAATGATACAGTAAGTTAAAAGCCACTTTTGGAGGTAGTCTGAAGCAAGTCCATGGCTTATTGAGATTATACTTGTTTTCCTAGGGTGCTTGGTCTTGGTGAGTGTGAGTTTTAAGGAGACTTGCTTTTTATATTTTCAGGGGTTGTTTGCTTTGGGTGGTTACAATGGGTTTCTGTTTTAGCAGAAAAAAAATAAATGCTTATGTTACCTTGGTGGATTCCAGAGTCCTCATCCCTATGGAATCCATATGCCTTCTATATAGCTTCAGAATTGGACAGTCTGATCTAGGTATATATGCTGCTGTCTGAGTTTGTGTGAATAAAATATCTTTTGTCCTAAAAAACACAGCACGAAAAAAATTAAATTGCAGAATTTGTGTCTAAGTAGACTGAAAACCTATGTGGGAAGGGCTGTCAAGACCTATGTTTTGGCATTCATCTGCCTGACAATGAAAATCTTCATTCACTTGGCTATTGACAGTTGTTTATTGAGACTATGGAGGAGGTCTGTCTTAAAATCTGTGGTGGGTTGACCTTGGCTGGACACCAGGTGGCCACCAAGCTGCTCTATCACTCCCCTCCTCAGCTGGACACGGGAGAGAGGATGTAACAAAAGGCTGGTGGGTTGAGATAAGGACAGGGAGAGACCATTCACCAGGTATCATCATGAGCAATACAGACTCAACTCAGATAAACTGATCTAATTTATTCCCAGTTAAAATCAGAGTAGGGTAATGAGAAGAAAAAACAATTCTTAAGCACCGTCCCCTCACCCCTCCCTTCTTCCCAGGCTCAATTTCACTCACAGTTTCCCTGCATCCTCCTACTCTGAGTGGCGCAAGGGAATGGGGAACAGGGATTGTGGTCGGTTCATCACATGTTGTCTCTGCCGCTCCTTCTTCCTCAGGGGGACGACTCCTCACACTCTTCCCCTGTTCTAGCATGGGATCCCTCCCACAGGAGACAGTTCTTCATGAACTTCTCCAATGTGAGTCTTTCCCTTGGGCTGCAGGTCTTCATGAACTGCTGTAGCGTAGACCTTTTCCACAGGGTGCAGCCCTTCAGGAACAGGCTGCTCCAGTGTGGGTCCTCCACGGGGTCACAAGTCCTGTCAGCAAACCTGTTTCAATGTGGGTTCCTTTCTCCATGAGGTCCACAGGTCCTGCCAGGACCCTGCTCCAGTGTGGGCTTCCTACAGGGTCACAGCCTCCTTTAGGCATCCCCCACTGTGGTGTGGGGTCCTCCATGGGCTGCAGGGGGACATCTGGCCTCACCATGGGCGGCATCATGGGCTGCAGGGGAATCTCTGCTCGGCACCTGGAGCATCTCCTGCCCTCCTTCTTGACTGGACTTGGTGTCTCCAGAGTTGTTTCTCTCACATATTCCCACTCCTTTCTCCAACTGCAATTGCATAACAACTTTTTCCCCTTCTTAAGTATGTTATCACAGGGACACTGCCACCGTTTGTGATGGTTTTGTTGTCGGCCAGCAGTGAGTCTGTCTTGGAACTGGCTGGCTTCAGTTCCATTGGACATGGGGGAAGCTTCTAGCACATAATGTATACATGTATCTACTCCTACTCAGGCCTTTGAAGGCAACTGCAAGGCCGATGTGGCCCCTGGTGAAAATGAGTTTGACACTCCTGTTCTAGAAGCTTCTCACAGAAGACACACCTGTAGCCCACCCTCTCCCAAAACCTTGCCACATGATTTTTAAGATTCAAAATAAATCACAGCTTAATTTATTCTCATTAGGCTTTTAAATGTACAAGGGTGCTGCTTGTATAGAATTTGGCCCGGAGTTTGGGTTTTTCATGCTAACAGGTAATATGAAAGGACCAGAGTGTACAAGCAGGCTTTCCAAGTCCTTGGACATAGCTGAGTGAAAAAACAACAGAGGCATTATTGCATTGCTTCATTCTTCTGCATATTGTATAAAGAAATGAAGCTGAAGTGTTGCTACTGTCAATGCAGAAAGTCATCAGATTTGTGAAATATGGTGTCAGTCAACAGATATTTCATTGATGATGTTCTTGTTTTAACAGTTTACATGTATGTGGTGTAGAAGGTTGATGGACTGCAGCAGACATGAAGTGCAAAGTAGTGAGAACATTAGTGAATGTTTTTACAAGACATGTTGCCTCCAATTTGAAGTTATGAAATCTGTCTCCCTCAGTGTAGACTGCAAATGTTTTTACAGATAGAGTTGATACTGGAGTATCAGCTGGATGGTTTATGTTGAAGAAGAACTGGATTTCTAGCCTCTGTCTCTTTTTCTTGAAAATAAATGTTTAAAAAATTGTCCCCAAAGCAGTTGTTTTCATTAACATTGAAATAAGTGTGGTACATACATAAAGAGACCATTGGAAGTGCATTTGGACCCACTGTTGTGTCATCAGACTACTGTATAAGAAGCAAAACAGTTTCAAATGAATGTGTATATCTCACTGAGCTTTTATACAGTTTATTAGTTTCCCTTCTTACAAGAAGTACCCATAAATTACTTTTTTTTTTCTGTACCAGTTTACCTTTCTACAATTGAAATTGGAAGTCTGTACTTAATTGTTTGCATTTCTACTTTTGTATTCTAACTTACACAGCAGTTGGTTTGCAATACATGAAGTCTTTTTAGAAGGCAAATGTGAGCAAGAAATTTCAAGTGGCTAGGTCCACATTTTTCAATCACATAAGATTTTTCAACCCACCAAAAAAAAAACCACCCAAAACAAAAAAACCCAACTCAAAGCACTCTAATGGTCAATCTTACCATTTACTACTTCCGTTAGTACTAGCAGTGGTGAGGAAACAATTACAAATAAAGAAGCCTGATTTTGCATCTTCCTGTTAATGGTTTCATGCTCATGCTTGAACAGTAGATTGAACCTATCTTTTAATCTTATGTCATTATACACAATCTCTTATTTGTCCCTTGATTTAGCCTTGGTTTTGGTACATGTTTAAACCTACAGTTCACTGCTTTTTTACTTAAGAGAAAGCTGAGGCAGAATCTTATGAATGTATATAAGTACCTGAAAGGAGGGTGCAAAGGTGGCAGAGCAAGATTGTTTTCAGTGGTGCTCAGTGACAGGATAAGAGGCAATGGGCACAACCTGAAACACAGGAAGCTCCCTCTGAACATCAGGAAATACTTTTTCAATGTGAGGATGGTCAAGCACTGCACAGGTTGCCCAGAGAGGTGGTGTAATCTACATCCTTGGAGATAAATCGGAGCCATCTGGACATGGTCCTGGGCTACTTGGCTGTAAGTGGCACTGCTTGAGCAGGGGGGTGGAGATGACCTCCAGAGGTCCTTTCCAACCTCAATTGGTCAGTGGTCTTGTGAAAATCAAAAGAGAGAGATCTCTTTAGGTTCTGACTTCTGTGCATCTTTTACGATGCTGCTTCCAGATTGTAAAAACACCCATGTTGATAACAACAGGCCATTTTCTGGTGTTTTCTCACAACGCTTAATGAAACCACTCTGAACTAATGGTAACAATCAGTTTAGCAGACTATAACACCAAACTAAATCCAGTATATTTTTTATTCTTATGAATAGATAGGATCTTTTCCAAATGAGTAAATATTTAACAAGCTGTTAACCAACTGGTTATTTTGGAGAACTACCAGTATGAGTGTTTTCATGTTCGTAACAGCTCTCACTTGATGGAAGAGTGAAGCTGATGTACCAGTGCTAAGACTGCTTCATACTTCAAATGTCTGTGTAAATGTAAGAGAATAGAAACCTGAAATGTAAGAGAATGGAAGTATATATTTTTTAAATTGTTGTTGTAATAGTCAACTGGAATCATGTTAGCGATAGCTTGGGGTTGTGTGCTTTTAAGGAATCTTCCTCCTGCAGATGTTCTGTGCTCTACATATGAGTAAATAATAACCACTAGAGAAGACTATTTTTTTTTAAGAGGAAGATAAGATTGCTGTGCATTTGGAGCTGTCACTTTCTTGAAAAGTGCTGTGACTCAGATAATTCTTGGTGTTGCTGTCCATGCCAGTTGGCTCAAAGAGGCCTTTTCTATCCTTGGAAAAGACTGGAGATATAATGTCTTATACTTAAGTATTTCCAAGAAATATATCTAGATCCAGACCTTGCTAAAAGCTATGCGCAGTAGATTATCTTGCCTTACACAGTCTAAAGGGAGTCTGTTTGATCAAAGGACACTATTTCATAAGAACTTACGATTTTGTATTTTTTGAAGCTGAAAAAGGAGGGGAGAAAACAAACAACAAAAAACCAAAAAACAAACCACAACCGCACAAACAAACCCCTGTAGTTCTGCAGGAAGTTGTTTAAATGTTATCAACTTTGAGAGCAGATTTTTTTTGTTTCTAAGAAGAAACTGTGGTTTGTTAGTGTGATGTCTTATGGCAGGGGTCACTTAGTTTCTACACTTGCAGAACATCTAATCATAATGGTGCAGCTGAGTCTTGAACTGAAGCTGCTGATTCCACCAAGAACAGCCTAAACTCACCACGTTTTTGGTGGTGGAGTGTGACCCTCAGCTTTGTGAAGCTAGAGATGAATCAAGTCCACCTAGCACTAGCTATGACTGAAAAGGATCTTCAGCTGCTTGTTTTATGTTCTCTAGGATATATATATATGTATGTATATTTTTTTAATTTCTAATATAATGCAGCCTAAAATACAGTTTCAAAAGTTCTCCCTAGGTTCCCACAAAACTCTGCCCTTATTTTCAGGTGTATTTCCAGTGTGGCAGGTACGTTCCCTTCTCAGAGATGTGTCATAGAGAGCAGGGCACAGAACAAGGACTTTGTGCTGGATGAATTTGCCTTGTTTTTTCAGGATGGAATTTTACCAAACTGATCAGCTTTCAGGAATCCTTCATGTAGAAAGGGCCAGATTATTGGTATTAACGGCCTTTTATGCTAGATAGTATTGATATTTTAATCTGAGGCCTTAAGATACAGTGTTTTTCTTTCTGGTTTTGAAAGAACAACAAGCAATCAAAGGTAGAACACAAATGCCCAGCAAAGCTCTCAGGCTTTACTGCTATTTTAAGATAGCTTTGGCTTGCGTACTGGTAAGACCAGTGTGCATATTTGAAATTCTAGCCTCTACAATGAAAAGACAAGCCCTCGGATACAGTCAGTGGTTTTGGAGCATGCTTGTCCTTTGCAAGTTGAATGTTAAACAATAACTTAAGACTCTACTGCACACTGGCTGTAGCTCTTGATGTCTTACACACTGGCTCCATTTTTTGACATAATTTTGGCAAGTGGAGGAACCTGGCAATCCTTCATGCTAGAGGCCTTAGCTCTAATAAAGCGCTTTAGTTATTAGCACAAGTAAATAGTTGTCCATTTGTGCTTCATTAATGCATATTAGTCATACAGTAAATACTGTCATGCTGGCAAGTTCCCCAGAATACTGAATACTTCTGCACAGTTCAGGAGGGGGTTTCTGACAAAGTGGTGTTGGCACCTTTCTTGAAGAAGTTCTTGAAGCTATTAGTGGAGGAGAGTGACAGACCATTATTTCAGCTCACGTGGGTTTTTGTAAAACTGATGCTTCAGTGAAGGCAAAGTAGTGTTTTTGATGAATTTTATGCTGTTGCAGTAGGTCCTTCTCAAGTTTGCAGTTAACTTCTGCAGTCTTTAGCCTCATCTGAGGCAGAGTGCTTTGGGCTGTCGGGAGTACAAATGGAGTGCCTGCTTTTCTAATAAAAATAACTAGATACTCCAGAATTCCATAAGATTGTCCAATATTGTAAAATCTTAACTAGATAATTGAAGAACCTAGCATATGCAACATTATAAGGAAATCAAAAGGCAGCACAATGATCCATGTAAGTGCTTTGGTTTCCTGAGAAGATGAGACCCTTAATATAAACAGTATAAAATTGTGAGCAGAAATGTCAAGTATGCTTTGTTCTTTTGAACACCCAGCATAGATTTACAAATTGCTTTTTTGTCCTTTATGTGCCTGGCAATGACTTCCAGGAGAACTTGCTCCATAGTCTTGCCAGAAACCAGGCAAGGCTGCCCAGCTTCTGGTTCCTCCTATCCTTGTCCTTGCCCATTTTGAAAATGAATGTGATTTTTGCCTCTGTGGTCCTCACGGTCCTCCTCTGATCAGTGACAGTTGTTTGAAGATAAGGGGGAGCAGCCTCAGGGTGGTATTGGCCAGCTTCGTTAGCATCTTCTAATGCATCCCATCTCATCCCAGGGACTTGGTCCAGCTAGCTTGTGTGATCCATAACTGTCCTTCACTGTGAGAAATGATGCTGACAGTATGCTCAAAGACATGGGAAATGTGAGGATGAACTTTCCTAGGAAAAATTGAGGCAAAGAAGTTGCTGATCTTTTTGCGTCCTTAGATGCTGGGTCCTGTGCACAACTGAGCACAAAATAGATTAATATTAGTCATCTTTTTGCCCTTGCTAACCTATAGAAACTTTCCTTGTTGTTCTTGGAATCCTTTGTTTGCTCCAGCTCTTCTGCTTGGGCAGTATCTCCGCTGCCCCCCATGCCTGGAGTGTGAAGAGGCAGAGCAGGTCAGGAAAGAGCTGACACAAGCCTTTAAATGCGCAAACTGTTTTACTGATTGTTTTATTGATTGTAAAGAGGCTGTGCTTGGCCTGGCAAGGGTAACATCTCCCTTGCCTGCCTGTAGGTTTTCTGTCTCTTCCACCCCCCTGTCAGGGACATGAGCTGTTCAGGATTTCCTTGAGTTGTTGTGTGCAGGCTGATGGAGAACAGTGCCTGGGGGAGCTTGGGAGAAGACATCTTGACCCTTCTGGAAGGAGACCACTGCCTTTTTCTGCAGGACATTTTGGCAATGGTGATGTCAGGAGGCAATGACTGTATCTGTGGCTGGTCTACCTCCATGGGCTTTTTCCCACAGTCCTGTGAGCTCTTGTCCTGTTCCACCTCTGCATATCCTTCTTCTTCCAGAGCATCTCTCTTGGGGTCATCCTTCCTTGACTAGCAAGGAAGCAAGGACTCCTTGGCAAGCCAGGAGTGGTTGCCATGATCACACCATCATGGCCTCACCTGTTGGAAAGATTTCTGCAGGATCATTTCTCTAGGATCCTGTGTACATACACGTTCCTCCATGTTTCATGTGTTATTTGTACTTGTTGGATCACTTCAGTTACTTGATGTGTTAGATCACTTTAATGTTGCAGATACCCTCTTATTAATGCAGCTTATAGCATGTTTATCTGCCCACACATGCACACTGAATTTATGTTAATTTTTTGTTCTTTTAAATGCATGACAGACCCAGAATTTTTCAACCCAAATATTAATGTCAACATTTGAGGCAATCACCATCAGGCTTCTGTAGCTGGAGGCGCTTGTAGAGCCTATTTTTTAAGGTGAATGTGAATTAAGACTTCAGCGTACCCATTTCTCTACTTCTGACCATACAGAAGTATAGGGCAGCATTTTGTAAGTTTAATGGGAAAAATACCTTCCTACATATGTGCTGATGAAATTTCTGCATGAAATATAAATATATATTTTTAATTATTTTTTTTTCTGACATGAGCAAGTGGTTAACCAAATGTGCTAAAGATGTTCTGAAAAAGGCATCTCTTGCAATCTTGTTTTTTCTGGAGTCCATTATGTCCTCAAAATGATGACAAACTGCTGGCTGTTGGACATTAATTGGCTGGATGGTTTAGTCGCAAACCATAACTGCTATGCTGGATGAGAGCAGATTGGAAAAATAGTTTTCCGACAGCGTATCTTTTAGAGTGTGACTTGCCCTGCAGATTAAAATAAACCCAAACCCACAAGACCAGAGCCTTCTTATCAACTGTCCCACTGGCCATCTCCTGCAACAGGGATGTTGGCACAATAACGTGTTATTAGGATGCAAGATTACACATGTGCTGTCATTGTTGTGGTGATGTACTAATGAACTCCCAGGTAACTTGCCACAGTTAATTTTCTTGTTTTAACTACATATGTAATGGTCTTCATTTCAGCTGTATCCAAAGTGGCTTGTTCCTCTCACACACAGCTTGCTTCTAAAGCTTAGTTCAAAGTTTTTTCTTCCTCATCCTACGATTCCCCCCTTTTTTTTTTGATCTCTTGTTTGACTTTAATCTCAGTAGGAGTCTTTTCCACTACCTTTATTCCATAGATCTGCATTTTTGTGTTCGAAAGAATAGCTCAACACTAAAGGAAGCAATATAATAAATACTGATTGTGCTGCAAAAGCCCCTGAGCCCCGGAGTTAATCGCCGTCTCAGTAGATGCATGGTAGCTGCTCATGCACAAGATCCTAGCCCCTTGCACAAATAACTTTATTTTTCTTCTCTCATCTTAGCAGTGGTTTCAAGGAAGAGAAAAGAAGAAAAAGAAAGGCATTTCAAAGTCACTTTAATACTGATTTAACAGCAGCTCATCTGATTGCTTCCTATTTCCTTGGAGCGAACAGTAGAAATCCATTTGCAGAAATGTTCTTGTGGTTCGTAGCTGTAGTGTTTCAGCATTGCTGAAGCCAACACGATCAATTGTTGCACACATGGCAGTATTATAACTAGGATTTCTTGAACTTCTGCCTAACCAGCTTTGCAATTTCTGAAATCTCTCTCTGTTTGGAGACCCTGTACCTGGGCAGGTCTTGTTTGGGTTGGTTTGCTTGTTTCATTTCATATGCTGCCTGGGTAATTTTTGGCATGTTGCACCTTCCTCCAGTAACATACTGGTAGTTTTGAAAGCTTTTTGATCTGTTGAGGCCTTAACATAGCCCAGTATTCAGAGGATTTGTGCAGAATTAAGGCAGCTGCTGCCACTGACCATGTTGGAGCATTGCAGTGTATGTTCTGATGTGTTGTGGGTAACTTTCTTGGATGTGTCTAGCAGGCATTAGCAAAAAGTGGGGAGAAGGTATACAAGCTAAGTGGTCTCTTGACACACTTATGCTGTGAACTAGTTATAAAACAAAACCAAAACCTTCAAAGCATGAAGAGGGGATTGACATGCTTACTTTTAGCAAGCAGTTTTTTTTTTCTGAGTGCCGGTTTGGGCAAAAGATTTACACTTTATATTGGGTTTTCCTGGGAGAGCTTGAAACTGTACGTGTAACCTGTTACTATTTAAATGCAAATTACTGAGCTTTTGTGAATTTTCTTCATTTTGAGAACGTTAAGTCCAAAATATTTTCTGATAAAGCCGTCTTTCTGCTGGGTAACTGGTAGAGCTACCTCTTGTTAGCTTGCTTTCCTCAAGGAGGACAGAACATGGGAGCCACTACATTAATATATATATATAGAAATGTATTTAGTAATACTCGAACAAGCATAGCAATTAAGCACATTTTATGTTGTACCTAGATTTCTGAAAATCAGAGGGAGATCGGTAAAGTATCCAGAGCACTGAGAGAAGTTCTCAGGCTAGAAGTACCTTCGAGCTGCTTGGGTTTTACTATAGTCACACTAATTACTACTTTTTAAAAAAATTCTAATAAGTACCCTGAAGATGAAGAAAATACTGCAATTTTCTTGCATTTTGAGAAATGGAGATAAGACAGTGGTGCACTGAAATATCCAGGACAATCCCTATTCTTAGTCTTAGCTTAATTTTTATTTTGTGTTCTTTCCAACTGCTGTGAATTGACAATTTGTATGTAGGCAGCACTACAGCATAATTTGTATTAGAAATATTGTCCCACTATTTCTAACACTTGGGAGCAGTGGCTTTATGTATGATCTCTAACAGAGCATCACTGACGACGAATTCCTGTTGTTTTTTCTAGACAAACAAACAAACAAATTGGTGCATCAATGTGAAAGGTGTGGTGATGTGACTGTCTTAAAACTGCTGGTCAGATGAGGTTCAAACCTGATTAAATGCAGAAATACAGGGACCTTGTTTTATTGGCAGTTGTTGGTAGTTGTGTGTGGGGTTTTTTGGGTGTGAGATTTTTTGTGTGTGTGTTGTTTTTTTTTCTTTTCCCAAGGGCTTGCAAAGTAACCTATTACTGCAATGTAAGCAGTATAAAAGAACTATTTAAGTTCCCTTATATTGTAGACTATTTCTTGCACTCCATTTTCTTTGTGTAAATTACATTACTGATTTGCTCTGAGAGTGTGGAACATTGCTGTTTGGTTAGAGGAGAGCGTAGCTGTCTGTTCCAATACAAGATCTGATGCTGGGTTGTTAATCATGAAAAGGCATGATTGTTGTGCTTCAGAGATGTGTTTGTGATTTCTGTGGGTTGGTTTGTTCGTTTAATAGGTTATGGAGCTGTCATCTGAGGTGTATAAATCTTTACCCCATATCTAGAGATTCTTAAATATAATATTTTTGGTAAGGCTTGCTGTTCTGGAGATGTGTAAGGAGTTAGTTCTGTATCTAACTGGAAGCAACTCACCTAAACTACAAATGTCCTTGGCTGAGGGTGGGCAGCTAGTTCTGGGGCAGATTGTACCATGTAGCAGGTAGACAGTTCTTTATCTAAGCAGAAAGCTGTGTAGTTAAGGTAATCAGAATCACAAGTTTGATGAGATGGGACAGCCATTTCTAGACCTAGTTAATTACTTATCTAGTGCTAAGGATCACTCTTCAGGGAAGGAGGGGAGGGGTATCAAGCACACCCTAAATTGCAGCGATTTGGATAATAGGGAGATAAGGTCTGTATTGCTGATAGTTGAAGCAAGTAGGGATAGCAAAGTATTATTGTATATGAAGTTGTGCAATGTGACACTTGAAATTAATCAGGTTTCCAGATTGAAGTGAATTTTAATGGTCTGTGTGAGCACCGTGGCTCTTGCCTCACAGGAGGCTGATCATTTTATCAGCTCTGTCGAGGGCTGCCAAGAATCATCCTCACGTATTGGCCTGTTTGAACCTGAAGCATGAAGACGACAGAAGGGGATAGCAGTGTTGGCTTTAAGAAAGCAGACTCACTTTCAGATTGGATAAATTCCTTTACTCTGTGTTTCATGCTTCTTTCATTCCTTTGTTATAGTTTCATGCAATTCATGTAAATCTGGTTGGGGTTACTACTTCCTAAAGCAGAAAGGTTTGAATATCTATTCTTAAAGAGAGTGTATTTATATGCATATAGTACTTCTTCTTCTCTACACTCTGCCTGGGCAGGAAACACACATATGTTGCTGCAGTGGCAGATCCCAGAGTCCATTTGGCTCATCCTTTTAAGCATTGAGCCTTCCAAGGTTAATGCAGGGCATCCTTAGCCTGCACTGGGACAGGCTGTACAAGAAAGTTCACAGAACGTCTCCCTTCCACTTGGTGCAAGGGTGCTGTCAAAACCTGACCCCCGAAGCCAATGTTCCTGGAAGCAGCTGGCCGGCAGCACTGCTATAACCTGAGCTCTAGTAGATTCAATGCCAAGTAGAACAGATGAGCTACCTTGTATTTCACAGGTCTGAGCATGGGAAGGCCAGCGAGTTGGAAAGGATCAAATATCCTGTACCTTCTTGTTGCATGTTACGACTTCCCCCAAAAGAACATGTGAAGATTTTTCTTTTTTCTTATTTTTTTGTTTAATGTAAGCTAAAAGGTAATTTTGAAGACATTACGGGTGTGTTAGCAGGTGTGTGACATACTGAAATTTTCCACAGCACCTGGGTACAAATATTCTTGTTATATTTTTTTTCATCTTTCTGATGAGGAAGGAATATAGTCTGACAATGTACTCCAGAAACTTGGACAAAACATAGAAAGTGACCCTGGTAAAAATTCTTGAATAAGGTAAGAGCAACAACTCATATGGGTTGCATCACTCCCTTAGATTGCATGAGCATCATCCACTATAGTAGTTAACAACACATATGGATCATTAAGTTCATTAGAGCCTTGCTGTGCTTTTAGCTCAATTTAATTGCTGAAATGTGTGTTATGTATCAATTCTTCGATAAGAGAATGATGCAAAATTTCACTGAAAAGCCTCTTTAAAAAGAAAAGAAATCTGACATATTACTGTAGTTTATACTTTATCAGAGTAACAAAACTCTATTTTTTTTCTGTTGAATTCCTATTGGTAAATACAAATCTCTCTTAGAAAAGATATTTTTCAGGGACTTCATTGGTGAAGTTGGTATTGACCAAAACCAAAGAGCTTGGAACATGCGAAAAATTAGGGTTTTGGTAGCTTTGTCAGTGGCAGTCCCTTGCCAGTGAGAGTGACTTGCTTTGGAGGTAAGGCTAACTGAAAATTAAGTACAAGCTAAAGATGCATTATCAGGATCTATGGGGACCAGCAGAAGAAACAGGATTTCCACAGAAGCATATAATTTTCTACTGTGAAGAATTTCCTAATATAAACTTCATTTATTTAATGATGTTTTGTTAGAAATGAAAAGGAACTGAGTTTATGGTTTTAAAAAAGAATCAAAAAGGCAATTTATCAGGAAGTAACTGTTTCATTTTTGTAAGTGCTTGCTAGCTGAAGACAGATCCAGGAAGTGATTGCTTTCACCAGGAACCTTGTGCACTTGTTCTTTTCTGTATTTCAAGACTTTATTTTAGCTGTAAACCACGTAAACTGTCTCTAACAGCCACGGTGGTTTTAGTCTTATTAAAAATAGAACAAAGGCTTTAGCACTTCTGAGCCTGTCAGTTGGATTCCCTCCGTACTAGCTGATTAAAAGACAGCAACCATGATGGCATTGAATTTTTTTGTACCATAATAGGTGGCAGTCTGGTCCAAAAAGTGCACAGTGTGGTAATATACTGTCCATTTTCTCTGTGCAGAGTACTGGTAGACAGCTGAGTTCTTGCAAAAGCAGTTTATACTAAGAGAGGACTGCATCTCATGAGAGACATTTAATTTGATGTAGTTCTTGCCAAATTCTGGTGCAGTAGTGTTGAAAACCGTGATAATGCCAATTTTGCAAAGACCAGCCTAGGGAAGCTGAATCTGTAAAGCTGGCGTCTATGCGTGCTGTAGAAGTGCATTGCTGAAGCTGTCAGCTAACATGGTATGTTCCCTCCTGCCTTACCAGAGAAAAGCCTTTTATGAATAAACTGCTGCTACCAGATACTGTTGGAGGTTGCTAATTGTGGTCCTGCTCTTGCCAGAGTAATTTCTTTTTTCTCTTTTTCTTGGGATGGCTGAAGAGACACTTTTGAAAAAGGAAAAAAAGGGAAAAAATGGCTAGTAGGTAACAGTTTTCCATGTGAAACCAAACTGCCTTGATAGCAGTTGCAGTGCAGGTATGACAAGTCCTGTAACTGGTAATCCTTAAAATAAATCTGAAACACCTTTATAAAAATAAATTTCTGGCTGAGCTTTAGCAGTATACTGTATAAATGTGAAAGTCTGTGAATTTATAAAGCTTTTTGTTGGTGTTGGAGAAGAAACCGCTGATTTCGAACATGTACGCTGCAGGGTTTTGGTGCTGACAACAGGGTCCAACCCCCCAATTTTTTGCTGAATTGAAGGACTTTCTGGTCAGTGGGTTATTGAAACCCAGACAGGGGTCTGGAGGGAGTTCCTCCAAGGTCAGACTGGCAACCCTTTCTGCCTTCCCCTGCATCATGGGATGTAATATAATTCCTGTGATTCATTTAACGGATTTCCCAGCCGCCGCAGAGACATAGACCGTGGACCCAGGTCTGTCTGTCTGTCAGTCTCATTTTCCTTCTTTATTTGCTAATTCCTGTTAATGTTATGTTTCTTGTAGCTATTGTATATGTTGTGTGGTGTGCTGGTAAGACTGCGGAGGGTGGTATGGATGTGTGGGTAGAAATAGGTCTGTGCACCCTGCCAGGTTATCGCACGATTTTGCTGATTTGCAGCAGCGAGGATCGGAGGTGCCGCGGTGTTTTGGGAGGAATGTGCTGCTGCCTTTGCTGCTCCCGTAATCCCAAGCTGGGCTTGTTTGCTCCTGGTCTCCAGGATTATCGCGCGCAGTCTTGACAGCCAGTACTGTAAAATCAGGATTCGTGCCGTTAGTGGCTTTTTTGCTTCAGGAGAGAGAGCGGGACTCCTGACAAAGCTAAGTGGCTTTATTTTAAGCCCTTGTTTGTACAAGCTCTCTTAGCAATGGGAATGCTAAAATTCTAGGGTCACGGTTACTCTGTTGACTTACTGAGCCTTTCACTTGGCTCTCACCTAGTCAAATGACTATAGTTAAGAGGCAGGAAACCTAGTTACAGGTCTTTAATTATGTAATATGCGTGTTGTCTGAGAATGCGCTTGAAAGTTTTTTGCCTGGTGTGCAAAGCCTGTTTCTTTTTCTTTATTTCTGTGACATGTTAAGCACTGGCCCAGGGAAGACGTGATTGGAGCTCTAGGAGAAGACAGTGAAAAATATGAACTGTGTTTGAGTAAACATGATATCATTTGCAAAGCAGTGACTTTAGGCAAACCCAAGAGCCTTGCTTTTCCTTCGTGACTGTACTTGGGACAAATTTCCTAACCTTAACCCTTCTTGACACCCTGGGGTGTCAGCAGGCTGAAAATATGTTGTATCAAAGAAATATCTGGTAGGGACTGTGCTGCTGGTTTTTAGCCACTAGAAAGCCCAGTGACTTAAGGAGCATCATGTGCATTACTACCTGATCTAGACTGTGGAGTTTGGATTGGAGCTTGAACATTAGTCTGGATCTGTCAGGTGGATTTCTTTCTGTAACAGCCTATGTGTTTGCATTCACAGGGCTAAGAGTCGAACTGAGTGACAGAACAGAGACTCTGTGGATGGCTGCACATACCAGTAACTTATAGAAAAGTTTGTTAAGGTGAATAGCTGGCCACTCAGCATTTAATCATAACTGAGTCTATTTTCCTCTTTGTACATTTGATGCTTTAAGTAAACCAAAGCTGCAAAATTATGGCATAAACAAGAAGCATCGCTTAGAAAACAATGCAGAAATTTACTTTACATACATGGAAATAGTCTTTTGTTTGGGAAGTGAAGAATCGTATGAAGTGGTACTCAGAAGAAGTGTGGCTTTGTCTGTTTGTTGCCTAAGGAAAATCCAGAAGCATGTTAAGAATCACAGTACTGGGTCAGGTAAAGAAGTGTTCATCTAGTTCTGTATCCTTTGTGTAAGAGTAACAAGTTGCAGATACAAAGAGAAAGCGTAATTTCTGGAAGTACTCCCTTTCTGCTTCTGGAGCATGGAGCTGTGTCCACTGTTTCACAGCCCTTGGGGAATACATCTTCAGTGAATTTTAACAACTGGGTTTTTCTGGAAACCCCTTATACTTGAACACTTCACAATAATTTCCTCAGTCTATGCTAGCAGAAGGTACTTCATTTTGGTTTACACATGTTGCCTGAACAGAGTAAAGCTAAGGTGGTTCAAGTAATGACCTGGCTAATTTTATGCTTGACTTGTTTCCAGACATCTACCTCGGTGTAGCCCTGCCAGGTAGGCAGCAAGCTCCTGGGGCGGCAGGAGTGCCTCTGTGCAAATCGAGGTGTATCTGCCTTGATACTCTCCTAAACTGCAGTGGGACCCATCAGCACGTCTGACTTGACTCACTGGTGTGCTGGACGGTGTACAAACATCAGAAGTATGTCATGATCTTAATTTGTCGCCGTGGGACTGCTGGCATGAGTACGCGTGACTCTTGCTCAATTGAACCTTTTGTTAAGGGGCACGGCTGTGTGGGTTTGTAGACGGCTACAGTAAATGCAAAACCGGGGACTGTTGTCTTGGTGGTCTGGACGTCCTTGGTCTGGCCATGCTCCCAGGAGCTTCCGAGAAGCTGTGCTGCTACTCGTGGCCTTCCTTCATCACATATACATCCAGTGACTGCTCAAATTGGAAAAAGTTGAAGCCTTCAGTAAAAGGGGATTTCCAGACCTCTAGAGAAAGCTACTCTGTCTCTGCTAATGTCAGGTCCCTTTCTTTACAAAGAAAGAGGCAGAAGGGAAGTATGTATGAGAGCTTGTTGTCTGTACTTTTGTATCTGCTTTTCGAAGCCCTATTTACCTCTAAGACTATCGTAAATGACTGTCTGGATAACCTGTCCTGAAAAATACAAGATGAGAGAAGAACAGAGCAGTGGCAACACACTGGTCAGACTAATAATGTTGTCTTGTTCTGATACATATTCTTCTGAGCTGACCTGCAGGTGGGAACAGTAGCACTTGGAGCTATAGAAGTGACTAAAGAGCACACGTGCAGACAGCAGAGCTGCTATAGTATATGGCTGTCTGATTCTCTGATTAAAACACCAGATTTAATGTTTTCTTTGATAACTGAAATGCTTATCATGCTAGCACAAACAGGAGCAAACATTGTATGTCATAGTAGGAGTGCAACTTGAAAGGCTTGGTTATATATTGAAAAATAAATCCAGATTGTCCTGGTTACTGATACATAGAGATAATACTGCCTATGAGTGGACTTTGGCTCTTAATGCGATGGAAGCATGTCACATTTTGCATCATGCAATGTAGGTTTACAAAAGGACACTGAAATCTAACCTGTAATGATGGTGTGTTTGGGTATATGGAATGCTGTTGCTTTAAAAGACTCTTGGAAAAAAAAATAAACCCTGCTTCAGATCCTTGTAGCACTCTTGCTAGTCACTCAGTTAAATCATCCTTGGTCACAGATGCTGACTGCCAGAGAAAATAGTACATGCAAACAAGTCAGCGAGGGCTAATGCTTAGCTAGCTTCTAAAAATACTACAATAGCTGGACGGTACAGTAAGTTAAGTAACATGCTTTAATTTCATATTGAGAGCATTTATTGGAAGAGGAGGGAGAGCTGGGGATTAAAACACGGAGCAAACACATGACTTACCAGGAGCTTGGTTTCAGCAGCAGTGGGGGGGACGGTGATGGACCAAAGCAGGTGCCCACCTTGCTGAGGGCCTTGGCCATGGCCCCAAGTGGGGCCCAAAAATGAGGCCACCGGCATGGAGCAATTGTATAACTCCTCCCCCCCAGCCTTTCTTCTTTTAACCTTGTTCCAGTGCCTGTCTGATCTGTGCTGCAGCTGGCCAGGTGCCACTGTTTGTGCACAACGGACACAAACAGATTCTGGAGGGTCATGTGAAACTACCCTGAGCTCTTTAAATCACACCGCCCTTACCTTTTCTCCTCTGCTACCTGCATTGCTTTAACAGGTGTGGCTTTGTTTATGCACGTCTGTCGCTTTACTTTAGCACTTGGGTTGTGCTGGCCCTCGGTGCCCGGAGGAAACCTCTGGTTCCACACTCTGCTCAAGCTGCAGAACTCATGGACCTTCTGGGCAGGGGTTTGCATCTAACAAAATGGGCAGGGGCATCAGCTTTGTAAAGGCAGCACTGGCAATCATTAGTCAATGAAACCTCTGCTTCTGAAAACTTTGATATTATCTCACTGTGACTTTGGCATAAGCTTTGTGAAGAAGACCTGTGGTTCTCAGCATCTTCTGGTACAGCTGTGAGGTGGTTCCAGAGAGGATGAATCCTATTCCTGTAAATTATTGGCAATGGCTAGTTAAAAAAAAAAGTGTTTTCATTGAAGAGTCACGGACTTGCAGCCACCTCTAAGCCTGAAATAGGGTCTTCTGAGTTAAGTGTTTGTGTGTTACTGCTGTGGGAAACCCAAAGGTAAAAAGATGCATCTTGGCCACATCCTGTCCTGTGTTACTACATAGTATTGCATGAATCTAGCCTTCCACTAGGGGCTTTTATGTCTTGTGACAACTGGAAACACATTTAGGTGTGTAACAAATAGCCTATAACTGGTTTTCTTGTTCAGCCTTCTGTTTATTTTGGGATGCCCTGTTACCCTTCCCAGCTGACAGGCAATAGGCAACTGCATCCACACATCGGATATCCGGACTTGTTCCTGGGAAGTGGCACTAAGGCTACTAAACTGCGTCAGTGGGGTTTTATCTACCCGATATAAATATGTGATGTTGAATTGCATGGGAGGAAATGCGCAAGGAAAGCTCTGTGCTAGGATGAAGGATGTTCTGCTGCTGTGTTCTTCATCTCTGCGATGTTCACCTCTCAACCTTTGTACTAGGTTTGAAATAACTAAAGAACAATCGACTTCGGCTTTAAGTTCTGACTGCAACTTTTCCTAGATAAGCATCTTCTCCCTACTGTTGTCCTTGAAGCCTTTGAAAGAATTATGCTAAACTTTCTGAGGAGCGGACTCTTAATTTAGTGTGTGCTTTCTGCTTCCTGCAGTGGCCTTCTTGTGCTGGAAGTCCCTGAAATTTAAAATTGAGATGTTATTGGCCAGGTCAGTGCTGACTGTGTGGTATCCCAGAGAAAATGAGATACATCCAGTGAAAACGACTAGTGCTCCAAAAGTGGTAATAATGTTAGGATGTGATACCCTGTGGTTGCAAGGGATTTGACAGAGACAGGAGCTCAGGAGCTGCGTGTTCCCAACACCATTCAGTTAGCTTCAGGGAAAGAGCTAACAAATATTGCCATGTTTCAAGACAGTAAAAACAAATACAGTCATACTGACAGGAAGTCTGACATTTTGGTTTTTTTTTTTTTAATTTTTTCTTAATTCCTGGGAGACAAGTACAAAAACTTGTGAGATTAACTAGATGTGGCTTATGAAACAACAGCCAGTGTTGTGGAAATCGGTGGCAGGGATGTAAAGAGCTGTAATGGGAAGTAGCCAATATGGAGGCAGAAGGCCGAGTGTTTCCATTTATATCTGGCATAGAATGATGGATGCCGTACGTATCTTATCATATATTGTCTACTTGTTAAAACCTCCGTTAGTCATACCACTGTTGGCAGTCTCTGTCTTTTTAAAAGCCTTTGGGCTACTGAATTGATCCCTGATGGTGGAGACACTCAAGAGCGGTGCTTGAGTACTTGAGTCAAAGCTCAGTAACTGCTGTTTGAGATGGTCTCTCCAAATAAGAGATAATGTAATTTATTTTGTATCCTTTATAACTATATACAGTTCTTATCACCAAACACTACATCCGTTATGTTTTTTTAGCATTAGCTTGTATTCTGTCAACTGGAAGTGTTGGGCTGAGAGCTCACGGTTGTACATAGTGGAATTGCTGCTCACTGTGTGCATGTTGTTGCTCTGCCATAACTACAACGTCATTTGCTGTGAAGGTGGTTCCTATGTTTTGACATAAATGCAGGTCATGCTGTCATGTATCTGTCTCACACTGTGGGCACAGCAGGAATATGTATCCAGTCACGTATGTCACTGCAGCATGGTTCATGGGCAGTCATACATTAATGTGGTCAACTTTATGCACTTGCTTCTGGTTTTCCATACCTACCTTTAGCTGGTATATGCAAAGGTATGCCAACTTTGTAAAACTGTGCACCTGCACTAAATTTTCCTTCTTGTATTTCTAAAACTCAGCATGGTTTATCTTGCTTTTGTAATATTTTAATTTATATTTCAATTTTCCTGCTTTCTCCTAGTCTTCTTTTTTTGGCAAGTTCTGTGAGAAACTGCGGTATTTTAGACTTTGCCAAATTCAGTCTGTGCTAAAACTTCTTGAAACCTGATCTTGTGAGAGTTCTAACAGGTTGGCATCCAGAGTTATGGATGTTTATCTAAATTGAACTTCTGATTCCACTTGAGGTTTCGTAGTTCACTACTGAATCTGTTTCAGTCCAGTTAATTAGTTACAAACCCCTAAACCACACACTTGGAATTAAAGAAAACAAAACCCCAAGCCTCCACATAATTTGATGCAAGAAGAAACTTTTTGTTAAGCTAGAAATTGCACTAACGTCAGTGTTTCCCAGTTTGAAATGTAAAACTGATGTACAGATGAGCCAACAGCAGAGTTATTGATACTGGATTTGTGACACCTGTATTGATGTGATAGTCTAGTATCCCCCTAAAACCTTCCCCCCTCTTCACCTCCTTCTCTAACGTTGGTTTCTTCTTTCAGAGGTATGTCAGGGATGTTTTTGTATCGGTGGTTTGGCTCTGTACAGTGTAGCTTATAGGGAGTACAGGATGCCTGTTTTTGATGAGATTTTCTTCTCTTCTGTTTTTAGGACAATGTAGATCAGACTTCGGCTCATGGTCGGCGGGATCTGGTGGAACCGGGTTTCCAAGAACCATCTAACCGCATCTCTCTCAGTCACCAAGGTAGGGAACAGTGAGTGGGCATCCAGGCTCATTGGGGGAAAGCCAGGGTGCTGTATATGCAGAGATAGTTTTACCTCCATATTCCCATTTCTCCTTCTCATTAAAAAAAAAAATAAAGTTCTAGATGGGTGGAGGAGGAGAGCTAAGAAATAGTGGTGTTTTTTTTTTTGTCACAACTGTCCTGTGAGCTGTGGGTAAAGATGATGAAGAACTGGTGCATCTCATGGTGGCAGGCATATTCTCCCATTTTTAGGAGGGGGGAGGAGAAAGTACTGAAATTGAATTCAACATTTGTAACATTAAAGTTGCATTTGAAAAATCTTTCATTGCTGTAAGAAAGGTTCAGGGCTGTGGTCAACTTTTGCAGTAGGAGAAAAGTATGTTTACTTGCTTTGTGTGACAGAAATCAGCTCATTCGAGGGAAGGAAGTCCTGAACTAGATGTTGTAAAAGAAATTTTAAAAATATTTCTTTGCCAATTTGTGTCTGTTCAGATATGTAAAGGAAGACAGTTACTATTATAGCAGGAATGTTTTGGCTCGGCTCTATTTGTTTTGCTTTGGAAGAATAACAGAGTGCCATCTTAACCGGTGAATCCCCTTACTCTCAGGGTTCATGATGGCTTAATTTGGAACCAAGTCCTTGAAGGGCATCTTCAAATGCTGTTTCTTCAGTGCAACAGCTAATAGTATTCCAGTCAGCACAAGGCTATTGAAACAAAAAAGATCACGGACTTATTGCTTAAAATATTTATCAAATATGATATGCTTAGCGTTTCCTTTAAAAATTCAGCTGCTTTTGTTTGCCAAGGGCAGCAAGACTGGAATTTCATGACTCCTAAATCCTCAAGACTATTGAAGTTTTACAAACAAGTCCCAGACTGTAGTGAGGATTTTATTTTAATTCACTCCTTGCCCTCCAAGTCTTCCAGCTTTTTAAAGCTTTGCTTTCAGTTGAAAATAGAAGATAACAGGTTGTCATGTTATCCAATCTAAAATTTACAGTAGCGCAGGCAGTGTGTTGTGCCATGCTTGCATGCTTACAAAACCAAGTTTATAAATTCCATTTTTCATTCGTATTCGACTGGTACTGTTACGTTAATCTCACCTACTTGGGATGCGCAAATCCTGGAGCAGATCTATATAGGTAACTTCTGAAGTTATTTGTAAGTATCCCCATTCAGTCAAGGGATTTTTGGGGGGAACACATGTGTGGTCTAAGTTCATGTGTTAGAGTGAGAGTATGTGGGGCTGCTGCTCATGAAGTCTGAACACTTATTAAAGAGATAGGTAGTATTCCGTTTTTGTGGCAAAATGCTAATTTTATACCCTGACATTTTTTCTTACAGAGTAGTACTTCCTTTTCAGATCCTTCTTTTTCTCTGCCAATGTTGCAGTACTGCAGAAGGATCTGTACAGTGTCACTTGATGTGTGGCTCTGCCTCAGCTACTTTGAGACACATGTCTGTATGCAAACTGGTCCAAATTAATTTAGGAAACAGCTATCTTTAAACAGAATGCTTTTCACAGAGGCACTGGCTGTTTTGAGGCCTGTTTATAAAGAGCCTGTTAATGTTTTTCACAGTGGTTTCTGAAGTAGAGATCACTTTTGCACTGACAAATGGTTTAGCATTTTTTTCCTACAACAGCAATCAAATCCAGTATTTCTAAAATCTTTCCTATTTTGTTGCTGAAGTAGGTATTTTAGGACATTATTAATCTTGCCCACCCTCATGACTGTGAAACGCTGTTACATAAGTGACGAGGATTAAGAACTGAAACCTGACTTCCCAGAGGAGGCCTTTAATGCTGCGCTGGGCTGTAGCACTTGTGTCTTTTTGCTGTGTCAGAGGGAAGCAACGTGCCTTGCAGGCATGAGACCTGCTGCTTCGTTATCTTTTTAAAAATGGAAGTAACCGTAGGCGTGATGTATGTCACGTCTTCTGTGTTTGTTCTGTGCAAGTGTGTCTACACTATTTCATAGCATATAAAATACATGTTCTTGTCTAAGAACTTGAAAGTGCAAGTATTTTAAGAGGTGCTGTGTATTCCAGTAACTGATTAATGAGTAGTACATAGAAAAATATAACATTAGTAGCTTCAGTGGGAGTCATGACATGGTCTGAACTAGTTCCCATGCAGTCATATTAATCACACAATAAATAGGAAAACCAGATTAGTAACATAAAGTGGGTTTTTAAGTTCTATGGCAGCTGTTTGCTTTGGCCTTGTACTCTTACATTGAACTGTGTTGTCCATTACTTTCTATTAAAGCTTTGCTGGCACTGACTTTGATGAAAAACTTAAAAGTAAACCCGTGTCCAGAAGTAATTTGCAGGACCACTGTTTGTGTTCAATAATTGAATCTGGTGGTATGTCTTGATTATGCTAATGATAAAGATACTTGCAACAGACCATGGTAAATTTTGCTTCCTGTTATATACCACATTACTTACTGACTTTATTTATCTTATACCGCCTAGAAGGTCTAAAGCTTTTGTTCTTGTGTTTTGCAAGACTTTTAGGGGAAACTGATAGCCTTGCCACAAAGCAAATGGTTTAAATACATACTTACTGTGAGCAGAAATTGTGGAAGCATTAGAATTGGCTAAAATATTTCATGTGTTAGGTGCTCCCTGCCTTTTTCTCTTTAGTGTGCTGGGCCTTAAATGCTGCAGCGGAACGTTGAACAGTCGTACTTATTACATTATTTTACGTACGCACTTGCAATTCATACCTGCCCACATTTCTCAGTGAGCACATTGAACATTAACTTATAGCCCTTTGCTTTTCACTGGGAGAGCTTTGGTACAGGCACTTGCAATTCTGAACTATACACTGCTTTCCACGGCCTATAAAAATGGTGATTAGCTTCCTCCCAGGCATCTGAATCCCTTCAACACAAGCTGGAAAAAGAGCATTCAAGTGGAGACAGAGATATCGCTGCCAACTGTCCCTGCGTGAATAAGCTCTTTCTTGTGAAGGGTATTTCAAGTACATGTTTCCTGCTGAATCACTCTTTTTACACAAGCAGATGCTTTAGAACTGTTCAACTTTTTCGTTATAAAATAATACCTTGTAAAGGTTGGGAAGCAGAGAATATTTTTTTTTTTTAAGTCAGGAGTCTTTAACATAGGCGGGTTTCCTATGAAATAGATGTGAGAAGTTAAGTGCAGATGGAATAGTATTTTTTCCTAGAAATAGTTCAATAACTGCTTATGTCTGGGTATGGTGATAAACTGTTACTTTAACAGTAAGTATTTCTGTATCTAGGCCGTTATTTAATATTAACTTTTCAATGATTCTGTTAGTTGGGCAAATTTTGTAGAAGTATAAAATGCAGAGAGCAGGAATTAGGATTTCTTACCTCTATTCCTCAAAAGCTACTTGAGAAATTAAATGCAACAGGAAAGAGTGACTTTCATCCAGCTGAACAATACTGATATCTACTGATTTAAAGGAACAGGTACGCTTCAGCTGCCTACTGAATGTTATAGAAAATTAACAACAGCCAGCCAGGATTTGGCATTTAATAAACAACAAATCAAGTATATCTTGAGCAGTCCTTCCAGAAGCTGTAGTAAAGCCTCTAGGCTTGACGAAGAAAAATACATATAACCTATATGACATTTCCTGAAGAGTTAAGGAAGGAGGTGAAGAAACCATCAAAACAATTATTTGCCATCTTTAAAAACACCAAGAGGAAGTGAGAGCATGCTTAGGACGGGGCAAGTATAGTTAGTTTTCTAAAATTTTCCCTTCAAGAGTAGAGTGTGGAGATGAAGGAGACTGTAGCCTTCTCAGCCATGTGTCACTTCGCAATACACGTAGCACTCACAATGCAGTGGCACGTTCTCTGCAGTATGTAGCCTACGGTATTTGTACTCCATCCAGTAGCGAGGGGCAGAGCTGGGGGACCATAATGGTGATTTTAGTCAAAACATATTGACACAGATGTGCTGTTCCGAGGACTTTTGTAGAGGTGATGGGCTCCAGCACTTGTTCTCCTAGTCCCGTCCCAAAGGATGCTGCTGGTTCTCCTGTCTTCCCAAGCACTTGAGCCCTTCAGCCTCTGTTCCTCCTGGCTGAGTACACTGCTCTGTGGTGCCACCACCATTAACTTCTGGGTTTTGCTTTGTTGAGGCGTGTTTTGGAGCTCATTTTTTTTGTTGTTTTTCTAGCAAGCAGCAAATAGTGCCAACTCCAGTCCCGGTCAGAAAGTTCATGGGCAGTACCTTTTATTAGTACTTGACATGTACTTTTTGAGGTTGTGTAGCTACTTCTTATTCAGGATTTTGAAGCCAGGCATAAAGAAGATGTGTTCTGTCACCCTGACTTTAGTGGAAGTATTAGACATGCAGTTCTGGCACTTTCTCTGTGTGTGTACTTGTGAGATTATTGTCTGTGCAAATGTGTTTTGCCATAGGCCTTTGAGAGATTTATTTTCCTTTTAGTAATATATTCATGTGGGCTTCCTCTCCTGAAGTGCTCTTGACTCTTGCTCAACTTGATCCTTTTTATCACAGCAGTTTGCAGGCAGATCTGGGCTAATATTGTGGCACCTCTGGCTCCATAGCCAGGTGGCTCTGGCAGCAGAAAGAAAAAGGTGATATGAGTTGTTTTAGCGAACAGCTGTCCTTTGGTCTTTCTTGCTTTGTCATACTAGGAAATGCTGCCTGCAAGGTGAGACGATGGAAATGCTGCCTGCAAGGTGAGACGATGGAGATGCTGTGGTTGCAAATCAGTTGGTGTTAGGTTTCTGTGACGTTCCTACACCTGTGGACAATGACTTGTTCACACCAAGCCTGAAGGGATGCAAAGCAGCTGCCAACTTGTATCACACTGAGGCCTGCTCTTGAGGCAGATGGCTCTGCTGTATCTTGCTGGCTAGTAACTGATACGTTAACTTTTATAGATATGATAACAGTCAGCGATGGTGGAAACTACCATTCTAACACACTGCCTGTGTCCAAAACCCACAAACCTATGTAAATATGGACTTTTGAATGAGTATGGGCTTAGATGAAGTATTATCTGAAGGCTGGATGTCAAGAGGATGGGACCAGACTCCTTTCAGTGGTGCCCAACGATGGGATGAGGGGCAACAGGCACAGGCTGAAGCACAGGAGGTTCCATCTGAATATGAGGAGAAACTTCTTTACTTTGAGGGTGCCAGAGCACTGAACAGGCTGCTCAGAGAGGTTGTGGAGTCTCCTCCTCTGGAGGCATTCCAACCCCATCTAGACATGTTTCTGTGTGATCTGCTCTGGGTGAACCTGCTTTAGCAGGTGGGTGGGACTAGGTGGTCTCCAGAGGTCCCTTCCAACCCCAGCCATTCTGGGATTCTGTGATTATGATGCTTAGGGTTTAGCCCAGAGAAATAATCTTCTGTAGTCCTTTTTCTCCACCATTGCTATTATTACTTGCTTTTAATATCTTTTCTTTAATATCTGTCTCAGGATAGGCACATGAGGTCAAGATGATTTTGTTATTTGTCCTGTAGCTGAGGTGCAGTGTGTTTAGTAATGGCCAGTGCTACTTCTGATGTGCTTCAGTTATGGGATCCCACTGGGATGAGTCAGTTATTTGGTGTATCAGAACTAACCCACGTTTTTGCAGAATCCAGCTGGTACTGAATTGAAAATGTAGAGTGAAAAACAGTCTTGTTTGTATTGCAGAGGCAATACCAAAAGCTGCCAGACATTCATGAATTCTCATGCTTTGTATAAATGTTGTTGTCATTGTCCAGCCTTATAAAAAAACCCCCATCATTAGTGCCAAAAAGATTTACACTGAGTACCCTTAGGCAGAGGGATGAGCCCCCCCTTCCTGCCTAGCTCATTCCAGTACCTTTGTCTTGTTTGGGAGAAGGCTTCCATTGTACTTGGTGATGAATCTTGTTAGCACAGTTACTAGGAGGATACCCATAATAGCTGCAGAAGTTTAACTTCGCTCATTATATTAGTTCCCAAACCCTTGGGCTGACAGAACTCTGGGAAAAAAAAAAATGTAAAAAAAAAGATGAAAAGATAAGACAAAGTAGGTTGGTGTTTAGTACAGATAATTTCAGAGATTTGCAGCAAGCTACAGGAGGACAAAATAGACCAACTAATTGAGTTTATCAGGAAGACTCTCTAAGGCTGCTAATGAAGATTGAGTGAAATCAATGAAATGAGAAGAAATAGACTACAAATGGTTTAAAATGCTGCATGTTCAGAAAAATATTTGCAGGTGACTGGTGGATTTTTCTTTGATTTTTATTGTATTTTTTAATTTTAATTTTCATATATTGACTTTTTAGTATCAGCTTCACAAATCTTCAGTTTTGGACACATTTAAAATGTGTTCCTCTGAAGCCACCTGATAGGAGTAAAAAAAGCTCCAATATAGTTGACAAGCATTGGATTTTAGGCCTGCTTATAATCTTTCAGGATTCAGTGTGTAAATTTTGACAAGGTAGGATTCAGTGCAGGGAAGGAGCCTTCTGTCTTGGTTGTATAGGGTGTAACATGGTTTGCCTTGGGGCCTTTATTCTTTGGAATTTCTACAAGTGGAGGCATAGAAAAACTAAAGAGAGTTTTAAAGTAAGCCTAAATCAGAAAGTATTACAGTATTAAAAATTAATCTTTCCCTTTTTATGTGGTGGTCAAAGTAAATTAAGCCTGTGTTCTTTGGTGGCCTGTGCAGAAATGGTGAAGTTACTACCAGGTTTGTAATGAACTTCTTGCCTTGTTGGATGGGAGGTAATTGGTGGGGCAGAGTGGTTGCGTTGGGAGAGCTGGTGGAGTTGGGCTCCTTGCTGGAGATAGTCTGTGACACCCCATATCTGTCCCTTGGGGGCTGAAGCTGTGTAGCTGTATGATGTCTGAGAAAGTGTGTTTTCTTTTTTTCATATTGGGGATACAGGGATAGCATTCTTCCACCTTCTCTTTCAAGAGATCTCTAGTTATCTTGGGGGTGGGGAGTAGATTCACAGCATGTCAATTTAGGGTGGTTAGAAGCTGCTTCTTGTTACTGTTAAATTCTTGTCTAAGGCTTTAGGAGGGGAAGGTGTAAATTGGGCACCTGACTGGGGTGATGCTGTTGCTTCTTTCCAGATTCTTCTTCTGCAAGAGGGCGCTTCCCTCCCTCACCCATTATGTGTTCCCTATTGGAGAACAAGTTGCCTTAGTGCTAGCATAAGCCTAACATGATGGCTCTTCAAGAAACTTGCCACCAATCCAATAGGAAGAGGGAGGCACTGAAATAAATTGTAAAATAAAATATCTTTTTTCATTTACTTTTGTCCTTAGGATCATAGAATCGTTTTGGTTGGAAGAAACCCTCAAGATCATCAAGTCTAACCATAACCTAACTGGCACTAAACCATGTCCCTAAGAACCTCATCTACTCATCTTCTAAACAACTCCAGGGATGGTGACTCAGCTACTTCCTGGGCAGCCTGTTCCCTTTTCTACCACCCTTTCCATGACAAAATATTTCCTCATATCCAATCTAAACCTCCCCAGTGCAACTTGAGGCCATTTCCTCTCACCCTGCCCTTAATATTAAGGGATATGCACTTCTGCTACAGCTGAAGCAGAGCTAAGACTGTTGGAGTGGTCATCATTTTGCATCCATTGGCTAGGTAATGCAATGGGTAGTGTAGGAATGTCCTCTCTTCTTGTCTGGGGGTGTCCCTTCTTGGGCATCTTTGGAAAACTCTCTGTGCTGCAGCTATTGCACAAGAACCAGCTGAGCGAAACGGCATATTTTGGGGGGCAGAGGGGGTGCCGTGGGGTAGGTACATAAACCTATGTGTCTGTTACAAGGGTCTGCTCTGTTAGCAAGAGGCAAAGGTTTACCTCATGTGTTTATTTACTGCTGGCACGCTTCCCCTGAGGTAATACCAGCTCAGTGAGGTGATGTCACCGGCAACACAGATATCATTCCTGTCCTGGTGTGGCTACCGCAGTTGTGTCGGGGCAGCTGGCCGCTTGCCGAGCGCCTGTTTGCCGGCAGCCTGATGGAACAGCCTCGCTGGTGAGCGCTTGGGAGGAGAACAGCATCTTGCATGGGCTGCGACAGGCCTCCTGCAGGAAAAAAGCAACCTGCAAGCCCTTTGGGCTGGTGACATTGTCCGAGATCTTAATTTCTAGGGCTTGAGCTCCTAAGTCCAGTGTTTCTGTTGGCAATGATGTGCTTGGGGAAGTTCAGATACCAGAGGCAAACTAGTGTTTCAATATCTGCTCATGATACCCAGCTACCTGGGGTGAGCTCACTTCTTACACACCTATCTCATGTTTTTTGTAATCAAAAAAGTCCAAAATCCTATAGGTAGTATGCTCTGTTCTGTGTAAAGGTATTTACTTAACAACTTGTATCATCTCCATCCTTTCTGTAAGCATCACTAAAGCGGTCAAATACAACAGATTTACTTTTTTGTTTGTTTTGTTTTGTTTTTGTTTTATTGTTTTATATACTTATTTACTGTCCAACATGCATGCGGAGACTTGTGGTCTCAGCTTGTTCTGTGCCTCCTAGGTGGCTTATTTCTTCCATTTGAGTTAATGGTCCATAATAGAGCTTAGTGACCTGAAATGCCCTCTTCTAATTTAATCAATACAACGTAACTGTAAGATCTTGGAATGAGCTCATATGTTTTGTGGAATAACTTTATTGCCTTTATGTTTTCTTTTGTAATCCAACTAAATTTGTACTGTCAAGATGTTAAGAGAGTGAAAGGATGGCAACTGTTGCTCTCTTCGGATAGCTTCTGGGGGACATTTTTAATGTGGCTGAACTGAATTCTTGCCTATGGCACTCTACTGCCTTCCTCTACATCACTGGGTTCTGCATATTCTTCCCTGTTAGCGGGCATGTTTTAAGTGTATTTGGCTTTATGTAAGAACCTTTTGAATATTTCAGTGAAGGTGTTATAGCCAAACGTCAAAACATGGCTGTGGGCACTTGAATAATCTCAGTACTAATGAGCTTTCCGTCTCGGAAAGTTGATTTATTATGTAGCCTGGTTTTTAATCATGCTGTAACAATGGCAGTTGTTCTGTAAAAACAGCGTCTGTGCAGCATCAGAATATTAACTTCAAATTCTGATGCCTTAACCAAAATCAAATCCTAAATTTCAAAAGCAGTTTGACATGTAAAGGGGAAAAGTATATTTAGAGATGGAAACAATCCATACTCACTGCAGCTATACTGCCTGTTATGAAATACTGCTTAAAAGACATTTTCAAAAGTGTAAGTATATCTGATTTTTGAGATAAAAGTACAATGTCACGATGCAAGGTCAGCTTTAATGGAGAGAGAACTGCCTTTCGGTATCTGATTACATGGGAAACTCTAGGGTGCTAATCTGGTTTCATGACTTGCGTTCAAGTCTGAAATAAAGCTATTCTGCGTATTTGGACATTTAAGAGTGTCACCTATAAATAGATCAGAAATTGATTGCTGTTATCTGCAATGCATCTAATGTCTGAAATTACTGTGAGTGATGGTGGGGGGGCAATTTTCTTTTTAAAATCTGTCTACCTTGGAAGAATCTGTATCAAGAACACAGGTTTGCTGTACACCTCTGTGCTTTCTGAAGGCAACGGGGAGGAGGGGGGGGGAGGAAGACACCCTTTCCTAAGAAACTTGTTTCCAAGAGTGTGGTGGCAGTGGTGTGGTAGAGACAGTTGTAATGCCAGAAACTGCTCCCTGAATTCTTGAGATTGTCTGGACTTGAGCTTTGCAAGAAACATTTCAGTAGCCTTAGTTCACCAGTATACTTAGCAATATTGGGACTAGCTGTATTCTCCCCTTCCTTCCTCCAAATGAAATCCATTTAGCTCCTTCAGATAAAGCCCTGAATTACTCCCACCCTCATTTAAAGCGTTCTGAACTCATTTGTGTCCTGTTGCTGATCAGCCATGCACCTTTGATCTCTTTTGTGATGGCAGATGATTTCTAATAGCTGACACAATCCAATCCTCTTGTTTGCAAACAATTCTGAGAGACATGTGTTCAGTTTTTTAGGTTCTTGTTTTCCCCTGACCTTCAAGGTTATATTTTTGGTCTCTATCAAAGTAGTGAGAGGGTGGAGAACAGGCAGTACAGCTCTTGGTTTCCTTCCATTGTTTGTCCTAACGATAAAAGTGTCCTAACCTTTGGTTTCTGCCTCTTCTTTAAAGTGCTGCAGGTGGAGAAAAATATAAGTTAATTTACTTCTTTTATGAGTTACATCCTATAAGCAGAGCTTTTATAATCTTTAAAATGAATACAGAAATTCACTTTGCTCCTTTTTTTAAAGTATAAAAATAACTAAATTAAGAAAATAGATAAGCATTGTCTAAATCTGTAACATTTCCAGGGGTAAGAAACAGAACGAGAGCAACATAAGACTTGTTTGCAAGAGTGAAATGGGGCATGTTTGGGATATAGCAGCTCTCCCGGCAAAGACATCTGTTGCTTTAGGACTCCTCATGATTCAGAAATGTGGTGCCCTCCCTTTTCAGTTGTTAGCTGGTCTTAATTAGAGGAAGAATTATAAATACCAAACAAAAGTTGGATTTGTGCTTAAAAATTGAATGGATTTGAAAAGTTGGCTGACACTATTGCAGGAAATTTAAGTTAAGCACTTAAGCATAGATTTATTTCAAGGCTTTAGTATCCGTTTCTGCATATTAGAACAATTTTTGTGAGTTTACCTACTAGAAAACCAGGAAAGAGGTAACAAGTCTTATAACTGAGAGGAAAATGCCCAATTCAAGTTATAGCTTAAACATCATCTTTCTTAGAAATGTTTTTTCTAATCTGTTTATAGAAGAGATTGGTTCTGCCAGATGACTGGGAAATTGAGGACTGCGGATTTTAAGATTTTTTCCAGCATGGGAACATATTTCCTTTAGTTGAGACAAACAAGTTGCACTGGAATGTGCTCATGGTCTGTATCAGCAAGTAGAGCTTAACTTAGTTATGTCAAGAAGAATATATATGGTGGTATATCTGAAAAAATGGATGTCACTAAAAATACCTGGCTAATAAATTTCTGTGGTGTTGGGTGAATGTGAAAGTAGGCTTTCTTAGTGGAAATGATGTTTTTATTGAAGTATCAACGTGATTTTCTGGGTTTAAAAATTATTAAATGTTCATGACTGAAGTCAGACTTAAGATAGCAGGAATAATGTGAAATGGTACAGGGTTTGTTTACAGCAACATGCTGGTTCTTTCTGTAAGCCCTACGTCTCTGTGGACTGTACTGTTTGTCCCCACAGTCAGTCCGCAGTGAAAGAAGGTGATTTGATGGCAATGAGTGCCCATGGGCCGGTTGCCTACTTTATTGATAGCAGGGTCTTTTTTGGGGGAATGGTTCTTTTGTCACTCCTTTTAAAAGTTGTGTGGAGTAACAAACCTCCAAAGTCTGTACTGTGGAGTTGCACAAAGAACCTTACACTCATATGCAGACCAGACTCCCATGTGTTTGTTGTTAGTTAGCCATCTATACCTTAGGCAGCTATAACTGCTCAGAATAGTTGGAATTATCCAAGTTGCTGATTACACTGGGCCATGGAAATTGTTGTGGAACACTGCGAAGTGTACGTTTCTTCAGGTGAGTGCGCAGAAGCAGCAATGGGCTCTCCACTCCATGACCCCATCTACCAGGAAATGGGAAATACTTGCTGGGGTTGGCCGTTGTCCCTGCGTGGAGTGGGATGAAGAGTTAGAAGCGTTCTTTCAACAAATTAGCTGTTACATGGGATGAAACAAATAACTGTATATGTCTACGTACATTTTCGCCCATCAGCAAAACGAAGATATTGCTATCACAAAACTTCTATCAAGTATGTGGCTGAGATTTGCTTTGTAGTGTGAGTGCTGTTTCTGAAGATGAAGTCCTTCTTTATTCATGGTATTATGTTGAGAGCCAGTTCGGAAGAGATGAAATCACGACTGCAATGTGAACATATGAGAGATCGTATCCTAATATATGGGGTAAACTGTAGACTGTTACTTTGACGTAATGGATAGACTTTCTGTAGATTGACTTGTTTGTATCCAGTGTATGACATGGAAGTGGTGAAAGATAATGCAGCTTCTAAGTACCATAAATGTGCTTTGATTGAAGGTGCATAACCCTTGACTCATAGTAGGGAGGGGGTCATGAGTTACTCTGAAGGGTAGTTGAAGCTTTCTTTTTGTGCATATGGGGGTTGAAATCAAAGTTGGGAACAGTGACCAGACTTGCAAGTTGACCTTGGAACATTTACTAAAAAGAAAAAAAAAAAAAATTGTCATTAAATGTGGAGTAATGAGATAAGGGAAAACCACTTAAGGCATAAAGCATGGTGAAAAGCCATGGAGTTTCTCTAAGATAGTTTTAGTATGTAGTTAAAGTGAAACTATTGAAAGAGATGTAATTCATTTTCATTACCGTAGGAGCCAAGATGTCTGCTAATAGAATATTTATGTTTGTGGTAATATCTTTCCACCATTGTCTATCTCTATAAACCTTCTGTTTAAAAAACTGACCAAACAAAGCAAAACAAAACAAATAAAATCTCTCAATCCTCCCCTGGTATGACAGTAATGCAGAGCTCTTTGGGCCAGGGTAGATGTTTTCTGTTGTGTTGGGCTGGTGAAATGAAAAACAGAGAGATCTCTTTCTGAAGAGCAAGTTTAGAGATGAATCTGGCAGATTGCTGGCTCCAAGGCAAACTGGAGAGAAATTTGTTGAAGGCATGAATTGGGTGAATGCCTCCTTTCTTACAGTGGGGATGTCTGAGCAAGAGGACCTGGTGATCACGGCATTGATGACTTTGCCCTGAAATAAGATGTCCTTTCATGTAGGCTGTTCTCAGACCGTTTACATTCCCCAGGGTCTGGTGTCTCCCAGGGGTTTGATGGTACAGCTGTACTGGCACACTTCCTAATGTACTTGTAATAGCAAAATACCACTTTCTCTAAAGGAAGTTTGTTGTGGTTTGACAAGTGAAATGAAACGCAGCAGTAAAAGCATTCTTAGACACTTATACTGGACTAGGAATACAGATATTTTAACTGAAAAAACAGTTGAAATTTGGAGTTGTTTCTACTGAACTGGTTGTGAGCAACCTTTCCTTGTGTTTCAGGCAAATGTGCAGACCTATGGAGAGTCAGGGCAGTGAAATCAAGAAATGAATGATGAATGTTGTGTGTCAGCTCCAGTCTGAAATTAGTCCTATTGATATTTTTGCCATACAAACACGGAGGAAGGCTCAGCCCCTTGCCAACAACTCTGACACAGAAGGGACAGAGAAGAAACACTTTTGTATTGTTAAATCGGTGGGTTTCAAATCTGTGAGACCGAAGAGAGATTTTTTAGTGCCATGGGTTAAATAGCTTTTAAATAGGCTTGGAAGACACATAAGGGTTAATCTATTCCCAAAACTTTTATGGATATGGTATTACCAGTATAGGTTTGTGATCCGCTTGCAGTATTTTATACTTGTAGCGGGTACTTGTATATAGATTCAGTTGTCCTTGAAAAATGCTGCTGTTTATCATACCTGACCTGATCAAGGCAATACGAGTGCTTTTCACACATTAGTAAATGCCTGTCTGAAAAACACCGGTCAAAGTACTTGACGTGCCTCATGTAGGCATCTAGATTACTTGAAGATGCATTTTAATGAGAGCATGTGGAAAGAGTCATCTAATGCATCCTCAGTTTTGGAGGGGCCAACAGACAGACTAGCTAATGAGGGCAGAATTCAGGGGTATTGTTGGCAGAATGTGCATTACAGAGGTTAATATGGTAGGAAAGAGCATCAGTGGCTCTTAATGAAATGGGTACCCACTGTGGTGAAAGAGGAGGGCAGTAAGAATCTGAAATTCATTTGAATCAAGTACAAAAGACAACATTGCTCTTCAGCTGATGCAAGATAACTCAAAATTAGCTCACTGGAAGTTGACAGGAAGCCAATGTGAGATGTCCACTCTGGAGGACTGTCGGTGACAGAGAAGACTTTGAAGCGGGTTCTAGTGCGTTACATAGTGCAGAAGCTCTTAGTGCACGTCTTTCCTCTTCTCAAACTGTATGTTGGGGTTTTATCCATTTTATAATTAGAGTTAAGAATGTATAGGTGCATGGACATACCAGACAACAGGAAGAACCTTCATGTTTTTTTTACTATTAAAACATTTAAATATTTTTAGGTAACTGTACATTCTGATGTTATGCTGCAGCTGCTGTGGCTTGTGCTTTAAGTTGTATATTTGTCAAATAAGGAAAAAGGAGTAAAATAGTGAGGGATAATATTCTAGTGTTGCATTACCTATGGTGTCTGTAGCTTTGAAAAAATCTTGCGGTATTAAGACTGCCCTAAAATGACCTGGAAGAGTACACTCTGTAACTCTGATTTCTTACATTGTCTATAAAGCTACATAGCTATAAAATGCTAAGCCTGGGTCTTGTATGTAGCTCACATAATAAGGGGGGGCAGGAGGGGAGGGAGAAAAAAAATCACGTTTCATAGTTTAATGAAATAAGCAAAATCTGTAGAAAAACAGCTCTGTAATTTGGTGTCAGTTCTGCACTAACATTTTTCATTACAGTGCAGCATTAACAATAAACCTCAGTCATCACTGTCTTTGAACTTATGTGACTATGATAAGCAGTACAGTATTTATTTCTGCCTTTATGTAAACACTGCTGCAAGTGGTTCATGACAGCACTTAAGTATGGCAAGCTGTGCCATGTGAGGATACTTTAGAAATGCATAATTTCAAAGCAGCTGGCATTCTTACATCGAGGATGAAGAAGGTGGTGGCACTTTTCTTAAAGCCAAGAAGCTTTAAGGGGAAAACCAATCTGAATTTGTTGAAGTATTCGTCTCTTTGTGCATATTAAAAAGGACAAGATTCTGTCAAGCTGGCTATATTTTCAGCTAACAAAAAACCAAGCAAACAAAACCCACAAACAAAACAAACAACAAAAAGCCCAAAACAACAACAACAAAAACAAACAAACCAACAAACCCACAGACTTAAATGGGGCAAAGCAGGAAAAAAAAAAAAAAAGCATGATATGTAGCTAAATTTGGAGTTCTTAACAGCAAGCAGCTGCTTAAGTAATTAAAGTATATAAGGTGCTACTGACCAAAGCAATTAGTATGTAATTTCATTAATGGTATTAGGATTGCAGTAACAATATTGAAGTCTTTCTGTCCAAATCAAGATTGCGGGCAATTTGTGGCATGTACAACGTGAGGCTAGAAGCAGTGTGATGTTACGGTGTGTTACAGCACCACTGTCTGAGTGGATTTGTAACTGCGCAAGAATATGTCTTAAACTGGCTGTGTATCTTGTTATCACTCCTAATTGGTGTACATTGCTTGCAAGTTTACATATACATGCACTTGTAAATTTTTATAAGCTTGTATGTTTGTAAGTTTATGTGCGAAAAAAGGCTTCATGGGGGCTGCTAATTTTTTGTTTATCTTTGCAATTCAGTTATGAGCTTGCTGCTGTTCAAAAGCAAAAGAGAATTACACTTTTTTGTATATGTTTTTGTGGTTTGTCCTTAAGTGGTTGAAAAATCCTGGAGAGCTCAAGTAAATATTCCAAGTCTTTCTGGAATCTGAAGTGCTGCAGATGATGGGTTTCTAAACTACAAGGTCTGCAACTGGAAGACAAGTGGATGATGTGCCCAGTGGCCACAGTTAGGCAGCTTCTATCCTCAAGAATAGCCAGAAACGTTATTCAGAAGATGACAACGAGTTTTAGAGGCTAGGTGGAAAACAAACACGCATCAGAGAGTGTATCTGAAATATACTCAAGTCCTAATATGAGTCACCTCCAAGACCAGGGTAGCATCACTGAAGATTCATTCAGTCACGTAACCGGAGCAGTGAAAGCTTCCTACTGGGACATCTGTGGGTATTAATTACTACCACTGTGGCTAACCTGGAGCTGCTGACATGGTTAAAAACTATCACGAGAAGTCCTTCACAGCATTAAGGCTTTATAGCGACACTTTTGGCCTACCTTAAGCTCCGTCCTATTCATGCGTCGCCTCTTTCTAGGTCTAAGGCTTTCTAGGTCTGTAAATGCGTGGGTGTGCTTTTGGCAGAGGAACCAGTCTTCTCTGCTTCTCTGGGTTGTGTTTCAGATGTGAAAAGGAGCGAGGTGAGCCGGTTTTCTAACCTCTTGCGAACGCTGAACCTGCACCCGTGGGTTTTCGGGGCATCTTTCCTAAGAGGAGTGTTGGGGGTTGATTTTTGGGAGGTGCAGTGCAGGATGTCAGGGCCCTGCAAGCTTACGTGGGTGTACCGATGACATCTTGTCATGTGGGCTGAAGGAACTGGAGACTACCTGGTAAGAAGCGATGGTCTGTTGGCAGAGTACCCTTGGGGGAAGAATGTCTTGTGTCCTGCTTCCAGCATTGTTTTGTGGACGTGTGAGGAGGCAAGTCTAGGCGGGAGCTTGGGGTCCCTGCCCACAGCCTGGTGAAAACCCACCAGGCAGAGAAGAGCAGCAGGCTGGCTTCCCAAAATCACAGGCCACCCTGAGTACCCCAACCGGGAATGCACATGCCATGTAAAATCAGGTGTGTGGGTCTCTTAAGGAAAACGCGTGTAAGGGGCAAGTTGGTTTGGACTCAAGTCAAGCTGTGTTGAATCTTCCATGTAGCTTTCACTTTTGGGTGAGCCTAATCCTGACTTATTTTAAGCAGTGCAGCTGTTAAATCGCAAAGGGCCACGATTCGAGTAGCTGATTTAAAAAAGGAAATTTGATTCAGCGAGTCTAGAAGAAACAAATACATTTCCATTTTTCTTGGGCCCAGATGAGTTTAGGCTGATGTGATAGCTCTTTATTGAATATTTGAAGGGTAAGTTTAGTTCAGTATACTTTTTCTTTTGTATCACTGCTAGTCTCGGGTGATTGACTGTAATGGTCTGGTTTTGTTTTATTTTTTTTCCACTTTTGTGTTTTGATGTGATGTTTGGTTTTTTTGTGTGTGCGCGTGTGTTGGTTTTTTTTGGTTTGGTTTGGTTTTTTATTTTCCCTCTCCCAGGGTGTTGGTTTTGGTTGGTTGGTTAGTTGGCTTTTTTTGTTGTTGCTGTTTTTCCCTTCCCCTCCCACCCCCCCACCCTGCTTTCCCAGGGTTTTTTATTGTTGTTGGTCGGTTATTGGTTTGTTGTGGTGTGTGGGTTTGTTTGTTTGTTTGTTTTTAAAAAAAGGCTGGCTAACAGGAGCTCTTGGTGACAGTGTAGTCACGGCAGAGGGAAGTGCCACCGGAGCTTTTATCGATGGCTGGTTTCCGCATCGGCAACGTTGGGGTACGGGCGCCTTCAGCAGCGGCTCCATGCCGCCGTTTGGGATGTGACTGCAGCAATATGCTCTGCCATCTGGGCATCTGTGCGGCAGGACTGTGGTGTTCCCTTCTCACGCGGCGGAGGTTCGCTCTTCGTTACAGCAGTGGTTCCTCTCAAATTATCCGCCCTTCGCTGGCAGGGCCAGGGGACATCATCTTGTTCCTCACTCAAGAGGACTAGATGATTTTCTGACACAACAGCTAGGCTTGTGTGAGAGGAGAGTCTAAAATAGACAGCCGGCTCAAGGACAGAGCGTCTGTGTGCGCATGAAATTAAATGCATGCCCCAAAACGTTGTTCCCTTAGTAGGGCAAAGAAACGTAGGGAGAGCGTATATCGAGGTGCTGCCAAGGCAATGAGAGCACATCTGATGGCAGCCACCCTCATCTGTGAAGCAAAGCTAAGGTAGGCAAGCCTGCTGCTTGTTATTAATATATGTCAGGTGCTGGGTTTGGAAGTTCCAAGTCGGGGGTCTTAGGAGGCTTTTTTGATGCAGTGTTGTGGTTCCAAACAACTCTCCCTCTCTTGTAGATAATTTACCAAAATGACAACTGGAGTTAATACTAAACTAAGAAGCCAAAATGACCCTGATGTTAAAGCATTTTACTTTTTTATATGCTTTCAGTTCTGTTAACTAAACTGACTTGCAGTACCTTAAATATTAAATATTCCTGTTGTCGGCTTTGTAAGTACATGGGTCACAGCTAGGTAACTATTATGTGCTGAAAGCGCAATCTTTAATTAACTTGGAGGAATAGCTGATTCATTAATTGCTGTGTGCCACTTTTGGAACTTGTATTACATCCTCTTAAACATGCTTTATAAGCCAGCAATAAACCTGTTCAAAGCAAATTTTAAAACTTACGGTTTAAAGTTAGTAGGATTAAAGGTTAGCCTGGGTATCAAGTGATGAGGTGCGCACTTAATTTAATAATAATAGTGTTTCAGCATCAGCTCTGCAGCCCCATCGCTTTCTGAAGAGAAATGCTAACGGACTTTTGGGGTTAATTGCACCGCTTTTCACTGGAAAGCTTTATTTAGGTGGTTGTGAAGTGGCTTTGGAGTGAAATCCCCTGTGCGAGAAGCCTTGAGTTTACTGTTGGCCAGGCAGTGGGACTTCCCCCAGCAGGCGGGCGATGCTCGCACCGAGCAGCCACCGGAGCTGGAGCCGCGCAGCAGCACGTCAGGAGGTTGTGCACGATGTTTCCCGGAGCGGGGATAAAGCTTGAGCTTTCTTGGCAAGACAGGAAGGACTAATCCATGCAGCGGTACTTATATCGATTTGTAAGGATTGTTCTGCTGGGATTATTCAGCTGGGTATTATGGTGTTTAATCAGGGAGGGAGAGCCCAGGTTCTCTGAAGGAAAGCAATAGATGCTTTGACTGTGTTTTTAACTTTGCCGTTAATAGCTTTAGACTTGTAAGACACGTGGTAGCTCTTCTCATCTGCCTGAATTTTAAACTCCTTTTTGAACTGTGACTTGTCTGTTACTGTTGTTTATTTGTATATATTGGGTTCTCACTCTTTTTTTCTGATGTGGGTGATAAGAAGAAGAGAGCTAAGTAAGATTTGAGACAAGCATTAGAAGCAGAAATGTGTATATAGGAAATGGCAGAATAAATTTTGAAAAAAATAGTAATTTTCATTCATGTAAGCATAAGGAAAACACACAGTATTTTAAAGCTTTTTATTCAGTTTCCCTAATGTAAAAGTATGTAATCTTAATAAATAAGCAAGTAAACCTGACCTTTGCTGTGTCAAATTGCAGCTCTCACTAATACAGGTTATCCTCTTGAAGCCATTCACACATAAATATGACTGTCTAATAAAAGATGCAGTCTGCCAAGCATTTATCATGTGGCCAGTAGGCAGTATTTCATCTATCAATTTCCTTCCAACATTGTGCTTCCTAAGTTACGACTTGGAAATACCTTTATGGCTCAGTAGGTCAGCATGGTTTTCCCTGTTATCTGGAAAGCTAAAGTGGCTGCGGGGTACACAGGCTAAGAGCTGTTCTGATGCCCAGGTGTTACCAAGACCATGTCCTCTTGAAGGATGAGCGACAATCTCTGTAATCATAGAATACCAGGTTGGTAGGGACCTCAAGGATCATCTGGTCCAACTTTATTTGGTAAAAGTATTGCTTTGGGGTATGTTGCCAGAATTCTCCTTCATGGTTTTGCTATAGAGGTGAGGAACCAAGGCTGAGGTATCCAATTAACCTTACAAGGAAGATAAGACTTGAATAGAGAATCCCTGAATAAGTCAGTCCATCTGTGTTTTGTGCATTCACTCACGCTGACTCTCTTTTCCTATTTGTCCCTGAGTAAAGAAAGGGCCACAATAAGCCTATATGTGCATGACTATTCCTTGCACAACTATGACTGAAGCTTTAGATTCCCCTCTGTTCATATCTCCTTTTGGGTCAGGAAAATCAATCTGGCCTGTGGCATATGGCATCCTTCACTGATGCAACCACTACATCCTTCTCAGGGTTTTTTTTGAGGATTAGTCTACTCCGACCTCAGGTTTGGCCTTGGAGCAATACCCCATTCTACCCCCTGTGGCACTGCCTCTCTCCTCAGTTAATGCTATTTTCTATCCTCTGGGTAACTGAGGTTGTTTTGGGTTTTCTTCTGTCGTGATAAACCAAACCAAACAAATGCTTTCTGATTAACGTCTTTCTCAGTCTTTTCCTTAAACTAACAAACAAAAATCAGGTGACACTAGAAAATGGTACTGGGAAACCACTGAGCCTAATTTTCATAGAAAACTGCAGATGTTACCAGTTTCTTGAAAATGAGTCTTCTGACTGGATTTTGTAATCAGTTCAGAAATTACAATTTCCCAGAGGTCTACTTAACCTCAGATTCTGCTTTGAGTGATGTGTTTACTCAGTATTTGCTATACAGCAGTGGTTCTGCAAGTGTTGGACTGCAAAGAAGGACTTGAAAGGCCGGCAGTTGCTTGTAATTGCTGTTATCAGGATCTCCACCGTTAAGTGATGGCTGGACAAGGGTGTGGGATAGAAGAGGAGCTGGTCAGCCCCACTGTCTGTGCAGTCACATGGGATCAGCTGGTGTCCTAATGAAATTCAACAAAAGCAAGTGAAGGGTCCTGCCCCTGGGGAGGGATAACCCTGTATGACAGCACAGGTTAGGGGCTGGCCTGCTGGAAAGCAGCTCTGCAGAGAAAGACCTGGGAGTCTTGTTGGACAAGAAGGTAACCATGAGCCAGAAATGTGCGCTTGTGGGCAAGAAGACCAGCTATATCCTGGGGTGCATTAAGAAGAGTGTGACCAGTAGGCTGGGGCAGGTTATCGGCCCCCTCTACTCTGCCCTGCTGAAGCCGCATCTGGAGTACTGTGCCCAGTTCTGGGCTCCCCAGTTTAAGAAGGACAAGGGATTACTGGAGGGAGTCCAGCAGAGGGCTGCAAAGATGAGTAGGAGCCTGGAGCTTCTTTCTTAAGAGGAAAGACTGAGAGAACTGGGTCAGTTCAGCCTTTAGAAGAGAAGGCTGAGAGGGGATCTTATCAATTCTTACCAGTTTATTAAGGGTGGGTGTCAAGACGGATGGACCAGACTCTTTTCAAGTGGCGCCCAGTAACAGGATAAGGGGCAAGGGGCACAAACTGAAACACAAAAAGTTCCATCAGAAAAAGAGGAGGAGAAATTTCTTTATTTTAAGGGTGCCAGAGCACTGGAACAGGCTGCCCAGGGAGGTTGTCGAGTCTCCTTCTCTGGAGACATTCAAAACCCACCTGGACACGTTCCTGTGCGATCTGCTCTAGTGCCTGTTTTAGCCAGGGAGTTGGACTAGATGATTTCCAGGGGTCCCTTCTAACTACTCTGTGATTCTTTTTGGCTTTGGGTTCAAACTTTGACCTGATGTTTCTTTCAAGAATGTATCCTTTTTTTCCTATTTTTGAAGCACATTTTTTTTTTTAGCACCGCAAGTTTTCTACTAGAAAATGGGTATCAGGAAGAAGGAAGATAGAATCCCAGCTCTGTGTTTTCTAAATGGGGTATGGAGGTCTGGAAAGGGGACTGGGTATAACTTATATATTTTAACTTACTCTTATAGTGGTAATAAAGCTGGTATGTGTATGCATAATCAGCATTCTACATGTTTTAGGTGTTTTCCTTGTGTTTCAAACCCATCTCTCATAGCAACACCATTAGTGCTTCAATACCTGAATGTGCCTTAGAGTCAAGCAAGGGCTCATTGGTGGTAGTGGTGATACCCACCTATAGCAATTGTCTGTCAAGGTCACAAATGTCCATCTGTTCCACAAGAGGACCAACATGGCTCTGTGGTTCTTGGATTAGAAATGGGAACAGGCATGCTGGGAGGTGCCTCTGAATGTTGTCTGTGAATAATTGCAGCTTCATCAAGGGGCAAAACCATTAAAAATCTTCATCAGAGACACGCTTTACCTTAGTTTATGTCTGGAATTAAACAAACAAACCCTCCTTACCCCCCATCTGTCCCTGCAAATGTCTAGCTTTCATCATCTTTACTCTTTATGATGTCAAGCCTTAGATGTGTGAACTAGACAAGAGCTGTATTTTCCATTTTTCAAACATCAATTTTTTTCGTCAGAATTTCTGGAACTTGTTTTATGTGGTAAGGACTCGTCCAAAGGTGGAACTTCATTCCTTCCTCCTGTCAAGCACCTAAAACCAGTTGCTCCCCTTACATGTTAATGCCTTTTTTTTTTTTTTTTTTTGACTAACAGTTTTCATATGTAGCTTTTTCCTATAGTTGTTACCTAGCAACATTAATTTTGTTCAGTTTAATTTGACTTCTATTTCAAGAAATCTATTGGGTGTGTTTTAAGAATGTTTCTGGAGTCCAACCACGAACCTTTAGTAAAGAGGTGTTTATAAAGTGAACTCTCTCTAGCACCTGTAAGTAATGTACACGCATTTGGTGTTAGCTATCCCAGCCTTACTGGCAGAAATGGGAATAGATGTATGTGTGATTTAAAAATTACCTGGAGAATACTGGAGCAGTTACAAGTTTGCTGTTGACTTCTCTGTGTGGTGTTCAGTGTGCTCAAAAACCATAGATACCTATATCAGTTTCATGCTCTTTTACCGACCAACATCTCTGCTTCTTGCTTTTCTTTCCATGGCATTGTCCATTTACCATTTTAGAAGCTGCATATGTACTGATGCGTCATTTTGTAGGCCAGGTGCCATAGTTACAGTATATTTTATTTAAGCTGATGAATGTGAGAAAGTAATAAAGGAAAGGACTTCTTAGTGCAGAGTCCCATAAGGGAACTTACAGGCAACACAGAGTTCTGGAGTTTTGGGGTTCAGGCTTGTCATTTTTAATTCAGACTATGTGACCACTCTGGAGTTGGTGATGTCTCTAGGATACAAAGTTTGGTTTGTGTCTTCTGCGCTCACTTGAAATGAACAAAAATCTAATTTTCTAATGTACAATGGAGGCAATATTGGTGTTTTCATAATTGGTTCTGGTAGAAGACCTGGAGAATAATGTGAAAGCATAGGATTTGCAAATGGTTTTCATGTTGTCTTTTTGTGTTTTTTTGGTTTTTTTTTTTGTGCAGAACTCCTATCTATATGTAGTTTTTAATAAAGTAGGAGAGATTGCATAGAATTGTGGTTGGTATTAGAAACTAGTGGGTGTCATTCAGCTGCAGCATCACTGTAGAGGTCACTGTGGTGTTTTTCAAAAATTGTAAGAAATCTGCTTATTATCATCCACCTTCTGTTGCATGCGTGTCTCAGAGGTGTGGAAGCTGCCAAGTGCTAAATGGATGCAGCCATAGGGGGGCTGTAGTAACTGTTTTGAGTATACAAGAATGGCATCAGTGGAAGCTGAAACATCCCTTAATAAGGGATTATCTTGTAAAATGAGTTAGATTACTAGAGTTGTGAATACATTACCTGAATTTTTTGTGATAAAACATGAGATTTCCACAATACCAAAAGCCTTGAAAAACATACTTGCATCACCAAAATGAATCAGAATAACTTATGTGTAGTTTTAGATTTGGCACAGGATGTTGAGGTAGATACCACAAGTATTTTTCCGTGTCTTTTTTCCACTTTGAAGTTCTGGTTAAGTCTTTCTGTTCATTCTAATGTAAATGTATTTAGCCTGTATTACGTATAATTTCGGTAGTGTTTCACTGCATCATCAATGCCGGGTGCTGGGGCATATGCAACTGTACGTGCCTTTTCTATTGCTGTTTCCATCTGTCTGTTTGAAGATTAATTAATGTGGGCAGGGCTAAACTCGAGTGAAATCTTACATTAGTTATATCTTAGCTTCTTTGCTTTGTCAAGCTGAATCTTGAACATGCTGCACTGAAACTCGTTTTGGGGAACTAACTGCCAGTGTTAGGCTGTCAAATAGTAACAGGCGATCAATTAGCAGCTGCCTTACTGTAATATCAAACACTTGTTTATATATGTGCTGTTATGCTTCATTTAGTATCAGACTTAGTTCCGTGGTGAAAAGTGGTATAGCCTTTTTATAAATCTGCTGAATTCCTAATAGCACTCACATCAGTCTTCTCTGTGAACTGATTTGAGACAATGCTGGATAATTAAATTCTGAAATGAGCAAACAAGAAGAAAATTATTTTTATATGTATGCAGTAAAATCCTCTTAAATCACAGCTCAATTAAGTCTTGTAATGTTTTTCATAGTATACACTGTGGACTGCAGATCATATGTAAAAGGGAAGGGCGTTTGCAGGGCTGCCATTTGGAGACAGCAAATTCATCCTGATCTATAGTCCAGGATTCTTTCTGTGTTCAGCTTTTTTTTGTTTTCAATAAACAGTGCACTGAGCCCCTTAACAGCAGTGGGAATACCTGCTTTCTTCAGGAGGTTGGTGCGGGCGGAGCTGAGCAGGGCTCATTTCAGCTTTACGTCGCTTCAGAATAAGTGGGATCCTGCTTAGTCCTGTTAGCTGAGCTTGACACGTCAAAGCCAACAAACTCCAAAAGAAGTAAATAAATTAGGATCAAGGAGATAGAGAAGGGCTAGAAGCAGACAAGTGGGTGGGACACGTTTAGACACAGATTAAAGTTTGTTCAGGCCTCATTGAGGGGTTATCATCCCTCCTATGGTATGCTCGAAAACATTCAAATGATATTCAAAGTGCTTTTGTTTTTATGGAACATGATAGGTTAGCTCACTAGCTCAATAGGGGTTTTATAACAAAGTTTTCTTTCCTTGAATTGAACTTTAATTTTTTTCTTGTAATTGAAATCTTGATTTACCAAAAATATTACTTGCAACATCCAGTGGAGCTGGTTTGTGAACGAAGCCAAAGTTTAACAAGTTGTGGGCAAAGGAGCAAAATGTAGTTCAGACAGCTGTCAGTGTGCGCACTTTGGTTCTAGTTTAAGGAACATTGCTTGCAGATGTACCAAGTATTTTCTTATTGTATCAGAAGTCTAGAAAACTGCCAGTACCCTGTCCGCCACCAGAATTATGTCAGTGCTAGGTTTTGCCAGTGTTTCCCTTTAAAAATTACTTTCAAAAGCAAAAGGCTGCTTGCATGCTTGTGCATGGAAGTGATAAGCTAGCCTCTATGCCGTTCAGTTGAGAGAGGTAAAAACAGACCTGGAATATCCACTTCTATACTCCTTGATCTTACGGCAGGATTCAGTGAAGATGAAAGAAAATAGCCTTTAGTAACCCTGGAAGCAGATGTCTGCAAGATAGCTGGAAAACTGTAGGCTCCTCTGTTACCTGCAGCTCTGCCTGCTAGAACCTGCAAAGGTGATTCTCTCCCATGTCAGCTGCAAAATTTGTGTGTGCATACTGAGAGGACCAATGTGATGCCATACTGGCTCAGAGCCCAATGATCTGCAAATGTTACTGTTACATAGTAAGCCTCCTCAAAATCAGTTTTGTCAGCTTTCTGTTTTCATGTAGGATGATATTGATAGAGGCCAGATCTCACTTCTTATTAGAAGAAGATACTTGGAAGAATTGCACTGTATATGAAATATCCTTTTGAATAGTATAGCTGCAAATGGTTGAATTGGCTTATAAATCCCATGGATGGCTTACTTGATTTTCATTTAGTTAAGCTCTGTAGAGAGCCATCCCAAGTAACACACTGGATTACTTGGCAGGCTGAGACATCTGCTGGCGCTTCCCAGGTAGGCTACAGCAGCGAGGTTTCGTATTGCAGCAGCATGTTGAAATCTTTGCAAATCATAATGGTATTTAATAGTAAATGCTGTTGTGTAGAGTTGAAATTGTATGAAATCCAAGATTGAAGCCTTTGTCTTCAAAAAGCTTAAGGATCTGCGCTCCTGCAAAAGTTTCATAGCAAGACTGAGGGCTGTTATTAGCAATGCTGCACCCGTGGAGAAAAGGAGCTGACAGAGGAGTGAAACCAGATTCTGGGCTTCAGTGCAACATGTTATTAGGAAAACTCTGTATGTACCTTGTCAGTGCCTGTCCTGTTGAAAATCAAATTTAGGTGTGTAACTGATATGCCTAAAAACCTGCTAATGGTAATTCAATGCTTTAAACTATGTACTTGGTTTGCTTAGTATTTTCCATGAAGTACCTCATTTTATGCATATTAGACTTCATATCACACCTTTGTGCCTACTTAATTATTCAGGTATAGCTTTAGCTGATTCTTAATCATTGCTCTCATGTTGCAATCATCTGAAAATGTAATGATCTTGCACGCTAGTAGCTTTGTCTAAGTTGTTAATAAATTAGTACCCTTGGGGACCAAGCTGTACAGACTTCCATGGAATGTATGCCTTGTCTGTCTGCTCTTTGAGCTTTTTACCCTGCTAAACAACTGCTGTTAGTTGCTGTAATTTACTCCCGGACTCTGGCTTCTATGTCTCCTTCTTCCAACCCCTAAGCTTTGACTTGACAGCCATCTGACACCCTACGGCTCGATCTTCTGATACTTGAGATGAAAGATAAAATTTAAAAGCCTTGTAATTCAGCCTCTATGTCTTTATATTCTTACTCCTGTGGTTCCCTTGTGATTGCTCAAGAAGTGTTTTCGATATGTCCTCTCCAAATAGGATAAGAATCTGGAGGATGGAATGAAACTTAAATTGCACCTTGTCTTGTGATTTCTAAAAATAGCAGGGAAATTATTGTAGACTTTGTCCAAGCAAAGCAAAGCCTAGATTATTGAAAATGCGTGCACTAGCTGACAGACAAGGAAGATGGTGTTGCCCAGTGAGGGCGAGTCTTAGTAGAGCCGTGTTAATAGCTGTTAGCTACAGAGACTACAGGAAATAACTGTAAGGAAATGACATGAAGAAACTCATTTGTGGCTTGATGGTTTTTGTTTGGTTTTAAACACATGTTCAAACCTAGAAATCCTGTGAGTGCATTTCAGTGAAGGCTAAGTGGCTTTTACTTTAGTAAAGGACCTACTGACTTTCAGTGAGGAATGTAGTATATCAGTTCATCAATTAGAGCTCAGACGTAGGTACATGACCAGCACTTATTTAATTCTCAGCAGATCTTTGGTTCATCCAACACTGAGAACTGGTGGTGTCGGCATCCAAAACAATTGCTGTGTAAATGCCATGTTCTGATCCCGTTATGGTTACTGAGGCTTGGTGGTGGTGGGCAGAAATTGAGTGGTGCTGTTTCGGATTATATTCTCAGGAAAGGTGATATTGGTACAAAATCATTCATGGTATCTCAAAGAAAGTACTGTAACTGGTCACAAGCTGAATAGCTGCTCCTGGTGGATCATTTACCTAGAAAACATGGCAAAAGAATGGGTATCAGAAGCTATTTGGGGTGAAAAGCAGTAGCACTGTGTAAATGCCTCCATTGCCTGGCTCTACTTTCTATCCATTTAATGAGGAATTTGGTGTGATGCAAGGTTTTCAGATGGCAATGGTATTTTTTTTTGAGGCCCATTGATACAGCTGGAAAATAAGGGCACATTTTGGATGCACAGAGTTGTGCTTGGTCTGAAGTAGCTGTTCAGGCAGTGGCTGTGCAGTAACCAGAAGCAGATAGCAATGTGTGTGTTTGTCAGCCCGCTGAACTCCTGATAGGGAGTGATGTAACTTGTGGCGAGGGAATAATTACAGTGCTCTGCAACAGGAGTTCAGAGAGTGGTTAGTGCAAAGGGCTCCCAGAATTTTGTTGTCTTGCTGAGTAATTATGATTGTTAAGGAGGAACGAGTATGTACAACTTATTTACTGCAAGGTAAGAGGGCGTATATAGAAAGGTTCCTGCACTTTTTTGGGACTGATGTTTCTCCAAACACCCACACCACATTCCTGGTTAATGTACTTGGAGCTCTTTAAGGTAGGGGTTTCTCTAACGCATTTCAAGAGCAAGGATACAGATCTCCTTAGAGTGAGAGTTAAAAGCTTGCGTTGCCCTTCAAACTACCGTATCACAAAAACAAACAGAAATACAGACAGCATTTTTAACAAACTGTAATGATTGCTTTCCAATGTGTACAGCAGAGTGTGTCTTCTGCCTGTTGACTTCTGTAACACTACCATTTTGGTTGGTTGGTTGGTTTTTTGTTTGTTTATTTTTGTGGTTTGGTTTTGTTTTTTGTGTTGTGTGGGTTTGTTTTTTTGGTTTTTTTCCTTCTAAATTATTGGATCTTGCAAAGTGTTTGATAATCGAACTTGATACATTGACAAGCTGAACTAAGGTATTTGTAAGTGATATACTTTTGGAATATATGTCAGTTCATCAATAAGTAAGTGATGCTTCACATTAGCACTGACATTATTAAAAATCCCACCAAATTTTGGTTATGAATATATAGTAAATACTATAGTAGAAATATTTAATTCTCTTATCAGTCGCTTTTCACCAAGGATGACAAAATAAATGTCCATCACTGACTGTTACTAGCTGCATTTTTCTGCTCTAAAATAAATGTCCTCTGCAATAAAAATTTGCACCATAAAAATATAACTCTAACATTACTTGATGACTTCACAGAAACTTAGTTTTTGGTCTTTCCAGACTTCTTGTATCCGTGACTTCCAGATGTGTCACGCTGCCTTTATTTTGTCTTGCAGATGACGATGTGGACCTGGAAGCTTTGGTAAACGACATGAATTCCTCATTTGAAAGTTTATACTCTGCGTGCAGCATGCAGTCGGAATCCACTCCACTCCTCCAGAACGGCCAGCTCAGCCGCAGCCAGCTGGGCTCCTCGGGGCCCGGCGCGCTGCAGCCGCTGTCCCCCAGGCAGAAGGTGCAGCGGTCTCAGCCTGTGCGCATCATGGCAGTCAGGTAGGAGCAAGGAGCTTGCCTCCTTTTTGTCAAAAAGTTGGCTTGAGCTGGTTTCGAAAGACCTGCGTTTTAAAATGGGAGATGGGCTTCTGTGGGAGCCTCGTAATGTTAAATGGGAAGGACAAGTGTAGAGTCTTGCATCTGGGCAGGAACAACCCCAGGTACCAGTATAAGTTGGGGGATGACCTGTTAAAGAGCAGTGTAGGGGAAAGGGACCTGGGGGTCCTGGTGGACAGCAGGATGACCATGAGCCAGCACTGTGCCCTTGTGGCCAGGAAGGCCAATGGCATCCTGGAGTGTATTAGAAGCAGGGGCAGTTAGTAGGTTGAGAGAGGTCCTCCTTCCTCTCTACTCTGCCCTACTGAGACCACATCTAGAATATTGTGTCCAGTTCTGGGCCCCTCAGTTCAAAAAGGACAGGGACTAGATGATCTTTCAAGGTCACTTCTAATCCCTAACATTCTGTGATTATGTGACTTTTGCAAAGGAAAAAAAGATGTAGCGGGTAGGTGAAGGACATGAGTTTTCCATGTATTTTATAAAACGCAAAAACGTCACATTCTCAACCTTCTTTAAATCCATGTTTGATGTACCTGTAGTAGCACACACGTGCAGAAGCTTGTCATTGGTAGCAATATACAGAAATGATGCCCGTATTTGGATTTATTTCCAAACTGTTAAGAACTATTTTCTCAGGTATGATGCTTACTGACAGCTTCTTGGTTTTATAAAACATAAGAGATCATGTAGATAGATGAGGCTGCATTCAGCTAGTTTTGATATACAAAAAATACTCCTCTTTGTAGAGGTTTCCTTAAGGGTCCAATACAAACAAAATAGAGCACATCAAAGTTGTGTAACTGTCCTTCCTACAGCACTTTCAGCTCTTTCACTTGAGTGCATTATGTGCATCGTTACAAAAAAATGAACGGTTTAAATTGTCTCCCAGTTGTCAGGATGAGGGCTTGAATTCAAGGATCAAGTGCAATACTGTTGGTGGTGATGGGAGAGTCGGTTGGTGATGCTGAGGTTCTTAGAATCTTGTCTTCAGCCAGTGTGAGGAACGGAGCCCCTGTTGGCATGATTAGGTAAATGGCTGAAATTAGAGATTTAGAGTGTGCCCTTCCAGTTAACAGTGTCTTCTGCAAAAGAAGTAAGCAATAATAATAATAATAAAAAAAGAAAAATCCCAGATGTGGAAAGGATTGTTCCTAATTCTTTATGTTGATATATTTCCTATAGGAATGGTATTCTTAAGACAGGTTTTCTGTATGAATGGGTAGTATGCAGTAACCGCAGTACAACCAAGTCAGCTAATGATGCAATCATTTTTACAAGTATTGCATATTTAACCTTAAATGGGGGTGTACTAGAAAATGTACTCTCTAGAGTATTATAACTGTCAATGTTTTGTAAATATCTTAATCAAAACACTTCATTTCAACTATTTTTGGCATTTCAAAACTTAGCAATTCTTTTCTGAGAACACTCTGCCTTTTTGAACTCTGTACTTCCATACGCACAAGAACATTGTGTGTTTATCATTGAAGAAAATAATGGTGAAACTTTTATTCAGGGTTATCTATACCTCCTTCCCCATAGAGGGGGATGGTGGCATCTTTTTTTCAGCCAGAACAGGATGGGTGACTGTCGCAATTTTCTTAAGAGCGCCGGTTTATATGTGTATCATTAATGAAAGTAAACGCACTGCGGCAGTACAGGCAGAGCAGAGCGCAGCACAGTGAATGCTCGTTTTGAGAAAATCACACCTTTCTCATTGTGCCGAGTCTGTAGTTCCACTTCTTACAATGGAGGTCAGTCAAAAACTTGCAGTGGAGGGCACTGTTACACAGCTGCTGAGATGATAAGTCTGCTGGGCTAAAGAAACCTTACACTGTCCTTTTCCCTGTGCTGTAGGGAAGTGCATGCACGGGTGGCACAAAAAAAAAAATCACGTAGGTCAAAGTAGTTGTTTCCTTGGCTCATAGTTATGGTCGGAACCTTGTATTCATAGAATAACCCAAATCTGTAAGGTTCATTCATGGAATGCTAAGGCAAGTAAGTTGAAGGATAGAGTCACTTGTGGAGCAGATTTCCCAGTGTCTGATTTATCAGCCCCTGGGTTCTGGAACAGGCAGAGACAGTGAGTGTGCCCGGGGTGGGATGTGTTGCCAGAGGCAAACCCAGCAGTTGTTTCCCTGGAAGGTCTGTTAAGAAGGCTCTTCTTGCTAAAGACATGGGAAAAAGTGAGAGCAAATTGAGGTTTTTAATGATTTGCCTTGCAAATCCAGGAGTTAGTTGATTTTTCTCTGGAAACTTTAAGGATTGCCACTAGATGGTGCCTTCTGCAAAGCTGTTGCAGGCCAGCCTGATGCAGAGTCACCCAGTGCTGCTTCTGCAGTGATTCCCTAGCAGTGGGGAAACCTCAAGCAATCTGTAGGGTCTTGTATCTTTTCAAGCTTTTCTGTGGCAACTGGTAGGCCTTAGTTTTCCTTTTATCGGTGTGGCAGTACAGGTGTATCATATAAACTGGAACTTGAAACTGTGTCGGTCCTACATAGACTCATGAGGCATATCTCAGGAGGTGCAAACTTGTCTGAATAGTAACCATACAATTAGCATAAGGTGGGATGGTTTGATCACAGTTCATTGCTCAAGCTGAGTCTTTGCTTTTCGATTTCTCCAGGAAATGACAAGTTACTTGGAGATGGAATCTGGTATTCTGATGAAGTGACAATATTGGTTTCAGTCTCAGCTTAGAGACTTCGAAGGGGTACACCTTTATTTGCAGATCCACATGGAATTTGTCCCCAAGTGACTGCAGTTGTCTTTCACATTGGTTTGGAAGCACTTAACTGACTTTCTGGCACACAGAGCTTAAGCTTGTAGACGAGTGCTTACAACAGCGAGTACAGATGGGTATTTCTGTTTATTTTACGTACGCAGTTACCTCACGCAAGTAATCAAGTTATAAGCAACAAAACAGGCATAGATGCCTGACAAGTCATTTTTCATATGCAATTACCTACTTTGTGCTTGCAGTCACAGTAACGGTGTAGGAGTTGCTTAGAAAAACAAAAAGGGTTTGATTCCTTTTCATTAGGATCATTATCATAAACGATGTGGTGGGAGATGCAGGTCTAGCTATGCCGCTTTGCTCCTCTTAATGCTTAGTGCTTCTGTGTTTATAGGCGCCTTCAAGAAGAAGAACAGCAATTCAGAACGTCGTCTTTGCCGGCCATCCCAAATCCCTTCCCAGAACTCTGTAGCCCCGCAAGCTCTCCAGTGCTGGCCCCAGGATCTTTACCTCAGAGTCAACCTGCTAGTAAGCATGTGAGTATGGGACGAAGCTTTGGGTCATCCATTTGAGTTCAAACCTGCGGTGGACTATTTCATTTTGGAGGCAGAAAGAAAGTTTCCAGGTAACTAGGCACACTTGTAGGCTTTGTGTGAGTAGGGCAGCACTGGCCGAGAGAGTGTCTTTAAATGGATTTCAGACCTTATTTAAAAGATTTGTAAGAATGAAGTGTAAAAGTTAAGCAAGTCTCTTTCAGGTATGTGCATATTGTGAGTGAAGCAGTAATGCTTAATATCTTTTAGATTTTGTTATTCAAGGTAATTACGTACTAATTCAGAAGTCAAGTTAATTAGCTTGGAGTTGGAGGAGGATCTGTGCATGTTATGCTGCATATTCTAGATGTCACAAAGACACTGAACGGTTGTTTTCTTTGAGGATATAGTGCTGCTTTATTTTGCTCTTTTTCATGAGGCTGCTCAAAAAGCAAAATCATGTTCTTAGAGCATGTAACTAGACACAGCTCCTTGTAATGGGACTTATGGGGAGAACCGTCCCACGGGAAGCTGGTAGAGTGGCTCTCTGGGTTCTTGCTGGTGAAGCTGGCACAGACCAAGCTCCCACATGGTCCAGAGCAATAACCTCAGTGACACTGCAGGCAGTTTTTCTTCTCTGTCCTACTCTACACTCTGAGAAATAATAATCTTGTTTTGTATTGAACCTTGAGCACGTTTAAATAGTAAAGCTGGGCTCAAAAGCCTTCAGTTTGTAAACTGCACTGGCTTATTTGGGGAAGAAGAGACGGGTTGCTCTTACTGACTGTTGGCTTAGGACAGTTCTGTGCTTGGGCACCCACAAGAGTGATGATGTTCTGTATCACTGCTCAGTTTGTAAGTAGCTCCTGCGTCTGTTCTGAGTGATAAAAGAGTTTGGGTGGACAGTTCAGCTACAAGCAGTAGACCCTAATGTACACACCCTCGCATCTTCTGTACTGCTTTACATCACCATGAAAACAGTCTGCTTTCTTGAAAGACAGTGCATCCTCATTGGTTTTAATGTGTTTCCTATATGTACAAGACAGATAACCAAATCATGCCCTAGGAAAAAAAACTGAGTCCTCCCCTTGGGAATTCAGCAGAACCTCATCAGAGGCCTAGGTACTGGCTAAGCAGAGAGGCTGTTTTGCCAAGGGAGTGCTAATCTGATTCCAGGGAGGCAAAGCAAGGGGTAATTCTGCCTCCTGGCACTTGCTGACAGGATAGCAGTGCAGCTGCCTGTCTCAGACCAACTGAAGTTGCTGAGGAACCTACATTTGCCTTTCCAAATAGTCCCCAGGGTCAGGGATTCTTTGCCCATTAGCTTTATGTTTTCCTAGAATTAACCCAAGCCACCCTAAAGATCACCCTGTAAAGCATTAAGAACCCTAAATGATCTGTGCATCAGTTTTCGATGGAATTTAGAAACTGGTGGTTTAACAGCACATAAATATAAAAATATATAAACCCCAAACTTTTAATGTACACAAGAAGATGGCTATAAAAGCAGAGTAAAAGGAGAATTTTTTTCTAAATTTTACGTTATAATTTAAAAACAAAACAAACACCACCACACCCCCCGCCCCGATCTCCCTAATTTCAAAATGGAATGTTTTCACAAGCCTTTTGAAAACCTAAAATGAAATAAATATTTATATTGCTTAGGTATGCTTGCTGCTGAAGTTTTAAATCAAAGACAATCCATCACAGTGGTAAAACCTTTGAGTATGTGAGACGAGGAGGTAAAGCCTGTTGGACAATAGTGGATTCTTCTGTAGATGTAGATACACTGTTTATTGACTGATAGTGGGCAGATAAGCAACACAGGGCTCAGAGTGAGGGGATAGTAAAGTGTTCTTTTCCTCTCTAATGAATTATTTTCCTCTCTTTAATAAAGGAGTAGAGGAGCAGAACTAAAAAAAAAAAAACCCTCTAGTTTTAAAGTATTGACAGACAAAAGTAAGAAAAGTGAGTAGGTTTGGTTTCTTCATGAAGGAAGAAAACTTATTTTTAATACTTCAAACGTGGAGTGTTGCTGGATAACAAAATAATCTGTCTGTTCAGCCTCCTCATAGGTTGGTAGTTGTGTTTAATCCAGTTCTAATTGTCTTCAATAGAGTCTGCCAAGTATCCTGAATAAAAAATGAGTAACTTAAGAAATATTACACATCTTTCCAACTTCATCTCATTAAAAGAATATATAGTTTGGGAATTTAGTAAATTATTTTAAGATGTTTTTGCTTAGATAAGCATCCATACATACAATATAAACTACTGGTTAACAAAATAAGTGATGAGTTTAGTTAAAGGACTGCAACAGCACATTGTAATGGCTGGCAGTTAGTGAAAATGAGCTATGTTTCAAGAAAAAAGTATAACTACAATGTTAAATGTAAACCAAGGTTAAACATAATGATGCTTAGTTTAAGGTTCTCTGCTTGCACATTATAAACAAGTATTAAAATTGGAGATTGGAGTGAGCCATTCTGACTACACGGGATAGATGAGGTGTTAGTGAGAAGCAATTCCTTTCATGCCTCTCGAGCATTTGTGGGTAAATAGGCAAATAGTGGTTCCCGCTGGCAGTGCTGCAGCTCTGATCACATCACACAGGGCATCGCGGCACACGCGTGGCATGGAGGAAACGCTGTTGCCTTTGACAGCTCGTATCTAGGGGACCTGAGAGGGACCCAGGTTAAAGTAGTCTTAGGGGAATTCAAAAAGGAGTGGATATTTTGTTTGCTGATCCTGTGGAACGGTGGGTGGTCACTGGGAAACTGGGGTGTCTGAGACAACTTCATAAGTGACTTCATAAAGTGTCATTATTATTGTTCCTTGTGGAACAACTCAGTCTTATTTTTTTAGTGATTTAAAAATACACCTCTGCAATGATAAGACCTAGTAGTGGTTATGCAAGAGGAATTTAAATATCTGATGGTGTTAGACACAGAAGAATCTGATGTCATATTGCCAAGCCTTGGGCATAAAGAAATGCCACTTCTGTCCCAAGTTCTACTGAATTAAAAGTCTTTTCTGGTGTATTGTTCCCTATATGAGAAAGATGCACATGTGAATGAAAGACTGAGTGAAGGAGATTTCAGGTCATAAAGCCTGAATTATATTTGCAGATGAAAAAAATGGATGTTGCTGTTTTGCATATGCAAAACTTTATTTGCTTAGTTGGAGCTTAAAACGTATATTTCTTGTTGAGATACTTTTGATCCTTTTAATTATTTTTTTCATGCAGTTGCCACTGCTATTTTTAACAAGTGGTTCGCAGTGTTGCTTATGCACTGCTCTGCATTTATTTCGTGCTTTTTCTTGGCTCAGCAAAGAAAGGTGAAATCAGTAAAACAATGAAAAACAGCTGTAATAAACCTTTCTTAAATTTTTGGAGTAGTTTCTTTTTTGTTTTCTCCTGATGATGAAGTCTTATTCAAAGAAGTGCAAGTCACGAATAATGTATTTTTTTAAAATATATTTTCTGGGATCCGTTGGGTAATGGTACTGATTTCACCACAGCAAGAATTGGGATGCCACCTCTAGCTCTGCTGCTTATAAAGCTGATGGCTGCAGGAGCTTCCCCAGCTGTTCCCCAGAAGACCAAGAACAGTGAGAAATAATGAGTCTTCTGTACCAGCACAAAACTAAAACCACATGTAGGCAAATGGGATAGTCATTTAATGGGAGCATCAATATATCAGTCTGGGAGGTAAAACTGGAATGTTAGGCTTATTGAAATCATTGCACATTTTGGTTTTCTTAATTTGACTCTGGATAATCTTCTCTGCTTTAGAAAAAAAAAAAAGCCTAAATTAAAATATTTTGTACATACTTTTTTTTTAAGCTCATAGGTTGAGTAACCAGCCCATAATTTAGTAGTAAAAGATTTAGATGGGAAATAGCTGTGACCCTTTAGGTAACATTTTGAAGGCTATCCTGCACTGAAGCAGCCTCCACAGTGGCAGGGTCTGGGCTCATACGGTTTTGTGACCAAACACATCTGGTGGTAGAGCTTAAGAAATTACTTGCAATTAAACAGACATGCGCTTCTTGGGAGTTCAGCGCTACGGTCCTTTATTACAGTTCTGCAGGTGGAAACAGCCCGTTTTGAGCCATTTTACAGTGAGAAATATTAGATGTCAACCTGTTGATAGTGAACGGCATGTGGTTCTGAAAATAATGGCACCACTAAAGTTTTGTAACGTGGTCAACCAGACGGTGGGTACCTGGGTGAAAAGTACCAACTTGCTGTGCTATTGAGCCAATAGCTATTTCATTTCCTGGTAGGGTGAGTGGGACATTGCAGATGTCTCATGTTTGGAGAAAGCATGAGTGTTCAAGCAGTAGCTGCCAAAAAGCTCTTATGTTCTTGAGTGGAGAGCGGCATTGTCCTTGAGCTTGGGCATGAGGAGGCTGGTGGGAGAGCAGCTACCTGATCAGTGCATGCCAGGCGTTTTCTCCTTCATCGTGTGCCTTTGTCCTCTAAGTGCCACCTGTCTGTCTGTCACCACAGAGCCTGACTGCGAGCTGGGAGAGACTTCAGACCTCTGTGAGCATGTAGGTGCTCCCACTTTCCGTGCTGGGAAGGGGCAGGTAAAGGTGAGAGCAGAAAAGACACTTTTTGGGTGGCACCATGGGGCACTGCAAGACCATTTGATATTTTTTTCCTCTCTGTTTTCCCCACATCTTTGTTCGTAAAATGCATGTGCACCTACAAACACGGAATCAGCCCATGTCTGAGGAGGACAGTGATTGTGGGCTGGGAGAAGGGACAGCTGAAAGTTTTTAAAACATCATTTACTTAACAATATAAATATGTTTGTCTAAGAAAAATGGAAACCAAAAAGTTACATCAAACCAAGACCAAATATTTGTCCAAAAGATTGCTAAAAACTTCAGACAGCTAGGTTACCGCTAATTGAAGTCCATCTTTGTGTTGCTGGTATAAACTAAGAACTGGTTGGTAAGTTAGGTTATAATTTCTGGTTGTGTACAAATATTTTGGAAAAAGCATGCAATAATTACATGTAGGTCACTGCAGTGCCACAGGGTATTAGGCTAAAGTATCTTGTGTGAGTCAATGAAGCTTTCAACTGTAAAAATAGGGCAAATTTCTCACATCCCCCCTCTATACAGCCCAGGCAAACTTCCAAATAGCAGTTTGATGTACCAAAATTATTTACTCTTTTATAGCAAATTAAATTCACAAATGGGTGTGAATTAATGCCATTCTTTTTTTCCAGATTTAGTTATCCTTCAAGGCAACTCCTGTAAACAGGCTTCTTAGTTTTAATTGTTTTAATTACATGCTATAATACACTTCTAGTTTTTTTTCTTCCTGTAAAACGTTTCTATTAAGCTCTTTTGAAGACAAGGATGTTGATTTCCAACAGAGAAGCCATATAAAAATATGAACTTCTTTATAATGAAAACTTTCTGTACTAAGTTAGGTTTTGCATGTGTGACAGCATATTTTGTACTTAATCCTGCGGTTGAATAACATTTAGCAACAAGGCATTTTGAAAATAAATACTGATGTCAGGTTGAATCAACAGGACTTTACTTTCTCTTAAGAGGCCAAGTCCTGTAGTGGGATTAATCTGGACAATTGTTTAGGTCCAGGTCCAGGCACTCCCTTTGACCCAGCTTTAAAATATGGGGTTTTATATGTATCTGTCATGATGTATCATGTTGTTTCTCTCAGATCTTTATTTGAAGCATAGTGCTTAAACTAAGTAAGTAATATATCGATCGCTCTGTGGCATGCTTGATGCCTTTCTTTATGGAAGTTGCTGTTGTGTTTGGGAAAAATTGGGAAAGATCAGGCCTCTGCTGCAGGGCTGTGATCTAACTGTATTAAAAAACAAACAAGAAACCAGGCCTTGCGCTTCCTGGGTGCCTTTTTCTTGTTTGGAGGTATAGCATTTTCGTTTTCCCTACACTGAAAGAGCTAAATGTGATGGACAGTCTAGGAAAGATGTTGCATTGCTTGTCATCTTGTCCCCTGTGTCACGCGAACATCTTGTCCTGTTACTCCTGAAGAAACCAGGGTGGGTGAGCTCACGTGGTTTTGGAAGTCTCATTTGCTCATTACTGCAGAAGAGAGTAACGAATAACTGAAGACTAATGAGTCTGCTGGGCTAAGCTGAAGACAGACAGTCCTCAGTCCTGTCAGTGCTGGGCAGTCGGTGGGTCTGCAGGCTTTTCAGCCGGAGCCCCACACGTGGTCTTGGGTGTCAGCATGAAGTCAAAGCTGCCGTTTCTCCTTCCATGTTACAGCAAGGAGTTTAGTGGTAGAAAGACATGAGTCTCTTCATTTGTGCTTTTGGGTAGTGCCAGAACAGTAGTAGTTACAGTCCCAACATGAATTGCTGGAAATATTAAGGGCAGCTCACGCTCAAACCCGGAAGTATGTTATTTGTTGGGATTTTTTGTTTGTTTTTAATGACACAGATCTGGCCACGCTCCCGGGAGTGTTTTGGCTCCCTATCCATAAGCGATGCTCCGGCAGTGGATGTTGTAATTTCATAGCGTGGTTGGGACCGGCGGCAGCGTGCTGGGGAACGCGTTGCCCGGCCAAGGGTGGTCTGGCACACTCCGAGGGACTGGACCAGCCCGACCCAAACCTGCCCTACTGTGCATGTGCTGGTAGCCACACCAGGTGTTCAGCCACACAGTAATGCTTGTGGTTGTTTTAAAAAGCTGTTTTGCAGTAATAACACCATTTCAATTAACCTTTAGGACTGCCTTTCGTAAATACTGAGCAGCCTGTAGTCTAAACTGCAGTGACTGTGAGCTACTAGATTCACACTAGATTCACACTAGATTAACTAGGTTCACACTAGATTTTTGTGTGCTCATCTCTGTTACGCGTGCCCTTGCATATTTTTGTTGCGCAATGTTATTCTTGCTATATTTTATTAATGGTACAGTGAGAATATAACTTAGCTGTTTTATGCTTTGATTAGGAACTGACAAGCCATCAGGTGGGACAGTGTGGGGAAAAAATGGGAAAATGTAACATGAGAGAAATGCTATTTCTCTCTGAGCCTAGCGAGGCAGGCAGGAGTGGGTTTGGGTGTAAACATCAGTGCAGTAGGGAATTTAGAAACAAACAAACAACAGAACTATATTGAGTGACTGTAATTATACCATAAGTGAATGGTTGAGATGAATCAGAGATGTCATAACTTCATATTGATAGCCTTTAAGGAGTCGCTCAACATAGTGGGAATAGCTATGCTGTCTCAGCACTCCCTGCTGTCGGGAATTGAGGTGTGAGTTTGGGTCAACTTCAGACACTTTGGATAGAAACCTTTTTGGACCTCTGCCACCCAGTAGGACAGATGCAAGGAAGCACCAACTCATAGGTCAGAACCTCTACTGCGTATCCTACGTGACCTTGCGGTACCACGTTGCTGCCAGCAACTGGTGGGTGAGTTGACCACAAGGTCCTTTCGGAGATGAGCCCAGGCAGCCCACGCAGAGCTGTGCTGGCACCTGTGGCTGAGCTGCAGCTGATCCCCCGAGGATGCCCTGGCTTACATAGTGCAGGATTGGGAAGACACCCAGTTTCTTGCTTGTGTGCTGGCATCTACTTCTAGGGATGGAAGGCAAAGCCAGCATTTTGTTCATTTCCAAACCATCAGCACAGTGGTTGCTTAAGTATCAGGAGTGATGCTGTTGATTCGCAGCAGGAAAAAGGTTTCTTTGGGCTTGCTGTAATGACCTGGACAGTGAACTGTGCCCGCGTTAAAGTGGAAATCTCTTTGAAATGCCTGTCTTTACTTAGGCGGTGTTTGTGTGTGGACGCATAGGGGAAAAATGAACTTCCAAGTTTGTTGGTGTGGTAATGGGATGCTTATGCATTGCTCCAGAGCTTGCAGATATGGTTTTGTTCCATTTCATAAACAGAGGGGATGTTGTTGGAATTTAATAACGTTTTTACATTAGAAGAATACTGCTGAGTTAATTAAATCATTGTGGGATGAGTTTCAATTCTCTATTCTCTTGATTGATAGTCTCTTTATTGCTATCAAATTTTTATTTTATTATTCTTTTTTTCTAATAGGAGTGCAGAATTATTGTACTAAAAAGATATTTTGTGTAATTAATGTAAGTACCTCCAATCTTTTGCTTCAGCCTGGCTGTAATCTGAACATCACTTACAAAACTTACGTAAAACTGAGTTTAATCTGCACTTGTAAGAGGAAAGGTATCACTGATTTGGAAAAGCTACATGTCACATTCCTCCATTGGCATTAGGATTTCTTGTTCTCTCCAGTGGTACACCCTGCTGCCCTAATGTAAGACTTACTGGAGCTGGTTTCTTCTGGTGCATTTCGGGAAGGAACAGAGTTGGAAATCCCTGCACTATGGCACAAAGCATAAGTGTTTAGTTTTCCTCCTGAGGGGGCAATGAATAGCACTCAGAAGCAAAATGGATTGACTAACAGTGAGGACTTTGGATGTGAGATCTCACCTTGAGCATGGGATGGTTTGTGGATAAAGCAACTTTGTTTCAGCAGACTTATTATAAGTGAAGTTTAATTAAAAGCAAAGCAAAAACTGTTCTGCAGGTTTGAGGTTTTTTTTCATATGGGAAAGGGGTCAAGGCAAGAGAGACCTTTAAAAGCTGATTTTGTTTCTCACCAAACAGGTGCCACCTTAACGCACCCAGATCTTTCCAGCCACTCCTTTTATCTGCCTAGATCTCTAGTCTGGCCAGAGTGAGGAACTGCTCTGCTTTTGGGGGATATTTAGATATGGACTATATACATTCTTAATGGAAACTGCCTTACCCTGCACATACTTGGTGTCCACGGTGGGCAGTGCCCATCCAGATACACCTGGGAGCATCATCCCCACCCACACCAGGGCAGGAGGCACTGGGCTTCCTAAACCCAGCTCAGCAGCTGCAAAGGGCCCAAGCATGAGGAAGCGGCTTCTAATAGTGGGAATGATGTCCATGCTCTGCGGCTGCCTCACTGTACGGTGACATTGCACGCGTTCTTACCCTTGCCTTTTTGGGTTCGCTTCTAAAAACCACACTACCCTTACCCAAACAACTAATGAGAGTAGGAACAAACCACTGCTGAATAAAATAATATTGCTTAAAAACAACAACAACAACAAACAATAAATGAAGTGCATAACATGACAGTAAAGAATATTCTAAGTTAAATAACAGCATACTGATAGTAGAACACCAGGATTTAATTTACAGACAATTTGCCCTCGGGCTTCCATAAGTCATTTTTGAGCTTGTCCTTGCCTGAAAGCCATTAAGAGCAGCTAATTACTCTGAAGTAACTTCCTTGTCATACTGTTGCTGGTCGCACTTATTTTCCATATTGCTTACTAAAATCCACTGAAAGTGAGCCAACTACAGTATTTCCAGACCTTATAAATAGCTTCACAGATGTTTGCAGCAATTCCCATTCCCCAAGTACTCAGTTATGTAGAACAAACTAAACTGAGTCTATTCTAAACAATGGGTATCAGGTGGACAGTTTTAGCATTGAAAAATACCTGCCGTGCTTCAGATTAAAAATGTTTACTGAGTTATCTCAGACTCCAAAATAGTGTTGTTTGTAAGTGTGTGTATATATATATATATATATGAATATGCATATATGAGAAGATGAAAAGATTGCTTGAAATACTGTCATACACCTTGTAATTGATTTAAGGAACAGCTTGAAAATATAGCTTGGCAAAGCTTTGTAAAGCTCGTCCAGGTGAGGCTGAGCCTTGCCCCTTGTGTTATAGCCGTGTCAAATGAGGGTCTCCAGATTCAAATGATGTCCAGCTTAAAAATGTCCTTGCTGTGTTTGAAGCTAATGTTGTTCCACTTGTAGCATTTAAAAAGTTCTAAATATATTGGAGAACCTGCAATTAATTTCCTCTTTTGTCTGCATAACAAGAGGTGCCAGGGCTGTGTTTTACTCATGGATGTGGATTCAGTCAATGTTTTAAATGCTATTTGGTGGAAGTTTTGTTTATGCTCTTTGTTTATCTTTGAGTGTACTTAGCAATCATGATTTGCATCCTAGTCTGTGGGGGCTCTTGGTTGGTTTTTTGTTTGGTTGGTTTTACTTTTTGCTTGTTTTGTTCCTTTTTTTGTGTGGATTGTCTTTGTGTTGTTTTTTATTATTATTACTATTATTTGTTTGTTTGTTTGACTGCACAGATGAAAAAGATAATCCAAATCCCAAATCTTTTGTCTGCAGAGGGAGGCTGTCATTCCAAGGGGAGCATAGTGCTTACCAGCTGGGATGGGGGGGCACAGGAGAGCAGCAGATTCAGCGCCAGGGATAGAGAACGTATATTTCTAACCATTTGTACAGTGTGACACATTTCTCAATATTTTCTAGGTTATTAATAAGTAGAGGGAATCGGGAGGCAGCAGGCTATATTTGTGCAAATGTACCTTTAGTGTAATTTCCCTTTGCTCTCAGTGAACATTTAGTTCTGCTTTACACTGCATGCGAGCTACAAATGAGCATTTGCTTGCAGGCTAATTAAGCGTAGCTTAGAGCAGTACTTAATTGCAACACTTCAGGCAATACAGAAGAACTTGGAGCCGATCTGGCTAACAGGAAATTAACTTAGCACTCTGCCCAAGGTTGTGCTAGCTGCTGCAAGGTTTCATTGCCACTTACCCTCTCTTAAGTGCATGGAATAGCACTTGGGCAATCTCCAGAAGGCACTTTTTGTCTAGGAGAAACCTTTAGGATTTAAACTACTGCAGGAAATTCTTGAAGAAGCGAGACAGGGCAAGGGCATGGCGGAGTCTTTCAGTGGGTAGGGAAATTGCTTGTGCAGCAGACGCTGGCTTTGAGTGTCTCCAGCAGTTCATCCATCGAAGAGATGTCCAAACGGGTCCAAGTTGAAAGACTCTGCTATGTTGATGTATAACCATTAAAATGAAAGAGCTGAATGAACTTTATAGAAAGCTTTCTATATGTTACTTTTATCCCTTAAATAAATAAGCTAGTAGTTCTGAAGATGATGAAATAAATTTTACAGCACTGTAAACATGCTCACATCAATTTCTCCTCTTTGCCTCTTTCTCGAGCCTTCTCTAACATGCAGCTGTAAAAACTGTGGTGGTGAACTGATTCTTGTCTAGTAAAATACTAGAGGATTATGTGCGTGCAAATGGCTTGTTTTTCCCCTAAGCCAGAGCCTTACAAGGGGTAATCGCCCTCTGTTCAAGTAGCAGCTACTAAAGAAGGGAAGACCCTAATAAAATTCCAGCAAAAATAATGTAATAAAATGTTCGTAGCACCAAACATATTCACAGTGACTGCCTTCCTTTATGAGTTTGCAGCAACCTCTGCTTTCTACATAATTGATTTAATATCCTACAATTATGTATTTTCTGAACATACATCTGGCAAAGTATCTGGAGGTGCAACTTAAAGGCAATATCTGCGTATGAGTACTGATGGCACATAGAGAAATTAGTGGGGTTTTTTTTAACTACTTCATTATACTCTTTCTAAAATCTGTAAATGTAGGGAAGTAGAAACTATTTTTTTTTTCTCTTAAATAGCAATAAAATGTTTAAATGGAATTTCAAATCAGTAAGGGATCACTGAGTTCAAGAAATACATTAAATATTTTCTCTTCAAATATTTATAAAGTCTGAGTTGGTGGCAGCTCAGATTGCTTAGCTTAGACTTGTATGTCAATGCAGAACTCTGACCCTGATACAAAAGGACTTCTTCTGTTGTGTACAAAACCACCTCTGCTGGTGCACAGTTTTTTTATAGGGCCAGTTTTGCTGCAGTGACTTAGCAGATCTTTTGAAAGGTTGTTGGAAAGTATTTATTTTCTCTACTGAGCAATTCTCCTTCTTCACTACAACCATAATAAAGTATTTTGGGAAGGATATATTTGACTTTGGATGACATGGTTGCGAGTTAGGTTTGTATGCTGCTGCTGAACTACCACTATCTGCAAATAAGTACCTGTATTGATTGCACATTGAACTATAAAATGAGTGCATTCATACAATACAAACTCAGAGCTCTTTACCTACAACAGATAAACGGTAGGGATGGCCATGCTTTTCATATTATTTGCTATGCAGTGGTATTTTTTATTTTGGCTGCTGGAAAGTGGCATATAGGCTAATGAACAGCATAGTTGTGTTTCCCAGCCATCAGCAACCCTTTCTTGAATCTCGGCTTGCAAGAAGTGGAGGTGAAAAATCTTTTAACTTTGGAGGAGGATACTGGGATTTCTTGCTGAAGATAATCTTCACTTTTTGTGTCTGACTTGGTATTGTGAGTGTTCACATTAGTGGTTGGCTTGAACTCAGTGTACAAGTCATACATGAGCTTTGACATGGAGCTGGATTTAATGAGCCTTAGGTTATCAGACTCATGCTGTCAGATTCATTTGAGGCAGACGTGACAGTCCCAGTCTTTTGCTGTCCTTCTGCTCAAAGACTCCTTCAGGTAGCTGCTTTCTTCATGTTAAAAACAACTTAATAGCAAGTGCTATTTTGGGAAGGTGCTGCATTCCCCATTTTGCTTGATTAGGCTCAGATCTGACCAAGGGACCTTTGCTTGTGCTCCACTCATCCCACTCTAAGTTACATTGCTCCATGCTGGGATAACAATTTCTTTACAGAATTGTATCAGTTTGCTTTCAAATTTATTCCATAGTAAAGCTGAAACAAAACTTTCTAACAAATAACCACTACTGAACAAAGGTAATAGTTTTTTTACATTTAATGATAAAGAGACCAGGGAATGTAATATTAGGTAACCACTTACGGTAGTTTTGCACAGTGTCAAGAAATATGACCACCTTTAAACAGCCTTTGGGTGGAAGTTATTTCTGTGAACTGTAGTTATGTAAAACTCAAGTATTTGAGTTGCTTGTCTGGGTATCTCCAGCCAGTGGTGTGTAAGAGTACCTTTTGAGTATATTCATGCTACTTTAGGGTAGCAAAACTATAGAATATGATAAAATGCACTGAAGTGCCTCCTTTACACAGGGGGAACCTGAATCATTAGTGAGGACTAAATGTACTCAGATTGAGGTGGCTAGTAACAGCTGAAATGGCTACCGTGACTGTGTAGCTTTGGTGGAACACGATAGGTAGTGATGGAGAATATCGTTTCCTTTCCCCGAAGTTACTGAACTGTTTAATTAGGACCAAATCTGGCCTCATTTGAGATAGGAAATGTTTGTTGACCATTCCCCTGGATGGCCAGCCTCCTCATCAGTTACTCCCCCAGCAGAAACAGCAGAGTTTGTTTATCTGGAGAGATGCTGGCAGCTGCAGGGCTGATTTTTTCCATCATCTGTTAAGTGCCAGTGAAAAATGATCAGTTTCTAACCGCATTCTTGTTTTGCAAATTAAAGTCAGTGCTCTTCTATGCGTCTCCTTGGTGTTTTAACTTCAGTATGCAGTGTTCAGACATCTGAGGTAGCCATTTTCAATATAGATATCTATTTAGATAGGCATCTATATTAGATATATATATCTATTTTCAATAGATATATAAAATTTGGGGAGGGAATACAGACTTTCACGAGGGAATACAGACTTTTCACTTTTGGCCATTGGTACTTGATACACAATAGTGATGCCAACTCTTGCAAAAATATATATATGTATATATTTATTTTTTTTTTAGGAACAAATGGGATTCTGTGAGAAGCAGGAGTGGGCTGGGAATCTCCTCTTCAAGAGGCAAAGCCCATAGAGCAGAGTAATAGCAGGAGTTTCAAAGGTAGAGGGTTGTGGAATTGAACCACCGTTTGAGAAAGTAAATGGCCTCTGATATGCCTACTGATTTTGTGCTGGGCAAAGCTATCCTCAGCTCTTGTCTTTGGTAGAAAACCACATGCAGGGTCGACTCCCTAAATTAATAATCTTTGTAAGGGATTATCAAAATCATTAGGGCGTCTCTGACATTTTAGACAGAAAAGCTGAATTTGCCGTCACAAGGTGGTTTCCGTGTTGAAGCCCAGAATGAAGCTACCTGGTAATTTATCTAAATCAGTCTATATGTATGGAAAATAAGGGTCTTCACAGAGAAGGTTAAGCTGTCAGGCTTAATGCAGCACTATCCATGGAAGGGCAAATATGTTGTATGGCACCTAGAACAGGATGAACCTTTTAAATTACTCTTTAAACGCAGTTTTCATGGTATAGCTTGGGTAAGTTCATGCACTAGCTGTTTTGTTATGTTTCAAAAAGTGAAATTCATGGAGTGTAATAGGTTGGCAAAGCCTCAGTTGATGTGAGCCAAGCAAACTTCGGGGTTTTTTCTGTACAGCTGGGTGTACTGAAAGAAAAACCTGCAGAACTCTGGCAAGAAACCCACAAAACCACTTATTTCTTACCAGTTACACTTCGGGCCTGATCAGCGTCTGTCATGTTGAAGGGTGTATGAGCAACAGTTGAACTGAAAATAGTTTCAGTACAGAGTAATTTTTGTTAATACCCTGCAGCTAGGCAAAATTTTTACTTTTGCCATGTGAAATCTTGTGCAACGGGATGGGGGAGCTGTGGAAGAAGCAAATGTTGTGACACTTTTCTGCACTGTACAAAAGGCAAGATAGATTTTTCTCCATTAAGAAACCTTATGGTGGTTATGCTAAACCACCATCCGAAGATAAAACCTTTGGAAGGTGGAAAAGGCAATAAAGGGTTCCCCATGTGTACAATTATCTCTATGTAAATGAATAGAGTGATAAAGAGTGACATTTGCTGAGGTCAGAAGTTTTATGTTGGACACAGCGTTAGAAATGTAGTAATAATTATTAATAGCTAATAATTAATTTTGAATTATTGCCAATTATAATTATTAATGCAATCTGCTTTTAATGGACACTTTTGACTTCAAAACAAATTAGTGTCGACCTGTATAACTATGTATTTAACCTAAGAAAATCTACATGGTGGTTGAACAGAAGAAATCTATACAATGAAATCTGAATGTATGGTACTAGTTTACATAAATGGAAGACTGCAATAAGCACATAGTTTAAAGGAAGCAGACCTTAACATTCAGTTTCATACCAAAACCAAGCTAATGGCTGGGGCAGAGGTGAGGCAAGGGAATAAGGAAAAACACTGTTTACATTCATATATATTTATTTATAAAGTTTTGTCTAGAAGAGACTATTAAATTATGTTGCTCAGGATCCTAATCTGAGATGTTTACATGTCTTTTGTTATATGTTGATCTAAGTTGTTCTTTTGCCCTTTAAGCCTAGCCTTCTTCAAGTTGTTCTTACATAGCTGGATCTGTTTGCCAAGTGCAGAACATTTTTAAAAAATGTTTTATTTTGGATGGGAATGAAATTAACTCACTCATGGAAATAGAAACTTCAGAATAAGAAAGATGTCCAAAGGTTGATCTACCTTCTGCCAGTCAATCTGGAAAAAAAAAGAGCTTGTGAAAAGGCAAAATAAACCTGGCATCAGTGCCTTTACATTCTTTTTCAGTTTCTCTGTGGCTCAGTTTAAGAAGCTTTCAATGACCTAGATTTTTCTCAGCATAATTCTTAAAGAAGATCCATGATGTAAATAAAGAGCCATCAAAATCCTTTAAAAAAACCTTGTTATTCGTGCCAGGATGGAAATAAAGTCACTAGTGTCTTTTCATGGTGGATTTCTTTAGCTTATTGCCAATAGTGTAGGGAGAGGGAGAAGAGGAAGGAGGGGAGCACACTTCAAGGTGATGTCTGGTTTATGTTATTGATAATGTATAAAAATACAGAGTCAACTCCCTTGTCATTGCCTTTCTGGGTCTTGGAAATTGTTGATTTCTCCACAGTCAGCAACAGTAGTAAGGCCACTGCTAAAAGATTTCCCATTTAATACTCTCTGGAACTAGTTTCTTGGGAGTGTCTTGTCTTATAGGTTCGCCCAATATTTGGTCTTTTCCTCTGGGAATCTTTTTCATATTCAGTTGCTAAACAAAGAAACTTGGCACATAAACTATTTGAATATAAATGTCTTTCTAATGCAGCTAATTATTTTAAATGTTTAATGGGAGTCACATGAAAATTGTTGCATAAATGTTTCAATTAGAGAGAAGGCTCGTTGATTGCATTTGTGCAAGATGTTTAATTGGGTGGACAATGCAGAATAAATACATTTGGAGATTATATCAGATTACTTACTTTTTGGGAGATATGCCTATAGGGAGGAGACAGCTTTGCTTCCAATCAACTTCAAATATAAGGTAGCTTAATTGGAAGCTGACTGTGCCTTGGCAGTTTCAGAGCAGCAGTGACTTCCATGTAAAATAATCTGAAGCAGATGCTGAATGAAGAAGTAGCATTTTATTTCATGCAGGCTTTGGCATCAGATCTCTAGCATTATGTTATCTAGTTCTATATCAGGAATCATTTTTTTATTGTGACATTGGTTTCAGCACACTACCTTATATTTAGACTTACACGGTTAAGTTCATCAGCCTTTGAGAAAGAGACTTTAAGTGTTTCTGAAACACTTAAAGGTGATTTCGAACCACTGTAGCATGGCTTGGGAAAATAATGATGAAAGATCCTACAAAAAGACCTGTTTAGGGTTCCTAAACTATGATCAAACCATTGGATTTTTTTTTTTAATGCTTTTTGCTAATATTGTGGTATTTATGTAACTCTGCACTGTTTATATAAGAGATTGCAGTACAGGCTAGAGAAATGGGCTGCCAGAAACCTCGTGAAGTCCAGCAAGGGCAAATGCAGAGTCCTACACCTGGGGAGGAACAAGCCCAGGCAGCAGGAGCTGCCCATCTGGAAGGCAGTTTGACAGAAAAAGGACCCTGAGTATCCTGGTGGACACCAAGTGGAACATGAACCAGCAACATGCCCTTGCTGCAAAGGTGGCTGATGGTATCCTGGGCTGCATTAGGCAAAGCATTGCCAGCAGGTTGAGTGTGGTCATTCTTCCCCTTTATTTGGCACTGGTGAGGCCAAACCTGGAGTACTGGGTCCAGTTCTGGGCTCCCCAGTACAACAGAGACATGGACATACCGGGGAGTGTTTAACAAAAGGCTACAGAGATGATTAAAGGACTGAAGCACCTCTCCTATGAGGAAAGGCTGAGAGAGCTGCAACTGTTTAGCCTAGAAAAGAGAAATCTTGAGGCCATCTTACAAATGGACTAAATGGACTATTTACCCTACCTGAAAGGAGGGTGCAAAGAGGACAGAGCCAGATTCTTTTCAGTGGTGCCCAGTGACAGGACAAGAGGCAACGGGCACAACCTGAAACACAGGAGGCTCCCTCTGAACATCCGGAAACACTCTCTTAACTCTGAGGGTGACTGAGCACTGGCACAGGTTGCCCAGAGAGGTTGTGAGATCTCCGTCCGTGGAGATGTTCCAAAGGCATCTGGATGTTGTCCAGGCAACGGGCTCTAGGTGGCCCTGCTTGAGCAGCAGGGGGTGGACCAGATGACCTCCAGAGGTCACTTCCACCCTCAAGCCTTCTGTGATCCTGTGATTGTTCTTAAACTTTTATAAGGGGGGGGGTGTGTGTGGGTTAAAGGCATGATGATTTTGAAATATATCATCTCTGTGTTATGTCTTCAATATTAAGTTTGGAATTATGAGGATAAAGTTCACCGTTAATTCATATATAACTACTGAGTTTCTAAGAAGGGTAATCTTTTTACTTGCCTAGTGTGTGCCAGCATTATCAACATAATCCACTCGATCATCTTGCAAGAATGCTGTTAAAATTTACTTTATGTGGGGGGATTCTGTGTTGCATGTTTGAATCTTATTTGACCATCAACAGTACTGAAATGAAGAAATTGCAATCAAAGTATACCTAAATATCTGTGGTACTTCATACATCAGGAAAAATAGAGAGGAGCCAGTCGTCTGATTTATAAATGCTGAGAACCTGGAGCAGAGCACTTAAAGATGATCTTTCTCATGGGAAATCCTCAGCCTTGGAGGCACTAAAAATGAAATCACTCAAATGCTTATTCAACTAATCATAAAGGATAGTACAGCTTTAGAATGAAAGATGGCCAGCTGGATAAAAAGATGATGGAAAAGATTTAAGGGCTGTGAAATGAGGTTTATATGATTTATATGATATGATGTAGCTTTGCAGTGAAATCTGTTTTATAAGTGTAAGTGGAATACCGATAGTGATGTACCCACAGAGGTGAAAGCCTGGTCCAGGAGGATGATGTGAATCGCTAGAGAGAGGGGGTGCATTGATGCCAGGGTAGGAGGAGCTGCTTTGGAACAGGTGTTGGTCAGCAGTAGACAGGAGTGCTCATGTCTCTGTGGTGTGACCTGTGATGGGAGATGCAGAGAGCTGGCACGGTGTGGCCTTCAGGGTTGGGCTCAGGAGAGGAGTAAGGGTGGAACAGTGTGTGATGCGTCAAATTAGGCTGCTGGAAACCGTGTGGAGAAAGTGAGAGAGGAGAGGCTGCTACTGTTTAGAGGCAGCGACGTGGCCACAGATGCTTTAAAGCAAATTGTGTGCACGTCTGTCGAACATCTTATTCACTTTAGCTCCAGCAAAGTAACCTTGTTCTTAAAAAGTTGGAATGAAGGCTGCAGACTTCCAGCCCAACAATACTGTCTATAATGAGCTAACTACTTCTTATTTGAGCTGCTGCTGCTCCAGGAATTAGTGCTTGGAAACCTCGGTACACCTAGACAATAGGGGAGAGCTTCTAGAGGATATTGTTGTAAGATTGTATAGAGGACCATTTAGTTGCCTTTGTTTCTCAGCTTCTGGTAAAAACTAGTTGAATCGTTTCAGTTCCTAATAGGCTGTGTTCAGATACTAAGCTCCCTGTTTCTATAATGTCATGTATTGCTTGTTCGGCATCTTTTTAATTAGTGACATTTTATTTAGTCCAAATTAAATATGCCAGATGTAGCTGATTTAGTGGCTAACAATGATGAGTGAGGGGAGGGAGAGCTAACATTATATAGCCGTCTGTTCTCAGGGAAGTTGTGTGCTGCCTTTTTTTCATTTCTAGTTCTACAAGAGAAGTTGGAGTGGTAACCATGGCAGCAGGGAATTTGTCCCTGTAAGCTCAGCAAAGGGTTGGGTTGTATGGGGTTTTTTTTTTGTTGTGTTTGTTTTTTTGTTTGTGGTGCCCCTACTAGGAGGAAAGGGTGTGCAGAATGGTCTGGAGCAAGCCCTGGAGAGGGAACTCGGAGCAGATAAATCAGAGGCACTTGCCGTGGAGTTAAAACTCGCGCGTTGGTCCTGCCGCGGCGTGAGGGGATGGACGGGTGCAGCCGTGAAGCAGGGCAGTGAGAGACATGAAAAGTCTCTTGGTAACTTGGTCTCACTACACTAGGTGTCACGGGGCAGGGTGGTTAGACACTATATGCTCATTAATCTCACATGGTTGTGTTTGGGTTTTCTCCAATATTTTTCTCACTTTTTTTCCACTGAAAATGAGTAATTCTTAGCAGGTTGGGAGTGAGATTTGCACGGGGCTAGCTGCATTCAAGAGAGAATATCTAGCTTAGTCATGATGACATAACCCCGGATTTTGCGTCAGCCCCAGAAACATTTGATCTGTCAGTCTTTAATTGAGGGAAAACCATTGTTTGATGTGTAAATTTACTGAAAAATAAACAGCAGAGCAGTTTTATGGAGCAGTTTCCCATTAGAGCAGTTGCTGAAAATGAGAATTATGCACACGCTGAGGAAAGGATAACGTGAGCCCTCCTCTCCCGCTGACATAACTTCTCCTGGGTTGAGATCTGCAGGGGGTTCATTCTGGCCACACAATCGATGCTTACGCAGTTGCGCAGAAATACTCTCCCAAGGCAAGCAGCTCTGTTAAAAGCATTTATTGTGTGCGCATGACAAACTGACCCATAAAACATCCTGAACGTTGCAGGCAGCAACAATTAGCTGATAGTGGCTGCTTGAAGTCACCGGCTTCCAGAGCTGGTGGCTGGGGAGATGGGAAGTTGAGCAATATTGCTGAATACTGTACAGTGAGGTGACAGCTGATGGCTGGGCATTAGTGACGCTTTGCCATGCTGCTGTAGTTAAGCCTGTCACCCACTTGTTATAAAGCACCCCTGTTTTATTGTCAGAGCAGTATGAACTCAGCCATACTGGGAAAAACTTGTGGGTTACGACTGATGCTATGAAAGTGCAGGAAATTTATATTTCCAAGGTGTGTTTGACCTTTTGGGATTTTCAGCTCATGAAGGCTGTGAGTTTCATAGTGTATTTATACTTCAGGTTTTCATCATTAAATGATCATCATTCTTTGAGTGCCTGTAGGTTATAGCCAGTCTTCGTTAGGAGTCTTTCTCCATGTTTTGCCTTTTCTACTATTACTGTTTTCACTGCCCTGAGTTGCTCTCATCTTTGTATTTTCAGTGCTATACCATACTTGATTCTTCCCCGGATCAAGCTATGCGTATTCAGTTCATAGAGTTTTTCTTAAAACATTTCATTTTTTTCCTTTCCAGCTTCCCCCTCGTTACTGTCAGCTGTGGTGTAGCCTGTCTAGTCTGACATGTCAGTGATGGTTCATTGGGATGTGGAGGGGAATAAAGGGGCTCTTGTAAAGACAGATAATTGATTTATTTTATTTTATTTTATTTTATTTATTTATTGTCTAGTGCACCTCTGTATGTGTTGTGAAAACTTTTTATCCTGCTATTGTCAATTCTGGCAAGACTTGTCAGATTTAGGAGCTGGGACTTCAGCTAAGAACTTGTTTTCATTAGTTTTAAAATTAATTTTAGTCTTCAAGACTGCAGAAAAAAACCTTGGGAACTCGGCACGTTCGAGTACCAGGGAACAAACTCATAAGTCCTTAAATCCTTGGCTTTTTCACTCCTTGTAATTACTTTTTCTGGGAGCAGGGAGGAAGAAACAGAAGTGAGAAGAGGGGATATGTTTGTCTTCCTCTGCATTGCTTTCTAAGTTTGTGATTTCTGCCCAGCTCTGCATCTTACACTTGCTTAGGTTCTTTTGGTACTAGAATAGGTAAACTGGATTGCAGTTGTTCAAGATAAATTTAATAACTACTGGTTCTTAAAATAATGTGTTTGTTTTGTCATGTCTGGCTGTTCCAAATACAGCTTATTTTACATCGTCTCTGATTGTTTGGCTGTTGTTTTATTCCTCCTACTACATCAAGCACAGTCAAACTCCCAGGGTTCCATTGTACCAGATGAGAGACAGTCACTGCCTGAAAGGTTTTCCCATGCATTAAAAATGCACATATTTTCAAATACTAATCCTCATTTTCCAAAGATGTCTTTCAAAATGGTCTCTGATGCCTTTCCTAATAAAACATGGCTGGACAGGTGCATGCAAGTGGAGGGCTGGAGCCAAGTCCAGCTGTATATACAACCCTTAGCGGTGTCCCTGCTTTCTATTCTGCAACCTCTGTTTTCTTTTCCCCTCGGAAGAGCGTGCAAGGGAAAGGGGAGTTTTGTGGACTACCCATGTAGAAGTTGTACTTGGACAATAGTAAATCAAAGTGAGTAGTGAACTGAACGTTGCCAGACCCTGTGCTGAAATGGGTCTCTGGCTCATAGCGTGGTCTGGGCACTTGGATGGCAAGTGCCTCAGCTGCAGTTGTCACAGTGTCCTACTGAGAAAGAAGGAGCCATCCAAGTCTTCAGGACCTGCACCATTTTTCTAAATCCTATGGGAAGCTGCTCCCCAGAGCCTTGTTGCGCTGTCTGCCAAGCTTCAAATTAATGTGGTTCTTGTGGTTGAAAGCCTGTGCAGCAAGGAAGATGTGGTAATAATTTCTTTTCTACAGAGTAATTTATAATGGCAAAACAATTTAAAATACTCAGTAACTAGCTTGGTTACTTAAGAATTTTAATCAAGAAATTGTTATGGTTTTTCTTTGTATTACCCTTTCTATGGTTGTTAGTGACTTAAATTGTGTTTGCAAAAACTTTTCTATTAAACCTTTCTCTTGGAGCAAATTCAGACGATAAATAATGCATGCTGTAAGCACAGCTGAAGAAGATTGCAAACTATCTAGGATAAATTGCACAGTAAAATACATGAAAGATAAAGGTTAATGCCAGCAACATCACTTAATGTCTTTCATTACATAATCAAAGGAGTGTAACAGTGCCTGTAACTATTTTTTTTTTTTTCCCATACATAAAGGATCTCAAAACTAGGAAGGATTTTTGCATGAAAAGCAATTGCTGTTGGGAGGAGCTGTGTGGTGAGAAGGGAGCTTATTCACAGACTTATAATCAAAACTAATGGCAAATGCTGGGTGGGGGATGATGCAGAGGAAGAAGAAAATGTGAGCTTGTCCATGCTGTGACCACAGGAAGAGCCTGGACCCCCAGATTTGGATGAGCTGGCTGTTGTTGGGCTGCCTTCTTACTGGTGTGGACTGGTACTCTTGTCAAAGGCTCCCCAACCTGCTTCCCAAGCTTGCTTTCTTCCAGCATCCTGCAAATACCCAGAAGCTTCAGCAAAATTCATAAAGGCCTACTGTTACTCTTGAAAGGACTGAAAATTAGCCTTTCACCTTTCTTTTACCTAAAAACAAGAGGCAAATGAGGAATTGAGGGGGAAAGACGTGAAAATGTCAAACGGGTCAAATGATTTATCTGAACGTAAGCGTTAAACCAAAGTGGGAAGGTGTGAAACAGTTTTGGAGATACTGTCACAAAATCAGTATATTGTCTGGTTTTAGGTATATATCACCTAAAACTGCATTCTGCTATTTATTTGTAAAATATGGAAATTATAGGGTAGCAACTTACAGTTTCCAAACCTTCAGCCTCTAAGTATGTGAACACATGTTGGAATAAATCTTTTGTTCACGCAGGCAGTGGTTATGTCTTGAGAACGTGCTCTGTGTACAGTATTTTCTTAAAAGTACATTGCACAGTTAACACCTTTTTATGTAAACAGCTGATATTTTTGAAGAAGCTTCGATGCAGTTGCTATACAAGCCTAATTCTATACAGAGGGCATTAATACTTTAAGTTTTGAGAAGACAGGAAGACAGAAACAGATGAGTGCAGACTTCATCCAGTGTCTCCGTAATAAGTAACCATTTTCACATGTAGTTTTTAATTGGAGAAGGAAAAGTTTTGGCTTATTTTTACAATATTTGCGGTTTACGTTTTATTTTATTTGCTCATTGTATATGTTCCTTTAAACGTGCTTTGTGTATATGCAACATCACACAATTTGCTTTTTTTTTTTTTTTTAAAGCTCAAATGTCAACAATTGCAGTGTGTAATTATGCCAGTAGTGCAGAGAGACATGTTTGCTTGATTAGTCACCGCAGCCTGAATTCAGCCAATATAGCTTATGGCATCCAGCTGAAGTCCGGAGCCAGGAGCCTGGATTCCCTCTGCAGCCAGCAGAGAGACACAAATGCCTTTGTCATGTGCTTTAGATCTTAAGTTACCCCATCTCTCTCCCTTAGCTTCAGAAGGAATTTAACTCTCTAAAATTACCTGGAGTGAACATGGGCCTCGATGTTTTTGCATGCTGAGTTCAGAAGCGCTAACCATCCAAATATAGATGCTGACATGAACCTGGCGCTAATCCTGCCCTGCCCTTCTCTGCCCACACCGCTGGGATTCCCAAAACCTGGACCCTCACAGAGTTGATGCCTTTACTATTGCTGTTTGATGACCGCTGAACATAGAATGATGCTGTGATTCCCCTTCAAGTCAAGTTATTCCTCTGACTTGCGGAAATGGATTTAAAATTCAGTAGCCTAGCAAAAAGGGACAGAATCAGGTTTTGTAACATGGCCAACTTGAGTCTTTTTTTTTATTTTTTGAAAGATTGCTGTTCTGAATGTGAAAGTCAAAGCCTGAGATCTTGATCTTAGAACAGTCGTTCTCCTTTGTTGTTCATAGGCTCTTAAATGTGTACCTAAATATAGTATACGCCAGAGGAGAGAGTTAATGTTGCTATGAGAACCTTAACCTCAGCTTTTCCTAGGGTTTTATGTTTATATGTAGGGGGAAAAAAAAAAAAAAAAAGCAATGAACAAAATAACTCACAGTTGGGTTTTTTTTTATAAGGAAGTACTGTGGGATGCCTTGTATATAAGTGATCCTGTCTGCAATGTATTGCTGTTACTGCTGCTGTTGTCTGAAAGGCTCTTTTCCTGCTCGAGCTGTGCAGCACAGAAGGAAAAAAGAGCCATAGGGTTGACCTATATATTTATTTCATTGCAGCAGTTGAAATTCCTGTGTCTTATAAAGCTGCCTTAATGCTGCTGGGCAAGTAAGGGGGGACTGGCTGGTGCTCCAGCGTGTAGATGTGATAGACTGAGTTGCTTGCCTGTCAGGTGTGCACAGAGCACACTTAGGGACTTTTTTTTATCACAGGCTTGCAACTTTGGGAAGCAAAACCTTCCTTTTTTGTTATGTCTTCAGCTAGGCAAATAGCAGTTCAAGGGTAACCTGCACACAGAGCTTGAGTCTTCAGCAGCTTTGAGCTGACTGATCCTAATTGAAAGCTTCCCCATTCCTCCAGTGACTGTGACTCTGCTCTTGTGAGCCCATGAGCTTAGAGTATAGAAAGCTTGGGGAAAAATGATCTCATCAAAACAGGGTTCCAGTGAAAACAGCACGTATGTGCCTGGTACGTAGGTGCCTTCTGCAATAAATGGCTCCTCCTGCTCGCACAAGGTACATGCATTTCAATTGAATTTTCTTTCTGTTTGCCTCACTGGTGGTTACAGTTCTCATGTCCGAACAATCTTGATGAGTGAAACCGGGAGATGAAAGTCAGAATTTGCTGGATTGATTTTTACTTTGTGCAGCTCTTAGTAGTCACTCTTCAGTGTATTTTAATGGCTTTCTGTGTTCTCTCTGATCTTCATCTCTTATAAAGGGAACTCTTGAAGAACTACTGTACTGAAACCTTTTTTCTATTAGATTTCAGTCAGAGAGCTTTCTGATAACTGGTCCTCTCTCCTTATACTTTGGAGTCATAATGCAGGATAACGAAGGTTGGTTTGCGCTGATATGAATTACACTCTGATTAATTTCAGATTGTAGAATGCAAATTTGGATCTATTTGTTGAAGATTGTCAGCATAACGTCATTTAAAAGCGTGAATTTTTATGGTAATTGTAAATTGTCATAGGTTTTATTTTGCAGCAAAAGGGAAAAAATAGTACAAATAGAAAAGTGGAGAAGAAGTAACATGACCATGACATGACTGGGTTTTTTCTATCCTCATTCCTAATAACAGTTGCGTTACTTGATGCACACAAAATACTGCAGAGAGGTTGAGGAACTGAGGCTGGAAGATGTAACAGCCATGAGGTAACTCAAGATACACGACCCATTATGTGAAACCACTGAAGTGATGAATATTAATGTTCTTTTAAATTTTTCATTTTCAAGTCTGTCTGTCTTTCAAAAAAGAAATTAAAAAAAAAGCTTGGGGGAAGAGTTCTTCCCAGAACAATGGTGCAGTCTGTTATCTGCTCCTTTGCACTGTAAAGCACTGAATGTTCAGCCAATATAGTGCTCTGGTTGGCTTAGCATTCTTAACCTTAATTTTGAATAGAAGGTGCCTTGTGCTGCTGACGTAATTAGGGCCTTTTGTAAATCACTGTTGTAGGCAGTCTGCTGTTGCATTTCACTGCATTTCTTGGAGGGATGCAGGGCAGAAGTGTCAGACTAACTTTCTGAACCTCTCCTCAGTTTAAGTGTTTTCATTACTGGAGTATTTTATTCAGAACTGATTCTCCTTCATTTTCCTTTAGAGAAAATAATTGCCAAATCAATTTTGCAAGTGAAAGACTGTTTCTGCTGGAAGAAGTTTGAATAGGGAGCACTTAACATCTTGAAGTACGAGATGCTTCCAAAAGAAAAAAAAAAGAAAAAAGGAGGGAAATACAAGAGGGTTGGATTTGACCAGTTGACTTTAAATTTAAGTCCTCTGTGATACAGGAATATTATCTGCCTTTTTTGTCATGGAAACCGTCTAAAGGTTTGAGCCAGAGCTTTGTGACCGAACTGGTTTCATACTTGTGGTTATACGTCATGCTCTGCAACTTTGTGTGGGGGCATAAAATCCCCTTACCTTCTGCGTAAGCCTCTTAGGGACTGGCAGACTTGCCTCTGCAGAGGGACGGGGTTTTGTCCCTCTTGTGTCTCTCCCCTGTCCTCTAGGGCCGGGTTCGGCTCAGGCCATTCTGTCCCCTCCTGATGCAGTCTTTTATATCCGTGATGTCAGCGTCGATACACGGCCTTGCGCCGTCCTTGATCGCGAACACAGCACTATTAATAGTCAGTGAAGTTAACTTGCTCATTTCAGCTTTCACGCCATCTGCCCGCTGCACGCCAGTCCCTGGGCTTTAAAGGTATCATTACAAACCCCACCGCTGACCGGCCCTGTGAAGGGCTGTACTGACGGTCACACCGTGTTTGCACCGTGCCCCTCATAGTCGCTGTAGTGTGGGAATGGCGAGGGGCCTGGCTCGTGGGAGAAGGCGACGTGGTGTCACAGCAGAGTCGCACGGCGAGCAGCAGCCATTGTCCATCCTGTGCCTTCTCCCCAATGCTGTTGTACCTTCAGGGTGGCTGGCATTGGGCTCAGACTCTGGGCGAGGAGCGGGGAGGGTAGGATATATACCCATGACCCCTTCACACCAAGGGAGCAGAGCATCAACCAGTGTGAAGGACAGCGCAGCTTTCTGCCGGTGGCTGTACTCCATCGAGTCTTTGTGTGCTCGGGAGCAGGGAAAAGTGTGCTGTTGGTCTTGCAGCTCTCTCTTTTTCCACCTGCAAGGACAGGAGAGGCAGAATGGCTTTCCCTCTCTTCTGGGACTTGGCAGCGACAAGGATCAAGTGCAACCTGTCCTATATCTCTGCCTTGTTCCCAGCAGAACTGCAGAGAAGGAAAAGAGGTGGTTTTGTGCTCCAGGTGTTGAGAAAGTGTCGATTCTGCTGGCGTGTGCCTGGTGCAGGCTCCCCTGTTGAAGGCTGAGGCAAAGAGCGTGGGGCTGTGCATCTCGGTGACTAACGAATGAATGAATGATGTCACTAGGTTGGTTCCTGAGGCAGGAAATCCATCCGAAATAGTTTAGTTTCAATACAGAAAGTGGAGTTACTTGCACAGAGTAAGCCGAAAGTAGAAAGGATTTCCTTTCACCACCACCTTTTTTTGGTTGTGGCACTCCTTTCCAATTTCTTGTGATAAAAAAAATAGAAGAGAGGAAAAAAAAAAGTGTATTAGTCCCTCCCCATTCCCCACTAAAAACCAAATAAAATAGCGATTTTCTGTCTTGTTGAACACTGGCTTTCCAGCATGCTTACATGTCTGGGGAAGGGAACTCGAGCGCTGTGCCCTGCTGTTGCAAACCGGTGCAATTTCTGCTGGGTATGTGGGGCGTTCGCACGCCGGTTGTTGGGTGTCTCGGCCGCTCACCCGTGTCCCTCGGTGCCACCAGCGCGCTGCCGGGTGGCGGAGCGGGCTGGCACCGCTGCTGCTGCCCGGGCACTCAGATCGCGGGTATAATGCGCCAGTTTACTGTAAAATGGGTGCTAATTACAGAAATCAGACTTGCCCGCAGGACAAAAAAGCACCCCCCGCCCCCCTCCCAACAAATTTCTGTGTATACGGGGATGGTTAGGCGTTGGCAGGAGTGGGAGTGCAGCTGTAACATTGTACAGCATGCATGCCTTCCCCAGAGCTACAGCAACCGGGATTCCCCCCTCCCCTCCCCTCTCTCCTCCAGAGCCTACTTCTGAAAGAGCTGGCTCATCCCTGCTGTCAGATGAAGCCGTTTCCTGAACGCGCGGGTTGGAGTCACTTGGGTTCGATGAGGCTTTAACTCCTCCCTCACTGGGCTTGAATTTGTACGTAGCCGGGGGAGCGGGGTGTGTGTGTGTGTTGGGGGGAGGAGGCGGCCGGCGGGCTCTGGGGCGTGCGGCGCTGCCTCTTGCCGCCGCCCCCCTGCTCGCCTCCCCGGGCCCGCGGCACCCAGCCCCGCGGGGAGCGCGTCCCGGGAGCCGGCGGCGGGGCGGCCCGGCCCGGCCCGGCCCGGCGGGGAGCGGCGGGAGGAGAAGTTCAAGTGCTGAAGTTGCAGGCAGATGACATCAGCCGCGGCCGGGGCCGCGCTCGGCGCCGGGGCTGCGGCTCCCCCCGCCCCCCCACAACCCGCCTTTGAACTTCAGGGGTCTCGAACACCCGTGGGTGGTCATAAAAACAAATTTCCTTTGTAATTTTTTTTGGGGGGGGAGATGGGGGGGGCTTGGCGGGGGGGGCGGGAATAATTTGGAAGTCTGATAGTGTGTGGGAAATGATTACATCAGTCGGAGGGAGGGCTAGGATTGGTCTACCCGGTGTGGTTTGATTCACTACCGCAAAGATTGCGTGTAACCCTTTGAGTGGAGCTCTGGCAGAGTTGTTTCCCTCCCCAGAAACAGTCCCCATAGCAGGGGCTACGTGACAGGTACGGTACCGCCGTCCGCTGACACCGCCGGCACCCCGGGTGCGCAGCCATAGGCTACCAAGGGTCGGCGGAGGCAGAGAACAAACTCTCTCCCAAGAGGCAATCTCTATTTAAAATGCCATCTTGTTCTTCCGACTGCTGCCTTTTACATGCCGTTGAGGTAAGATTTTCCATATCAAATTACCCTCCGGGTTTTTGTTAGATTCGCTTTCTCTTGCTAGGATGCGGAGTGTTTCAAACGCAGGGTCTATTTAAATCTCTGACCTGCACGTTCGCCCGGAGAAATAATTTTGCGGCAACTGTCTCTCGTTTGAGCAGAACAATACAAAGAAGAAAGCATCTGTATAATTCAGGAGGTGGGGAGAAGGTTCCTGACTTGTTCTCTCATCTCCATTAATATTTAGGATGTGCAGCATATGCACATTCAGTTTCAAACTCCTTCCAAGCTAGGATCAAAAGAGAAGTCGGGGCAGGCAGGGAAATGTGTGGACTGTGCTAGCTATGAGTGATCCGCCGGCAAACTGCAAGTGGGACTTCCCAGAGTGAAACAATCAAAAGTTAGGGGGGAACAAGAGAGCCATTTTTTAATCTTTGGGGTCTCGGCCTGCTCCTCCTTAAATGTTCAAAAGCCCGTGATGGGATCGCAAAGAAAATTGTGTGTGTTTGACTGGATGTGATTTCTCTCGCCCACTGTTGCCGAAGTGCCTCTCTCGATACTGTTTCACATTTGCTTACCTTACACAGCTTTATATGGAACCTGCTCTCTCACCTTTTCTGTGTATGTGGTCATATTAACCCTGCTGAACCTTTGTTTAGTGCAGGGAGGTGTTGGGGAGGGGGGAGGGGAAATAGGGCAAGGGGGTATCAAGAGAAAGTGTTACAAAGTGAATCACCCATGTCGTATGTCCTGGCTGCCAAGGTGCTTGGAACCGTCATGCCAAGAGGATGCTTTTCTACGGTAGCTGTGTGGTTTGCCTATGTTCAGAGCTGTTGATCTGTAAGTGTACCCTTTATGTTGCAGGATGTAAAAGTCTTTAGTGAAGATGGAACAAGCAAAGTGGTCGAGATTCTAGCAGACATGACAGCCAGGGACCTCTGTCAGCTGCTCGTTTACAAAAGTCATTGTGTGGATGATAACAGCTGGACTCTAGTGGAGCATCACCCTCACCTAGGATTAGGTAGGGAATGGTCAAAGGGGTGGCATGGTTACCTGGGAACATAAAATATGTATAATTCGTATTAATGTGCTTCCAGCAAGAACATTTTCTTTCCACTGCTTTTATTTGTACAATTAGCTGAAGTCATGTACATGCTTTTTGTATATTACAATTTGATGTTAAGCGTTTAAGCCATTTTAAGTCCTTCTCTTATTTCCCATCCTCTGTTTTATTACCAAAAAAAAAAAAAAAAAAGAAAAAAGAATTGTCTAATCTTCACGCTACTGCTCTGTTGCTACCTTGCTGTGTCTGAAGCTATTGCAAATAAACAGCTTAGGCAAATTAAGCTTGATCCTTAGAGTACCGGTCCTATGAAACAGCTCAGCTCATCACCAGCTGGGAGACCTGGGTGAACAGACTCAGCTTTGCATACCTACAGTAATGCTTATGAAAGCTAGACGTGCTGAGGGTGGGGGAGGGGGCTGGCTAAACTTCAGGCAGGGAAAAAATGGTGGCACCACCCTCAAATCCATTGGCAATTTCTGGACCAGCAGTGGCATCTGCTCTCCAGGCAGCAGCTCCTCCACCTGATTGAAATTAAGGTGTCATGGTTACAGTTTCAAGAAGGCAGCAAGAGGAAGAACTGTGGGGAATTAAATAATACTGTGAGTTGGTTTAATTATGCTACCTGAAAGAGTCTAATGTCATTCAGTCTTGCTTTTCCTGTTATTTTGTGGCACTGATTAGTTGCTGGGTTCTGCTGTGCAGCTTGCAACTGCATATCGCTTAGATGCGCTATCTCTAATTCCATGTACCATACAATAACGCTTTAGAAAGTGTAGCATTTGGAGTATCAGTTGATATACCTCATGGGAATTTTTTCAAGAAAATAGAGGAAGACGAACCGTAAGCTGCGACCACTGACACTGGAATTGTGAATGCTGTCTGTAGCTGACAGAGGCCTTTTCTGTGTGAAAATGTAATTCAGAATCCTCACAAATAAAAAAAGGAAATGATTTCCCGGAGAAGTAATGCCCTAAACCGATACTGTTAAACACAGATAAATTCACTGCTCTACAGAATAGCCCTCAAAAAAATTATCAGATCCTGATTGTTTAATGCTTTTATTGGGTATCTCTCCTAGTATAGAAATATGTGAAAAAATTAACATGAAACACCATTTGGATATGTCTGTGGTATACTTTCAGTTCTGAGGACACAGGATGAGGTGAAGAATTAAGGTATAAATTACAGAATCTTTATCTCTGTAGCTTTATATGCCACATGCGCGCTTCTAACAACCTTTGCAAATTTTCACTTTTATCAATGCTCATTAAACTACCAGGCTCTCTTTTTCTATATTCTCTTTCCCATCATTGCTGATTACCAAGGTATTGTGTAAACAGAAGCCTTCTCCTTTGTAACCAACATCCTTCTCCTGCCAGATTCATTCAATGATGCCACAATTCAGTGTTTGTGACATCACAATAGCTTCCATGGTGACTAATTGTGCTGTCAAACTCTGGTGTGTGACATCTCTGAATGAATCGGGCAGGAGGCTGATTAGGAAATCAAAAGCTTCTGTTTACACACAAATAACTTGGTAATTAACAATGATGGGAAAAGAGCAAGATACTTATCGGGCTGCATTTATATACATGGGGACCTGCCTGCCTTGGACCTGTTTCACACTGAAGCACAAAGCGGGGCCTCGGTTGTCCCAGAGAAATGGGGTGTGCAGGTTGGGGCTTCACCAGCCCCACCAAACTTTGTTCCCCAGGGACTGCTCCAGGGCTGTCCTCTGCAGGCCACGCAGTACATCTGCGTGAAAAGCAATGCAGCGTCTCAGGGTGCAAAGCGAACAGACAAAAAAGTCTTTAAAGCGACAAAAAAGAAGATGCAATGATACAAATTTTGCATATTTGAAAGGATGTGGACAGAAAAGGGAATAAAAGAGCTCATTTAATGAGAGACAACAGCATCCGATTTCTTGTGTTTGGGAAAAAAAAGTATACACTGTAAAATATTCAGTAAACTTCAAATACTAGCTTTCATGTGTCCACCCAGTTTTGGTTGCAGTTTGAATTTTTTGTTTTACGGCTGCCTATTCCTAGCTTCTCAGTAGCTCAAATGCTGCGCTGTATTTCAGAGATTGTCAGATCAAGGTAGTAATCTGTCTGCACCTTAGGTGAAGTTATTATCAGGTGTCTGATGTTCCATAGTTTTCCCTCTAGAAATAAGATTGCTATTATTAAGTATGAAACAATGGGTGAATAGGTACTTACCAGTGTGGAGAGAAATACGGCTTAAAAGCAGTGAGAATTCTTTGTTTCTAGAAGACATTGTTTCTTACTCAAGACATCCTTGCTGACTTAATGCTGTAGGTGGTAATCTTGAAGCCCACCAAAAGAGGCGAGTTCATACATTAAGTTCACTGCTGTTTATTTTATCCCTGGTCTTCTCTAATGTTACTTTTCAAAAGAGCTCAGTTTGCAGAACCGGTTAAACTTTTTACTGTTGGGCAGACTGAGTACAAGCAAATTTTTGAAGCCAGCTGCATGTTTATGATTGTAGTGATCTTCCAGGTCCCAGTTTTTAAGGAACCTTCACCTGACTGCTTACTTTGCACACGTAATCAAGTGTATTCCAAATAACATGTGTGCTTACAAATTACTTCAAATAGCTATTGGACTACACAAAGTATTTGTGTTCTCACTGGAGGCAATAGTGTGACAATTTACCGTCAGACTTGCTTAGATTTGACATGTGGAAATGGTTTCTGCTGTGCTGTACCACTGGTATCTAAAACACTTTGTGGTCAAGATTCAAGCAGTCTGTGAAGCTTGAATTGGTTCCGTTATTTCATTTGCAAATAGAAATACACCTAGCCTGTTCATAAAATGTGGCATTCTCCCTATGTGCCACTTCATGCTTAACTATTGTCAATTTAGGATGAGGACTCAGATACCCATATTGGACATGAACAGAAATAATGATGATGAAGTCAGGCTGTCATGATAGTATGTGTCTGGGCACTGAAAGAATCTGTACTTACAGATCTCATTTTTCCAGGTCCAGAACTGACTGTACATCTTATTTAATACAGTTGAAGCAGGAAAAAAAAAAGTAGTAGGGCTCTGAAATATATGTAGGTTAGAAGAAATAATTTCTGCATAGTTTTGTACATAGATTTTTCTTGTTTACATGTGCATTGAATTTGATTTGCCTTAACCTGCATGAATTAAAAATGGAACAGTTAGACCCAGTACTTGATAAAATACAGAAACAGGGCTGGCTGTTTCACACTTCGGTCCACCTGTCGTTTGTAGTGATTCTCTAATGGGGAATTTTGGGCCATGCACGTGAGTTTTTCATATTGGAATCCAGCTCCTTTTTCCATCTTGTATTACTTCTACAGTTCTGTGGAAGTTTAGATAATAATACACAGCAATTTTGGGGAAAAGAAGAAGTCTGTCCTGTTCTTCTAGGAAGTATGTAGACAAGACTGAGTTGAGCCTGTCAGATAAACTAAAAAGAGACATTTGTGGTCAATTCAGCTGCAGTGCCACCTGAAGATAGACTGACCTACTGAACAGACCGAGATCTGTGCGTCTGCTTTGTAGCAGGAAGCTCAGAGCAAGGCTGAGGTGGAGTTGCTGGTGTGTCAAGAGGCAGTTCATCCCATTTGTACCAACCGAGTGCAAATTACCAATGACTTCCCAAGTGTACAACTTCTATGAAGTAGGAGCAAACTGGCTAGGACTGGCTTCCTTTTTCCGTGCACGTGCTGTGAAATGCTGCCTGTTTTCTTCAAGGTGGCTTTCACCATCAAAATAGAAATTTAAACCACAGAATCTCAAAAGGGTCTTGATTCAGTAAAGAAATACAACTATGTCAGTTGCCTGAAGCATCTAAGAAACAGTCACTGGATATATTACACGAACTAACGATCAAAATGCAAAACAAATTGACAGACATTCATCTGTACTGTATTTCCTCAGGACAGAATGAATAGGATGTGGTTTGTCCCTGCCCTTAGCTGAGCAATCTTCAGTGCACGAGGAAAGCAAAGACCACAGCTTAGTGTGATGACAGAAGCAGGACGTGGTCTTTCAGGGTACATACTGTGATGAAGATTCACACCAACGTGATTAAATGTTTTTTGGAGGAATCATAATGTAAAAAAACCCAAACTAACAAAAAAACCCACAAACAAAAAACAAACCCCAGAAAGGCCTCCCATCCTCATAGGCCCACTGTCCTTCTCACGCCATGGAGGAGATTTAACTTAACTGGTTGCCCATGACAGCAATACCTGAAACTTCATCTGTGAAGCCCCTAGATAATGTGGAGGTTTAGGTGATGAATGCTCAGGTGGGGAAAAATGTCCTTAATTGACTGCTACCAACAGCAGGATTGTGGCATACATTGTTCAGAGAACTACTCCTTGAAAGTGGTGTTACAGCTAATGTACCAAGCATTTGTTTGAGAGCAGCTCAGTATGGAAAATCTTCAATGTTAACCCCTTGAAACACAACTGTAACAAGGCTGGACACTGCAAATGCATGATAAATGAAGTCATCAATGAGTTGGTCATGACTGACAATCTAAATGCGGGTGAAAAAGACTGTGGGATCATTCAGAGATAGGTTAAACTTTCAATCAAAGAGCTTATATTCATCTGCTAAGTTGAATAACTGGAGTGACATTCAAGAGCCTGCTGCTTTTTGAGATACCAGTGACTGCTTGCTTTCTATCCTGAGAACACCCCAAGAGAATTTGGGTGACAGCCTGGCATTTCTCACTGTGGGAATGCGAGGATGCAGAACACCAAGTGGGGAGGGGACACTCCAAACTTCTTCAGCCAGCAAGTCACATGCATTTTGGATAGAGCTTTGCATAAGTTATTTTTTGTTTGACCTCATTTTTTATTTCCTATTATATAAGGGATGAAAGTACTGACTATAAGGACTTTTGAAAAATATCTAAATATTTTCTCGGAAACTTCTGAAGATTTGCCAAGATAATGAGTTCATTAAGTAGTGCATGCTTAGCCCAGTTGCCTTCTTTTGAGTTACTGCTTTCAGTGAATTGGATTTGTTAAGCTATCTGTTCATGCTTTGATGTGCCATTCTTTTGACCAGGGAAGTGGTGGTTATGGGGAGTTACCTTGTAACCAAATCTAGAGCAGAAAATTGCCCTGTCATGTGTACAAAACATTTGTCTCTGTCAGTATTCCTGTAAAGTAGATCCTGTGACCTCTTTCATAATAAACCCTATTGTGTAGCATCTACAATAAAGGCCTGAAGTTCACCTTGAAATGAACTGGTTTTGTAGAGTGTGGTCAAACAGGACACTGTATTTCTGGGATAGTTCAAGACCTAATAGTGGCCTTTCTACAACTTTTTTTCCCCTTAAATCTGTTCACCTTGCCAGTTCTACAGCATATAACCAGCACCAAAAGAAGACATCAATGTGTATTATTTAAGCTAATGCACAAAAAACCCCTATGTTCTTCCATTTCTCAAAAGTCTGTGTTTATAAAGTCCTGATGTAGGAAATTTTTGAAGAAACACTGCTGTCTAGCGTTAAACTTTGTAATACTCACGCCCTAGTTCCTTTAGATGCCTCATGGCAGTATGGTTAGAAAGCTACAATATGTTTTGTTAACTTCTTAAAAGGTAATGGAATTACACTGGGTTGTTTTACTCCTGTTCTTTGGAAGGTGGTCTTTCTGCTTCTGCTGGTTGACTGTGTGTTAACTTTGTGTTCTTTTTCCACAGAGAGGTGTTTGGAAGATCATGAGCTCATAGTTCAAGTCGAGTCCACAATGGGAAGTGAAAGTAAATTTTTGTTCAGGAAGAATTACGCAAAATATGAGTTTTTCAAAAATCCCATGGTGAGTCTCATTGCTTAGTTGTTTACACCGCACTGAGAGGGATGGATTGCAATAGCATTGCTGGGCACTCTTATGTCTTAAACATCTATTATAATTAAAAGAAAAAAAAAAAAGGAAATCAACAAACTCAATTCTTTCCAAAGAAATTTTAACCAATGTTTAAATTCCTTGTACTCTTCTCCCAGCCTAAAAATTTCAAGTGTTTTCAGGTTACCAAATATACTTATTTCATAATGGCTATTGTTACATTGGAGAGTGACCAAGCCAGGGAAACATTTATTGGTTTAAGAACAACAATCAGAAGTGCAATTTACTCATTATCTTCAAAGTTACCTGATTTGAAGCAATTTGATTGTGTGGCAGGCTGTATTCAAACCTTTTAATTTCTGACAGTAATAATTTAAAAAAAAAACCCCTCTGGGTAACCCCTAAAACACTTACTACATACAAGGAATTTTCAGTTTATGGTTATATATGTTGGGCATTGTCTCACTTGTGGATGTGCTTTACTAGCATGCTCTGCCTTCTCTACTACTCACAGTAACTCACCTTCTCTGTCCTCGTGTATCTGTGCTTGAAAGGTATTATATGTCATAACTATACTTATTCCTGGACTTGTAAGTTCCTTTGAATGTTGTAATTTGAAACTGTTTGCAGTCTGACTGCTTATTTAGGGATGATTTGTCACATTTTATCTAAGTAATTAAGTTGGAACAGACCGTTGACATGAACCAGTGTCAGCTGGTGTGACCCATCTAGATAGCTAAAGAAGGATAATCCAGAGGTGGCTTAGGTGAGAACAGATTTTGGGTCAGTCGGGCATTTGTGATGCCAGAAGAAAAAAAGATACGTGAGGTCACATGAAAAGTCATTGCTGAAATTACTGCAGATGATAAATTAATTCTTTTCCTCATAGGCGCTAATGCACAGTTGCTGCATCCTCGCACATGTGCTTGCACGTACATTTGTCATCTGCTAGTGCTTGTTTCAGAGGCTGTGCCTTGACTTACTGTGTGAAACATTTCTGTACATGGAGTGTTTGTAATTTTTCACTTCTGTTGATCTTCCCATCTGATAACCTATGAGCATCTGAGTGTTGTACAGAAATTTCGGTATCATAGGAGCTAGCTAGCACATTGATTTCATGTGGCATACTTTAATTAATAACAGATCATGAGAGTAAAACCCAGAATGCTTGGCATTCAGTCCCAGGCTCCTGCAATCAGAGAATAAATCATTCTTCTGGTGTAAGAATGCGAAGGCTCCCTATCCGTTGCATTAGCTGTTGCCATATGGTGCTGTTTCTACTCAAGAGAGGCTGGTAAATGTTAGCTTTCATAATTCATTGTGCAGCTTACCTGGCAGAAGGGTGATTTCTCTTCAGCCCTTCTCTTTATGCTTTGAAGACTGAAATTTATATTGCCTGAAGCATGATGAATGGTCTAAACTGGAAATGTTTTTGTTGTGATTCATCCTGTTGATCAGTTGTTTTATTTCAGGCATTTATTTCTGGATGTCTTCATGCTTCAAATAAAATGTTTAAGAACTTGCCACGTATAGTAAATTCAGTGTATCAAATTACATAAACATGGCAAATGAAAAGGGGAACTAGAGGGAAAAAATTGGAAGTCAGGTCAGCGATCTAGCAGTCAGAAAACTGTCTGACTTTTGTCATGCAAAGATTCAGCATGGATGAGATACTGTACCGGATGCCTGAAATCAAAAAGCTCTGTAGAAGCACCTGTTTGTGTGTTAAACAATATTTACTTCTGTATTTGCAGGACGGGGGAAAGGAGGTAGATGTCTGCTTTGCAGTTATTCAAATCCAGCATGTGAAACAGGGCATGTGATACAGAGCCTAATTATTACATGTGTGCTTGTTCAGTTGTCATGATTTCATTTCATGGAATGTATACTGGCCTATCCTTGCAAGAAAAAACACTGGGCTCTTTTATCTTGCCCTGAAATATGAACATATAGGGGTAGGTTTTACCAAGGGCTTTTCTCTTGAGAGATTGAAGGGTTTCAAGCCTTGAGTGTAATTGGGCTGTTGAACAACCAAATGGAAGCATCGTCACGTATAAGCTCTTTGTCATAATTCAAGTCTGCAAATGGCAATTCGCATGGAGCCTTCTGAGGGACTGAGCAGGTTTTAATGTCAAGCAGATACAGCACTGATGAACTGTATTTTGGATAGAAAGAGTGTTATCAAAGATGAAGGTCTACATTCTGTAGAACCTGCAGCATCCTCATCTGAGACTTCTTCTAATGCCTTTGCATCCAGCTTGCCCCTGTGAGGTCAGATAAAACTTGTTATTTCGTCTCCTCTGCATCTTCCACATGGCAAGTGGAGTTGCAGAGAGTTTATTTGCTGAACAGCCTTTCTGGATGAGGAGGGAAGCCCAGAAATTTGGTGGCAGAATATGCAGTAATCAAGGAGTCACTGAGTACCCAACCTGCAGGTCCATTCATCTTGTCCTTTCTTAAAAAGCAGAGGCTGTTAGAGATCCCCCAAAGCCCTCAGTAGAAGAGGAAACAGTGGGAAAATGTACTTATGAAATACTGCATATCAGATACTTCAAAAATCCATCTTCTGTCTGCATGGGTGTTTGGTGGGCAGAAGGGAAGACTTGCACTTGAAAGCCCTAGTATGATTTTCTGTGTCAGGGGATCTCCAAACTGGTTTAAGGGTGATAGTTCCAAAAAATTGATGACTGGAAGAAAATTCCACTTGTTCTGTGTGAAAGTGTTCAAATATGATGTGATTTCCAATTGTCTTCTCTTTTTGTGTCTAGAATTTCTTTCCAGAGCAAATGGTTGCGTGGTGCCAGCAAACAAATGGCAGTATCCCACAGTCACAGCTTTTGCAGGTACTGTAAGTTACCTGTACGGACAAAGAAAGTTTTGGAGCTGGAGGGGAGAGGTTGAGAGGAAAAAAGGGAGAATTCAAAGGTCTGGAAATAACTGGTCAGAGAAAGACCAGTGTAGTGAGTTAGCATATGGTACTAATGTTGAAAATATCCGACCAAGATTTTACCCAGTGGCACTGAGGTGTAAGTTATAAGCACAACGTATTCATAGCTATGTTCACACATATTTGTTCTGCTAATACTCAGCTTAACTCTGTGGGTACCTGGTTTGGCGACCTAATGTTGTTCCTAAAACGATCTCAGCAGATATATTTCTAGAAAAACAAATACACCTTATAAAAAGTAAAACAGAAGTGCTCTTCTATACTCTGCATCATAGCACAAATAGATGAAGAAAGTGTATGTACAAATAACTGATTATAGCTTGGTTTCTGTCATTTTGCATGTTTACAAATATGCACTGACTCTCTGTTTAAATACAAGTTTCCACTGACTTTTGAACCAGTGTGCTCATTTTGTCCCGTAACCACTTAAATCCATTAAATACTGGCTCCACACTCACTGAGAAGAATTTAAAACATTAGCATATATTGCCCACTGGGAAACCAAATAAGAATCAGACCAATATCTGGCATTAAAAATAAAAGTCACATGCAACGAGGCTGCAGTTAGGAACCAAAACTGGCATGAATGGGCATTGCCACAGACTGGTAGGAGCAGAGGTGTTCACACCTTGGGCCCTTTTTGTGCAGCGAAAGTGGAGAATTGAGTTTACTTTTTAACATGAGCAGTGGGACTCCCTAAAAAGAGCGAGATGTTCTTGAAGACAGAAGCGTTTTGAATGTAGGGTAACTCAAGCAGTAGGGAAAGGAAAACCTTACAACCTTGTGAGATACAAGAGTTTGTTCCTGGAAAGACTCAGGTACCGTGCAGGAGAAACATAGGTCACAGGGGTTAACAGTGCGAGAGGGTAGGGGAAAGAGGATGCGTACGTTCTCTTTGGTTTATTGTTTAACCCTAAAAAACAGTCTTCCTTAAAGCTTTTGTATTGAATACCCTTTCCTTTAAAAAAATACACAACCATTTTTCATAATTTCAAAGACAATTGTAATTTGTTGTAGGTAAACTACCTGCAGTCTAGTGGCCATGTAACATGTTGCATCTGAGGCCACCTCAAACATTGAGCAAGTACGCTGTTTTTAATTACACATTAAATAGGAAAGAATATTAAATATGATCTTATATGCGGCATAAAGAGCTAGTATTTTTAGTCTTAACAATAGCATTAAAACCAGTGAGATCTGTTTTTGCTAGTGTCAGGCTGGCTCAGATGTGCAAAAAGCTTGCATCTTAGTTTACTTTTGGTTTATCTAGCTGGACACAGAGAATATATTCCTCTTTTGGTCTTTCTCACAGTTGAGAAGTGGATTCATAATACAAATAGTGGGAAGATTGACTAAAGATTGAATATTCTTTTCCATTCTGTTAGAAGAGATGGGGAGAAGGACTGGAAAAAAGAAATAAGGTTTTAATGTGACTAAGAATTCTGTCACGGTGCACTTATTGTTGGTCTTGTTTCCTCTGAGCATTATCCACTAAATAACACCAAAACACAACTTCCAAGAACTGCAGAGGCATCTAGGCCAACCAGGTTTATGCATTTTTCTTCCTAATACTGAGTTTATTAGTTTGGCATTTAACTTACTGAGAAAGCCCCCTATCATGTAAAAATCTGGCCCATTATAATATGGGAGCCATCCATCAATTCACTAACCATAGTTAATACTTCCTTCCTTTGATGAATCGCAAATCAAATGATTCCATATGTGGTCCCTCTAATCACGCCAAGAACTTAAATACTTCTGAATCTTGAAGTCTAGTGTAATTACTGACACTTATTTGTCTGCTCTATGTTTCATTTTGAGTTAAATATTCTGTTGTCTGTCCTACCTCTTGTCTTGGGACAGGTGCATGTGCTGTGTAAGACTTTAATGTGGGAAATCTCGAAATAGGTTGTTCCCGTTCTAAAATTTGGGGATGAAGTTGAAGATTTTCGCTAATGTTTCCAAGTTAGACTAGTTGTCTGAATTGTTGTGACAGCGTATTATTTTAAGAATTAATAAGCTTACTTTATGTCCCTTCAGGCTAAGTGCAGGAGGAACAAGTCTATAGAAAACTGGTTAGCCTTTTGGAGGTTTAAGTATTGACACAGAGAACAGGAAAATGTCAGTGGCAGAAGGAGTTAGCTTAGGTAGATGTAACAGGAGGAGCAGGAATATCCGTTTTGGTTATAAATCTCTTAAAATTTCTAGGTCAGTTTAAGCATAATATGAAACTGTGCCCCAGGTCAGCTAAGTGATTTGCCGTTTGCTTCTCTCTTCTGAAAATACAGTGACAATTTTATGATCCATCCATAGGACACAGTTCTCATTTACATTTTCTTCTCCAACAGAACTTTTTAAACTCCAGTAGCTGCCCGGAAATTCAAGGTTTCTTGCATGTGAAAGAACTGGGTAGGAAATCATGGAAGAAATTGTATGTGTGTTTGAGAAGATCGGGACTTTACTGTTCTACAAAAGGAACTTCAAAGGTAAGATTAAAAAAGAAGTTGCACAGTACTAGTATGTAAAAGCATTTTCTGCTTTTACAGTGGGGATTTTTTGCTGGTGATTAAATATCTGCACACAGTGTTCCCTTTTTTTATCTCATAGGAAAGGATAAGCAAGCCATGATCAAATGACAGCCAAGCCCGGAGCTCTCAATGCATGAAAATAGCTATATAGCATTGTTATATAATAAAACCAAACTAGCTGGGCGACACAATTGTGGCTGCTGAAGTTGTGCTAACAAGGTTAGCATATGGCTCGTGAATTTAGTTTAAATGGTACCATAAACAATATTTTATATTCTCGAACTTTTAGATTTCTCAGGAGCAATGTAATAGGCTGTGCCATTTTCAATGTGGTGTGTTTGAATAAGTGTTTTGTCAGCTGCTTCTCTAAAGCACTTTCTGCTAGCAGGCTGATATTTAAAAGGTGACATGCCCTGTGGGCTCCAGGCTGCCTGAGAGAGGAGCACAGTGTTCACACACTGCCCTCTGTTGGAGGCTGGTCTTGAGAGACTGCAAAACTTGCAGCAAAATCTTCCAAAGTCGTACACTCACCTATGATAAAACATGTTATTTCCCCAGGAGCCAAGACATTTGCAACTGTTGGCTGACCTAGAAGACAGCAATATCTTCTCATTGATAGCAGGCAAGAAGTTGTACAGTGCACCTGCAGAGTATGGATTTTGTATAAAGGTAATTCTTATCGTGAAGTTCTTCCAAAGTTCCAGACAGGGTTGGTAGCTTAGAGTCCTCCCAGCCTGCAGCTCAATGGGGTTTGTATGTAAAACTCTGCAAGCATTTCTGACTTGATCTTTAACATCTTTCATTTGGCAGGCATGTCCTGTGAATCTTGCCATCGTTTTGTGTGACACTTTTAACACTTTATCTGGTGCTCCTTTGGCTTGGGAAGTTCTGTGCAAGAGCAGCTCAGTGCTGAAGCGTGGTGTGCCTGTGAGATGGCCTTGGCTGACCTCACAGATTAGTTATTTTTTTCAATCACTCTAATTGAATAGGAAAGTTTGTCTGGACAGTGAGCACCAAAACTATATAGCTACAAAGAACCAAGCTTCGATTCGGTGTAATTGCATTTATTTAAAGAGGAAGATTGCCTTAGAAAATGGAAATAAGAATAAGCAGTTGCCTTTGAGGATTTCAAAAACTGCTGTGCTGATGGATAGGTTTGGAAAGTATTTCAAAGCTCCATGTAACTGTCTGAGAAGAAAAAAGGCTGGGAGCTGGTTAAATTGACAGCAGTGAAATAGTCTCCTTCCCGGCAGTTGTTCCAGACAACAGTGGGTTCGCCTCAGAGAGTTGAGATGCTGCGGGACACATCCTGAAATTATGGAAGCAGACTGGCACTAACCTTCAGTTATGGAAACTTTAGTTCTTCATCTCAAAATGGGCGCTCATAAAAATCATTTAAAAAAAAAACCAAACAAACAAACAACAAAGCCACAAAAAACCTACAACCAAAACAACAACAGAACCCGCCAAAAATTACAAATGCCTTCGTTCTGGTTCTAGCAGGGTCTGAGTACCTTGTTGGTGCAAACTGCCAGAGCTGCAGAGTATTTCAAAGCAGGCACTGATGTTTATCTTACTGGACCCAGCTGAGAAAGTGATTTCTTTCATAGCATACTCAGCTTCTCCTGAGCTTTAATTCAGAGTGGTGTGACCTTTTCCTGGCCAGTTCTTGACTAATACTGGACTTGCCTTTGCTCTGCAGTGAACTTACATGCTGTTGTTTTTTCTCCTGAATTCATCTGACTTCCTTCTAATATTTTATAGCCCAACAGAGTGAGAAATGAAACTAAGGAACTGAGGTTGTTGTGTGCTGAAGATGAGCAAAGCAGGACATGCTGGATGACTGCCTTTCGACTCCTCAAGGTACCTCCTCTCTTCTGTGTGAATAGAGCTACCCGTGTAGTTAAGTTGCATTGGTCATTTTGTTTGTGAGAAGATATGTATATGTTCTTAAGCATCATCTGCCTCCAAAGCAAAACAGCCAAGAGCAAAATGCCCCGCAGATGTGTCCCTCCTAAGCTTTTAAGGACAGCACTGAGCTCATTTCCTTCCATTTCTGAATCAAGTATAATTTTAATATATGTGAATGAATCAAAAAACTGCTTAACAAGGTATTCGCAAGTTATTGTAAAGCTAAAGAAAATGTTTTGAAAGTGGTAAGTGTTTAGCTTAACTAGAACAGAGTGCTCTCTAGAGCCTTTGCCTCAGTTTTCTGAAGGTTCTGTTTTAAAAAGTAACAAAAATAAGCAACTCTGTCTCTGGGTGAAAGTTATTCATATCTCAGAGTAAATTATGAGATTTCTTGTAACATAGTAGGAGGCTTCACAGATTTCTTTCAAACAAAATCAGCACAGAAGGAACTGAGAAGGTTGGCTATTTTGTGCTCTTTGAAGCAGAGAACTTCCTGATCTTCATAGTGAAATGTGCAGAATTTTTTTTTTTTGTTTGGGTTTAAATTTTTCCCTGAAGGTGCTGCTTTGTGAAAGGGAATATACATACATATTAAAAAAAAAAAAAAAAAAACCAGGAAATATGATAGCTAATGTGTTTCACATGAAAATCTCACCTCTCTTCTGCACAGTTATCCCACTCTCTAATATTCTGTGTTAGAGTGCAGCATACAAAATGTGATAAAAAATAGAGACACGCACAAAGTGTGGTACTTGATACTAGGTACATGTCCACCAAAACAGGGTGGAGAACCTTGACCTCAGTCATCTTTGGTTCTCCCTGTAGCAAACAGATAATTTCAGATTTGGAAATGAGGCCACGACTGTTCTTCAGTCTGCTGCGGTTAATGCTCCAGTGTCCTGCTGGTGGCTGCTCTGTGCCAGACTGTGCCCAAAATGGGACGTGTAACCCGGGGGCACTGTGAGCAGTTGTCCTCTCTGTCCTGAATGAGCAGTCACTATTCCAGCCTAAGTGGCAGCCCGCATCGGCAAAACATTCACACCCCTCTCTGCCAAAATGCCACTTTCCCCAGCAGCATTTCACAACCACCTGCTGAAGAAGGTGCATTCCTGCAGCTCGTGTCCAAGGAGCTGAAAGGGTGTGGGGGCGTCAGAAGGAGCATGAGATTTATCTCTTCCCAAGTCCACATGTGGCATTGACTGGGAGAAACCACAGAGATTCCCATTGCTGCCTAAGCATTGTTTATTCCTCCCCTCCCTTTCGAAGGTAGTTTCTCTGATTTGTTTATCGTCAAGACATGACAAATGTTTGCTACAGTTACCTGTTCTAGGGAAAGCAAATCAGACTCCTAGGCCTGTGAGTATGAAAACACAACATCTGTTCTCCGTCTACATTAAATGGTCACCTTCCAAGCCAGAGCACATCTCTGAGTGTTCTCCAAATATTACCTCATTTGTTAATTGTAGGAGGTGCTGTGTTGCAGTACAGAAGTTCCTATTTTAAGTTGTTAGAAAAGCAGGTGTGTTAGCCATAGTGTGGGCCAGGATGTAAGGAGCAATCCCAGTAACAAGATGCATATTTGATCTCCATGGAGCTGATACCTGTGTTGACTATCGTAATTCACCCTCCAGTTAATTGACTTGACTCATGTTTAATACACATTAACAATTATGTGAGAGTTTGAGTCCCCAGACAATTCCAGGTGCTTCTTCTCAGCTGTCCTTTACTTTTCCTAATTACACAGAATTTTGCATAGTGGGGAAAGCGCTCAGAGGATCAGACAATTGTAGTGAATTGTGCCTTGAAGATGGCGCTTGCTCTGAAGAAATTGGCTACACTGGTCTAGGCACTAATGTTCCTGAATGGCAAGGAAAAACCTTCAGAGTGTACAGAATTCTTACCCAGCAGGTAGACATGCATCTTTCTGGGAATCTCTCTTTGCAGTGCGGCCTGTGGCAGCAACGGTGCTGTATGGCAGCACTGTATACTGGCACGTAACATTCACCTGTAAGCTGTTAACGCTACAGGGGGAAAATTAAGGGTGTGCCAGAAGGCTGTGGCTGTGACCCTCCTTTTTGTTTACCTATTGATTTAGCTTGCTATAGTCACATATTACCCTGTTTAAAAAATTATCTGTACCAGTTCAGTTAGAACAGTCAGTAAGCAATGTTGCTATACCTCAGCACTGTGCCTCTAAAGAAGACACTGAGTAGGTTTTTTCCTACCGCCCTAGTTACTAGTGTTGCTAAAATTTATCATGTTCAACGAGGAGCAGGACTGGAATTAAATCACCTTATTTTTACTAAGATGAGAGAAGTACCCGAAGTGTTATTTCCTGACAAAATTAATTAAAAGATCTAGTGAATTAGAAGGGTTCTTAGTTTTTAATCACTATGAAAACCGAGTTTGAACGGCTTACGAGGAATTTTTTGAAGTTCACATTACTAGGAGAGTAAAAAGAGAGGGAGTTAAAATATGTGTTCTGACCTCGAGTGAGCGCTTATATTCTACAAGGTAAACATGGTGATATCTGATAGTGGCAGAAATTACCTGTGTATTTCACTCAGGCTTATTAAAGTGTTGTCTTTTAAATAAAACTTGTCATGCGTATTTACTGCTCAATTACCACCTGCCAATCACTGTTACTCAGTGCAAATTGCTTTAGGACAGCTTCTGATCCTGAAAATAATAAACTGGTGATACCTTGCTCCAGTGTAAGTGGTATTATGAAACCACTGCAGTTTTTTTTTTTTCTAGGGTATATATTTGAATAATAATGTCCTTGCATTTCTGTTGGCAGTATGGAATGCTACTGTATCAGAATTACAGAATTCCTCAGCAGAGAAAAGCCATGCTTCCACACTTTTCCACTCCTGTAGTAAGTAATGAACTTTACCTCATTAATGTATGATGTTGGAAAAGATGCATTTGCTCTTGCATTTTAAAAGTGGAAAATTTTACGCTAACAAATGTAAATCCAGCATTGTGTAGCAAATCAACGTAAAGTTCACATTTTGCATGAGTACGGTGTACATGGTTGGCTCTCCATTATCTTAGGCTTACGTGATCCACATGATTGAAAAATCCTGGATACGTCAGGCGCTTTGAGAAGTATAGTACAGAGACATCTGGCTGTCTCTGCAGAAGCCAGCTTGGGTCTGGCAAAACTAACATGTACATTTCCTAAAATATGTCGGGCCAAGAGCTGACTGTTAGCTATCTGGAAGTGAAAATCGTAAATTTGGATCCCAGCTGGCCCTGGAAATGACTGGAGTATAGTAACAGGGCAAGTGGGCAACTTGAGCAAGATAGATTTTATTCTCAGCCATTGAATCCTCTCCCTCTCCTACAGCCGAAAAAGAAAAGCCGTCTTTTTTTTGTGTTTGTGAATCTTTTGGAAGGGGAAAAAAAAAAAGCGATGTATTTTCTGTGCTGTTGAAGGCTAGCTTGGGACAGTCTTCTGAAACCAAAAACATTTTGAAATTAAACTCTCAAGCTGGTTTTTTCTTTCCCTGTTTTTTGAAACAAGTGAAAATTCCTTTTCAGAGAAGTGTATCTGAAAACTCACTAGTAGCAATGGATTTTTCGGGGCAAATAGGAAGAGTTATTGAAAATCCTGCTGAAGCACAGAGTGCTGCCTTGGAAGAAGGACATGCTTGGAGGGTAGCTATCTTCTCTTCTTTTCTATTTTTGTATTAGTGTCTGTTGAGAGCCAAACCACGGAGTGTGCTATCATGTTAGTACAGTGCTGGTCACAGTCTAGCTTAGCTCCAACCTGAAGCAATCACACTGCAAGCATGCAGATCTGAAAGTCAATATCCATCTTTAGCAAAACTGTCACATTCACAACAACCTTCTACCACTGCTTCTCTGTCCCCCTAGTGTCCAGAGGAAAGTTGAGGGGGAAAGCAGACCCACCAGAACTTTACTGCCAGTTTGCAAAACCAGTCTCTGAGGAGGAATATGTCAAATTAAATGCTTCCCCACATGGAAGAGGCTGGGGCTCTGACTAATGGCTTGCTCCCAGTAAGTTTAACTGCAGAATATACAAGAGGCAGGACCTCTTGCAATGAAAACTGATGTAACTTGTTTATAGTGTCTTGTGGACAGACAGCTGCAGTATAAGTTTTCCCACATGCTCGTCTCTTAGGGAACAGGCGTCATTACTGAAGCACTACCTGGTGCTTTTATGTATGGGAGGGAAATACTGCTTGGTTTACTGAGTGCCTGGTGTTTTGCCTGAGCAGAAACATATCAGACCTTTCTTTTTTCTGTCATTTAAAAAATTTATTTTCTTTTTTTCCCTTTTTTTTTTTTTTTTTTTTTTAGATACTGAGCTTTCATCATTAACATCTGGCTTGTGTTTTAAGCCAACTGAAATGAGCCGCTGCTTGTAGATTAGCCCCCTTCAAAGTTGCATTTCTTTTTCTCATTCTTGCATTAAACTTGCCCAGCCCCCAGTTTCCTGTAAATTAAATCTGTATTGCATGTGCACTAATTCTCTTCTGTTAAAGCTTTAGTGTGGTTTTAATGGTAATTCATTTTCTCTATAGAAACGTAGCACAAGAATGAACATCTTGGGTAGCCAAAGTCCACTCCATCCTTCCACGCTGAGTACAGGTAAATTCTGCGGGTTTGTAAGCATAATATCAGAGGCCTCTGTGGTAAATAAAAGTTACATTTCATATAGAGACAGAGTACAGTCATGTAGTATTAATGCAACAATGTCAAATACAATGTTTATGTTTATCAGTAGCTTCTGTGTCATTAACATGCTTACCCGTACAGAGATAGTAAAAGGAACTTGTTTTTCTTTGGAGGCACGCTCAAGCTTTTCTTCAATATTAATCTTTCGAAATGCGGATTTTATAAAAATAAAGACACCATAAATGTTACATTTAACACAATCTGGCAGTCGTTTCTTCGTTTTAGACAAAGAAAGTCAATGAGTGATCTCTTAATCTTTAAAGAGTAAAAATCTTCAAAATAGCATTCTTTCCATACTAATTGAATAATGTAAAGTTATGGATGCCTTCAATGTGAGTCCTGAATATCTCTTTGAGGTTGCAAAATAATAGGAAATTGCATTATTAATATATCCTGGACTTCTTGGAGGAAACACAGCTATTCTCTGTTTCTGTTCTGTTGAACAGAATTTTAAAATACCATTTGAAAAACAACAACATAAAAATGTCTGGGAGTAACTCCACCCTTGAAAGCACAAACTGAAGTGCTTTTCATTATTTGAGAGTTAAAGTGACTTAGTTCTAACTTGTTAGCTTATACATTGTATTCTAAGACTTTAGTCCCAACACTTTCAAGAAGTTATGAAAAGGCAATATTATAACTTAGTCATGCAAACCAGAAAATACATGGAGATAATGCCATCTACTTGGTATATTAAGTAGGTGCAGTAGCTGATGCATTTTTTTTCATTTTGATTCATTTTTATATAGATAGGTGAAAGATATTTTATATTCTGTAATGAAACTGTACCCACTTTTAAAGTGTTTAAATGATTAGTGTGTGGAAAAAACTGTTGCACGTTACTGTTTTTAACCATTCTTTCTTTCCCTCTTCCCTCTTGCCTCCAGTTATTCATAGGACACAGCACTGGTTTCACGGCAGAATCTCTAGAGAAGAATCTCACAGGATTATTAAGCAACAAGGGCTTGTGGATGGGTAGGTATTCCTGTTGCTTAGTATTTATGATCTGATGGTAAGTGTTACAGACAAGAGCAAAACTGCTGCTGTAAGCTTTCACAAGCTTGTGAGCACTTTTGAGTAGCCTGATTCTTGACTAGTCCCTTTATAATTAATTCCTGTGATCTGCATAGAAGACACATTTTTTAGGCAAAGCGGTACCTAGCCAATTGCCCACAAATTTGTAATCAGCCATTTGGGTTTTTTTACATGAATCAGAGCAGTTAACGATGATTTCTCACTATTCTGTTCTAGAGCAAAGAAAGCACCTGTGCCAGTGGTCTCTAAAATGTCTGTACTTGAGATTTAAGTATCTTCTGAGCATCTCTGTTTCCCTTATTTGTATGTAGTTATGGTTATAGAAGGGAAGTTGCTTGAACTGTATTCAGCAGTTCTTCATTTGTGGAATGGGGCGAGCACGGTTGCCTTCAGTTCATTCATCTCACTGCTGGCAGGGTTAACGTAGAAACTTATGTTGGCTTCTCAGGAGACAGTCAAGTTCAAACCTTTCTTTGGCATTTTCTGATTCAGCAGTGTCACGAATCTTTGAAGGATGAAATACATTGCAGAAGTAGAAATTGCTAATGCATGTGCATATTCCTCAAGAAGAGCTTTTTTACTGTTTTGAGTTTTTTGCTAGGCTTAAGCTATTGGGTTTTAGCTGAGCAGGTCAAACAGAAAAGCTGAGGAAGCAAAGGACCACTGCTGACTTGTTGGGTTTCTGGTTCTGTCACACTACAGATCGTCTTTACAATCCGAGGCTCATTTTGACTTGTTGCCTTAGGAATCTAGCGGGCCATCCTTCTTGGGGTCTTCATAAATGTGTTAATGCCTTCAAGACGGTGTTGAATTGGTGCCCAGCCATCTTACTCACTGTGGAAGGTGAAAACTAGTTAGTTTGGCTGTGACAAGATCAGTCAGCAGTGGCAGAAGAACCATGTTACCTGTGTGCTCTGAGGTCTAAGGATCGTGGTTTTCAGGACAGAAAAAGTCCGGTCTGTGTTTTCCTGCTCTGTGTGTTCTTGAACAAAAGAAGGGGGAAAGTTAATAAATAGTCTTCTGGTGGTTCGTGTAAGATATTCAGCAATGTATATAGACAGCTATACTGCTGTCATTGGACTGTTTCTGGAAGCTATTGTTGAGCATGCATCCATCTGTATAGTCATTATTTGTGTGGACAGCCTGTTGCTTTCCAGAGGTTGAGTAAACACCTGCAGGATCAATTGTGCTGAGCTTGGCTTTGTACCACCAGTTTATGATACCGGGCGTACTGAAATACTGAAATACTGAGATACTGAGATACTCAGATACTGAGATACTGAAATGGCTAGATGCAAGATAATGTAGAGATAACTGCATGAACAGCAGCAGCCACAGAGCAGGGAAGAGATGGATCTTGATGTGTAAAGTCCTCGTCTCTTTTCCACACATCTGGTCTTGCTAGGACTAAAAAGGAATGTTCAAATACCATGCATGGTTTCCAGTGGTGGCAAGACATGCCTGTCTCTGAGTAGTGCACTGACCCTGGTTAAGATGGTGCATTTTTGTGGTATTGACATTTCTCAATTGGTTCTGAGGAGCTGGAGTAAGTTCTGCTGGGTTCGTAAGACTACAAGCAGTTCTTGCAACTCAGCCTTGGACAAGTGTGTTCCTGGCTTAGTGGTTAGCAATTAGGAGGACTTGAGGCCTCCCCCAGCACTGTGCTTGGCCATCTCACAAATCCACTAGTGATTAGCACTGTGAGACTCATGCCAAAGGTATATTCTTGTTTCCTGTGGCGTGGAGAGGTTCTTTTTCTTTAGTTCATAAATGTCATGAGGGGGAAACTTTTTTACTAGAATTTTTTCTCCTCTTCCAAGTATGTATTTAACCATTTGAGGTAAGACTCCAGTTTTGTGGGTTGACTTAAAACTGACAGTTGCATAGTGTATGATGTTGCTAGCTATACTCCTATTTCCAGTGATCTGAAGGAAAAAGACAGTGACTGTTTTAGAGGAAAAAACAGTGTGTCTTTTCCCCATCTTGATTATGTGGATGCTACTTAACTGATTGTTGTTTTAAGAAAGTATTGAGTTTCTGTGCAATTGTGGCCATTTATTTTAAACGTAATTTTGCTAATACTGGATTTCTGTAAACTGATGCAAGATCCTGGAGAGTGGGAAGAGATTTTCATGTATTACTTTCCCATCTACAGAAATCCAGATTTGCTTTGGAGTTAAATGAGAACATTTTCTTCACAAGAGTAGCTATCAGTAACGGAAAGCTCAGTTAGAGACCCTTTAAAAAAGCCTCATACATACATTCATAGGGGAAGAACTACTGCCATGTATCTTTCAGTTCTAATTTCTTCATCTATTACTGTTATATAGCCATGGTATAAAAATTGAAAGCAAATTGCCAGTTGCCTGTTAACCCAACTAAAGAAGAGTTAGGCAATAGCACAAAATGACTTAGTAGTTCTGATTATTTATGAAGAAATGGATTGTGTTATTCAGTGTGTACTTAAAAATGTTCTCTCCTAGACTATTTCTTCTCCGGGACAGCCAAAGCAATCCAAAGGCATTTGTACTTACGCTGTGCCATCATCAAAAAATAAAACATTTTCAAATCTTGCCGGTAAGCAGATTATTTTTGATACTGATCACCAAAAAAAAGAACTTATAAAGCTTTGCCAACATCTGAAGAGACCTCGTATTAATTACTGATGTAATTAACAGGGATGTTTCCATTAGCAACGATATTAGCAACTATTCTTTAGAATTGTCAAATGCCTGATTAAGATTCTTTGTTAACATTGCCTGAAAAAACAGTGTAAGTCATTTAGATACAGATGTAATGCAAATAACTTGTTCTCTAGGACTGAGAGCAGCAACAGTGGCAGTTGTCACCCTGTCACTTAGGCAAATGTAGAATAACTTAGGGAAACTGTAAAAACTTTTATTCTGAAGGTTATACAGTACCACTGGGCTTAAAGTAACGTTACACTGAGATGTCAATGAACTATTTGGTTTTTATCTTGATCAAAAAGAGCACCAGAAGTTTTAAGATCACACTGACCTCTCTATTGGTCCAAGCCTTCTACCCTTGCTTTGCCTACCAATTTTACAAACAGCTAACAAATATCTTTTGGGTAATGTAATGAAGACCAGTCTATGCAACTTTCAATTACTCTCCCCATGAGCTTTCCCTTTAATTAAGAAAACATTTCAAGTTGCGTTATTGTACATCCCTTTCTAGTGCTGTGCATGGTTTTGTGAAGATCTCTGGGCACTGGGTTGTTTGGGCAGTGCCCAACATTTATCTTACGTCACACACCCATACTCTTTATGTTTTTGCATACTTGCATCTCTTCGTGTGCAGCCTAAACTTAAAAAGGATGTTTTGTTTCCCCAGTGTGAAGATGATGGACAGATATTTTTCAGCCTGGATGATGGGAACACCAAATTCAGTGATCTAATCCAGCTTGTTGAATTCTATCAGCTAAACAAAGGAGTCTTGCCCTGCAAACTCAAACACCACTGCATCCGAGTGGCCTTATGACCTCAAATCTGACTCTCACTGAAGACTGGATTTGCTAGAAGAGTAATTGTAAGAGAACGTTGACACTGGGGAATTGGCAGATTTGTAAGCTGGTAAAAACAAATAAAAATATTATGCACCTTGGGACTCTGAAAGGGATGGATTCGACAGGTGGCAACAGACCGAGATTGCTGGTTTGTCTAACGCCTAAGAGTGATTGCTGCTGAGTGTCCCAGCATCCCAAAAATGGGGGGAGGGTATGTGAAACCATGAGTAAATTTGAAAGAAAACTGGAAACTGTCTTGGCTGGGCCACTTAACAGGAACAAGTGTGAAGAGAAATCTTTGGAAAGAACTCTTGCCCTGGAATAATCTTGACAATTAAGACTAGTGTGTTTACTTTTTGTATTGATCACTTTTTTTGCACTCCTACTTTGTTTCGGATATTGTATGCAGCCTATATTAGGAGCTGATGTGGCTTTTAAAATTCATGCAGGAGTTGGGTAGTAATCTGCACCCTAAAATGTATGGAATGCTTCAGCCTAAAAGGATCTAGAAGAAAATCAAGAAGTGTGTGTGTGTGTGTGTGTGTGTGAGAGAGAGCGCGCACTTGTGTGTCTCAAACTTCTCTGGAGACCTGAGGTTCATTGATCTGCAGATGTCTTTGAAGAAGCAATGAAGATACAATTCTAAGAGAACATACCACCATATACATACTCTTAAAACTGTTGACTTGTAGCATTATGGCTGTAGTATGTTGATGGCATACTAGTGGCATCCGGTCATGGAAAGACTGTATTAGATTCTATGCACAAATTTTTATTATTGGAGTGGTGGTTTGTTTTTTACAGCCTTTTGACTGTTTTCCTGAGGAAAATTACTGTTACTAAATAGAATAGGACTGAGTGACTACACCTGCATTTGAAACCATTTTTTTGTGAGGAGATTCTTCTGCAGGTAGTCTTAGTATGACAAAAACACACACAAAAAAAACCAACCTGTGGTTTTAGCTTTATAGCTCCTTGAATTTTCAGAATCTTTCAAAGAGCTTTTTCCATATGGTAAAGCTACAGTGACACAAAGTTCTCCTGGGGAATAGGGCACAAAAAGAACTGTACACCTTCTGGTTGTGGTAGGGCCATGAAAGTTTACACGATGAGAAGGAACATACTGGGAATGGAAACGTATTTGATTGTAAACTAGCTGCTGGCAATATCATCCATCGAGGGAACTGGTGATCCCTGTGTCACACACGCTAAAGCACGCCAGTACCTGTGGCAGACAAGCACATATCCTGCTCTGGTCCCGGTTTGTCATCAGAACTACTTTATTGTTAATGTTTAAATCGATTATTTAATGTTTACACAATAACTCTTTCTGATGATAAAGCAGTATTAAAGTTAGACACGTCCCACCTTGATCCTCCAATTGCAAATATTCTTTCAGCAATGCGGTTGGTGCAGGAACTGCTACTGAATTCACTTCCCAGTACTTCATGCAGTTGGCCACAGCGTGGATATTCCACTCTGGGAACTTGCAGAGCGTAGCACAGAACGGAGCACTCTGAAGGTGGTAAATTATTTCCACAGGCTACTTCATCCGTACTAATATTTGCCACTGGGTTTCAAATCCTAGCCATCTGAAAGGGTAAAGAAGGAAAACCAATCCTACACCTTTAGGTCTTCATGTAGTGTTGAGAATAGCTCAAGACAAACCATAACCTGCCTGAGTTGTCCATATCAGCTTGTAACTATGTCAATGGTATAGAAACACTGTATTTTAGTTTACAGAACACATGTAGTATTTTTTTTTTCCATTTAATGTCTAGATATTAAAAATGAAGAAACTTGATTTTGTTTTTAGTAGCCTTTTTTGTTTTATTTTTTTTTAATTGTACATAGTGAAATGAGTGTTCCTGCTTTCTAGACAATGTATTTTAAAACCTTGAAATTAAGCTAACTTAAGTCTGACTTCACTTTGCATGCTTCTATTTGGCCCCTATTAGGAGAAAAAAAGATCCTTGTATTGACTACATTACCAGTTAAATAAGACCATTTATGCTGTAGTTTTAAGTTCTTCTGTTTACATAGCTTAGTGACAACCATGCGTTTTTCCCAGTAGGAGGATAGTATTTGCAGTGTTTCATATTTATAAAAAAAAAACCTTGCATCTTATTTAAATTGAGACTAAAAGTTTGACTATGAATCATGATTTTTTTATGTAGATGGTTGACTTAGTATTTTGTACTTTTCCCAGCTAAAGTGAGCTGTTTAGAGAAAGTGACCACCTTCAAAGTGGCAACAATCTTACTTAAGCAGATCACTGCTTTGTCTTCTTTCTGCTGGAAAACAGTCAATACCACCTTAGTTTTCCAACAGATTCAGCTGGCTGCCAGCTCAGAATACCAAGGACTGAAGGACATTTGACTCTTATTTTTGTATTTAAATGACATGAATGTAAAGGGGATGCTCAGGGTTGTTTTGGAGCCTGTTGAATTTTTATCTTTTTGCCTGTGATTTTATTTTCTAAATAAATACTTCATGTAGCAATCTTGAATATGTTGAGAAGGAAAATGCCAAACCGTTTTGGTAATGAGGTTACTAGTTAAGTTATGTTACGATAGGTGTTAAAGTACAAAAAACTTTTTATTTGTTAATTAATCTTGAAGAAACACGTGCCTCAGTTTAGATGTTTTGTCTTATCTTTTCTGCACTAAATACCTGACAGTTTGACCAATCAATGCACCTTTCCAGTGGCAAGACTTGCTTATCGTAAATTATATTGTCACAATGCAAGATTTAGTGACTGTAAAATGGAATAAAGTTTAAAGTTTCAGGGAATGCAAAAGGTATTAACTTAAGAGACAAAACCTTTATTCAATATGCTTTGCTTCATACTGTAAATAGCTTTTTGGCTTGTGAACCTAATTGTAATCTTTCAGGTATTTTTGTACAAATAAGGGACTGATATTCTGTTTCTTGTAATTAGAAATAAACGTTAATACAATGCTATTCATTTTATATTGGAATGAATGTCTTCTTTTGGATATATCTGTACACCATGTGTCTCTCGCCTGACTGCTGAGTGATTTGGTGTGGGTTATGTTAAGCAGCCTTTAAGAAGAGTTAAGAGGAAAACAGAATCCCCAAGGTGTCTTTATTCTGATTGTTCTGTCTTACGATTCCTATTATGACAGACCGACCTTTATTTAAAAAATAACTTGTTCACTCTTTTTATTTGAGGAAAATTGTTGGGGATATTCTGCTATGATATTTACAATGTTCATTTGGGAAGATTGCTAGAATCAAATCAGGAAATACAGCATGAGCATCTATTGTTTTATGACCCAAAGCTATAACTCACTGAAAATGTGCACTCTGCATAAAGCACTTTATTGGCATGATAACTGCTGGATCAGAAAACTTTTCAATAGTACTTTCAGAAAGCACTTATCTACCCCTGTAATCCTTACATTTGAGTGGCCCATCAGCATTTGGGTGGAAAAGCACATCTGCACAAAACATGTTTTTGCTTAGAAATGCCATGGGGGGAGGGCAGAGACTGGTGGTTTTTCTAATAGACAGTTGGCAAGGTTTCACTTTTTTGTTGGACAAAATCCTTTCCTGTTTGTGCCTTGCTAATCTATGGAGGCCATCAAATGCATTCCAAAAATGTTTCTTTCTGGAAGTATGTGTTAAAGGGCTTAGCATTCGCTGTCCTGCATGCAGCAACTTATTCTTCCACTGGGTTGCGCAAAGGGAACTGCTTGCTTACAAAAAGTTTGAAGGCGCCTACTTCTTGCTTAGCTAAAGGAAGCTGTGCTGACATTGAAACCACCCCGCTCTGTAATCATTAAAAGTCAAGGACTATAATTCCACACAAAACTGTAATAAAAAAAAAAAAACAACCAACCCCAAGCCCCACCTTACTTTATTGCATTTATTACGTTTGGAGCAGACAAGAAGATGGCATGAAAAAGGAGCAGAATGGTAACAAGGTGTTGGTAAGCCCAACCTAGTGGCAGGTCAGAGCTGCCTGCATGTTTGTCCAAACTCCCACAACTGTCGCCAGTGCAAAATGTTACCTGTAAAATCTGACCCTAGATATTAACAGCAAGTACCTGTGCTATCAGAATAAAATCAGTCTGGGTCAGAAATGGGTCTATGGCACAGATTTCAATTAATGACCTGCTTTTATATTAGTTGGAGGACAACAGATATAATCAGGCGCTTGACTCCACATGAAGCCTAGTGTGAAGTTCACCTGGCAAAACCACTTAAATGCATTTGGATCTCTGAGTAAGTGAATATCAGACTAGTGTTTTACAGCGTGTGTCTGCAGCACTTTTACCCGGATACACAGAACCCCGAAGTTAGGTTTATGTTAACACCAAATTGCTTCCTTGACCTGTACCTGCAAAACCAGATGAGTAAAACATCACGAGATGAGCCATTTCCCTTCAAGTAAACTGAACTTTAGATGGCTGTGGGATTGTTACTTCTAATTTAGAATCATAGAAAATAATCATAGAATGGTATGGTTTGAAAGGGACCTTCAAAAATCATCTAGTCCAACCCCCTGCAATGAGCAGGGACATCTGCAACTAGATCGGGTTGCTCAGAGCCCCGTCCCGCCTGGCCTGGAATGTCTCCAGGGATGGGGCATTTACCACCTCTCTGGGCAACCTGGGCCAATATTTTACCACCCTCATTGTAACAAATTTCTTCCTCATGTCTAGCCTGAACCTCCCCTCTTCTACTTTAAAACCATTACCTCTTGTCCTGTCAAGTGATGTTTTTATTTGGTTTGTTAATGTCCAGCTTGTATACTGCTTTGTGTCTTGGGCATTGTTTGTCTAACAGCTTGGAAGTTTCAGTAACAACATCAGCAAATGGAGAAAAGAGAGATCTTCCTTTGAAATATCCATGTTGCCATAATTTGGGTTGCTTCTGCATCCTAAAACTTATGTCTTCCTTTCTTGTAGCACAATGTAGTTAGTATTTGAAAAGCAAATACAACCACAACTATGTCCAAGGGCTATAGGATTTTTGTTACATATTGTGACTAGTCACATCTGAGATTTCAAAATATATTACTTTGTTTAACACCCATATCGCAGACTCAGACTGAAGACACTCTGTTATCATTGCTCATCATTTTGAACAGACACTTGCAGATTTTTAAGCAAGAAAGATTGGTTCATCACAAGACTCTGATTAACAGGGTCTTACAACACTTGTTTGTTTACCCAGGTTTGGATGTTTTACTATGATCAGGTGCTTTCTGTCTGTTGGCTGCAATAGTCTGGCCCTACAATTGGGGAACAGGATGGGGAAATTATCAGCGCAGCTTCTGGCTCTGAGTCAAAATCCAGCCTGGGTTCATGGGCACTGAACCTCAGCTCAGCTGCAGTCAGAGCTGTGACTCTCAAGAAAAGAGAGCTCAGAAGAGTTAGACTGGGAGGGAAATGGAGTGGAGAAAAGAATTACTCTTGGGCAGCATTGTCCAAGTGATGGCGTGGGTGTGACTAGGAACACAGTGAAGACAGTGGTGTGACGTCTGAGTGCTGCTCACCAGTCCCTTGGAGTCAGCTTCCCCTTTTCTTCCCTCAGACTTGTGAAGACACTTCTACGTACAGGCTTCCACTTCTATTTGCCTTTTGAAACACATTGTCCAGAGGTATGAGGATTGGCATTTTGGGTTACTGAGCATAGAATTAGCTATGAAATTGGTGTTCTCCACAGTCTGCCTGTTCTCCAAAACAGTCCGTCCAACAGCCATCAAGAGAAAAGGAAGGTAAAAGTAGGGTTCTGCCAACAATGGTGAGAATAATTAAAGCAAATCACTAACCTCAGTACTGAAAATGCACAAGTTCATTGCCCCACAAAGAATGCTAGATACATCCTATTTTGAATTTTTTTTAGTTAGTATTTGATTTCTTCAGTAACACTTGCAAGTATCATAATAATACCATAATACTGCTGCTGAATTTGTGCAGGATATTAGTGTGTTCTGTGTGACTTTCACCAGTTCTTAGTTTTTCAGGTTACCGTAGCAGTCTCAGAATCATGTCCAAGACAAAACCAAACACAGAAACGAGGCAAGCTGTGAGGATTAGAGCTTCCTGAAAAATTGCCCCACAACACACCTAGTCATGGAATAATTACAGAATTGGTAGGTAGAATAATTAATTTGGTTTTTCACTGAAGACTGTGTGGTTTGCAAAAACAGCTGGCTAAACAAGGATGAAAATTGTTGAAGGCTTACAAAGTTTGCCTCAAAATATTTACAGTCAATTGTTGGAAGAAGTGCTTGACCTTCTCTAGAAAACAGAGCACTGTGAAGAATAGAGCGTGTTTGAGAAGACATTGTATCCTCTTGGTTGCATGAGCACCTTCACAAACAAAATTGCAGAAGCTCCTGCCGTTGAAAGGATGAGGGAGCAGGAACTCCTAGGACAGGAGCAGGAAGGGAGGCTTAGGATGCAGTAGCAATGGAAAAGGTACAAGGAATTGCAAACAAGGTGATTAGAGGAACCATCAAATATAGTGAGATGGCTTGGCCAACCAGAAATCAGAGACTGAGGGTAGTATAACAGACTTGCAGAAAAACATAGGCAGATGAGCAGAATACAAAACATTTAATCATGATCCCTTTCAGTACACATGTTGCAGAGCATCACCTGAAGTGTGCAGGGGCCCAGTTCAGGAAAACCAGAAGTATTTTTTCACAGATTGCTTGTGTAAGCTCCAGTGTTCTCTACCCCAAATTGTAGCATGTGGCAAAAGTTCATGTGGGTTCATGGAGGGCTTAAACGTAAGGACAGTGAAAACTCAGCTGATGGACATTAACTACAAAATACCATTTTTCACTCTGGAAGATCATGGGCCACATGTCACCAAGTGCCAGGAGCAGCCTTTAGGAGAAGAATCATTACCTGGCTGCCCATATTTCTACTCTTTCTTCCTTGTATGTCCATTACCAAGTGTTAGGCAAGGTATTGGGCTAGGAAGATCTTTTATCTGATGCAGTACGTGTCCACAGGAGGGCCAGCTCATACAGGAAGAGCTGGAGGCAGTGCTAACAGCTGAGGAAAGACCAAGAAAAGCCTGTGCTACAATCAACTGCAGGCTCCCTTTGACTGAATTAAGGCTGTCCTCAGAGAAACAGCCATGTAAGCATTGAATTTGCTCACTACCACCCCAGAAGGCAATGCCTCCAGGGTCTGCAACAGCTGTCCCCCCTACACCAGCCTGCCACTGGGAGGGTTTGCTGGGGCACAGGGGCTGCCTGGTTCAGCTGCTACAGCTGGGCAGAGCCCGTTGGGGCCCTGAAGCTGTACAAGGGTAGTGTTTGGCTTGATTTAGGTCCAAAACAAAGTGATAAATGACAGGAACTGAGCAAAGTTATGCCACGTCCTCTGAAATGAGCGCTAGACTGAGAATAGATCCTGCTCACTTGCAAGTCAGGAGCAGGTATCCTGACAGGTGCACGCAAATGGGTATCGCTGGACTTCTTTGTTCAGTAGTGCACAGGGCTGTGTTGTGAAGGCTTCTTCTAGGTAAAATGCTGCTTTCCCCCCCGCTGTGAGGGAGATGAGAAAGAGAAAGGGGCACACAACTGCTGGAGCCCAGTGTTTTCTCACAGAAACAGCACAGGGAGAGAGGGCTGCGCTGGGGCTGGCCAGACCTGAGTGGGTCCAGGGCATCCTGCGAGGCTCTCCCCAGCCACCCACTGCTGCTCGGGCAGGGAGAGAACGGAAAGAGCAAATGCTGGTTCGCACCTCAGTTACATCCCAGAGTATCTCTGGAACAATGACTCCCAAAGGGCCACCCCACAGCTCCCACCATACAGTGGTCAGGCACAGGGCCTGCCACGTAGTCTCTGGCCCCAGGCACCTGCTGCTGTTTGAGGGACTCAGAACCTGTCCAGCGGGGAAGGACAGGAAAATCCCATTTTGCTAATTCCTGGTCTCCATTTCTAGGTCGTTTATGTCCAGGAGTGACTCAGGACAAAATGGCCAGCCCCCCTTAGAAAAAATAAGTAAATAAATAGGTAGGCAGATAGATATGTCTGACACATCAGTGCATGCCACTTGAAACACAGCCTGGACTTTGTGTCATTCCCGATCTGAAGGAAGCTGGGGTTTGCATGCCAGAGCTGCAGGCAGGGAGGAGCCCCTGTCCACTCCCCTGTCCCCCTGACCTGTCTCCTCCACTGCCCTTGGCAGCCAGGCCAGGCTGGCAGAGGTTGACTGTGAATGGGCCCCGTGATGGAGCCCAAGTCAGTGGGGTCTCATGGTCCTCTGTTAAACATGTGAGGGTTTTTATTTCTTTCTTTCTTTGATTTGCTTTGTTTTATGACAGTCACTGAGAAGGGCAGCACCCCAGGCTGTTTACAGCAGTAAAACAGCTCTAAGCAAATGTCGGGTGTTCACCAGCCTCCTGTGTGGCAGTTGCTGCAAATGGCGGCACTGGCCAATGACTGGGTAACGGCCGGCAGTGCTGTCTGGGGTGAGGCCGACCCTGAAAGCAGCGGGGTGCCCATCCCCTCATGTCCCACCCCAGTCCAGGCCAAGGGGAGCATGTCTCTAGTGTGTGAGTGTGAGGGTTTCACCTTTCGACAGCGCCAGGGCAGCTGGGGCAGCCATCCAGCCTCACCCCGACCAGGAGGCTCTGGGATATGGGAGCTGCCACCTGACAGACCCTTGGGTGCAGCGAGGGCAGCTGCTGACCCGTTAGTTTGCTTTTGGGTTGTCCCTAATTGTCCCACTTGCTGTCTAGTGTAAACTGCCAGACATTTCAGTTGTGTAGGTGGTTTCATCAAAGTAATTCCCTGGTTTCAGATCAGCAGAGCCAGTATCTGCTGAGGCTTCTGGGTCTCTCTATTGCATGTCTCATTGGCACCCAGTGTATTTTCACTTGAGGCTCTGTGAGTAAATGTAAAGTCCCATGTCCCTCCCATCCTGTTGCCTATGAACTGCCACTAAATGAATTCACAAGTTTTCTTTTTTTCACTTATTGAGAAAGAGTGACTGATAAAGCTAAATAACATAGTGCCACACATAGTTAGTGATTAACAAAAAAGTGCAGGGCAAGCACAGTAGCAATGAAGACCAGAGAGTTACTGGAAAAACCCTAGAAATTTCTTGAGATTTAAATTCCTTAGTTGCTTCTAGTGCCCTCTTCCTCACAGGACAGGAGAGTTTAAGGAACTACAGAAAACACCTCTTTCCAAAGTGCCTGCAAAAGGAGTGAAATCTCCAAACAGGTAAGGAGAAACTCACTAATGTCTGAAAGTGAAGTTAACTCTGTACTTTCACCAAATAATCTGATCTGACAAGTCTGTATAATTTGTTAAGTATTAAGCTAGTGAGCATTTAGAAATGCAGAATACGCTAAATGTAATTCTGTTCTAATTGACGTGTACTTAAGACAATTTTGTTGACAAAGTCAAGAGCTCATGAAGTATTTTAAAACCAAAACTTCACAATTCACAACTTTTTTGAGTCTCTTCTTAACTGCTTCTAAAAATTGGCTTGAGGGCACTGCTGGTAAAGTGAAGCTGTCCGGAGGAATGGCAATACCTCTCAATGATGGCATACTGAGCAACCTGGGAGCTGAATCCCAGATGACAAAGGAATTTTATTAACCTTTTCAGATTTGTTCAGGAAGAAAAGTTCTTATTTGTTTGAAAAGTCAGTTCCCCTGTTCCTATAACTTAGTTTCACTGTAAATGTGTCACATTGGGCTTCTTGTCTTGTAGAGGTCCTGCTTATGGCACAGGGACTGGACCAATCTCCATACATTGACATTACCATTTTATGTGTGGCTAAATATAGAACAGCAAAAATTATCTCAACACTGATGGGGTTCAGAGAGCAAAAAGATGATGAAATGAAGCAACTGATCATAGAGATATAGTTGGAAAAGGCAAGTGGAACAAAATGACAATTTTTACCATTTACCATTTATGTTACATAAATTTACTGTTTATGTCAATGGTAAATAAAATGGGAAAAGATGGTAGATATCCTAATGAAAGTGTGATGAAAACCAAGTTTCCATTACAACTGTGAGATATGCTGAAAGGTTTCTGCAGGAGAGTGGCACTTGGAGGAAGATCATTCTGGAAGTCTGACATTCAAAGTGCACATCCCCCACCAGTAACGCATACTAAAAACAAAGTGAGGAAACTGTAATGTCTGTTGCAAGAACAGGGTTTTACTGAGACCGAGGGGGTGATTGTGGATTTTTAATTATATGGACATGTCCTTCCTACACACATAAGAAGGTAAAACTATTGTTCCACAGATAAAACAGAGACTTTAATCTCTGCTCTCTCTCTCATACTGTGGAGTTAGAAGAGTGAAATAGGAGGACTGGGGTAGGTGGCAGTTTCATCTATTTATCTGTCTGGAAGATAACATTAAAGTTCTTTTTACATAGAGATTGCTGACACCTCATGTTTGAGAGTAAAGAGATGAAACAGGACAGTTTTCAAAGTTCTCCTAGCAAGCTTCCCCCAAAATATGGTGGCTAGAGAAAATATTTTTAAAACATTTGCCATGAAAGCTAGGAGTTGATGATGTCTTTAAATTAAACAGTAAAATGTTAATAATTAAAAGCAACCTATTGATGATCTAAATCTGTGGGGAAAAACCTCTCATAAAAGGAAGTTTAAAAAATAATGTGTACATTAAATGTGATGTTGCAATGTAGATGCAGAGGAAAGGCTTGATTATAGAGAAATAGCTTCAAAATCTCTGTATGACTTAATGTTATTTAATATTAAGGATCACTGATTAACTGCAATATTCAGTATTCATAACAAATGTAGATACAAAAATCATCATTGTCTGGAACTGTAAATCCTGACATCATATATATTTTTTAATTAATTATTTCACCTCGATTAACAAATTGAACTGATTAAATCAAACTAATTAAATAATGGAAAACATACAGAATCATAGAATAATTTTGGTTGTAAGAGATGCTTAAGATTGTTGAGTCCAGCCATAACCTAACTCTAGCGCTAAACCATGTCCCTAAGAACCTCATCTACATGTCTTTTAAACACCGCCAGGGATGGGGACTCCACCACTTTCCTTGGTAGACTGTTCCAACTCCTGACAAGCCTTTCCATGGAGAATTTTTTCCTAATATCCAATCTAAACCTCCCCTGGTGCAACTTGATGCCATTTCCTCTTGTCCTATCACTTGCTACTTGGGAGAAGAGACCAACACCCTCCTTTCTGGCAGCTGCAAACAGCAATAGCATTTCCTCTGATCCTCCTTTTCGCCAGGCTAAACAACTCCAGTTCCCTAGCTGCTCCTCATCAGACTTGTGCTCCAGATGCCTTACCAGCTTTGTCGCCCTCCTTTGAAATCTCTCCAGCACCTCAATGTCTCTCCTGTGGTGAGGGGCTCAAAACTGAACACAGTATTCAAGGTGGGGCCTCACAAGCACTGAGTACAGGGGGACAATCACTTCCCTGGTCCTGCTGGCCACACTATTCCTGATACAAGCCAGGATGCCATTGGCCTTTTTGGCCACCTGGGCACACTGCTTGCTCATGTTCAGATGGCTGTCGATCAACACCCCCAGATCCTTTTCTGCCAGGCATCTTTCCAGGCACTCTTCCCCAAGCCTGTAGCGTTGCATGGGGTTGTTATGACCCAGATGCAGGACCCAGCACTTGGCCTGTTGAACCTCATACAATTGGCCTCAGCTAAATGATCCAGTCAGTCCAGATCCCTCTGTATTGCCTTCCCACCCTCCAGCAGATCAACACTCCCACCCAACATGGTATTGTCTGCAAACTTCCTGAGAGTACACTCAGTCCCTCATCCAGATCATTGATAGAGATATTAAACAGAACTGCCCCAATACTGAGCCCTGGGGAACACCACTTGTGACCAGCCACCAACTGGATTTGACTCCGTTCACGACAACTCTTTGGGCCCTACCATCCAGACAGTTCTTTATCCATCAAAGAGTACACTCATCCAGGCCATGAGCTGCCAGCTTCTCCAGGAGAATGCTGTGGGATACAGTGTCACAGGCTTTACTGAATTCTAGGTAGACAACATCCACAGCCTTTCCCTCATCGACTAAGTGGATCACGTTGTTATAGAAAGAGATCAGTGAGAGCAGTGTAGGACAAAGGGACCTGGGGGTCCTGATGGACAGCAGGATGACCATGAGCCAGAACTGTGCCCTTGTGGCCAGGAAGACCAATGGCATCCTGGGCTGTATTAGAAGGGGTGTGGTTAGTAGGTCGAGAGAGGTTCTCCTTCCCCTCTACTCTGCCCTGGTGAGATCACACCTGGAATATTGTGTCCAGTTTTGGGCCCCTCAGTTCAAGAAGGACAGAGAACTGCTGGAGAGAGTCCAGCACAGGGCAACAAAGATGATTAAGGGAGTGGAGCATCTCACCCTTATGAGGAAAGGCTGAGGGAGCTGGGTCTCTAGTTTGGAGGAGACTGAGGGGTGACCTCATTAATGTTTATAAATATGTAAAGGGTGAGGGTCACGAAGGATGGAGCCAGGCTCCTCTCGGTGACAACCAGTGACAAGACAAGGGGCAAAGGGCACAAACTGGAACACAGGAGGTTCCACTTAAATATGATAAGAAACTTCTTCACAGTGAGGTTGACAGAACACTGGAACAGGCTGCCCAGGGAGGTTGTGGAGTCTCTTTCTCTGGAGACATTCAAAACCCACCTGGATACATTCCTGTGTAGCCTCATCTAGGTGTTCCTGCTCCAGCAGGGGGACTGGACTAGATGATCTTTCAAGGTCCCTTCCAATCCCTAACATGCTGTGATTCTGTGTGAGATCAGGTTGGTCAGGCAGGACCTTCCTATCATAAACCCATGCTGACTGGGCCTTATAAGCTGGTTGTCTTGTATGTGCCGCGTGGTGGTACTCAGGATGATCTGCTCCATGACCTTCCTTGGCACTGAGGTCAGGCTAACAGGCCTGTAAGTCCTCAGATCCTCCTTCTGGCCCTTCTTGTAGATGGGCGTCACATTTGCCAAATTCCAGTCAACTGTGACCTCCCCAGTTAGCCAGGATTGTTGATAAATAGTTGGAAGTGGCTTCGTGAGCACCTCTGCCAGTTCCCTCAGAACACTTGGGTGTATCCCATCTGGCCTCATAGACGTGTGTGTCTACATGGTGTAGCAGGTCACTAACCCTTACCCTTTGGATTATTTGGGCTTCATTCTGCTCCCCATCCCTGTCTTCCAGCTGAGGAGGCTGAGTACCTGGAGCACAACTGGTCTTACTATTAAAGACTGAGGCAAATAAGGCGTTTAAGACCTCAGCCTTTCCCTCATCCTCTGTAACTATTTTTCTCCCCAACATCCATCAGAGGGTGAAGATTCTCCTTAACCCTCCTTTTGTTGCTGATGTATTTATAGAAACACTTTTGTTTCCTTTTGCAACAGTAACCAAATTAATCTCAAGTTTAGCTTTGGCCCTTCTAATTTTCTCCCTGTATAACTTCACCTTGTAGTCCTTCTGAGTTGCCTCCTCCTTCTTCCAAAGATATTTGGAAAGTTTTGTAAACAGCAAGAGCATAAGCATAGCTTTAAGGAATGTGAACACTGAAACAGAAAACATTTCACACCCCAATCAAGAGGTGCAAGCACAGGCATCCCCAAACAGGCCCAGCTGGCAGCAGGGCCCGGTCTCAGTCCCGAGGGTTTCACCACTGGCCATGTGGCCTGAGCCAGAAGGAAAACCAGCCAGCTCTCACTGGATGCACACGTTCCACATACTCCCATGTTTGTCCATTCTTTCTGTTGTTTTAGCATTTTGATGGTTTTTCTTCTGGCATAATCTTTTGTCTCTCCAGTATTTTTTTTGCTCCAAGGAAATTTATATTTAATGTTAGCATCTGTCCCTAGAATCCTTCTTTTTACCATTTCCTAGAATTTAATTATTTAGTGATGCCTTCCTTGTCACGTTTGTTGAGAATGATGACATACTGTAATACTTTACAGCCTTTACTCAGGTGGGTATGTAAACACATGCTGATATATGTTAAACTCCTGTTATATGCTAGAAATTTTCTTGTGGTCCTGCTGACTGGGATGATGACGTGTCTGCTCATCCACCTGCCTGCCCAGCTTTTGAATGGGCTCGTATTGTGGCATTATGTTCAGATACCTGGAGACCAGGTACCTGGGTATTGATTCCAGAGTAAGTACTGTGGGACCACAGGTCTGGGGCCTGTTGGGACAGGTGCCTTATTGTGCTGGGCTACTGAAAATAATGTCCATTGTGATAGAAAGTTTAAATTCAAAAAATAAATCCCAGAGTTTTTATGTTAGTGGAAGATGAGACATACAAATAAATTAGAATACATTATTATGATTGTGTGCAAGTGTAAGGATTCTTTGTAGCCCTACCAGCAGCGTAAGTAGTTACAAGACTGATCTCAAGAATATCTGCCCATGGCACACAACTTTTACATGAATCCATGCCCTGGTTTTTTCTTGTGCCTACCCCTGCCTCTTCCTTTTTGAGGTTATTGATGCATATTTCTATTGTACATCCTAATGAGTATTCTCCTGGCTTTGGGTGATTTATTTTCTAGCACTATCCAAGAATATGAGACACAAACAGATTTTTTTTTCCCATTTAGTCTTCCATTTAAAAAGACCAAAAACCAAAATCAACCGACCAACCAAACAAAAAAACCAAACCAAACCCAAAACATTACAGTAATTTGTTAGCATGCTGAATGTTGCTCTGTTCAGCCCAGTAATAACTTAACTGTGTACTAGTCCCTAAACACCTTTAAGATTGAGTGGTGAACTAATCATTTGCTACTATTATGACTTCCTCACGCATTTCCTTCCAAGGTTAAAAAAAAAGAAAAAAAGTAAAATAAAATCTCAGGGTTTTTTTTTACAACTTTTTCTTTATTTTGGAAGTTCCTGCAGTCAACATTTTTCCATTTTTTCAAGTGCAGAATGTAGATCCAGAGGAGTTTTCTTACTTTTTTTTTGCTTCAGTGGGCAATGGGAATAGGTTTAGACTGATGTCTTGTTGAAAGAGGGAAACTGAGAATATTATCCCCTAGAATTCAGCAGAAGCCATAGGCAGGTATTTTGCTCCATTATGCATTGCAATGGATCTAACATGAAATGTGGTAGTAATTCTCCTTCCCTCTGCACTTTCTCTCCATTCTGTATTCTCTGAGTACTGAACAAGAGTAACAAAATGACATTTCTTGGCCATTTTCTGCTGACAAAAGTTTGCGCAGTGCTGGAGGTGGAAGGGATGTCTCTCAAGACTACACAAATCAAGATTGCTCGCAAATAAAAGAGAAAGTTTGCTAAAGAGTTAGCAAGAAGGGAAAAACAGACATTTGAAAACTCCTTGAAGTTTTCTAGGCTGTCTTTCAGAGAATGCTGCAGGATGTCAGGTTCCTGGAAGGGCAGCATCTGCCCTCAGCACACAAAGGTTCAATGTTGGTGCCTCTGAGCAGAGACAAACTCTGCCAGAGTGTGGGTGTGGAGGTGCTGCCACTTCACACCCGGCTTAGATTTATGCCATTTGGATTCCAAATGGAGTTGGAGCTAAATGTGATAACACAGAAAAATAAACTGGAAAAGAACAACCCTTCCTAGCAAAATATTTTATGGAAGCTGCCCCTGAGGGTTTACTCAGAATTGTACAGCATATGGCAAAGACTTGCATCTGTACTTGAAAACAAGAACTTGAACTAAGGTGTCTGAGCACAAAGGTAATTGATGCATCAGACTATTCTTATTTAACTGCCTGTCTCCTCCAGTCACATGTAAATCCTGTTTAAATGGGACCCTGTGTCTCCTAATGATAATGGGGAAGCTGTGATTATCTGAGGTGTGGAAGTGAACAGCATCATAAGGGGACCAGAGGGCAGGCAGTTCTGAGTGGTGATACGGCTGGCTGGCGACTCTGCAGTGAGGCTATCTGCAGCAGCTTGAGCTGTTGTCTTTCCTGGCTGGCTGTTTTCCTTCTATTTAAGCCCTGCTAGCAGTTCATTTGTCAGCCACAGCTTCTGTGAGGCTCACAGTGGTCAACACTTGAGGAAATCCTTTCTGTGAGCAACAGTTGCCTGGACAAGTGCCCCAGCAGCACCTGCACCCCAAGGTAAGCACATCTTTGCAGCTCACAGCAGAAGCTATTCCTGCCTCTGTGTTGGAGGAGCCTGCTGTGATTGCAGCCTGTTCTCACTGTCTCTGTGACTCTTCACAGCCTGTCAATTTTTCTATTGACACTTTTTTGGTTCATTACAACCTCTCTCTTTTCGGTAGGCTTGCTTCCAGAAGAGTAAAGTGCTTAGGCTGCCTCCATCCAGCAAGTGGTACATTAACTCCTCCAAAGCTGTTGTTCGAGTCTATGTCCATGATCACTTCATTACCAGTTTTATCCTTTTTATCCTTCTTTGGTTTACCTTCACATGTTCACACAGACAGCAATATGGAACTGAACTGGGAAAACAAGTCACACATAAAATATTCAAGAAAGATGTGACAGATACTTCCCCAGTTTGTCAGCTGTGTCTGAGATTCATCTCCTGGCTAATCTGTGGCAAAGTCTACTTATGTTCTGCAGGAGACTTAGTTTTCATCCTCACACAGTGCAAGTAATCTGTCTATTTGTGTGTGAAGGCTTTGTTTAATCTTTACTTTCTTCCAGAGAAAACACATCCTTTGTTTGATCCAGAAAATTATTAGTAGCAACAAGTGAGGGAAGCAGGAAAAAAGGCCTGCAACTTCCAAATAGCATCCTCAAACTACAGATAAGGAGTAAACCAAATATTAGATTGGTGCAAAAGTAACTGTAGTTTTGGACTGTGAATTGGAAATCATTATAGCTAGGCTCAAATACAACTTTATTAATCAAAATAGGGACCCTTTGCAATCAAAACATTTTTGCCAATGAGAAATAAGTTTGTTTATTCCTGTAACATAAGAATCCACGCTTCAGAATTTGACAGACTCTTGGAAAGAATTTTCTGCATCCTGCTGGTGTGGAAGCATTTTCCCTGTCACAAGTTGTAAAGTAACTTGAACCAAGTGGTAGTGAGTTGATGAGGCATCAGGTGAAGATGGCAGATGAGGAAAAACTTCATAGCCTAATTCATTCCACTTTTGAAGCATTGTTTGTGTGACATGTGGTCCAGCGTTGCCGTGGAGAAGAATTGGGCTCTTTCTGTTGACTAATGCCAGCTGCAGGTGTTGCAGTTTTCAGTGCACCTCATCAATTTCCTAAGCATACTTCTCAGATGCAATGGTTTCACTGGGATTCAGAAAGCTATATTGGATCAGATCAGCAACAGATCACCAAACAGTGACCATGACCATTTTTGGTGCAAGTTTTGCTCTGAGAAGAGCTTTGGAGGTTCTTCTTGGTCCAATCGCTGAGCAGGTTGTCATTTCTTGTCATATAAAATCCACTTTTCATCGCATGTCACCATCCTATTGAGAAGTGTTGTTGTTGTGTAGAATAAGAGAAGACAACACTTCAAAATGACAGTTTTTTTGGGTTTTGGTCAGCTCATGAGTCACCCACTTATTGAGCTTTTTCACCTTTCCAATTTGCTTCAAACACTGAAAAACTGTAGAAAGGTTGACACTGAGTTATTTGACAACTTCATATGTAGTTGTAAGAGGATTGGCTTCGATGATTGCTCTCCATTGGTCATTGTCAACTTTCCATGGCTGGTCACTATGCTCCCCATTTTCAAGGCTCTCATCTCCTTTGTGAAACTTCTTGAACCACTGCTGCACTATATGTTCATTAGCAGTTCCTGGGCCAAATGCCTTGTTGACATTGCGAGTTGTATCCGCTGCTTTACCATCCATTTTTAACTCAAATAAGAAAATCATGTGAATTTGCTTTTTGTCTAACATTATTTCCATAGTCTAAAATAAATATAAAATAAACAGCAAGTAAGAAGTTAGTAGCAAAAATACATAAAGCAGGAAAAGTGCATCAAAATGATGTAAAACATAACCACATTTATTTCAGGATGTGTTGTAATATCAAATGGCAAATTTCAACAATGCAAAAAAATGCAATTCCTTTTGTACCAACCTAATATTAGGCAACAAATGTCTTTCCTTATGCTTAGGCAACACTGACTGTTCCTTTGATAGCAAATGCTGAAAACATGTACAAACATTGTGTTTGTCCAATTAATTGTTTCAAGTTATTTCCTCAACACCTAAGATGTACATGATATCTGAGTCAATTTGAAGCCTTCAGTTTATAGCTCAGAACAGGTTTGTTCAAATGATGTTAGGCTCAGCACAAACATCTTGACTCAATTTAGTAACCAGAGTCACACTAGGAGGCTGGCATGAGGTGGGTGTTGTGCTATTCACATGGGGGAAAAATAACGGTGATAGTAAAGCGATCCATAACTGGACCTAAGGCTGGGAAAAACTGGCTTTTATTTCTAATCTGCATTATACAATGATGCAAGAGGGGAAAAGTGTTGGAAAGTGGGTACAAATTGTTTAACTTCATCTGCTTTGATCCATGGCCATACACGTGCACTGGCAGGGGGACTGCAAAGTGACTGATAACACATTGTCTGCATCACTCTCCAGCGCTGTGCTGGAGCCTCCTGTTCAAACACATTATCTCTTCCATCTTGGTTGCGAACTAAAGAGTACAGCAATGGTAACAAATCAGCGTGATTACTGCATGGGCACAGTATCATTATATATCATCAACAGGGTGACATAGCAAAATCATGTTGAAGTCTGTCTTGTGTTATCTGTGACTAATATGACCTGTTGGTTGCTCATCAACAATCCTTTAAACTTTTTAGGGTCATCTGTTATTTCTCATGCACTGGTGTCTTGAATTTTGAAACAGCTTGGCAGTACAGGGGAGATCTCTGTTCCTTGTGTGGCAGCAGTAAGAGAACTTCTCTGTGAAGCAGCCAGCACACCCAAGGGTCTGGAGCACATTCATGGGGCCACCGCAGCTCTGCCTTAGCCAGCACCTGTTAGGGAAAACCTCATGATCTTGCTTTTGTCCCTAACAGAAAGATTCTGTTAAGGAAAGAATTAGTTATAAGGAGAATTATGAAAAGTAGTATGAGCCAGAATAACTATTAGAATTACACAGAGACATAGGATATGCCTTTTAGAAGGGCATTTAATTCCCTTTTTCCAACTTGCCTGTTGTACCTCTCACATTTTAGTTCCTTTTTCTTCCCGAGGAATTAAAAAAATATTATTTTAATATTAAATGCAGTTTTGGCTGGTCACAGCAACTTTTAAGGTAACTTAAAGATACAGCAGAGAAATAAATACACATCAGATAACTCTGAGGTGGTATTTCAACACTCTTATTAAACTAGCATTTTATCACTCCAATATTAATGTTAGTTTCCATTTTAAATTTAATTTCACAGAATCACAGATGAAAGATATTTACCTTTTGCAAGCCATTTGGATGAATCATGGAAGTTAGATTTGAATTATCTTTATATTTACTACAGACATCTTCATTTTCTACATCTCTTATACCCTTACAGTGTATTTTGAATTTTCAGCATTTTCAGTCAAATTCAGGGAGAAAGAAAAAATAGGAAAATCTCCATTCTGATGGGGTCTCATTTTCCCCAGGCTGTGACCCAGCACACTCAGGAGTTAATTTGCAATGAGAAACAACTGAGAGCCAGTGGCAACTAACCCTGGGATTTCTGGATCCTTTCAAGATTGTAGACTGGTCACTATGCGGACACAATCCAAGAACCGAAAACGCAGGTCAGTACCAGAGTAACATCCAGCACAACAAGTGCAGCGAAATCCTCAAGTTGATCTGTGAAGTTTAGGTCCTTTTTCTATTTTGAACAGGCTTTTTTTCTGAATAGTAGCAGAGTTATAATTGGACTTATAGCATTATAAGAGGAAACACAGCCATGACAGCTTTAAAACATATGACAGCCAGCACTTCCTCCTCCTTCACAAAAAGGTTGGCTGTAATTCTGCAGTGCACTAGAGACCAGTCTGGGAGCTGAGGCTGTCCCGATCTCCTGCTGCACTGCCTGCCTGTAAGCTGTTCAGGATCATGAAACACTGACAGTCTTCTTTGAAACAAACTTGAACTAAATAAAACTGACTTGAACATTTACTATTGCTTTTAAGTATATGTATGATGAAAGGGAGGAACGGGGAAAAGTTAGATGCAGCATATCTGAGGATGTTAATCCCACATGTACCCTGTTCATAGTCTGCAGTCACTTGAGTGGTATTTCACCGTATTGGTGTTTCTGTCCTGAAAACAAGGTTTCACAGAGTGGTTTGAAACACTTTTAACAGCAACAGCCACAGCAGAAATGTCCTGGAGCGTGTGACCGAACACTGGCTGTCAGACTCGTTAATGGGTTGATGGAAGGAAACACACACCAGCCACTTCCCAGCTAACAAGGCGCTGGCCGTTCCTCGCTCAGCTCCGTCAGCCTCTCGGGTAGCAGCTTGTTTGCCAAGGATATTTTGGAGGAGGCGTGGGAGGAGGGGGAGATGCTGCTGTATGTTCAATGCAAAGCACTTGGCTGTGATAGGCTGAGGGACGTGGATTCTCTGCCTATATCTGCCGGCAGCTGCATCCTCTGCACTTTACAGCTGGCACAGAGGAGCAAAGAAAGACAGTGAGAAGACAGAGGAGAAGAAAAATCCTCACCAGCTCACTGTAAGTAACATTATTTGTCCTTAAAGCTTTGTGATTGTTGAATTCAAATAGGTGCCTTTGGATTAATGCAACAATTGGTTACTTAGAGGTGGAGCTCTGCTAATAAACAGTCACACTCTGCTATTTAGGGGACAATCTGGGATGCTCAAAAGCAGTTCTTTTTAACCTAAATTTGCACAATGTAGTGTGCATCTCTCATTTTGTGTCTGCTTGATTTTACGTATGATGTATGTCAGTTATAATTGTTTCTGTACATTAATACAGAATCCCAGGAGTCCCAAAGTTTATGTCTGAACAACTAAGCAGACCTTGAGAAATTCTCTGCACAACATTTTGAATACTGATATTTTCAGGATAAATTCAATGCATGACTTTTTAGGGTAAGGTTTTCTTTAGAAATCACCCTCTCCCATCACTATAATAGCACCTCAGAAAGGAGAATTCCTAAGTCACAGGCGCTGTGCCAGTGACAGTAATGAATAAAACCAGCAACTTCTAACTGGAAAAGGAAATTTTTAAATGACATGTAGGGCCTCTAACATTTATACTTAATTCTTGGCTTGTGCAAAGGTAGAAGTACAGAGTAGATTCAGTTCATTTTACTTATGCTGAGATAAAATTCATTTTACAGTCCTTATTCAGGCAATACTCCTATTGCCAATAGTAGAAGTTGAGCTTAACTGTACAAGAGCTACAAAAAACTTCAGGTGTGTTCAACAGCGGAAAGTCCTCATGGCTTCAGTGGTGTCACTGCAGCACCACAAGCCTTCAAACTACATTATATTCTGCAACAATCAGTTGGCAGAATAGAAAGTGCACCTGTCTCATTTATTGCAAAGATACACAGTTATTACTTTTTTTTTGAGCCAATGCAGCTATCAGTTTGAGGTGCTATTAATGTGTCTTTTCTTTCTTCCTTTCTGTATCTAATAGTAGGAGCTGCTAAAATATTTGATTCTGTTAGCTATTTTTTATTGTACTTTGATGAACTGGAGAACAGTCACTCATAAAACTATAATATGTTGAACATACCTCTCTCATAATTTGTTCTCTTTTTCCTCTTTTTTCCCTTTTTTCTCTTTTTCTTCCTCATAACATATTTCCTGGTAATATTTTGATATCTTTTACATTTCTATTTAGCTGATAGGAAAAACAGAGTCTAAAATCACAGACAATACTTTTTTAAGAGGAATAATGAATAAGCTGAGTGCTATCTACATAATACTTAAAGTATAAATGTATTTAGCACGTAATTGTACATAAAGTGCTTACATTATACTGAATATACAATATAAAGACTAACAGGAGGTTTCAGTGACTTCACTAAAATAAAATGTTGCCATGTTCTAATTTTTGTGCACTGAGGTAGAAGGAATAGTTTAAGCAAAGCAGCAAAGCATACACCAACTTTAGATTGTGTTGTGTCCTTGTCCTGTGACAAATTCCAGCAAAATTATAGAGCAAAGAGTTTATAGATGAATGATACTAAAAATCAGAAAGTTACATTGATATAAAGTTTAACATGATTGTTCTTTTTATCTGAAGTTAAGAGCAAAACTCGATCTTCCTCAGTAAAGTAGGACTTGATTTGAAGAAGTATGCAGTGGTGACAATATCCATTGATTCTTGCTGGGAACAAAAGCACTCAGACATAATATATGCTTGGTAAAATTTTATTTTATCAATCAGAGTGATGAATATGATGAACTTGGATACAGAATGTACTTACAAAGTGGTAGAGGTTGATAATGAGGCAGGGTGCCTCCTGAGAGGCTGTGCTCTCCTCACTTGGGGTTCATCTGGCAGACATTGAATATAATGAAATTCATCCTGGAACGTGTGGGATCCCTGACAGCATCAAGCCTTTCTCACTCCTTATGGGCCTTCAGGAAAACAGACCACTATTAGATACTTTAGAGAGAGGTTCAGTTTCTCTGAAATTTGCATTTATTTTTGGAATCTCAGCCTGCAGCATTTTGCAGTTTAAGTCCCTTCAAGTTAAGTGGATATTTTGAGTACACACAGATTCTAACACTCAGCCCTTCAGAAAACATGGATGCTCTCAAAAAGTGTTTTCATTTTAGACCCTAACAGCTGAGATGACTAAGATATATTCTTAGAAAATCACATTCTGTATTTTTAAAATATGCTGGCGTAGATGGTACTTCTATGCATTGTGTAGCTGCATTGTGTGTGTGCTGAATATGCAAGTGAGAGGTAGAAGAGAGAAATATTCTGTACTGGTAAAGAGGTGAAGTAATTTGCATTTTTAGAGTACTAACTGATAAGCATTAGAATTGTCAGATATTCGGTCTATTGGCCTCTGCACCAAGTAATACTTTCAAGCAGACGAGGTGAGATCTATAAGGAGCAGTCGAAGAATAGGATACAAGTAGGGATCACAGTATCACAGTATCACAGTATGGTTGGGATTGGAAGGGACCTCAAAAGATCATCTACTCCAATCCCCCTGCTGGAGCAGGAATGCCTAGGTGAGGTCGCACAGGAACATGTCCAGGCGGGTTTTGAATGTCTCCAGAGAAGGAGACTCCACAACCCCCCTGGGCAGACTGTTCCAGTGTTCTGTCACCCTCACTGAGAAGAAGTTTTTTCTCAAATTTAAGGGGAACATCTTGTGTTCCAGCTTGATCCCCTTACCTCTTGTCCTATCATTGTTTGCCACCAAGAAGAGCCTGGCTCTGTCCTCGTGGCACTCACCCTTTATATATTTATAAGCATTAATAAGGTCACCCCTCAGTCTCTTCTCCAAACTAAAGAGACCCAGCTCCCTCAACCTTTCTTCATAAGGGAGGTGCTCCACTCCCTTAATCATCTTTGTTGCCCTACGCTGATGAGAGTGTAAGTGGGTCTTGTCACTCACAGAAGAACAGATGTAAAATGGGAAGTGAAAAGGAAAATTTAGATGACCACTCTGTTCCTGCAAGGAGAATGGCTTCACAGTGTCTGGTGAGATTTGTGTGTTGTGGTAGGTAAGAAATTTTCAGGCAAGGACTTTTAGGAAAGAACATGCACAGCTACAAAAAACCAGATGTTCAGATAAATCTTAATTTCTCAGTATTGTCTTTAGGGGAAAGAAGAAAGAAATACTTTGCTTTGGATTGAAGCAGATAGATGTATTTCACTGGATGAAGCTGAACTGAAAGTTCGTTAGAGGTTAACTAAAATCAGCAAATCTGCTTGCTTAAACACAGTCTTTCAAAGGGGAGAAGACACACAACGCTGCCCACCAGAACCCTCTGAGGCCCATAATGACTCTTGGTAATGTGTTTCTGGCAACTTAGCAACAACATCAGAGAAAGGCCCTAATTCCCCTTTCTGAAAGACATAGAGAGTGCCAAATAAACATCATGGTGAAATAGAGTAATATAAATCTGACAAAACAGCAACAAGAACAGCTTTTCTCTGGGAATCTAGAAGTCCCTCCTGTGTAGATCCCTGCTTTCCCAGTGGTTCCTAACCTACAGCAGCACCCTTCCTTCTTAAATAGCAGCTGCAGACACTCCACACAAATTCCAGATTCTCTATTTTGTTTGCAGCAGCAATGCCTCTAGGATGGTGTTTATCAATTATGTCTTTCTTTGGTCATGTGGCAGTACTAACTTAAATATGATGAAGCCTAGAAGGGTCTCTTTTTTTCTCGAGATGATGTCCTTAGTTAGAAATCCTTAGCACAAATAACTGATATCTAAGAAATTACTTTTTAATAACACAATATTCACACTCTGCTCAAAGCGAAGATCTGAAGGTGTGTGAACTAAGTATAGTAATTCTTTACACAAGCAGTAAGAATCCTTGTTTCACTTGTCAGTTTTCTTACTAGACCCCAGGAACAATATCACTCACTCGATCTGAGTGTATAAAAATTCTTGGATGCTTTTCAGTCACTGTGGCCTCAGCCTTGTATTCACTGAGCTCTCAAAATTCAAAGGCACATACATTAAAGAAGCTGGGAGGGCCAGGGTGGCAGGAGCAGGCACCCCAGCAATATGGATTTAAGTTTGCAAAGCACTTTTCAGGCAAAGTCCAGCTCATGTCAGCTGAGCTAAACATTGCTTGGGTGTGCTCAGTCTCTGCCGAGCTCAAAGGACACTTACAGCTCCAGTCCAGCATCTTGGAAATAGGGACAGCCCCAGACGAAGCTTCCTCACATCCTCCTGCAGAATTCGCTACAGATCAACTCTAAGTGGATTCTAATTTAAACCTCAGTAAGAAATAAGGTTTTATAAATGGTACAGCATGTGCATTTACAGAAAAAGAGTAAAGAAGCTAAATTTTGAGGCAAGAAGGGAGGCAAGAAGGAGATAAAATGACAGGGCAGCACAGTGGATCACTGTGATAGCTGTGGTTATTATAGCTTGCTATTCTTGATTCTAACAGAGACACACAGGTTGCTATTTCCTTAGACCTCTTCTTCGTAAGGCAGGAGCAGGCTGATTATGTGCCACATAACGGTGCCGCATCCTTGTGTCAAGCAGCAGCAGTAGGGATTAAACTTGTCATTTCTGAATCTTCATCAGCGCGCCTCTTCCGCTGAAAGATTCAGCCTTTCTGTATTAGTCTAATCTACATTAGGACCCAGACATCAAATATCTAACAGTGTGACTTAATTCTGTACCATGTCCAAGTAATTCTGAAGTGGAGCAGAATGCAAATACAACACTGTAGAATGCAAATGCAACACTGTATGGGCATTGGCCTTACATGCAGCACTTAAAGTGACCTTTTTTTTTTTCCCCCTTTTTTTTTTTCTTAGGGTTTTCCTATACTGGGATACCCATGGATGCTGCAGAGTTCCGCAAGAGCGGGAAGGAGATGGTGGACTATATTGCAGATTACCTGGAGAACATAGATAAAAGACAGGTCTTCCCAGATGTGGAACCAGGATATCTAAGGCCCCTCATTCCAGACTGTGCGCCCCAGGATCCTGAGAGCTTTGAGGATGTCTTTAAAGACATTGAGAAGATCATTATGCCAGGGGTAAGAAAAATATATCTGGAGTGCAATGTTCAACACTGCATTTAGGTGTTCAAAGACTTTAAGGAAAGTGTAGATTGAAGCCTGTGCAGCTGGACCTTATGAAAATAAGTGCCCACACTGACTAGCTTTGCAAAGGCAGGAGTCTGCTTTACATCCATAATTCAATATGATCTAACACTTTACAGAACTAATGTTTTCTGTTCTTGATAGAAATTATCAAATCATTCTTTTGCTTCATGCAAAGCTTGTTTTTGGAAATAATTCAATTTCTTCCCTTGAATTGTTTAATGCAAAGCTTCATAACTTTCAGTTTCATGTCGGGTTTTTTTTGTGACTTGCAAAGCACAGTAAATATTTTATAGAATGGGATTCGTATCAGTCTGATCTGCCTCATATGTTCCTTCAAGCTGATCTTTAAATGTTAAAATTCTCTTTGGAGACTTTTTATTGCAGAGCTGACTAGAAAGGATTCTTCCCAATACTTGTTCTGTTGACTTACTCTCCTAAATGTCAGCTTCTTCTAATACCTTTTAAGGCAGACAGCCACTACCAAAGATTAGTCCTTGGATAGACAGTGTTAGACAGAAAGTGTAAAACACAGTGTCTGGTATGTATCCATTTCTGAATCTTTCTTTGTTTTCCACTCATGATATACATTCTTTATTCTAAATATATGCTTGTATTCTAATGCCTGTAAACAGCTCGCAGAGGACTGGATTATTAGTAAATGTAATCTCTCCTTTGGAGAATTAAAACAATGTAGACTACATTAATGAATTATGTCTAACTCACGCAAACACTTGCATTGCTGCTCCCAAGTATGGTTGCCTTTCCTTTTTCATTGAATGAAAACACTGATCAATTTTTTTTTTTTTTGTGAAGTAGAACAGAAAACACTTTGTTTTGAACACTTGATAACATTCAATAAAATAATAACATATTAAAAAATAAGAAATGAATGATTTGCGTATAGAAAGTGAGACATTCAATTCCAGTTAAGTCATCAACATATGATGTTCTCTTTCAACTAAATTGGTTTTTCCTTGATATTTACCTGTTCTGCAAAAAATTTACTTTTACAAATTGATACAATCTGAAGAAGAAATGTTCTATCCAATCTTTTGCTCTTGTGAAATATTAGTGTTTGTGACACAAAGAGCAGAAGGACATAAATCCCTGTGTTGTTTCTGCTAAATACTGAAGACTCACATGAGCACACAACCAGAAGGTCATAGCTTAGTAGAGCTTGGATGGCATTTGTAGAGATTAATTCACCCCATGGCTCTGAGCAGAGGCAGTTACAGCAAGTTGCTCAGTACCTTGTTGAATTGGGTGTTGAATTTCTCCAAGGATGCAGTCTTCACAATCTCTCTGTTTTCCTGTTTCAAACTTTGACCACCTTCACAGTAAAAAAAAAAGCAAGCTTTTTCTTATGTTTAAGTGGGATTTTCTGTATTTCAATTTGTATACATTTCTTCTTTTCTTGTCACTGGATACCACTGAAAAGAATCTGGCTTCATCTTCATTACAGCTTCCCATTAGGTGTTTGTATACATTAAAAAGATACGCCAGGGTACTGATTCCTAGGGCATACGACTGGCCTCCAGCTGTTTGTTCTGTGTGTGTCATGCTGTAGCATACAGGTGCTTCAGAGAGGCACTCACTTGTGCTGATTTCCTGGGAAAGATATGAGAGCTTCCCTCTATAATGCTGTCCTCTCAGCACTTCCTTATTTATGTGCATACACCTGGGGTGGGTCTGCTTTAGCCCTATCTTGTTTTCAGGATCTTTCTAGTCCACATCACCCTTCACCTTTTGCTTACCAACTCAGTCTGCCTTCCTGTCTTGACTGTTGGTTTTCATTTCCTTTTCACATCATTCATAGTTTGAAGCTGTCCTTAACAGGTTAGTCAGCCTGTCTACAAATATTCTTTGTCCCAGTTGTTCAGGGGAACCTCTCTCTTCCTAGCAGTTGATCCTCAAAGAGGGTCCCACTGGTCTTAAAATCTAGATCCCTGTTGTCAACACCAGGATCAACACTTGGGTTGCTTGAGTGTTTCACAAGACACAGTGGGGCTCCCAGCCCATCTGCTACCAGGACACTGAACCTATTCTGTAGCTGCAGTTCTGAAAGTTGCAGGTGGAGCAGAAGCCTTCTTTCTAGTGCCATAGTTGCAAGGTTCGTCCTTCACTATCACAGGACTGCATTTTCCAACTGAATAAGAAGAGACTCTGATTGCCTCTCTTTTGGTATATTTCAGGGTTCAGGCTCTTGTTTCTGAGCTACCTTGTGTTAAGTCTCAGGGAAGATGTACTCAAACTCCTTGTTGTCTTCTCTGATACTACACTATCTGCTGATCTCCTTATGCTGCTCCTTTACATGGTGACACAGACCCTGAAGAGCTGCAAAGCCTCAAGAGCTTAGTCTGGGTTGAGACCTGTGATGTGCCCTGGGGAGTGTCACCATCACAGCAGAGACCACGTACACTAACCTTAGCAATGTTTCTGAACCTCTTCTGTGCATAGCGCTGCACAAACAGCTTTGTCTGTTGACCACCTATTTTAATTGTGCTTACTGAAACTGAAGTGTGAAAATGACGGTACTGCACAAACACATGGAGGCAAGGAGCATAGAAGAATGTAGCATAGAAGGACTTGTTCATGTTTGGTTGAGAGACCTTTAAAATGATTTATAGTTGGTTTTAGGTACTGTCATAGAGGCACCCCAGAGTCAGTTTTAGGCAGACAATGAGGTCCAAAACAGACTTTATTCTTGCCAAAAAAGTACAGCAAATAAGCTGACCAAAAAAGGGTTTATACAATTAGTTAGCGCTCCAGTAACATAAAATACAGGTTCATATATCAGTTGAGGAGATTATTGGGGTGCAGCAAAATAAGAATAATGGGGATCCACAGTGCGCATGCACGCACTCTCAAGAAACAAAGCCAAACCTCTCTGACTCCAGGATACTACACTCACCTGAATTAGGCAAGGACTTACACTTGCTTGTCTATCAAGGACTACACTTGCCTGTCCAGCAAGGATTACACTGGCTAGACAAGGACTTACACTTGCCTGAGTTTGGCAAGGAATTACACTTGCCTGATGTGGCAAGGACATAGATTATCACTCACCCAAACGAGGAGGTAAGGGACTTCCAGTCCCGAGAAGTTTCCTTAGACGGTGTCCCAGTCTAAGGGGAGGACTCTCGGCTTGGAAGACCCGCAGCTCCAAGAAGATCACACAAATGGAATCTTCGGCGGGAACCCCATTTTGTAGTCTGATCAGATCTGGCTGCGGGCATTCCAGAAGCTTTTTGGCTTCTCTGCACCCCCCTACTCTGATAACGACCCCGTCTAACCGACTCAGGGTCCCACAAAAGAGCCATTAACTGCCCCATTGAAGGAGAAAGGGATGTACAACTGCCACAGCAGTTCTCAGAGGGGGCAAGTGCAACTGCCATAGCAGTTCTTAGAGGGGGGAAGAGTGCAACTGCCACAGGGACTTTTGAAATTAGCTACAGGGACAACCATAAAATAGTTTGAGTTGCAAGGGATATTAAAGATTATCTAGTTCCAAACCCACTGCCATGGGCAGGGACACCTTTCACTAGACCAGGCTGCTCAAACTCCATCCATCCTGGCCTTGAACAATTCCAGGGATGGGGCATTCACAACTTTTCTTGGCAGCCTGTTCCAGTGCCTCACCACCCACATGGTGAAGAATTTCTTCCTTCTATCTGATATAAATCTACCCTCTTTCAGTTTAAAGCCATTGCCTCCGAGAATCATAGAATGTCCTGAGTTGGAAAGGACCTACAAGAATCATTGAGTTCAACTTCTGTCCCTGCAAAGCACAACCCCACAGTTCACACCATGTGTCTGAGGGTATGGTCCAGTCTTTTCTTGAACACTCTCGGGCTTGGGGCCGTGACACCTCCCTGGGGACACTGTTCCAGTGCTCCACCACTCTCCGGGGAAAGAACCTTTTCCTAATGTCCAACCTAAACCTCACCTGTCACGTCTTCCTGCCATTCCCCTGGGTTCTGTCATTGGTCACTAAAGAGAAGAGTTCTGTGCCTGACCCTCCTCCTCCCCTTGTGAGGAAGCTGTAGACTGTGATGAGGTCTCCTCTTAGTCTCATGTTCTCCAGGCTGAACAAACCAAGTGACTTTAGCAGCTCCTCATAGGGCTTCCTCACCAAACACTTCATCAACCTTGTTGCTCTCTTCTAGACACTCTGCAACAGCTTTATACCCTTTTTATCCTGTGGTGCCCAGAACTGCACACAGTGCTCCAGGTGAGGCCGCACCAGTGCAGAGCAGAGTGGGACAATCACCTCCCTCGCCCGGCTGGCAATGCTGTGCTTGATGCACCCCAGGACAGGGGTGGCTCTCTTGGCTGCCAGGGCACACTGTTGGTTCATGTTCAACTTGCCATTGACCAGAACCCCCAGACCCTTCTCTGTGGAGCTGCTTTCCAGCCTCTTGTCCCCCAGTCTGTATGTACAGTCAGGGTTGCCGTGTCCCATGTCATGTGTCCTATCGCTACACACCCTTGTAAAAGTCCCTCTCCAGCTTTCTTGTAGGCCCCCTTTGGGTACTGGAAGGCTGCTATAAGGCCTCAGCCTTCTCTTCTCCAGGCTGAACAATCCCAACTCTCTCAGCTTGTCTTCATATGAGAAGTGCTCCAGCCTCCTGATCATCTTCGTAGCCCTCCTCCGGTCTCGTTCCAACAGGTCCATGTCTTTCATATATTTGGGGCCCAAGAACAGGACTCCACTCCACAGCTGCTGAACTCTCATCACCACATTAGGAAGCCAAAATGGAAGGGATCTGCAAATAAAAATATCACCTTTCTCCATCAGACTTGCTTTGTTCTCTTGAAATAAATCTTCTCCTTTTTTAGAACCCCAAATGACCAAATTTAGTCATGACTACAAATAGCAGTACTGAAGATGCTAATTTTCCTCACATTGGATCCATTAATCTGTGACCTTTCAGCTGAAGTGCCTGTCCTTAGTGTGTGATAGACTCTTGCTTAGACTAAGCAAGACACAGAAAGACAGACATTCTTACCAGAAATCTGGGAAATAAAATGTTTCTGAGTAGCATTAGAGTGGTAATTACTGACCCCAAGACACTTGTGTACCACAGTTTGTCGGCAGAGGGTTGAAAAAACAAGCATTAATCATGTCATGTTATTTGCAATATTTGACTGTGTCTGTTCCAACATGGCAAAATAAATGAATATAAAAGAATTTTACAGCTGCTTCAAGCAAAGGGGAAGAGGAGGCAGGAGGAAGAACTGCAGCTGCACTTGCCCTAGGGCTTTTGGCTTTTTTGCTTTGTGTGAGTGGTGCAATGGGAATCTGCTGTGTTTCATCAAACAAATGGCTCCCAGGAAGTAGGCAGTTTAACTTGATTAACCCAAGATGAATGTCACAAGCCTTACAGATCACAGAGGATTAGGACTGGGGAGATGAGCAGTGGCAGGTCTGGCTCATTATGCACGTCAGTGAAAGTCTACACAATTTCTCTAAAACTTTGTTGCAGCAAAGAAAGAGATCCTGGCCAGTTACAAGAGCTACAGCTAAAAAGTTCACAGTGTCTTGTCTTCAGATACCTGATTTTAGTAGGTTTGAAGCTATTTACTGTTTAAATTGAAATCTTGAACATACTAGGTACAGGGCTAGCTTAGTGGAAAATTGTAGTGCATAGGAGCTGGTTTCATATGAGAAATCCAAAATATTGTAGATGGTATACAACAACAGAGAAAGTGATATCTGATCCATCATGTGTACAAGAGTTAAGACAGTTTCCCTTAAGCATGGAACATGTCATAGCATCATAGAATTATAGAATCATTGAATAGTTTTGGTTGGAAGGCGCCTTCGAAAGTCATTTAGTCCAACCTGCCTACAGTAAGCAGGGGAATCCTCCACTAGACCAGGTTTCTCAGAGCCCCGTCCAGCCTGGCCTTGAATATTTCCAGGGATGGGGCATCTACCACATCCCTGGGCAACCTGTTCCAGTGTTTCACCACTCTCATTGTAAAAAATGTCTTCCTCATGTCTAGCCTGAATCTCCCCTCCCTTAGTTTAAAACCATTACCCCTTGTCTTATCACATCAAGACCTGCTAAAAAGTCTGTCCCCATCTTTCTAATAGGCCCCTTTTACATACCAAAAGGCCACAATAAGGTGTTCCTGGAGTGCTGTCTTGTAGAGGCTGATTTGGCCAGACTCAGTGCCTGAATTTTAGCAAATAACTCCAGAGTGTGGCCAAGAGAGTTCCATGGACCTCAGCTGCACTGAAGACATCCTTGCTAAGTCAGTCTCATGACAGAGATGAAAGAACAAAACACCAGAGTCACTGAAAGCAGAGGTTCAAGAACAGTGCTGTGCACAGAAAGTCACGTTGCCACTGCACATGTAATTCTTGTCTTCTAGGCAGACAACTAGAGAACTCTGTTTTTGGCACTGTTGGGAGGTAGGGTGAAGAACTCTGACTAAAAGATAGATAAAAAATTGAGAATAAGCAAGGCAAGATTTTCTGAAAAATGACATCCTGTGTTACAGCCAGGGAGTATAGAACTGTTAACTGGTCCAAACCTCTAATCTCTTCTGATTTTGTAACAATTTGTTTCTGCTTCCTGCATTAGTTAAAAAAACCAATTTTTCCCTTAATACAGGTGACTCACTGGCACAGTCCCTACTTTTTTGCCTACTTCCCCTCAACCTCTTCCTTCCCAGCTCTTCTTGCAGATATGTTGTGTGGAGGAATAGGATGTGTGGGCTTCTCTTGGGTAAGTTTACTAGGGTATGTACTGCTATGTGGTAACGGTGCTTCACCATGCCAAGATTCTAAGCATGTCAGTAACATTCTTCAAATAAATTATTAATAGGTAACAGTGAAGTCACAGGACTATTTTTATAGGTAAAATTGCCTTGACTAATTAAGTGTTTTCATATAGACACCCTAAGGATTCCAGTATTAAAAGGTATCACCTCTTAGAAATTTTGCCTTTGAGAAATCACCAGCATTTAGAATTAGTGATAGCTGTGCAAACTTACTACTAATTCATTAAGCAGTATGACTTGTTGCCTGTCACCTGGTGTTTTAACTTCTCTTACCACCTGGATGAATAGAAAACTGCGTTTAAAACCCCATGTTCATATGAGATTGGCTCTTCTCAAAAGATCTTGGTACTTGATGTAAAAAAAAATACACAAGACGCAAATCCTAGCTTTGACATTTGATAGTCATGCTTCTATGTGAGGCCCAGTTCGATGGTTTTTTTAGTAACTATTAGAAACAACACGCACAAAATGGTCTTCAGGTCCCTAATGGAGCTGGTAAAAGTTAGTCAGCTAGTCTCTTCCTCTATAGTCAAAAGACAGAAAGTTCTTGCTCTTGTGGATCTTGTCTCTTCATGGTCTAGTGAGGTTACTCCCTCTGTTCTTTTTTTCAACACAGGCTGCAAGTCCAGCTTGCACAGAGCTGGAGACTGTCATGATGGATTGGCTAGGGAAGATGATTAATTTGCCTGAAGAATTTTTAACTGAGAAGGGTGGCCAAGATGGAGTCGTCATTCAGGTAAGGGGAGAAATGAAAAAAACAATACAGGATGAGTTCGTAGATTGGAGGATTCTGTAAACCCTTAATACCAAGACACTAATAGAGGAAAGGTGTTTTTTTCTGCCACATGGGTTCCTTTCAGATTTTCAGAAAGATTGATGCTCTGCGAGAGTGTTCATAGGTAGGTAGGATCATTGATGAAAGTAATGGTTTTCTTTTCAGAGCAGCTGAATTATGAAACACTCTGTGAAGAATTGTTAGTAGCCCAACTTAACAGCACAATTTGGGCTTAAAATTAAAATCTTAATGTTTAAAATGATGTAGGATGAAAACTTTCATTTGTTAAACAAATGAAGTGAGCTCATACCAACAATGTGCAGCAATGTTTCATGTCTGAAAAGAAATAAAAGCTTATTAACTAGAAATATATCTGAGGGTTTTGAGTACAGCATTCAGAATAGTGGTTACAAAGGCTTCCATGAAGCCACCTTAGACATGTTCAGTTGTTTACTTCAGTCAGTTTCTAAAACAGACTTCCTTTTCTTCAGAAAAAAAAAGTGTCAGAGATCAAGTAATGAATAAGAACATAGGAGAGAATCTTCTATTAGTAGAAGTAAGAGAATGTGATCGGGAGTCTATCAATCTTTGTCAAAGAAGTGGAAACTATTTTATGAAGTTTTTCTTCTATAACAAAATAAAATATTGGAATATTAAAATAAAATAAAGAGCTGTTTAAAATTAGGACCCAAACATTTCTATCAGTAGATAATGCAACTTTCAGACTATGGTGGAGAATCTGAAATAGAACATAGTGCCCAAACTTTGATGTTCAGTGCTTAATGAATGCCTACCATATCTGAACAGATTATCAGTAGGATAATGAATATATCATCAATGGAAAAGCTTGCATGCATAATGAAGCTATGTTTATCAACCATAGCTCCACTAGCACATGGTCTTTCTGCAGACTCTGGTCACAGCTTTTAATCTAACTACAATAGATATTTACTATGAAAAAGGCTGAATTTTAAGCAGTTGTTCTGTTCTCCTTTGGTAATCTCTGGAGTCTGGTCATAAGAGGCCAACACAAATAAGAGAGCGTGAGGCAAAGACAACATGAGCATGTGATAGTAACAGTCATTCTCTTGGTAAATACCAAGTAATTATAATGGTAAAACCGAGCCTATGAAAATTGGCTCTTAATTACATTTGAAAGCCTATGTCACTATGAAGCACATGTTGTTGTGTGCAGGATGACACTTGAAAATGGCAAAAGATGAAAGAAAATTTCAGTTCAGAGCGCTGGTGGACATGAACATCAGCTCTTGCTGCTATTTCTTCCACTTCTTGAGCCTGCTTGCCATGGCAACCTTTGTTTGCTTGCGGTAAAAGGAAAGGTATCATCATCCTTCACTTAACGTAGAATACAGCATTTAAGAGGAGAAAAAACAGCTTTTAAAAATAAGTGAGAAACCAACTTTCTTCTTGAAGCTTGTGTCTTGTTGTTCATTCTAGACAAGCTGCTGAAAAGTGTACCTCCTTCAAATATTAAACTGTTTTATTGTTCTACAAAGAAAATTATTTTAAGGATGAAACAAAATGAGACTCAGTCTATCTTGGGCCTGGCAAAAGCCATTGCTGATGCATCTTTCTTGTCAGATAGCCAAGCAGCCTTTAGGTTGTGTCCCAGCTCTGGATCAGGAGGCAACAGGCCCTTTCTTATTCATCTTTATGTCTGTGTGAGGAAATTCCTACAAGAACTGTCACATATATGAACTGTGCACCAGCCTGGGTGAACAGCCAGGATCCCAGGACATCTTGTGGCTCTCCTCAGAAGACTGAGGCTGTTCTAGGTCATTTTCCCACCCAGCCAGGCAGTCTCCAAAATAGAAGCTTAAATTTCCAGATCTCAAATTGATGCCTTAACCTTTGGTATTTCCTACAGCCATTTAATTTTCTCAATTTGCATGCATTGCTTCAATATGCATATTTCTTACATGTCCTGGAAATACTCTACCACTTTTACAGGGCCTTATCATTACAAGAAAAAAAAAAAAAAAAAAAAAGAATAACCCCATTTTCTCCATATATCTTTGAAAGATTTTATGTATCCTCTTAAAGATATATTGTAATAAAACTATTAATGAGTGTTGTTTCTCACATGTTAAATGCAAAGGTGATAGAGAAATCTTTCGTGTGAAAAAAACAGGTTTAAAAGGTTGTTTTGAGTGATTTGCCTGACACAAGATGGATTTAGATCTTGCACACAGGCTTTATTTTGCCCAACTTTATTATGAGGACATACAGCTTACCTGAAAACCTATATGAGCATCTCAATAAGTTCCAGTGGTTTGCACAAATGAAAAGTATTGTCAGCTGTTGAACTGCTGGAAAGGGGATTATTTCAGGCAACATTGTCTGAGAGTATATGGCCATTATACAGTTCTTCTGATTATGTAGAGTTCTTTAGAAGGTTATATACTGCTTGGAAAACAAAACAAAACAAAACAGGAAAAAAATCCCAGCTTCACAGAAGAGATGTTCTTTGCTGTAAAACATTCCTCACACTTGCTGGACACCCAGGACCTGAGTCATTATATTCTAGTCACTGGACTGTCAGGAAGCACAGGTAATTTTTTCACTGTTACTTAGATAATCTTGTGCTGAGCATGGTGGAAATTGTTTTACTAACATGAACATGATGAGAGAAGTTTCTTGTCAGGAAACTTACACTGTGTGAGATTCCTCTCACATTTTGTCAGATAAAGTTGCACATACAAGAAGGTACATTTAGAAGAACCATTTATCTCAGTCTAGAATATTAGCTCAAAATAGATGGAATTATTGCATTTTGGATATGCTTATCTCTCTGCACTGAATACCAAGAACCTTAAACAATTATGTAATCTCAGATATTTAACTTTTGAGATAGATACAGTGAGATGAATCAGATCTTGGAAGTTCTTTATGTGTAAGATGAATATTATTCTGTGCATATACTCTTGCATCATGAGTTTCGAGAACTACAGCCAGGCATGATTTCTCAATATTCTGATGAGTATTCTGAGTATCTGGCTACAGACCATATGCAGAATAAGATTAAAGTGGGAGACTACCAAATTATCTTTTCTGTAGTTAATGGACAGAATTTCCTTCACCCCTTGCCTCCACAAGAAAGCTCTACCTTACTCGACTCAAGAGGGATGTTTGTTTTGCTATATCATTCTATACCTCTACCATTTGCCTCAGTTGCCATAATGCTGTATGCAGCAGCAGTAGCTATAAAAAATGCACAAAACTGTCTCTAGCTTGTCTTTGTGCTCTGATGTAGACCCTGGGGTCTACAGTCCTCAAGTCCCACACCATGGGAAAGGCAGACAAAATACGTTTGTCACAGCAATGCATTTTTTTAAATGACTATCATTTTTCCTAATTACTTTGTTCATGACGCTGTTGAATTTCAGCTGCATTGAGTTCACTCACTGTTGAGACATCGACATGTGTGAGGTCAGCTTTGTCTCATATAAAAAGCTGGGGTCACTGCAGTATTAGGAGAAAATATGACTTCACTGGGATCATTCTCATGTATGAAATCTGTAGGATCAGGCCCACATGAGAGAGAAATAAGACTTGCCAAATATTTAAACGTTTGCTGTAATTAGTGAGTATATACAGGTTTTCAACAGAGGGAGGATAGCATTTTGGTATAGGAAAAGAAACATCACTCCAAATTGTCGAGACTAAGGGGAGACTTCATTGTGGTCTACAGCTTCCTCACAAGAGGAGGAGGAAGGGTAGGCACCCATCTCTTCTCTTTGGTGGCCAATAACAGTACCCAAGGGAATGGCAGGAGGAAGGGAGGTTTAGGTTGGACATTAGGAAAAGGTTCTTCTTTCCCCAGAGAGTGGTGGAGCACTGGAACAGGCTCCCCAGGGAGCTGCCACAGCCTCAAGCCTGACAGTGTTCAAGAAGAGACTGAACAACACCCTCAGACACATAGTGTGAACTGTGGGGTTGTCCTGTGCAGGGACAGGAGTTGGACTCAACAGTCCTTGTGGGTCCCTTCCAACTCAGCACATTCTATGAAATTTAGCTTGTTGATGCGGGCGATATTTCTGAGACATACTTATTAATATAAGCAACTGTTCATTGCAGTGTTATGTGCCTGGCAGAGGGAGATTCACATGACAGTTATTCAACTTTGAAAGTACCTAAAAAGTTGATCTTGTATATGAACACCCAAAACCATTGAAATTTATGAACACGTGTGTACAAATTGTTCCTTATAGTGTAAAAGAGCATCTTAGAGCATATTCCATCTGCCTTTTCTAGAGGAAAAACATAAAAAGAATTTGCAGGAACTTGTATTCTCTTGTGAAATTTACAGATCAATTGATACAAAAAATGTCTCTCTTTCTTGTCACAAAGTATCAAAGACACAATTGAAACTCATATTTTGTGAGTCAAAGTGCAATTTAGAAATAGTGTGTGACTATTCATTTCACCTGTGTGTTTTTGTTGAAGAAAACACACATAACTAAGACTCTGAAATACAGTTAGCCATATTTGATCATAGCTTTTTTGCCTTTCCAGTGTTTTGTTTTGTTTTTTTTTTCTCTTTTAGCCACAATAATTGACCTGCCCAGGGTAACTCTAAATATTAAATAAGTGTTATAATTTTGCATGTTACTTGACAGAAATGAGAGTTGACAGTCAGATTCTGATCGAAGTCAAATGTGAGGAAATCCCAAGTAACAGAAATCAACAGTTACTCTGCCATTGTTACAAAGTGATATATTGTTGGAGGAAGTTGAGCCCATGTTTCCTAGGAAAGATTTCTTTAGCCAAAACTTCATACACTCGGCTACTTAGGAAGAGAGAACACACAATCCAAAAGCCAGAACACAGAATACTTATATCTTCCCTCCCATCTATATGTAGAAGCTCAAGTACCTGCTGTGATTCTTTAATGGAATGTCCTATGCAGAGCTATATAGAGAATCCAAAAACCAGAAAGAAATTTTCTTACTCACCGATCCTACTCGTTACTCTCTGTTGTCGATATCTCTATGGCATTGCTCATTTGTGTTGCTTAGCGCACTGAGGTGGAGCTGGAACCACTGGAGTCCCCGATCAAACACCCTCGGTGTGTGCTGGAGTCCAGACAGTGTCCTGCTCCCCAGCAAACGTGTGAAGACGAACCAGGCAAGGCAGTCAGCATGTCCCTTCTGGGTTGCCAGAAAATGTCCCAAAAGCAGGGTTCTTTGCCTGGTGTGCAAGCAGCTAAATATACACAAAGAGTCGAGATATTGTTTTATTATGAGATTGCACAATGTTGTGTGCTAGGTGATAAAACCACAAAGCTAGCATACCTTCACAGAATTTACATTATTTATACTTCTGATTTTGGTTAGTACCGCCCCAGGTTTATATGGCTTTTTCCAGTACTGGTGAGTAATTTACATATGGTTACACAATCATTTTCTTCTAGTATGCATGCTCATGGGTTAGGGTCTTCACTTGGGCAGGGGTCTTTGCTCTTGTGGGTGCAAATTTTTGTATTATAGTGAGCTTATAGTGAGCAAAGGTCATCTAAATGACACTCTATCTGACAGCTTACAAGATATATGTTAAACAAACTCAACTAATTGTGCAGCTTCCAGGATGTTCAAACTGGAAGGACAGGAGCTCCTCATAAGGAGTTCTTCAAATCACTCTTATCTTTGTTAAAGGAGCAGACTGACCCAAAACTTGTCCACTGATTTACATATCCTTGGGTTAGTAATTGCTGACAGGATTTATGTATCTTTAGGTTAGCAGTTGCTGATAAGATTTATTCTTTCAATTGGTAATGCTTACAGAAATGAGAGCTGACAGTCAGATTCTGATGGAAGTTAACTGTGCGGAAATCCAGAGTAACAGAAATCAATAGTTACTCTGCCATGGTTACTGGTTAACAAATGATTAATTGCTGTCTTGAGAGCCTTTTCACACATGTTTTAGTCTGTGAGTTCAGGTTTCTGGCACTGACTGCAAAGCTGTTGCCTAAACTGAGCAAGCACAGAGATTAAAGAGAGCAGACAGAGGCATCAAGGAGACCAAGATCAAACATTCTTCCCTTGCTGTCACATGTATCCTTAAGAAACATGAGATTGCATGTTTTCTCCTATGTAGTTTCTGCTAACAACTTTGCAGGTTCATACAGAAGAAAATGTTGCCTTTCTTCTGGAATATCTTCCTTTTGAACCGTCCTTCAATTTGTCCTACAGGGAAGTGCAAGTGAGGCCACCTTGATTTCACTGCTTGCTGCAAGGACAAAAACCATCAGACGGGTGCAGTCGGAGAAGCCTGAGCTAACAGAAGCTGACATCATGGGCAGGCTGGTGGCCTATGCATCTGATCAGGTGAGTACCTCTTAAAACCATGGAGATATGGGGTCTATACTTAACCATTTCAGCCATCTCAACAGGCCGGTGAATTAAGTATAAACTCTTTGTGTTGGTAACTGATTGGTTTTGCTTGTTTAAATGTTACTATACATGATAAGTAGGCTGGAACCTCATCTGTGCTACCATAATACGAAGAACAAATATCCAGAGGTCAGTGTTATGGAAATATTGATTCTGTATAAAAAGAGCTAGTTTGAAGTAAATAAAGATACTTGAGTAAGGTTTTAAAATTCAATTGTGTTGAGTAAGTCTAGACCATCTTTTGTTACATCTAGGCTTATGTGTCTGTGTGTGCACACATTATTTTCCTCCCATATACACAGACAAACAAATAAACATACATTCTTCCTCTCTATGCATGCACACAGACAAATCTAGTGCATGAATATAAAGCCAATTGGTCACAGTACTTGAAGAAGTCCAAAACATCATTATTTTTTAAAGAAAACAACTCCTAAAAACTCCATGTTATCTATTAAGCTATCTTGTAAGAAAACAGAAAATATGGTCCTTGATTTCTGACTATGAGTAGTATTTAGCAGACTGAGTTAGGCTAAATTTTCAGCAGACCAGGACCATGAGAGGCTTTTACTGTTAATGAAAGCAAATTTTAGTTTTGTGAGATCTTTCTGACTGCCTAATCCTACTGAAGGGCCAAGCAGTGTTGCTTCTCTTGATAGCTGTGACATTTTCTTATTTAAATGTCAATGAGATAGAAGAAATTTCCTTAATCCTTGATGTTTAGCTTAAATAATATCTGATTCTGCATAATAAAACGGCCAAGTTTCAGGCTTACCTTGATTTAATACTAAACGTAAGTTAAAAAGCACTGGAGAACAAGTTGAAAGTGCACTTTTCCATTGCTGGTGCAAAGAGGGGCTACCCTTGCAGGGTAAGAAGAGTCGGAACAAGAAAATGTGAGGAAAGAGAACTGTTTTCAAAAAGCACAGAGGATATTTGTCCTTTTTGTTTTTTCTGGGACCTAAAGGTCTGTGTTGCTTCTCTTTTATATTCTTCTATTTATATTCTTTCTATTCTTCTTGTATTTCTATTCTTCTTTTTTTTTTTTTTTCCGTGTTTTTGTCCCATGTAAGTAGCTGACCTGAAATGAGGACTAACAGACCTTCCTATCCACTGAAGGTCAGACAATCTTATGTTTACAGGAGGATTTGCCTTAAGATATTGCTGACCTTTTGAAGCAGATTGTTGCAGAGCTCACCGGTCCTTCTGCATTAAGAACAGACCTGTGTGACTCATAAGCAGTAATCCACAAATGGAAGTAAGCTTAAGCCATTCTGCGGGACTGTTGCGGTTTAACCCACATTAGAAATCTAACCATGATATCTGCTCTCTCACTCACCACCCCCCATCCCAAATACATGAGAGAATCGAAAGGGAAGGGAGAAACTCATGGATTAACACAGTTTAATAAAATAACAAAATAACACTAATATATAACTACTACTACTACTTGTATATATAAAATCGAAAACAGAATATAAAATAAAAGATACTCAGTGCAATTCCTCAAGAACTCTGTCTGTGCTGGGTAGCCACTCCCAAGAGGAGAGCACCCTGGTTCTGAACAGCTGATCCTGGGGGAAGACAGAAAAAGACAAAAAGGCCCAGAGGCTTCTGCTGAACAGCAGGGTGGCAAAAGGCTGAGCTAAAGGAAAACTCCTGAATGGAACTCAGTCGCAATGGAGCAGAACCAGAACAGGTCTCTGTCTCCCTAGCCAGTATGAAGCATGACACTAATGACATGGAATATTCTTATTGATCAGTCTGGATGTCAGCCAAGCTCTGCCCTATCTATGCAGCTGCTTCCAATCTGTAGGCAGAGAGCTCAGAGACCTTGGTTCTCAGACAACAACTAAGGTAACAGTAAGCTCTTATATTCTCTTTGTTCCAACTCAAAGACACTGGAAAGTGTTCCAGGGTGTTACCTTGTTATTCTCAAACCGAATCCAAACAACAACCATGCTAGCTATGAAAAAGAAAAGTTTCTAACTGCATGAAGAAAATTAACTTGCTTTCAGTTAAACCAGTACAGGGAGAGAAAACCGTGCACTGACAGAGCACAAGACTGCAAGAATGCACTAGGAGGGAGGTAAAAAGTTGGCTGGTAATGAGACCAGAGCAGAAAACTGAACTTTAATCTCATGTATTTTGGGAGATCGTTTTAGCTTCTTGGCATTTTGGGAAAATCTTTATCCCATTGAAATGATTTTGCTGTGTGTTAATGAGCACAGAGCAGGACTGGCAACAAAGCTTTCCCCAATAACTATTTGGGCATTTGGGGACAACAGAAGAGGATCCCTGTTAGTTTTAGCACCTGGGTTATCCTGACTGAGGCTTCTCTTGCAAGGGACACTCAATATGAGCTGAGAGGAACATCCTCAGAGCTGAGAGGAACATCCAGTTACCCCTGACAGGAGACACCTGACTGTTTGGGACCAGGACAGAAGTCAGGGTAGCTTTTTGATATTCTCAAATTTTCTCAGGCCATTTCCTTTATCAGTCTTTTTTTGACATGTTTATTTGGCTACTTTAAGCAGCTACCCACTCATTTCAATGATTTCTGTTTGGTTCCTTTCTCTTCTTGAGGGTAATGGGAGATTCCTGAGTATTTTTATGAGCACCAGGAATTCTGTGCAGCATTGGGTCATGAAGATTTGTTCTAATGCGAAAGCATCTTGGCAGTTTTAACCTGAAGCATGTGAATGGCTGTAGTTACCAGAGAGCCTTAGTATGATTTTGCATTGTTTTCACTTCAAAAGCAGTTAGTTTCATTTCAGCTCTAGACTTCTATACTTTCTCAAGCTGTTGCCCAATTAGTTTGGCAAAGTACTTTCACAAAAGGCCCTGCTGAGATACAAGTTAGTAGTCAATCTGCCTTTAAAATATGCCATTCCAGGGATACGTGAAGTAGAAAGGAAGAAATTTTATCTTCATGTGGTCTTCTTCAACCTGTGTTTTGGCTTAATCTTTTCCGTGATTCTGTGCTAAGTTAGAATAGAATTAGTGCTCTTGGAGGCACTAGCACTCCATACAAGAGTAGGACAGAGATTATGAATGACAATAGTCATGATATGAAAACATGGGGAATTTTTCTCTTTCAAATTAATTATGATTAATTAAAGTGTAGGAGGTGTGGAAGGAAAAATAGCTCTTTTTTGTTTGGTTTTAGTCATGCTCTAAAGGAGATTATTTTGTGGCTATGCATACCTTTCACTGTTAATAGAGATCTTGAGTTATTATAGTGTTGTACTTCGGAATTTCATAATCATTTATTAGTGATATTTTGGTTTTTATTTACTGACACTTTATGTTATAAAAAGTATTATTAAGGACAGTTCAAGTAAGATGAGTTATAAATCAAATAACATATTGGAAATGATCCCTAATTGTCTACAAAAATGCATGAATGACTGAATCAAAATCTAAAAAAAAGGGTAACGTAAAAAAATATCTCAATGTATAATATACCATGATGTATATTTTTTTAGGGTTCAGCAATGCTGTACGCCATAAAAATATGCTAGGGAGCAAATTAATACTTGTTAGGCAAGCTGGTTGTCTGCATTGCTTTTGACTGATTTGGAGCCAAATCCTGAAGCTCTTAATCAATGCTGACTAAGTGTGAACATGTTAATTAAAGCTTTCACTAAGGGTAATTGAGCTCTTGCCTGAATGACGCCATGGCAATGGTTTCAAGAATACTTCAGGATTTCTGTTATTCTATTAGTGCATTTGTGTGAGTGTGTGTGTGTATGTATGCATATATATGTGTATATACTTGTATCTGTCTATCTGTCTATCTATATGAAAGAGGGAGGTGTACGTATCTGTTACGTATCGACAGCAGACCCAGGATCTCAAGTACTTGCTTCATTTGAAAGAAATTATGTTGTCTTTTCAAATACAAATTAACTTCTTATTTTTTAATAAAATGTATTTGTCTTAAAACCTGCAAATTTCTTTGTAGGCTCATTCATCAGTGGAAAAGGCTGCATTAATTGGTGGTGTGAAGATTAAAAAAGTTTCTTCAGATGATAAATTCAGTGTTTGTGATTCATCCCTAAAGAAAGTTTTGGATGAAGACAAAGCTTCAGGTCTTATCCCTTTCTTTGTGAGTACTGGATTTTAATTTATCAGTGGATTTATTGCTTCTGATAAGCTATTTTTGACATGAGTAGATGATCTCATCCCTAACACAAGGATCGATAGGCAGCTTAGCTGGAATGCTAGGACAGGTTCCATGAGTGTTCTTCACACACCTTTCTGTGAAGTATAAGCCACTGATTTGAGTAGCTGGTTGCACTTCTCAGCAAAAATGATTTTTAAAATTACTTAAAGTTATATTAAACAGCCGAATAAATGCATGCAAATTTTGTAGTTGTATGTAATCCTGCAATGCTATAATCTCTTATCACTTGAATTTGAAACTGCCTCTTTTACAAATATTTACTTATTCATCACATCTACTCCTCCTGTCAGTTTAAAATACCATCTTATTTTTCCACTGCTGCAACTTAAAGCCATTTCCTCTTGCTTGTTCCTTGGGAGAAGAAACCAACATTCTCCATGCTGCAATCTCCTTTCAGGTGGTTGTAGAGAGGTTGTAAGGTCTTCCCCACAGTCTCCTGTTCTTCAAGTTAAAATCCTCAGTTCCCTCAACTGCTCCCCTTAAGACTTGTGCTCCAGATGCCTCACCAGCGTTGTTGGTCTCCTTTGGACACACTTCAGCACTTTAATGCCTGTCTTTTAGTGAGGGATACAAAACTGAACACAGTATTTGAGGTGGGGCCTCAGTAATGTTGAGTACAGGGGGCCAATAACTTCCCGGGTCCTGCTGACCTCACACTTTCTGATACAAGTCTGTTGGCCTTTTTGGCCACCTGGGCACACTGCTGGCTCATATTCAGCTGGCTGTTGACCATCATCACCATATCCTTTTCTGCTGGGCAGCTTTCCAGCCACTCTTCTGCAAGCCTGTAGCATTGCATGGAGTTGTTGTGACACAAATGCAGGACCCACTACTTGGCCTTGTTAAACCTCATACAACTGGCCTCAGCTCAATGATCCAGCTGGTCCAGATTCCTTTCTACACTCGAGCAGGTCAACACTTCTACCCAATTTGGTGTAATCTGCAAACTTACTAAGGGTATACTCAATCCCCTCATCCAGATCATTGATAAACATATTAAACAGAACTGGCCCCAATACTGAATACTGGGAAACACCACTTGTGACTGGCTGTCAACTGGATTTGACTCCATTCACCACAATTCTTTGAGCCCTGCCATCCAGACAGTTTTTTACTCAGTGAAGAGTATGCCTGTCCAAGGCATGAGGCAGCCAGTTTTCTCCAGGAGAATGCTGTGGGAAACAGTGTCAAAGGCTTTACTGAAGTCTAGGTAGACAACATCCACAGCTTTTCCCTCCTCCACTAAGCAGGTCACCTTGTCATTGAAGGAGATCAGGTTGTTTCACGCAGGACCTGCCTTTAATAAACTTATGCTGACTGGGCCTGATGATTGTCTTGTATGAGCTGCATGATGTCACTCAGGATGATCTGGTCCATGACCTTCCCCAGCACTGAGGTCAGACCGATAGGCCTGTAAGTCCTCAGATCCTCCTTCTGGATCTTCTTTTAGATGGGCGTCACATTTGCCAAATTCCAGTCAACCATGACCTCCCTGGTTGGCCAGGACTGCTGATAAATAATTGCAAGTGTCTTGGTGAGCACATCTGCCAGCTCCCTCAGAACCCATGGGTGAATCCCATCAGGCCCCATAGACTTGTGTGTGTCTAAATGGTGTAGCAGGTCATTAACCATTACTCCTTGGATTATTTGGGCTTCATTTTGCTCCCCAACCCTGTCTTCCAGCTCAGGAGGCTGGTTACCTGAGCAAAACTCGTCTTACTATTAAAGACTGAAGCAAAGAAGACATTTAGGACCTCAGCCTTTCTCTCATCCTCTGTCACTATATTTTCTCCCACATCCACTAAAGGATGGAGACTGTCCTCAGCCCTCCTTTTGTTATTCATGTTTTCATAGAAACATTTTTTGTTCCCTTTGACAGCAGTAGCCAAATTAAGCTCTTGTTGGGCTTTAGTCCTTCTAATTTTCTCCCTGCATAACCTCACAACATCCTTGTAGTCCTCCTGAGTTGTGTGTTCCTCCTTCCAAAGGTCATATATTTTCCTGAGTTCAGTGAGGCTGATCTTCTTCGCCACCACAGCTCATCTTTTGGCACATATGGACAGCCTACTCCTGCATCTCAAAGATTTCCTTCTTGAAGAGCTACCACCCTTCCTGGACTCCTTTGCCTTTCAGGGCTGCCTCCCAAGGGACTCTGCCAATGAGCCTCTTAAACACATCAAAGTCTGCCCTTTGGAAGTCCAAAGTTCTGCTATCTGCCTTCCTGACTTCTCCAAGAAAACTCAGTCATTTCATGATCGATATGCCCAAGGTGGCCTCCAACCAACATATTACCCACGAGTTCCTCTGTTCACAAAAAACAGGTCTAGTGGGGCACCTTCCCTAGTTGGCTCACTGACCAGTTGTGTCCAGAAGTTGTCTTCCATACTCTCCAGGAGCCTCCTAGACTGTTTCATCTCTGCTGTGTTGTATTTCCAGTAGACATCTAGTAAGTTGAAGTCCTCCATGAGAACTAGGACTAATGATCATGAGACTTCTCCCAGGTGCCTGCAGAATATTTCAACAGGCTCTTCATTCTGTTGGGTGATCTGTAACAGACTCCCACCAGGATGTCTGCTTTATTGGCCTTCCCTCTGATGATACCATAAAAACTTGACCCTTTTGTCACCATTATTAAGCTCTAGACAGTCAAAGCACCTCCCTAACCTACAGGGCTACCCCACTTCTTCTCCTTCTTCGCCTGTCCCTTCTGAAGAGTTTAGAGCCATCCACTGCAGCACTCCAGTTGTGTGAGTCATCTCAACATGTTTCTGCGATGGCAACTATATCATAGTTTTTCTGCTGCACAGTGGCTTCCAGCTCCTCTTGTTTGTTGCCCATGGTGTGTCGGCATTGGTATAGATGCACTTCAGCCACCTTTTTTGCAGTCAGAAGCCTTGATTCCTTTATGACCTTTCTTAGGCACTTCTGTGGTTTCTAACACATCTATAATCCTTGTGTCTTTGTTATTATGCCACACAGCTCTCCATCATCTACCTCCACTGAGATAGCAGACCAAAGGACCTTGCTAGCACCCCATCCTTCAAACTTTGGCATGACATCCCCCAGTTCATCTCTGCTGTACCTGGACTTCTCCCCTTCCCCCTTCATATCTAATTTAAAGCTCCTTTAACGAGCCTCGCTAACTCCCATCCAATGATCCTTTTCCCGCTTTGAGACAGGTGCACTTCATTTGTCACCAGCAGGCCTGGTGTCATGTAGACTGACCCACAACCGAAAACCACAAAATTCTGCCTGTGACACCAGTCTTGCAGCCAGGTATTTATCTAGACCTTAATCTACTGATCTGTTGATCTATTGATCTTTATATAGACCATGATCTACATAGATCTATGAAGGGGTATAGTATTGTACCAATACTATGCTTTTACTTGTCTCTACTGAAGAAAAAAATAGAAGAAAAAACCCCTGTTTTAGAAATCAAGAATTTAGAATTGGGATTTTTTAAGAGTCTAAAATATGTCACAATTTTTTCAGAAAAGTCATGTCTGATGGACATTTATTCTTTTCTTTCACGTGGTAACATTTTGAAAAGGGCTAATGTGACTTGTATTTCTATTAACTATTTTCAGAAGAAGTAGCAGATTAAGCTTGCTTGTAGCCATGGATAAATGCCAAATAGGACAAAGAAGCTTAAGTTTTGACAAGCTCTTTTAAAAATGTAATCTCATCTCATCAATTGCTTTCCAATATAATAAGACTATGACTGAGAAACAAAACATCTCTGAGGCTGCCTAAATGAACTTTTTTCTCTGCACTGCACCTATTGAAGTGAACATGTTTCTCAAGGCTTGTTTTATTTCTCTGTTACCCGATACAAGCTCATAATATGCTAGATAAGATTCTACTTGTTTATCTTATTGTTAATTTTAAAGTACAATATATCACTATATCACATTTCCGTGCACTAAATACATATTTAATGTGGTTTTCTTCACCTTTGGTCCAATAACAAAAAAATGCAACTTGCCTCACATAAGTATTTGTTCCTTATCAGTTTTTCCATGTGTAGCAAGAAGAAATAAAAAATTCTGTTTTATGCATTCAGTGACACCTTTACAAAGGATGATTTAACTGGTTTTTTTTCTTCCTCTGTTTGCTTAGCTGTGCCTAACAGGCTTTCAAAGACAGGAGAGGCTCAGTCTGAGTGAATATGGCCTGTGCCAGGTCTTCCATTTATTTGTATACACAAAACATGTCCGCTTAGATTAAACTAGATCTTATTATCTGTATGGTGGGCCTCAGCTCAAAAGGTGTGCTAATTCTCTGTCATGCTGAGCAACAGTCCACATACTGTATTGGGGCTCCTTTTTCTGGCTTGTAGATTCCAAAAGCCTTTCCTTTTCTTCTGTTCTTGAGTACTTTGATGCTATTTTATTTTGTTCTGGTGACAGGGATATGCGCATTGCCAAGGAAACGCCTTAGGCCACTTTATTCCTTGTCTCCCTATATTCACTGATCCTTCACTAAGGGGAGCAATTCAGCATCAAAGCAGAAAGTTTAACAGGAGAAATTCTGCCAGAGGAGACAGCAGAGATATCATTCCTAATGAAGAGACCATGATTGCATCCAAACTGATGCAATTTCCCTTATCAGAAAACAAAAAATACCAAACCAAAATAAAAACCCACCACCAACAAAAAACAATGCCACATACTGTAGATGATTAAAGGTGTTGAGGCACTAAATTTTCCTCTGTTTATTGAGGAGCAGTTTCTAAGTGTGGCTGATATGCAGCCCTTCATCTGGCCACCAGCTGAGGGGGAGCTGTAACGCATATAGTGAAGTCAGGTTCATTTAATTAATACTAACTGGTGGTTAAGCACAAGCGTAAATGCTGCTCTCAGTTGGGCCCTATTTTCCTAGCTTGAAACAGGCTTCTATTGGATGGATGTTGACCTGGATTCTCAATTGTGGAGACCACTAAGCTGAGCACTGCTAAATTCAGAGGTAGGCTTTGCTGCATTCCAGCCTAGTTCACTTGAATGTATATAAGTGGCCTATGAGCTTTATGCTGTCTTTCATAAACCAACACTGATATGCTGCAGCTGGCATAGATATAGTACAATATACTTCAGCAATCCTATCCATTATAAAGCTGCTATAACATGATCACCTTGCAGGTTGAACACATAGAAAATATGTAAGAGATAGCATGAATATAATAATGTGACTATATTACATTACCTATTGGTCACTTTCATATTAACATTCAAATATATGCATCTGTCTTGTGGGAGCTTTGAAAAAGAAAATAGATTCTCAAAAGTTCCATTGAAGGATGGGTATTGGCTAAAATAACTTTATTTTCCCTATGAAATCTGTTATCTCTGTAACACTTTTTTTTTTTTTTTCCCTTTTTTTTTGGTCTCTTTGGTCTCTGCAGTTCTGTGCAACACTTGGAACCACACCTTGCTGCTCCTTTGACAAACTGTTTGACCTGGGTCCTATTTGTAATTCTTTACCGCTACTTTCTTAAAGTGCAGATACCAGTTTAAGCCGTGTTGAGCCATTTCCAAGTCATTGTGCAATGTCAGTGTCCAAAATCAATAAGGCTGCTTATAGATGAGACCTTCAATTACAGTTCTCTTTCTAACATTAGGCCAAGAAGCAAGCTTGTGAAACAGTAGAGAGCACAAAAAAACCTCAAGGGTTTTTGTTTTGTTTTGGTTTTGTTTTTTTTTTGGGGGGGGGGTCTGTTGGAAAGTTATCAGTTAGAACATATTGATTTGTAACATTTATCTTCAAGCCCATCTCCCTGACAGTACATTTAAGGCAGTGGTGAAGATCAGGAAAAAGCTGAACTCCAATGTTCCTCTGCACCAAGTGTTTCCTTTCTGTCTGGATCTAATGGCCATTAAAAGCAGGGAAATATGCTCCAAAAACCTGTGTGTAATCTCCTTAATCCTTCCTCTCCCTTCCCCAATTTCCTTCCTTGTGCAAGAAAACAGGACGGGTACGAGGGTGTTTGGTACAGTGGTCGAGCCCTGGACTCTTCATAATGTTTCTGTTCTATCTGTTGTGCCAGCTTTGATCTGCAGCAAGGCCTGGTCAAAAGAGCTCACTTGCTAGCTGGTAACAATGAAACGGAACTGCACCGTGTCTAGTCAAGTGTATGTTTAGAACAGGAAATTTATAGCTACAAGCAATTGGAAGCAGCCTCACAAGAACAGAGAACGATTTGATATTCTGTTAATTTATTCAGGTGGGGCTTAAAACATCAGGGGTTTGTGAGGTGGTGACTTGCTCTGGGAGATTTCCTGCCCTTCAGCATAAACTCCAGAGTCTCAGCTTCTCTCAGTCCTCCTTTCTAAAAAGTTTTCCAGTAGTCTGCTTAGCAGCTAGAGGTTATTCTGCTGTTCAGGTTATCCCTGTAGACCTGACCTATTAAAATACTGATACCAATACTTTTAGGAACAGCAACCAATCCTGTGTGTTTCACCACTTGCTCTCAATGATTTCCTACTAGTGAAGCAGAAACCAGCAGAAGATTTACAGACTACTCAAATCACAAGTCTCATGGTAGCTTTTTGGTGTGCAGGTGTATTTTCATCTTAATATACATGAGCAGTACTCCCATAAAATAAAGGCAGTATCTCAAACCAAGTATATCTAAAGATAAATAATTAGTTGAACTTGAAACATGTTTTCAAATAAACCTATGTCCTGGATCTTATGAATAATATTTTAGTAACTTTTTCCAGACAGTTATGCATAAAGAAAATGTAGTCCACAAGAATGCCAATTCCGGTATGAACATGGTGCCTAATTGCAGATCTGAATAGATATATCTCTGTATGTGAAAATAACCATCAGAATTATTTCGTGACCAATGTAAAAATCTTATGTGGGCTTCAATCATCAACTCAGAGACCAAAATTGTTACTGTGTGCATTAATACAGGTGACATATAGCAGAGTGTGAATACTAAAGTAGAGAGAATATATGGGAAGCTCATATGCTAAAATATTTCTGCAGAAACCATTCAGTGACTAATTAAAACTAGTGCTTTCCTAACCTTCCAAAGCTTGCTCTTGCATACGTGTCTCAGTCCTTAGTTTGCTGCAGATAGTTCAAAAGCATGTGCATGCACATCTATCAACATGTAAAACATACTGTTTAGAAACCCATATGGTAGAAACATTTAATCCCTTAATATAATTTTAAATTGGGAAAATAATAACATCAAAGAAAAACCTATCATGTAATTGGTTTCATGCAAATTAAAAGGGTTTTTTAATCAGCTGTTCAGTTTATTTCCCCTTTAATTACCTTTTTTTTTTTTTAAGGCAATAAGGAAAGTATTTGGATGCATATTGATGCAGCCTATGCTGGGAGTGCATTCATCTGCCCTGAATTCAGGCATCTTTTGAATGGAGTAGAGGTGAATGAAGTGTTTCTTCTACAGTAGCCTGCCTCTATATTCTACTATATCACTAATGTAATATATTTTTTACTTTTTTTTTTTTTCCTGGGAATATACAAGTTACCACAGAATGTAAAAGTTGTAATTCAGAATATCAAGTAGTCATGAATCAACAAAGTGTCTTACAAAATAGAAAGAGGAGTTTTTTTCTCAGATATCAAAAAAGGCATGTTTATAACTCCCTAATTCTACATTACATGGGAAAAGAAAAAAAAAAAAAGGAAAGACGAACAAGCTAATGAGCTCATTATGTCTGATATTTTGCTTTCATCCTGGAAATCATATAGGATACAGCCAGTAGCTATATCTCAAACAGACAGGGTTTAATAACCAAGAGAGCTAAATTAAATATTCCCCCAACAGCACTCCTGCTCCTCTTCCCCGCTCGCTGAGCTACTTGGCATTCAGTTGCTCAGATAAGAATGCTTCAATTTCCTGCTGCTCCCTCAGACAGTCAGATAAGTCCATGTCTTCCATGTCAGTGGAGGAAATATTGCTGTTTGGTAAAGCCAGAAGTTCAAACACAGCACTGATATGCAGTGGCTAATGAAGAAAGGGAGGGAAAACCCCCTCACAAATGAAGCATTTCTTTCTGACCCATTTTTTATCAGCAAATGAAGCTGCTTGTAATTTCCTGTGGGGGAATATTTTTAAAAACATTGTTATTGGTTCCTGAAGGAGATGAAACAGCATCCCTTGTCTGGGCCAGCATTTGTCACAAGTGTAAATAATTAATAATCATGAGTAGGTTTCCTACCTTACATAGTACAGTGAGATAGATAGACAGGCAGACAGATAATCTCACATCAAGTGTAATGGGCCTGTTACATGATTTGTATAAACATCTATTGTGAATGCTTATTCTATGTTGGTTTTTCTTTTGACTTAGGTGAAAAAATGACTTCTACTCAAGGAAAACACCCTGTCAGGAAAGTGTAAAAAAAAAAAAAAAAAAAAAGTAATTTCCTGGTCAGTTGTAGTTTTATGAATGAATGCAATATGCAGATTCTGAACTAAAGATATGATTTGTCTCTAAGCACGAGTTTTGTTTTGTGTGTATGTGCTTCATATTCCTGAAATTGAAAGCTTAGTGAGTTGTTTTTGGAAACTGGGATATGAACCACAGGTGATGATCCTGAGTATGCAGACTTCTTTTTAGTTTACACCCAGATATGTACTTTACCATAACATATGAATCTAAAAAATATAACTGTTACCTAATTCTCAATATGTTGATAATACCGATAGCCTAGCTGCACATCTAACCTGAATTCCAGCACCCAAATAAATGAAGATTTAATAACAGTAATTATTAAGCAAGGTGATGTCAGCATGAATATTATCTTTAAAGCCCCAATTCGGGAATTCATTTGTAGGTAAGGTGTACTCAGACAATTTGAGAAACTTGTATTGTTAGCTCATGGATTCTTTTCTCTTTCATAATTCTGTTTTTTATTTATTCATTCTCAGTTTGCAGAATCATTTATGTTTAATCCTCACAAATGGCTCCTAGTGAATTTTGACTGCTCTGCTATGTGGTAAGTATGACAGTAGAAGAAAACTTTACAAGAGACAAAAATCCCATGTTAAATTATTCTGCCTTCCTAGCAGTTGACATTTATTTACATTTCTCGATTGAAATGAGGAGTTCTGGATAGCTTTAACTCTTGTAATTTATGTACAAAATTCACTCTTTCATTTAATCCATGTTTCAAAAAAATAGAGGTTAAAAATAGGCCTGAGCTCTGCCTTATGTTCCAGAGAGGGGGAAATCCTGAAAAGTCTGCAGATTCATACTTGCTCCATTTGGGACATAAATAAAAAAACTTAAATCAAGGATGTTAATGCAGTGAAGAGCATGCTAGCCAGAGCCTTCTCTTCTTTTCCATAAGATTTCTTCTTGTTTGAACCTTGATTCAAAAGCCTTTCTAAAAGTGCTTGGGATTTGGCTGATGAAAAGCATGTTTTTGAAAAGGACTGTTTATGCAATTTTGTACTGAATTTCAATTTCCCCAGATTACAGTAGAGATGACCTTTTGATATAAAAAGACACCAAAGAGGATACTAGTAAACATAATTTGAAGCAAACTATCATAGCTGTAATAATAACAGTAACAACAACATCCCATAATAGATGATACGATTGTGTCCCAAACTGGAATCTCTAGAACCCAGTGTCTACCAGTGTCATAACTAATGATATTATTAGCAAAACAGCTATTCAGGAAATGCAGACTATTTATCAAAATAAAAGAAAACATTAATTTCAGTTATAATAGAACAAAACTTGCAAAAATGAAAAAAGAAGGAAAAACTGAGTGTTAAGGCTCTAAAACATTATACAGAAATAGGTCAGCTTATTTAAAAGAAGAAGAAATGTGGAACAGTGATGTCTCAGTTGCCTTTGGTTAACCTTCAACCTTTTAAAAATCCTCAGCAAAGCTGGCTCTTGCACAAATATGTATATTATTTAGATAATAAATTACATGTTTGAATTTAAGAATTTTCCCAATGTACTCCTTAGAGTAAGTGGCTTACATTTGGATCCTGATTCATCAGTAGTGGCAGTGATTAACCCAAGACTCCAGTTGATAGGTACCTCCTAACTAGCCGTTTGTACATGGAAACAGGGAGAAAATAATTGGTAGTTTCTCACTTATTTTTCTTAGCACTCCAAGACATAGTTAACAAAGTAGCTACTCAGAAATGAGAAAATACACCATCATTCTTTTTAATACTTGTAGGACAGCTAGGGCCCAGAGTCTAGTCCCTACCAGCTTAATTTCTTGGTAAGTCTGCTTTCCACTGAAACCTGTGGAACTGTGTTAAAAGTGGTTTACCTGGCTTTCCAGAAAAACAAGATATAGACAATCACACCATCTGGAAAGACTTGGGAAGGCATTTTTTGTTTCTCTCTCTCTCTCTTTTTTTTTTTTTTTTTTAGTTTTAATAAGCCATTGCAGAAATGCTGATTTTCACATGTAGGATGATTCCATTACAATGAATCTCTAGAGACCTTGCATCATGTCTCCTCACTCAAAGCAAAACTTCACAACTGTAGCCATTCAGGCTCCATTTCAGCAAGGCATTATTCACTTAATAAAGAATGAAGCATACACTTAAACTCTTTTACTTGAAGCCAAATCCATTGTCCAACTATGTCTAAGATCCATGTCCGAAATTCACCTCTATTATCAACTGTAATGCTGCCTAAAAAGGTGCAATGGAACAATAAATGATTAGGGAACCTGATGAGAAAAAGTAACTGTGAAGGATACTTAGTCCTCTTCGGATCCATGAGAAGTATTAACCATGGTATTGACACAAGACAGGAAGAGCTCAGTAGACAGTGAACTCCATTTCAGAATCACATGAAGCTGAGACCCATTGATGGACAGGCTTCTAAATCACTCAGGCTCCTCAATGCCTTCTCCAATAAACATTTCCATTTCTTTTCTGCCAGCTAATTAAGATGACGTAGCCATTAGAACTGTAATGTAATTATTTAACTACTTAGTGCAAGATGTAGCACTGATATGGTTGGGGATTTGGAGGCAATTACATTATAAAGCTTTTGTAACATATTCTCAGGCTTCTCAATGTATGGAAAAGAGCAGTCAACTTCCTATAAAAAAGCATTTTAAGATTACCGCTCTGTGAGGGTTATATTTTCCGTATTCAAATGCTAGGGTCCTTTGGAGACTGTGCCTTGACACTACCAGTCAGTTTTGCCTGACTTGTTTAACTGGTGCTCTGGAATATTATGAAAAAGGAGAAAGTGTCTTCTTTCAGAGAGAGTGAAAATAATCATCTACTTCTGTTACTCTTTTTGAGATTTAAGTGTTAAGTTTTGTTTGGGAAGGTTAGTTGTATATGGAATAAACTACTGAAACGTGAAAATACCAAAGTAGATGAATGTATCAGATAAATGACAGTAGAACAAATTAGGGTTTGTTCACAACATCTACCATAATGAAATCTGTTTTCAGATAATAGTTTCTTCCTTCTGTCCACCAGATATTTCCAACACACAAATACATTATTAATTGTTTTTATTGAGAGTATTTGGAATGATTTTACCTGTCTCTCCCTTCCTGATTTCTGTTTTTTTCTTTTTCTGCTTCTGTAAACATCATAATTTGTAGAGGTAAGTCAATCTTTCATGTGGTATCAGAGAACTGTTTTGGTTGGAAAGGACTTTAAAGATGATAAAATCTAAGTGAATCATTAAACCAGCAAAATCTTGCTATCACCCACTGGCAAAATGTAGTTTATTCCTTCTAAAAGGCTTTTGATATTCAGTCCAGTTATACCACCCAGAAGCTGGCAATAGGAAGGACACTTCAGTTTCACCTTGTGCTGTAGTATGTCAGTCAGTACTCATGTATTGGACCCAACCAAGGGCATGGTGGTACAAGAGGGGAGCCCAAGTCTGCACTGGGTGGCTTGTCCCTACCAGTGGCTGCCGCTGCCACCATAGCACAGACAGGCCGTGTTCAGCACCCCTAAAGACTCAGGACATCTGCACTCTGTGTCTACGAAGCCGCGGCTCTTCCAACACAGCTTTGTACTGCAGTAATTTCAAGGCAACTTCTGTTGACTGCAAACATGAACATTGCTTCAGCTAGTCGCACATTCTGGTGTGAGTGTCTATCACCATAAAAAGATCCTCTGTGTCTGTATCTTGTCTGTTTTTAAATATGCAGTCATGCAGCCTATTCCTGCTGAGCCTTGCACTTGACTACTTGTAAGTACAGTAATGACATGGCTGTGAAAAGGACTGAAAATGGCACAGGCTGTGCTCAGGAAATATGCCAGTTTAAACACATTCAATTTACCTTCACTTCTTGTGGAAATTTAATCCCTTAAATTTTAATTCTTAAATTTATCAATTTTATTCCTTCCCCCCTCCCCCGTTTCTTACACAGGGTGAAAAAAAGATCTGATATAACAAGTGTCTTTAAATTGGAACCTCTCTACCTGCAGCATCAACATCAGGACTCCGGTAATTTTGTAATTAAATGAGATTGTTACTATTTTGTTTGCACATTGATATTTAATGGGGAAAAAGAATTTAAGATCAAAACTGAAATTCTTAAAACTACCTAAATTGTTTAGGAATTTACTTCCATTTCCAAGTGCCCCAGGGAGTAAAGCTTATTGAAGTGCAAACACATATCTAGCAAGATTTTAGTTAGTATAAAAAAGGAATTGATGGAAAGCCATTTTATAAAGTATCATATGAACACTTTTGTATTGTGGTTTCCCCAGCTCCGGATTTACCACTGACTCTTCTTAGAAGTGTTGAGAAAATTTTTAATCATCTTTTGATAGTCATATAAACATATTGGCTGCTGTGCATGGAGTCCCTTCACCTGCCTTTGCCAACATCTCTTGCTTCAGAATGGTTTCAGGATCTGGTTTGGTTTTAGAGTTTCTGAGGTCTGTGACCTTTTTTCTTATCTATGCATGTGAGCTCTGATTCAACTTTTCAAATATCCCTGTCAAGACCAAACATTCCCTGAAGCCACACAGCAAAGGTGAGCAGTGTTTGATACCTGTGCTCTGGTTTGAATTATAGCAATCTGGGATGTTATCCTGTTGCTGCCATGATCTTACATTGATTGCAGAGGGAGCTATGTTCAGACTGCCTACCCAGTACAAAATGCTCACGAAAGCTCCTCACAAAATGCTGGCAAAGAACCAACAAATCTTAGGCCCTGCACAAAGCTCCTTAATGGATTAGTGTCACTCCATGCACATACCTGGCAACTGCAGAGCGGCATTTGCCATCCTAAAGATGGTTTTTACACATTTGGTTAATAACTGATCTACTGTGGAGAAGGTCACAGCAGCGCAGTGTCAGCATGTGGTGCAAGTTCCATCGTAACTTTCTCTAGAGGGTGAATCACAAGTGGATGCTCTTACGCTTTAGTCTTCTATCTTTCCTGGAATTGCTGGTGCTGATCTGTGTTCAGAAGTGTATCCTGAGTACTTTTCTGTCTACTATGGCTATGACCTTATTAACATTTAAATTAATACAATCCAGAATTCCACCATTTGCTAAAATGCTCTGGGAAAAATACATTCCTGCTTCTTAATTCTGAACTAGCAGATATTTTGCTTTTTATTCCTTTACTGCGTTTCCAAGAAATGCAAATATAGAGCCGTACAATAAACAGGACAATGTAGTAACTCTGGAGCTGACGTTCACCCTCCAAAGGACTAGAATTGCTAAAGAAAATATATGTACACTGCTTTTTTGTTTTATACAATGAAAAATACGAGTGATGGAAAATGTACTTAAGTCACTAGCTTTTACTTAACATGAAAAATATTCAGGAGAAAAACTTCAACCTTAAGTGAAAATATGTTCATGTGACTACTGACAGAGCTGATCTAAGAATCATAGAATCACAGAATCATAGAATTGTTTTGATTGGAAAAGACCTTTAAGATCATCAAGTCCAACTGGTAACCTAGGATTTTCAGGTCCACCTCTAACCCATGTTCCTAAGAACCTCATCTACATGTCTTATAAACACCTCCAGGGATGTTGGCTCAACCATTTCCCTGGGCAGCCTGTTCCAGTGCCTGATAACCCTTTCTGTGAAGAACATTTTCCTAATATCCAATCTACATATCTCCTTATACAACTTGAGGTCATTTCCTCTGGTCCTATCACTTGCTTCTTGGAAGAAGAGACCAACACCCTCCATACTACAACCCTCTTTCCGGGGGTTGTAGAGAGCAGTAAGGTCTCTCCTCAGCCTCCTTTTCTCCAGGATAAACAACCCCAGGTCCCTCACCTGCTCCTCATAAGATGTGCACTTCATCAGTTTCGTTGCCCTTCTTTGGATGCACTACAGCACCTCAATATCTTTCTTGCAGTGAGGGGCCCAAAACTGAACACAGGATTCGAGGTGTGGCCTTATCAGTGCTGAGTTCAGGGGCACAATCCCTTCTGTAATCCTGCTGGCCACGCTATTTCTGATGCAAGCCAGGATGCTGTTAGCCTTCTTGGCCTCCTTAGGTCTTCCCAAGGTTAAGCAACACCAGAAGAAAATCAAACCTTTCTTAAAACTAGGTGCTTTCAGTGAGGCCACCTAATTGACCTGCAATCTTTATCTCCCCGGTTGGATAACAAGTTGTTCAGCCTTTGTCTTGCCTTCAGAAGCTGTGAAAGTATTTTATACGGTCTGATCATAATGATTCCCAATAGATCAGCTGAGTACCAGCAGTTTAGTGATGCTAAATTTTTCTGCAATCTGTTCCCATTTGATATCTATTTTCCAAAGAGCTAGACTACACATTTCAAATGCAAATGTCTCTAGTTAAACTGTTAAATCAAACACACACTTATGCTTTCCCTCATAACTTTCTCTAGAGGGTGAATCACAAGTGGATGCTCTTACCCTTTAGTCTCCTATTTTTCCTGGAACTGCTGGTGCTGATCTGTGTTCAGAAGTGTATCCTGAGTACTTTTCAGTCTGTTATGGCTATGACGTCATTGACATATATATTAATACCATCCAGAATTCCACCATTCACTAAAAAGCCCTGTGAAAAGAGGATTCTCATGCCTTGGTCCTGAACTAACTGAAATTTTGCATTTTCTTCCTTTTCTATATTTCCAAGAAACACAAATATAAAACAGTGCAATACACATGGCAATGTAGTAACTCTGGAGCTGAGGTTCACCCTTCAAAGACTAGAATTGTTAACTCTGATTTTCTGCCTTTTTAATGAAAAATATAAGTCATGGAAAATATACTTATCACTATCTATTATCCATATATCTATATTCCAAAGAGCTAGACTACACTTTGCAAATGCAAATGCTTCTAGTTAAACTGTTAAATCAAATACACACTTATGCTTTCAATAAAATTAGCTAAATCTGCAAAGGTGCTAGGCTGTTACAATCCCTATTGATCCCTGGGTCATTTATGTGACATCAGCACTCCTGGAAACATGAATTGTCTCATGCAGGGTCTTATTTTCTGAGTAGGTCTCAGGTCTGAGAATTCCCATCATGGTTTACAAGGCAAATGAAGCAGCATTTTTGAATTTGCTCTTCTCTCACTCAAGAATTTAAGTGAGCAGAAAAATATCTCTATCTGTGAGCAATTACTCTTAATAACCATCTGGCAATTATGTGTGCCTCCAAGGGGAAAGTCTTTATTTTGTCATTAATTATAATTTTATGTGATTTGCACATCACACCAGGAAGATTCTACTAGCTTGCCTGGCAACTCAGGATCCAGGTCAGATTCTAGTGGCGGTGCTGGAAGAATGCAGCTTTACACTCTGTTGTGAACGCCACATACGCTCCCACAATGCAATTCCTCCCAGCTAGATACAGATGTGAGACTAAGGCCTGTAATCAAGGACTCATCATTGACTGCATTCTGCTCCACAGCTTTTGAAAGGTGTTGTTGTGGATCATTAGACACAGCCCCTTACAGGAATGTAGGTTTATTTGTCTATCACCAGTTGCTTTACTCTCTTTGCTACTAGTCCTGCAGCCACCAAATAAAAATGGCTGCTACGATGCAGAAGAATACGACTGTTATAAAATTAACTTGTTACTGAGCTGAAACAACCAGGTTCATTTCCTAAAGTACACAAATGGGAACAAATGGAATAACTGCAATTTAATCTACCACTTCTTCTCCTTACAAGAGGAAAACACAATTTTTACTCCATTGTCTACACAGGATCTGAAGTACAACAGAAAGGAAAACTGTGTTTCTTCTTGTGAAAACTGTTTAACTTGTTACTGGTATATTCTGACCAGCTAAGGAATGAAGCTCACTTACAAGCACCTCTATTTATTGTGCTGCGAGATATCCTACTAGGTGTTTAGTGCTCCTGTTGACACTGATGATGCTGAACTTGGTAGCAAACATAAAGGACAGCAAAGATATAGCTTTTTAATAGCATTAGAATGATTGTAAGTTTTGGCTGTTGTGATGAAGCAATATGAACATTTTTCTCTTTAACTTCTAGGCCTTGTAACAGATTATCGGGTAAGTACAGCATCAATGTAGTAACTCATACTATTACTTGTATGCACTGATATGTCTAGGACTTTTATTTTCTCTTACTATAATAGACCTCAAAACTTGATGTTTATTTCCAGGAAGGATGCAGCTTTCTAAATTTGTAGAATTCTGCAAGCTGAAACTGTGAATTCTATCTTTTTGAAAGGAATTGTTTAAAAGCAGAAATCATCTTGCATGTGTAACGTCTCAAGGTTTAAGGAGTAGAAGGAAATGTCCTAAAGATTTTTTTCCGTAACAGAGTGAAAAATACATTTTTTTAAAATGCATTTGTGTTTTAACATTTAACCAATAAAATCACTGTTGTTTTGAAATGGAAAATGGGCCAGTCATTGTAGATGTGAGCACCACAACTGTAAGCAACCTGAGCTTCAAGGAGAATTCAGGATGAACAAAGAAAATTTGATTTGCCTTGTAACCCTACCATTCTGACACCAACCTCCTTTTCTAATTTTCATTTGAAAAAAAAAAATATGAAGCAGTCACACAGGGAATTAACCAGGACTGGACATTTCTATTACCAATTGACCCACCTCCAGCAACTGCCTGTACGATGTGGCAATGTGAAGCATCTCAAATCATTGCAGAATGTACAATTTCTGCAGCATCACTGTAGTGGTGATTTCTAACGTGGGTGCCCTCCCTTCTCCTTGCCTTGCAGCACTGGCAAATCCCCCTGGGCAGGCGGTTCCACTCCCTGAAGCTCTGGTTTGTGCTGAGGATGTACGGGGTCAGGGGACTGCAGGAGCACATCCGCAAGGTGACTGCGATTTGCTTTCTTGGGTAACCCGCGGTGGGAGGGCAAGGGAAAACGAACTTTTTATCACTGTACTAGGCCACCATTACAGTTTCTAGTGGGTTTCTCTCTCACATCAGATTTCTGGAGACTACAATTATTTTAATATGATGCCAAGTTTTTAAGTAGCACTAAATCTCTCACTGGGAAAAGAGAAGGTTGGAAACCCCATATTAACACATGGTCTTTTATCAGGCTGATTTGCACAGGTCAGTACTTATATTCAACAAGTTCCCTCTTTCCCTGTCTCCAAGACATTTCCCCGACTATCCAGCCCAAAAGTGCTTGCTGTGCTATAATCAGAAAATCTAGGAAGATTTGTCCAGTGCTACAGACCGCTAGTCAGGCTTCTTTTGCACAAGTAGGTGTTACTTACAGAGTGATTTGAGATTTTCAACAGTGATGAGCTTCTAACAATATAGTGGGGAAAAAACACTGCATATCCTTAAGAAGCCACACTATTTGCTGTGTGATTGGCAAGCTTCTACATGGAAGACTAAAGACATCTGCGATAATCTCTTCATGAACTGTCACAAGAAAACTATTTGTCGCTTTCTTTTTTCTTTTTTTTTTTTCTCTCTCTCTTTTATTAGTATGTTTTAAGAAAAAGATGTTTGTTATGTTTGCAGCCTTAAGGTTTGCATCAAAATGACTAGACATAACCTTGCATTTACTTTTTCTCAGAAAGGCATTTAGGAACTAAAATATTCCTGGGAGACGAGAATGTGTGACTTGGATTTAGATGCAGTAACTTCTTTTGTTTTCCAAACCTTCAAGTTATGCACTCCTTTCCCACATACCACATAATTTTTACTTACCTATGGCAAAGTATAGTCTTTAAAGCAGTGGTAAAGGGAAGGACAGTCATCTCTGAAGGATGTGGGGAATGAAAAATACAGATTTTGGAGGTAAGTCCCACAACCACAGAGGAGATGTCAAAAGATGACAAAACCAACAACAACAGTCTTCTGGACTGATTACAAATGAAAGTCAGTATAAACGTGACATCCCAATGGGTTATTTGTAAATGGCCCATTCGCAAACTGCTTGACTGTGTGTCATGCCTTTGTTGGTTTAAGTGCCCTCCAAGAGCTCAGAAATAATTTGAGAAATTTAGCAGTTAATATTTTTGTATGTGATCCCCACAAGTATTCAAACTCAGACAAATCCTCCATAGGACCAGCAGAAATCAGTGTACTGCATTCTTCTTTCTTCACTGAGGATAATGAATTCCATTACAAATTAACAGCAGAGACTGAGAAACTGGAAATGTACAGAATAGCAATGCCAGAGAAAGTGATTCAACTGGGGAGTGGAACAGTCCAAGTGACTCTTGAGAAGACTCTTTTGTCAGTGTGTAGTGGGATGTGAGCTAAGTTGGGCAGAGAGGTGAAATCTATAGGAAGAAACATATGAAGTGATCAAGGCTAGGCAGGTATGCTGATTTGCATACACACATTAATGTACCCTGATGCTTCAGAGAATGTCCCCTCAATCAGAACTTATTTTAGTTTTTAAAGGCTTCGATTTGTGTTTTACTGACTATTCTCTATTTTTCATAGCTTTTATTTCTTTCAAATCCCTGAAAAAGCCTTCAGTTCAAAGAGTGAGACATAGACAAATAAATACCAGAGGTTTTGTTTGTTTGTTTGTTTGTTTTTTGTTGGTTTGTTTGTGGTTTTTTGTGTGTGTGTTTTTTTTTTTTTTTTTTTTACAAACTACAAGCAGTAAACCAAATCTCTTGTTGTTGTTGTTTTATTTAGTATTTATCCATGGAAATTAAATTCAGTTGCTGATTGCATTCAGAAGAACAGTTGTGAGATTCTCATCTTCTTGAACATGACTTTTTTTCATGGTTTTGTTTTCCAGAAGCTAGTACATGCAGTGTGAAATGTTGTGGAGCTGTATAAAAGACACAAGTTTGGTTAAGGCTATAGAACATGAGGAAGGAGGAGACAGTAAAAGATGATTATGACACATGAATATTTCACGTATTTTTTCCATATGCTTCAAAATAATTGCTCTGTCTTGGTGTCCAATGTCACTTTCCATTCCCCAGTAATTTTTAAACAGGTTGGCTGAGGTTCACTGTCCTCTTTCCTGATTATACTGCCGCCACTTTGCAACGGAACCTGAGCACCCAGGTCAGAGGAGTGAGCACATTCCATCCTTCTTCACATTTACTCTCCAATTAAGTGAACTGTTTTAAAAAGCATACCTTTCCAGCTTATTTTGTACTGGAATCATGATAATTTTCTCTATATACCTCTGTGCACCTCCCCCTTTGCCCACAAGAAGTTTTAGACTCTTCAGCCATTCTCAACCAAAACTGAGAGAGGTAGAAGGCCTAAAGAAGAGTTATAATAATTATTTACTATTAATCTGGTATCATGACAGTTATAAAACCATGCTGAAATGATTCATGAAGAAACAGACTAGTATGGCTAATATAGTAATGGATCAATATGAACTCTGAAAGTAATAAATAGGGCGTAAGTTAACATAAACAGATGGCAACGTGAAAATTACCACATAGCAGACAAGGGAACTGAGAAAGATTAGAAATGAAAACAATTTAGGACATCTTTTCTACCGATGAATCAAATCTATACAACAGAGATACTATCTTTCTCTTCTCAGCACATCAGGCTGTCACATCAGTTTGAAGATTTAGTCCTTCAGGATGAAAGATTTGAGATCTGTGCTGAGGTTATCTTGGGACTAGTCTGTTTTCGGCTAAAGGTAAGGCAGCTGAGACCTCCTATGTCTTAGTCATGTTTTATAGAAACAGAATAACCTGGAATAGAACATAGTCTTTGTAGTTAATATATTTAATTAATTTTTAAGGAAAGTAGTGGGAGTTCATGTAAATTAAAGCAGATTAAGGAAAGAAGCTTAAGAATTTTGTTAAAAATTAATCATATGCTTAAGGACAAACAAATGGTCTTAGTCTACACATTCATACACAATTACTCTTATATGTTTGATAGACTTAATGAAATGTATTATTTTAATATATTAATATTTTTCTAGACATTTGTATGTGATGTGTGTGTGTGTATTGGATGTTTCTTGTCAACTTAATTTTATGTGTGTATATTTAATGTATAATTACATGTATTTTTATATATATAATGACTACCATGGATGAAGGCTAGAATAGTAAATTTTTTAAAGTTTTCTTTCAAGAATACATTTTCATTTATAAAATCCTACGGTCAGACTGGACAAATTGGAGCACAATCTGAGTAAGAACTGGTTGCACAGGAAGGCACATTTCCAGCTGCCCTTGGCCCTGGTCTCCCTTTTTTGCTGAATATGATCCTTCAGCCCCTCTTGGCCTTTCATTCCCCAAAATCTCTGTAAGTGCCAAACTCCTTGACACAGAGACCTCCCCCAACAGGAACCAGAGAACCCGCTCCACACTCAGGGCATAAGAGCTACAGGAGCTGGGAGGGTTCACCTGTTGCATCAGACATTACAAGGGGATCAATGTGTTGTTTTGGGTAAAGAACTCATTTAACAGAAGAGCCTCTGTGAAGGGCTGGATTGTAACACTGAATCTGAACACCAAGCAATAATAATAATAATAATAATAATAACAACACTGGTTCACATGATACCTAAATCAGCTTATAGCTTTTCTGAAGGCTCACAAGTGCATCTTGGCTCCTTCTGGGTAGCGTGGTACCACTGCTTCTCACAAATTCTTTTCTCAGTCACTCAGTTGCCCCAGTTACCTGAGTTTGATGCAATTGGCTGAAGGAGTTAACGAATCTTTAGCAATAAGGTAATGGTGAATTTCTCTGGAAAATGGAAATAAATTTGCTTGAATTTATGTTGTTTAAAATAAAATAAAAATAAATGGTCTGTTGCAGGGGATCAAGTTGATTACAGAACGGGGAGATTTTCCTGTAAGTGGGAACATGAATGGAATTTCTTTCCTAACAAGAACTTTTTAAAGATTTTGAGGAATAGGTTCTCTGGCTTTTATTGCTCAAAACAAAATGTTAGTTGTCGCCTGCCCTCTCACATGGAACAAGCAAACATTAGTTTTGCAGATCCAGAGACAGCTGTTAGTCAGTGCTCTACATTTACTTTAAAGGAACAGCCTTGGTGAAATATAGCATGGAAAAACAGGAATTGTCACTTTTGATCAGACCAGTGGTTGATCTATGTCTGTTCTCCTGTCGCTGGTGATCCGTCGAAAAAAATCAGGTCTACAGGGAAAGACAATTTTTTAAAAGAGAATGCAATTGTTGGACACCTAGCTAAGAAACTTTTGAACAAGTTGTAGAATAACCAATATTGAAACAGCAGTGTTTTAATCACTTGTCTTCTCTGTCCAACAAAAAGAAAACAAAACTAACAAGCTTTTAAACGAAGAACATTTTATAGTTATTTTTTACAGCTTTATTTGCTTTTTAAAATCACTCTTTAATAAATCTTCCTGTGATTTATGTAATTCATATTAAAATGCATTTTAGAAATAGGATACTTGTAACATTTATGTAAATACAGGACTGAGGGACAGGGGACTTGAACTGTAAGGCTGCACAGTTGTAAAAGTATGAAGTATTTTTCCTTCCTTTGTTCTTGAGAAATCATTTTTCATTTATTTTGCTCATATCATAACTATTTCATCAAATGTATCATGCAAAATGGTTAGTTTTGGCCTCCTTGTCATGTCTTCAGATGAATACAAGTCAAGCTAGTCATTTATTCAGGGAGTGAGAATACTGTCTTGTTGGAGCTGACAGACTCAATCAGAGCTGGCTGCTGCTTCTCAGAGCTCTGGGAGAGGATTAGTCACTTCTAACTTCAGTTTGATGTGACACTCTTGTCACAGCAGCCCCTACGTGCAGCTGTGAGAGTAGAACAGAAGACAGATATATAAATCTTTCTCAACTCTCCCATTCACTCAAGCCAAAGTCATTAACTTAACGTCATATAACCCCTTGTATTGCCTGAAAGTTAGTGCTGTGCCTTTCATATTGAAGGCAAGGATCATCATTTGAATGATGGATTGCCTTTGATAAGAAAGTAGTATATCATTGTCACCAGAGTGACCCATGATGGCTGTGGACTTGCAAAACACCAAAGATGATCTTTTTCTTAGTTAGGAGCATTCAAATTGCATAAATATTTCCTTGAAGACTAAGGCTAAGCCATGGGTTTCAGGGTCTTGTCCAAATTCTCTGACAACTTGTGCTAAGTAGGATCAAGGTTCAGCTCGAACACTAATACAGTCAAAAACCATGAGAATAATACATTTATCTTCAATGTCAATGGGAAACTGTGTCTACCTTATGCTTTGTTTTTACATAGAAAAAGCTAAGCACAATTGTGCAGATGTGATAGAATACGTTTCCTGATATGGATATTTTCAAGAAGACCTACACTGCTACAATAACAAAGCTGCTGCTGAACAGACAGATTTGTCCAGTTATGTCTATTTTACTGCAGTCAGCATTCAGTAAGTGAACACTGTGGTAAAAGTGCAGATGCTCCTAGTACCTCTTGCAATTCTGTGTTACCAGCAGTGTAATAGAAAGAGCAAAGGTTGTATAATAGCTGAGATACTTGTCCAAAGAATAAAAATATAGAACTCAAGATCAACGTGATATGTCCAAAGCTATTATGGCAAACTACCCAGAGAAGCTGAAGCCATCACTCACTCTTCTGGGTAACAAAGACTGAAAAAGGCATGCAGCTAGCACTATATTCTGTGTTGCTAGGTGAGAAAAAATCCCAAGGTTTTTGGGATCCCTTCTTTCATTGTTTTCATTGAAAGCAATTTACTTCCGTTTTTGAAAATCTGATGACATCGCTTGTTATTTTCTCAAATAGTGATGAACTCAAACTAGGAAAAATATTGATTCAACATGAGCTGAACCTGCAAAAGGTGCAGTCCTGTTTCTTTTGGGGGTTGATACTAAATGCTTACAGCTGCTCCAAGGGAAATCCTCACATTCACTATTTGAGCACAGAGAGAATGAAGGACACAAGAAGGAGATAAAATTCAATACTGCATGAGTGTAAAGTCCCTCTGACCTTCTGTGAGTTATTTAACATTTATATCTTTGTTTCCTGGAATGCAGAAGGCTCTTTAGTTCCAGAGGGAGGGTCAGTGTACCATGTTTCTAAAACCCCCTGAAAAACTCACTCTGTAGGATTCTGTAGTGAACATTTCCTACAGAGGTGAATGTTTTTTAGGGTAAGGTGAATAGTTTTTTAGGTTTTCTACTGGTAGTATCAAGCTTACTCGTATGAGGGATACATTACCTTTATTATTTCTTTACTAAGGGTAAGATTTCCATCTTCATATTCAAAAGACCCTCTCACAGGAGCCATGCTCAAGGGAAGACTGGAGGGTTTGTCTTACAAATCTTGGTATAGTTCTTTGCAAACTTTCCTCCCATGTTAGTTTTAGTTAATCTAAGGAATGTTTAATGAAATGGATGTGACAATGAATGTTTCTACATGAAGCTACACAGCTCACATCCTTAGGTCACAAAAAAGCAGTTGGCTATCACAATTGCCCCAGAGTGAACACTGCTTCTAAACTCCAGTTAATCCATGAGTCTCTTTGTGGCTGAAAAATTTTCTCTTGCAGCATCATCTTTTCACAATCCTTTGATGACAAAGCACTGTGAGATGCAAAAGTGGTTGCATGTTACTAGAGGTACTTGGGCTTGGCTGCTTGGTGCGATTTATATATTCGAAACTTGCTTCTGGAATTTATCACCGTATCCATTGAATTACAATGATTTCAGGGCTCAAATGAACTAAATAAGGAGCTTCTTACAAGCATAAATGAGGCCAAGAAGATTCATCTGGTCCCGTGCCACCTGCGAGAGAAGTTTGTGCTACGTTTTGCTATTTGTTCCCGCGCCGTGGAATCCACCCATGTCAAGTTTGCCTGGCAGCACATCTCACAGCTGGCAACTGATCTTCTGAAAGCATGGGAGCAAAACCACCACCAGCAGCACCAGCAGTGAAGTAGCAGTGGGGAGGAGGAAATCAACTGGCTTTCTCTGTGTTACCAAGCTTTATTTTAGGGGCAGGTGGGAAAGTGAAATTATGTAGGAAAAAAATACAAAACCTGTTCTTATATAGCCCAGCTGCAGTCGCAAACCCCTTGCCAGCAAGTTGTGTTGTAGCCTTACTCATTCCTTCTCTGTGCTTCACTCTTTCTCTTGTCTGTTTCCAGGATGCACATAATCATGGGGGCTGGAGCTGTCTTCTTACCACTTTGTAATCAAGAGCATTTATTGAACCAGGCAATGGAAATTGAAGGGTTAGTGCTCTCTCAACTAACCTGTAGCACAGCCACTCCTCTCTTCACAGATGGAACTGCTGTAACCAATTAATTTAACATTACTGTGACTTCAGAAAGAATCCAAGTTGGAGGAAGTTCAGTAACTGGGTGCTAACACTGTTCAGGTCCTACCCAAACAGGCACACACAGATGTTCTCATTATTTGGGGCACTATCAAGTCACGACACACTTGCTGCAGTCATTTAATATGTGAAGTTAGGACTTCAAGACTTCCTTCGTGACATATTCATATTGAGGGGAGAAAGCACTAAATGAACTCTAGCTGGCCTTATGGCATGTTCTCTACTTTCTTCTAAAGGATTTGCTTTTAAAACAGCCATTTTGTCACATCTTGGCAAATAGTTGGGTTTCACTTTGATGGTTCCTAATGAGGCCTCTTAAAAGCTCCTTCTTAAAAGTTCTGTTAAAAGCCATGTCCTACCTGGTATTCCATATATTAGCCAAGTTATTATAAGCATTGACTACTTGAAAAAAGCCTGAAACCTAAGTTCTGTGAAACAGAGTTGTGACTTCTTTTCAGGCTACTATTCTGCTTAATTCATTGTGTAATAAATCTTTTTCAAAAGATATTAAGAACTGTGATTGAAAAAAAGTTACTATTTGTTTCTCAAATTAGCTAACAAACAAGATAACAAATTACAATAAAACCAGAAATTAAGAGAACCCCAAAATATACTGTGGTGGCCCTATCAGTGGTTTTCTTCCATTAAGAGTGAAGCATGGTATATGAAAACATTGAAAAACAATTAACCTTCAGAGGAAGTCAAATAATGTGTACTTGACACAAACCATTGATATGTCATCGTGTCAAAGGCAGGTGTAGTAATGCAAGTCAAGTGAAATGCAAATCAGGAACAGTATCTGACTTTAATAAGTACTTCTGCTATTTTGAAAACATAATTTCCCAACAGTTATTTCTCTGTGAAGAAGAACAAAATAGGTACTCCAAGAAAAAATAATCTGCAGGAACCATTTCTACATTTGCATTTATTTTCCTTTTCCCCTTTTAGGGGTCATATTAACTTCTACAGCATCTTGAACAACTTGCACAATTATTCAACTTTCTTTCTCCCTCTCTTGTAAGTATACTATCTACATTTGGAAAGTTGCATGTAGACCATGAAATATGGATCCAAATGGTGGATTTGGCACATAGTCTGCTCCTACCCACTGTCTCTCCAAAAGGGATTAAGGCAGCTGACTATGGACCAGGTGCATTTTTCTGGTGATTCCTAATCACCTGACTTCTGCAGTGCAAACTGGGGAAGAATTAGTATTAGTGTGTATCCAATTGGTACATAAGAGATGTGCACAAACCCATACACTTCTGAAAAACAGACCAAGCTCTGCATTTCCAGCAGGTCAAGCTATGTGACTAGCGGAGATGGTGGCATTCCACCCTCTGTAAGGCTAGCCAGGGGCTATGTTACCCACCCAGACGGAAAAGCTGATTACTGTTGATTTAAGGAATTGATCTCACACGTAACAGATGAGGCAAGACAAATTAATCTGGCTGTTGTGATTTAGCCCCTACTCCTCTTACACCCAGCTGGCAACTAGAACCACATGCTACTTGCTCACTCCTCCCCTGCATCTGGTGGGATGAGGAAGAGAATCAGGAAACAAAAGGCAAAAATCATGGGTTAAGAACAGTTTAACAGAATAACAAAAGGGAAAGAAAAACCCCAACAATAACAATAATAATAATAATAATGAAAGCATATACAAAGTGAGGGATACACAATGCAATCTCTAACCATGTGGCAACACTGATGTGAAGCCCATTTCTGAGAAGTTACTCCGCTGAGCAGGGATCACAAACTCCAGATCACTGTTTGCACCAAAACCTCCCCCGTCCCAGACAGCAGCATGTACTCAAAGCACAATAGCACCGATCTGCACAGTTCAGAGAGAGCTGAGACCTCCCCAGACTGATTCACTCCCCCTTGCCATACCCCTTGCCAGCCCTCAGTTTTAAATTGAGCACCACCTTATACCATATAGAATATCCCTGTGGCTAGTTTTGGGTCAGCTGTCCTGGCTGCGTCATCCCCCCAACTACCTGTGGAAATTAATCCTATCTCAGTCAACCTACCACATTCCATCCCTTATTCTATACCACTTATGTCATGCTCAGGTCTTACACTTACCAATACATTATAGTTAATTAGTACCACTTTTCCTATACACATATATGTATATGTATGCACACACATATACACACAAATATTATCCCCTAGTGTTAATTAGCTACATGACCTATGCTAAATTTGAATCTCAGTTTCTGAAAGTTTCACCACTCTTTGCTCCATGTGTAGTATTTAACAGTCCATTATACCACTTGGAGGCTGGTGCATGTAGGGGATGTCATATACCCACTCAATGCCATGCTCTTTCGCCCAGGTGTCTATGAGGTTGTTTCAGAAATGAGTCCTGTAGTCTGACTGATTATTTCTGGGGTGCCATGTTGCCATAGGACTTGCTTTTCAAGGCCCAGGATAATGTTCCGCGTAGTGGCATGGGGCACAGCCTTCACCATTGCCTTCACCATTGTAAGCACATAGTGCTTGCTGTGGTAGGTTTGTGGGAGTGTAATATAGTCCATCTGCCAGGCCTCCCCATATTTGTACTTTAGCCATTGCCCTCCATACCATACAGGCTTTAAAAGTTTGGCTTGTTTGATTGTAGCACATGTTTCACCTGTGCAAGAATGTCCATTTTCAAGTCTACCTCTCAATTGTGAGCCTATCCATATGTTGCATTCCCGCCTTGTTGACCTGAGGCATCATGGACCCACAGAGCTAGAAATAGTTAATCTTTATGTTGACAGTCCAAATCTGTTCCAGCTCCTTCAATCTTAGCAGCCCGATCTGCCTGGTGCTTGTTTTAATGTTCTTCAGTGGACCAGCTTTCAGGCACATGGGTATCTATGTGGTACACTTTTGCAGACAGGTTCTCTAGACAGGCAGCAATATCTTGCCATAATTCAGCAGTCCAGATGGGTTTACCTCTGTGCTGCCAGTTGCTTTGCTTCTCTTGCTGTAGCCACCCCCACAGGGCATTTGCTACCATCCGTGAGTCAGTGTAAAGATAAAGCACTGGCCATTTTTCTCATTTCCAGCAATGTCTAAAGCCAGCTGGATGCCTTTCACCTCTGCAAACTGATTCTATTCATGTTATCCTTCAGTGGCTTCTGCGACTCGTTGGGTGCAACTCTGCACAGCAACTTCCCACTTCCCGATGCTTTCCCGTAATACAACAGGACCCATCAGTGAACAGGGCATTTCCCTGTTTATAATACAGTGGGGCTTCTTCGGGATTTGTCACCTTCTTTTCTGGTGCTATTCTGTTAATTAGCTTTGCCCTCTGATCAGTTTGTGATCACTTCTAAGAGCCCTGGTTGATTGATGTTTCCCATTCAAGCCTGTTGTGTGATCAGTGCAACCCACTTACTCCATGTAGCATCAGTTGCATGATGTGTAGAGGGGACCTTCCCTTTGAACATCTGAGCCCAGCACTGGCAGTCGAGGTGTCAGGAGGAGCTGTGCTTTGGTACCAACCACTTCTTAAGCATCTTGAACCCCTTCATATGCTGCCAATCTCTTTTTCAGTAGAAGTATGGCTTTGGATCCTCTGTATCACTGACTCCAAAACCCAAGGGCCTGACCTCAAGTCTCCCCTGGCGTTTTCTGCCAGTGGCTCCAGGAGGGGACATCCTCCCCAGCTGCAGCGTAGAGCACATCTTCGACATCCTGTCCTGCCTAGACTGACCCAAGGACTACTGAATGGACTACGTCCCATTTCATTTGTTAAAAGGCTTGCTGTTGTTCAGGGCCCCACTTGAAATCATTCTTCTTCTGGGTTACTTGAAAGAGAAGGCTCGCAATCTGATTGTAGCTTAGAATGTGTATTCTCCAAAAACCCACAAAGCCCAAGAAAACTTGCGTTTCCTTTTTATAAGTTTGTGGAGACATAGCTGCTATTTTATTGGTCACACCCATTGGGATCTGATGACATCCACCCTGTCATTTTACTCCTAAAAATTAGATGTCTTGTATACCTCCTTTGAGCCTACTTAGTTTTGTAGCAAAACCAGCTTTCAGAAGAATTTGGATTATTCTCTCACCTTTCTCAAAAACTTCTGCTGTGTCACCCCACACAATGATGTCATCATTGTATTGCAGATGTTATGGAGCTTTGCCCTGTACCAGTGCAGTCTGTATCAGTCCATAGCAGATAGTAGGGCTGTGTTTCCACCCCTAGGGCATTCAATTCCAGGTGTACTGGATAACTCCAAGTGAAAGCAAACTGTGGCCAGTACTATGCTGCCAAACAAATTGATAAAAAAGCATCAGCAATGTCAGTTGTGGCATGTGGTTGAGCTGCCTTTGACTCCAATTGCAGCTTTAGTGTGTCTGGCATAGCAGCACTTAGCGGTAGTGTGACTTCGTTCAGGCCACAACAGTCTACTGTTAGTCTTCACTCTCCATTGGACATCTGCACTGGCCATATGGGACTGGTAAAGGGTGAGCAAGTCTTACTGATCACTCCTTTGCTCTCCATTTGATGAATCAACTTATGGATGGGAATCAAAGAGCCTTGGTTAGTGTGATATTGTCACTGATGCACTGTCATGGCAGCAATTGGTACCTGCTGTTCTTCAGTCCTCAGCAATCCTAAAACAGAACGGTCCTCTGAGAGACCCGACAAGGTAGGGAGCTGTTTAATGTCCTCTGTTTCCATGGCTGCTATGCCAAAAGCCCACTGGTACCATTTTGGGTCCTTAAAATACTCTCTCCTGAGGCAGTCTATGCCAAGGATGCACAGAGCATCTGGGCCAATCACAATGGGATGCTTTCACCAGTCCTTTCCAGTCAAACTCACTTCAGCTTCTAATACAGTCAACTGTTGGGATCCTTCAGTCACTCCAGAAATACTGATAGGCTCTGCCCCTTCATGGTTTGGTGGAATTAGCATACATTGTGCACCGGTGTCCACTAGAGCCTTGTACTCTTGTGGGTCTGATATGTCAGGCCATTGAACCCACACAGTTCAATAAACCTAGATGTCCATCTTCTCCCCCTGGCTGGAGGCGGGCCCCCTCTAGTTCTGGTCATAGTATTCATTACTTGCTTTTTGCAAAAATAAATCAGAAGCCCCTTTAAGAGGATCAGATGCAAGGTCAGCTCTTCTGTTCTTTCTGAAGAACTGCCCACTGGAAACTGGAACAGTGTTTTTCCTGGCAGAATCCTCTCTTGTGTTTTTTTTTTTTTCCCCTTGCAACACATGTACCCATGCCTCTAGGGCTGAGGTAGGTTTTCCATCCCACATCCTCTTGTCTTCTCCATGGTCACACAGAAAAAATCACAGGGTGCCCCATTTTGTATACCTTTTATATTCTCTCAATCTTGATTCATCCACCATTTGTTCTTCACCTTCTTTCCAGGACATTACTGCCAATGAGCTGGCATATGACAATGATGCACTCTGTAGAAACTTCTGCCACATGGGTTGTGTACATTGAACTTCATCTGGATCTGTGGGTAAATCCTCGTTATTTGGATCATGATGAATCACCTCCAGCGTGCTAATTCCCTCAGGTACTGGATACCTCTCTCCACGGTGGTCCACTTTACTGGGTGACAGGTAATATCTTCCTTGAAGGGATACTTTTCCTTCACACCTGGCAGAAGTTGCCTCCCGAGACTGAGACCTTTTGTCTTTTTCCCAATCACGTTTTCAATGCCCTCTTCCCTGGACAGGGATCCCAGCTGCTTGGCTTCCCTGCCCTCTACTTCCAAGCTACTGGCCCCATTGTCCTGGCATTTGAGCAGCCAGGCAACAATGTCCTCACCAGGATGGCAGATCAAATATTTTCACATATCTCGCATCTCACTCAGGGACAGGGATGAGGTGATTATCTCTCATTCTGCCTTCTCCTCTCGTTCTTGTGATGACACTAGTTCATCAAACATCCCTCGCCAAGTGCACTATATTTTTTTTTTGCATGTTTCTTTTTGTGTATACATGCAACTGGTTGGTTCTCTGATTCATCTGCAGTGCCTGTCATGTGCGTTTGAGTAGCTGCCTTGTTTGGCACGATGTTGGAAGTATCCACAGTGCCTGTCTGTCTGTTATCCCTCTATTTCCCATGAGGGTGCTGTGTGGTGTTGAGCAGTGTTTGATAGACAATGGACAGGGCCCAGCACGATGCACCATGTTGTGTGTCTTTGGAATAGCCAGGGCATTTTCATTTTAAATATTCTGTCACTGCATCAGGGTCCAGTAGTTGTTCGTGAGTGAAACTCCAGACCACTGGAGGAGAGAAATTCTCTAGACACCTGACCATATTCTCCCATATGCTATGCCACCCATGAACATCCTGCCTCAAGAGAAATCTCCGGAAAATCTTTTTGTATTCTGTGATTTGCAACACATTCAGGAGACACAGCAATAAGAGTATGCTAGATTGAATATCCCTAGGGTGTTTGAAATTCTCAAAAACGGTTGTACCTATCCTGAAGGAGAAAGCAGAGGTGAAAGAGTGGGGCAAAGATCCTTCTCTCCTCTATCTCGCCCCTAAATTAGGTGTGATTACTAATAAATTCCAAGAGGTGGTGTCTGAGGTACAGAAATGAAAACAGTGTTGCATATAAATACCAGCCTAGCCACATGGCAAACTGATATTACACAGGACAGCAGTAAGGTAACCGTAATCCTTCTGCCCAAGGTGGTAAGCAGCACTGTGGGGAATACATAAGGCATGTAAGAATTTACATAACACAGCCATGTGGACAAACAAAGCAACATCATGACAACTAACACAGTAAATATGTATTTTAACACACTCTGGTTGGATCTTTGGTTATCCCAACCCCTTGTGCCCCATGTTGGGATGACAAAAAGGACTGTTGTGGTTTATCCCCAGGTCCCCCCACCCCCAACCAGCAACTAAAAGCACATGCCCCTTGCTCACCTCTCCTCTGCCCCTGCTTGGATGGGGAGAAGAATCAAGAAACAAAGGGCAAATTTCATGGGTTGGCATAAGAACAGTTTAACAAAATAGCAAAAAGGAAAGGAAAAATTCCAATAGCAATAATAATAATGAAAGCATAAACAAAGCAAGGGGTACACAATGCAATCTCTCACCATGTGGCAACACTGATGTGCAGCTTTTTTCTGGGAAGACATTCCCCTGAGCAGCAGTCACGAACTCCAGACCACAGCTCATGCCAAAACCCCTAGCCCATCCTGAGTAGCAGCTCATGCTCAAAACACAATAGCACCAAGAAGAAAGAGTGCCCTGGACCACCACAATTTCCCCAGTAACAAGAGTTCCTCCCCCTAAGCCACGCCCCAGTTTTAAACTAAGCATGGCCTTATAGAATATCCTTTTGACAAGTTTTGGGTCAGGTGTCCTGGCTGTATTGTGCCCACAGGTTCCCGTGGAAATTAACCCTTTCTTGGCCAACTCAGCACACTGGTAAAAACAAGGAATATTCAAGCAGCTGAGTGAGCCTTTCCGCAAGACACTACTCTCAGCTACAGTATCAGAAATGTTGATAGTAACATTCACTTTAACAGAACCAGTATGAAATCAAGCTATTCTGCTGCAGCACAATGCTGTAGGTTGGCAGACTGAAGAGAGCTGAAAATGCTGGCAGTTGTTCCCTTTATTTGTTACTAGTTTTTCTAAAGCAACATTATTCTGCTCTCATGACTTGGGAAACAATGTTCATCCATTGGTCCACACTGATACAATTTTACAGCTTTTACATGATGAAAACACTACAATCTAGGAGCCACAGAAGAATTACACTTTCTCTATGAGACAGACCAGTATTTTAGATGTGAAATATATAAGCAGGTCTGTCCAGGAAAAAAAATAAGGCAGATTCTGATCAAAGGTATCCTAGGGTAAATGCAGGGTAATTCCACTGAAAGGAAATGGAGTTGCTTTGGGCTTATGAGAATATAATTGAAATTAAGATCAGACTAATAAGTATTAGAAAAGAAATGCATAAGTTAAGGCAACACTAGACTGAACATAAGAGGATTTTGGTGGAAATCCTCTCCATGGAAACCAGAGCAGAGGAGGATGGTGCTGCCTGTGTGAGCCTCAAACTGCTGCAGAACAGGGACGCGGGCAGTATGCACACCCAGACCCAGGAGAGGTGAAATGTTCCCAACAGCCCAGAATTAGACACAGGTCCCTCTAGACATTTGTGGGAAAATGTTGCCAAAACAGACATTTAATTAAACATTTTTCAGCCTATGAGTATCAGGTTTAGAAGGGACTATTGTCCAGACACCAGAACTCCTTTTGGTGAAGAATTTAGGACAAGGGTTGATTTAAAATGTTATGAATGCAGTAAAAATTACTTTATTTTTTTTTTTGAAGAGTGCCATAAGTAAATCTTCTAATAAACAGCAGTGACAAGACCCATGGAATTGCATTTCCGCATGGCCAGCCCAGTACAGAAATCTGAAGTTCACCGTTCTAGTTTTTATGAAATTCTGGATGATTTCAATATGTAATTAGTGATGGTCACCTTCGTATTTAGTCTCTCATACTCTCTTTTCCCCACATGATAATTCATTCATAGAGTCGTATTGTTAGGTCCTTGTGTGTAAAAGCTAATACAGTCTGTGCCGATTAATATAGTTTAATGTTAAAAATAATTATAGAATCACAGTATTGTACTTTAGTAGAGTGCCCATATCTCAAGGGAGACAATGCAGATACTAGAGATGGAAGGAAAAAAGTAACTTTTCCATAGCATACATATTTTTTTAAATTAGTAGAGTGCTAGTACAATACTTGTATTCTTAGTAATAACGACAGATTATTAAAAGATTTTACTATTGATGGTGAAATATTGAAAATATATGGATTTATGAAAGTATTGCTAATATATTATACTCTGAACTGCATGATAATTATTTAGCAGCTAATTTTCTCTTGCCTTTACATACAAGATTCTGCTCCTGGTTGTTGGTTTCTGTTGTTACAGTTGTCTTAAAACAGCAGTCTAAACCTTGAGACGTGTAAACTTGAATTGCTGAAATACAGGAGCAAATAAGAGATAAGACTGAGAACTCTGAAGACCAGGGTGGCAGGGGCAGATTTAATAACAACGACAACAACAACAATAATATCTACAAAGCATATGTAGAGTCTGTATGACCTAAATGGAAAAATAATCAGACATTTAGTGTATTTTTATTATAATTTGTGAGCTGTTGAGTTCCTTTAAAATCTGTATCCAAAGTCTATTAAACACACATGACAGTTTTAATTGGCAGCATTAATAAATGGAAAAAAAATATGACTATTTTCTGTCTTTGCTATTAACCAAGCTTTTCCCATTTTATTCATGCAGATGCACTCTAAGGGGACCAGCTTTACCATTCGAGGCATGTCAGTGTCCTTCTTTTCACCTTCAGTGATTTTTTCTCAATGTGCTCTTCGAAGAAATTACTCTGTAAATGAGAGTTCTTGTGGGAAGATTCCTCCTCAGCAACATGATTCTGAAAAATGCCTGGCCATAACAGTGGTCAAAGTCCGCTGTGACAGAGTATGTGAATTTGGTTATGCCTTAAATGATTTGTTTTGCAACTTCTACCAGGCAGGAAGAGAGAAGCACTGCGGAGGCAGAACGGAATCCTTTCCTTGATGCCCACTCCTTCTTTGCAAAATGTAGGAACCGATCTTGAAATTAAGGCACCAACCACGTTTGTACAAAAGCAGGGTTGTACAGCGGTCACATTTGGCAGGGGGAATCATGAACCACTAGAGATCCCTAGAGGACCAACTGACTCACATCTGGGACCACTGACTCATTTCTGGGACCATTGACTCACTTCTGGAACAACCTAAGACTACAACTGCTGAAGCATCCTTAATTAGCCGAGAAGCAAGAGGAGGAAGAAGATGAGCCACTGTCTTCTGTTTTGAATGCAGATGAAGGTATTTAAAACACTCGGGAGACAGAGCATATGCCCGCCACCTGAAGACAACAGAGAGTGTCACTGGATCCTTGGGATGGTGATATCTTCACTTTTATCTCCTCTCTTCTTATCTATCTCTCTGTTTCTAACTTCATTCTCAGTACATAAAGGTTTCTTTTTGCTTACAAGTTATGTTGTTGAAATCTTGTTAGGTTTTAGGATATAGTTACTAGTTTTGCCAAGTCACTATCTGCTGTAATTTTGCTGAGTTTTAAGTAAATTCATTATTTGATTGAACCTCTCGAGTTATTGTCATGACTCCAGATAACCGCACAAAGTATTAAACCAACGTTAACCTTGCCCTCACCCCACTGAGTGCAGCAGGACACCCACCCTTGGGTAAAGTTCTGCACAGTCCTGCAGCTGGATCTACCATTGGAACCGGCTGCCCAGCTCCAGCTTTGGTTTGCAGCTCTGGTGCCCTCGGACAGGACAAGGCAGGGTCCCATTTCGTCAGCCCTGCCCGGTTGCAGCCGGTGTCCCTGAGGGGACCTTGAGCTGCAGGAGCATTCACTCCCTGCCCCTGTCCCACCCCAGGGAAATCAGGTGAGCACGACCCTTTGGAAACCCCACAGCAGTGTACGAGCTATAAATGTTTGCCCGATTGGGTCTTAGATGACACCTTGCATAGCAGCACAGACAGTTTAATATGCTGTCTGCACTAATGGTATAACAAGCTTGACGTCTAACAAAAACCTGACAGTAACTGTAAGAAATGTTTCTCATAAGAAATCAAAAGTTCGCCCACACAGAAATGACTATGTTAATACCAGAGGTTTAACTGCAGTGTAGTGTGCTAATTTGCATCTAGGTTGGTGCTCTAATTTGAACGTGTATTAGTGTGATCCAGCCAGGGACTCCACGATCAGATTTAGCTCAGAGACATCCCCCTGGGCCACCATCTTTTTCCCTGTGAGGCATCATTTTACTCATCTCATCTCTCTGTCACAGAGTCCAGCTGCTGCTGCTGAGACCTTGAGCAGAGCTGTTCTCCCAAGAAGGCCCGCTGAGCAGCTGTTGTTCCCAAGGATCATAGAATCACAGAATCACAGACTGTTAGGGATTGGAAGGGACCTCAAAAGATCATCTAGTCCAATCCCCCCACCAGAGCAGGAACACCTAGGTGAGGTTACACAGGAAGGTGTCCAGGTGGGTTTTGAATGTCTCCAGACAAGGAGACTCCATAACTTTCCTGGGCAGCCTGTTCCAGTGTTCTGTAACCCTCACTGTGAAGAAGTTTCCTCTCATATTTAAGTGGAACCTCTTGTGTTCCAATTTGAACCCATTACCCCTTGTCCTACAGTTGGTTGTCACCGAGAACAGCCTGGCTCCATCTTCCTGACACTCATCCTTTACATATTTGTAAACACTAATGAGGTCACCCCTCAGTCTCCTCCAACCTAAAGAGGCCCAGCTCCCTCAGCCTTTCCTCACAAGGGAGATGCTCCACTCCCTTAATCATCTTCATGGGGTCATAGAATGTGCTCAAGGGCCTGGTGTCTTCAGCAACTCTGGAGAATTCTTTCTCTGGAGAAATCAGTCCAGTGGTTTTTCAGTCACGAAAACTGCCTACAGTGCCAAACACAAACAGGCACGGCTTATGCTGCCCAGACAACTTGGTCAAACATTAGCCAAGGGATCACCCAGAAAGTTAACTAATTACCCAGCATGTAGGAGTTCTGTCTTCTGGGACTTCTGTCAAGTGCATCAGGAGAAGGTCCCTGCACCACTGGGGTAAGAGCAATGCCAAGTGTTCAATCCTCTTACCATACTGCTGATGATTTCTATTTCTGGGGCAACATGAGGAGAGCAATAAATGTCATCTGCTACCAAGCAAAACTCAAATGAATTGAGATTCTTGAATTAATTGGACTCAGCTCCTATTAATTACCTGTTGTGTATCTACATTCCAATGCATTTTCAGGATCTTCTGGCTGGGAGACTGCTCATAGCTGCTCATTTACTCTGCTAGAAATATTCCTGAGACTGATAACCTGTTTCAAGAAAAATGCACTGTATTGGGATTTTCACCTCTTTTCCTGTCCCCAGTGTGATATTACAACCTAAGACATAAAATAGCATTAATCTTTAAAAATCCAGTCTTTGTTACATAGGACCTTATAGAGATGTCTGGCTGGTTTTCACAGCTCCCCCAAAAAACTTTTTAAAAATTGAAGTCCACTCAACAAACCAAAAATAATCCTTAATAAAATACCAGTAATGAGGCATTAATGCTGTATGATTTTAAGTGACCAAACAAGGCAACATAACTTTGACTACACTTGGGCTTTCCTTAAGAAACTGGGTGGCCTTGTTTGGGAAAAGATCTCCATCTGGTGGCAGGCTATAAAAAAGATCAAATCAACACTACAGGTGTATTACTTCCCCTTGAAAATTTAGAAATTCAGTGCATTTGTTGTTGATAATTTTTTCTCCATAAATTTCTAAACCTTATATATGATAGATTGAGCAAGGAATTTTTTAGTCTTGCTATGTCTGTCCTAAATATATGTCTAGCAAAAGCACTTGAGCTCATCTGGCTGAATTATTTCAGACTAATCACAGAACCTGAGAAAAACTAGCTGTTACCTCCAGTCATGCCCGGGTGGAGAAATTGCAGTTGTTCTCCTTTCTCCCAGAACCCAGAGTGAGGAAGCACTGTTTCATCTCCCTGTCAGCCAAAAAGCACATTCAGTATCACCTCATCTAGGTGTTCCTGCTCCAGCAGGGGGATTGGACTAGATGATCTTCTGAGGTCCCTTCCAGTCCCTAACATTCTGTGATTATGTGATCTTGTCAGCATCTCTGCAGCTGTCATTCACTTTCTTCTTCCTTCAGCTTCTGAAAGAGAACAATATGGCCTTTTGTTTGCTGCTGCAACTTTCTTCACAAGAAAACAATCTAATATTCCTCTAGAACAGGTAACGTGCCTTGGCAATATGAATATAAGACATATCTTACCTTCTCTGAATCTTATAACTCTCAGAAGATATATTCTGAAGACAGAAATTATTAAATTATTGTAACCCTAGTGCACAGTTAATTGTAAAATGATATTCCAAGTGCAGTTATAGACAAATATCAAGGCCACATCAAAGAACATTTCATAGAATCTTAGGATTATTTAGGTTGGAAAAGACCTTCAAGATCATCCAGTCTGATCGTTAAGCTAGCACTATCACTAAAACACATCACTAAGAACCTAATTTACATATCTTTTAAACACTACCAGGGATGGTGACTCCACCACTTCCCTGGGCAGCCTGTTCCAATGCCTGACGACCCCTTCTGTGAAGAATTTTTTCCTAATATCCAATTTAAACCTCCCCTGGTGCAACTTGAGGCCATTTCTTCTTGTCCTATCACTTGCTACTTGGGAGAAGACACCAACACCCTCCATGCTACAACCTCCTTTCAGGTAGCTGTAGACAGCGATAAGGTCTCCCCTCAGCCTCCTTTTCTCCAGGCTAAACAGCCCCAGCTCCCTCAGCTGCTCCTCATCAGCCTTGTGCTCCAGACCCTTCACCAGCTTTGTTAGTCTTCTTTGTATGCACTCCAGCACCTCAATATCTTTCTTGTAGCTAGGGGCCTAAAACTGAACATAGTAATTGAGGTGCAGCCTCACCAGTGCTGAGTACAAGGGGATGATCACTTCCCTAGTCCTGATGGCCACACTATTTCTGATATAACACACTTGGGTCTGTTCTGCAGCAGTGTCACTATTTTCATTGGTGACTTAAGTGATGGAGGAGAGAGGCTCCATTGCATAACTCTGCTGTTGAAACAAAGATGGGAAAACACAGCAACTTCAGAACAATGTTGCTGAAGATGGCCTACAAACTGAAAAGAGAAAACAAGCGCCATGTCCCAATGAAAAGCTCACCTGTCTTCCACCCTGGCACCCATATTCAGTCCTTCTACTTTGCTTGAGTTTCATCCCTTATCACCGATGAGCACTGCCTGGTTTGGGGTCCCACAACACAGGATAGATGTGAACTCACAGGAGTGATCACAAGCCTAACCAACAGGATGTTATTAGAAAGAGTAGAAGAGTGGCATTTATTTAGTCTAGGTAGTTTTGTAATGCCAAATGACAACAGAACTCAACTTTTTAAAGTACCTGCTGCAAAGGGGATGATTGTTACCCTGTGTCTGTAAACAATACAGACAGGATGAGACACAAAGCATTTGCATTATATCAACAGAGATGAGGCTTTTGGGAAGAATTTTGCCTATCTTCGATCTTGCTGAAGAAGAATGCAGGCAAGAAAGCCATTTTACTAATGGTTAACATGAAATATTTACCAGATTGTGTTTGCATAGCAGCATATACTGTGTATAAGAAGTTCTGAGTGTGATCATATCATCACTTATATGGGTATCAACATTCAATGGTGAAAATGGCTTAAGTCCAAAAAGAGACTGTGGATGTGTGCTTCCCTCATCTTCCCACCTCCCTTGACCCTGTCTTTTCCCATAACTCTGATCAAGTGATAACCACCTGTGGTGATTGTGGTGAGTGCCTCTGGTTTGATGGCTGCATCCATGTCAAGGCTCAAGGTGGATTTGGGGGATACAGATAAAAGCACAACAGCCAGTAGGCTAATTCGTCATAATGTACCTACCTGGCCACAGCACTGGTCCATGTCAGACTCAAGCCATATGTTGAAGAAACTGACATCTGTGGTCAGCATGGAAATATGACTATGAGTCAATCATCTTGCTTAATAGTGGACAGTCCAGAGCCCTTTAAGCTTTCCTGCACTGCAGCAGGCTGCACACCAGGATCTCCCCTTGGGTAGGGACACTTCTCAAAGTTGCTCCTTGAGGCTGAGAGAATCCTTATCTTATCAGTCAGTGAATTCCGAGCGAGTGCACTGAAACTTTGTAATCTTAACCAGGTGACGTAAGGGATGGATTGCACATGTATAATCCTTTAGACATAAACAGTTGACCGTGTCTGAGGCTAAGTCTGGATCCAGCTGCACCTGGCCTCCTCTCCGAGAAAGAGTTTAAAAAGAAAGCGGGTCCTTTCTGAACTTCATGACTTAATGGGAGGGTCTCCCTGACAGTCTTGTCTGACTCTGTCCCCTGCCACTGAATGTTGTTAAACTACTGTCGTATTTACTGTCAAACTTTGTTATCAATAAACACATTGCTGCTTCTCTCTTGCAAGTGAAGTTCATCACTCCATCTATAACAAGCTCTGATTTGGTTTGATTGCACCATTATCATGGGCCAGATGTCTGCATTTAGTTAAAGAAGATTGTCTCGGAAAATGGAAATAAGAATAAGCAGTTGCCTTTGAGGATTTCAAAAACTGCTGTGCTGATGAGTAGGTTTGGACAGTATTTCAAAGCTCCATGTAATTGTCTGAGAAGAAAAAAGGCTGGGAGCTGGTTAAATTGACAGCAGTAAAATAGTCTCCTTCCCAGCAGTCGTTTCAGACAACAGTGGGTTCGCCTCAGAGAGCTGAGATGCTGCGGGACACATCCTGAAATTATGGAAGCAGACTGGCACTAACCTTCAGTTATGGAAACTTTGATTCTTCATCATGAAGTGGGGGTTCATGAAACTTACAGTTCTGAAACCCAGAAAAAACAAATGCCTTCATTCTATTTCTATCAGGGCCTGAGTACCTTGTTGCTGCAAACTGCCAGAGCTGCAGAATATTTCAAAGCAGGCACTGATGTTTATGTTATTGGACCCAGCTGAGAAAGTGATTTATTTCATAGCATGCTCAGCTTCTCCTGAGCTTTAATTCAGAGTGGTGTGACCTTTTCCTGGCCAGCTCTTGACTAGTAGTGCACTTGCCTTTACTCTGCAGTAAACTTACAGTGTTGTTGGTTTTCTACTGAATGTGGAACATCAGACTCCTAGGCCTGTGGGTATGAAAACACAACACCTGTTCTCCACCTAAATTAAGTGGTCACCTTCCAAGCCAGAGCACATCTCTTTGAGTGTTCTCCAAATGTTATCTCATTTGTTAATTGTAAGAGATTCTGTGTTACAGTACGGAAATTATTATTTTAAGTTGTTACAAAAGCTGGTGCATTAACCATAGTGTGAATAAGGATGAAAGAAGCAATCCCAGTTACAAGATGCATATTTGATTTCTGTGGAGCTGATAACTCTGTTGACTATCATAATCCACTCTCCAGTTACTTGACTTGACTCATGTTTAATACATATTAACAATTACAGTGAGAGTTTGAGTCCCAAGACAATTCCAGGTGCTTCTTCTCAGCTGTCTTTTACTTTTCCTAACTACACAGAATTTTGCATAGTGGGGAAAGCGCTCAGAGGATCAGACAGTTGTAGTGAATTGTGCCTTGAAGATGGCACTTGCTCTGAAGAAATTGGTTACACTGATCTAGGCACTAATGTTCCTGAATGGCAAGGAGAAACCTTCAGAGTGTACAGAATTAGCTATTCTTACCCAATAGGTAGACATGCATCCTGATGGGAATCTTTCTTTGAAGTGTGGCCTGTGGCAGCAATGGTACTTGTATGCAACGGTACTGGCTCATAACATTCACCCTTAGACAGTTAACACTAATGGGGGATGGAAAGCGTTTGATTTTGAGGAACACTGAAATATCATTAAAGGTGTATAGTCAGAGAAAATTAAGGCTATGCTCCAAGGCTGTGCCCATGACCCTGCTTTTTATTTACCTACTGATTAGCTTTCCATAGTCATATCTTATCCTGTTTAAAAATTATCTGTACCATTTAAATTAGAATATTCAGTAAGCAATGTTGTTATACTTCAGAACTGTGCCTCTAGGGAAGAAAATGAGTAGGTGTTTTCCCACCGTTCTACCTCCTAGTGTGGCTAAAATCTATCATGTTCAATGAGGACCATGACTTGAATTCAATCACCTTATTTTTATAAGGAGAAAAGTAACAGAACTGTTATTTCCTGCTGAAATTTATTAAAAGATCCAGTGATTTGGAAAGGTTCTTATTTCTCATCACTATGAAAACCAAGTTTGAATGCCTTATGCCGAATTTTTTTTAAAGTTCGTGTTACTAGAGGGTAAAACGTGGAGGAGCTAATATGTTGTTAATATGCTGTTAATATGTTATATTTTAGAGATATTTTTGTTTTATGTAATGAAGACTGGTGCTGTCTCTATAACTTTCAATTACTCTGCCCATTTCAAGTTGCGTTATTGTACGTCCCTTTCTAGTGCTGTGCATGGTTTTGTGAAGATCTCTGGGCACTGGGTTGTTTGGACAGTGCCCAACATTTATCTTATGTCACACACCCATACTCTTTATGTTTTGGCACACTTGCATCTCTTCATGTGCAGCCTAAACTTGAAAAGGATGTTTTATTTCCCCAGTGTGAAGATGATGGACAGATATTTTTCAGCCTGGATGATGGGAACACCAAATTCAGTGATCTAATCTAGCTTGTTGAATTCTATCAGCTAAACAAAGAAGTCTTGCCCTGCAAACTCAGACACCACTGCATCTGAGCAGGGTGGCCCTCCCCTCATGTCCCACCCCAGTCCCTGCCAAGGGGAGCACGTCTCTGGTGTGTGAGTGTGAGGGTTTCACCTTTCAGCAGCACCAGGGCAGCTGGGGCAGCCATCCAGCCTCATCCTGGCCAGGAGGCAACTGGACATGCCCACTGCCCTGGGGGAGTCTGACTTAATTGTCCCACTTGGTTTTGCTTTGTCCTTAATTGCCCCACTTGCTTTCTAGCATGAACTGGAAGACATCTCAGTTTTGTAGACGGTTATGTCAATGTAATTCCCTGGTTTCAAATAAGCAGAGCCAGTATCTAATGGGGCTTCTGGGTCTCTCTATTGCATGTGTCATTGGCACCCAGTGTATTTTCACTTGAGGCTCTGTAAGTGTTAAGTCTGATGTCCCTCCCATCCTATTGCCTATGAACTGCCACTAAATGAATTCACAAGTTTTCTTTTTTTCACTTATTGAGAAAGAGTGACTGATAAAGCTATGCTACACATGCTGCGCGTGGTTAATGATTAACAAAAAGTACAAGGCATGCACAGTAGCAATGAAGACCAGAGGGTTACTGGAAAAACCCTAGAAATTTCTTGAGATTTAAATTCCTTAGTTGCTTATAGTAACCTCTTCCTCGCAGGACAGGAGAATATAGGGAACTACAGAAAACACCTCTTTCCAAAGTGCCTGCAAAAGGAGTGAAATCTCCAAACAGGTAAGGAGAAACTCACTAATGTCTCTAAGTGAAGTTACCTCTGCACTTTCACCAAATAATCTGATCTGACAAATCCACATGATTTGTTAAGTTTTAAGCTTGTGAGTGTTTAGAAATGCAGAATAATATGCTAAATGTAATTCTATTTTAATTGACACGTACTTAAGCCAATTTTGTTGAAATTGTCAAGAGTTTTGAAAAGTTGTTTCTTCTGTTCCTGTAGCCTGGTTTCATTTGGCTTGTTCTCTTATAGTGGTCTTATTTATGACACAGAGACTTCTGTGATTCTGTGTGACCAATCTCCATACATTGACATTACAATTTTGTGTGTGGCTAAATGTAGAACAGCAAAAATTATTTCAGTGCTGGTGGGGCTCAGAGAGCAAGAAGATGATGAAAATAAAACTACTGACTGTAGAGATTTAGTTGGAAAAGAAAAGGGGAATAAAATTACAATTTTTACCATTTACTATTTATGTTATATAAATTTACTGTTCAAGTCAATGGTAAATAAAAGGAAAAATATGGCAGATACCCTAATGAAAGTGTGACGAAAACCAAGTTTCAAATTTAAAAGTGATCCATGCTGAAATGTTTAAGGAATGTGAACACTGAAACAGAAAACATTTCACACCCCAATGAAGAGGCGCAAGCACAGGCATCCCCAAACAGGCCCAGCTGGCAGCAGGGCCCGGTCTCAGTCCCGAGGGTTTCACCACTGGCCATGTGGCCTGAGCCAGAAGGAAAACCAGCCAGCTCTCACTGGATGCACACGTTCCACATACTCCCATGTTTGTCCATTCTTTCTGTTGTTTTAGCATTTTGATGGTTTTTCTTCTGGCATAATCTTTTGTCTCTCCAGTATTTTTTTTGCTCCAAGGAAATTTATATTTAATGTTGGCATCTGTCCCTAGAATCCTTCTTTTTACCATTTCCTAGAATTTAATTATTTAGTGATGTCTTCCTTGTCATGTTTGTTGAGAATGATGACATACTGTAATACTTTACAGCCTTTACTCAGGTGGGTATGTAAACACATGCTGATATATGTTAAACTCCTGTTATATGCCAGAAATTTTCTTGTGGTCCTGCTGACTGGGATGATGACGTGTCTGCTCATCCACCTGCCTGCCCAGCTTTTAAATGGGCTCGTATTGTGGCATTATGTTCAGATACCTGGAGACCAGGTACCTGGGTGTTGATTCCAGAGTAAGTATTGTGGGACCACAGGTCTGGGGCCTGCCACACCTGTCGGGACAGATGCCTTATTGTGCTGGGCTACTGAAAATAATGTTCATTGTGATGGAAAGTTTAAATTCCAAAAATAAAACCCAGAGCTTTTGTGCTAGTGAAAGATAAGACCCACACACAAATTTGTATACATGATTGTATGCAAGTGTAAGGATTCTTTGTAGCCCTGCCAGCAGCTTAGGTAGTTACAAGGCTGAACTCAATAATATTTGCCCATAGCACTAAACTTTTGCATGAATCCATGCCCTGGGTTTTTCTTGTGCCTACCCCTGCCTCTTCCTTTTTGAAGTTACTGATGCATGTTTCTATTGTACATCCTAATGAGTATTCTCCTGGCTTTGGGTGATTTCCTTTCTAGCACTATTCAAGAATATGAGATGATACAAACAGATTTTTTGCCTATTTAGTCTTCATTTAAAAAAAAAAATCCCTTTTTTCCCTTTTTTACTAATTTGTTACCATGTTGAATGTTGTTCTGTTCATCCTAGTAATAACTTAACTGCATACTAATCCTTAAATGCCTTTGAGTGGTGAACTATTCATTTGTTATTACTGTGGCTTCCTCACACATTTCCTTCCAAGGTTAAAAAAAACACCTCAGTCTTTGTTGTTATAACTTTTTCTTTATTTTAGAGGCTCCTGTGGGCAATATTTTTCTAATTATTCAAGAGCATATCTCTTATCCTTTTCAATATATATTTCTTAAAAGTACATTGTGCAATTTTGAAGCAACAATTTTTGATATAAGATCTCTTCATGAGTAGTCCTTTTAAGGAGACATAAATAAAGGCAAATTTCATAGCTGGCCAAAAGCAGTTAGGTATTAAAAATGGTATAAGGAAGCCAGCCTCATTAATCTTACAAAGTATGTACAAGAAGTTGTGTGCTCTGCTGTAATTTGTCCATTACTCTGCTTCACTGCATAGTGCTTCTGAACTTCCAGTTTCAATCCCAATCCCAATATTCAGTACATTTTCCCTGGGGAAAAAAAAAAAAAAAAGATGTAAATGCCTGATGAGGCTGTGTACAGAGCTTCACTGAAAGAAAAACCACAGCTCCCACTTTTCTCTATTCCAAATTCAACAGGCAGAGCCATAGCAAATCTTTTGAGTCCTAACACATGTTCTGGGTCTCTCATTCCACATTCTGGCTGGGGGTGCTTCTGCTCACCTTGCCATCAGTTTTACAGCTTGTCTTCCTGGGTAGCAATAGCAGCAGCCACCAGAGCTGTAAGCTGTATGGCTGAAGAGAAATTATCCTGAGGATCTAGAAATACTGTCAGATTTTTTGTGACAGCTTGCTTTCCTAGGGTTGGTAGAAACCAATGTTTTTTTATAAGAGTCCATTGAACAGATAACACTATTTTGAATGTTTTTTGCAGTAAATAGGAAGTGTCTTCCCTTGTAAGGCGGTGATGTAATTCATGCCCTGTTTAACATAACATTCACTTACTTCCATTACCTTGGCAATGTTGCAGGCTTGGAATATGCTTGACGTGCATTGTACTTGCAGTTGAAGAATCTTGAGTCAAGCTTTATTTATTTATTTTTTTTAATACAGTATATTTATTACTTCAATTCATTCTTTTTCTTGAAGTCTGTGGTTACATAACATGTAGACTATGGACCTGGGGTTTATGAGTTTATTATTGTGTAAGATAACAGTAAATAAATCATAATTTTGATGAAAGGTTAGTGTGATTTTACACGCTGAACACACGTATCAAGAGGCAGAAGTAGCAAGCAATGTCAAATATTAACTGCCTGTAAATAATTCACAAGTCGGGAATGTAGATGCAGAGCAGCTTTCTTAATTTTTGCTTCAGTGGGCAATAGGAAGAGGTTGAGACTGGTGTTTTGCGGACAGAGGGAAACTGAAAATATTATCCCCTAGAATTCAGCAGAAGCTATAGACAGGTATTTTGCTCCATTATGCATTGCAATGGATCTAATATGAAACATGCTAGTGATTCTCCTTCCTTCTGCATACTTTGTCTCCATTCTGTATTCTCTGAGTACTGAACAAGAGTAAAAAAATGACATTTCTTGGCCACTTTCTGCTGACAAAAGTTTGCCTGGTGCTGGAGGTGGAAGGGATGTCTCTCAAGACTACACAAATCAAGATTGCTCCCAAATAAAAGAGAAAGTTTGTTAAAAATTAGTAAGGAGGGAAAAACAGACATTTGAAAACTCCCTGAAGTTTTCTAGGCTGTCTTTCAGAGAATGCTGCAGGATGTCAGGTTCCTGGAAGGGCAGCATCTGCCCTCAGCACACAAAGGTTCAATGTTGGTGCCTCTGAGCAGAGACAAACTCTGCCAGAGTGTGGGTGTGGAGGTGCTGCCGCTTCACACCCGGCTTAGATTTGGATTCCAAATGGAGTTGGAGCTAAATGTGGTAACACAGAAAAATAAACTGGAAAAGAACAACCCTTCCTAGCAAAATATTTTATGGAAGCTGCCCCTGAGGGTTTACTCAGAATTGTACAGCATATGGCAAAGACTTGCATCTGTACTTGAAAACAAGAACTTGAACTAAGGTATCTGAGCACAAAGGTAATTGATGCATCAGACTATTCTTATTTAACTGCCTGTCACTTTCAGTCACATGTAAATCCTGTTTAAATGGGAGCCTGTGTCTCCTAATGATAATGGGGAAGCTGTGATTATCTGAGGTGTGGAAGTGAACAGCATCATAAGGGGACCAGAGGACAGGCAGTTCTGAGTGGCGAGATGAGGCTATCTGCAGCAGGTTGAGCTGTTGCCTTTCCTGGCTGGCTGTTTTCCTTTCCAGCTGGAGATGATCGTCCTTCTTATGGAGTTGGCAGGATGGAGCATGTGAACACTTGGTGGCTCTGTCACCCAGTGCTTCAGGGACAGGCAGGTCCTTTTAGGGGTATTTAATAGAATGAAGACTCGCTGCAAGGTTGTAGTTATAGTTAGAGCTTAATTATTACATAAAATATTTAATTATCAGCATAGCTTATTGTTATCTAAAATTTCTAGCATTTAGTGTAACTTACAGTTGCACAAAGCTTTTAGCAATTACTATACTTGCACTTAAACAAAATTTTTCATGATCAGTGTATCTTATTTACTATCCAGAGTCTTTTGTTACCTAGAGTTTTCGTCACTGGACTCTGTGCAGATGGGGTCAAATTCTTAATAATCATGATACAATGATGATACAATGGCCTCAGACTTTAACAAAAAGAACCTAAGTCACTCAGTCATTGGAGGAAGAAGACAATGGTGGATGCATCCCAGAGCACTGAGGGATCATGGGTTTTGCTGTCCAACAGCAGGACTTGCAGATGGTTGATTTTATAGGCCATATCTTGTGCTCTTATATTTCCCTGTTCCATAATGGAGTCACCACATCCTAGTAGCAATGCTCAGTCTTGTCACAGTGCTAACAGGGCATTGGGCTGTTCTGTATCAGGAGTCATCACATCTTGGTGACAACCACATTATTGAAAAGGGAAAGAAAGAAGAAGGTGATACGTGATCAGCCTGTTTATATTTTATGGCTGTTTGCCTTAGGAAATGACATTGGTTATGCCAACCACGTTACCAAGAGTCAGTCACATAGTTCCAACACAAAGCTTTGTCTTACTATAAACACATCTTCCTGAACAAAAATCACACATTGCATGGAGACAATAACCAACAGGAGAAGGTAGCAAACATTACCTTACTCATGGCTTCAGATGTGCATGTGTGACTGTGAGCAGGGAGACCTGTGGATGTGGAAGATTCAGTTCCCATTGAGCTCTCCAGAGTGATCAGTCTGTGATATGCAGAAAGTAATTTCTCTTGCTTGGAGAAAGTCTCCATATTCAGTAACTTTTATGTTATATTAAGCATGAATTCTCCAGAAAATTGGCATTGGTCTTTTCTCGAAAGGTGCTTATGTTATCACAGGATTGAAGGAGAGCCAAAGACACCTTTGCAACAAAGCTATTGGGGAGGGAGGGCAAGAAGCACCAGTATGGTCCCTTGCCACGATACTTGCTGTAATCTCAGACAACTGGGCACTAACATGGTCTTTATGAGGAGCCTCCAGTGTTCTCATCCCACAAAGAATGACTCAAGGCTTATATTGGTAGCAAATGTTCTTCTAAGATTATTGCAAGAAGTGTAAGGTAGTGCATGGTCCTCATGACAATGCATTCATCACAGCCAGGGACAAAATATTTTCTGGACCAAGCGTTAGGTGATCTTTGACACCTTTGTAAAAAGTGATCAAAACAAATCACTTCTGTAAGAACAAGCACAGCATTGTGTTCCCTCTGTATCTTAAGCCATCTTGTTCCTCACGCCTCACCTGGGTCTGTCTTTTCACCCACATGATGGCCTATTAAATTCATTAAATAACTGCCATAATTTGCTTTTCTGATGAGATTTCAATAGCACATTTAAGCCCTGCTAGCAGTTCATTTGTCAGCCACAGCTTCTATGAGGCTCACAGTGGTCAACACTTGAGGAAAACCTTTCTGTGAGCAACAGTTGCCTGGACAAGTGCCCCAGCAGCACCTGCACCCCAAGGTAAGCACATCTTTGCAGCTCACAGCAGAAGCTATTCCTGCCTCTGTGTTGGAGGAGCCTGCTGTGATTGCAGCCTGTTCTCACTGTCTCTGTGACTCTTCACAGCCTGTCAATTTTTCTATTGACACTTTTTTGGTTCATTACAACCTCTCTCTTTTCGGTAGGCTTGCTTCCAGAAGAGTAAAGTGCTTAGGCTGCCTCCATCCAGCAAGTGGTACATTAACTCCTCCAAAGCTGTTGTTTGAGTCTGCGTCCATGATCACTTCATTACCAGTTTTATCCTTTTTATCCTTCTTTGGTTTACCTTCACATGTTCACACAGACAGCAATATGGAACTGAACTGGGAAAACAAGTCACACATAAAATATTCAAGAAAGATGTGACAGATACTTCCCCAGTTTGTCAGCTGTGTCTGAGATTCATCTCCTGGCTAATCTGTCGCAAAGTCTGCTTATGTTCTGCAAGAGACTTAGTTTTTATCATCACATGGTGCAAGTAATCCATCTATTTGTGTCTGAAGGCTTTATTTAATTCTTATTATCTTCCAAAGGAAATGCACCCTTTGTTTAATCCAGAAAATTGTTAGTTGCACATTTCTGCCAAACATCTAAGTGATTCTTAGAGTTTTTTTCTTTTATTTCTGTTTTTGGAGATAATTTAATTTTCTATTACTGGTATTATTACAGGGTTCTACTACAGTTGTTTGTTTGTTGGTTTGTTTTCTGAAGGAGTAATAGTGAGAGAAGCAGGAAGAAAGGCTTGCAGCTTCCAAACTATGCTCAAACCACAGATAAGGAGTAAACCAAATACTAAGCGACCAAGCAGTGTTTTTTATTATGCTTAGGCAATATTGACTGTTTCTTTGACAGCAAATGCTGAAAACATTCACAAACATTGTGCTTGTACAATTCCTAATTAACTATTTCAAGTTATTTTCTCAATAGCTAAGATATAGATGATATCTGAGTCAATTTAAAGCCCTTTGCATTATAGCTCAATACAGGTCTGTTCAAATGATGTTAGGCTCAGTGATCTACAGCACAAATGCATCGTGACCAGATTTAGTAACCAGAGCCACACTGGGAGGTCGGCATGAGGTGGGTGTTGTGCCCTTCAGGTGAGGGAAAAATAAAGGTAGGGGTAAAGCATTCAAATCATAATTGCCTGAAGGCCTGGGAAAACTGGCTTTTATTTCTAATCTGCATTGTACAATGATGCAAGAGGGGAAACACGTCGGAAGTTGGGTACAAACTGTTTAACTCCATCTGCTTTGATCCATGGCCGTGCACGTGCACTGGCAGGGTGACTGCAAAGTGACTGATAACACATTGTGTGCATCACTCTCCAGTGCTGTGCTGGAGCCTCCTGTTCAAACACATTATCTCTCCCATGGTGTTTGCAAACTGTCGAAGGTTTAGATTGCGGGGTGACAATAAAACCCTGGCAGATGTATTGTTAACCCCCTCTCACGCCCCACTTCCCCCTTTTGTCCCTCCCTCTCCCCCCTTCCCACTAAGGACAGGCAATTGGGAGGAAAAGAAGGACAGAGAGAGAAGAGTTTAAAAATTAACAATGTTTTACTAATGCTACTAATAAGAATAGAGAAAATATACAAAATATACAAAATATACAAAACCAATCTTGAAAGTCTCAGCAACTGCAGAGCCGGCACCCAAAGTCCTGCATTGGACTCTGCAGCCAACTGGAGCTGGATTCAGTCTCTCACTAGGCCTCAGTTCGCAGAGACAACTAGCAAGGTCCTCTCCTAATGTCGGCCATAAGGAAAAGGGACGAGATCCTCGTGATCTCCCACTTTTATATGAAGTATTCACGTGAATGGAATGTTATACACAGTTGGTCAGTTTCTTGGTCACTGGTTTCTCGTTGCCCCTCTCGCGAGATGTCCATCCATGCTTATCAATAATTTCACATTCCATTGCTATGTTTACCAAAACATGTATCTGGTTCTCCAGGAAAATGCAGCTAATATGAAGGCTTTAGCTGACAGGCAAATTCACTAGAAGGGAAACCAAATACTTAAGCAGTGGTAATATTAATAAATTGATATGATTTTTGCATGGGCACAGCGTCATCATATATCATCACCAGGGTGACATATCTCCATGTGCAAAATCATATTGAAGTCTGTCTTGTGTTAGCTGTGACTAATGTGATCTGCTGGTTGCTCATCAACAAACCTTTAAACCTTTTAGGGTCATTTGTTATTTTTTACACACCCGTGTCTTGAATTTTGAAACAGCTTGGCAGTACAGGGGAGATCTCTGTTCCTTGTGTGGCAGCAGTAAGAGAACTTCTCTGTGAAGCAGCCAGCACACCCAAGGGTCTGGAGCACATTCATGGGGCCACCGCAGCTCTGCCTTAGCCAGCACCTGTTAGGGAAAACCTCATGATCTTGCTTTTGTCCCCAACAGAAAGATTCTGTTAAGGAAAGAATTAGTGATAAGGAGAATTATGAAAAGTAGTATGAGCCAGAAGAACTATTAGAATTACACAGAGATATAGGATACGGCTTTTAGAAAGGCATTTAATTTCCTTTTTCCAACTTGCCTGTCGTACCTCGCACACTTTAGCTCCTTTTTTTCCTGAGGAATTAAACAAATATGATTTTAATATAAAATGCAATTATTTTTTGATCACAGCAGCTTTTAAGGTAACTTACCAGGTACAGCAGAGAAGTAAATACACATGACTTGGAGGTATAATTTCAACACTCTGAATGATTAAACCAGCATTTTATTATTCCAATATTAATGATAGATTCTGGGTTTAGTTTCCTTGGAAAGTTATTTACCTTTTGCAAGCCATTTGGATGAAACAATGAAGTTAGATTTGAGTTATCTTTATGTTTACTAGAGACATCTTCAGTTTCTGCATCTTTTATACCCTTATTTTGAATTTTCAGCATTTTCAGTCAAATTTAGGAAGAAAGAAAAAATAGGAAAATCTCCATTCTGATGGGGTCCCATTTTCCCCAGGCTGTGACCCAGCACAATCAGGAGTTAATTTGCAATGAGAAACAACTGAGAGCCAGTGGCAACTAACCCTGGGATTTCTGGATGCTTTCAAGATTGTAGACTGGTCACTATGTGGACACAACCCAAGAACTGAAAACGCAGGTCAGTACCAGAGTAACATCCAGCACAACAAGTGCAGCAAAACCCTCAAGCTGATCTGTGAAGTTTAGGTCCTTTTTCTATTTTGAACAGGCTTTTTTTCTGAACAGTAGCAGAGTTATAATTGGACTTATAGCATTATAAGAGGAAACACAGCCATGACAGCTTTAAAACATATGACAGCCAGCACTTCCTCCTCCTTCACAAAGAGGTTGGCTGTAATTCTGCAGTGCACTAGAGACCAGTCTGGGAGCTGAGGCTGTCCCGATCTCCTGCTGCACTGCCTGCCTGTAAGCTGTTCAGGATCATGAAACACTGACAGTCTTCTTTGAAACAAACTTGAACTAAATAAAACTGACTTGAACATTTACTATTGCTTTTAAGTATATGTATGATGAAAAGGAGGAACGGGGAAAACTTAGATGCAGCATATCAGAGGATGTTAATCCCACATGTACCCTGTTCATAGTCTGCAGTCACTTGAGTGGTATTTCACCGTATTGGTGTTTCTGTCCTGAAAACAAGGTTTCACAGAGTGGTTTGAAGCACTTACTTTTAACAGCAACAGCCACAGCAGAAATGTCCTGGAGCGTGTGACCGAACACTGGCTGTCAGACTCGTTAATGGGTTGATGGAAGGAAACACACACCAGCCACTTCCCAGCTAACAAGGCGCTGGCCGTTCCTCGCTCAGCTCCGTCAGCCTCTCGGGTAGCAGCTTGTTTGCCAAGGATATTTTGGAGGAGGCATGGGAGGAGGGGGAGATGCTGCTGTATGTTCAATGCAAAGCACTTGGCTGTGATAGGCTGAGGGACGTGGATTCTCTGCCTATATCTGCCGGCAGCTGCATCCTCTGCACTTTACAACTGGCACAGAGGAGCAAAGAAAGACAGTGAGAAGACAGAGGAGAAGAAAAATCCTCACCAGCTCACTGTAAGTAACATTATTTGTCCTTAAAGCTTTGTGATTGTTGAATTCAAATAGGTGCCTTTGGATTAATGCAACAATTGGTTACTTAGAGGTGGAGCTCTGCTAATAAACAGTCAGACTCTGCTATTTAGGGGACAATCTGGGATGCTCAAAAGCAGTTCTTTTTAACGTAAATTTGCACAATGTAGTGTGCATCTCTCATTTTGTGTCTGCTTGATTTTACGTATGATGTATGTCAGTTATAATTGTTTCTGTACATTAATACAGAATCCCAGGACTCCCAAAGTTTATGTCTGAACAACTAAGCAGACCTTGAGAAATTCTCTGCACAACATTTTGAATACTGATATTTTCAGGATAAATTCAATACATGACTTTTTAGGGTAAGGTTTTCTTTAGAAATCACCCTCTCCCATCACTATAACAGCACCTCAGAAAGGAGAATTCCTAAATCGCAGGCGCTGTGCGATTATGTAATGAATAAAATGTAATGAATAAAACCAGCAACTTCTAACTGGAAAAGGAAATTTTTAAATGACATGTAGGGCCTCTAACATTTATACTTAATTCTTGGCTTGTGCAAAGGTAGAAGTACAGAGTAGATTCAGTTCATTTTACTTATGCTGAGATAAAATTCATTTTACAGTCCTTATTCAGGTGATACTCCTATTGCCAATAGTAGAAGTTGAGCTTAACTGTACAAGAGCTACAAAAACCTTCAGGTGTGTTCAACAGCGGAAAGTCCTCATGGCTTCAGTGGTGTCACTGCAGCACCACAAGCCTTCAAACTACATTATATTCTGCAACAATCAGTTGGCAGAATAGAAAGTGCACCTGTCTCATTTATTGGAAAGATACACAGTTATTACTCTTTTTTTTTTTTTTTTTTTTTTTTTTTTTTTTTTTGAGCCAGTGCAGATAAGGTGCTGTAAATGTACCTATGCTTTCTTCCTTTCTGTATCTAATAGTAGGAGGTGCTTAAAGATTTTATTCTGCTATCTGTTTTTTATTTTACTTCCATGAACTGGAAAACAGGCACTCATTATAATATATCGAACGTACCTCTCTCATAATTTGTTCTCTTTTTCCTCTTTTTCTCCTTTATTCTCTTTTTCTTCCTCATAATGTATTTCCCGGTAATATTTTGATATCTTTTACATTTATATTTAGCTGATAGGAAAAACAGAGTCTAAAATCACAGACAGAACTTTTTAAGAGGAATAATGAATAAGCTGAATGTTATCTACACAATATTTAAAGTAAAGCATAAATGTATTTAATACGTAATTGTACATAAACTGCTTATATTATACTTAATATGCAATCTAAAGACTAATATTAGCTTTTGGTAAATTCACTAAAATGAAATGTTGCCATGTTCTAATTTCTGTGCAGTGAGGTAGAAGGAATAGTTTAAACAAAGCAGCAAAGGATATGCCACCTTTAGATTGTGTTGTGTCCTTGTCCTGTGACAAGTTCTAGCAAAATTATAAAGCAAAGAGTTCATAGATGAATAAGAATAAAAATCAGAAAGATACATTGATATCATATAAAGTTTAACATGATTGTTCTTGTTTTTACCTGAAGTAAAGAGCAAAACTCTATCTTTTCCAGTTAAGTCGGTAAAATTGTACTTTATCTATCAGAAAGATGCTATTGGTGGATTTGAATATAGAATGTGCTTACAAAGTGGTAGAGGTTGACAATTAGGAAGAGATAGAGGTGTGGAATACCTGAGAACGTGCAGCCTTTCTCACTCCTTATAGGCCTTCAGGAAAACAGACCACTATTAGGTACTTTAGAGAGAGGTTCAGTTTCTCTGAAATTCGCATTTCGTTTTGGAAACACAGCCTGCAGCATTTTGCAGTTTAAGTCCCTTCAAGTTAAGTGGATATTTTGAGTATACACAAATTGTAATACTCAGCTCATCAGAAAATATGGATGCTCTCAAAAAGTATCTGCATTTTAGACCCTAACAGCTGAGGTGTTGGAGACATTTTCTTAGAAAATCACATTCTGTATTTTTAAAATATACTGGCATAGATGTTACTTCTGTGTGTTGTGTTGTTGAATTGTAGGTGTGTTGTGTATGCATGTGAAAGATAGAAGGGAGAAATATTCTGTACCGGTAAAGAGGTGAAGTAAATTTCATTTTTATAGTACTAACTGATAAGCATTAGAATTGTCAGATATTCAGTCTATCGGATGTGGCCTTTGCACCAAGTAATACTTTCAAGCAGATGAGGTGAGCTCTATAAGGAGCAGTCGAGGAATAGGATAGAAGTAGGGATGAGAGTGTGAGTGGGTCTTGTCACTCACAGAAGAACAGATGTAAAATGGGAAGTGAAAAGGAAAATTTAGATGACCACTCTGTTCCTGCAAGGAGAATGGCTTCACAGTGTCTGGTGAGATTTGTGTGTTGTGGTAGGTAAGAAATTTTCAGGCAAGGACTTTTAGGAAAGAACATGCACAGCTACAGAAAAACAGATGTTCAGATAAATCTTAATTTCTCAGTATTGTCTTTAGGGGAAAGAAGAAAGAAATACTTTGCTTTGGATTGAAGCAGATAGATATATTTCACTGGATGAAGCTGAACTGAAAGTTCGTTAGAGGTTAACTAAAATCAGCAAATCTGCTTGCTTAAACACAGTCTTTCAAAGGGGAGATGACACACAACGCTGCCCACCAGAACCCTCTGAGGCCCATAATGACTCTTGGTAATGTGTTTCTGGCAACTTAGCAACAACATCAGAGAAAGGCCCTAATTCCCCTTTCTGAAAGACATAGAGAGTGCCAAATAAACATCATGGTGAAGTAGAGTAATATAAATCTGACAAAACAGCAACAAGAACAGCTTTTCTCTGGGGATCTAGAAGTCCCTCCTGTGTAGATCCCTGCTTTCCCAGTGGTTCCTAACCTACAGCAGCACCCTTCCTTCTTAAATAGCAGCTGCAGACACTCCACACAAATTCCAGATTCTCTATTTTGTTTGCAGCAGCAATGCCTCTAGGATGGTGTTTATCAATTATGTCTTTCTTTGGTCATGTGGCAGTACTAACTTAAATATGATGAAGCCTAGAAGGGTCTCTTTTTTCTCGAGATGATGTCCTCAGTTAGAAATCCTTAGCACAAATAACTGATACCTAAGAAATTGCCTCTTAATAACATAATATTCACACTGTGCTCAGTATAACTATTTCCTTACAAAGCGAAGATCTGAAGGTGCGTGAACTAAGTATAGTAATTCTTTACACAAGCAGTGAGAATCCTTGTTTCACTTGTCAGTTTTCTTACTAGACCCCAGGAACAATATCACTCACTTGATCTGAGTGTATAAAGATTCTTGGATGCTTTTCAGTCACTGTGGCCTCAACCTTGTATTCACTGAGCTCTCAAAATTCAAAGGCACATACATTAAAGAAGCTGGGAGGACCAGGATGGCAGGAGCAGGCACCCCAGCAATATGGATTTAAGTTTGCAAAGCACTTTTCAGGCAAAGTCCAGCTCATGTCAGCTGAGCCAAAGATTGGATGTGCTCAGACAGTCTCTGCCGAGCTCAAAGGACACTTACAGCTCCAGTCCAATGTCTTGGAAATAGGGACAGCTCCAGACGAAGCTTCTTCACATCCTCCTGCAGAATTCACTACAGATCAACTCTAAGTGGATTCTAACTTAAACCTCGGTAAGAAATAAGGTTTTATAAATGGCACAGCATGTGCATTTACAGAAAAAGAGTAAAGAAGCTAAATCTTGAGGCAAGAAGGGAGGCAAGAAGGAGATAAAATGACAGGGCAGCACAGTGGATCACTGTGATAACTGTGGTTATTATAGCTTGCTATTCTTGATTCTAACAGAGACACACAGGTTACTATTTCCTTAGACCTCTTCTTTGTAAGGCAGGAGCGGGCTGATTACGTGCCACATAACGGTGCCGCATCCTTGTGTCAAGCAGCAGCAGTAGGGATTAAACCTGTCATTTCTGAATCTTCACCAATGTGCTTCTACTGCTGTTCTGTGCTAAAGATTCAGCCTTTCTGTATTAGTCTAATCTACATCAGGACCCAGACATCAAAGATTTAACAGTGTGACTTACTTCTGTACCATGTCCAGCTAATACTGGAGTGGAGCAGAGTGCAGGACTGCATGGGCATTGGCCTTACATGCAGCAATAAAGGAGCATACGGTCTTTTCAAAAAGACCATGTAAGTTATCTTATAAAACATCTGAACAACAGGTTTAAACCCATTATTATATTATTTCAAAAGTGACCTTTATTTATTTTTTTTTTTTCCCCAGGGTTTTTCTAATAATAATTCTTATACTGGGATACCCATGGATGCTGCAGAGTTCCGCAAAAGAGGGAAGGAGATGGTGGACTATGTTGCAGATTACCTGGAGAAGATAGATAAAAGACAGGTCTTCCCAGATGTGGAACCAGGATATCTAAGGCCCCTCATTCCAGACTGTGCACCCCAGGATCCTGAGAGCTTTGAGGATGTCTTTAAAGACATTGAGAAGATCATTATGCCAGGGGTAAGTAAAATGGATCTGTAGTGAAATGTTCAACACTGCATTTAGGTGTTCAAAGACTTTAAGGAAAGTGTAGATTGAAGCCTGTGCAGCTGGGCCTTATGAACATAAGTGTCCACACTGACTAGATTTGTGAAGGCAGGAGTCTGCTTTACATCCATAATTCAATATGATCTAACACTTTACAGAACTAATGTTTTCTGTTCTTGACAGAAATTATCAAATCATTCTTTTGCTTCATGCAAGGCTTGTTTTTGGAAATAATTCCCTTTCCACCTTTGAACTGGTTAAGGCAAATTATCATAACTTTCAGTTTCATGTAATTCTTTTGCCACTTACAAAGCACAGTAAATATTTTACAAAATGGGATTTGTATTAGACTGCTCCACCTAAAGTGTTCCTTCAAGCTTAACTTTAAATGTTAAAATTCTCTTTGGAGACTTCTTTTTATTGCAGAGCTGACTAGGAAGGATTTTTCCCAATACTTGTTCTGTTGACTTACTCTCCTAAATGTCAGCTTCTAGTATCTTTTAAAGCAGACAGCCACTACTGAAGTATTAGTCCTTGGATAGACAGTGTTGCAGACAGTGCAAAATGAAATGTCTGGCATCTATCCATTTCTGACTCTTTCTTATTTATCCACACAAGGTGTACCTTTTAAATTCTAACTTTATGCTTGTAGCCTAATGCCTGTAAATAGCCTGAAGAGGACTGGATTGAATGTTAATGTAAATGTTAATGAGGAATCTCTCCTTTGGATCTCTGCAATAACCACTTCGGGTTGCTTCTCTGAATGTAGTTAGGTGATATGATTTCTCTGTGACTAGATATGGAAACACTGCTCTGATAATGTGTTTAGTCATTGTACTAAATACCAATTCTTTTTCATTGACAAATGTAAATATTTGATGTTCACCATGCCATCCCTGCTGTCCTTTCACATGCAAAAGCTCCACTGAAGACAATGGAAATCTCACTCTTTGCAAAGATTTGTGGATGAAGTATTAAATCCAACAGAATTAAAACAGTGTAGATTAGATGAGTGAACTATGTCCAACATACACAAACACTTCCATTGCTGCTCACAGGTATGACTGCTTCTCCTTTTTCATTGAAGGAAAATATTGACCATTTTTTAGTCTGTGAAGTAGAACAGAAAACACTCTGTTTTGAACACTTGAGAACATTCAGTAAAAAAATAACACATTAAAAAAAATAAGAGATGAATCACTGAAGTATTGAAAGTGAGACATTCAATTGCAAGTAAGTCATCAAGATGTCATTTTGCCTCTCAAATAAATTGATTTTTTCTTGATATTTACAGCCCTGTGAAGAAATTTACTTCTACAAAGTGATACATTCTGAAGAAGTGTTCTATCCAAAACTTTCTTCTGTTGTGAAATGTTAGTGTTTGTGACACTAAGAACACAAGAGTGTAAATCCCTGTGTTGCCTATACTAAATACTGAAGCCTCACATGAGCACAGAATCACCTACTCATGCTACTCCTTTATATGTTGATACAGAGTCTCCACCACTGTGTATCTCCTGCAGGCTGAAAGACCATCTCCCACTGCCCCAGTCTTGACAAAAGCTCCCATCATCCCTGCAAGCCTCACCACCCTCATGCTGAAGAATTTTTTCCTTATCTAACTTATCTTCCTAAATCTACCCTATTTCAGTGTAAAGCCATTATCTCTTGTCCTGTCACTACACATCCCTGTAAAAGTCCCTCTCCATCTTTCTTGTAGGTCCTCCTTTGGGCACTGGGTCTGCTATAAGGTCTTCCCTCAGCCTTCTCTTCTCCAGGCTGATCATGTTCCTTTTCATGCAGCCCAGGATACCATTGGGTTTCTGGGCTGCAAGCGCACATTGCAGGGTCATGCTGAGCTTCTCATCAGTCAACTGCCCCAAGTCCTTCTCCTGAAGGCTGCTCTCAATCCCTTCTCCACCCAGCCTGTATTTGTGCTTGAGAGCCTGTGGTTGTGCTACCTCCATTATATTTTCCCATAATCTTCTTCCTATCCTTTTCATGACAAGAGTATCATATTTTCCCATAATGTTCTTCCCATCCTTTTCATGACAAGAGTAACATTTATTGGTACATCTAGTGTTTTTCAGCTATCGTGCTTTTCTGTCATTTCACTGGGGAGCATCTTCATTTTAGAAAGGAGGAACTGGGCTTCAGACAGAATAAGTAGCATGAGAGAGGTCATAAAACCTTGTTTTGCCCATAAGCTGTCAGTGGCCCATAAACGATTGTTGTTTCCATCATGTTGACTTCTTTACTGTGTTAGTTGTGTTCAGATAATCACTACTTATTGGATGAATGAAAATGTGAAAATGGTGTTCCTTCAGAGGAGCAAGGACCAATTAATTGTGTAAAGCAATAATGCATTGTTCACTGCTGGTTTTGCCCCATAGGAGAACAGGCTTTCATGAGTGGTAAAATTTCTTCTTGGAGACTTCTTGTGAAACTAGATGTAGACCTTCAAAGGGTATTCCACTAAACGACAACGGCCATAGCAGTGCTAAGTTCCTAGTGTTAACAAAGGGACTGAGGGAACAGCTGCTGAACTCTTATTGCCACATTAGGAAGCCAAAATGGAAGGGATTTGCATACAAAAATATCAGTGGGAGTCACCTTTCTCTCAGACTTGCTTTGTTCTCTCAAAACATATCTTCCCCTTTTTTAGAACCCCAAATGACCAAGTTTAGTTGTAATTGCAAATAGCAGTACTGGATCCATTAATCTGTGAACTTTCAGCTGATGTACCTATTCTTAGTGTGTGATAGACTCTTGCTTAGACTAAGCAAGGCACAGAAAGACAGACATCCTTGCAAGAAATCTGGGAATGTCTCTGACTAGTATTAGAGTGGTAATTACTGACCCCAAGAGACTTGTGTATCATTGTTTGTCAGTAGAGGGCTGAAAAAACAAGCATCAATTATGTCATGCTCTTTGCAATATTTTACTAAGTGTGTCTGTTCCAATATGTCAAAAAAAAAAAAGAATTTTACAGCTGCTTCAAGCAAAGGGGAAGAGGAGGCAGGAGGAAGAACTGCAGCTGCACTTGCCCTAGGGCTTTTGGCTTTTTTTACTTTGTGTGAGTGGTGCAACTGGAATCTGCTGTGTTTCATCAAACAAATGGCTCCCAGGAAGTAGGCAGTTTAACTTGATTAACCCACGATGAATGTCACAAGCCTTGCAGATTACAGAGGATTAGAGCTGGGGAGATGAACAGTGGGAGACCTGGCTCATTATGCACGTCAGTGAAAGTCTGTGTATGTGAGTCCTTTCAGGGATCCCTGTTTATTGGGGATTTTAAAAATCTGCTTATTGTTTTCCTGTGACAAACCAAGTCTTATCCCATTTTTTTTTTTGGGGGGTGGGGTGGGGTGTGAATGAAAGTGTTTGCCACAAGTGCTCCAAAACTTTGTGACAGTAAAGAGATCCTGGCCAGTTGTAAGACCTACAGCTAAAATGTTTACAGTGTCTTGTCTTTGGATACCTAATTTGAGAAGGTTTGTTCCTGCTGACCAGTAAAACTGAAACATACCAGGTACAGGGCTAGATTAGACAGTGGAAAGTCATAGTGGATAGGAGCTGGTTTCATATGAAAGGGATAGAGACACCCAAAATGTTACAGGTGGTATACTACAGCAGATAAAGTGATATCTTATTAATTGTGTATACGAGAGTTAAGACAGTTTCTCCCTGGCACAAAATGGTTGGGCTTGAAAGAGATCTCTGGAGATCATCTAGTCCAACCCACCTGCTAAAGCAGATTCACCTAGAGCAGATGGCACAGGACTAATTGGGTTTGGAATGTCTCCAGAGAAGGAGACTCCACAACCACTCTGGTCAGCCTATTCCAGTGCTCTGGCACCCTCAAAGTAAAGAAGTTTCTCCTCATATTCAGATGGAACCTCCTGTGCTTCAGTCTGTGCCTGTTGCCCCTCATCTTATCATTGGGCACCACTGGTCTCATCCTCTTGACACTCACCCTCGAGGTATTTATAAGCGTAAATAAGATCCCCTCTCAACCTTCTCCAGGCTGAGCAGACCCAGTTCTCTCAGTCTTTCCTTGTAAGAAAGGTGCTCCAGTCTCTTACTGGTCTTTGTAACCCGCCACGGGAATCCCTCCAGTAATTCCATCTCTTTCTTGAACTAGAGAGCCCAGAACTGGACACACTACTCCAGATGTGGCCTCACCAGAGCAGAGTAGAGGGTGAGGATAACCTCCCTCAACCTGCTGGGTACACTCATTTTAATGCACCCCAGGATATTGCTGGCCTTCTTGGCCACAAGGGCACAGTGCTGATTCATGGTCAACCTTTTGTCCACTAGGACTCCCAGGTCCCTCTCTTCAAAGTTGCTTTCCAGCAGGTCAACTCCCAACCTGTACTGGTGCCTGGGGTTATTCCTCCCCAGGAGCAGGACCCTACACTTGCTCTTGTTGAATTTCAGTAGGTTCTTCTCTGCCCAGTCCTCCAGCCTGTCCAGGTCTTGCTGAATGGCAGCACAGCATTCTGGTGTGTCAGCCACTCCTCCCAGTTTGGTATCATCAGCAAACTTGCTGAGGGTGCACTCAGTCTCTTCATCCAGGTCATTGATGAACAGGTTGAACAACATGGGACCCAGTACTGACTCCTGAGGAACACCACAGGCCTCCAACTAGACTCTGCACCATTGATCACAACCCTCTGGGCTCCATCATCCAGCCAGTTGTCAATCCATCTCACTGTCTACTCATCCAACCCACATTTCCTGAGCTAATACTCCATCTAGAAGCACATCCTCTAGAAGCACCTTTTTGTTTATTTGTTTTGTTTTGTTTTGTTTTGTTTTTCCTAAAACTCACCTATAATCTTGGGTGTGAAAGTCAGTTTTGCCAAACATATCACATCACATTATTTCTACCGAACATTTCAGTGTGACAGTACATTTCCTGATTTCAGATTTTATTGGATTGGAGCTTTGGAGAATTATCAAATATTTACTAAGTATGTCTAAAACCCTTAAAAAATTCTTAGAAGTTGCATAAGATAATTCTAAATATTGCTGCTGCAAGACAATTGACTACAATTTGTGCAGTTATTCTGTTATTCTCTCATATTAGTACATATAAAGTGGAATTGTACATAAATCACAACTTGTTATAGGGAGATGAGAGTTTAATTTTCTACAGAAGTTATTGGCTACTGGAATGGATTGTTTGATTTTATGGTGAGGAGATGTTTGGCCAGATTCAGTGCCTGAATTTTAGCAGATAACTCTAGAGTATGGCCAAGAGAGTTCCATGGACCTCAGCTGCACTGAAGACATCCTTGCTAAGTCAGTCTCATGACAGAGATGAAAGAACAAAACACCAGAGTCACTGAAAGCAGAGGTTCAAGAACAGTGCCGTGCACAGAAACTCACGTTGCCACTACACATGTAATTCTTGTCTTCTAGGCAGACAACTAGAGAACTCTGTTTTTGGCACTGTTGGGAGGTAGGGTGAAGAACTCTGACTAAAAGATAGATAAAAAATTGAGAATAAGCAAGGCAAGATTTTCTGAAAAATGGGATCCTGTGTTACAGCCAGGGAGTAGAGAACTGTTAACTGGTCCAAACCTCTAATCTTTTCTGATTTTGTGACAATTTGTTTCTGCTTCCTGCATTAGTTAAAAATAACAATTTTTCCCTTAATACAGGTGACTCACTGGCACAGTCCCTACTTTTTTGCCTACTTCCCCGCAGCCTCTTCCTTCCCAGCTCTTCTTGCAGATATGTTGTGTGGAGGAATAGGATGTGTGGGCTTCTCTTGGGTAAGTTTACTGGGGTATGTACTGCTATGTGGTAACGGTGCTTCACCATGCCAAGATTCTAAGCATTTCAGTAACATTCTTCAAATAAATTATTGATAGATAACGGTGAAGTCACAGAACTACTTTTATAGGTAAAATTGCCATGACTAGTTAAGTATTTTCACATAGACATCCTGAAGGATTCCAGTATTAAAAGGTATCACCTCTTAGAAATTTTGCCTTTGAGAAATCACCAGCATTTAGAATTAGTGGTAGCAGTGCAAACTTATTGGTAATTCATGAAATGGTATGACTTGTTGCCTGTCACCTCGTGTTTTTATCATCTGGTTGAATAGAAAATTGTGTTTAAAACCCCATGTTCATATGAGATTGGCTCTTCTCAAAAGATCTTGGTACTTGATGTAAAAAAAAATTACACAAGATGCAAATCCTAGCTTTGACATTTGATAGTCATGCTTCTATGTGAGGCCCAGTTTGATTTTTTTTTTAGTAAATATTAGAAACAACATGCACAAAATGGTCTTCAGGTCCCTAATGGAGCTGGTAAAAGTTAGTCAGCTAGTCTCTTCCTCTATAGTCAAAAGACAGAAAGTTCTTGCTCTTGTGGATCTTATGTCTCTTCATGGTCTGGTGAGGTTACTCCCTCTGTTCTTTTTTTCAACACAGGCTGCAAGTCCAGCTTGCACAGAGCTGGAGACTGTCATGATGGATTGGCTAGGGAAGATGATTAATTTGCCTGAAGAATTTTTAGCTGGGAAAGATGGCCAAGGTGGAGGAGTCATTCAGGTAAGGGGAGAAATGAAAAAACAATACAGGGTGAGTTCGTAGATTGGAGGATTCTGTAAAACATTAATACCAAGACACTAATAGAGGAAAGGTGTATTTTTTCTGCCACATGGGTTCCTTTCAGATTTTCAGAAAGATTGATAACCTGTGAGAGTGATCATATGTAGGTAGGATCATTGATGAAAGTAATGGTTTTCAGAGCAGCTGAATTATGAAACACTATTCTTTGTGAAGAATTGTTAGTAGATAACTGAACATCACAATTTGGGCTTAAAATTAAAATCATAATGTTGAAAAGGATGTAGGATGGAAACTTTCATTTGTTAAACAAGTGAAGTGAGCTCATACCAACAATGTGCAGCAATGTTTCGTGGCTGAAAACAAATAAAAGCTTCTCAGCTAGAAATATATCTGAAGATTTTGAGTATAGCATCATGAAAAGTGGTTACAAAGGCTTCCATGAAGCCACCTTAGACATGTTCAGTTGTTTACTTCAGTCAGTTTTCAAAAGAGACATCATTTTTTTCAGAAAAATGTGTCAGAGATCAAGCAATGAATAAGAACACAGGAGAGAATCTTCTATTAGTAGAAATAAGAGAATGTGATAGAAAGTCTATCAGTTTTTGTCAAAGAAGTTGAAATTATTTTAACAAGTTTTCCTTCTATAACAAAATGAAATATTGGAATATTAAAATTAAGAGCTGTTTAAAATACAAAACCAAATAGTTCTATCAGTAGATAATACAATTTTCAGACTATGGTGGAGTATCTGAAACAGAACATTACCCTCAAACTTTGATGTTGAATGCTTAATGAAAGCCTACAATGACTGAACAGAGGATCTGTAGGATAACAAATATATTATCAATGGGCAAGCTTGCATGCATAATGAAGCTATGTTGTTTATCAACCATAGCTCCATTAGCACATGGTCTTTCTGCAGACTCTGGTCACAGCTTTTAATCTAACTACAATAGATATTTAAAATGAAAAAGGCTGAATTTTAAGCAATTGTCCTGTGCTCCTTTGGTAATCACTGGAGTCTGGTCATAAGAGGACAAGGCACAATCCATTTTATCCTAAGATAGGCTTCTAAAATGCATCTGAATTTCATGCTAGAAGTGGGGGTTCCTTTCTTCGATACCAGCTGTAAATGCCTACAGCATATCCCAGTGAGTTCTTCCCAACATCTTCCCAGGCAAGCATGAATTTAACCCAACTGCTCTGATCCTCACAGGTGGAACTGCACCTACACCAGTGTATTTCCAGAATAACTCTTTACTCATCTGCTTGCTCTATCAGAGTCTTTTTCATTACACTTACTAGGAACTGGGTTATGCTCAAGAAATCAAGCTTTTCTCATGCGTCTCCATAGTATTTCTTTTGTACCAATGAAAGCAAGCAATTATGCCTGACAGTTATCAGCAGGAAATATTGCCCTTCCAGGCTGACAATGCTGGATTGCCCATAATTTTCATCAAAAACCAGTCAGTTTCAAGAATCAAAAGTGGGCTCTGTGTTCCTGCTTACAATTAAGTCATTTATGCTGCAGATTGTCTTGTCTTGCTCTTGAAGCAATAACAACACAAATAAGAGAGCGTGAGGCAAAGACAACATGAGCATGTGAAAGTGGCAGTCATTCTCTTGGTAAATGCCAAGTAATTATCATGGTATCGGGTAAAACCAAGCCTGTGAAAATTGGCTCTTAATTACATTTGAAAGCCTATGTCAATATGAAGCACATTGTTGTTGTGTGCAGGATGACACTTGAAAATGGCAAAAGATGAAAGAAAATTTCAGTTCAGAGCGCTGGTGGACATGAGCATCAGCTCTTGCTGCTATTTCTTCCACTTCTTGAGCCTGCTTGCCATGGCAACCTTTGTTTGCTTGCGGTAAAAGAAAAGGTATCATCATCCTTCACTTAATGTAGAATACAGCATTCAAGAGGAGAAAAATCAGCTTTTAAAAATAAGTGAGAAAACAACTTTCTTCCTGAGGCTTGTGTCCTGCCATTCATTCTAGATAAACTGCTGAAAGGTGTACCTCCACATATTAAAGAGTTTTCTTGTTCTGCAAAGAAAAAGTATTTTAAGGGTGAAGCAAAATGAAACTTAGCCTTTCTTGGGCCTGGCAAAAAACATTGCTGATGCATCTTTCTTGTCAGATAGCCTAGTAGTTCAAGAATCAAGAGGTTTTTTCCTTAAAAATATGTAGCAGAAAGCTTCATTGCCAAGTGAATATAAGAGCCTTACAAATCAGGTTCTGCAAACACTGTAAGCTTCAGTATAAAAAAGGTACCTTGTGAAAACCGAGGCAAGGTGAAACATCAAGAGGTATCCGAATGTATTTCCTTCTTGCTGGATTCAGGTGCCTTTAGGTTGTGTCCCAGCTCTGGATCAGGAGGCAACAGGCCCTTTCCTGTTCATCCTTTTTTCTGTGTAAGGAAATTCCTACAAGAACTGTCTTGTACACGAACTGTGCACCAGCCTGGGTGAACAGCCAAGACCCCAGGACATCTTGTGGCTCTCCTCAGAAGGCTGAGGCTGTTCTAGGTCATTTTCTCATCCAGCCAGGCAGTCTCCAGAATAGAAGCTTAAATTTCCAGATCTCAAATTGATGCCTTAACCTTTGGAATTTCCTACAGCTGTTTGATTTTATCTGTTTGCATGCATTGCTTCAATATGCATATTTCTTACATGTCCTGGAAAGACTCTACCAGTTTTACAGGACCTTATCATTAAACAAAAACAAAACAAAACTATATATATATATATATATATGTGTGTGTGTGTGTGTATATCTTTGAAAGACTTCTATGTGTCCCCTTAAAGATATCTTTTAATAAAAGTATTAGTCTTAAATGCAAGGGTGATAGAATGATCCTTCATGTAAAGAAACCAGGTTTAAAAGGTTGTTTTGAGTGATTTGCCTGACACAAGATGGATTCAGGTCTTGCACACAGGCTTTATGTTGCCCAGCTTCATTATGAGGACATACAATTTACCTGAAAACCTATATGAGCATCTCAATAAGTACCAGTGGTTTGCACAAATGAAAAGTATTGCCAGCTGCTGAACTGCTGGAAAGGGGATTATTTCAGGCAACATTGTCTGAGAGTATATGGCCATTATACAGGTCTTCTGATTATGCGGGGTTCTTTAGAAGATTACATACTGCGTGGGAAAACCAAAACCAACCAACCAACAAAAAAACCCCGGACCTGAGCCATTATATTCTAGCTCACAGGACTGTCAAGCAGCAGAGGTACTTTTTTTCACTGTTACTTAGATAACATTGTGCTGAGCATGGCGGAAATTGTTTTATTAGCATGGACATGATGAGAGAAGTTTCTCATCAGGAAACTTACACTGTGTGAGATTCATCTCACATTTTGTCAGATAAACCTGAACATACAAGAAGATACCTTTAGAGAAATGATGTATTTCAGTCCGGAATATTGCTTAAAATACATGAAATTGTTGCATTTTCGATATGCTTATCTCTCTCCACTGAATACCAAGGGACACTAAACAATTATTGTATCTCAGATATTTAACCTTTTAGATAGCTACAGTAAGATGAATCAGATCTTGGAAGTTCTTTATGTGTAAGATGAATATTATTCTGTGCATCATGAGTTTCGAGAACTACAGCCAGGCATGATTTCTCAATATTCCGATGGGTATTCTAAGTACCTGGCTATAGACCATATGCAGAATAAGATTAGATGGGGAGTCTACCAAATTATCTTTTCTGTATTTGTTGTAGTTAGTGAGTTTACACAGGTTTTCAACAGAGGGAGAACAGCACTTTGGTACAAGATAAGAAAAGTCACTCCAAAAATAGCTTGTTGACACTGGGGATATTTCTGAGAAATACTTATTAATATAAGCAACTGTATTCATTGCACTGTTAGGTGCATGCCAGAGGAAGATTCACATGACAGTTGTTCAAACTTCAAAGTACTTAAAAACTCTCTTTTGTATGAACACTCAAAGTCATTGAAATTTAGGTACATGTGTTTACAAACTATTACTTATAGTTTAAAAGAGCAGTATAGAGTTTGTTTCTGGTCTAGAGGAAAACCATAAAAAGAACTTGTGGGAACATATATTGTCTTGTGAAATTTACAGATCAATTGATACAAAAAATTAGTCTTTTTGTTGTCACAGAGTATCCGAGACACAATTTAAACTCATATTTTGTGAGACAAAGTGCAATTTAGAAAGAGTGTGTGACTGTTCTTTTCACCTGTGTGTTTTTGATGAAGAGAACACACATAAATAAGACTTTGAAATAGTTAGCCATATTTAATCGTAACATTTTTGCCTTTCAGTGTTTGTTTTTTCACTCTTAGCCACAATAATTGACTTGCTCGGGGCAATTTTAAATCTTAAATAAGTGTTATAATTTTGTGTGTTGCTTGACAGAAATAAGAGTTGACAGTCAAATTCTGATTGAAGTTAAATGTGCAGAAATCCAGAGTAAGAGAAATCAACAGTTACTCTGCCATGGTTACTGGTTAACAAATGATGAATTGCTGTCTTGAGAGCCTTTTCACATACGTTTTAGTCTGTGAATTCAGGTTTCTAGCACTGATTGCAAAGCTGTTGCCTAAACTGAACAAGCACAGAGATTAAAGAGAGCAGACAAGGGCATCAGGAAGGAGACCAAGATCAAACATTCTTCCCTTGCTGTCACATGTATCCTTAAGAAACATGAGATTGCATGGTTTCTCCTATGTAGTTTCTGCTAACAACTTTGCAGGTTCATACAGAAGAAAGTGTTGCCTTTCTTCTGGAATATCTTCCTTTTGAACCGTCCTTCAATTTGTCCCACAGGGAAGTGCAAGCGAGGCCACCCTGATTTCACTGCTTGCTGCAAGGACAAAAACCATCAGACTGGTACAGTCAGAAAAGCCTGAGCTAACAGAAGCTGACATCATGGGCAGGCTGGTGGCCTATGCATCTGATCAGGTGAGTACCTCTCAAAACCATGGAGATATGGGGTCTATACTTAACCATTTCAGCCATCTCAACAGGCCGGTGAATTAAGTATAAACTCTTTGTGTTGGTGACTGATTGGTTTTGCTTGTTTAAATGTTACTGAACATGATAAGTAGGCTGGAACCTCATCTGTGCTACCATAATACGAAGAACAAATATCCAGAGGTCAGTGTTATGGAAGTATTGATTCTGTATAAAAAGAGCTAGTTTGAAGTAAATAAAGATACTTGAGTAAGGCTTTAAAATTCAGTTGTGTTGAGTAAGTCTAGACCATCTTTTGTTACATCTAGGCTTGTGTGTCTGTGTGTGCATATGTTATCTATTAAGCTAAGCTATCTTGAAAGAAAAAAGAAAACATAATCCTTGATTTCTGATTGTGAGTGGTATTTAGCAGACTGAGATAGGGTAAATTCTCAGCAGGCCAGGACCATGAGAGGCTTTCACTGTTAATGAAAGCAAATTTTAGTTTTGTAAGCTCTGCAACTTTTACCTTTCTGACTGTCTAATCCTACTGAAGGGCCAAGCAATGTTGCTTCTCTTCATAGCTGTGACATTTTCTTATCTAAATGTCAATGAGATAGAAGAAATTTCCTTAATACGTGATGTTTCATTTAAAATAATATCTGATTCTGCATAATAAAATGGTCAAGTTTCAGGCTTACCTTGATTTACTATTTCACAGATGGTAAAGGCTTTGACACTGTACCCCACAGCATTCTCCTGGAGAAGCTGGCAGTTCATGGCCTGGATAGATAAAGAACAGGCTGGATGGTGGGCCTCAAAGAGTTGCAGTGAAGGGAGCCAAATCCAGTTGGTGGCTGATCACAAGTGGTGTTACCCAGGGCTCAGTATTGGGGCCAGTTCTGTTTAGTATCTTTATCAATGATCTGGATGAGGGGATTGAGTGCACACTTTGTAAGTTCGCATATGACACCAAACTGGGTGTGAGTGTTGATCTGCTAGAGGGTAGGAAGGCTCTACAGAGGGATCTGAACCAGCTGGATCATTTGGCTGAGGTCAGTTGTATGGAGTTTAACAAGGTCAAGTGCTCAGTCCTGCACATGGGTCACAGCAAACCCAGGCAGTGCTACAGGCTCAGAGAAGAACGTCTGGAAAGCTGCCTGGCAAAAAGGATCTGGGGGTGTTGATTGACAGCTGGCTAAATATGAGGCAGCAGTGTGTCTAGGTGGCCAAAAAGGCCAACATCATCCTGGCTTGTATCAGGAATAGTGTGGCCAGCAGGACCAGGGAAATGATTGTACCACTGTACTCAGCCCTTGTGAGGCTGCACCTTGAATCCTGTGTTCAGCTTTAGGCCCTCACTACAGGAAAGACATTGAGGTGCTGGAGAGAGTTCAGAGGAAGGTGACAAAGCTGATGAGGGGTCTGGAGCACAAGTTTGACGAGGAGCAGCTGAGAGAGCTGGGGCTGTTTAGCCTGGAGAAAAGGAGGCTGAGGGGAGACCTTATCGCTGTCTACAACTACCTGAAAGGAGGTTGTAGCATGGAGGGTGTTGGTCTCTTCTCCCAAATAGCAAGTGATGGAATGAGAGCAAATGGCCTCAAGTTGTGCCAGGGGAGGTTTAGATTGGATATTAGGAAAACGTTCTTCAGGGAAAGCATTGTCAGGCATTGGAACAGGCTGCCCAGGGAAGTGGTGGAGTCACCACACCTGGAGGTGTTTAAAAGGTGTTCAGATGAGGTTTTTAGGTACATGGTTTAGTGTTGTATGGTTGGACATGATGATCCTGAGGGTCTCTTCCAACTATAAAGGTTCTACCAGCACTGAAGAACAAATTAAATGTGCACTAGTTCTTTGCTGGTGGGAAGACGGGCTACCATTGTACAGTGAAAATAGTCAGGATAAGAAAATATGAGGAAAGATAACTGTTTTCAAAAGGCATAAAGGATATTTGTCCTTTTTTATTTTTATTTTTTTTTTATCTGTGACCTACAGGTCTGTGCTGCGCAGACTGAGAGTCCCAGAGCTCAGGCTCTGACCCATTGATGCACAAAGCCCTTTACTTGTTTTCATTTTTTTGTCCCATGTAAGTAGCTGACCTGAAATGAGGACAGACAGGCCTTCCTATCCACTGAAGGTCAGACAATCTTATGTTTACAGGAGGATTTGCCTTAAGATATTGCTGACCTTTTGAAGCAGCTTGTTGCAGAGCTCACCGGTACTTCTGCATTAAGAACAGACCTGTGTGACTCATAAGCAGTAATCTACAAATGGAAGTAAGCTTAAGCCATTCTCTGGGCGAGAAAACCATGCACTGACAGAGCACAACACTGCAAGAATACGTTAGGAGGGAGGTAAATATTTGGCTGGTAAAGAGACCAGAGCGGAAAGTTGAACTCAGATCTTGGGAGATTATTTTAACCTATTGGCATTTTGGGAAAATCTTTATCTCATTGAAATATTGTTCGTGTTAATGAGCACAGAGCAGGACTGGCAACAAAGCTTTCCCCAATAACTACTTGGGCATTTGGGGACAACAGAAGAGAATCCCTATTGGTTTTAGTGCCTGGGTTATCCTGGCTGAGGCTTCTCTTGCTAAATATGAGACCTCAGAGCTGAGAGAAACATCCAGTTACCCCTGATAGGAGATGATACCTGACTGTTTGGGACCAGGACAGAAGTCAGGGTAGCTTTTTGATATTCTCAAATTTTCTCAGGCCATTTCCTTCATCAGTCTTTTTTTTGACATATTTATTTGGCTACTTTAAGCAGCTACCACTCATTTCAATGATTTCTGTTTGGTTCCTTGCTCTTCTTGAGGGTGATGGGAGATTCCTGAGTATTTTTATGAGCACCAGGAACTCCGTGCAGCCTCAAGTCACCCGAGATTTGTTCTAAAGCGAAAGCATCTTGGCAGTTTTAACTGAAGCTTGTGAATGGCTGTAGTTACCAGAGAGCCTTAGTACGATTTTGCATTGTTTTTCACTTCAAAAGCAGTTAGTTTCATTTCAGCTCTAGACTTCTATACTTTCTCAAGCTGTTGCCTAATTAGTTTGGCAAAGTACTTTCACGAAAGGCTCTGCTGAGATACAAGTTAGTAGTCAATTTGCCTTTAAAACACATAATTCCAGGGATATGTAAAAATTGAAAGGCAGAAACTTTATCTTCATCTGGCAGAAACTTTATTTTCTTCAACCTGTGTTTTGGCTCAATATTTTCCATGATTCTGGCCTAAGTTAGAATAGAATTAGTAAGTGGTCTCATATGTATTAGCATGAACCTACATGGGTAGGACAGCGATTATCAATGAGAATTGTCACGATATGAAAATATGGGGAATTTTTCTCTTTCAAACTGAGTATGCTTAAGGAAATTGTAGAAGGTGGAAGGTAAAATAGCTCTTTTTTGTTTGATTTTAGTCATGCTCTCCAGGAGATTATTTTGTGGCTATGCATACCTTTCACTGTTAATAGAGTTCTTGAGTTACTATAGTATTGTACTTCAGAATTTCATAATAATATATTAGTGACATTTTTGTTTTTATTTACTGACATGTACTTTATGTTATAAAAAGTATTATTTAAGGACAGTTCAAGTAAGATGAGTTGTAAATCAAATAACATATTGGGAATGATCCTTATTTGCCTACCAATATGCATCAATGACTGAACCACAATCTAAAAAAAGAGTAACATAAGAAAGTATCTCTGTGTATAATATACCATGATGTGTATTTTTTTAGGGTTCAGCAATGCTGTACACCATAAAAATATGCTAGTGAGCAAATGAATACGTATTAGGCAAGCTGACTATCTGCATTGCTTTTAATTCATTTGGAGCCAAATCCTGAAGCTCTTAATCAATGCTGCCTAAGTGTGAACATGTTAATTAAAGCTTTAACTAAGGGTAATTGAACTTTAGTGTGAATGACGCCATGGCAATGGTTTCAAGAATACTTCAGGATTTCTATTATTCTATTAGAGTATTTGCGCGTGTGTGTATGTATGCATATATATGTATTTGTACTTGTCTCCACCTGTCTGTCTGTTTATCTGTAGGAAAGAGGGAGATGTATCTATCTGTTACGTACCAGCAACAGTCCCCAGTTCTCAAGTTTTTGCTTCATTTGAAAGAAATTATGTTGTCTTTTCAAATCCAAATTAACTTCTTACTTTCTAATAAAATATATTTGTCTTAAACCCTTCCTTTTAGGCTCATTCGTCGGTGGAAAGGGCGGCATTAATTGCTGGTGTGAAGATTAAAAATGTTTCTTCTGATGATAAATTCAGTGTTCGTGGTTCAGCCCTAAAGAAAGTTTTGGATGAAGACAAAGCTTCAGGTCTTATCCCCTTCTTTGTGAGTACTGGATTTTAGTTAATCAGTGGATTTATTGCTTCTGACAAGCTACATGAGTAGATGATCTCATCCCTAACAGAGGGATCGATAGGCAGCCTAGCTCAAATGCTAGGACAGGTTCCATGAATGTTCTTCACACACTTTTCTGTGCCGTATAAGCACCTGATTTAAGCAGCTGGTTGCACTTCTTAGCAAAAATGGTATATACACAGTTGAATAAATGCAGGTGAATTTTGTACTTTCATTGTAATCCTGCAATGTTATAATTTCCTAACACTGCAGTTCTGAACTGCCCCTTTTACACATGTATATTTTTCTTTTTCAGATTCTAACTTATTTACACATAAAACAAGTTTAAAGGCGATAAATTAAATGATGGTATCTCAAAATTAGGTATTTTCTATAAAAAATACTTTTTACTCCTCACTACTTCAGCAAATAAATCAACCTCCATGACACACTCCAAATATCAGTAAGATCAGACTTTGTCACACAGGCATTTGTCAGTACGTGACTTATCTCTAACAGGTGAGCTATAGAGAACCTGGCTGTGAAAGTTTTAAGGTGTCATAATTTCTTGTTATCTGTCCACTTTCCAGAGATTCCTGCTTCCACAGCAGTCTAGCAAAAGCAAAAGGTGATATCTCAGTAGGTAAAGCTCATAGTACCCCAGTTTTTGACACAGAACAGTGCTTGACTGGATAAAATTCTGAAGTTTAGTTCTAAGTACCTATCATAAATACCTGATTGAAAAGAATATTTACTTATTCATCAGATCAACTCCTCCTATCAGTTTAAAACACCATCTTATTATTTCAAGTTAAAGCACGATTCTACCATTTGTTCTTTTCATGGAGTAAGTAACCTCTGCTGTGTTTTTGTACATCATCAACAAAAGTTTTCGCTCATTTCCAAGCATTGTGCCTCTACAAATCTTGATATAGACCACAATCTGTATAGATCTATAAAGGGCTATAATATGTTTCCAATTATATGCTTTTACTAGGCTCCATTAAAGAAAAAATAGAAGGAAAAAAACTCCTATTTTACAAACCATGAACTTTAGAATTGGGATTTTTTAAGAGTCAAAAATATGTCACAATTTCTTTCAGAAAAATCATGTCTGATGGCCATTTGTTCTTTTCTTTCATGCGGTAACATTTTGAAAAGGGCTAATGTGACTTAAATTTCCTTTAACTCTTTTCAGAAGAATTAGCAGATTAAGCTCACTTATAGTCATGGATAAATGCCAAATAGGAAGCTTAAATTTCACCAAGTTCTTTTGAAAATGTAATATTTTTCTTCTTAGTATTATTATCCTTCGGTGTCTGTTTTTGTGTAGTATGAGGATGACTAGCGTGAAAAGTGTTTTTCATATGTGCAGAACGCAGATTTCTAGCCTGCCTGTAACTAGTGAGCCCTTGGGATGACCAAGCACATCTCATCAATTGCTTTCCAATATAATAAGACTATCACTAAGAAACAAAGCATCTCTGAGGTTGCCTAAATGAAGTTTCTTCTGTGGGCTGCACCTATCGAAGTGGAGATGTGCCTCAAGGCTTGATATATTTCTCCGTTATATGGTAGCACCTCATTATATAAGATTCTACTTGTTTATCTTTAATGAAACAATTATAAGTATAGCCCTATATCACATTTCCGTGCACTAAATACAAATTTAGTATGTTTTTTCCTCATCTTTGGTCCATTAACAAAAAAATGCAACTTGCCCCACATCAATATTCATTCCTTATTAGTTTTTCCATGTGTAGCAAGAAGAAATAAAAAATTCTGTTTTATGCATTCAGTGACACCTTTACAAAGGATGATTTAACTGTTGTTTTCCTTCCTCTGTTTGCTTAGCTGTGCCTAACAGGCTTTCAAAGACAGAAGAGGCTCAGTCTGAGTGAATATGGCCTGTGCCAGGTCTTTCATTTATTTGTATACATAAAACATGTCAGCTTAGATTAAACTAGATCTCATTATCTTTACGGTTGGCCTCTTAGCTCAAAAGGTGTGTTAATTCTCTGTCATGCTAAGCAGCAGTCCACACACTGTGTTAGTGCTCCTTTTTCTGGCTTGCAGATTTCAAAAGCCTTTCCATTTCTTCTGTTCTTGAGTACTTTGGTGCTATTTTATTTTGTTCTGGTGACAGGGATATGCGCATTGCCAAGGAAACACCTTAGGCCACTTTATTCCTTGTCTCCCTGTATTCACTGATCCTTCACTAAGGGGAGCAATCCAGCATCAAAGCAGAAAGTTTAACAGGAGAAATTCTGCCAGAAGAGACAGCAGAGACATCATTGCTAATGAAGAGATCTTGGTTGCATCCAAGCTGATGCAGTTTCCCTTATCAGAAAACAAAAAAAAAAAAACAAAACAAAAATTGTGGTAAATTAAAAAGAAGATACAAGCCTTATAGGCACTATTCTCCTCTTATAGCTAATGAATAAACAAGGAATCAAGGAATCATTACGCTGAGCTTCATGGAAGTGCTTTAAGTGCTTTGCTTATAGAGGTGAGCAGAGGATCAGGGCGCATTTGCTTAGTGTGAAACAGGTTCTGTTGTTGCAGCAATCTGGTAATTATAGGTTTGCTTTCCAGATGCATAGGATTTGGAAGCTTTTTTGGGGGAGAGGCATTGTCTTTACAATGAGTCTTTGAATTCCTATCCACCATTAGTATCTTTTAGCAATAGTAATGTGTATATAATTTTGTTCAGTGAAGGCTATTGCCAATTTGTGTACCCAGATCTCTAATTTTCTTTCACTTTTTAATTTTCAAGTTCATACTTATGTTAATTTGTTTCTTAAAAATACTTTTGCAGAAATTCAAACAGATATATTTTCATATAGTAAAGAAAGCAGACTGTGGAAACAAAGCACTAACTGTGTCAGGTGTTGAGGTGCTAAAGTTGCTGCAGTTTACTGAGGAGTAATATCCAAGTGTGGCTGATATGCAGCCCTTCATCTGGCCACCAGCTGAGCAAGAGCTGTAACGCACATGCTGAAGTCAGGTCCATTTCATGAATTATAAACACTAACTGGTGGTTAAGCACAAGCGTAAATGCTTCTCTCAGTTGGGCCCTATTCTCCCAGCTTGAAACAGGCCTTTGTTGGACGGATGTTGACCCAGATGCTCAATTGTGGAGACCACTAAGCTGAGCACTGCTAAATTCAGAGGTAGGCTTTGCTGAATTCCAGCCTAGTTCACCTGTAAGTGGCCTGTGAGCTTTATGCTGTCTTTCATAAATCAACACTTATACGTTGCAGCTGGCATATAATACATTATAGTTCAACAACCCCATCCAGTATACAGCTGCTATAACATGATTGCTTTGATGGTGAACAAAGCCCAGCGTGAAACCTCTCTGATTCTAGCTGAAGTGAAGCACCTTTTCAGCAGAAGTTAATACTTAAATCCTGACCACTGTTTCCTATGTGGAAGAAGCATTCTTGAGACGTGCACAAGCTTCTAGGGCAATGTTTCTTAACACACAGGTTGTGAATGATCGCTGTTTCATAAAATTCTAAACAGTGGTTTAGTCAACAGTTGCAGTTTTCTTCAAGCCACAGACATTCTCATGAGCGCAATCTGGCAAACAACAGAGAAGGAGCAAATAAAAATAGTAAGAGAACACAGACAATTCTCTCATTTTAGTTACTTGCAAATGAAAAACATTGTGGTGAAACTGTGCAAAATGTATCCACTTTTTTTTCAGAAGCTGTAGGAGGTCTTCCAATTGAAAAGACTGAGAGTCATTGCTCTCAGACATCATAAAGATTCACGCATGTTCCCTGACACAGCTCTTGATTTCAGGAAAGTAATACAAGAGATGACTGATTCAAGTATTTAAGCTGTTTTGTATTCACAGCCAGGGCTGAGTCAAATTTGAAGTGCACAACCTGAGAAGGAAAAGGCCTGCAGGCTGTACTGAGCCATCAGTCCCAATTCTGTGACGCAGCCGCTCCCCTGCCCTTTGCACAAATGTGATTTTGTGAGTGTTATACAGGTTACAAATTGAGTTAGATTCTTTGTATAGTACCGAGGTGGGGTAATGAGAGTCCTGACAAGAGCAGATTCTGTCACTTTAAGTGATTTCTGAGAATTAGAACAAGTAGCTTTGAGGCTTAGACACCTGCAGAGGGAACAACAAAATTAATTTAGAAACTGAGGTATAATTTACAAAACAAACCATTATTTAAACAACTAAGCATATGTTTGAACTCATATAATCTCTCATTGAAGCAACATACCCCTTATTCTGATGTGAAGGAGAATATTTTAACTGCAGTGCAACACTAGTAACAATAATGCGTGACTTTGTTTTGTGAATTTTCCATCATTATTTTAGTTGTTGGACCAGCCAAGATAATTCCACTCTAACCTTGTCAGAAAGTCCACACCGTATAATCATATAATAAAGGTATAAAAGCAGAGCTAAGTCTACAGTGCACTCTTTATTTGGGTATTTTCCAGTCCAATAGGTTAACCCCTATTCTTTATGTATACAGAGAAATTAGAATTTTCATAATGGTATCCTTCATTTCTTGTGACCCAATTTGTAGATCTGTAGTTCAGCCAAAGATGAAATTCAGACTTCTCCTGATTGTGGGAACATCTTAGTTAGACAATAAGGTGATAAATATATCTTCATTCCATATATGCATAACCTCTCATTAAAAAAAAAAAAAAAAGGGAGCAAACTTATTCCTTTGAAAAAAAAATTCTGCTGTCTTTTTAAAGCAACCTCCCTCCAAGGAGATTAAACCTCCAGAGAAGTCACAGACGTACCTCAAGGCACTGTAATTATTCTGTTCTTTTCTGTATTCTCGAGCCACATGAAAGGCCGGGTACAGATAAGGATTAGATTAGTTGGAGAGAAGAACGTGTTAGCAGCAAAATTTTATAAACTATATATTCAATGTGCTCCACATTTTCAGAACTGTATTTGTTTCAAACTCAGGTTCTAAGTAGCTTGATATGGAAAAAAAACCCCTAAATTGTCCTTTTCTTCTTTTAATAATAACTTTTCCCATAGCTAACATTTTTATTGTTGCAATGAAACATGCTTATAGTTATTAATGTTGCTGTAATGGTGACTCTGAGGGAACAGGTGCACTGTCAGGGATAAAGAGGTTTCAGGGTTTATATGATACATTTAATCATGTCTGCCCTATACAAAGGCAGGATATGACTTCCTCCAAGAGTGTACATAAATTTGCTTGAATGGAGTACTGTCTGTGTACTTTCCATTAAACAGAAAATTTCAGCTCCCTATGACAATTTAAAATATCTCTTAGGTATATGCCATAATATAGATACAGAAATGTTCAAAAATGTACTTGAAAGAGAGGGTTTACTTCTCTAGCAATAGATTATTGAATTATTTCAGTATTCTAGGGGTGAATCATTTTAAATATCTGGCTTTTCTAACACATATCCACCTGTCTTTTTGACTAGTTTAATAAGTGGCAGAACAACTGTCTCTCACTTTGCATGAATTCTCTAAAAACCTGGAAATTGCAAATGAAAATCCCATCACATTTATCCAGCTCTTTGTCTCATAATCAGATTATTTTTTCCAAGACGTCAGTGCTTTCTGGTGTGCTGTTGCCACTTTATTTTATAGAATGAAAAGAAGAGAAAAAAAAACCAAAAAGCCTGATGGGAAATGTGAAAAGCAAAAATAAATTGACATGTTAAAACTTCATGAGAAGATATTGGGAGGACTCGCTAGGGAACCCCCAGAGGGAAAACAAATTCTTAGTCCTGAGATTTGCACAGGACTTGCTTCAACACGTGACTGTAGATGATTTGTAACAGTCTCCAATGTCCAATAACTGACAGAAGTTAAAAAGTCAAGGGAATATCTAGCTTGAAAGTGAGTGACAACTTACAAATGAGGATGAGTGTTCAAGGGAACAAATGAAAGGGTAAATATTGGTAGCTATCAGGCAGTCTGTTTAATTAGAGAAGGAATACTTGGTGCAAATATGTGTCATCTTTTACAAGAGAAGTAAAAAGACCCCCCAGAAAAGTCTGGCATCATTTAACATTTGAGTAACAGGAACTCCTAGAAATAATGAGTTATCAGTGAAATGCAGGAGAGATGGTAGGTGAATGTCTAAGCTAGAAAAAAATAGAAAAGAGCATACATTTGGCAAGCAAAATGTGATATGAGGCTAAAACAGATTATAGGATTTTGACAAACAATTTGCCACTGGCATTATAACATGAAATTGTTTTTCTTGTAAGTAGAAAGCTTGTTGTGCTGGAGAGAGAAACTAAAAGCTCAGAGCAGATAAGGCCACATTCAGGTAACTTACACATGAACAAAATCCTTTGCTATAGAAGTGCTTGCTCACATAGAGCATCCAGTGAAAGTATCCACAGTGCACTTGGCAGAAATGTAACCAGAATTAAAAACCAAACCGAAACAAAATCTGGATTTGACATATTTAAAGTAATCTCTTGGCTGTATTATAGTTTGTTTATGACAAATTATCTAATTCCTTTGTACTTCAATACTCTAACTAAAACCTTGCATACTTTATTAGCCTATTTCAACTGTAAAGTGTCTTTTATTACATAAAAATGCAGTGCAAGGCAAAATCCAGACCTAGTCTTTATTAGTGTTTACAAAAAGGAGAAGTGTTTAAAACACAAGTGTTGCAATGAAAAATAAAATTATGTCAGGTTATATGAACTTGGTAGTTGTTTTTTGGATATTAGTATAGTAATTAGTAATTAGTAATAGTATATAAAAACATATTCTATTATATTTTTATACTAGTATTATATTATTTTTTAAAAAAAACCTAGTTTCTCTAAAGTTCCACTGAAGGATGGGTATTGGCTAAAATCACTTTATTTTGCTCTATAAAATCTGTTCTCTCTGTTTATTGTTCCCTTTACAGACATTTTTTCTCATTTGATAATTTTCTTTGCTGTAACACTTAATTTTTTTGCCTTTGTTTTTTTGGCTCTGCAGTTCTGTGCAACACTTGGAACCACACCTTCCTGCTCCTTTGACAAACTGTTAGAACTGGGTCCTATTTGTAAGTCTTTGCTGCTATTTTCTAAAATTACAGAATCACAGAATCACAGAATGTTAGGGATTGGAAGAGACCTCGAAAGATCATCTAGTCCAATCCCCCCCTGCCAGAGCAGGAACACTTAGATGAGGTTACACAGGAAATCGCCAGTTTAAGCCACGTTGAGTCATTTCCAAGTCATTCTTCAGTGCCCGTGTCCAGATAAAAGGAAGCTACTTATAGATGAGACCCTCAGTTTTCTATCTAATATTAAGCCAAGTGGCAAGCTTGCATTCTCAGACAGTAGAGGGGACAAAAAAACCTCAAGAGTTTTTTTTTAGAGGGCGGGAGTGTGTGTTAGGACACAGTGTTAAAGCTTACTGTAAGTGCTTCAGTTTGTAACATTTTTCTTCAAGCCCTTCTAAGGACTATTAAAAGCAGGAAAATATGCTCCAAGACCACTTGTGTATTCTCCTTAATCCTTACTCTCCCTTCCTCGATTTTCTTCCTCTTGCAATAAAACAGGACAGGTACCAGGGTGTTTGATACAGTGGTTGAGCCCTGGACTCTTCATAATGTTTCTGTTCTATCTGTTGTGCCAGCTTTGATCTGCAGCAAGGCCTGGTCAAAAGAACTCACTTGCTAGCTGGTAACAATGAAACAGAACTGCACTGTGTCTAGTCAAATGTACATTTAGAACAGGAAATTTATAGCTACAAGCAATTGGAAGCAGCCTCACAGAAACACAGAACAATTTGATGTTCTGTTAATTTATTCAGGTGGGGCCTAAAACATCAGGGGTTTGTGAGGTGGTGACTTGCTCTGGGAGGTTTTATGGTAGCTTTTCTCTGTGCAGGTGAATTTTCTTCTTAATATACATGAGCAGTACTCCCATGAAATAAAGGCAGTGTCTGAAACCAAGTATATTTAAAGATAAATAATAAATTGAACTTTGAACATGTTTTCAAATATACGTAAGTCGTGGATTTTATGATTAATATTTTAGTGACTTTCTCCAGACATTTATGCAAAAAGAAAATGTCGTTCACAAGAATGACTATTACAGCATGAACTTGGTGTCCCATTGCAGATCTGAATGGATGTACATCTGTATGGGGAAATACCCATCAGAATTATTTGGCAACCAGTGTAAAGATGTTATGTGGGCTTCAGTCATCAACCAGAATTGTTACCGTGTGCATTAATACAGATGACATATAGCAGAGTGTGAATACTAAATCAGAGAGAATATATGGGAGGCTCATATGCTAAAATATTTCTGCAGAAACTATTCAGTGACTAATCAAAACTAGCACTTTCCTAACCTTCCAAAGCTTGCTCTTGCATATGTGTCTCAGTCCTTGAAATAAATAGTTTGCTGCTCATAGTTGAAAATCATGTGCACTCACAACTATCAACATGTAAAACATACTGTTTAGAAATATGTGTTTGTGATTAATGAGTTAGAAGTGGGGAACACAGGTGAAACTCTAGCTCCTCTTGCTAAAGTAGATAGTTCTATTAGCATAGAAAAGATAACCACTTCTCTAGATATACATTTTTAAATAATGGGTCTTAAATCAAAATAATTTAATATTTTAAGTTGCTTAATGGTAATACAATAAACCTAGATGTGTAAGGACTCTGTTCCAGTAGAAATAAGGAGGAAGAATAATATTTTATGTATACATCTTTATGTATTAATAGAAACCCAGATGGTAGAAACATTTGATCTCTTAATTTAATTTTAAATTGGGAAAATAATGACATCAAAGAAAAAGCTCTCAGGCACTTGGTTGCATGCAAATTAACGGGGTTTTTGAATCTGCTGCTTAGCTTATTTCCCCTCTAATTACTTTTTTTTTTTTATTAGGCAATAAGGAAAATATTTGGATGCATATTGATGCAGCCTATGCTGGGAGTGCATTCATCTGCCCTGAATTCAGGCATCTTCTAAACGGAGTAGAGGTGAGTGAAGTGTTTCTTTGATAGCAGCCTGCTAAAAACAGCCTCTTACATGGAATTTGTAGGTCTCTTGTGCATCCAACATTAATGGCTCTTCCAGCATCTCTTAAGTATGTTGCACTTCAGTTTGCAATGCAAATGCCTGTATATTCTATATGCATCACTAATGTTAACATAATTTTTACTGGTTTATTCTGGGAGTATCCAAGTTACCAGAGTATGTAAAAGATTGTCATTCGAAACAGCATATAATCGTGAATCAACAAATTGTCTTACAAAACAGAAAGAGGAACACCTACTCAAAAATCCAAAAGGGCACATTTATAACACCCTAATTCTACAATAGACACACAAAAAATAATTTAAAAAAAAAAATTATTCAACTGACTAATGAGCTCATTATGTCTGATATTTTGCTTTCATCCTGGAAATCATATAGGATACAGCCAGTAGCTATATCTCAAACAGACAGGGTTTAATAACCAAGAGAACTCAATTAAATATTCCCCCAACAGCACTCCTCCTCCTATTCCCCACTCGCTGAACTACTTGGCATTCAGTTGCTCAGATAAGAATGCTTCAATTTCCTGCTGCTCCCTCAGACAGTCAGATAAGTCCATGTCTTCCATGTCAGTGGAGAAAACATTGCTGTTTGGTAAAGCCAGAAGTTCAAACACAGCACTGATATGTAGTGGCTAATGAAGAAAGGGAGGGAAAACCCCCTCACAAATAAAGCATTTCTTTCTGACTCCTTTCTTTTATCAGCAAATGAAGCTGCTTGTAATTTCCTGTGGGGGAATATTTTTTAAATTATCGTTATTGGTTCCTGAAGGAGATGAAACAGCATCCCTTCTCTGCGCCAGCATTTGTCATAAGAGCAAATAATTAACAAGCATTAGTAGGTTTCCTACCTTGCATAGTACAGTGAGATAGATAGATAGATATATAGATAGATAAATAGGTAGGTAGACAGACAGACAGGCAGACAGACGGATAATCTCACGTCAAGTGAAATGGGCCTGTTACATGATTTATATAAACATATATTGTGAATGCTTGTTCTATGTTGGTTTTTCTTTTGACTTAGATGAAAAAAATGACTTCTACTCAAGGAAAACACCCTGTCAGGAAAAAAAAAAAAAAAAAAAAAAAGTAATTTCCTGGTCAGTTGTAGTTTTATGAATGAATGCAATATGCAGATTCTGAACTAAAGATATGATTTGTCTCTAAGCATGAGTTTTGTGTGTACGTGTTTAATATTCCTGGAAATAGAAAGCTTACTGAGTTGTTTTTGGAAACTGAGTGTACCTGAATATGCAGATTTCATTTTAGTTTACATCAAGATTTATACTTTTCCATAACATATATAAATATAACTCCAGTATAAATTGGGGAATGACCTGTTAGAGAGCTGCATAGGGAAAAGGGACCTGGGGGTCCTGGTGGACAACAGGATGACCATGAGCCAGCACTGTGCCCTTGTGGCCAGGAAGGCCAATGGCATCCTGGGGTGTATTAGAAGGGGGGTGGTTAATAGGTCGAGAGAGGTTCTCCTGCCCCTCTACTCTGCCCTGGTGAGATCACACCTGGAATATTGTGTCCGGTTCTGGACACTGAGGGGTGACCTCATTAATGTTTACAGATATATTAACGGTTAGGGTCACGAGGATGGAGCCAGGCTCTTCTCAGTGACAACCAGCGGTAGGACAAGGGGTAATGGGTTCAAATTGGAACACAAGAGGTTCCACTTAAATTTGAGAAGAAACTTCTTCTCAGTGAGGGTGACAGAACACTGGAACAGGCTGCCCAGGGGGGTTGTGGAGTCTCCTACTCTGGAGACATTCAAAACCCGCCTGGACACATTCCAGTGTAACCTCATCTAGGTGTTCCTGCTCCGGCAGGGGGATTGGACTAGATGATCTTTCAGGTCCCTTCCAATCCCAAACATTCTGTGATTCCGTGATAACAAATTCTCAATATCTTGATAATACCAATAGCCTAGCTACACAAATATCCGGAATTCCAACCCCCAAATAAATGAAGATTTAACTACAGTAATTTTTAAGCAAGGTGATGTCAGCAGGAACATTATCTATAAAGTCCCAAATCAGAAATTAATTTGTAGGTAATGTGTACTCAGACAATTTGAGAAAGATGCATCATTAGCACAAGGATCCTTTTCTATTTCATAATTCTGTTTTTTATTTATTCCTTGTCAGTTTGCAGATTCATTTAACTTTAATCCTCATAAATGGCTACTAGTGAATTTTGACTGCTCCGCTATGTGGTAAGTATGACAGTAAAATAGACAAAAATCCCACATTAAATTATTCTGCCTTCCTAACAGTAGACATTTATTTACATTTCTCAATAGAAATGAGGAGTTCTGGATAGCTTTAACTCCTGTAAATTATTTACAAAATTCACTCTTTCACTTAATCCAAGTTTCAAAAAAAAAGCAAAAATTAGAAATAGGTCTGAGCTCTGCCTTATGTTCCAGAGAGGGAGAAATCTGGGAAAGTGTGCAGATTCAGACTTGTTCCATTTTGTGACTGTTTAAAACATAAATGAAAACTCTTTATTTAAGGATGTTAATGCAGTGAAGAGCATGCTAGTCAGAGCTTTCTTTTCTTTTCCATAAAATTTCTCCTTGTTTGAGCCTTGATTCGGAAGTTTTCTAAAAATGCTTGGTGTCTGGCTGATGAAAAGCATTCATTTTCAAAAGGACTGTTTATGAAATTTTGTACTGAATTTTAATTTCCCCAGGTGACAGAAGAGATGACCTTTTGATATAAAAATTTGCCAAAGTAGAAACCAGTACATATAATTTGAAACAAAGCAAAGTATCATAGCTGTAATAATAAGAGTAACAACAACATCCCTTAGCAGATGATACGATTGTGTCCCAAACTGGAATCTTGAGAACTTAGCGTCACGACTAATTATAGTTATTAGCAAAAGAGCTATTCAGTTAATGCAGACTATTTATCAAAATAAAAGAAAACATTAATTTCAGTTATAATAGAACAAAATTTGCAAAAATGAAAAAAAAAGAAGAAAAAACAATGTTACCAAGAAGACTCTAAAACATCATCCAGAAATAGGTCAACTTATTTAAAAGAAGAAGAAATATGCGATAGTGATCTCTCAGTTGCCTTTGCTTCACCTTCAACCTTTTAAAAATCCACAGCAAAGCTGGCTTTTGCACAAATATGTATATTATTCAGATACATATTACATTTTTGAATTTAAGAATTTTCCCAATGTACTCCTTAGAGTAAGTGGCTTACATTTGGATTCTGATTCATCAGTATTTACAGTGATTAACCCAAGACTACAGCTGATAGGTACCTCCTAACTGTCCGTGTCTGTACACGGAAATGGGGAGAAGATAATTGGTAGTTTATCATTTTTCATTCTCATCACTCCGAGACATTGTTAACAAAGTATATTTTCCATATTCAAGTGCTGGGGTCCTTTAGAGACTGTGCCTTGACACTACCAGTCAATTTTGCCTGACTTGTTTAATTGGTGCTCTGGAATATTGTGAAATAGGAGTGTCTTCTTTCAGAGGGAATGAAAATAATAACATTACAAAGTCTTGGTATTTTTGCTTTTCTTTTATTCTTTTCAGGGTTTAAGTGTTAACTTTTAGTTGGGGAGGTTGTTTGAGAGTTTGAAAGGATGGTGCTTATAGGAAATGTTTACCTGTAGATCAAAGAGAAATTTTCCTGTTGTTTTACACTATGAACTCACCTTGGTTATTGTATCTCACAGTTAAAAAGGATAGAATAGAGTGAGGCTGTTAAAAGCTGCAGTTGTGCAATCCAAGTAAGTCTTCACAAGTTTTCATTGATTTAATCACCTGGACTTTTCTTGTGGGTTTAGTATTACGAGTACTTGATATGTGACTCTGTGTCCCTCAAGGGAGATCTTAGCAGGTCTATTCACATAACATCAAGCCTTAGAAAAATTCTAGTTTAACAAAGAAGTTTTAGAAAAATGTATTCAGGTTCCTTCAACCAGGGGTATTTGCAAAGAAAGTTAAGAACACCACTTCTACCCATTATCAGATCACACTAGCACTTAATGCAAAGAAATTTAAATCTGTAAAGTCTAGACGTGGCATATAGAGGTGCAACTCAACTGGTTCATATGCATTGATGTCCAGGCACTGGATGTATTTTAGTAACCCTTTTACATAGTTCTTCATGGCTGCCAGACCAAGACCGGTGGAGTCCCCAGATGGAACAGGCACCATCTTTTAAAAAAGCAGTAACATCACCAAGGAAGTGCAAGATGACAGTATTTTTATAGTTTCTAAGTGACCAGATGTTCCTGCAGAATAGTTACATATTCCATTCTTTAGCCCAGCATATTACAGGAAAAGGAATGAAGCTCTCCCAAGACAACTAATGATGTTGCTTGTAACTTGACTTAGTTGCTTATAGAATGAACTATTGAAACACAAATATACTAAAGTATCCAAAAGTATCAAATAAACTACAGTAGAACAACTAAGGATTTGTTCACAGTATCTACTGTCATGAAATGTGTTTTCAGGTAATAATTTCTTCCTTCTGTCCACTGGATATTTTCAAGACACAAATAGACTATTAGTAGTTTCTATTGAGAGTCTTTTGAATGTCTTTTACTATTTTTCACGTGCAGAAGCTTACATATCTTCAGCTATGTACTTTCCACACATGAAGGCAAGTACCTTGTTAACCCTGGTACTCTTCTGAACATTAAAGTGAGAGGAGAGCTTTTTGTTTCTTTCAATAAGATATTTTATGAGCATAGGTTAGATGTGGACGACACTGGGAATATGTGCTGGCCTGTGCATTTATACATACACACTAAAATATTGAAAATCAGATTTTTACTTGGAATTTAGCATAAAACATTAAAAACCATAAAAAAACCAGATGCATAGGAAAATCATAAAAGGTTTGGACTTTTCTCACTGAGAGTGTCCCCATGTTGATATAATTATTACTTACTTTGTGAAATATTTATAGGCCTAATATAATTATGTAGAAACCTCTCCCTTTTTGATTTCTGGTTTCTTCTTTTTCTGCCTCTATAAATCACACCGTTTGTAGAGATGAGTCAGCTTACATACAGAGTGAAGCATAAACTAGCAAAATCTTGTTCTTATCCACTGGCAGAATGTAGTTTATTCCTTCTAAAAGGGAATCATTGGCTTTTGAAATTCAGTCCAGTTATATCACCCAGAAGCTGGCAATAGGAAGGACACTTCAGTTTCACCTTGTGCTGTAGTATGTCAGTCAGTACTCATGTATTGGACCCAACCAAGGGCATGGTGGTACAAGAGGGGAGCCCAAGTCTGGACCAGGTGTCTTATCCCTACCAGTGGCTGCCACTGCCACCACAGCACAGACAGACCATGTCCAGCACCCCCAAAGCCTCAGGGCATCTGCACTCTGTGTCTGGGAAGCCACAGTTCTGTACTGCAGTAATTTCAAGGCAACTTCTGTTGACTGCAAACATGAACATTGCTTCAGCTAGTTGCACATTCTGGAGTGTCTATCACCATAAAAAGATCCTCTGTGTCTGTTTCTTGTCTGTTTTTAAGTATACAAGTTGTGCAGTCATGCTGCCTATTCCTGCTGAGCCTTGCACTTAACTACTTGTCAGTACTTGTGTGGCTGTGAAAAAGCACTGAAAATGGCACAGGCTGTGCTCAGGAAATACGCCAGTTTAAACACATTCAATTTGCCTTCACTTGTGGAAATTTAATCCCTTAAATTTTAATTCTTAAATTTTGCAATTTTATTCCTTTTTTATTTTCATACAGGGTGAAAAAAAGATCAGACTTAATAGGTGCCTTTAAATTGGAACCTCTTTACCTGCAGCATCACCATCATGAGTCTGGTAATTTTATAATTAAATAAGACTGTTATTGTTTTGTTTCCACACTGATATTTAATGGGAAAAAGGAATTTAAGATCAAAACTGAAATTCTTAAAACTACTTAAGTTGTTTAGGAGCCTATTTCCATTTCCAGGTGCCCCAGGGAGTAAAGCTTATTAAAGTGCAAACACATATATAGTGAGATTTTAGTTAGTATAAAAAAGGAATTGATGGAAAGACATTTTATAAAGCAGCATATGAACACTTTTGTATTGTGATTTCCCCAGCTCCGGATTTACCACTGACTCTTCTTAGAAGCGTTGAAAAAATTCTTAATCATCTTTTGATAGTCATATAAACATATTGGCTGCTGTGCATGGAGTCCCTTCACCTGCCTTTGCCAACATCTCTTGCTCCAGAATGGTTTCAGGATCTGGTTTGGTTTTAGAGTTTCTGAGGTCTGTGACCTTTTTTCTATCTATGCATGTGAGCTCTGATTCAATTTTTCAAATATCCCTGTCAAGACCAAATATTCCCTGAAGCCACACAGCAAAGGTGAGCAGTGTTTGATACCTGTGCTCTGGTTTGAATTGTAGCAATCTGGGACGTTATCCTGTTGCGGCCATGATCTTACATTGATTGCAGAGGGAGCTATGTTCAGACTGCCTGCCCAGTACAAAATGCTCACGAAAGCTCCTCACAAAATGCTGGCAAAGAACCAACAAATCTTAGGCCCTGCACAAAGCTCCTTAATGGATTAGTGTCACTCCATGCACATACCTGGCAACTGCAGAGCGGCATTTGCCATCCTAAAGATGGTTTTACACATTTGGTTAATACTGATCTATTGTGAAGAAGGTCACAGCAGCGCAGTGTCAGCATGTGGTGCAAGTTCCATCGTAACTTTCTCTAGAGGGTGAATCACAAGTGGATGCTCTTACGCTTTAGTCGTCTATCTTTCCTGGAATTGCTGGTGCTGGTCTGTGTTCAGAAGTGTATCCCGAGTACTTTTCTGTCTATTATAGCTATGACTTCATTGACATATAAATTAATACCATCTAGAATTCCACCATTCACTAAAAAGCACTGGGAAAAGAGGATTCTCATGCCTTGGTCCTGAACTAACTGTAATTCTGCATTTTCTTCCTTTTCTACATTTCCAAGAAACACAAATAGAAAACAGTGCAATACACATGATAATGTAGTAACTCTGGAGCTGAGGTTCACCCTCCAAAGGCTAGAATTGTTAACTGGTTTTTTTTCTCCCTTTTTAATGAAAAATACAAGTTATGGCAAATAGCACTATCTGTTATCTATATACGTATATTCCAAAGAGCTAGACTACACTTTGCAAATGCAAATGCTTCTAGTTAAACTGTTAAATCAAATACACACTTATGCTTTCAATAAAATTAGCTAAATCTGCAAAGGTGCTAGGCTGTTACAATCCCTGTTGATTCCTTTGTGATTTATGGGACATCAGCACTCCTGGAAACATGAATTGTCTCATGCAGGGTCTTATTTTCTGAGTAGGTCTCAGGTCTGAGAATTCCCATCATGGTTTACAAGGCAAATGAAGCAGCATTTTTGAATTTGCTCTTCTCTCACTCAAGAATTTAAGTGAGCAGAAAAATATCTCTATCTGTGAGCAGTTACTCTTAATAACCATCTGGCAATTATGTGTGCCTCCAAGGGGAAAGTCTTTATTTTGTCATTAATTATAATTTTATGTGATTTGCACATCACACCAGGAAGATTATACTAGCTTGCCTGGCAACTCAGGATCCAGGTCAGATTCTAGTGGCGGTGCTGGAAGAATGCAGCTTTACACTCTGTTGTGAACGCCACATACGCTCCCACAATGCAATTCCTCCCAGCTAGATACAGATGTGAGACTAAGGCCTGTAATCAAGGACTCATCATTGACTGCATTCTGCTCCACAGCTTTTGAAAGGTGTTGTTGTGGATCATTAGACACAGCCCCTTACAGGAATGTAGGTTTATTTATCTATCACCAGTTGCTTTACTCTCTTTGCTACTAGTCCTGCAGCCATCAAATAAAAATGGCTGCTATGACGTAAAAGAATACGAATGTTATCAAATTAACTTGTTACTGAGCTGAGACAACCAGGTTCATTTCCTGAAGTTCAGGAACAGTTTTATGACTGTTGATTGTTGTGTGTTGTTTTTTTCCGTTTGTTTGGGTTTGTTTTTGTTGTTGTTGTTGTTTTTAATCTGGGAAATAGCCTAGTCACAGGTTCACAGGTTAAAGAATCAAATGGCTATATGTTGTAGTGAGGAAGGACCATGTTTTTTCTTATGTTTTGGCTGCATAGATGAGAGAACATTGGCAAGAGAGCTTGTAACACAGGAAATACAGTCTTTTTACCCCCAGAAAATGCAGAGGCTGAGCATTACATAAGTGACATAAACTGGTCAAATTCAGAAGCTACAGTTCTACATAGTACCTTGCAGTTATGCAGTTGCAGGAGCACTTCAAATATCAGTACATACTTTCCTATGATGCTTATGCTCCTCTGCAGAATAATGAGGCAGAATAAGAAAGCCAATGGATGCTTCCACACTTTCCTAAAGCAGTGGTTTAGATTTCAGTCAGTTTAATTTCTGTTGCTGGCTCATTGTAAGTAATCTAGCTTTGTTTTACAGTTTCCTTTACAGTGAAATGAGTGTAATCACCTGATTCAAAGAAAAAGTATATGCATCTTGACTCTGTGTGCTCATATAAAAGATAACTAATAACACTCTCTGCTTGCCTCCGTGGACCGCTTTGTGGCTTGGTCAGTCTGTGTTTCTGGGAGGTTTTAAGTGCATCAAATGAAAAAAAGCCATAAAAAAATGCAGAATGCTGTTCTCCAAACAGGAAGAGGTCAATCCTGAATCAAATTTTCAAGTCACTTATTAAGCATGCTTAAGAATTAGCAACAAATATGTAGATGAGTATAAAAGGTAGTTAGAAGCAGAGAATAAATGATGAAATGAGTGTGGGGATTCGGCATACTGTTTCAAGCAAACAATACTTGCAATTTAATCCACTATTTCTTTTCCTTACAAGAGAAAAATAAACACAATATTTAGTCCACTGTCTCCACAGTATCTGAAGTATAATAGAAAGGAAAAAATGTGTATCTTCTTCTAAAAACCATTTAACTTGTTACTGGTATATTCTGCCCAGCTAAGGAATGAAGCTCACTACAAGCACCTCCATTTATTGTGCTGCCAGGTATCCTACCAGGTGTTTAGCGCTCCTGTTGATAATGATAATATTGCAGTTGGTAGCAAACATAAAGGACAACAAAGATATAGCTTTTTAAATAGCATTAGAATAATTGTAGTTTTTGGCTGTTGTGATGAAACAATGTGAACATTTTTCTCTTTAACTTCCAGGCCTTGTAACAGATTATCGGGTAAGTACAGCATCAATGTAATAATTACTACTATTAATTGTATACTCTGATATTTCTGGGACTTTCATTTTCTATTACTATTATAGACCTCAAAACTTGATGTTTATTTCCAGGAAGGATGCAGCTTGCTAAATTTGTAGCATTCCACCAGCTGAAACTGTAAACTCTATCTTTTTGAAAAAAATTGTTTAAAAGCAGAAATCATCTTGCATGTGTAAAGTCTCAAGGTTTAAGAAGTAGAAGTAAATGTCCTAAAGATTTTTTTCCGTAACAGAGTGAATATTACATTTTTTAAAATGCACTTGTGTTTTAACCTTTGACCAATAGAAGAATCACTGTTGTTTTCAAATGGAAAATGGGCCAGTCATTGTAGATGTGAGCCCCACAACTGTAAGCAAGCCCATGTAAATGAGCTTCTAAGATACTTATTTTTCCAAAGCCTTCAAGGAGAATTCAGGATGCACAAATAAAATTTGATTTGCCTTGTAACCCTACCATTCTGACACCAATATCCTTTTCTAATTTTCATTTGAAAAATTTAAATATGAAGCAGTCGCACCAGGGCATTAACCAGAAACAGACACTTCTACTACCAACTGACCCACCTTCAGCAATTGTCTGTAGGAAGTGGCAATGTGGCATGCCTCAAATCATTGTAGAATGCACAATTTCTGCAGCATCACTACAGAGGTGACTTCTAATGTGGGTTCTCCTTGCCTTGCAGCACTGGCAAATCCCCCTGGGCAGGCGGTTCCGCTCCCTGAAGCTCTGGTTTGTGCTGAGGATGTACGGGGTCAGGGGACTGCAGGAGCACATCCGCAAGGTGACTGTGATTTGCCTTCTTGGGTAACCTGCAGTGGGAGGCTAAGGGAAAATGAGCTTGCTACCTGTCTTCTCTTCATGACTCCTGCACACAACAGAAAGCACAGACAACACTTTTGGACAGCTGGGTACAACAGGACTGCTCTTTGCTTACCTCACATACTATCAGAGTTTCATATCATGCCAGGATTGAAACTGTCATTGGTTTTTCTCTTTAGATTAGACAAGTCTAAGAATTTGGAATTTCTACAATGTGGGACCATAGTTCCCTCAGAAGTTAAGGCAGAGCACTTTAATGGTTTTATTGGGGAAAAACATGTTTATTCATGACTTCTTCATTTTACTATGTGCTTGCATTGACAACATGCTTAGGTTATGATTAAGCTCACTGGACTGTAGTTATGATACAGTAACTTACTGGGCATGTCTGCCTCTGCTGTTTCTTTGTTTTCTGTTTAAAATCCATTTTTTTAAATTTTTTTTTTTTTAAAAAAAGGATGTGTACAAAATAGAGTTTGTTAACATTATTATGATTAAGTACTAAGTTTATGCTTGAGGTAAAAAGAAGGGGGTTTTTATCAGTAAAAAACACACTTGGCACCAGTCTAAGTTATACATATACTTGCTCTGTAGCAGGAGAGTCAAATTCAAGCATATCTTTCACCTTTATGAAGTTTAAGGAATCTTCTAGTGAGGGGAGATCCATGACTTGACTCTAGATATTTACAAAAATACCCATTAGCTAAGAGCTGGTCTAGTATACCGAACTCTCTGCAGACACACATTCCTTTCTGTTATGGTACTAAACATATTAATTCCTAAGAAAGGCTTTTTCCACTGTTGTAAGGTCACTCCATGAGTAAGTTTCTTCTGATTTGAAAAGGTTCTGGGATGGAGGGTACCCTCTTCGCTTCTCGTTTTTATCACAATATAATAATCAACTGACTGCACAGATCTCTGAATTGGACTTTTATCCCTAGTGAGGCTCTCAGGAATATACATTTTGACAACAGTGGCAAACCCGAGGTTCTGTTGTCCTTGTGGCAAACTGATGCTTAGCTTTCTGATGAACAATTGACACAAGATTTGTTATCACTATAGTAGGCCACCATTACAGTTTCTACTAGGTTTCTCTCTCACATCAGATTTCTGGAGACTACAATTATTTATATGACGCCAAGTTTTTAAGTAGGGCTAAATCTCTAACTTGGAAAAGTGAGGGTTGGAAACCTGGAATTAATTACATGGTATTTTATCAGGCTGATTTGTACAGGTCAGTATTTACATTCAACAGGTTTCCTCTTTCCCTGTCTCCCAGACATTTCCATGACTGTCCAGCCAAAAAGTGCTTGCTGTGCTATAATCAGAGCTGACGACCATTTTTTTATACTTTCCGTGATAACACAGTTCAGGAAGGCCTAGCAAATCAATCTCTTCTTAAACATACTGACTCCAAAGTAAAATTTCAATATCTTCCCTTATATTTAAGTGTAATTCAGGCAGCTAGACTTCTAAGGATTTGTTGAATTGAGTGTGTATTTTTAATATTTCATTAGGGACTACAGTGTTCCCTGGTGTATGGAAAAAATAAGTTATGACCTTATGTTTGCAACTTTGAAAAGATAAGAGGGGTAATTAAGTGCAGAATTTGTGTCCCTGTATACTGTTGTCAAACTGGAACTATTAAGTTAGTTTCTTCTCACACTTTTCCCCAGATGAGTGATGACAAAATCTAGTGGGTTCTAAAGCAGCTTTCAAAAAAAGTCAATTCTATCTCCAGCGGTTCTCTGTTGAACTTACCTTTAGATAAACAATTGCATTTCATTTGCTGCCTTCTCTACCAGTATTTAAGATATATGTTGCAAGTTTGTAGACATATTGGCAAAGTTCTATCAGCACTGCAAAATAACATTTATTAAATGTGTTTCATAACTTGTTCGTTTCTTCTCAGGAATTATCTTTGATTCCAGTTATATTGTGATGACTTTTCTTTCAGTAGTACAGTAATGAAGTATGTAAACCAGCCTGACACTGGTTTATATTTTCAAGCCTACAGACAAGTTTCGGAACAAAAAGTAACTTGGAGCTTCACTTGTTAACTTCACTTTAACACTGCTTGTCCCAGTGCTTGGCTTTGAAATTTGCTTTCTTTTAAACACATCGTAGCATCTTGCAATAACAGCTTTTATATTCCCATTGCTGGCAAAGGCGGGCCTTGAAGAGAAGTGCTCGTACTTCTAGCTGAAGTCCTTCTAGTGAAGTCCTGTAGTTTCCAGAATTATTTCTGAAGCTGCTTTTATTACAGTGGGTTATAGAGTGGGCACAGGTGCAATAAGAAGAGATATAGAACAGCAACAGCAGCAGGTACTGCATCCTTCAAGTGGAGAGCAGGGGCCTGGAGCTGGGGGCAGGAGAAGAACTGCTCTGTGTTGTGTCATTAAGGAGTTGCCCCAGGGAAGGGCCAGGGGCACCGAATCAGGCAGAAGAGCAGAGGTTTGAAACAGCTCCTTGGGCTGGAACCTGGGGAAGGGGATGACTGGTTTGGGATGTAGCATGCAGCTGTATACCACATAGTTTCCATATGTCAACACATCTGTGTGTAGGACATGTCGTTCCTGTTTGTGCTATACCACAGCAGCTAAGGCATGCCTATTCAGATGCTGGGCTGGGCCTTACTGGGATATTTGGGACCCAGGGTTTAAATTCCTTTCTGAGTTTATGCAAATCCCAATACAGATGCTGTGCTTACCTAGGAGGGGGGGGGGAAACAACCAAACAAAAAACAAAAAAAAACAAACCAAAACCCAAGCAACAACAATAAAACTGTGGTAAAGGGGAGGACAGTCATCTCTGAAGGATGTGGGGAGCGAAAAATACAGATTTTGGAGGTAAATCCCAAAGTCACAAAGATGTACCAAGAGGTCAAAACCAACAAGAACAGCAGTCTTCCAGATTCGAAACACTCAGAGTCAGTATAAATGTGACAAGCAAATGGTTTGTTTGTAAATTGTCAGTTTGCACACTGCTTGAGTGTGTATCACTCCTTTGTCAGTTTATTTCCCCTCCAAGAGCTCAGAAATAATCTGAGAAATTTAGCAGTTAATGTTTCTGCATATCATCCCTACAAGTATTCAGGTAAATCCTCCACAGGACTAGCAGAATTCAGTGTACCGCATCCTTCTTTCTTCACTGAGGATAATGAATTCCATTAAATATTAACAGCAGAGACTGAGAAACTGGAAATGTACAAAACAGCAATGCCAGAGAAAGTGTTTCAACTGGGGAGTGGAACAGTCCAAGTGACTCTTGAGAAGATAGCGTTTTTCTTCAGAGTGTAGTGGGATGTGAGCTAAGGCAGGCAGAAAGGTGAAATCTATAGGAGAAAGTGTATGAAGTGATTGAGACTAGGCAGGTATGCTGATTTGTATATATACATTAATGTATCCTGATGCTCCAGAGAAGCTCCCTTTAATCAAAACCTATTCTAGTTCTTTAAGACTTTGCCCAAAAATCAAAATTCAGTTTAACCATGTCAATGCAGGACGATTTCTATTTCTATTTCTATTTCTATTTCTATTTCTATTTCTATTTCTATTTCTATTTCTATTATTTATTTCTATTCACACACATAGACAAATACAGATTTATTAAATTGGGACCACATCTTAATGCCTTACGAGTTTTCTGTTGCCATCAATGACTATGTGAGACATTTCCTTTAATCCCAAACATTCAAAAGAATTAGATCCCTTTCTTTTTTCCCTTCTCACTGCAGAAGAGCAATGGTTCATTATGTGAGATAGATAGTGATACCCAAAAATTCCTTACAAGCTTCTTTTCTTCAATGTGCTAAATTTCACTATGAGAAGGACTGATATTCTGTTACTACATACTAAGACTTTTCAGGTCGCTAATGCAGTCCATGGGATTCCACTTTGAAAACCCATGTGATAAAGGAATTGTCCAAATGATCTTGCTGGGAAGACTATGTGAGTTGGTTTGTGTACATGCACTTTTTGTTGAGTTATGTAACGGTGTTAAACAAAACAATTTTTAAAGTGTAAATAATATTTGACCATCAACTTTAAATTAAATGAGCTACAGACACAGCATAACACCAACGTCAAAATAAAAAGCATTCGGAGGCTTAAAATATCCATAGGTCAGGCTCGGTATGTGCACATTCAGCAGAAAACTGAGAACAACCTGTCAGTTTTTACCTCTCGCTCTTTCCTGTCCTCAGTTTCAGTGCCTATGGTTTTCCAAACAGGACATTATTTTCACAGTTTACCTGCATGTCTTGAAAAAATGAAGCACTAAAGCCACATGTGTTTTCCTGTGAGTTATTGCCACGCTGATGTCCAGAGTGTGGGCACAGCTCTTGGACTCACAGAGGCAGGTGTGATGCCTAAAAGCCCTTTGGTTTTACGGAGTTTGAACTTCCAGACTTAATAAAGTTAACTTTATTGGGTTTAATTATGTTTGGTTGCAACAGTCTTTGTAAGAGCCACTCAGGATAATAACTTTGGATAACTGAGTTAAGCAAAGCTCTACAGGTGAAACTTCAGCTGATCTCCACTTTCTCTCTTTCCAGTTCTGTAAACTCTAAAACACCTGGTGCCCCCCTGTGGCTTTACAAATTATTGCTAGTTCTTAAGACTCGCTGTGATTAAAAGCATACCTGCATCCAGGCATGAATACAAAATACTTCCAGAATTTTGATTAGTCTTTTACTGAATATTCTCTATTTTTCCTTGCTTTTATTTCTTTCAAATTTCTGAAAAATCCTTTAGTGCAAAAAGTGACGCATAAGTAGAGAGGTATAAATACCATGTAGAGCATGGGTCTAGAGTTTTCTTGTACAAACTACTCACAGTAAGCCAAATCTTAGATTTTAGTTTTATTTAGTTCTTCCATGGGTAAATTTTGATTAATTAGTTAGCAATTACATTCAGATGAACAGTTGTGAACTTCTCATTTCGCTGAACACAATATTTTAATGGTTTTGATTTCCAAGACCTAGTACATGCAGTGTGAAAAGTTGTAGAGCTGTGTAAACTACATCAGTTTGGTTAAGGTTATAGAACATGAAGGAGGAGACAGTAAAAGACTGATACAACACGTGCACATTTTACATATGTTTTCCATGTGCACACAAGTATCTGTATGGATACACATACTTCTGGTCAGTCTTCATACCTGTAGACTGTTTATATCATGTCTTGGAAAAGATTGGGCATTTTATTAGTCTCATCAGTGATGTAAGGAGCTTCCATTTGGATTTTAGAGGGAGATGATTAAATGGATGTAACAAACAGCAGAGATGAAGTGGTAACAACAGTAAGATTGGCTGGTTTCATGAGATACCACTCTGTCCAACATGAAGATTTTGAATCAATGTTTTGATTCAATATAAACAATGCTTTTTATATTTTAAGAAACAAACAAACATCAAAATGTCGGGTTTTTTGTTTGTTTGTTTGTTTTTTTCTTTTTTCTTTTTTTTCCCTTTTTCTTCTTTTCAGTAATTTCTGTTTTTCCTTCTTGCCCTTTTGGAAAAAGTTCCTGTGAGATGAAACATTCCGTATCTAACCCTGACACAATTTTTGTTTGAAGTCTGTCCTCGAACTTGCAAAAAGGCAAAAGTGCAAAGCAGGGAAAAAAGTATGGAGCTAGTTGTTTATTTTTATAAATTTTTTTTGCAATCATTGATACATAAAACTTAAGGAACTTTTAAACACCGTCTTAGATGTCGCTGGACTCATTTTTGGCTATTGCATTAAGGCAAACTGTAATTCTAAGAGCTGGTTGTTGCTGTCTTCTTTTTGGGGGGGGGTTAGTGAGCCCTAATCTGATGATAGCCAGTGAGAGAGGCACTGGATAAGGCGCTGCAGGTATCTGATGAGGATAGGTGTTCTTTTTTTCCAAGTGTTATTGAATTCATTTTCTGTGATTATGCAAGCATCACTGACAGATGTTAAGACATCCCTGCTGGTTGTTATGTCTCTTGGCATTTTTCCTGTTTGTTTGATTTTGGAGAGCACTGGTTGCCTATGCTTCAAAATAATTGTTCTGGCTTGGTGCCCAATGTTATTCCCCACTAACTTTTAAACAGGTTGGCTGAGGTTCACTATCTACTTTCCTGATTATACTGCCACCACTTTTCAATGGAACCTGACCGCCCAGGTCAGAGGAGTGAGCACGTTCCATCCTTCTTCACATTTACTCTCCTATTTAATGGACTCTTATAGAGAGTGTATCTTTCCAGCTTATTTTGCACTGTAATTGTGATCATTTTCTCTCTATCTGTGCATCTCCCCCTTTACCCACAAGAAGTTTTGGACTCTTCAGCAATTCTCAACCAAAATGGAGAACGGCAGAAAGCCTTAAGAAGAAATATTACAATTATTTACTATTAATCTGGTATCGTGACAGTTACAAAACTGTGCTGACACATTTAATTACAAAACAGACTAGTATGGCCTAAGGCAGACTGAGTGGCTAATACAGTAATGTGTCAATTTGGTCTCTGAAAGTCATAAATGGGATGTAAGTGAACAAAAACAGATGGCAACATGTGAAAATTATCACATAGCAGAAGAAGGAACTGAGAAAAAATATTAGACATGGAAAGCATAACTTTTCTCTTGATAAATCAAATTAATACAACACAGGTATTGTCTTTCCCTTCTCAGCACATCAGGCTGTCACATCAGTTTGAAGATTTAGTCCTTCAGGATGAAAGATTTGAGATCTGTGCTGAGGTTATCTTGGGACTAGTCTGTTTTCGGCTAAAGGTAAGGTAGCTGAGACCTCCTATGTCTTCGTCATGTTTTATAGCAACAGAATAACCTGCAATAGAACATAGTCTTTGTAGCTAATACACTTAATTATTTTTTAAAGAAAGTAGTGGGAGTTCATGTAAATTAAAGCAGATTAAGGAAAGAAGATTAAGACAATTTTGTTAAAACTTAATCATATGCTTAAGAGAAATTAAAGCATATTAGGGTGTGCAAATTTACAGTCAGGACAAACAAATGGTCTTAGTCTACACAGTCATACACAATTACTGTTATATGTTTCATGGACTTTGATGATTATTTTAGTATATTTTCCTAGACATTTATATATGATGTGTGGATGTGTGTGTGTGTTTCTTGTCAACCTAATTTTCCATGTGTGTATATTTAATACAAAATTATATATCTATTTATACGTATCATTGCTATTATGGAAGAAGACTAGAATAGTAAACTTTTTTAAAGTTTTCTTTCAAGAATACATTTTCATTTATAAAATCCTACAGTCAGACTGGACAAATTGGAGCACAATCTGAGTAAGAACAGGTTGCACAGGAGGCCACATTTCCAGCTGCCCTTGGCCCTGGTCTCCTTTTATTTGCTGAACATGATCCTTCAGCTCCTCTTTGCCTTTCATTCCCCAAAATCTCTGTAAGTGCTAAACTCCTTGACATAGAGACCTCCCCCAAGAGCAAATTAGAGAACCCACTCCACACTCAGGGCATAAGAGCTGCAGGAACTGAGAGGGTTCACCTGTTGCATCAGACATTACAAGGGGATCAATGTGTTGTTTTGGGTAAAGAACTCATTTAACAGAAGAGCCTCTGTGAAGGGCTGGATTGTAACACTGAATCTGAACACCAAGCAATAATAATAATAATAACAGCACTGGTTCACATGATACCTAAATCAGCTTATAGCTCTTCTGAAGGCTCACAAGTGCATCTTGGCTCCTTCTGGTTAGTGTGGTACCACTGCTTCTCACAAGTTCTTTTCAGTCATGCAGTTGTCCCAGTTATCTGGCTGAAAACTTAATGAATCTTTAGCCATAAGGTAATGGTGAATTTCTCTGGAATATGAAAATAGATTTGCTTGAATTTATGTTGTTTAAAATGAAAGGAAAAAAAATGGTCTGTTGCAGGGGATCAGATTGATTACAGAATGTGGAGATTTTCCTGTAAGTGGGAACATGAATGGAATTTCTTTCCTAACAAGAACTTTTTAAAGATCTTGAGGAATAGGTTCTCTGGCTTTTATTATTCAAACCAAAATGTTAGTTGTCGCCTGCCCTCTCACATGGAACAAGCAAATGTTAGTTTTGCAGATCCAGAGACAGCTGTTAGTCAGTGCTCTACATTTACTTTAAAGGAACAGACTTGGTGAAATAGAGCATAGCAACATAGGAATTGTCACTTTTGATCAGACCAGTGGTTCATCTACGTCTGTTCTCCTGTCCCTGGTGATCCAGAGGAAGAAATGAGGTCTACAGGGAAATACAATTTCACAATAGGAGGTAAATATTGGACACCTAGCTAAGAAACTTTTGAACAAGCTGTAGAATGAAGAGGTGATTCTGCTGAAAACCAATGTTGAACAGCAGTGTTTTCATCAGTTGTCTTCCCTGTCCAAAAAAAAACCCCAAAACCAACAAAACTAAGAAGCTTTTAAATGAAGAACATTTTATAGTTATTTTTTCAGCTTTATTTGTTTTCTAAATAATTTTTTCAAAAATCTTCCTATGATTTCTGTAACTCATATTAGAAGGGATCTTAGAAGTAGGATACTTGTAAATTCTTTGTAGTCGCAGAAGGACTGAGAGACAGTGGACTTGAATATTTTTCCTTCCCTAGTTCTTGAGAAATCCTTTTTTACTTTTATGCTTACCAGTAACTTCTAAATTTTTGCCTTTCTCACTGTTGAGCATATGGACTAATAATAATGCCTTTCATATTGTAACTATTTCATCAAATGTATCATGCCAAAGGGTTATTTCGTGGCCTCCTTGTCATGTCTGCAGATGAATACAAGTCAAGCTAGTCATTTCTCCAGGGGGTGAGAATACTGTCTTGTTGGAGCTGACAGACTCAATCAGAGCTGGCTGCTGCTTCTCAGAGCTCTGGGAGAGGATTAGTCACTTCTAACTTCAATTTGATGTGACACCCAAGTGTCACAGCAGCCCCTACGTGCAGCTGTGACAGTAGAACAGAAGAGAGATACATAAATCTTTCTCATCCCTCCCGTTCCTCCCGGCCAAAGTCATTAACATCACATAACCCCTTATATTGCCTGAAAGTTAGTGCTGTGCATTTCATATTAAAAACAAGGATCATCATTTGAATGATGGATTGCCTTTGATAAGAAAGCATATCAGATATGTATATCATTGTCACTAGACTGACCCATAATGGCTGGGGACTTGCAAAACACCACAGTTGGCTCTTCTCTTGGGAGCGTTCAAGTTGCGCAAATACCTCCTAGAAAACAAAGGCTAAGCCATGGGTTTCAGGCTCTCATCCAAAATCCCTGACAACTTGTGCTAAGTCAGAATGGTTTTGACTGGGGTTCAGCTCTAATTCTAATATGATCCAAAAAAGCATGATAATAACACAGACATTCTCAGTGCCAATAGGATACTCTGTCTTCCTGATGCTTTGTTGTTATATGGAAAAGGCTAAGCAGGCAAGTCTCAACTGCACGTTTCTGATTTCGATGTTTTCAAAAAGCCCTGTGCTGCTGCAGTAGCACAGTAAACTGCTGATGGACAGTTTTGTCCATTTGCAACTGTTTTACTACAGATAGTGTTCTATAAGGGATCCCTTCTTTCCTTGTTTTATTCAAAGCAATTTACTTCTCATTTTTAAAATCTGATGACATCCTTCATTTGAATCTCAAATGGACTCAAACTAGGAAAACCATCAATTCAACATAAGCTGCACCTGCAAAAGACACAGTACTCCTCCCTGCAGTCCTGTTTCTTTTCAGGGTTGATACTAAATGCTTACAGCTGCTCCAAGGGAAATCCTCACATTTGCTATTTGAGCACAGGGAGAATGAAGGACACAAGCAGGAGATAAAATTCAATACTGCATGAGCGTAAAGTCCCTCTGACCTTCTGTGAGATATTTAACATTTATATCTTTGTTTCCTGGAATGCAGAAGGCTCTTTACTTCCAGAGGGAGGGTCAGTTTACCATGTTTCTAAAACCCCCCGAAAAACTCACTCTGTAAGATTCTGCGGTGAACATTTCCTATAGAATGTGAGGTGAATAGTTTTTTAGGGTTTCTACTGGTAGTATCAAACTTACTCATATGAGGGATACATTACTTTATTGTTTCTTTACTAAGGGTAAGATTTCCATCTTCATATTCAAAAGAGCCTCTCACAGCAGTCACGCTCAAGGGAAGACTGGAGGATTTGTCGTACAAATCTTGGTATAGTTCTTCGCAAACTTTCCTCCCATGTTAGTTTTATTTAATATAAGAAAAGTTTTATGAAATGGATGCAATCATGAATGCTTTTACATTAAGCTACATAGCTCAGGTCCTTAAGTCACAAAAAAGCAGTTGGCTATCACAAACGCCCCAGTGTGAACACTGCTTCGAAATGCCATTTAACCCAGGAATCTCTTTGTAGCTGAAAAATTTTCTCTTGCCCCGTCATCTTTTCATAATCTTTTGATGGCAAAGCACCGGGAGATGTCAAAGTGGCTGCATGATATTAGTGGTACTTGGGCTTGGCTGCTTGGTGCGATTTATATATTCAAAACTTGCTTCTTGAATTTGTCACCATATCCATTGAATTACAATGATTTCAGGGCTCAAATGAACTAAATAAGGAGCTTCTTACAAGCATAAATGAGGCCAAGAAGATTCATCTGGTCCCGTGCCACCTGCGAGAGAAGTTTGTGCTACGTTTTGCTATTTGTTCCCGCGCCGTGGAATCCACTCATGTCAAGTTTGCCTGGCAGCACATCTCACAGCTGGCAACTGATCTTCTGAAAGCATGGGAGCAAAACCACCACCAGCAGCACCAGCAGTGAAGTAGCAGTGGGGAGGAGGAAATCAACTGGCTTTCTCTGTGTTACCAAGCTTTATTTTAGGGGCAGGTGGGAAAGTGAAATTATGTAGGAAAAAAATACAAAACCTGTTCTTATATAGCCCAGCTGCAGTCGCAAACCCCTTGCCAGCAAGTTGTGTTGTAGCCTTACTCATTCCTTCTCTGTGCTGCACTCTTTCTCTTGCCTGTTTCCAGGATGCACATAATCATGGGGGCTGGAGCTGTCTTCTTACCACTTTGTAATCAAGAGCATTTATTGAACCAGGCAATGGAAATTGAAGGGTTAGTGCTCTCTCAACTAACCTGTAGCACAGCCACTCCTCTGTTCACAGATGAAACTGTCAAGTTTTGTCAAATCTCAGCAAATAGTTGGTTTTCACTCTGATCGTTCCTAATGAGGCCTCTTAAAAGCTCCTTCTTAAGAGTTTTGTCAAATCCGTGTACTACCTGGTATTCCGTATTTTAGTCAAGTTATCATAAGCTCTGATTACTTGGAAAAAGCTTGTAAGCTATGTTCTGTGAAACAGAGTTGTGTCTTCTTTTTGGGGCTACCATTCTGCTTACTTCATTGTGTAATAAATCTTTTACAAAAGCTGCTAAGAAATAAGGTTGAAAAAATACTACACGTTGTTTCTCAAATTAGCTAACAAACAAGATAACAAATTACAATAAAACCAGACATTAAGAGAACACCCAAATATGCTGTGGTGGCCCCATCAGAGGTTTTCTTCCATTAACAGTGAAGCATGGTATATGAAAACATTGAAAAACAATCAACCTTCAGAAAAAGTCATATGTATGTGACACAAACCATTGATATGTCATCCTGTCAAAGGTGGGTATAGTAAAGAGGTGAAAAGAAAGTCAGGAACAGTGTATGACTTTAATAAGTACTTCTGCCATTTTGGAAGCATAATTTCCAAACAGTTATTTCTCTGTAAAGAAGAACAAAATAAATAGATACTCCAAGAAAAAATAATCTGTAGGAACCATTTCTACATTTGCATTTATTTTCCTTTTCCCCTTTTAGGGGTCATATTAACTTTTACAGCATCTTGAACAACTTGCACAATTATTCAACTTTCTTCTTCCCTCTCTTGCAAGTATACTACCTACATTTGGAAAGTTGCATGTAGACCATGAAACATGGACCCAAATGGTGGATTTGGCACATAGTCTGCTCCTACCCACTGTCTCTCCAGAAGGGATTAAGGCAGCTGACTATGGACCAGGTGCATTTTTCTGGTGATTCCTAGTCACCTGACTTCTGCAGTGCAAACTGGGGAAGGATTAGTATTAGTGTGTGTTCAATTGGTACGTAAGAGATGTGCACAAACTCAGACACCTCTGAAAAACAGACCAAGCTCTGCATTTCCAGCAGGTCAAGCTATGTGACTAGCGGAGATGGTGGCATTCCACCCTCTGTAAGGCTAGCCAGGGGCTATGTTACCCACCCAGATGGAAAAGCTGATTACTGTTGATTTAAGGAATTGATCTTATGGGATCTTAGTAGGAATTAAACAGATGAGGCAAGGGATGACAAATTAATATGGCAAAACAAGGAGAACCATGGAAAGTCCTGAGGTGGAAGGGACCCACAAGAATCATTGAGTCCAACTCCTATATATATATAAAAAACTCCATTTTATATATATATATATGTATATAAAATATATACATATATATTGAAATATAATAATACAATTATATTGAAGCAGGTGAGTGAGCCATTCCACAAGACACTACTCTTAGCTACATTATCAGAAATTTTGACAGCGACATTCTCTTTAGTGGAATTAGTATGAAATTTAGCTATTCTGCAGTAGCACAATGCAATATGTTGGTAGACTGAAGAGAGCAGAAAATGCTGGCAGTTGTTATCTTTCTTTGTTACTAGTTTTTCTAAAGCAACATTTCAGTTCTCGTGACTTGGGAAACAATGTTCATCCATTGTAAATATGATCCATATTGATACAATTTTACAGCTTTTATGTGATGAAAACACTACAATCTAGGAACCAGAGAAGAATTACACCTTCTCTACGAGACAAACCAGTATTTTAGATGTGAAATACCTAAGCAGGTCTGTCCAGGGAAAAGAAAAAAAAGTCAGATTCTGATCAAAGGTATCCTAGGGTAAATGCAGGGTAATTCCACTGAAAGGAAATGGAGTTGCCTTGGGCTATAATTGAAATTAAGATCAGACTAATAAGTATTGGAAAATAAATGCATAAGTTAAGGCAACACTATGAGAATTTTGGTGGAAATCCTCTCCATGGAAACCAGAGCCTCAAACTGCTGCAGAACAGGGATGCGGGCAGGATGCACACTCAGACGCAGGAGAGGTGAAATGTCCCCAACAGCCCAGAATTAGACATAGGTCCCTCTAGACATTTGAGGGAAAATGACATTTAATTAAACATTTTTCAGCCTATGAGTATCAGGTTTAGAAGAGGCTGTTGTCCAGACACCAGAACTCCTTTTGGTAAAGAATTTAGGAAAAGGGTTAATATAAAATATTATGAATGCAGTAAAAGTTACTTTGTTTTTGAAGAAGTGCCATAAGTAAATCTTCTAATAAACAGCAGTGACAAGACCCATGGAATTGCATTTTGCATGGCCAGCCCAATACAGAAATCTGAAGTTCACAGTTCTATTTTTTTGAAATTCTGGATGATTTTAATATGTAATTAGTGAAGGCTGCCTTAGTATTTAGTCTCTCATACTCTCTTCTCCCCACGTGATAATTCATTCATAGAGTAGTAATGTTAGGTCATCTGAAAATAAAATCTGGGCTATGTAATGAACTCAAGAACAAAAGTGTTGAAAATGATATTTTTGAAAGAAGAGTGCAACTGTGGTTTCCGTTCTGTAGCTTTGTAACATGTCTGTGAGTGAGAAATACTGTATTTATGAATAGTTACTATGTGAACCTGGATTTATTGTGCCTTGTGTGTAAAAGCCAATACAGTCTGTGCTGATTAATACTGTTTGATGTTAGAAATAATTACAAAAAGTGAGAATTGTACTTTAGTAGAATATCCACATCTCAAGGCAGACAATGCAGATACTAGAGATGGAGGGAAAAAAGCAACCTTTCAGGAACCATACATTTTTTTTAAAGTTGTAGAGTGCTAGTACAATACTTACATTCATAATAATAATGACAGATTATTAATATATTTTATTACTAATGGTGAAATATTGAAAATATATGGATTTATGAAAGTATTGCTAATATATTATAGTCTGAACAGCATCATAATTATTTAACAGCTATTTTTTCTTGCCTTTATGTAAAGATTCTGTTCATGGTTGTTGTTTCTTGTTGTTGTCTCCCGTAAGGATACCACATTTGATGAGTAGTACTCACTGTGCAGTTGTCTTACAATAGCAGTCTAAACCTTGAGGCATCCGTAAACTTGAATTGCTGAAATACAGGAGCAAATGAGAGATAAGTCTGAGAACTCTGAAGACCAGAATGGTAGGGGCAGATTTAATAACAATGACGACAACAACAACAACAATAACAACAACAACAACAATATCTACATAGCATATTTTTAGGGTGTATGCTCTAGATAGAAAAATAATCAGACTTTAGTGCCTTTTTATTATAATCTGTGAGCTGTCAGGTTCCTTTGAAATCTGTATCCAAAGACTCTTAAACAGACATGTGGGTTTTAATTGGCAGCCTAAATAAATGGAAACAAAACTATTACTATTGTCTGTCTTTGCTACTAATTAAGCTTTTTCCATTTTATTCATGCAGACGCACTGTAAGGGGTCCGACTTCGCCACTTGGGTCACGTCAGTGCCATGCTTTTCAACTTCAGTGATTTTTTCTCAATTTGTTCTTCCAACAAATTACTTTGCAAATGAGAGTGTTTGTGGGAAGATTCCTCCTCAGCAATATAAGTCTGAAAAATGCCTGGCCAAAACAGGGGTCAATGCCCACCCTTGAGTAAAGTTCTGCACGGTCCTGCAGCTGGATCTACCACTGGAACTGGCTGCCCAGCTCCAGCTTTGGTTTGCAGCTCTGGTGCTCTCGGACAGGACAAGACAGGGTCCCGTTTCATCAGCCCTGCCCGGTTGCAGCCGGTGTCCCCAAGGGGACCTACGAGCTGCAGGTACCTTCACTCCCGGCTCCTGTCCCACCCCAGGGAAATCAGGCGAGCACGACCCTTTGGAAACCCCACAGCAGCAGTGTTACGAGCTATAAATGTTTGCCCGATTGGGTCTTAGATGACACCTTGCATAGCAGCACAGACAGTTTAATATGCTGTCTGCACTAATGGTATAACAAGCTTGACGTCTAACAAAAACCTGACAGTAACTGTAAGAAATGTTTCTCATAAGAAATCAAAAGTTCGCCCACACAGAAATGACTATGTTAATACCAGAGGTGTAACTGCAGTGTAGTGTGCTAATTTGCATCTAGGTTGGTGCTCTAATTTGAACGTGTGTTAGTGTGATCCAGCCAGGGACTCCACGACCAGATTTAGCTCAGAGACATCCCCCTGGGCCACCATCTTTTTCCCTGTGAGGCATCATTTTACTCATCTCGTCTCTCTGCCAGAGAGTCCAGCTGCTGCTGCTGAGACCTTGAGCAGAGCTGTTCTCCCAAGAAGGCCCGCTGAGCAGCTGTTGTTCCCAAGGATGTTGGCCAGCATCAGCTTTTTGTCTTGCCGTGGTGGCTGTGGTACAGTACAGCAGCTTCTCCGAAGCACGTTCAGGCCTGACAGGCTGCGAGAACCCTTCCGGGCAAGCAACGGCGTGCCGGAAAATCGGCACACGGTCTCGGCCCAGCAGGCAAGGGCCCAGGGCCGCCACCGGGGGCGCCGGGACGGGGAACCTGGGTCGGAGTTGGCGGGCCTCAGCCGCCCCTCACGCACCGCGCCGGATGCAGCCCGCCTCCCAAGGCACGGATCCCGCGTCTATTGGAGGGCGTGAGCCTCAGGCGCAGCCAATAGGGAGCAGGAAGGCCAGCGTGCGGGCCTCGCCCACCCGTGCGCCCTCCCTCCCTCCCGAGCGGATGACGTCAGCTCACAGAACTCGTCCCGCTTCCTCTCGGCCCCCCCTCCCGATCTCTGATTGGCTGCGCCTCCCAGAGCGCTGTTTTTCGATTGGAGAGCGGGACGGGGGTGGGGCTTGGGGTAGAGCGGGCGCGGGATCCGCAGAGGCGGCCGGCAGCACTGCCCGTGCCCGGTGGGTGTGCGCGCGCGCGGCGGGTGGGCAGGAGAAGCGGGGGGGGCAGTTGCGGGGCCGCCTCTGCCCGTTCCCGCGCGGGTGCCTCGCTCCCCCCGCCCGCCTCCCCGCCGCCCTTCCCTCGCCTCCGCTGCAGGCGCCGAGCGGCGCGCGCCGGGCCCCGGCCGTTGGAGACGGTTGGCGGCCGTTGCGCTCCCTCCCCCTCAGGCACGAGGGCCCTCGCTGCGCTCCCTCGGCCGACCCCCCACGGGCGGCCCGCCCAGCCCCAGCCGATTCCGCAGTGGGGGTGTCCCTTCGCCCCAGTGCGGAGGGGCCAAGGCCGCTGGGGAGCCCTCAAGGCTATAGTCGCGGCTTCTCCTTCCCTGGTGTGGTGGCGGGTTGAGGCGCTCGGAGCTACGCTGGTGAGGGCTCTTGAGCTGACGGGCCCTGCCTGGGCTTCCTGCCGGCCGCACGGTGCCGGCCTGTGCATGCTCTGCGGCGGCGGGAAGGGCGGAGCCGTGCCCGGACAGCTGGCCTGCGGCCCTGCTGTTCTTGCCTACCGGCAGGCTGGCAGTCTCCACATTTTTAATGAGTATATATATTTATGTGTGAATGTAATGATATCCCGCGTGTGGCTTGTCAGGTAGTTACTTACCCCTTGTTTTTCTGACGCTGAACACTTGCATGCCAGAAATCCGGTATTGCTGATGTGTTGATAACCCCTCGACTTTAGACACTTATATGAAAATATGGTGCCTGCAACATCTAGGAACAGTTTTGGCTGTTGCTGAAGGACTGACGGTCACATAGGCATATGGCTGTCTCTTGGGGAAAATAGTTAGACTATGATGACAACTAATACAAATTGGAATAGGAAGAGAATACGATGCAGGAAGATACTTAAGAAGAAAAATCGAACTGAAGTTTTAAACTAGCTACTTCTGTTCACTTATGACCTTCCCTCAGTGGTGTGAAGATGATTACTTCATCTTTAGGAAGTGCTGGTGAACTTGAGATTTTTATATTCTGAATGATGTAAATCTATAGAAATATTTAATGGAAGCAAATTCCTGCTACTAATTTTTTCCTGAACATTGCTTTTACATTTCATAAGATGGTTTTGATTCAACAGTTACAAAAAAGTTATGTGCGCAGTGTGATATTTATTTAGTAAGTTGTTTAGTTGTTGTTTAGAGAAAAGACTGCGACCCTTCATCTTCTGTCCACGTGTCGCTCAACTGTAGCTGGAATATGGTGGGAATTTGCACCTTATTCAGTAAATGCAAGTTAAACTCAAGGTGCAAATGTTGACGATAATTTTTCAGATGAAGTCTTATTTTTGTGTTTTGTTTTTTCTTTTTAATTGACTTCCCAGGTAATGGCACTGAATTTGCATATAGAAGATATTTTGACTTTTCTAAACAGCTCTACAAAGTTGGGCTAAAGTCCAAAAAAAAATCCAAACCAAAATAATTTATCTCCTTGTTGTTTATTATGTTTGTAACTCCTCATGCCATAACCATGTTGTTCTCTCTGTTGTCTAACTGAAAGTAAACAGAGAGGACCTGCCCCTCCATGCCCGGAGTTCCTTCAGATCTGTCTCTCCAGTCCTGTATGTTCATTATACCTGTACCTTAATCTGCACTCTTACATAGTCTGTTGCTGATTCAGAAGAAGATTGCAAGTTGACTTGTTCTCTGTTGAAAGGAGTGCAGAATATATGGACCTCCACTTTGATAGTCTTTGTTTTAAATGTTCCCTGACTGAAACATTCTGGTACACATTCAAGTTTAAAAAAGATAAATTAGGATTTGATATATTTCTATCATATCATATATTAGACATCTGTCCCTTATGGACAGAAGAGAAGATTGGAATTACTGCAAACCCTCTTGAGACAGTGGTAGGTTTCTCATGGTGTTGCTTGTGCCTGTGTCTCTTCTGAAATAATGAATTCTGGACATTACTAGAAATATCTCCGCACATGATACATTGCAGAGAAAGACTTCTTTGAAAATACATCATAAAGATGAGCATATATTTTTAAGTCTAGCAAAATGCTCCTTCCTAGCCAAATGCCATCTTTCCAGTTTCTTTAAGTAAAAATTCACTGAAGGAATTTAATTTCCTCTTTCTAAAACTGAGAAACAAGCATTCCTTTAAACATGCCAGAGCTTTGTTTCTCTAAAATCCAAAATGGAGATATTTTACTATGTTCTAAATAGAATAGGTAGTTTTGAACAGTTGCTATGAATCTGTAAATATTTTTTTAATCTGGAAGTTTACTACATTCAGGTTTATTCATTCAATTTTTACCTCCCTTCAGAGACTTTGCTTGTAGTTTTTATTTATTAGCTTCGTTGTTGCTATCATCACTGTAATAAATTTCATCATTCTGACAGTGATGTATAATCTGTCCTCCTCTGCACTCTGCCCTATTCTGTCAAAGAAGAGGGAAAGCACTGGTGATTTCATGTAACAAGGCCAATTTTTGTTTTGCCATCTGTTACCATTCTTTGCAGTCTACTTACCTCCCCAGGAGACCTCTAGTTAGCCGTAAACTCTCTTTTTTTTGTTTGTTTTATTTTTTTTTCTTCCTTCCTTTCTTTCTTTCAACAAGGAAGAAAAGAGAACCTCAGTCTAAATGGATTTATACCTCAAAGCTGGTTGCTTTTTGAAAATGGTTGTGTCCAGACTAAGTAGCTTACAAGATCTACTGCTCTATTTCTCTCAATGAAAATAATGGGAAAGAAGCGAAAACGAATAGCTGTGAAATGCATTTTATAACAGCAGGTATTTTATGTCTGTTTCAGCGTCGGTGATGGAAACCTCCACCCACAGCACCGTGTACCTGAGCGACTGGCAGAAAAGTTACTTTGCTATTACCTCTGGCACCTGCACACCTGGACAGAAGGCAGATGAGTACCGTGCCAAAATCCTGCGTATTCAGTATGCATGGGCAAACTCCGAGATCTCTCAGGTCTGTGCTGCCCACTTGTTTAAAAAATATGCAGAGAAATATGCTGCAATTATTGACTCTGACAACATAGAGACTGGCTTGAATAACTATGCTGAAAACATTTTGACTTTGGCAAAATGTCAGCAAAATGACAGTGACAAGTGGCAATCTGCCTTGACAACAGAGAATGTATTTGAATTGAAGTGTGTGCAAGAGAGGATGCAGACTGGCAAAAATTTCCAGAGCTCTCAGGTGACACCAACAGATGCCTGTGTACTTGCTGATCAAGGGGTCCGTCCCTCTGCTGCTCCAGGTCTTCCTAAGTTCAGTGTCTTCAGCAGTACTGGAGAGACTGAGCTCTGTGCTGGCTCAGCAAAATGTGCAAATCAAAGACCGGCTCTCATTGGACATCCCTCATCTTTCAAGTCTTCTCAAAGCACTTTGTCTTCTGTGACCAAAACATTGGATACACTTCCTGCCCCTTCAGCCTCCTTAAACGAACAGGTTCGCACAGGTTTCCAGGCAACTCCGCTATTTGGAAGCAAAGAAGCGACAAGTAATTCTCTGAAAATGTCAGGTAACTGTTGTGATGGACAAAATTTATCTCTTTCCAATCAGTCAGCTATACCTGCATGGTCTGCAAGCTCTGGAAAAAGAAAAGCGTTTTATGGTCTGGCTGATGAAGGCAGCACAGTGACTGCTAGCCTTGCTCCATGCCAGGCTTCCACTAGTACTGAAACCAGTAGTTTTTCAGGGAATAGAAACAGAAACGAAGAGAGCAGCATTCCTGGTTTTAGAACTGCAAAAGAACAGCTGTGGGTGGATCAGCAAAAGAAATCTCAAAACCTGCCCCAGCGTGTACCAGTCTCATCATATGGAGGTGTAAAAAAATCGCTGGGCGCAGGCAGATCTCGAGGTCCCTTTGGCAAATTTGTTCCTCCAGTTCCTAAACAAGATGGAAATGAAAATGGAGGAGCACAGTGTAAACCTCATGCAAGAGGGCAGGCAGATCCATTGCTGCCTGTAGATGAACGACTGAAAAACATAGAACCAAAAATGGTTGAACTCATTATGCACGAGATCATGGACCACGGGCCTCCTGTCAACTGGGATGACATTGCTGGAGTTGAATTTGCTAAAGCTACTATAAAAGAAATAGTAGTCTGGCCTATGCTGAGGCCAGACATCTTCACTGGGTTACGTGGTCCTCCTAAGGGAATTCTTCTCTTTGGTCCCCCTGGGACAGGCAAGACTCTCATAGGCAAGTGCATCGCATGCCAGTCTGGAGCAACTTTTTTTAGCATCAGTGCCTCCTCTCTGACTTCCAAATGGGTAGGTGAGGGGGAAAAGATGGTCCGTGCATTGTTCACTGTGGCACGGTGTCAACAACCAGCAGTGATTTTCATTGATGAAATCGATTCTTTGTTGTCTCAGCGTGGAGATGGGGAGCATGAGTCATCGAGAAGAATAAAAACTGAATTTCTGGTCCAGTTAGATGGAGCAACAACCTCCTCTGAAGATCGTATTCTGGTGGTTGGAGCAACAAATCGACCTCAAGAAATCGATGAAGCTGCTCGAAGGAGACTAGTGAAGAGACTGTACATTCCTCTTCCAGAAGCCTCAGCTAGGAAGCAGATTGTCACCCGTCTAATGTCAAAGGAGCACTGCTCTCTAAATGAAGAAGAAATTGAACTCATAGTTAATAAATCAAATGGATTTTCTGGGGCAGACATGACACAGCTCTGTCGGGAAGCTTCTCTGGGCCCTATCCGCAGTCTTCAGTCCATGGACATTGCAACCATCACGCCAGACCAAGTGCGGCCTATTGCTTTTCTGGACTTTGAGAGTGCCTTCAGAACCGTGCGGCCCAGCGTCTCCTCAAAGGACCTAGAGCTGTATGAAACCTGGAACCAGACATTTGGCTGTGGTAGATAATTGCATCCTTACTGTTTCTCAGAAGCATTCCTTTAGCACTGTTGTGTATTAAACCCATGATAATTTTGAGTGTCTGCACTTCTTTTTGTTTCTGTCTTTCAAGTAAATCTTAGGTTATGCAGGCAGTTGTCTAGGCCCTGGCCTGAGGTTTTTCCAGCTGAAAAGACCATGAGAAATTGCTGGTCATGATATGGGAAATTGCTGAACACAAGCTACAGAGTGAGAAGCTGACAAAAATTACAAATAGCTGCTGTAAAAGATGGATACATTTCATTGATTAAGGGGAAGATGGCCAAACCTCACATGTAGTTGAAAGGAGGATTGGGGGGAATCTTGGAAGGCCCACTATGCTGTATCAGTAATACCATGCAAGGCTAAGGGGACCCAGGTAATGTTATCAGAAATAGCAGTTTTGGGTAGGGGTGTAACAAAACTGAGCCTGATGAGGAAAAGTAGTTAGGGGTCCATTGTTTGGGAAGAAACAGGAACGGCAGAAGGAAAGGGTCAAGGTGGATGTGGGAAGAGCATGCATGGAAAAATACAAGTGGGGAATAAAGGAATGGTCTCGTGTAACCAGTGCAGTTGTCAGCCCTGTGCCACATCACTGCAGTCTATTTCAACTTACTATTAAATACTTTTCCTGCTGGATTTTCTGCTTGACCTTGTGTTGTGTGCTGCGTCTGCCTGTGTAGATGTGTGTTATCAGGAGGTCTGGGCATCTGCAGCTGGAGAAAAGACTGTGAGACGAAGGGGCTTGTAGGAGCTGAGGGCCAGCCAACGTGTTTACAACCAGGTGCTGTAGGGATCCTGACTAACATAACTCACTAGCGAACTTCAAGCTGGACTAGCTGGCAAGTAGGAGGAAATCAGCGTCTGTAAAGAACCCAGATATAAGCCAGTGTCAGTGTACAGGGCCTGGGGGTCTGGGCATGGATATTAGGTGAACTTAAATCCTGTGGCAAAGTTTGAAGGCTCCTTGAGTGTGGTGTCCTCATGAAGCTGGAGAGTGTGGGGCCTCTCTCTCTCACTGGTGAGCTTCAGTCCTGTTCAGTGGGGGATGGACTGTGTTGATGAATTTCTGTGAGCACATTTGCTGTGTATTTGGGTGCTGGTAAATGCACTGTTCACTCTATGTCTCTGTGTGTTTATGTGTATCTGCTGTTTTGGATTAGGGTCTCAACCTCACTCCTGACTGGATCTGCAAGCAAAAGCAGCAGCAGCAGCTACATCCATCAAACTAAGATGGGAGAAGCCTCAATCTGAGAGTGAAACCAATTGTTCTGGGAAGAAGAAATCTCATGTTCCAGTATTGACTGGGTTCCTTAAAAAATCTTGATACAACAATGGTAAAATTCATGGCTAGCTTGTACTTGATGTTCTTACCTAAAGTCTGAAAGAACTGCTCCGACTTTTGTTCACATAACCTGTCCTCGTGTGCAGGCTGGACAGAGCTGCCCTAGAATGGGAAACAAATTAAAATCTTTTCTTTGGATTCTTTTGTTAGTGTGGCAGAGCTGGCTGCAGTGCTATCCATGCTTTACTGTCAGTTTCTCTAAGCACTTTTTCTCCTGTTGGGGGAAATGCAGAGCTTAAAAGCTAGTCTTAGATTTTTATAAAAATGCATAAGTACTGATTAGTTAGCATTATTTTAAAGTCATTTGGAACTACAGGGACTTTGAGACTATAGTGAACCTTGAATTCGTAATAATTTGGAAGACTTGGCATGTCTTAGAACTTATCCTAATTTAAACATTAAAAAGTCAGTTCTATATGGGCCGAGGTCAATTGTATGAGGTTTAACAAGGCCAAGTGCTGGGTCCTGCACTTGGGTCACAACAACCGCAACACTACAGGCTCGGGGAAGAGTAGCTGGAAAGCTGCCTGGAGGAAAAGGACATGGGAGTATTGGTTGACAGCCAGATGAATATGAGCCAGCAGTGTGCCCAGGTGGCCAAAAAGGCCAACAGCAACTTGGCTTGTATCAGGAATAGCGTGGCCAGCAGGATTAGAGTAGTGATCATCCCTCTGTACTCAGCACTGGTGAGGCTGCACCTTGAATCCTGTGTTCAGTTTTGGGCCCTCACTGGAACAAAGACATATTGGTGCCGGAGTGTGTCCAGAGAAGGGTGACAAAGCTGGTGAAGGACCTAGAGCACAAACCTTATGAAGAGCAGCTGAGGGAACTGGAGCTGTTCAGCCTGGAGAAAAGGAGGTTCAGGGGAGACCTTTTTGCTCTCTACATCTACCTGAAAGGAGATCGTAGCATGGGAGGTGTTGGTCTCTTCTCCAAAGTAACAAGTGATGAGAGCAAATGGCCTCAAGTTTTGCCAGGGGAGGTTTAGATCGGATATTAGGAAAAGTTTCTTCACAGAAAGGGTTGCCAGGCATTGGAACAGGCTGCCGAGGGAAGTGGTACATTCACCATCCCTGCTGGTGTTTAAAAGACATGTAGATGAGGTTCTCAGGGACATGGTTTAGAGGTGGACTGGACAGTGCTAGGATAAAAGTTGGACTCGATGATCTTAAAGGTCTTTTCCAACCAAAATGATTCTATGATTCTTAGCTTATGTTTTTAGTAAAGTCTGGTATGTATTAAAAATTATTTGCAGAGATGCAGAAGTTTAGATGTTCAAATTTATCTTGCTTTTGAAATAGTGAAAGCAGAATAATTAGATTATCTTTTAGGAATGAATGCGTGATGTGGTCCAAAGTGATTGACTTTTGTACCACTTGGGTAAAGTTTATGAGATTAAATCCGCTCTTACAAGTTTAGTATTGAAGAGCTATAAACATATACTACATAAGATTTTTACTCTCTCCAGATATCTCTCAAACCCTAATGGAAAAATGCTTTTAAAATCTTTTCTCAGGCAAGTGAATGAAAACCCCAGAGAATTTTAATTGTTTAGTAAAACCTAAGGATTGCTCACAGATCATGAAACCCTTATGTATGATTAAATAATTGCCTTATTTATGCTTAGAGTTATTCTGGTATACTATGTGAGCATACTGTGCTCATCTGTGTATCTGGATATTCGTATTTTAATGGAAATGGCTCTGCGGAAAGGACCGGTGAGGATGCACATGGTGATAGAGAATAAAATGCATCCTAAGGTGACAAGGACTGGGAGAGAAATCCTGTACTTCTGTATTTGTCTCCTGCAAAGTGGAACTTGTGAAAGAGATAAAAGGTAAAACCGCAGCACCAGACAGGTGTATTCTTCCTCTTCTTACATTATTCATTTCTTATCACTCTCTTGAATTACATGAGCATGCTTTTGTTTTAGAAAACACATAGAAGTAGTGAAAGGGTACATTAGGTAAAGTTTATTCTTTTTCTCTTTTTTGGTAATGATGCAGATAATATGACTTTTCTTCAGCCGTTTCGCAGTATTCAGGCTTTGCTGCAGGACCCACAGCCAGCAGGACTTCCAATATTAGCCCTGTATGTATTTCATAACCTGCAATAACAGTGCCACCAAACAAGAGATTAGATCACCGGTAACATAATTTCACAAAACATAGAAAATTGCATAGAAGTCGGGCATGATTGTAATTTAAGGGAAATGGTGCAGATAAATCCTCTTTAATGGATCTGTTTGGTGTATGCAGAAACCTGTGTACTTCATTATTTATTCCTTTTGGCTGGCTGAACTTTGTAAGAAAAAACGCAGGACTCTCCTGGTTTTGTGGTTCAGTAGCATTTGGTGCACAATCTCTTAGTTTCCCTTAAATAAAGGTAAGTAATTGCAGTCCTGGAAAAGTGAGGTCTTAATAATCAAGGCAATCCAAATTCTTCATTTTCTCAGCCCATCTTGTATTTGAGTTAGCTAAATTGTCTCAAAGTAGTATGAAATCTCCAGATGAATTTTCATTTATAGAAAAATGTGCAAACACAAGTAGGTAAAAAGCTGATGAAGCAGCAATGATCATCATCTGCTAATGGCAAGCAAATGAAAACTAGGCTGGCCTCTGAGACCATTGTTAAGATTGTCCTATTGAAATAAGACAATTTCTGTTTTTCTAATAGAAATTATGGGACTACTCCCATGCCAACATCCCAGAGAGGGATTTGCCTTGGTGAGCACTTACATTTACTAAGTCTTAGCAGGTGTTTTGTACTGTAGATATACAATGTTTCACTTGTTTTCAAACTCATGAGTGTGCATTCCTTTGAAATTTAAATGAAAGGTTTGGCTTAGGAGAGTTTTGGAAGAAGGCTCATAAGTAGTTTTCATACCTAAAGATACACTCCGGCAGGTTAACCTTTGCTCACAGCCAGGTGCCCACCGAGCCACTCACTCACTCCCCTGTCTCAGTGGGTTGGGGGGAAAAAATAGGATGAGAAAGCTTCTGGGTTGAGATAAAGATGGGGAGAGCACTCACTAGTTACCATTGTGGGCAAAACTGGCATGGCTTGGGAAAATTAACTTACTGTCAATTATTGCTTTTCCTCCCTGCTGTCCCAGACTCGACTTCATGCCCAGCTCTCCTACCCTGATGCCACAGGGGTCAGGCGGGTGGGAAGTTGCAGCCAGTACATGCTGCAGCTTCCACCACCTCATATTTCTCCTCTTCTTTGGTGTGGGCAGTCCATAGACCACAGTTTCTTCAGGAATATCCATCTGCTCCAACGTGGGCTGTCTCATGGGCTACAGTGTTGATATCTGCTCCACCATGGGTCTGTTGGAACCAGCTGTGTTCAGCATGGGACAGCCCCAGGCCTCTTCCCATGGAGGCCATTCCTGCAGATCCCCACTACCATACCCTTCCCACCTCCAACCAACATGGACACCTTCAGCAGAGTAATTCACATAACTGCAGGCCTCAGTGAAGATACTGACATGAAATTCCCAAAGACTAGATTTCTTAGCCTTTTAAATATTTTATTACCTTTATGTTATCTACAGAAAAGCAGTTGTATGGTGCTGCAGCTATAAGCAGGTGCTGTACTGTTAGATCTCAAGGACTTGCTTTTTTCCCATTATGTCAGAAACTTCATGTAATCTTGGCTCATACACATGAAGCCAAAATGGCCTTATCACAAAGTCATGGATTCAGAAACAACTCTAAGAAATCATCAAATTCTTATGCCATGTAGTTCATCCTGACTTGGATGTGTGTGGTTTAAATGGTCCCTCAGATTCCCTAATGGCACCCTAAGCCTGAGAGTTCCCCTCTGTTTCAGTCATGCTAGTTTGGAGACCTAATGGGTGGAGTGGCATCTTGTGTTCTGTCCTACTTCTGAACATATCACACTTCACATATCATTTTGGCTACCACTTTATGCAGCATAATCAAACATCCAGGCTAGAAGTACAGCTGGGCTCTTCTGAGGCTTTTCACCAAAACCATGTGAGAAAAGTTTCCAAGAGCTGAGTCTTTCATTAAATTGTGTCAACAGAAAATTCCAGTTTCAGATGAGTTTTGCTTTTCGAATTGGAATACCACAATCTGAATTCCTCAATGGACTTTGTAAAGTGGAAACACCTGGGCATGAGAAACTAAATGTTGGGTCTGCTAATGTATTCATTTGAAAGATCATCTAGAATCACTGTGTATTTGCAGTCAGGAAAAAAAAAATACTGGTGGCTTTTTTGTTTGTTTGTTTGAATCTCAGATCACAAAATTTCAGGCAGTGGTTTGTTAAAATTCCTACCCAGTTCTTAAAGGTTTTATGTTCTGTACTGTGGGCTCAAATGTAGTGAGAGATAAAATTGCCTAGGTTTCTGCTTTTCAATTTAGAATAGCTTCTGTGTTTTATTTTTTACTCTGTTTACTGATATTAGTAAAACTGTCTTTTGATAACTTTTTACTTACAGCCAGAAGAAAGGATGTCTTTCAGTTGGGATGGTCCTTCCACTTAAACTGGTTACACAGAATCATTTTGATTAATAGGCATCACCAGTTGGAAATATTACTCAGTGGTGATTAAGATTTTACAGATAAATATTCTTATGTTCTGTCATTTACAACTAGTGACTTCTTATTCTTGTAGGTCTGATGTAACCAATGCGATTTCTCACAGGAGCTTTCAGGAAATGGCTTGTACTAATATACTTAATTCGATATTTTGAAGAAGGAGAACTTTAATCTTCATTATTCTTTCACCTATGGGTTATTCTTTTTTTCAAATACGAAAAGAGAAGAAATAAGAAGAGGTGTGAGATATTGACATAGGGATTTTGAATACTCTCAATATATTTTATTCCTTGTGTATCAATTATTTACGCTGCAGAATGGATATAGGTCTATTATAATGAAGACTATGTGATCTACTATAATGAAGAAGATGAAGAATGCTGTAAGTAGCATTACAGAGACTCATAATTTTTCTTAAATTATGGAGAATTTATTTTCAGAGAGGACATGAACTCTGGAAGCTGGTTTCTGCAAGGTATTCTGGTGTCAGCTACCCTAAGAATGCTGTAACTTGGCATCAAGCAAGAAAAAAGGGACAAAACTCAAAAAGAATCAACAGAGAAAATATAATCAATTTCTTTACAACACTTTTCTAAGTAAAGATGCAAATAAACATGTAAACTTTGAAGTTATTTGGGCAGTGCTGGTTAACATCTTCTTCAGTGGCATAGACATTGGGATTGAGTGCACTCTCAGCGAGTTTGCAGATGACACCAAGCTGAGTGGTGCAGTTGACACACCTGAGGGATGGGATGCCAGCCAGAGGGAACTGGAGTAGCTTGAGAAGTTGGCCCATGAAACCTCATGAGGTTCAACAGGGCCAAGGGCAAGGTACTGCATCTGTATCAGGGCAACCTCTGGTGTCAATACAGGCTGGGGCATGAAGGGATTGAGAGCAGCCCTGTGGAGAAGGACTTGGGGTACTGGTGGATGGAAGATTAGACATGAGCCGGCAATGTGCACTCGCAGCCCAGAAGGCAAATCTTTTCTTGGGCTGCATCAAAAGGATCTTGGCCAGCAGACTGAGGGAGGTGATTCTGCCCCCCTACTCCACTCTGGTGAGACCTCACCTGGAGTCTTGTGTCCAGCTCTGGAGCCCTCAGTACAGGAAAGACATGGACCTGTTGGAGAGGGGCCAGAGGAGGCCACCAAGATGGTGAAAGGGATGGAACACCTCTCCTATGAGGACAGGCTGAGAGAGTTGCGGTTGTTCAGCCTGGAGAAGAGAAGGCTCCAGGAAAACCTTATTGAGGCCTTTCAGTACTTAAAAGGGGCTTAGAAGAAAGATGAGGACAGAATTTTTAGCAGAGCCTGTTACAATAGGGCGATGGGTAGTGGTTTTAAACTAAAGGGGGGGAGATTCAGGCTAGACAAGAGGATGAAATTTTTTACAAGTGGTGAAACACTGGCCCAGGTTGCCCAGAGAGGTAGTAGATGCCCCATCCCTGGAGACATTCCAGGCCAGGCTGGATGGGGCTCTGAGCAACACGATCTAGTTGAAGATGTCCCTGCTTATTGCAGGGGGGTTGGACTAGGTGACCTTTGAAAGTCCCTTCCAACCAAAACTATCCTATGATTCTGTAATCTTTTTTCAATATCTGTTGATGGCTTAACATCATATAAGAGCTCATATTTAGCAGTGATAGCATAAAATTAGAAAAAATAAAAACTCCACTTTCAAGAAGGGCACAGAAACTCTGGGTTGATATAGCTACAACCAGAGAAAAGGAAGTAGAAATTAGGTTTGTAGTGACAAGGCAGGAGGTAATAGGTAATTTTTTCTCAGCTTCTGTGATTAGTCTGATATTTTCTGAACATCCTTAGTGATTTTTTTCAACGATTTTAATGATAAATTTTAAGGGTTCAACCATGCTTAATGTGATGCCTTACTGTCATAGGACAGTGAGTATTACAGTTAACTGAAAAAAATTAAATATGCTAATTAAAACATTGTGATATCAGAAGTTGTACCAAAACTAGAGGATTTGCATCAAAAAAGTACAAGAGAACTCAAGATCAAATTTTCAGAAACTTTTGCTGTCATCTGCTAAAATATATATACTAATGCTCTGTCTCTAAATGGCTCAGAAAGGACAGACGTGACCATGCTGGGGGCTGCTCTGTTGTCGTTCCGTTCATGAAAACTCTTTCTCATGTGCTTTTAAAAAAATAGTTATTGTAGTACAACTCCCCATATAGTTATGATTGTATAACCTCCCCCCCAGTGACCCCAGAGTGGGGGTAATTTATACCAGGGAAGGTTAACTTTATCTGAATAACATAATCCTCATGAAAAATTGTATTGTTTAAGAGTCTAATTGCCCCCATAGCAGCAGGAAGGGAGTACCACCTTATTTACATTGATACAGAGGGATGTATAGCCATTGTCTGTAGGTGCGTCCCAATATCCTGGACACATCTGCCTGCAGATGCAGGTGGCAATGGTGCTGCTGCTTCTCTTCATCCACAGGCTGGAGAGGTCTTTCCTACAGTGATGCTTGCAGGAAAAATTGTGTGGTGGGATAATTGAGCCAGTTGAGCTCAAATGTTTTTGCTAAATGTGCTTCTAGGACAGACATAGAAAGACTAAAAGATTCCTTGCTCAATCCAACCTATATAAGGTTTAAAAATTTATGGAAAAAAAGTGTATCCACAACAAATGTCCTGAATTCCTCATAACAGCAGTTTTTTTCAAGGGGAAATAATGCACCTATAGTGTTGATTTGATCTTTTTTATAGCCTACCACCAGATGGAGATCTTTTCCCAAAGAAGTCCACCCAGTTTCTTAAGGAAAGCCCAAGTGTAGTCAAAGTTATGTTGCCTTGTTTGGTCGCTTAAAATCATGCAGTGTTAATGCCTCATTACCGGTACTTTATTAAGGATTATTTTTGGTTCATTGGGTGGACTTGGATTTTTAAGAATTTTTTTGGGGGAGCTGCAGAAATCAGTCAGACATCTCTATAACTCCCTATTTAACAAAGATTGGATTTTTAAAGATTAATTTTACCTTATGTCTCAGGTTGTAATATTACACTGAAGACAGGAAAAGAGGTGAAAATCCCAATACAGTGCATTTATCTTGAAACAGATCATCAGTTTTAGGAATTTTACTAGCAGAGTAAATGAGCAGCTATGAGCAGTCTCCCAGCCAGAAGATCCTGAAAATGCGTTGAAATGTAGATACACAACAGGTAGTTAATAGGAGCTGAGTCCAATTAATTCAAGAATCTCAACTCATTTGAGTTTTGCTTGATAGCAGGTGGCATTTATTGCTCTCCTCATGTTGCCCCACGAATAGAAATCATCAACAGTATGGTAAGAGGGTTGAACACTTGGCACTGCTCTTACCCCAGTGGTGCAGGGACTTTCTGATCCACTTGACAGAAGTCCCAGAAGACAGAACTCCTACGTGCTGGGTAATTAGTTAACTTTCTGGGTGATCCCTTGGCTAATGTTTGACCGAGTTGTCTGGGCAGCATAAGCCGTGCCTGTTTGTGTTTGGCACTGTAGGCATTTTTCGTGACTGAAAAACCACTGGACTGATTTCTCCAGAGAAAGAATTGTCCAGAGTAGCTGAAGACACCAGGCCCTTGAGCGCATTTCAAGCGAAGATCGCTGATGCCATCCATGATCATTGATGAAGTATATTAAATATATATATATTTAGATATAGGTGGCTAATATTGGTCTACCTTCCTGGTTCCTACAGTTTTTCACTTCCCTGCTCTGTGGGTCAGATGCTTTGCAGCCAATTTACATCAATTCCTGGCACTGTTTTTAAAGGAAGCAAGGGGGAACAGCACGGAGTCTCACTTTCTGCCAACAACAGGAAGCGTATGCTCTTTGAGACAGGCAGCTTGTTTCAGCCATGCCTTTTGTTGAACCAACAAATTACTGGACTACAGATTCGGTCTTAAACACGGTAGCATCATTCAACAAATCCTTGGAAAGGCAACAGCACAGAGCAGCAACATGGATGGTCGGGGGGAAAGCTGTGTGCCACCGCAATTCCCTTTTTTGAAAGGAGCATTTTCTTTACAGACCAAACACCTCAGGGAAGAGAGAGGAAATGGCAATAATATCTCTCTCTTGTTCTGTCCTATGGGTCTGAACATGCTGCTGCTGAAATCCTGGTAGGGGTGATGGCTGGAGGAGTCTCCTCTTGGCTTCTGGGATGATGCCATGTAACTTAGCTGTCCTGCCCATTGAACAGAGAGGTGCGCTCTTGGATCCTGAACTTAATTTTTGTGCCTAAAGCAGGCTGAGGTACTCTGTGGTGTCCAGGAATTTATGTAGTTTTTCAAGACCTCCATAAGTCAGTCCCAAATCCCTGTTTCATTTTTTCCTCATACATAGTTAAAATTGTAACCAATATGAGGCTACCTAAAAAACCCTATAACTTCCTTCTCTGAAATATGCATCTTTGCAGGAGCTGTTTCCAGGGCCCCTTTTTGTACGCTGATTGTACATAGCATTTTTACTATTCCTTTTTTTTTTTTCCGTATCACTGCAATAAAACCTTTTAAAAAGCTAACTGCAAAAGCCAGGATTTTTATATCTACCTTAATTCCTCACAGTGTTTTCCTGATGCAGAGGCAGGCTCAGTCAAAAGAAATCAAGAATGAACAAAGTGCATTTTCTGAAGAAATTATTTTTTGTACTTTACTGCCCCCAAATATTTTTTTCTTATTGTGTAAATTTGCTTTCCCCTCTCCACTGCCACCAAACCTCCATATGTTTGTTTCTTGTAAGTACTTCCTTTCTAACTTCATGCTAGCAAATTTGGCAAGGTGTGTTGTGGGGCTGAATATATCCCTGGTGAGGAAATGGGGTGTCTTGAGGTGCCTGGTGAAGACTGAAGGTAGATGCATGTCCCTGGAGTGCTTGTCTGATGGCCAAGGGCCAGGGCTAGGTTGCTGTGCTGTCCCCTCAAGGAGCTGGTGGGCTTCAGCAGCGCACGTCCCAGGCTGAAGAAGCTGAGGTGTGTAGGCTGGGGAAGGTCTCTGCCTGGTGTCTTCTCAGGAGGCAATCGTGATGGGAGAGCTTAGAAAGCAAGAGCCTGCTAGCCTACCTGTGAGAAAGCATTCACACTGCTTTTCTGGAGAAAAACCTCCAAGGATGACCTCAGAAAACACTGAGAAGGATAGACTGTGTAACTTCCCATGCTGGCGTGGCGTGAAGCGGCGAAGGGACGTGACCCTTGGTCCCTGCAGGACTTTTGGAGAGGGTCTACTGTGAGCTGCTGAATGGCACCAGCCTCCTTCTTTTCACTGCCCTGGTGACTTTACCTTGCTTAATATTGGTTCAACATAGAGTCTGAGGAAAAAGTAAGGTATTGATGTAATATCTACAATATGAAATTATGGAAGTGGCCAAAGGCTTAGTAGCAAAAGTAAACAGCACAGTAATATGTGGAAAGGTTGGGTTTTTGAGTCAAATATTTCTCTAATTGCAAAGGAAATTGGGCAAGCAGTTTATTTAGGAGAAGCAGAACCAAAAGGAAAGCTCTCAGCTTTCCTCCTCTGCACATACTGTTTCTCCAGAGAAGCTGTGGTGATCCTGCAAAATTTGACAAAGAGGGTGTAACAAGTCCTTCCCTATTTTCTGGAAATCCCACCCTCTCTCCACAGCTTATCTGAAGTTTCTATTTTGCACATTGGTATTTGTGCAAAGTTTCCAGTGAGCCTTCTCTTTTCTCTTGTAAATTAGCCTGCTAACTAAAGCCATCATGGGCTCCTCTTTCTTTGGAGCATGATATTTTCATGTTGCTATTGTCCTGTTAGTTTTTTGTTTGTTTGTTTATTATTTTTTTCCTGAGATAGTTGGGAGAGTAAAATAGTGATTTTGCGTTGTGTTTTTAAGCCTTAGAAAAACAACCCAATTTGTTTCATCAGTTGGTTACCGTAAAACTGTTAACTGAGCAGCTCATTATGTGTCCATAGGAAAATAAGAGAGAGCCCACAGTACCACAGATCAGACAGAAGGCCCCTGTCCCAGTATTGTTTTCCTTTTTATCTGTGTTTCATTTAAAGATATTTGCAAGGCAAAAGCTGTCTAACTTCCACAACTCATCATGAAAAAGATGATGTATCTTTGTATGTGTGGTCAAAGTACTCTATAAGTTTAGGTAACATAACATGTTTTCAGTAACAAAGTGGGCAGAAAACTGGCAACCGTTGGTTAAAGATATATAAATTGTTGAATATCTTGAATTAGACACAAATAGTACACACATACATAGAGACTCTGATGTAACCTAAAACCTGAATTCTTAGATCTATGGCCTAAGTTAGTGCAAGGGTCAGCAAATATGGATTCCTGAGTTTACTACCCACTGAAGAGGAAGCCTAGTCTGTGGCTAGAGGATAAACAAGTGTTAGAAGACCTGTCTACCAATCCTGATTTTGTCAAAAACTCATTGCATGATCTTGCGTAAGGAATTTAGACTTTTTCTTTCTTTTTTTTTTTTCTTTTTTTTTTTTTTTTTTTTGTGCTACAATTACAATTTCCCTTTCAGGGAAGGGGAAGGATGTATTAGTTTCACAGTAGTACTGCTGTTTACCAGCTTTTCAGAAATTATATCTTGGATTTTAGAAAGTATAGAATAAATTTAAAGGTAATGGGATGAAATGATTTTCGTTTTTAGTTCAGAGTAATTTCCACTTACTATAATCTTACCTCCCTCTTCCAAGTTAATAGAGCTACGCACCTCTTGTATTTGAAACAAAAATGGATATTCTCCATAACTGTGTGTCTGCAGAGACTGGAATATAAGAAAAAGAGACTTTTTAAAACCTTAATGACAATATGTAAGGAATTGTTAAAAGGATTTACACTATGTGATTCTCTGCTTTGTCAGGTATTGAAGAAAAAAGGAAGTATGAATGTATACAGAGAACACCTGCATTGACTGTCTGGATTTGGCAGGTGGGGGAAGTTTTAGTTCACAAATTCATCTTAGATTTAAGCATAATCAAGAGAAGAGGCCAACTGTTCCATGGTATAAAAGGCATGCAACTATTAAGAATGTTTTTCCCCTGAAATACACTGGTTTTGGCTTTTCTTAATTCTGTGGTAATAACCCTTATGGTAGAGAGTAATTTCTTCACTGCTGAACTATATGTGTTAATTTTTCCACCCAATCTTCTACCACCCTTCATTTCCCTTCTGCTCTTCCTATCACTTCTGGTACATTTGCCCCAACCTTCAATGACCAAATTATGATTCAGCTGTCAAGAACTATTTAACAAAACTCAGGGAGATGCCTACAGTTTCCTTCTCCTGGTTTGGGCTTTGGAATTTTGTTGAAAATGCCTAATTTTAGACTTCTTAACATATTATTACCCGCATTTCATTGTCTTCCCAAAACCACTCTTGCTTTTCTTGTGTATTTCTACTCTTTCTGCTCATCAGGACCCAAACTTTGCTTAAAGGTCAGTTAAATGCAGTGTAGTTGCGACTTGGGGAGAAGCAGCATGCTGTACATGCATGAACTGCAGGGTCTTGTTAGTACTGTGTGTTCTTCAGCAGCTTGTTTATTCTCACTTATTCAGGTTTACTCTGATTACTGCAGTAGAAATTCTTCTTTCAGGTGCTATCATAATGTCAGCATTAGACCTTATTAAACTGGTTTGTGTCTCAGCCAGCTTACATTTACAAAGGGACAGTGATGCAGATGTTTCCAAAGCAGAAGTAATCATTCTAATTTGTACCAATATTTAATGAGTCCAAAAAAACCCCTGCATACATATGTGTGTTAAGTGCATTTCCCATGTGCATTTGCTAGACTATGCAAATAGAATACTATATATACTACTAGTCTAGAACTAAGTGACTGGATGTGATGCAAAAATAAAAAGTTAGTGAATGTTTCAGAGTAGGACTTCTGAGGTGAGGAAGTAAACTGTGTATGTGCTGTGCTAAAAAAAAAAAAAAAAAAAAAGGTAAAATTCATATAACAATGAATTTATTAGTGTCCACAAATACATTTTCATCAAGGAGTTGCAGTTTTTGGTGCATCTCATCGATTTGCTGAGCATACTTCTCAGATGCAATGTTTTCCCTGAAACTCAGAAAACTGTAGTAGAACAGACCAGCAGCAGATCACCAAACAGTGACCATGACCTTTTTTGGTGCAAGTTTTGCTTTGGGAAGAGCTTGGAGGTTCTTCTTGGTCGAACCACTGAGCTGGTCATCTCTGGTCATTGTATAAAATCTGCTTTTCATCACATGTGGCAATCTGATCGAGAAATGGTTCATTGTTGTTGCATAGAATAAGAGAAGACAACACTTTAAAACACCGTGTTTTTTGATTTTTGGTCAGCTCACGTGGCACCCACTTATTGAGCTTTTTCTCCTTTCCAATTTGCTTCAAATACCAAACAACTCTAGATTGGTCGATGTTGAGTTCTTTGGTAACTTCTCATGTAGTTGTAAGAGGATCAGCTTCAATGATTGCTCTCCACTGATGGTTGTCAGCTTCCTTGTGGCCTCATCTTCAAGGCTCTCGTCTCCTTTGCAAAACTTCTTGAACCACTGCTGCACTGTACATTCATTAGCAGTTCCTGGGCCAAATGCCTCGCTGATGTTGCGAGTTGTCTCTGCTGCTTTATGACCCATTTTGTTCTCAAAGAAGACAATCACTTGAATTTGCTTTTTGTCTAACATCATTTCCATAGTCTAAAATAAATATGAAATAAACAGCAAGCTATAAGTCAGTAGCAATAAAACATAAAGCAAGAAAAACACATTAAAATGATGTATGACATAACCACATTTATTTTGGAATGTATTCCAATATCACATGGCAAATTTCAACAATGCAAAACCTGCAATTACTTTTGCATCAACCTAATATTTACTCCCTCTTCTTTTTCTCCAATACAACGGAGAATGAACTTATATTCTCACCCCATAGCTACACTCAGGAATCTCCCTAAGGTGATAAAGGTACTTCTTTGTACACTACAACTGTCAGTGAAACAAAACCAAAGTGTTTGAATCTAGATTTGAACCTCCCCTAAGAGCTCTTTGGATCTCTGTTTCGATTTATATGACATATTTAGTCCTTGTCAGTGCTACAGGAGCAGCATAAAGTAAATGTTGTAGCCAAATAGACATTACTGTCCCCTTTGAACCAATATAAAGAGGGATAGAAAAAAGGAAACCCCACCTTTACTTATAGTACTTAACATCGCCATGTTAAACTGCCCCCTAAATATTCGTGTCATTTTTCCATTTCTTTTGGTAAAGTTTTTTGTGCAGTGCTGTCAGGTTCAAAGGCTCTGATGGGCTGGTGAACAACCAGCCCTGGGGCAGGGGGAGGGAGTGGGGCTCGCCTGGGGGTCCTGGCTCTGCTCTTGGTTGTAAGGAGCTTATAAAGGGTGTTAGCCTTCTCATGTCCAGGCTCTATACATTTCAGCTCATGCAAATAGAGGATATATTAGCTCAGGCTCAGTTTTGCTGGTTGTTCATAGGATGACATGAACTTTATGGAACTTAATTTGAAAATCAGAGCCTGCTGAAATTAATCACTAAAATTTCACCTGACTGAACATAGATCAGGGTTTTGCCCCCGAAAGCTTCAGTAGAGACCCGGTAAGTCCTCCCTTCATGGCTTTCCTGAGAAGAAAGCGGAGAGCAACCTCAGGCGAACAGTCGGTTCAAAATTAAAATTTAATCTGTTTGAACACTGAGTGGGAAACAAGAAGTGAAAACTGTCAACTGCGCCCAGATCCATTCAGATCACTCCTAGGGACAGTTTTGATACCAAATTATCCCTGTTATGCAAATTTCCTCACCAACCGGCTGGTTCCCAGTTATGCATGGGGAGAAGCGGCGGCCACATCTGCTTCCCGTTTTGCCGTTTCAGAGACGAGCCATCTGTTTGGCCTCATCCCGAACAGCCTGCTCGCTGCTGATTAACTTCCTCACCCCACCAGCCCCAGGCTCACTGTCTGCTGCAAGGTGTAGATCTCTTTTTCTTTTTCTTTTTTTTTTTTTTACTCTTCTCTAACTGCTTATAAACCAGAACCTCCACTTCTCTCCCAAGGGACAGGAAGGCGTTGGTTTGTGTGATTTGCAGCCGACACCAGCGGCAGCAGCAGAAGCAGCTGCCCTCTATCACTCTCGTGTTTCATATGTGTGGTCAGGACAGATAAAACTGGGAATTTTTCCATGTCCTGGGATGGGCTTTAAAGCATTGAGACCTTAGTTTATATGAAAAAAGAACAAAACATACATACATACATACATATATATATAACTAAAATGTTATAAAGCTAAATGCAGCAAACGTGTTGCTGCAGTTAACAGGGACTGTTCTTTCAGCAAGAGTGGGGTTTCAGCTATGCTTGCTGCATCCTTTTTTTGTTGAAATGTGATGAACTCCTGCCATTTGAAGCCCAGCTTTGGATATCTCACTCCCATCTATCCCATTTTCAGTGAAACTCTGCAAATTTTTGGCCCTCCTGTTTTTTGACTGTCCATCTTTTGGCAATTACAGCAGGACTTCAGAAATGCTGCATTTATGTGGCTGCCAATGACTTTCGTGAGAACTGCACATTCAGCAGCCTTGAAAATTCAAAGAAATGCATCAAAAATTAAAATAGAGAAACTGGAAATACAGACCTCCCGTTAAGACTAAGAGTTCTGTTGCCTTCCACAGGACAGCTCTGATGGATTTTTGTATTTCATTATGCATTCCAACCAGAATTTGTTCTCATGCATCATTTTCCTTCCAGATAAGGCTGACTGTGTTTCATGATGGTAGACACAAACTGGCTGGCCCGTAGGAGGGAAGGATTCCCTGCAACTCTGACTCACTAGTCAGGCAGGAACATTTATTTTCAGAAATCAAACATTTTGGTTTCCCAGTTGCAACATTTTCAGCTTTCAAATTGTTGCTGCTACTGCTGAAACTTGAAGCTTTCAGTGAAAACGTCTTTATTTTTGACCATCTCACAAGCTGACAAAACCAGTGCAATATCCTCAGTCTACTGGCAAAGTCAGGAGCATTTCTGACCCTTTTTCCCCAAATAAGATGTTGAATGACCTTGCCCCAACCTTCAAAAAAATATAAAATTGTTGCATAACCAGATCTGTGTGCTCCAGGTCTGGCTCTGAGTTCTCATTTTGGTATCTGCTAAAAGAATCTTGTATGTTTTAGTGTATTTCTCGATTTTTAAAAACTGACTAGGAAATGTTGGGTGCTGAGTACATCTTAATACTGTTTTGGGTTTTAAATGCTTATGTATGGATTGGGAAGCCTGTTTGGGGACTCGAGGCTGAAAATACTCACCCCTGGTAGTCATGTGTTTGTGTCTTTGCACCTACAACAGTTTCTGATGTAATTTAATGAAACTGTGGGAGCAGAAAAAAGACATAAATGCAATGATTTGAAAAAAATACTTTGAAATGCAATAGATACCCAGAATAGATTTTTAGCTACACAAACTTCCATTTGTGTCTGTGCATGTCTTTACTTAGGTTTAAGGATTTAATAACATTAACTAAGAATATTACTTGGGTCTATTTTTGTGATTACTATTATTTAACAGATTTATTTTGTAGGAGAGTCACCCATTGAAACAGAAATTTGTAGTTTACTTCATTTACTGAGAATTAACTATGGTGGCAAACAAAAGAATTAGGATGTTAAAAGGTTCCTTCTTATAAAAAGCAGTCATAGTTTATGATGAAACCATATCACAGTAACTTAAGGAAAATTTAGATTTTGGGAACCTGTAGAAGAATTGATTGCATATTATTAGAGGTGTTTGGTTGGTTTTTATCTCATTGTGTTCATAATAATACAATTTCACAAATGGAAATATTTCTAAAACTTTATAAGTTGTGCTTTTTCTAAGCAAAACGGTGGTTGTTGTTTGCAATAAATATGTAATGTGAAATGTACTGTGCTGGAATCTGAAGGAAACAGAGACACCTGCAGAGAAATCACCTTTGTTATGGCAAATAGTAGAAATAATTTCTCAGTGTTTTGTTTTGAATTACTATGGCTCTATATGCAGAAGTAATTGTGTTCTGTAATGACTTTTGCTGGCTGGTGGGAGGGAAGGGTAAGAGGAGAGGGCTGGAAAGGAAGAAACCTGCTCAAAGTCAGCAGCAACATGAGTTTTGTGGCTGAGGACACTCCAGATAGGAGGTGGACAACGTAGGACTTGATGTTCAGGTGAAGCTGGCTTAGCAGGGCTGCTTCACTTAGCTGGTGCATGCAGAGTGACAGACACGGTGTGACTGTTTTTGACCACAGAAGATGGTTTGTGAGGGGAGCAAGGATGAACTCACCATGGTGCAGGCTACAGGTGCGGCAGCAGAGGCTGAGGCCGTGCACGATGCTCAGCACTGCCTTGCTGCCCACGGAGCGGTGTCTGCGTTTCTACCATACGTTGCCCACACATATACACAGAGTCACCACCCCACACACAGAGCATCCAGCTCTTCTGCTTTCGTCACCCACTCAGCGGCAAAAATGTTCTGGGGCTTGGGCTTGGGCTTGGGTTTTTTACCATGTTCTCTTGTCTTAAAAGATACATCTCGCTTTGTAGACGTAATTTAATAACATATCCAATTTTTTATGAAATTTGCTTTTTTTTTTTTTTAAATACAATGTTCTCAAAGAAAAATGAAGTTACAATATAAAATCACAGCAAAAACAAAAAGGTGTGTAAATACAACTTGTCTATCAGAAAAGGCAGTGTTTGGGGAAGGGCTGGGAGGTGGTTATTTTTTACTTTTTAAAAACAGATATAAAATTAAAGCAAGTCACCATATTTACTTGTTTTAGGGTTCAGCTAAACCATATCAGGGTATTGCACCGTAGCAAAATAAAAAATAATAATTAAAAAAAGATAAAAAGGGATATTACACTAAATTATAGCTTTATGAGGGCACAGTTTTTTTCAATGTACAGACACACAACATCCTATTTTCCTGCCATCCTTGCATATGTTCATAAATAAAATTATCAAAACACTTGTTTCTGAACAAATTGATTTTGTACAGAAAATAAAAAAACACCTAAAAAAAGCAAACCTAAAAAAGCCCCTTCATGAACAGAGGATGCTGTTTGCTCCTGCCTTTAGACTATGCCCTCTGATACACTGTGTCTTACTATACTTACTTATACTACTGTACTGTTCAATATACAACATCAACATATTCTGTTATAGTATAAATAAGGAAACTCCAGGCCCAGGAAACAAACCTACTGTGACTGACAGTGCATCATCATGTCATATGAACCATTTAAGATATATATACACATACATATGTATATAAAATATTAATGATACACAAACCTACAGATCGAGCATGTGCATGTCGACAAGAAAAGCGACACGGAAACTCATACATGTGCATGTGTGCACAGCATTGCTGCAAAGGCAGTGAACCTACCCAATAATTAGAAATCACATTTAAAAACTAAGTTCAAGGCAGTCTTAAACTCCTCTGGAGCTGTGCTTATTTACACGGTTAATGAATGTGGCTTTATTCATGTTGGATTTTAGTAAAAGCAAAGCAACAAAAGCACCTGAGTAAGCTCCTGTCTCCCTCCCTTTTATAGCTTGGGATGTCTTAAAATGAAGTTAAAATGAAGGGTTAAAAAAAATTACGGCATAGGGTATATAGTGGCCTACATCTAAGCTCAGTAGGAAATTGCTGCAAGAGCAATAAAAGGAGAATGTTTCTGTACAGCTAACATGTGACTACATGCAGGACGTTGCAGCAGAGCTGGGAAATGACTTTGTCCCTTCTTGGTTGGTACCAGTCAAGAGTGGAGAGGTGCAAGAAGAACTGAAGGTATCCTACCAGCTCTGAAAAAATGAACACATTTCAACTTTATTTGAACAGAAAGTAATAAAGTAAACTCATCACCGTAAGCTACCCCCTTGAAGGTCCTCTTCAGGTCATTTCTATACAAAATATTTGTCAGTGCCTCATTGCCAGGTACAGCCTGCCTTGAAGCTGAATGTGTAGCAGCCATGGATGACACAATTTCTCTGGGGCATGAAAGTGGCCAACGATTCCTTGTGGTCACCCTCTGCACAGTGTATTGGGCTGGAAGGTAATGAGCAATATGCCTTTTGAGGCAACTGACCTGTAATGTGGGAATAGAGGGGATCACCTTTGGGCCTCTAGCTTACACTGCTCATTTTTTTTGCAGGGTTGTTGGCCATTCTGTATGTAGTAGCCCACCTAACGTATTTGTGATTTGTTTTCACTGTTGTTGTGTATGTGCAGTGGTCCATGGATGTTCATACATAGCATTCACATCTGGGGACAAAGCTACTACATAGGCATGTGCTTTCAGTGTAAAAACACCTCTGTGCCCATGTGTCATATGAACTGAGTGTCTTTCTTACAGTTGGCATGAAAAGCTAAGACATGAGATTGTAAGAGCATACATTTGTAATTCATTATCTCGTCAGTATCCTTCCTGTAAGTTTGGTGTTGTTGCTCTTGACTTACACCTGCAAAAGTGAAAGCAGAACAAGGAACTCTGCATGCCTGTAATAGTATGTATATATAGGAAATGTATATCAAATATAGCTACACATATCAGGCCAAATTGGCCTAGGTATAAATGTTCACAGTTCCATCAAATCTCTCTTGTAATAAATATATGTGCTTGCATACACTTGTGAATGCAAAACATGTAAGTGTGTGACAAGACTGCTATTCTTGTTGGTTATATGACTGTGTTTGTTGGAGAATATCCACTAATTATACAGAGTGGAAGTATTTATATATTAAGTTAATAAGATGGGTTATTTTTACGAATGTTGCCCAGGAAGTATTGCAGCACCAATGACAGATTTTTATGCAGCTGCAAAAATTTATTTTTTGCCCAATCGTAAAGTATGAGGGAGTTCAGGGAGAAGAATGAACTGTTTGGAAGAGGAAGTTAAGAAGAAGATATTAAAAAAAATAATATCAGCTGTGTTTAGGGTTAAAATCCATTAATCATAGAAGTTTTTATTCTAACTGAAGTTACAGTATCTGCAGCAGAACCTGCCATGGAGTAAGGTCTTGGTGGATTTTACTGCACTTTGCAAAGTGCTGCAGTCTCTGGTCTCTATTCAGCAAAATACCGTTTTTTAAAAACTTAACATTAGTTCCACTGAAGTAAAAGTAACTTAACACACATGGTGAAATTATTTGTTGAATAGGAAGCCGGGGTTCTCAGCACCTTTGAGGGGCTTGGTCCCGCATTAAACAGCAAGTGCCAGTAAAAAGGGAGAAGGCCGCGAATTTTGATCGGCTGGTTTAATTCAGCTCAGTGCTTTAAACATAATTAAAAGTGCAACACTTAAGAATAGAGCCAGAAAATCTACAAGAGGACATCTTCTGTGCAAGTACAATGGGATTGTTTGCATATGCAAGAGAGGGACATTTGGATGTTTTCCAGGCAGTTTAAAAAGATGAAAAATGTGCATAAGGAGACATTCCCCACATGTATTTCTAGCTAGTGCTTATCTCGACTGTACATCATACTTTTCTATATAACTAAAATTTTAAAAAGAAAGAAAAAAAATTAAATACATCATAACTTGTTTATGCAGAGAGAGGAGCGATTTCTTAATGAAAAGTGGGGGTTTATTGGATAGGGAGAGAAAACATTTATTCAAAGAAAAGCCAACAATACCCTTTTTCTATACATTAAATGCAATTCATACTTCACAGAGTGTATTACAAGGGTGTTTCTTATCTCTTTCACATGCCTGCTCGCCTGCCTGGTGACACAAACAAGGCACGCTGTGATGTCAATACCAGCAGCACCCTTGCAGGTGGAAACATTCTACTTTTTACCACCAAAACAACTCAGGACCTTCTGACTGGGGATCCTGTCCCACTCCAACTGTCTGCAAAGTCATCTGGGATGGGGCCTTCCATCTTTAATTGAGGTTGATCTTCCCAAAAGAGTCAAATAATACCAGGAAGCCAAAAAACATACATCTGGTGTAAGAGGCCTGTGCTCAGGGTGTTAAGAAAGGAAGCTTGGCCACTCCTGCCTGTCATGTCCTCCTTTGCGCGGTGCATCCTGCACATGGTTAACAGTTTTGGCAAGGGATGTTTGCAAGAAGCATCAGTGAAGGGAAGGGCTTTCAGCTATGTGACTACAAAAGCTCCTACTTACATTACTAAAGGTTTTTGGTGATCAAACATTTTCAATAAAAACTTCAGTAGTTATTTTAGAAAACTGAGTTACAATGCATGCTACCAAAAGGAAAAATCTCTTCTTGTGGGAGATGATAGCTGAACATCTGATTCTCTTGTTGCTTTTACTGTCCAGCTGACTTGTGCTTTGTTGCTGTCGTGGCTCGTGCAGCTCCAGTAATACAGCTGTTGAGGCCAGATCTGTGCCGGAGGAGTTTTAGCTCATGTGGAAACGATGCTCCCCTCGAGTTATGTGGGAAGAGAATTCGTACCTGTCCTGGCTATGGTAGCCACACATGTTGCATTCGAAAGGATCACGGAACCCGTGGCAGCCCATATGGATCGTATACATCACGTGATCCAAGAAAAGGACTCGACAGTGTTCACACTTGTAAACTTTCACCTGCTCCCCATTGCTGCTGATCACTTTGAAAGCATCCTGGGAATTGTCAGTACCTGCCCTCAAGACATCGTACTGCCTGTTTTCTTCTTTTATAGAGATGCCATTTCTTGCGTGGGGACCTATGTGGTTTGTCAGGTAAATTAAACCACTGCGTTCCTCGTTATTGCTCTCTGTATCTGTTGAGTCTTGGCAGCTGTTGCTGGGTGAGGCATCTCTTTCGGAAGAGACAGATTTGGCTTTGGAAAGCAGCAACAAGTTTTCCACTGCGCTGTCCTGAGCTGTGTGGTTGGAGCGAGCCTGATTGTCCCCGAGGGGTTTGTGGAGCTGATACATGGAGCTGATGACAGGCACAACCTCAGAACCACCTGGTGGTGTCTGGACAAGGGGGCGCAAGGACTCTGCCCCCAGGTAACTGATGGCGTTGTTAATGGCCTGGTCTATAACGTGCGTCTGCATTATCTCATTCTCCTTCTCATAGTTGGTGGTGGCATCATATGGAAGATCAGGCAGACATTTTTCACCTGCAGTGAAGAACAGTCAGGAGTTAGAGGGTTGATTTCTACATAATTAAGGAATGGAATATCATGGATTATTAAAACAGCAATATGGAAGAAAAGAGTTCATCAAATCCACCTCTGAAATTCACCTGAGGTATTCATAGTTCTTCAATATAGCCATTCAGAAAAATTGCTGGTTGGTGTTTGTTTTGTTTTGTTTTGTTTTGTTTTGTTTTGTTTTAACCTGCAAAGTAATTTGAGGTCTTCGGGAAAGCAACTAGATGCAAACATGTTCTGGAAATAATTATATGGGGACTCACAGCATCAAGTGCTTCATCCTCTCTGCTTTCTGACTCGACTCCCTCATCTGCCTCCTACACGGAGCTGAGGCTGCCTTTGTGGTTCGTGAAGACAATGCACCAGCACAGCTGCAGTGAACCTGGCCTTCACGCTTCAGAGCGTGAAGCACATTATCAATATTTATCCCTAAAATATTACAATTTTAGAGAGGAAACTGTATGCTTTAGTTTTAGACCTTCAGTTTCTTACAAATAACCCACATTGGCAATATGGCCCAATGTAGTTTTGGGGAAAAATCAACAAAAACTTAACTTTTCATATTGACACCTCCCACACACACCTTGTTTTTTTAAATAAGCTGTGTTAGACACATTACCAGAAGTTTGTGTCAAAAAGTTATTAACTACAGGAGCAGCCAAGAACCATGGAAAAAATTAAAGTGCATTTGTAGTTGGAATATGTTTTTCCTAGGAGGTAGGGCCTATATATAGCAACATCATTACTTGTTACTTCTGACTTTGATTTGGGATGCCAAAAGTCAGACTGCATTAATGTATCTCTAGCTGGATACCCTTGTACTGAATGCTGAGTTTCACTACAATGTCTCAAAATTCATGGATAGATAAGACTAAGCAAAACATAGAAGGTAAAAATTAGGAGTGAGAGAAACTATTTAGATGCACAGATGCTGATTTTATGAACCTGAACAGTCTTCTCAAACAAGGTAAACTATCAAAGTTATTATCAGGCCCCTAATTAATTTTGTGCAAATGCAAAGTGGTAAAAAATCCCCATAAGTCCCTAGGAACTATCAGTAACACATTGTTTATGGTCCGGGTGGATTTTCTAGATCTGTAGATCTTGGGAAATTCATTGAAAGCCACAATCATCTCTATGAGGTGCTGTCACTATTTCCTAATCAACATGACATTTGCTGGTAGTCCTTGGAAAGTCCTACTTTGTCTAAAAGAACTGCCAACAGGAGCATGAAAAATTTACCAGGAGATCTGCAAATTAATTTATCAACAACCTCCCACCCAGTTTCTACTCAAATCGACTATTCAAAGTCAGTGAAGAGCACAGAATACTTCTAGTATGACATTATTGCAATGATGGGGCTGAAGTGTAGAAAGTCCTGCCGTCTACATTTCCCACAAGATCTGGTTTCATACTAGTTTGTCCATGCTCTGCAAGCAGAGAAAGAAACACTCTTGAGCATTGCGTAAGTTCCTATAGTGGATGTAGGGTACAGACACCTTCCAGCTGTGCTGCCAAAGCTTCTGCTTCCTCTTGTTTCCTTTCTCTATTATTCTGACAATTTGAGCCCCCCTCTACTGCGGTGCATTCTTTTTTCTTCCAGATTTGCCTTTTTTAATGGTGTAGTTTTCAAGCAAAGTTTGTCTTAAGACTGAAAATAGGTGTTTTGAAGGACTTTTGAATTAAATACAGAAAAACTCTCCTAATATGAATATCCCTTGACTCAAGGGGGGAAAAATGAGGCCAAAGTAATTTGTACTCCATAGGCACTGTATACCACTGAAAAGTGGGACCAGTCTTCATTATACACAAAATTTTGGGCATCCAGAAGGCATTATTTTCATAGCTGTTCTTGAGTAGTATTTGCTTTATGTAGCATAACTAGTTGGTAGTTGGACTGAGAGGATCAAGTGCTCATAAGAAAAATCTGTTTCCAAGTAGAATGTCTGAAACAGACACAAACTTGAGGTAGGCAGGTATCATTTCTATATCTGGGCAATGCAGATAATACTTGCACTCATTAAAAATAATAGCTCATTTCTGTGGTTATTAGAGCATAAGTAAATTAAACTGCCAATGGTTTGATGCACTTCAAGGTTTGAACTGCTCAGGATTCTGCAGCAGATATCTAAATAGTAAAACTACACTCAGTGCATATGGACACTTTTCTCCTTTTTTGTCCTTTTCCTTTTCCTTTTTCTTTTCCTTTCCTCCTCTCCCTCTCCCTCTCCCTCCTTTTCTTCTTTTCTTTCTATAGTTTTAACATGATGAATGTTTCAACCTCACCCGCAGTCTTCACTATCAAGTTTGGACAGCCCAGTTTTGCTCTCTATTCTAGTTTGCCAGCTATTCTAGTTTGAAATACAGAGAGATTTTTACAGATAACTGGCTTTATTTGGTGAACAATCTCATTTTTGAAAGGTAATGAATTTAACCTTGAGAAAAATGAGTGAAGAAGCAGTCATTCCTTTATGTGAAGAATGCCATTTGCTCCTTCTCCCTGGAATTCAGCAGAGGGATTGGGATGACACGGCAACCTACCAGAGCAATAAGCTCTCCTGACCAGCTGGCCCAACCTTGTGTTAATCAGGAATGTACCTATTACATGAAGCAGCAGGTGAGGATTGGAAAGGAAAGGATTTGGGGGCATTTTCTTGTCAGAAAATTTCATCCTTTTGAAGGTTAGCAAATTTCCATAAATATCTGCTGTCAGTAGGTTGTCTTCCTACACCGCACCCTGAATAACTGACAGGAAACACTGCCCTCCTAAAAGTCCTATTTAAACTGTCTGCCTGTATTGTTTCTCAGGGAGAAAGAGAGAAAATGAGAATGAAAACTCTAGTCCACACCCACAGATACATCACATGTAGGATACTTCCTAGTACATTTTACATTTTAACAATTCTGGTCTTCCTCAAGCTTTCACAGAATTAGTATTTTGCCTAATGCAATCAGTTACTAGAGTGTCTAAATGAATCAGGTTTGCCTCATATAGTTGATATATTTTTGGTAATTATCTCTACTACGAGTTTCATCCTTTGAAAGCATAAGCATTTCTTATCCTTGAATACCTCCTGAAATTGTTGCCTTTGGACTTGAAGACAATCTCAGACTTCCATTTCAAACCTTGTTGTACCTCCTGACATAGCTGAGATTCCCTTTTCCTTGTCTTAAAAATACTAGCTTTCCTTTCACCCTTCTGTCTTCATTAAAGAAGGTATAGTTGGCATTTCTGTCCCATAAACTGGCCTTTTTTGCCTTGACTTTTGGCTGAAGACCTTCTAATGTATGGTGGTTTTTTTTTTCCAAAGACTTTGGTGTTCTCTGTTTGTCTCCTATGGAATAATTTTATACGGGAATGTGCAGAGAATGATAAAAGACCCTAACTACTTATGAGAATATTCTGTCATCTGATCTTCCATATTTTTATTAAATGAAGACCAACTCTACATAGCTGACAAAACATTGTCTGTGGCTGTCACTGTTACAAAACTGATGTAACCACTACTTCATACAGGCTTAACAAAGAAAGCAATTGTAGGTATAGCCTCCATTTTTATGCGTCTAGCCTCCATATTTTCATTGTTAAGATAAAAACTACTAGGTGCAAATGGGCATGAAGGTTTTGTATCACATAGAATCTATTCAAAGATCTTCTATTTTACGTATTATTCTCAGACCCAGACCTAGGTTTATTTATTTCCAATATCATTTTGGGCTGTAAATGTACACAGAATTTATGAAGGCATGAAGAATATTATCCAGCCTATGCTCAAGTCTTCACAAATGCTTTCACAAACACCAATACACCCAGATCTGGATGTCATCCAAGAAGTTAATAAAATAACCCTGAAAGTGTGGTCAAATGCTTTCCCAACAGGAAACTTCTATCTTCAGGTTCTTAAGGCAACTTCAAGAGCCTGCCCAGATCTTGTAATGATCTGGTTCATAAGAATTAGAAAAGACAGGAAAAAAACTTAAAATTAGTCTCTAGATGTGGAAAATTAATCATACAGAAATGTATGCTGGAGAAGTTTGATGGGTTTTTGTTTGTTTGTTTGTTTGTTTTTTTCTGCCAGCACATAGCTCTATCTGCTTCTATAGAGACATTGCTAAACAAGTAAAATCATAAAGCAAAAGTAAAAACCCTGTGAGATGGATTTTGGGGTTTGTTTTCATTTATTTTTTAGGAGACAGCAAACGTGTAACTCTTACCAACAAATTTCTGAGGCATAGAGCTCTTACGTTTGGCGACGTTACTTGCTAGTCTATCCAGCACGAGGGATCTTTCTGACCCTATCTTGCACAGGTCTTCAGCCATTTCACTCTGGTTAGTTTCCTCTTTTATGGCTGAAATCAAATGACATCAGAATGGTTAGGCATGTTTGTTCCATTTTAATGGAACTATTGTCTTCAGGTTGTTGTTTCACAGCTAATGTCTTTTTTAGCTCCCAACCAGCTGGAAGGAGGAGCTCACCACTGCAGACACAGGATGATTCTGACTCTTGGTAACAATGTCCCTCATGCTGATTAATCTATGAACATGTTCATGTTTCCCACATTTAGGGTACAAAATTGAGATTGCAACTACAAGGCATCTGCCTGTATGTAATGTAATCACTCCACCTTTCTACAACCACTCTCATTTCTGTGGATAAATTACATCCTAACCTTATACTGGACATGAAGCAGTCACCCCCACCCATCCCTCTGCACCTCTTCCAGGGGAACTGCCTGTATGATCACTGCTTCTTTAGCAGGAAAAATGGACAAACTTATCCACTCCAGCAGTGGAAGATGTATTTACAAGCTACACCAGCCCTTTTCCCCTTTTCAATATTGCTACACTTCCTTGATGCAATTTTAGACTTTAAATGTCAATTTAACCTAAGTTGGTAAAGTCATGTCTATAGTGGAGCACTGATTTCCAGTGCTCAAACATGTTTCTCAACTTCAGCTGCTGCTGAGACACTGCAGAATTAGAAAGGAGCTTAGCTGTGAGGGTCTAGGAAAGGGAGACTATTGCACTTTCACTATATTTCACTTCAGTATTTTCCTGCAGAAACAGAAGAGGTGTATGAAAATGCGCTGTCAAAACAATGACTATGAAAAATGTATGGAAAGGTATTTCTGAATTCCAGCATCTAAAGGAAAGGTGATATACAGCACAATTGTTTTTTGTTTTGTTTTGTTTTCCAAGGGGCATCAGAGGCAAGAGAGAAACGGGTTAATTTTACTTTTACCTCCTACCAGGATATAGATATTTTTCCTGAACTTGTGAGTTGCTATTAAAGAGAAAAACAAAAAGATATTTTTTAGACTTCGATTCTGCAAGCTATATCAAATAGGTGCACCACTCTGCTACTTTTTACCTTCTGTGCCTGCTGAGAATTTCTTTAATCACTGTATTTACTGGTTCACAGAACCCATTGCTCTTGGTACCTGGGTGTTTCTCAATTCTTGAGAACACACCATTTGTATGCAATGTTATTTTGGCAATATGCTAATGCCACAAAAGGATGTTTGTGAAAGTCTCATTGTTCCTGAAAGATGTGAGATCAGGATTTGGTGGATAACTGGAAAGAGCAGGTGAAATGTCCAAGAGAGCAACACCCCACAGTACGAAGCAGAAGAGTAGACAACTGGTTCTTAGGTCTCTGCTGCAGCAGTGATGGTGACAGTGGTGGTAACAGTGACAGGGAGTCTCATGGAATAGTGTCCCAGCCCCATAAGACACTTAGACTGTGACCAATGCAAGAATTTGTTCATGAGGATGCAGGATAGTAAAGGGCATTGATGGTATCTAGCCATCATCAAACAAGCACACATGAGCAAGCATCTTGTGCTGGCCAAGGCTTCCAGATGCCACTTCAGGAAGAGACTTACAGAGAATGTTTTAAAGCAGCCCATTCAACAAGGAAACAAAAAATTGAATTTTTGATTAAAAGTTGAAATGATCACAAAGTATCTGTTTAGGATATAACAACATCCAATTTCTAATCGATTCAAGAGAGGGTAAGTTATGTATTCAACTTTCAGACTTTTAATATTGCAACTTTTAAAACTGCCACTAAAAAAAACCCAACCCACTAAACAAACAAAAAAAAACACAAGCAAAACAAAACCAAACCAACCAAGTAAACCCCAACAACAACAATACCACACACACAAAACCCCCACAGATCTGGCCAAATTTAATTACATACTAATTTCCAGCCTTTTCAACTGACACTCCCTGATATTTGCCAACAACACAATTCACTAATTTTCTGTAATTTGGTGTCTGTGAACCAAAAAAGAAGTATCTTTTCAAATGTAAATCCACAAGTGATATATTTTTAAACTTGACCAACTATTTCTGGTTCTATTTTATACAGGCCTGGTAATACTTCAGCACATTTCCACCCAACTTGAATGCAAAACTCCAATTAATATCTCTGAGAGAAGAACTTCACATGGACAGTGAGATTCTAGTGCTCTAAAATAAAAACTTTGCCTTAAAATTCAACAGGTTCCTAATTCCATGCTGAATCTCATTCTCTTAAAGAGAGCAAACAAAAGGTAAAATATAAATACAATCTCTTGTCCCCCTTCTTACTCGTCTTTGCTGGAGCTTTCCCTTACTTAAGTACTTTCCCAATTATATTTGTTAGAATGACAAGCTGATGGATTGCTTTTACCATTTTAGCCCTTTCAATTGACATTTTTTCTATGTTTTAAGCACAAAGTATATTAAAGTGCTGTAAAACACAATCCCAGTGTAGCAGAATGTCAAATTAGATGCCCTAGCAGATTTTTGTACCACATTTTTTGAGTCTGGGGAAAAATAAAGGGCCTGAATTGTGACTCTAATAGCTCTATATCACATCTTGAAATGTTACAAGAACAGTGATAGTGTAACTACTTGCTTTTCTAGGTATAATGTAGAATGCATTAAAAAATCTGAGGATACTCACTCATTCTCAACTGTTTCATTATATGTTTTTATGTTTGAGTTTGAAAGGGAAATAAATAATGTAAACATGGCAAAATGGTATGTTTGCAATGAAGTAGAAGAGATTTTTAGAATGTGAAATACTAGGAAAATGCAGGAAAGCTTTATTTTTAGAAATGTAAGGTATTTATTTATTAACAGAGTACTATTTTAATTTTTTTTTTTACTTTAAGAGTGACTTTTTTCCCAGGATACAAGGTCTAAACCCAGAAGTTACTCCTTTCATTTTTTTTTTTTTTTCTCGTTTGCAAAAGTACTCATATTATATCAAATACAGATTTATATGACACTTTCTGTATATGCACGGAAGAAGTTATTCATCCAAGCATGCATGAATTCCTCAAGTTTTCATCCCACTGAGATATTAGATACTCAGTCCCAAGCTAGTGTAAACTCTCCTGTCATGATTTGCTATAAACACATGTCCATCTCTATAATGGTATTGTTTCTTATCAAAGTTTATGATTCCTTACACTGGTTTCATCTGGACATTTTTGCTTACTAAGACTTCAGTAGTAGTTCGGGTACTCATTCACACAGATTTTCATGTTCTGCTTGCAGGCATTCAAGTCCATGTGCCAGACACTGAAAATTCAAATTCCAAGACAGAATATTTGCTTCTAAATCCTGTCACCTCTTTGAGGAATAAGTATTGCTGCCTACTGTATATTATATTGAGCTTTTCTATTTATACATTCTCCAGCTCCTCAATAAAATTTGAAGGGGCGCTACTCTAACATGTTGTCTGCCAGAAGCTCCTCAACTGCTATCATTATGTGCATATACTTTACATTATTTAATAGCATGTAAAAACAGATTCAGGTTCTGTCCAGATACAAAATATTGAATGAGGCATCACTGCAAATAGATCAGAGACAACCTTCCATTTTTGTCATTTGACAAACCAAATAATATATACTGACAGGATCAAAAAGGTACACAATAAATGTAACTTACTAGATGGGTTTAAACTCCACCACAGAAGAGAATCTTATATTCTCTATCTAAAACTCCACACGAAAGGGGATTTTGTATGGCTATTTACTGTGATCAATCCCACACAGATATTTAGGATCTTTGTTAAGAAAAATCCAAACCCCAATATCTGCTTGCTCTATGTCTGGGCATAGTTTTAGATTTTATATTCTCTGAAAAATGGACTTTACCTTCATCATAAGACCGGTCTCATCTCTCAGAGGAGCACAACAGCTGCTCACCTCTCCCACTTTTCTTTTAAAGAAGAGGCTGGGTAGAATGCTGTCAACAAATTATTAGTCTTTCTAGTCTGTCCCAGTCAAACTGGCTAAATTAAATGCTTCTGGCTTCATGTCCTCTTCCTTGGAAGAGGGAGATCAAAACCAGATGACCCATCCTTGTTAGAGAAGTTGGTCCCAGTGGTCAAGTAAGCCCCTTAAGCTGTGCCTGGGAAGGGCAAGAGATGTGCAATGCAGAAGGTTCTGCAGCCCTACCTAGAACACTGGTATTAAATCTTTATTAAGAATACATCCACAAGAGTATTGTGATACAGGACTCCAAGCAAAAGGGAAAGGTGGAGGGATGAAGTAGCCACACTGTCTTGAGATGGTGAACTGAAATCTTCCAGGTCTTGCAAGTGTTTTGCCATTTGCCTGAGTTCTATTTTGGCTTTTTGTTTGAGCTAAACAAAATAAGACAACAGCTAAATATTTATCAAATATAGAATAAATCCAGATGAAATATCATACATATGGGGGTGGGGGACGGGAAGAGAACTGTGCCTCCACAATGCAAAAGATGCCGCAAATGGTATTACTGTTCCTTTTGCACTCTTTTTTCTGCATACGTGACAGGACAACGTAAATCCCCAAATGGACACGTTTATTACCTGAATAAAGGCTGCTTGAGATATTCATAGTTTGCAGGTAGTTATGACAGCGTTCCTTATGTTCTTCCAAAGAGCTGCGCTGCTTATAGCTGCGACCACAATATCCACACTTATGGGGTTTGCCAACTGGAGAAAACACAGTTCATTGAGCGATTCAGATGGGGTACGCAACAGTGTATTAACAACGATAAGAACAACAGGAAAAAAGCCCACGCCAAAAATAAACTCATGCTATGGTAAACCAAATAAAGATTTTGTTAATTTAAAAACAAACAAACAAAAACCCCCAAACCAAAAACAAACTAATGGAAAATTGTTTGTATGCCTTTACATCAACAGGGCAATTCTGTGGGTGCTGCAAGCTGATTTCAGATGATTCACATCAGATAAGGACCGTGACATTAAATCCTCAAAAACAGCATCTACGCAAGTTAGAAACTGAGACATCTTCAAAGGTCTGGGCGTAGTCGCTTTTGTGCCGAGATCCCCCAGAGACTCCCAGCAGGGGAACTGGTGGTGTAGGTAGAGACACAAGCCCACGGCTGGATGTCAGTTCTGATGTAACCAGAACCAGCACAACCCTTTTAGGACAGTGTTAGATTTCACATGTTTTCCGCTTCTGGAAATTCAAGAGAAATGGCATGACAAAATTCTTCCTGTATTACACCAATCCAGACGTATGTAGTTCCGGGAATTTCGCAGTAACAATATGGTTTCACAGAATTCTGGACCCGAATTTTCTGTCGTAGTATGACAAGACTCACTTTACATGTGATTCCACAATTTTAGATGAAGACACAGCTTAACTTTTGAATTTTATTTACAAATTCTCAAGTGAAAATCAGCCTCAGACATCCAACTTGTTTTATAATGTATTGACGTCAATTTGCCAACTGCAGGAGCTAATCCAAATCTATAGTTTATGCATTGTCTCTTTAGCTATGGAATCCTCAGAGTTTGACAAAAATGCCTATTTGTAATTTCATGTGTCTATATAAAATTATGTTTAAAATTTTGCAGCCATGAAAATCAGTAACAGTAAGGGAGAGGGAGGTGAAATAGTCTTTTAAAGATGTACTTTCCTGAATCAGGCCAGAACAAAGCAGAAACAGGACTTATTTTGGACATCTGAGGCGAACATTAGGGATCTTATTATTTAATGTCTGTGCTAGAATTTCCTTAGTTTTTGCAACACACAAATTTTTGCTTTGAGGTTTCTTGCTACCTAGAATTTGGTTCCAAAGCCAACTTTCTCAAGTTACCAGCGTCAGTTCCAGCAATGTGTTTCGGAGGTCTCCTATCCAAATAACAAATTACATTTCCAGCTTAGCTTGGGAAACTAGATGAGACAACACTCCGCTTTTAAAGGCACTCTAAAAAGGTGCTAAATTGGTTTTGCTTCATAGAAGGTCTGTGACTATGGCTTCTGCCAAACAATGAGAGGTTTGTGGTAATGGAAAAGCACAGCTATTCAAAAATGTTTATTCAGATCTCCATATTACTGTTCAGACAAAAACATGAAGAACTGTGGCAGAGTCCTCTTTTTTGGAAGATTATCATCTTTCTATCCTCCACTCTTACATTCCTTCCCACTCTTTCAAAGTACTTGTAATAACAAGGTACAACAAATAACTGCTGCTAAATGCTGTAGGTGGTATTCACACTGCAGTTGAGAATGACTTACCAAACTGGAGGATTTTGAGATTTCATTATTTAAAACCTAGTGTGTTTAGACCTTATGTTATCTCTATATGCAGATAAATGCCATCCAAACTCTAAAAAAATTCATCAGCTTTAATTCATGTTCATAGTTCCACGAAATGGATTACTTAGAGGAGGCTTGTAAAATGAAATCCTTATACAGAAACTTTTAAACAGCCAAGAAGTACAGGGAAAAAAGAAACAGTTCTTCTGGTGAAGGATCATGAGCATGAGATGAGTTTGGTCATTTCTTTGCTGCTAAAACACCGTGGCTGGCTCACATCATGGTTAACCCCAACATGGGGTGACTGTTCTCCCCAGGGTGAGAAGACCTGTGGGACTTGGTGTCCGCCAATGTCCCCGTCTCCTCAATGGGTGCTGTGAGGAGGACCCCTGGACAGTCCCACGCCTTCACTTACCCGAATGAGTCCTCAGGTGTCCTGTGAGGGCATCCCTGCGACGGCAGGCGTAGTTACAGAGGTGGCACTTGAAGGGCTTTTCACCCGAGTGCAACTTTATGTGGCGCAGAAGGTTGCCCTTCTGTGTAAAGGAAGCTCCACATTGATTGCACTGGAAAGGGCGTTCTCCTATGGGGAGAAGGAGAAAATATGTGAGAACAAAAAAAAAACTTACACGGTGACAAGAGAAAGATTTCAGTGAGAAAGTTGTTTTCTCACTGCTGCTCTGTGACTTCCACCGGCTGCAGGTTTGATATAACATGAGGCTTTCAGACTAAACCTGCCAGTTTCTTAATGCTTCACTGGCTGGGTCAATTTGATCTGAAAATCTAATTTTTTTTTTCTAAATCAGAATGGCACATCACAATGCAAATTCAAACTCATTTAAATAAAGTGACTGCAACATTTTGTGTTGAAGAGCCACTCTTCCTGATCAGCAGTTTTGGAATAAACCAATATCCAATTTTGCATGTTGTGGCATTTGGTGGGGTTTTTAATGTGGCTTTTTTCAAAGGGTCTTTAAAATATGCCACTGAAGCAGCAAAATAAAAAGGAAACTCATTAAAAATGCATTTCAGGATCACAAGTTCATTTCAGCGTTACATTCTTATATTTAAATGAAAGGCACTTCATTATAACAGTTATAATAACTTCTTTTCATTTACATTTTCCCTGTATTTTCCCTTTCAATTTCTTCTCCATTACCTGTCTGTCCCTAAGCAGCCAAATCAGGAAAGAGACAGAGAGAGAGAGTAAAATCACATAAGTTAAGACAGTGCAGAGGAAGCCCTGTACTTCCACGCCAAAGTCCCAACCCTTCTCTAGGTAAGGTATGAACAGAAAGAAGAGCTGCATAAATGGGCTCTGCTGGGCTACAGTTCGGAGGGACACAGGGAAAAACCTGAAGAGACACAGACTTGATTTGTCTAAGCTGGGGCCTGTTATCAAGGAAGCAAATCAACTAGCCTTTGCAGAAGTTAATATGGCTGTTTGCTTTTTAGTGCTGTTTAAAATCAATATGCTCATTTATTCACTTAGTTTGGGGTTTTTGTTTGTTTTTTAAAGATTTATGATAGATGAGGCCTTTTCATAACTCAGTGGGAAATAAAATACTTTTCCAGTATTACGTTATCCATCAGATACGTTATCCATTACATTACCCATCAGATAGGCGTAAAGGAAAATTTAGACATGAAAGTACTCCATCACCAGGAACTGCTCCTGCATGCCCACCTCTCTGTGGCCCTCTAATAAGTCAGACTAGACTTTGAAACTCATTTGCTGAATTCTGTTTCTCTTAGGCATAAATGTAATCTGCTATAGCAGTTATAATGCATCTGCAATATTAGCAACAGCTCAGAGATGAACTGCTCTTCATTTTCATTTTCTTTATATAACAATAATACTGAACTTAAAATTTCAGTGCTGAAGTTCAAATATATATACGAAAAAAAAACAGGTTAAACAATTTATTTCTTCTCTCTCACTTAAGCATCATGTAGTATTTTGCACATCTAGGACCAGCCTATATGTCCATATGTGTGCAGCAAGATAATTTTTGATTTTTGGGTAATGTAGCAGAGCAGCTGAAAAAAAATTAGGCAGCAGCACTGTCCCAACCTAAAAATCTGCAAACTCAACCATCAGGCTGACAGCTTTAGCATTCGGTAAACAGTAAAATGAATCTACTTTATGGCAAGATATTTTCATTGCTCAAATAGCTTCAAGCAGGTCAGCATAGTCCCTGTCAAGCCAAATGAGCTCACTTTCTTCATCCATCAAGTAGCTGTATTTGTCTAACCTATATCTGCAAGTGGTTCATCTAGGGTGACCCACCAAAAAAGCCAGCATTAGCCTGACAGGATTTTGCAAGGTACTTCATAAGCCATGCACAGTAGTTGTTAGGGGAAAAAAATAACAAGTAAGAGTCTGTCTGCTTTAGCTCTTAATCTTTGGGGCAGTTACTCAGTGTGGAAGGTATTTTTCAAATATGGACTGAAACAGTAATGAAGAAGTCAGTTTCTCATGGGAGACACAAATTCAGAAGAAATGGTTAATTCTTACTAAACAGCTTTCCTAGCATTCATTTCCGTTATTTTTACTCAGAGGAGTAGAAGAGGAGGAAATGAGGATTGTAAAAGAACTCCAGGAGTGAAATGCAGAGCAAAGTAAGAATGAAATTTATCTCCAGCCTACAGCTCTCGCAATTACAGGGTGAAATTTTGCACTGGGTGGAGAAGACAGATGGGTGGAGCATTTCAAACAAGACTCCTGAATGACAAATATTTCTACAAAACCTACAGTGGGATCAAACATAAAGGAACCTTCACTCATGTTGGTGTTCTAGGGAAACAACACAAGCACCAAAAGACCCTGAAACTGTGTGTAGCTTGCCTGGCCCTTGGTCATCCATGCTGAAACTACTAGGGTGGGGAATAACCATCCTGTGAGCCCAGCAAAGCTCTCAGCCCTGCTAGGATGGAGGTGGTCACCGATGGAAGGTTACTAGGTATGACACTGTCTCCCAAAAAAGGGGAAGGGACAGGATGGAAAGAAAAAAAATGCATCTTTTGTTTAAACACTCAGCTTTGTGTGTTATTTGCTTGCCAGTTCTGAATAGCATGTCTCTCTGGTGTTGATTTCACTGCATGATGTGTAGCTATGGATGAACATGGGCCCAGGTGCAAAGACTGCAACAGGACCCTGAATTGAATCAACCACCATTGTGGTGATTTGCAAGCCTTAGTGGGTGGGAACGTGGGCCCTGGACTACTTATTCAGTGAAGAATATCTGTCATCTTAATTGAAATCTTTCTAATTTCTTGAACAATATAATGACAAAATCACCTGACACTCAACGAAATGGTTGTCTGTCTTCTCTCTCTTTATTTTTTTTTAATGCTCATTCTTCAATAGGCATTAGTTTTCTAAATAAATTTGAGACAGTCAGACTCAACTAACAAGACGAAAGTGAACTAACTGATGACTTATGTTAAAGGAGTAGATATATATATGTATACCTGTGCACACACACATATATATGCACATGTATTTATAGGCACACAGGCACACACATATGTGCACACTGAGCAAGCAAAGCCTGAATCTATACCCTGAGGTCTTAGCACCAAGTAGCAGGGTGGAGGGGGTTTCTCCTTTCTAGAGCTCCTGTTTCCTCAACACCAAGCAAGACTGGAGAAAAATCAGTGTCCTGAAAGCCTTGGAGAAGGAGACTGAAGAGAGTTAGGCATCTATGAGTGGGATTCGCTCCACAGACAGGAGCAACAGGTAAGGCACTATGTAGCAGTCAGTGCTATATGGCTGCTTGCAGACAGGAGGGGGCAGAAATATCAGGTGCTGCTCTGCATATCTGCACTTGGCAGGTGTATTCATTAAAAGTAATTATGCCTTTTATCGGGTCAGACAGTCATTTTAATTTGGCACTTTAGTGTGCTAGAGTTTTGTTCACTTATCAAATATTTAAGGAAACCTCAGCGCACATGCAGGTTTTTCATGAATTAGCAGCAAAGTAATTCATTTGCAAGTCTTATTCCTTCACCAGGCATGTATTGAAATGGGCTTTGGTGTAGTCAGTTAAATGTCTGCAATAGTATATCCCATTTCTACTTTAATTTTCACAGCACAGCTGAAAGGAAAAGCAGTCACCACCATTTCCCCATGACGTCCCTTTAATTTAAACTACCAGCTCCGAGCCTCTGCTCCCTTGCCAGCCCCTGAAAAACCACCTGAGCTCACCTGAAGAGGCTGCTCAGGAGAGGAGCTGAGGACAAGGCAGGAGGGAAAGCGTCTTCCCATGGAAGGAGTCAGGGGTGCAACTTTACACTCTCTAGTTTTATAAAGTGTGAAAGAAGAAGGTCCTGCTGAGTGAAGTGCAGCTTGTGGGGTGCTTCCACTGTTGGTTTCAACTACATTGCCTGATTTTAATAAAAGGTCCAGTTGGCAAGGGGAGGGCTCTGCAAAGGGTGGAGAAGTATTGGATGGGCAGCCCTTGTGTGATAGTGCCCCAGACACCCTTGGCAGGCACACAAGCCCCTCTGCCAGGTAGGGTGTTTGGGCAGCTGGAGGTTTGTGCCAGGCAAACCAGCAACAGAGGGAACAGGCAGCCCAGCTCGTCCTCCAGAGACTCAGCCCACTGGGTACCAGTCAGTGCATTAAAAACAAAGGCAGCTCTGTCCACCGCCTCCCTAAAATCAGGCACACAGACCGCTCAGCCCTGGTGCAAACCCTGCCTCTGACCCTCAGGGACCCAAAACTGCTCCTCTGAAGCAGAAACAGCATACATCTGTTGAAATGACAGCCTCCTTAAGCAAGTATGAAGACTTCTAGCTCTAAATGCATTTTAAGTTGCAATATTTTATTTTAGCTACTACAGCATCCTCTCTGATCCCATGGGTCTGTTTAAAAGGCCTCATGTCCAACTCATTTTATCAACTTTTAAAGGATCACATTAACATTAAATTAAAAAAGAAAGGAAAAATATCAACCAACAAGCACTTTATTATACCTAGGATGTAGGCTGCAGCCTCTATTCTGAGAACAAGTTGTGACTTTTCCAATAAAGATAACTAACTGCTCCCTGATAGAGGGATTGATCATATTGAATTGAATATACAATGTAACAGTATTGCTAACATCCCCAGCAGTGTTTCTGGACATGGCTAATCCACGGTACACTGACAGATCGCACCCTTCCAGGGCTTGAACAGCCACAGTTACAATGACAGACATTAGCACTGGGAGGGGTGAATGACACCCAGGGTGTTTCATGGATCGTCTCCATTAAACTCTCAAAACGCTTTGCTAATCTCACTCCTTAGTAATTCTGGGGAAATCATTTAGGCGTGACTGGGGGGAGGCAGGTGAAGACAGTGTCTATGTGTTCACTAGCATGACTATTTCAGTGGAATTTAACCATCAGACAGGTCGTTCCTACCTTAAAAAGATTTTAAAATTATCTCTCATTTGAATATTTATGCAAAAATGCCCAGCACTTTATTATTTTCAAAGTAACTTGTGTAGCACAACAGCTCAGTTCTTGTCCTTTGACTACGGATGACCACAGAGTTTAGATTGGAAGCCTAATTTTTAGACAGCTTATAGCAGGTAAGATATGACTCACCCTGGTCTTCTTCATTTGTTTCAGCCTCTTCATTTTTTGCACTCTTTGAGACTATTTAGAATTAGAAAATTGAGGCAAGAAGATTCATAGCACTGTATAATGAAAAGCTATCCCTAGGGAGCACATCTTTACATGACCCTTTTAGTGCCCCAGTGGAAACCCACTGGTCCAGATTTGACCAGTGACAGTACTTTTGTTTACTTCATGAAACATTTGACATAAAATTAACCCCTTTTTTTTACTAAGGCTGCCAGTACAATTCCATTAACATTTATTTTACCAATCACTTTCATAATCATTGATCCGTAACAAGCTTTGTTGCATTGTTGAAAACATTAGAATTGGGTTGATTTCAGGGTTAGTCATATATGGGTTTTTCTTCAGGAATTCTTAGACATTTCTTAGAAATTAAACAAGATTTTTTTCCTTAAAAAAAAAAATAAATCATGTAGCTTTAAACCACACCGCACAATTTCTAGCACAATAGATGGACTTCCACTGAGAAGAAATTTCAGTTCCTGTGCTGTCTGAAATGGCATAACAAAATAACAGAGTTCCAAATGCCCACTGATGCTGCATTATCTTACAAGAGGGAACATGTGCACGATACAGAAAATAAATCTCAGTTCCTAGTATGTGGCCAATTGTTGCCAACTAAAGGAAAAACTATGTCAGGCCTTACCAGTGTGGCTTCGTTTGTGAACCATGAGCACATTGGGACCGATGCAAATTATCCCACAGATATCACATTTTAGCTTTCCGTTAGGAAGTCGAATGCCTCCAACTCCTGACATAGCCTTGCTGCCTGGGCCATTGTGTGAGCCATTCATTTTTTCTCCCGAGGTATCAAGCATTCGTAAATCCTCCGCACATTCTTCCCCATTCATTTCACAGGCACGCCCATTCTCTTCATCACTCTGAGTCTCTATTTTAATATTACCAGCTGAAAAAAACAATACAGGATGCCACTCAGTTTTGTTAGAGAATAAATACAGTGGCAAAGAAACAATCACATCAAAGGAGATAACTTCTAAACAGCATGTACAATATACCTAAATAACAAAAGCTACAAACATGACTACATTTCTATGGGCAATGCAATGCGTTTGTAACACATGGAGCAATGAACAGTGAATATTAGTAACACAAATGCAAAGCATCCAGGGAGCTGGGAACCCAAACAACATTACAAGTCTGTTCCTAGGTCACTTTGAGATTTTCGCATTTGTAATGTTCATTTTGACAGTTCAGGCTAATTGGAATGAAACTTAAAATGAATCGACTTCACATGGTTTTGTCCAAAGCAATTGTGAAACTAGCTCATCAAAGACAATGGATGCAAATGAACTGAAAAGACAACATACTCCAATGGGCAGGAAGATCCTGAGGGTTGTAGTGAATCCAAATATGTGGTTTGCAGTTAGTAAGGGTAAGCAAGGACAATGGAAAAGCAAAGAGTACACATATTGATAAAGAAATCATAGTGGGGAAGAACAGAAGAAAGAATTTAAGAGCAAGAACTATCATTACAGGAAATTATGAGTGATAATTGTGTTTTTAGGACAGCAGGATTAGGATCACTGAGTAAGAGGAGAGGATGTCTACAGCCATGAGCTACTATTAAAAACCAGTCAAATAAACGAAGGTGGGTGGGAGAACCATTTTGATTTGATTGGATAAGTCCGTTGTGTTATAACCCCAGAGGTGACGATTGCGTGCAGCTAGAAGAAGAATTCAGGTATAAATTTAGCATAGCCTCAATACATGTGATAAAATGTAGGTTGGTAAATTTGATCTGATATGAACATAGCAAACCTAAATGTTGCGGAAAAGGGCCAAGATTCAGATCAGTTAGTACCAGTATTCATTCCTCTTCTCTCCACAGGACTGTATAGCATTTTGCGTAGAATAAACCATCTTTACAGTTATTTCTCTCTTTTCTAACCTGATTATTTTGGTTAAAAAAACCCCGTTCTTCATCAGGCTTCATTCCACCCCCAAAAAGAAAGCATTTTTCTTTAGTGGCTAGCTGAGTACACAAGGGGTTTGTTTCACCCAATAAAGACCAGGTCTTTTCCTTTTGTGGAACAGCAGTTTCATGATAGCCTTATTCATAAGTGGTGGTGTAACCATGACATAATTAAGCTATCAGCAATAATTACCTCAAGAAATTAAATAACTTTACATTCATTTGAAATCAAAAAGTTTGACAAACTCTCCTCTGCTACACCCTGCAACCTCCCAGGTGTCCAAGGAGGACTCATAGATGTGACTGGGAAGAATATCTGACTCAAAATCTTACTGGGAAACATGTTAAGTGTAGAAGTGGTCACATTTCTGAACACTTCTTGACTGGACATCTCTTATAAAGTCTACCAATCTAGACATTTTAATGATTTTTCAAATATCACATTTTTAATAGAAATCATATGCAAGACAGAATGAGTGCACATCATAAATACCATTCTTTTCTTTAAAATGCATGCCCTAAAAAGGGGAATAATTTAGAGAAAGAATATGGAAAGAATAATGGTCAATGAGCAAACAGTGATATACAAAGGTGGTATGACTGGCTGAACAGAAGTAATCTACATCATTCTGCAAATTTAGTGGAATGCAACCCCACGCTGCTGTTTTTACCAAGGCAAATGGAAGCAATAGAACTATTTGGCTTAAGTATATGACAGATTTTCCATAATTCACACACTACTTTTTTTTTTTTTCTCTTAATTATAGTAATAATAATTTGAATGTAAACATTTATACAAAACAGTTGCCTGTCAGGGATTTGGAGAAGGCTTTATTTTTATTTATTTATTTTTTTAAAAAAATTTTTGAAGTAGGCTTTATGTTAAGTAAAACAAAATACAAATGAGCAAAGCAAAAAGATGAGACTATTTATCCCTATGGTAGCATATGCAGACAAATATACATTGCTGAGAAGCGAAATGACACAAACAAAAATAATGAAATTAGGAACTAGATGGAAATGCTCTGTAAGCTGAGTGAGCTGAGTTTGCAGTATACTTACGGGAAAAAGATTTGGGAATTATTGCATGAAAGTCCCTAAAGCCGTCTGCCCCATATGCAGCTGCAATAAAGAAGGCAAACAGGATGCTGGTTTGTGGTACTGCTAGCAGTAAATGTAAAAGAAGGTGGCATTATTGCTATAAGAGAAGTAGTAGGAGAAAGACAGAACTGTTATCACAGAAGCAACACAAGCAGTTTAGGATGAAGCAGGAACAGCAGCAGAACAGCTGGCAGGGGAATCCTGACCTGCCCAAAACAATTCGCATTTGCAAAAATGCCCTTTTCTTCCAAAGCATCCAACAAGTTTTGTCATGCTTTCTAAAGGCATAACCTCTCTTGGGTATTCCCCTTGCTTGCAGGTTAACTCCTGCTAGAGTCAAGAGGAACTTTTGCCAAAATGTCTTGAAAGGGTCAGGGGAAGCAGAGCACCTAACCCAGGGAAACTGTGGGCCCCTACAAGTGCAAGCTTCCTCTCAGCATTATTTTTTTTGCCAACGTGCTCTCTTTGTGTACCAGAGATCTCGTCTTCATACACCCTTGTTTCCAGTCACTGCAGTTGTAAAAAATGAAATTGTGCTGTTTTCTTCTCAGGCCTGCTAGTCTTATGCAATGGAAGAAGAGGGAGTTCAATTTTATGTGTACGTTATTGTGTATATTGGCATATTTTTTGTTTGTATTTTTAAAGCTTGTCCTCACAACATATCTACACAAAAGAAGCTGCACAAACACACTATACCCTGCATGTGACAGGTAGCCAAGTACAAATTAACATACCATGGGGCACACTGATACAAGTGGCGATGGAGTTAATTACTCAACATAAGCAATGATAGGGATATCGATCTAGTCAGTTGTCACTAAAGCTCTCCATAGCCGTGCCCCTGGCCTGTCGTAGCTGTGTTGCTCAATGACTGTCCCCACACAGATGCAGTTGAGCACACAGGATGCCCTCACAAGCGCATCCATTCGGCAGCACAGCCTGTGGCAGGGGCTCGGTTCAGGTGCTGAGGTCCCTTTGCCAGTGAGAGCTGATGGACAGTGAGGCTGCCCACCTCGCCCTGGGTCCTCATAGAGATTTGATGGGTCTAATTAACAAACAAAATCTCTTCATGTTCAGAATTAGCGCTTTTTGCAAACCTGTTTTCCAAATGAAAACCAGTGAAAAAAGCTCCATGATGAAGGAGACAAAACAGGAGAGAGAAATCAGTCCAGTACAAATACTAAGGTTTTTTATTAAATTTTAATGATAAATGAGAAAGCAGGCTATACTCTCTACTCCACCCCGGAGACTGAGACTGAAAAACAAAAAAAAAATAACAGTATTTTTCATTTTGAGAGAGGTTCCTGTCCCTCCCTTGCTAATCACGCTTGGGGCACTAATGATGAGACAAATACCTCAGAATCAGGCATTTCAGATGTACTGGTCAAGAACACGCTCAGTATTTGTACAGCTTTCTTAAACAGATACTTGATATAGTCTTTTCAGAAATGATTTCTGTGCACATCCATCTCTATGTGCAGACATTAATTAGCTCTAAAATAATTCATGGTAATAATTTCCGTTCTAACACCATTAAGTTATTACTCATTAATTAGTTTACTTCAGTTTGGTTGGAGATGACCTTAAAAGGCTCTGTATTTTACTCTTTGTACACATTAGTGCAATTCAGGGGAGTTTAATCCAAACCCTTTCTCTTTTGTGCAAGGAGTGTGGGGTGCACCGGTGTCACTGAACTGACAGCTCTGCCCCTCTCCCTTTTTACATACCCCATAGTGTGGAAAATAGATCCCAAAGTAGGGCAATGTGTGGGCTTCTTGTGCTCTCTGATGTTTACTGTGAGTTTCACTGAGGATTTTCTGAAGAGCATTTTAAATTTATGTTACAACGACTGTTCTGTATCCTATGGTTAAAGATTATGCAAGTATTTGGAAAAAAAATGACATGTGAAAAGGATAAGGGTTGATGATGTGATTTATCACTGAAGGGCGGTGTAGCTGGCTTAGCACGAGACTCAGGCTGCGACAGTCAGGAAGGGAGGACGGAGGGTGAGGAGACAGAGTCACATTTCCCTGGCAAGAGTTAAGCAATGTGGAGAGGCAAGGGAGGCATTTTGCAACCAGTGAAAGGGTTGGTAGTGGGGAGAAAGGAGAAACCAAACAGAGCTCCTGGGAAACAGGACGGGGAGGGTGGCTATTAAAGGACAGAGTAATAGGCAGCTAGAAAAAACTGCATATGAAGAATTAGTATTTTCTTTTCAGTCCATTGCCAATTTACCTTCTCTTATAGCTATGGGACTCCCTTCCAGATGTAAAATCTTTTCAGTTTTGTGAGATTTTGGCACTGGTGCAGGTTTAAGTACCTGGGCCAAAATCCCATTTGGAAGGAGGCAATCACCTCCAAAGTCATATTCTTCTCCAGTGGGATTTTGGAAGAAGGAAAAAACGTAAGACCTGGCTATCAAAAGAATTTAGAGAGTAACAGAGAAAGATAAATCACACTGTAGCTTCTGGGGGCATTTTAACAATGGACTTCCTCAACTCCCTTTGATTTTTAATGGGATTTGAACATCTTTAGTACTTTTATCCCAGTAGGTACTTAGCTGCATCTTGTGTCATACACCTGCCTTTAAGAAGTTAGCCTTTAACCTTTATTTGGAAATAACCACGATAATCTGATTTTTGGTGTGTGTGATGTCTTGCTTGTACTTTGTAGCCAACAGCAAAGACACCTCAATTTGAGTTGTTTCAAGTAATTTAAATGTATGTATTTTCTGTTTGAATGGCTCGTTTGTTATTCCAAGACAAGTCAGAAGTATTTTGTTGATGTTAGTTGTTGTTTAAGTGGTAGCTTTTAACTCCAACAAGAGATTTTCATGAAGGCACCATAACTATTCAAGCAGCAGACAGATGAATCTGCAACAATACCTGGCTGATTTGCGCAGTGGCTTAGCACTGTTACAGTGAGGAGGAGAAAACCTTCACCACTACCCTTTCTAACATATACAAAACGTTGCTAAAAAAGCGGAATAAGATGAAAAGAGCCTATCAGGCAAAAAAAAAAAAATTACCTCAATATGTGTCAACAAAACCAGCCAGGATCTCTTACTGTTTACATAAGTGCAAAAACTAGGAAACAGAATATTGCCAGCAATACCACCTGTTATTTCTGATATAAAACATAACAGCTATTCTATTTTGTTACAGTGCACTGAATTCTAGCACTTGGCTATGACCTGAAATCCAAACCTTCCCCCTTTTCTTTTTACGTCATGGTCATTTATTGTGGCATCAGCTCTATTACCACACAAGAGCACTGAGGATGGAGGATGTCGATCTCAGAAATATAAGTCACACAAGCAAGTTGTTTGTCGACAGAATATTTAAGGAGTCGGTATTCACTGACTAGGCTTGAAAACAACAAAATTCAATTCTTGAACCTCAATTATTCTTCCATTAATAGTATCTTTCTCTTATGAGCTTCTGAAGTTATAGGAAGAATCATGTAGATGTAAGAAAGACCAGCAAAAAGTCTGGGCAGAGCAACCATAATTAGTTAAACAATGGCCTCAACCTTTCTTCAGTAAATTTCAGAAGACACAACACAACATAGGTGGGACTGACTCAAACTAACCAGTTAGTTAGCTATAGAGAAAGTGGATCCATTCAAGTACTCGTAATAATGACTGTTTTGCCCTCTCCTTTCTACACATAGCACTGCATTGCCCAGTTAATCAAGCATTTGTGGTGTCTGCATGTGTAAAATGCTGAAAATTAGAGGTGGATAAGAATTGCCTAAAAAGTCAGAACCTACAATGCAATTCAATTGCTATAGACAAAAGGAAACACATCAATAAATAAAAGGGGATGTATGCAGCCCATGTTGCACAAGCTGTTAGGTAGGGCTTCTGTTAAACAGGACCCAGCACTCACTGTGTGACAGGACAGAGACGATTCACACGGTGGGAGGTGAACACCTGAGGATGGCAAGACAGCGCAGCAATGTGGTGCTGGCACCTCATCGTTTTTCTCAAAAGAGCCCAAGTCTTTACCACAGGCTGCAACATGGTGAAGAGAGGGCAACAGACAAAAATGAAGGCTTCTTAATGAGAGGCTCTCAGCTGGCTTTTTAAAGTGAAACGAAAATAACAGAAAGAAGAGTAGCAGCAGGAACCGCCGGGGCACACCTGCAGGTAGAGCAGACTGGTGCCGACGGATAAGGAGATCCTCCCTGCGGGGTCCATGCTGCCCCTCCTTTGACTCCAAGTGCCAATCAGCCCTTGGCAGCCAATTTCTTCCCTACTCTAATTTTGGCTTTTGATCAAATATATATTATTCCAGAAACTCAGGAGTCCCCAGATAAGCTATCTCCCATAGGACAAGTGCTGTGAGGAGCTCCACCCATCTTACAGACGGCGACTGACAGTTCCTCCCACCACTCAGGTCCCCATGGGGAGGTGCCGGTGCCTACGCCTGCTGGCACACTTGTCTCAGCTTTTGCAGCAAAGAGCAGGGATGGGTGCTCACTGCATTGCAAAACCCATCAGTGTGGTTTTCTGGGGGCTGCAACGAGATCAAACCACAGTGAATGCAAACAAGTGAAGAATACAACCACCAAAGGTGCACCTCTCTAGGTGCAAAAAGTCTCTTGCTCCATGGTGCAGACTCCCAGTAATGTCCCATTACGTACCTATGGGAATCTTCCAATGCAGGGGTTGTCAAACTCATTTTCACTGGGGGCCACATCAACCTTCCCATTGCCTTCAAAGGGTCGAATGTAATTTCAGGACTGCATAAATGTATCTACTCCTACATTTATACAGTCCTAAAATTACATTCATTCCTTTGAAGGCAACAGCAAGGCTGATGTGGCCCCCAGTGAAAATGTGTTTGTCACCCCTGCTCTAGTGCATTGGTAAAGATGGACAGGTTAAAGACAGATTCAAGTAATTCCCTTGAAATCTACTTGCACCCTTGAAGCTAGGTGCTTTTCATGTATCTTTCTGATTTTGTATTTCAGCAGGAAACCATCTGTAACCAAGCCAAGGGGCTGATCTAATTCATATTCATTGTCTTTGTTGTGCAACTTGCTGGTACATCTTGTACTGGATTCAAGTTGTTTTTTCAAAGGACTATTAACTACCTGGCTGCTTGAAGTTCATCATCTGAATTACCAGAAAAACAAAGTTTTAAAGGCAAGAGAAAGGGCATTATGAAGAAAAACCATGCTAAACTTATTTCTTAAGTTCCACATGTATGTGTTACCCATGTTTCCTCTATACAAAGGGCATATTTTACTGTTTGCATGACGGAGAAGCTAAGGGAACTGCTGCAGGCTTGCCAGTAACAGACTTTACTGATGCTTTGCTGTTTTGAGAAGTAAGATGGGAAGATTTTCAAACTGGGGGAAAAGTTTGCTGACAAATGATAGCAAGAATAAAGCTTCTCATCCTCAATGCCTTTGCCTCTTCTGCTTCCATCAGATTTTTTTAATATGGGCTTTAAATGATGAAGAAGTAGAAAAAGGGCATTTAGCAAGAATATTTTAAAAAGCAAAGTAACCTCAAGTAACAATACACAACAGTGAGGTAAAAACACTATAATATATTAAAACATTCCTGTCTCACACAAGAACATGGGTGCAGATACATGTGTTAATGTGCCGAGTCTGGCACCTGTGAAGCTGTGTTCTCCAGAAAGGTTATAGGCACAAACATTGTGGCTTATACTCTTACCCACACAGCAACACTTACCCAAGGGAAGTAGAGCCTCAGACTTACAATAATCTAACATTTACAAGGCATCCTCCTTCTCTAATCCTTCCACAAAGTGTGCTTTCGTGAAATTCATGGGTGTTGACCTGTCCTCAACTGAAGCAACAGAATTCTAGCTAATGGCAGCCTAGAAGAATGTGCAAAGAGTGTGAACCTGCAAAGGTTAGTGTTTTGGAGAAGAGTAGCAACTATGTTGAGATTTAACAGGGTTACCAAAGAATCTCTTCACAGATGGGAGAGACAGGCAGGTTCTTGTATGAAGCCATTCTGTCATGGCTGGAAGTTGTCCTCACCCTGCTGCAAACTCAGGGGTTACTGTGGGGATCCCTAGGCAAAGCAAAGGGCTTAACAAATGCAGAAATATGAGTGCAGCACAGCTACATACTTAAGGTGATCAGTTACATACAAATTATATGAACTATAGCTAGAAGGGGAATTTTAAGCTAGCTTGACCAAAAAGAAAACTTTATGAAATCTAAACATGTACAGAGGGTATTGAACAGACCTGTACCAGCTGAAGATAGTCATTAGGCTGCAGAAGAAAGCTATCACTTGGGAGCAATGAAGTATCCTTGGGTGTGTGGTGGGAAGGGAAGGACATAGCTCCTAGGCTCTCTGCAAAGCCAGTGTGGTGTGTGAGGGTGCAGAAGGACAGGTAGGGACAAGAACTGTTCTGTATATTGCTTCAGAGCACCTAAATTTGCCTTGCCCTGGATGCAAAGTTAACCCTTGTAAATCTTCCCCTTTTCATGCTCCAGCTCAGTGAGCTGCTCACACATCTTTAAATTTGTCCATGGCACGGCAAAGAGTGACCCTGGTTCAGGATCGGGCCCTCACAAGTCCACCCATGTGGACATTTAATGTGCCATGCCTTCGCTGTCAGCAAGATGGACACAGGGACTTTAACCAGGGACGTTTTAGCTACTGTGATGATGTCTCGAGAGCTATTTTGCACAAGTGACCATAGTTCCCCAGCTGTCAAAGGGTCAGTAGATCTAAAATTAGACCAAGCAGCTGTGTTTAGGTCTGGGGAGGTGCCTATGGGTGTTGTGCCAAGCCTGTGCACTGTCAGCCTCCTCTTTCAAGAAGAGGGTGGAGCATGAAATTAATAGAAACCCAGGAACACAGCCGTTTCAGCATTTGAGAGGAAATACTTTATGGCAATTTTATCATCCTGCCTACTCAGAAAACAAATTGGCAAGCAAGGTCCTCTGTGTCTCCCTCACTGTAAAAAAAAAAATACCTTCTGTGACTCCCTCAGGGTAAAAAAAAAACCCAAACCAAAACCAACCAACCAAATAAATAAACAATAAACAAAGAAACCCACCAACCCAAAACTGAAAACCAAAACACAACAAAAAAGACCCAGGGATACTGAAAGTTTATTTTAGACTCAAGTATAATAAATCAAATGTCATCATCACTTCGTGAGTGATAAAGTAGATGGTCTCTCTCAGGACTTTGCAACAAAGGTAACCCTGAGGTAACCTGTTCTAGATCTGTTAACCCTCAGTGCTCAGTTATTTTTTCTAGAAGTATCCATCCAAGACTATCAATGTTTTTTTCTTTTTGGGTTGTAGAAATATTGCCAGAAGGTTTTGCAACGTAAACTGCTATTTACCTGATTACAGTGTCCTCAACAGTCAAGTGAAAGGACATCCTAATCTACATCTTCTGGAAAAGAGGCATAAATTGTTCTACACAAATCCTAAAGAAATTGTCTGAATGTGAACATACCAGATAGTTTGTGACAAGAAAATTGACAGGACAGATTTAATTCTCTCTCACTGTGTATTGCAGCCAATGCTTTGCTACAGGGACCTGGATCCTCAGTCCTCAGTACTGAAATGGCAAGAAACCCCAAATGATGCTGGGACACTCTCAAACACTCAGAGATCTGGATCATTCTGGAAGTCTGCAACCTCAGTTCAGTCCACATTTTAAAAATACTACTTGTCTTTCCTCACTTCCTTGGCCATTTTTCATGCCTGCTGTTTCCTTGCTTTTACCTCAGAAAACATAAGCCCTTCTTTCTTTCCCTGAACAAAATCCAAGCTTAACCATTATTAGTGCTATAAGTCATCCCTGAGGTTGATTCCTCTTCTGTGAGGCATCCAACAATTGCAAAGTTGTATACTGTTTCTTTGGGTCATTGAACATAATACTAAGAAAAAACTCTAGATTCCACTAGCTTTTTGCAACAGTTTACTCAAAAAGAAGGAGAGATTATTTAAAAAGCCCACGTTTTCTGAGAAAGATGTGCTGAAAAACAGGACAAAAGTTCAGGCTAAAGAATTATCTGTATGTAAAAGACATTACCTCAGGAACAGCATCTTAGCTGAACTTCCTAGCTCTGCTCTGCAAACACATCTCAGCTGTGATTTGAAACTACTGAATTTAGGAGTCCCTATTCCTGTCCTGAAGGTTGTCTTCAAAATCAGAAAGGAACTGTGCTGCAGAAGGGAACTCCAAGCTGAGGTTTAGTTGAGTTTTTGGAGCAAGTATTATCACGCACTCAGAGGAGAAAGGCTACTATAGCAATCCACTCAGGCGCAGCTTCCTCAAACTCTGAGCAAATCTTCAGCAGTGCTTAAGTCTGGTGAATGTAAAAGAGCATTTTAAAATTATTTTACCACTCTCTTGAATGAGTAATCCAACATTTGAAACTCACTGGAAACACAGTCAAGATCACTATCTTCAAACAGTCACAATCACCATGCTGAGTATCACTATCTTTTATCAAAATGCAACGGTTTTCTTAATGCGGATAGATCAACAAAACATCCAAGCCAATATTGCTGGCAGAACTCCAGGGGAAAAAGGCTTTCAAAATAATAGTTGTTGAATTAAATGGTCTCCAATAGCACCATTCTAGACTAAATTATCATAAGTAGCCCAAAACCAAGTATTATGAACAGGAGAAACCTGCGTAACACAGACCACAGAAATTCTTCCATCAAGGCCTTCGTTTCTGTCTGAGGTATAGAAGAGAATAACCTAAGATGGTTTAACCAGCATTCAAATACTACTCGAATTTCTTTAAACTCTTCCACTCATTTTAATATGCTTACCATTTTTTTAACATTTGTCCATCAAGAAAAGATTTTTACAAAAGCAACTAATGTTTTGGGTTTCTCCAACTTCAGACACTAATGAAAATAGATTATCGGAAAACAGGTTAGCCTGGAAAACACTGATCACAGAGAAATCAGACTGCTATGTCAAGCTCCATATCTGAATTCTGGGTGTCCAGTTACCTCTGAAAATCAGGACCACCCTCTGCTTAGCATACACATTCACCCAGGCATTTACTAGCTCCTTACAAACTCTGTTTGTCATAGTCTGTAAGTTGACTGGTGGAGACGTAGTTAACAAAAAGGACGTGTATTGGCATATCCTGAATTCAAAGCTCAGAGTTGGTTCAGGCATTGCTTGCCAGTCCACAGGAGAGGGAGATTATCAAACTCTTAATCAGCTGCAGCATCCCATGGACTGCAAGCAACTGTGTGGCAGTGGAGATAAACACTGAAGTATTTAGATTATTTCGGAGCTTAAGTCTCTTTTAGTGGTATTCAGATTTTTAAGACAACCTGAGCTTCTCATGGTGGGTGGAGAAACAGAAAACCCACACTGAGAATGCTGTTGAACTTGAGTCCAATCGCAGCAATAGCTGAGAAACATCACAGCTTCCCCCTTGTCCGGCTTAACAGGAAACCTCTATCTACTGTTCCTCTAACTCCTTCCACAAACACACCGAGCAGTCTGGACATATTACCCATTTCCTCCCAATCCAGAGTTGTTTATCTCCCCAGCATCTGTCATGGTCTAGAAGTTTGGAGCAAGTCCTACACTAGTTGTTATAATGTAAATCTAAATCAACCAAGTTGAAAGGTTTCTAGGAGAACCCAGACAAAAAACAAAGGAGAGAGGAAGGGAAGGGCACCTATTAATTAGAGCTACTAGGAAGTAGCTAGAGCAAAGTCCATGGAAGTGAGTCTTCCCAGCTGCCTCATATCTTAAGAAAGATACAGCAACTCCTCATTTTCATTCACGGCATCTTCCAAAGGTTTACTTCACACACTGTCATGGGCACTAAGAATAATTTTTCCTTTGAGGTTTTTTGTTTGTTTGAAAGGGCAATGCTATTAGATGTGCACCATAGAGACCTAGAGGTCTGTTCAGCTTTCATATCTCTAGAGGCAAATTCAGAAACATATCAGGGCTACATCTTCTCTGTAGCAGAAGTATGGTGGGAGACCCTTAGACTACCACACACTGCCATCTCTCCTTTGCATTCAAGGACACAGTGATGATTCAATTTGGGATTATCTTAAACTATGTGGAAAGCCATTATTCCAAGTTCCCGAGCTGGAAACCTTGTGACTTGTCATTTCTCCTCCTTATTTACAAATCTCTCCCATCTTTCCCTCAGCTCCTACTCCTGCCTCTCCACCATGACCTGCTTCTGTACAGTGCCAGAGGTGAAACCAAAGAGCTGTAGTTTTGACACTGCAGTTTGTGTGTGTCATATTGTAACTGGGTTTCCACATCCTCCTCATTCTGTTGTAAAAGCACTTGAAGAGGAAGAAGGGCAAATAATGAAATATAGGAAAGCAGGAAAAGAGGAAGCAGCCAAGAGACAGCAGCCCAACCGAAATGCTAAGAATTATGGAGAAGTGACAGAAAGGGAAGCACAGACCAGGAATTATACTTGGTGGCTTAGCACAATAAATAAATAAATAAATAAATATATATACATACATACATACAAATATATATATCTTAAGCCTTTTCTGCCTCTGCAGAAATCTTCTAGATTACTATTCCTCTCTGACTTTCACCCACTTGACCTGTGTTCTCCTTTCACTCTTCTTTAAGACAGTTACAAAACTGTGCTGCTCTGTGTGCAGCCAGACTGCACCAAACCTGAACCAGCCACCCTCCCGCCCCGCTTCTCTTCGGAACAATCAAGAGGATGGACTCCTCAAATCACTCTCAGAAAGAAAAGAAGGAAATTGAAAATTAAAAAAAGGCCTCAAAATGCCTCTCCTCAGGGCAAGAAGTCTTGATTAGGCAATGGCTTTATGTGCTGAAGGCAGCCAGGAAGGACAGAGTGATGGAAGGGTACAGAAGGAAATTGGCTAAGGCAGAGTAGGGATTGCCTAACTGGGCAAACCTGCCTGGCTGACAGCGGATGGAGCAGACAACTTAGGAAGTCCTTCCACTGAGATCACGCACCATTCTGTCCCGCTCGTTCAGAATGAAACTTGGCCAGAGCAGCAGAAAATGTTTGTAATTCACATGAAGAATTTTCTCTTCTCCATTTGCAGGTAAAAGAGACACAAAGCAGAACATGAACCTCTTTAAGAAGAGTAGGACCCAGCTTTTTACACTCTCCCATTTCTCAAGGACTTTTCATCAAGAATTTGTCTGATAAAAAGCTGAGTAGAAAGTAAAAATTTGAGAAATGACTCTATAAATATCACAACACTAATAGTCTTTATCTAACTGAATTTTGTAGCTTTTCAGGAAGATAGTGGTGAAATCCCACTTGTAAATGAAGACAGGAGTGTTACACAAAGGTGTACTGTGGTATAATTATTTGTTCATCACTGCAGGAAAGTTACCCTGTTGGAAGAGCTTGTTCAAAACCATTTGTGGTTATTCCTCCACAAAGAAGGCTGTCAGGAGGTGATAAGAAATGGGTATTGCTGAGGCTTCACTTTCTTTGAACCACTCTGGCACAGAGAATATCAACAGAGTCAGTTATTTTTCCTAGCATTTATCTGTGAATTGGGAAATATCTTCAGGGCCACTCGATCAGTGTTTAGTTCTTCAGCTAAAGTTAATGTATCTTCGAATGTGTCACACAGAGGAGAGATGACTTTACCTGCCTAGGAAGGAGTTTGCAGCTCCGTCTTGCAAAGAGCAACAGTCCCTGAGATGTTGGGACTGGTGGAGATCTGCACTGCATGTCCCATCCTGCAGCTCTGTCTGCTCTTCCACTTCCCTACAGATGAAGCACCAGCACCTCTAGTTCACAGTGGCATAGTTTATACACTGCATTATTTTTCTAGGGGTGGCAAGGTGACCAAGCTGTGTAATACCCATGTACGTGGGTGTGAGAGGGACTATGACTTGTGAAGGTTTTGCCTAGCTTGTCATGTCCTCCCTATTACAGAGAAGGGCTGGTGTATAGTTAGGGTTTGAGGATCATGACCTTCTTTCTTCTGGCTTTGCTAGTTCTGGTCTGGTTTTAACTTCAGTGAAGGCCCTCTTTATTTAGTTCAGCATTTGCAAAGACAAAACCCAGTTATGCAGCTGCTCAAGAAACAATGCTATGTCAAGTCAAATGAGTATGGTAAGAGAGAACTTAGCTATGGATGCTGTCCACAGCAAATGGACAAAGTTTTTGTATTTGATTTTGGGTGAGAAATACCTAAGCAAAAGAGGCAGAAATACAGTAATTTTCCTGTTAAGCTTGTCATAATGTTACTTACTGTTAAACCAGGACAGCTGGAAAGAGCTAAGCATTGGCCTCTACTGCAATCCTAGACATAAGGAAAGGCATGAGTAGTTTGCTTGGTAAGGAGCGATACCACAAGGGGATTTTTCTGCTGATGTAAACTTGGAAAAAAAGAGAACACTCAATAACAACAGAAATAAGCAATACTTAGTCCAGAACTATTCTCAGTTTCTCATTATTAAAAATAGTAATTATCTTTCAATTATTTGCTTTCTCACAAGCAGTAGTTTTCTGCTTCAGCCTATAGAGAATTAGATAACAAACAACATTTTATGGCCTCAAAGAGGGACAGGTCACTGAATGCAGACTGAGGAAATCAAGGTTTAATTCCTAGCTTTGCCACAAGCTTCCTGTGTGGGCATGGGAAAAGCACTTAATTCATCATGTGCCCATACTTCCCTGTCTCCACTTTTTTCAATTCTTTTCAATTCTACATCTTGGTACCTGCCTCTCAAGTGTCCTAACACATGAGGCAGAAATCTGGACATACACTGGTCTTTCTCCTGGCATGTGTCCCACAGAAGGTGACAAGGAACTGTGGGGTAGACAGCAGCTGTAGCTCAAGAGGCTGCATCACTTAGGTATTTGTGAAAATACTACCCATAATCCGTGAAGTCTACTACAGAATTATACAAAGGTAGAATTATTGTCCAGTGTAATAAACCTCAGTTGCATCTATAAAATATTGGATAACAAGTGCTTGGAGTGCTCAGCCAGCTCTCCTTTATCTGAGATTTCTTAAGGTCAAAAAGTAGATTTTTTCTTCATCAGACTAATGATAAAGAAGTAGGAAAGGAATAATATTTTTTCCTCAGCTGGCCTTTTCCCATGCTACCACTTTGTTCCAAGAGAGCTGTAAAAATCCCAAAGGCAACTACCTCGAGGGGAAAAAAAAAAAAGCAAAAAAAAAAGTGCATAAGCTGTTTAAAATATCCAACCTGGGTTTTAATTTCCCGCCACACTGCAGCCAGCATGGCAGAAGTTATCAGTGGTCTGAGAAAGGAAATGAGAGGGGTTCAGCCTGTACCTTTTTTGTAGGAAATGACTAAATACTGAAAACTGTGTCATCACCATCAGCTTCATAGTGCTTCTCATACATGTTTGGTTATGAGGTGTAAAATCTCACTTCAACAACAAATTGCTAGAGTATATATTTTTTCAAATTCTGTAATGCAAAAGATTTTCAGAAACATCTCAGCAAAAAGAAAAATCTGGACAAGAGTATGGGTTTGACGTCTTGAAATTTGGACTTATATCCCAACTTTATCCTCAGCTGCCCACCCTCCAGGACCAGCCTCACTCACTGCTCTGTCATGGTGGCATCAGGCTGTGATTTCATTCATTGCATTGGCATGACCTGGGACTTCTGCCTGTACAAATCAAGCATGCAGTTGGAAATCAGCCCTTCCCTTTCTACAAAATTCCAAGTGATTCAGTGAATTGCTCCTCTGTGGTAAGATCTAGACGAATTAGAAGTTCCAAAATTAATTATTTCCTCATTGTCAAAATGATCTAATAATTTACTGCCAATATTTATTTTGTTCCCTCATGTACCATCACCAAATCCTTCGTTTATTTATGTTTACCTGGTTTATATTTTTCAAACCCACTTTTTAAGCTAAAGAGACACATCGTTTAAAAGAAAGCTGAGTACTTTGAACGAAACCAATCTCACTGCCTTCTAGAAGAACATGCAAGATATTTTGCTGCAGCTATTAGAAAAACAAATTTGCTCTCTGGTCTCCCGAATGTTGTTCATGGTTTGATTCCACATCCAAATCGATTACAGCCTGTTGTGCCCTGCCTCACACTTACTCCAGCTAGGAATTACAGGGCTTAATTAATCCATCATGTATATATGGCCTTAATTAGATTGTAAGCTCTTTGGGGCATGCTGTCGGTGTTTGTGCAGCGTCTAGAGCAATGGGGCTCTGTTCCTTTTCCAGGAACCCTGTGCCACAACACAAATTCATAGATAAAACAACAAAGCGTTTGGAGAGAAACTGCAGTAGAAACACCCAAAGCTTAATTCAATCTCCTTCCCAGTCTTACATAAACAGCAGGAAATAATATGGACAGAAGACAAACAGTTATCCGCAACAAGAAGACTCGTGATGTGAAAACTGGCATCAGGCATTCAGAGAGTGACCAAAACTTGGCCTCCCATAAAGGCTGATGATCTGTTCAGACTATCAGCATTGGCATTTCCTGCCCTCTCAGCATTTATGGAATATTTGAAAGTGTCTAGCAGTCAAAGTTTCTGTCAAACTTCCTCTCTGCTCCTAGTCTCGTGTCCTAGACAGTTCAAGTGCCTTTTACTTAGAGGAATCTTTTTGTCACTTTTTAAAGCCCAGTTTATGTTCAAAGCACTTTTCAAATATTGCAAAGGAACAGACATTGTGTTGCATTTTTTTTATCAAACACAAAGTATTCTAAGCATAGAAACACCTAAATGTGTGTCCTAGTGTGCTATTACACATTAGGAAACCTTCTTTTTTCCCATGAACTACAAAGTTGCACCTCCTTGTTGCTACCAGGCCAGGGAGTGCATCAGTACTACTCAATTCAGGATGCATAATGCACTCAAATTTCATACTAACACCCAGACACTGTGACTGGATTAAGAGTGAGGCTAATGGAAAGAGTGAGAAATATTTCCCATTAAAATGCAAAGCAACTCTACAGAAGTTGCTATTTCTTACTAACTAAGGTAAACTCTGATGTCTGTGCTGCACTGTGGAGTACAGGATGAGATCAAGAAAGCAAATGAAATCCTGCTAACTCTACCACCTAGGAACATACACGTCTGGAAATACAGTTTGGGCTATAGGGTTCTAAAGGCTGAAACAGTCACAGTCAGGCAAGTTTATCAGAGGCTGTAGCAAGTGTGGAGCAAGTTGGTCTTCAGAAAATTAACCTTTACCTGGTAAGCTGGTCATCAACCAGAGACAAAAATATGGGACTTACAAATGATGCTCTGTTCATTTGGAGGAGAGCATCTCAAAGAAAGTTGCTTCTGCTTTGTCTAACCCAAAAAGATGAAATTGTGCTGGCTGCATATTTCAGAGTACATAAGGCACTCAAATACGAGTAATCCCAGTATCCTCTGAACTCCTAGAAACTGTTAGACATAGGATGGTCACTTAGATCAGAGCCGAGAGCTCTCCTTGCCACCAGGACAAATGAAGCATGGCTCATCCACAGCATCAAATTCCTTTATCTCAAAGGCACCATGAAGTCCCAGCGAAGCTGATGTGAGCCACAGGCTCACGCCTTTGGGGTAATGTGCTTCTCAAGTGTTCGCAGAAGAGAACATTAAAAGTTTCACTTTCTATTGTCATCTTTTTTATCGAATGAATGTGCAGTGGCTGTTAGTAGTGCAGGACCATGGCATGCTGTGGCAAACCTTCCCAGCAAGTCTTGTGAAATGTGTTTCTGCTGATGCAAATGTGCTATTTGCTAGAGCTCCCCATCACTATCTGATGAACTCCCATCCTATGCCTGAATGTGAAAAACATAACCCACAGCCCTGAATGTGTGGATCACTGTGTTCTCAGGAAGTATGCAACTAATATAACTATTTGTGCTCTGTGTCACTGAGGGTAAAAAAGAGGGGTGAAAAAAAACCCCACCATTGCACAGCAAACACCAGTCCTCACACAGGAAGGCCAGGGACTGCATTTTGCTCAACTAGGCTGGCCTTTGTGAGGGGTAACATTTTTGCACTCAGCTGTAGCTCCCTGAGACGTGCATAAAGAGATTCCATGAATATCACTGTCGCTTTCCAGGATGGAAGAGCAGAAGGGTCCATCACTACACCTGTTACAGCGGTTCTTTTAATTGTACTATTGTATTCGTTAACTCAGTTAGCTACTGAAACATCTCTAAGAAAGTTATCGAGTTAGGCATCCATCAGCTTTTAGTGGAAAGATGTATCTCAAATGAGAGATACAAGATATTTTATCTGCATTTTCCGTTAGATTATTTCAATATGTCAGCCACCTATCCCTCTGCTACAAGGAACAACAGATGTCCCCTAAAAAATTTCACTGTGCAATCCTAAATTTGGTATAGGACTGTAAAAGCATCCTCTAGAAAAAAAACATTTCATCAGTGTACCTCTCACTCTACATTACAGACCTTGCCTGAATAACACTGTAAGAAATAAAGTGAATAAACCATCTGAAAGCAGGAAGGAATAGCACTTATGAACTGCAGAGGAGGATCCCAAGAGCTCATGTACGCCTCCACTGCTGAGCCAGCAGCAGCGGGCAGGAGAACCTCTCCAAGGCATCTCTTTGAGCAAGGAACACCAGTGGGAAAGATCAGGAGGGGGTGCATGTCTCTCCTTTCCCTAGTTCCCCTTTTCTTCAGGAACTCCCTGGTGGCCCTTTTAGCACCATGACCCTGACTGCCTTCACAGATACCTCAGCCTAGCAGATCTACACAGACTGCAAAAGCCACAACGGGTACCACTGGGTCTTCCTCAGCTGCTCCCCACTTCCCAAATGGAATTTCCACTTAGGTTTCTTATAAGGATACAGACAAATTAGCAGGAACTAACCTTTTCCTCTTTTAGGTTTGAAAAGAAATATTTTTATGATGTGTTTAGCAGAGAATAAGTTTGATAGGTCTTTTCTTTCCCGCTTAAGAAGAATGAAAAGTTCAGCTTTCAAGATAAATCTTCTTGTACATACATGTTCTATTTTTTAGTTTTTTACACAGATATGCACACAGAGGAATTTAACTTTGCAGGCATATAATTGTATATCCGCTGACAGACATATCTTTGTATGTACACGCATGCATGTGTATTTACACATGTAAAAGAGAGCAAATGGAATAAATGGCTCCTGTTGGCTGGAAAATACATTGCCATTTCAAACTTCAAGGGGAGTATTAAAGAGAAGAAATGACTTACAAAAAGTTTTAGACATGAGAAATATTTTTGCATTGTTTCCCTAAAAACAAGAGCTAAATCATGAATTGTATAAATGAGTGTTTTTCATGGTACACAGAAAAGAGCTTATTAGCAATGGTTACACCATGTAGGAATGTACAGACTCATTAATGTGTAATTACAGAAGAAACAATATCAGACTTCTGTACTCTGTTTTGCAAGAAGCAAAAAAATATAACTTAGCATCACAATAAGTCCATGGTAGGATACCAATTTTACTAGGATTTACTAGCAATATGGTGGTAAGATTAAACAAATGTGTTGCTACAACAGTGGTAATGCCTCATTACCATTATTCCTTCCTCGTTTTTTACATGTGTTGGACTCCAAAGCCACTGAAGTGTTTTGCTAGAACAATTATCATTTCTCATTTTTATTTCTCCTTGCCATTATGTGGACAAATGGGCAGGAAGCTCTACCCCTCCCCAGAAAAGCCAAGTTCCCATTTGACTTCTAGATAAGTTGTTGCAGCTCCACACCTGCAGCAGACGAAGTCCCAGCTGCCACACTTGCCATTAGGGCTTCTCTACACTTCCCTAACACCCACCTCCTCTGCAATGCCCAGCAAACCATGGGAGGTGCCAATCACAAAATAATTTGGATTTGGGGAGGAAAAAGCATGAACCTCTACTTGGAAAGGGAGGTGCCATGTCAATGCTGAAGGGATGTTTTCACATCTTTGTTCATGGCTTCAGCCTGGGGAAACCAGGTGGGTTGCTCTGCTTGGGAGAGACAGAGACATTCACAGCCTGAATTGTGAATACAGCCAGCTGGGAGTCGGCGTAGGGATGGATCAATTTGATGTAGATGTTTCCTTTCCTTTGCAAATCTGGGCACAAAAACTGACCAGCTGGTCTCAGTCCACCCCACAATAAGGCATATCTATTTTTCACAGTGAATTCTATATGTGCCTGTGTTGTTTTCCTCTGAAAATAAATTCTCATATGGAAAGGCTGGAAAGATGTGTTCGAAATCCCGATGCATTGTGAGGGGTGCAGAAATGGCAGTGTTCCCCAGCTGGCAGTCGCCATTTCAAAGCTAACGTAACCATCCTGCTTCAACACCAACCACTGCCACCACTTCCGAGCATTGCAACATATATTCACAGCAGAAAAAAAACAGGCTAAGTAACTCAATTCATATAATATGCTGAGGTGCACAGCACTGTGAATGACAAGGGACTGATCTCCCTCCAAAAAAACCCTGAGCCATCATTAAAAATCAGAACACAAAGCTCTTAGCTTAGACAAAAAAACCAAAACATGAAAACCACCAAAGATTTGGGAAGTTCAAATCCATACTGTGGATGTTGACTGATCACAGCTTCTTACAAATACAGGACGCTTTTAAGTGATGAAATAGGGAGAATGAATATTTCCTCTTCTATTAATTGCAACACAAGCTGAAAGCATCGCCAGCTTTAGTTAAAACCCACCTTACCAGTGCATTAAACATTTCTGTTACATTACTTAATCATCAAGGAGAGCAAAATCATGTGCAGATTCTTTCTGTTATATGAAGGAAGGGTCAGGGAGCAGGCCAGTTCTTATGTCGTTCCATAAAATAAACTAGAAGTTACTGAAAACCCTGGTAAGACCCACTTCCTCAAAAGTAACATTTCCAGGGTAAAAAAACACTGGCTTATGTGAAAGTTCTCCTTACTCTTAGGTCTCTTCTCTTTTTTTTTTTCCCTCTCTTTAAACTCTGATATGTGGCTTGGAAGAGTGGAAGTCAGTTAATTCTGTCACATTTCTCCACTTTTGCTACATTTATTAAACTTCTCAAATGAGATAATTTTGGACTGTCTTTGGGGGAGAAGTGAGCAAAACGGAAGGTGAAAATCAAAAAGCAAAACACGTACCTTGACTATTATTTTGAATAAGCCCTGTTTTGGTTGGAAATTGAAGTAATTCTGTGTTCTCTATGAATTTATTAGTTCAATGCAAAACTTCAATTGGATTCTTAATCTCATTTTTAGGTATGGATTTTGGCATGTTAGGATTGATATCTTATTTACACCAAAGGAGCAGGAGTTACTTCCAAAAATTCCATTTAGTGCCTGTGGTGTTACTGTGGCTAATGGCTGAATGATACATTAGATGCCTTCTTGGGATCTCTTCTTATGCCTATAACTTAGACACCTAAAGGCCTCTGGGAAACATGTCCTTAAACTGCAGTGGATACAAGAACTAGGCAATATTATGAACTTAAAAATGTGCAAAGAAACAACAAAAGAGAAGCACATACCAAATGGGTTACTTTACTAGGAATTACGTTCCCTGCACATGCACCTTTACAACAAGGAATTCACTTACTGGGGAGGGAGAGAGCAGCAGAAGGTGTCTCACATTGCAGGCTGCAGGTCTAACCTGCTCTTGGGCTGCTGCTCTGCTGGCTCCCAGTTCAGGGAGGCAACTAGATGAGGCAGGACAGACTTTCCAACAAGCTGTCTCTGGAGGCCAAAATCCTGAGGTGCTGGCTGCTCCACCATGACAAGTTAGCAGCTTGTTATGGTCACACTTCTTCACCATAAATAACATGCTGAGACTCAGCCTGCACTGGCCACTCTAGCATACCTACCTACTGTACATGCAGCAAAGATTTTCCAGAGAAACTGTCTTTTGAGGCTTCATGAAACCTGACATAGTGGGCTCAATGAGAAAGGTTTGGGGACAAATCTCTGTCCTGCTGCAATGAGTGGTGTTTGGTCCTGGCTTTGGGACCACAGCTCCAAAAAGGAGCTCCCTCCATCCCCCACTCTTTACGATAAAGAACTTGTCCTACAGTGGGGAAACCTGTGGTGGCACAGCCATGTTGCAAACACTTCCCTGCAAATCTCCAGTGTGGGGATGCAGCCACAGTGGCACTGTGTTTGCAAATTTTGCCGTGGGACAGAGCCTGGGGAGCTCGCACCTGAGGGAAGAGCATCGCTGCAGGTCTTCTGCATCCAGAAACTCTCCCCTCCTAGGGAGCCACCATAGCGGGAGTTGAAATTGCAGAAATGTGAGGGGCTGAACAAAATCAAAACTGCAGCTTGTTCTGAAATGGTGCCTCTGTAGAGGCAGATGGTCCCTATGCCGTGCCTCAGTCCAGTGGCCAAGATTTTCACTCAGGGTGCACTCCTGAAGAGCACTTGGGTTGAACGAGAAATTGCCCAAGGGAAAAAGCAAACCTACAAGAAAGAGCAAGCAATAAATAATACAGAATAGAGAGATGGCTGGTGTTGGGAGGTCCATCCAACCTTCCGATGCAGAGCCATTCCCTTAAAATAACCTGAGGTTTAGCAAGCTGCAGTTACAGAGGTTCTCCCCAGCTTAAAATATGCTCTCCTTCTAGCCAGAGCCCTCTGTTTCTGAGTTGTGCTGCAGCCACGGCTGAGATCCTGCTAGATAATTTTAACTCCCCAGCTAGAAAGGGGCTTATCTCTGAGGCACATCTCCTCTGCTCAGATAAAGACAACTTCCTCTAACTGCAGATTAGATCAGCAGGCTCAGTATCTGTACCTAAAAGCCACACAGCTAAACACACTGTGCCTCTCCAGATCAGACAACATTGACTGCTTTCTCAGTGCTGAAGAAACAGAACTTGCACAGCTCCCAGGCTTTCCCGGGCTTTAGCACTGATATTCCCCTCTGAAAACAAAGCCGTACCAAGCAGATGTTCATGAAATTGGCCACAGGTCCACAGGCTATACAGCTTTGGAGAAATAAGGGGGAAAAAAGCATAGCTTCACTACCCACTGCACTGTTGTGTTGCCACACAGTGGCAACAGAAACCATACTTCTGCCAAACAGCCCAGGAGTGGAAAAACTCCCCACAAAACTAAACAGAAATCATTGGAAAAATGCAGCTCTCTTTCAGGATCAGTTCTGTTCTCGAGGATCTGATTTTATCACGCTCCAGTTCTATCGGAGGGTCAAATTTTTACATGCCTGCTTAGACGGTAGCTCTGCCCTGGCTTTTCACGGCTGAGTTAGATGCGCTAACATAGCGCAGCCTTCACTGGTGCTGCGGCAGCTCCCCTTTCCTGGCTGGTTCATCCTCCCTTCGAAAAACTACTTGCCCGTTTGTTTCAAAAATATTCACCCTCCATTGCTTGTACCAAGCATTTTTAAGTTTGATAAAGGAATTTTCCTTCAGTAAGAAGGATGTTTTCCACTGGCCTTGTGAAAATTCGTGCACATTTTTCTAAGTCCTAAGTCAGTACAGTGGGTAAAGCTTGTCACTTGCAGTGTGCCTAATTCCTCAACTTCACAACGGTCCCATGTACCTGGGTCTTCTGCACCTCACTCTAGTACAATGTTTAACACTATGCACATGCAAAACATAGTATTGAAGGCTGGTATATAACAGATACCTCATACGGTGTGTATAAGGGCATTAACAAAATTTGTCACATTCCTTCTCCCACTACAGCACCCCCATCCTCCTCTATACAGATTCCAAGAAGAGTCTTGCACACAAAATGAAAATAATCCTGACAAAAATATCTCCTGCATTCCCCTTAAAAACAGGTTTGTCATACTGGCAGGGTTTCAGAGCACACAATATCCATCCATACTGGGGAGTGGTTCTTTGGGTCTAGAAATACAGGCTTTGAACCAAACAAGAGGGGAGATTCCCAACTTCCCTATTTTTAAAAGTTCCTAAAATATTTTAGTTACAAGTTTTTCAATTCCTTCAGAAGCCTCTTCAGTTGGACTTTCAAGCCCTGTTTCATTGTGGAGGGTTAAATACAATTCTTAAAGCTCCCCAAATCATCTTGAAACAAATTTTCTCTCTTCTCTCAGAGCCAGCAGGGCTACATCGGGTGACACAGCAATTATCAGCAATTATTTACAAAGGCTCGTCATCTTCTAGACACTTTCATGACTGTGAGCAACAGAGATGTCTATCTGAAGCCTGAGCAAGTAAAACACATTACACAGCCTGCCCCCCAAGGTTACTTTAGCTCTCTGAACGACTACCTATTCACATGTGCACACATGCCACGTGTTCACTTTGTTACTCATACACAACACACTGCCTCCGTGGCTACTGAACTCCTACAGAAGGAGTGCACAGAGGTGTTAAGCTCTGGCAGACTTTTCCCCAGCCCCTTTCCCTACCCTACAAAAGCACCAGGGCAGCTGGACCTGTCTCAAGCAACAGGATTGATTTTGCAATCTGGGGTGGGGCACTTCCCTTTTTTAGCTTTTCTCCCTTCTCCCCTTTGCCTGAAGCCTTTCCACACTTCTAACTCTGCCTCCACCCAGCTACATGTGAGTTGCAGCAGACTGATGTAATGGCAAGCTGTTGTGGTTGGCCTGGTGGCCCCTCAGCAAGGCCTGTGTCCGTGTTCTCAAATCGTTGAGTTCCTTTTAAGGAGACAAAGAGCCGAAACATCTCACAGCGAGGACATTTGCATTGCACCAGTGACTATCTAGTCGCTGGTTACCACCTCTGAATGCTCACGGCTCAGAGGGAAGACACCAGGCTGCAAAGGCAATGTCAGGTTCCCAGTGATGCAGGCACCAAGGCTTCTGCTTCAGGAACAGGGTTGTGGGAGAAAGGTAACTTCACTCACGTAACATTTCCCAGTGCAGGAGAAAAATGTCAAAAAGCCCTTTCCCATTAACGGCCCTTGCCATACGAGTGTCCTTTATTTTAGACAAATAGAGAGTTTCTAACTTCATATAAACCTCACCTGTCTTCTATTGATGTCTAGGATCACCTTGATCTGTTATTTTGGGCATCTTCTGTCAGTTGTTCAACAGTTTCAACCAAATTTTGTGAGGTGAGTTCTCACCACCTCTTCTTCTAAGAAATAACAATATCTGTATGCATTACATATTACAGCTGATCTGTGACTATGGTGGTGATAACTTTCTTTCAGTGAGAAACCCTTGACTTCTGTGTTGGAAGTCTAAATGGTCATCTTCAGCATCAGACAGCTACCCATGCAGAAATGGTGAACCCACAAACTTTTTCTGAGGCCAGTAACACTGTGAGATGGCGTTGGCTTTTTTGGCTTTTTGGGGTTTTTTTGTTTTTAACCTGTTGATGGCCAGCTACAGTAAGGGCAGTTACAGATAAAGGAAGGTACTGCTCGTCTTTCTAAGCAAATGCTACCACTGGAGCAAATGGCTTTTTCTGCATGAAGTAGGGTCCAATCTACAGCTCACTGAATCATTAGCTTCCGACACATGGCTTGAATTAGAATACAGTCCCAGGGCAGAAACAGACCTAAATTGCAATCGTCTACCACATACAGGATGTTCAATACTGATTACTCACAAAAGGTGCAAGCAACATTTAACCTGAACCTTGAACGGTGACAGTAAGAATCAGCAGAAGATATTTCAAGTCAACTCCTATGTTATGGGTTAGCATGGGAAATAGGGCTGCCTGTCCAAAACAGGATGCAAAACACTAATTCTTAGTAGAATATAATTTCAGTGGCACGTGTATTTCTAAATAACTTAAATCAAAATTTCCAAAGGCTGTTTAAGAGAGATGGCAAAACAGAGTCTGGTGCCTTAAAGAGTTGTAAGAACCTAGCTCTCTACCTGTCTGAAAACATTCCCTGTGTTTTCTAGGAAAACTAAACATAGAGCAGGTAGATGAGACGAGTAAAAAAATAAATAATAAAAAAAGTTATAGGTGCTAGATCAGCCTGAGAAGGAAATTTGGGGTGGAGGAAAGGACAAGGAAGAAAATATAGTGGACAAAGAAGCAGAAATGAAGTTCAGAGGGGGAAGCTGCTCAATACATAATGGCATTCTGGGAATTACGACATTTAAAACACCGCAAGCTCATCAAGGAAATGAAGAGACATAGCAGTGACCAGAACATGTATTTTAATATGTTTCTGTCTTGCTGTGCTGCTTGGTGTTATTATTAGAAACTGTGGATGACTTTACTTCCACAAATGAGCTTTTCACACCTGCTTATCATTTTTCCATCAGTCAGAAACAACTAATGTCTTGGATACCTCTGCCTGTGGACACAAGTCAAAATATACATTTCATAAACCTCCCTTCTGAAATTTCCACCCTCTCTAGTAATTTTAAGTGAGTCACTCAAAAGCTGAAGGCACCAAATAAAATCTGGCAAGTGAACTGAGTACTTTAACTTCTGAAGTCTGCTACACCTTCACTCTCAGAGCAGGAGAGATGATTCAAATGATTCACTCTATCAGGTCTATAGCACCATGTTCAAGTCTCAGTCTAGGGTTGGAAGAAGTAAGAAAGGAGATATTTGAAAACATGCAGAGGAGCTAGAGCCTATCTTTCTTTTCTAAAAATAGCTTATTTCCCCTAATCTTTGACCTTTAAAATGCTAAATTGATGAAAAATGTAATTAAACTTTTGACTCCAGGGTTAAAGGTTTCATGAGGTTTTACTTCAAATCTGAGTAAGCAGGTGGTCATTTGAACATTTCTGTCTCACAGGCTGATTAAATTAACAGCAGATTTCTCGCCTAATTTTAGTAAGATGACATAAATACTTACATTTTTCTTTGAACAAACCCGCAATTTCCATTGTTACCTCTATAATACTACATGTACAAAAAAGTCCTCCAGAACCTAGTGGTCCTCTTCCATAAAGGTCTGACTTGAATTACCCTTCCTCAGTGCATGCTATATGGACAACTGATCTCTCAGGGCATTGCAGATTAAGTGGAACGCACTGTAAATCATATGTTGAAATACAGCAAAGTGCATAGGGGATCCCCTTTGGAAGAAGGAAGCAGATGGGACATTAGGAAAGTCATATAGAGAAAAAATGTTGCTTGGCTGTATCGGTTCATGTTTATTACCTGTCTGTTATCACAGGCAACAGTCTATCTCCCAGCTATGAGATATGTATAGTATCAGTGGACCTTTACAATAGTCTCCCACTTGTCCATCATTCTTCAAGCTACTCTCTAACATCATCCTTTTTCACTTAAGTTTGGTGATAAAGAGAGATGAGAAACAGATCTTAGGGCTTAGGTGTGACAGTATTGCATTGAACATCAAGCCTGTCTACACTGCTGTGCCAGCTCCTCCATCAAAAGAGGGTGCCCTTCATCTCTAATACATCTATGGGATCATATAGGCCAAATACCGCTCCCAAGTAACTAGTTTATTCCTAACAGATTTTCTTTTGATGATGATCCAGAATGTGCATAGCAATCATATGGCTTCTGATATGTTTGGTGCATGTGTTCAGAGCCTCTTTGTAAAAAAGAAGAGTTATTTTTTTTCAGTATACCGTTTTAAAGAAGTTATTTTAGGGCTAGGAAAAGGAGCAGTAGGAGAGGTGAGAGAGTGTGCAGCTTTACAGAAAAGACAAACATTGGAAGCTCTGGAGTTGATACCTACAACTAAGATCATCCATAAAACAAGTACCGTGAATTGTCTTTGTTTCTGTTAACTATGATAAATGCCTCACTACAAGACATGACCCTTCAGAACGAAAGAGCTAGGGATAGAAAAGGCGCTGTAGAAAAAAATGTTAAAGTCAGAACATGGAAAATCTAATTTATTACTGAGTGCACAAAGTGAAACTAATGAGAACAACAGATGAAGTTTAACATATTTAGGACAAAGATAACATTTTCTCCTTCTTTTATTACAGTAACTTCTAATATGTGTTAATATTGATATATAATTGAACTGTTGGCAGAATCATTACATCATCAGCAAATATAAATTCCATTTTTGCTGGTTCTGTATGATATTTGCAAGGTGCACTAAATTCAATGCAATCAAAAATCCTGTTTGTTTGAATTTGAACAAGGAAATTTTTAAAAAACATTATTATTTTTTAAATCGAGGCTTAAATATTTTGGAAGGTTTAGTTACTGTGGGAGAAAGAGGGCTTAACTTGTTTCACTGAGCTGACAAAGCAGCAGTAAAGGCAAGACTTTATCCAAAGAGCTTTGGACAGAGAAACAAATGTAGGGGATCAGACTATTAAAAAGCATTTTAAAAAATTAATTTGTGCATAAGGTATGTCAATATGCATGTAGGAACTGAACTTTATGCTCACATTTTTGGTAAGAGGTAATCAAGTGGTAAATAAAGTGAAGATGCATGAGATGCAGCATTGCCAACTAGCTAGTGCTGGAGTTGGGAGTGGGGCCTATTCCTATTGCTGACACCATCCTGCTGTGTTACCTTGACTTTGTTAATTTTCCTTCTGTGCCTTCCTTTCCACCCACCATCCTCTATTGGACTTCCTTAGACAATAAATATTTTAAGATACTTTCAATCTTTCTGTAAATAGTCTTCCACCCTGACCCTTGTTCTTGCAATAAGAATGTGAGCAATACTTTTGTTTGTGGATAAATAAACATATTTAAGTAGTCACACCTCTCCTGAAATATTTTTATCATACAGCGAATTGATCACAACATTCTGGGAGTCATTGTGGCATTTTCTGTTTGTGTGTGGTTTGTTTTGTATGGTGGTGTGGGTTTGGTTGTTTGGTTTTTTGTTTGTTTGTTTTTGTTTGTTTGTTTGTTTTGTTTTTTATACCCTACTAGTAAATAAGCATCATGCTCAGGTAATATGATCTAGTATTTTTTAGTGGGATGCATGTGACCTGATGCATGCAGTAGTCAGCCGCATTGTCAGTCCTTGGTGTGGAGTCTGGGATCCTTAAGAAGAATTAGCATTTTGCACGATCATTGCTGGACAACAATTTAAATTAATCCAAGAGATTTTACCAATTGTGAACTTTTCCCTAAAAGAACAAAATTCAGGTGTTTTCTAAAGTTCTCCCAGTTAAAAAAAAAAAGGGTAAATGAAGATTAGATATTGGAATCTGAAACATATTAATACTATGCATGTTCTAATACAGCATTTTTGGAGAAATCTGAACAGAAGACAACATCCAAGATAACATTCAAATTAGTAACAATAATAATAATAAAAATACTTGAGAGCTTACTGAATTTTTATCAAATATGAGTTCAGATAATTTTGACCTGGAACCACATATTTAATTTGATTATCTAAGCAGAATGAAAAATCATCTTTCCTGGTGAGAATTTTGTGCAATTGGTTATGCTTTCGAAAAAAAGATAAATAATAGGATCTTTATAATTTCTCCATGGATTTAAAGGTTTGCTGTCCTTCAAAATGCCTTTCCCAAGGAGAAGGTTGCACAAAACCCAGTAAGCACTGAGTAATCCTGTGCTGAACAAGACGAAAAGGCACAGGACCTGCTTGTTTACCAGCTTGCTATATAGTACTTTAGCATTATTGGCATATCATATTATGTACTAATATTTCTTATCAGAGTGTACTGGTCATCTTACCCAAGACTCTCTCATTCTTAGCACTCTGTTGTCCTCCAGTACTAGTTGAAAGGTCCTCTGGTACAGGCATAGGTTCATCTGCATCGTCAGGGACATCACTAATTGGAGAACTTTCTTTTCCTAGTAGTGAAGAAAGTAGCATCAGTGAGTCATCAGAGTAGCCTCATTTTCAAATAATACCATAAGAGGAACCACAAACCAAATAAAACTTAAAAAACCTAAGCACTGCTAAAAGCATGACATTCTTAGGAGCAAAACGTGCTCAGTGCAGAAAGCACGTCTTTGGAATACAGGGGAATTATATTTGTGAGAAGAATGCAAGGGCCAATGTCTCTTCCAAATTTACTGAAATCTGGGTGCACAGTTATCAGCCTTAACCTTTTGGATATTTGTAACATACATGGATATTTTTCAGCTGCTATACTCAGAAGATCAAGTTTAGCCAACATAGATTACAAAAACAGATTACAGAGGTTATCAAATGGTCATCTTTTGTAAAATCTCTTCTTGACAGCAGATCTGGATTTGCTTCAATGACATAGTGAAGTCTAACCCACAAGTATTGTGGAGCTCTAACAGAACCCAAAATAAGATTTTATTTCCCATGAAAACTTCAAACTACATCTTCAGGAAGCTTCAGTAATACCCACAGATCAACCTTTGGCTGGTCCTTGTGCCTACAAGTAATTAAGTGCCTGTAGCTAATTGGGACTTCCTAAAATATATACAATTAGCAGAGATCCTCACAAAATTACTTCAAAAGGTTTTATGGTCTCATTTGTAAAGAGGAAACAAATCCCCAAACCCCAGTATCTTGTGTGCACAAGGTTTTGTAGAAGAAAACAGTCTGGTGCTCGGTGTGTTATAAGTACTATGGAACTGTTTTAGTGCCAAATGCAATAAAATAATGAAAATAACTCTCTTGCTAAGTGTTGCACTTCCAGAAATGGTGAGGTTTTTTGGCTTAGCTCCCCCTCACAGCATACAAGTCCTGCCCACAGTGCTGTCCCTGTCTTGCAGAGCACCTTTTAAAATGACTTCACACATCTGTAGCAAAAGCATACCTTGGAAACAACTACCAAAAGAATTACCTAAGTGATTAGTTTCATCTACTATTACTAAAAGGCTGGTCTTTGCATTAATAACAAAGAATGGAATAAGCTCAGAGCAGGATTTGAACTCAGTAATGTTCACATAAGACCTTTGTCTCCAAAATGGAGATGTTACCAATTTACACTGATGCCATCTATTAGACATCCCATGGCAATCAGCACATAGCAAGGGCAGTAATTTCATGGCACAAAGGCCTAGCAAATTAGTGTTTTTTCTAATAAGAATTCCCTCATTAACACACAAACATTCATTAATTCTAAATCACTTCTCAGAAAAGGAAAAAAAACCAAACCAAACATATTTAGCTTAAGTGAGAACACTCTGGTTATGCCAGTTATGGATTTGACCTGAAAGAGGAAAACAGTTTCCTCCCAACATCCTGGCTGGAGCAAAGCATTGTGTTTTCCAGCCAGTACTGATCGTGGCATGGGGGCAAATGACAGATAGGTCTAACTCATCTTCCACATTAGCTGCTTTGGGTTGCTTGCACAAATTTAGGTTTAAATGAACAACAGGAGTGGGTGCCTGCGTTTCATAATGATGCGTCTATCAGAGCGTGGAATACTCTCTGAGCTAGAATGGTGCGAGCAGCATCAGGGGAACCATCTAAAACTCCAGCCAGAGGAATAGCAAAGGAGGGTAATGAAGGAACAGTCCTGCGTTGGCAAAGGGACTAACTAGATTATTTCATATGGTAACCCTCATCTCCAGCTTCTGAGGAGTATTCTTAAATGGGAACCCACTGGATGCAAGTGCAAGAGTGAAGGTGGATTGCATAAATGGAAAAGAAGGGCTATGAATTTTACAGCAGAGGAAAGTAAAAGCAGGAAGTAAGTTCAGTAAAACAGTTTTTGCCATTCACTATTTAGCTCCTTATTTAGTTATTTCTGTAGCTTTCTATGTTATTTTTATGGGATGTAAGGATCTAAATAGCTGCCAGCAACTTTCCAATGCAAGTCCTCATCCTGCCATGCTGTGGTATCTTTTACAGTGCATGGGTGAGGAGAGACAGCTGAAATATTTCAGCTTTTTCAACGCTTCCCTGCCCCTCCAATAAAACAAAACCAAAAAATCAGAAGTATAATCATAGGGCAAGAGGCAGTCTGGTCAGAATCAGCTCTCTTAATACTACATGTAGGTTAAGGAAATCCATTAAAAAGTAATAGTAATCAAAAGCCATCTGAATTTTCCAAGGTTCAAGTCGTACTCCCAGTTACAATGGAAACTGATGCTTTGACTTTGCCTAGATGCAGAAGAACACTTAACCTAAAAACCTGAAGGCTCTTTTAGCTACACACCAATATAAATGCATAATATCAGACTTATGACAGATAGCAAGTAAAATCAAAACTTTCTTAGCGTATAATTAGACATCCTACAATAAGCAGGCTAAGTAGGATGCTTTGAAGGTAAGTCAAAGCAGTCTTTCGGAATAGAACCTTGCTAGTAGATCAGAACTTTCACAGTTTATGGTGAAATTTTTGGTTCACTAAACAGCTCTCAATCCTCTGCTTGTTAAATGAATAGCTGTTTGCCCAGGTGGTATGGATCAGACTAGCCTCATGGACTTGGTGGGACAGAAAAGAGATCTGGTATGTTTCCCTCTTTGCAGGAGCCTGCAGTTAAGAAAACTTTGTAAACTTGCCTTTAATGACTCATTTAATACCAGTTGATTTCTTCCTGTTACACATGACCAAGATATCCCTCCATGCAAAAAGGCAGGGTAAAAACAGTGGATTTAAAATAGATACATTTGTTGAGCCCTGTGTCTTGGATTCTGGAGCATATTTGTATTTCATGCCTTAACTACATTTGAATAGTTACACTATGATAAGTTCGCTACTGCATGGTAATCTTACAGATATGCAATCTCACTAACATCCTTTCGCCAATGAATTTAGAAATGGAAATGGGGTGGAGGAAAGAAGGAAAAAGTAATTTCTATCAGGCATGCCCAGAACAATAACTGGTGGAAGGGATGGAGCTAAAAAATTACCTGTTGGAAAGTACTGGGGTAAATTATTAAAATGTCATGTAACAGAGCAAAGTAACATAGATTTATTCCATTCTCATTTTATATTTTTCTCAAAAATAAGAAGTGAAGCAGAAACAATGCAACCTAATCTTGGGGCAGAAGGATGGTTTTGTGTTGGGGGTTTTTCAGTTGATTGGTTGTTATGTTGTTTTGTTTGTTTGTTTGTTTTTCTTTAATTATTATTTTATTTTGGTTCGGTTTTGTTTGATTGATTTTTAAATTTGTATAAAGAGCCACCTGACCTACCAAATCAAAAAGACAAGGCAGCTGTAGAGTTGAAGTTCTGTTTCTGGCTCTTCCACTGATTCATCATTCTGGATGACAGTCAAACCCAATTCACATCCCCTTTTCACTTGCAGAACCTCAAACCTCCAGTGATGGAAAGAGTCGCTCTGGGACGGGAGCCAGGCTCTCAGGTGGGAAATACCACCCCAGGATACATTCATTTCTACCTTCCCAGGACCTAGCAAGAACATCAAATGCAAATCTCTTCTTCCTGCATTTGCAGAGTGTGGCACAGCCTGGTTGGTGCTAGGGAGATCTTTTTATGTTAGATGTGGAAACATTTGTACTGTTTTTTTCACCTTCCTCAACTGTTAGGCCATAGAACCGATTTAAAAAAGAAAAGGCAGGAAAAATACTGCTTGTTAAGTGAGATATTATCTGTGTTTTCTGACTCTCTTGTATGAGTGCCGGATACCGTTTGGTTAAATGTATGTCAGCTCTCTCCTCATTTCAGAACTGCAACTGCTTGCTTCATGAAATACCACTTTCAGGAGAAAAATAAAAAGCGTGAATTCTGCTTTAGTCACACAGTATTTCAGTTCCTCTAGGAGCCAGCCGTGCCTGGATTCCCAGAAGCAGGAATGCCTGTGCACAAACAGGGATTGACTTGCTCACACTAGCTTTATACTCTCTTGGCCTAGCTTGCTCCTGCCACACCTGGGTCAGCTACGGCTGCATAAAGCACATGGCTGTAAAACACTGCTTTTGAGCTGAGAAGACTGTTTCTAGAGAACTATTTTATTTCTGGGTTAAAAAATAATAATCCCAAAGAACATCTCCAAAGTAATTTTATTTTCTAGTATTAAAAAATAAACCAAAACAAAACCAAGCATTCTAGTGAACCAAATCACCTAATTCCATAGGGTCAGAGAATAAGCTACACCTGATGACCATTACTCACAGAGCAGGAGAAATAAATCTGTTTTCCAACTGACAAGACAATCTCACACTCCTGAAACTGTGCAATCCTATAACTGGTTCCCGTTATACAGTAGAGCTCCCTCATAATGCCAGGGGAAAAACTCCTTTCTGGATTTGTCCGCCTATTAGAAAGAAGTAGGTAACATCCCTGTATCTTCAGATCCTCTGCTTTTGAGGTCTACAAAGAGCCTATATCTGTTGAACCTAATCTGACAAACTTCTGTTTCCAGAAGGCTGAGTTCACACACAACTCAGATCATAAATGAAAGTAAATTAGCAAGTTGTTTCTCTGGACAGTTCACAGATCCAGCTAACAACCCGATACAACTCACAGCCTCTGCTCACAGAAAGTACCAGATGCTCAGTAACAGGAACTGTCTACCTCTTGTCAGAGGTAAAATTCCTGTTAAACATATAAACACACACACATATATATATAGATATATGTATCAGTGTAAAAGAACCCTCTATCACTACGGAAGAGTACTATTCTCACCAGCATGATTTGCTAGAAAAGGTAGAAGGCACAGGAAAGTACTACAGTAGCTCAAAACCTAGAAAACTTTCAGAGCTACAAATTATAAACATAGAGATACATATACTATGTATATTTTTACATATACACAAACATTTAAAATGACAAAATTTCTTGCAAATCTTCTCTCTTAAGAGGAGAGACAGACCGTAAAGAAGGCAAAGTGTGTGACCTTCTAATCCACTCCCTCCTTGACTTGAGGCATTTCCTCCCCATGTCAAAAGTTAAAAAATAGTAAAAAATGCATCACTCTAGTAAGAGGTAGCAGATCTGGAGCTCAAATTAATGCCGTTGTATGGAATACCACAAAAATGAGGTGTGGGGATGCAGGGAAGCCGGTGTTGCTGCCGAGGAAGAGGAGGCTGGTGCTCCTGCCCCAGGAGGTCAGGCAAGCAGGAGGGAGTTTCTGCAGCAGGCAGAGGTGCTGGGGCTTTGTCCGAATAAGGGATTAAAACCCCACTGCTGCTTCTGCTAGGGCCATATGTGCTCTGACGACAGCATGTATAGGATGGTTTATTTCATCTGCAAACTGTTTCAGCATGTGACAAAGCACTTATGTGTAAGTATATCTAGTTACAACTTTAAAATAGTTACCTGAGGAGGGGAGAGCAACATGCCTTTACAGGGCTCTCTAGGAAAGATTCTCCTATACTAAATGTATTTGAAAATCTTCTGTTAGCTTGAAGGTTTATTATATTGCTCTTCTTTCAGACAGAAAATGTCTTTGATTTTCAATTTTCAGATGACACTAAAAGTGTCAGGTTCCAATTTTTGAGAAAACATTTTTAGAAAGGAAGGAGAAAGGAAAAAAATATGTATGTATTGTGTTCATACCAGTGACCTAGCCACCCACACTGTACACAGACCTTCATGACCTCCTGTAGCTGGTCTCCAGGTCCTGAGCCAGCAGTGTCCAAGAGCTGCCTCTTAAGAAAGAGCCACACACGCAGGTGAGGAGCAACCTCCGTGACGGGGCTGCCTGGCTCCTGGCTGAACACTAAGAGTGAAAACTGAAAGCCATGAGCCGTTGCAGCTGCCAACATACTAGGGAAACTAGGAAAGAGACTAACTTGTCCTTTTTCAACTGCAGAGGCACAACAGTATGGCTACATATTATCTTGCTAAGACAATTTTTTAAGGAACCAATTTACAAGAAAGTTAAGAATACAAAAAAACCCATAGGAATATCAATGCAGGGTAAGGCTGCAAACCCTATCCATGCCACTACAAGGCAAAATTTAGAAACCTGATTTCTCTGCTGTCTAAATTTTTTTTTTCAAAATATTGTAATCTTCAGCAAAAACAGTTGCAAGTGTAAAACCTCACATCAATCAGTCTTTTTTTGGTTTTAAATGTTTATAAGTAAAACTGAGCACTCTGGAAAAAGTCAAATAACCCTATGTGGTAAATACAGTTTGTTTGCGTTTAATTAGTATTTGCCCCCTCCCACCTGGTGAACTTTCTTTGTTCTCTATTTTGTAACAATCAGAACTTTGCTCCCAAAGAAAGAGTGTAAATGCACACCTGACCACGCTTCAGGGATACACTACCACAGGTTTAATGCAAAATTACATCTATGCTTCAGTATTCCCTTGACTTCTTTATTTACTCAGTTCCTTTTAAAAAAATCCATGCACTGTTGGGCTTGATGTCAAGCGATATCATTAATTATATCTCAATTCCCACTCTGGTTTTAAAAAAGACCCAAAGCAATTTTATTAACAACAAGAAAAATATTGTACTGTGCTAGAAAGATGAGCAGGAATTTAGGATTTTCTTTGTAGAAGTATTTGTTAAGACCTCACCTGAAACCTGGGACATATCTTGAGCCTCATCTGTTTCCATTTTCCTCAAGTTATCTGAGAAGAGAGGAAGAGCCTTAAGTTAATGCAAAATAACATACACATACACACACACAGAAAAAGAAAAAAAAAGCCTCCACACACAGAAAGAGAAAGAAGGGAAAAGAGAAAAAACCCCAAACCCTTTGCTATTTAACTATAAGATTATCTGGGAAGAATAATGTATTTTTCTCTTTATTTCCTCCCTGCATACTTGCTGAAGTATCAGACTGGCACAGACCTTGATCCTTTTAAAAACAGCATTACAAAGATTTATAAAAATATCATTACAAGCACAGGAGGACCAAATTTGTTATTTATTGTTAATTTCCTACTGCATAATAACCCAAAATGCAAACTGACTGCAACAAAATTAAGCAGAAAATTAAATGGCCCTGGGTCATTGTAGGCACAGAATTCATTCTCTTGGTTGATCCATAGTTATGTTCTTTCTAATTTACTGAGCATGCATCGATGAACCTTGAGTCAGCTTGGTGACACGCGTACAATCAGCAATCAAAAAACGAAGCAATTTGCTGAAGAATGTCTCATTTACCCAGGCAGGGCTGCATATCTGAGCAGCAACTGCCACTACCTCCATTAATAATGAATACACCTCCAGCCGCGGCAGATGGGCAGAGCAGCAGCTTCAGGCTTTGGCCCCTTGCTCGCCCAGGCGTCCTTCCTTCAGACCGCACCAGCCCGCTGCTGCACGGGGGAGAAGCACAGCTCCCCAAAATAGCGAAATGAGCCCAGGAGGGAAAGGGAACCCGTGCCTTCCTGTTTTGCTGACAGATGGCTGGCTCCGCAGCGCGGCCAGCGATACCGGGAAGCTCCTGCCCTCTGCTTGCGACACACCATCTTCTGAGGAGCCAGCGACCACAAGCACCAGGGAGGAGCGTGCGGAGGGTTAGTGGGGTAGAAACAAAATTCAGGCTTTCAGTCGGAAGGGGACACCACAGGTCCCAGGGCTTGAGCGCTGGCTGTGGACAGCTGGTGGCCCTTTGGATAATAGATGTGCTGCTGGAGCAGGTGGTCCCAGCACAACCTCGTCCCCACTTGGAAGTATGGCGTGGGCATCTGAGGTAGCCTCAGGTGGGGAGGGGACAAAAAGCCTACAAGATCTTTGTTCAGCCATTGCCACCTCTTTACGTGGTGTGGCTGGCTTCATGTCCCACTAAGCAGAGGAGCTGGCCTTTTGCTGTTCTTTGTAATTGGGATACCTGCCCCATCAACCCTGTTACCTATAATTAAACGAGATGCATTTTCTTGAAGGTTGGAAGCAGAAGAGGCTTAAGTGGCTTACGTTCCTGTAGAAAGGGTTTAAACCTTATCCCAACCTTTTTAGCCCAGCTTCCATAACTGATCTTTTTTTTCCATCCAAAAATATCTTCAGCCTGCTACCCAACAGGCTGCAGTGGGAAAGCATAATAGCTGTGGTCATATTTATTAATTTAATGTTCTATGGTTTCCTCACTTGCTTCTGAATGTCATCTATACATTTGAGATCCAATATACTGCTGCCCCCATTGCAAAAGCTGGCTTCCCTCACCAACTCCATGCTGGACTTGCAAAAAGAAGAGCGCACAGACTGCAGGACTGCAGACAGATGGGTTGGGGAACAGATTTCAGTTCATGCAGTTTGCAAAAACAGAGCATTCTGCCTGTTGCACTCATACTATAGCACTGCTTAATATCCAATAATGCTGTGTCTTGCTTTGTTTTTCTTTTAAACTTTAATTCCAGATGAAACAATTTGTTTAACGTCTATATATAATTCTCAGAAATGATTACAGCCATGCAAATACAGAAAGCCACCTCGCTCAAGAATTTGCATCAGCTCCTATGGGACTGAAAACCTTTCAATAGGTCCATTTTTAATGAAGTAGTCAGTGGGAAATGCAGCTTCTCTTGCAGGAGGGAATACCCTATAATGGTAGCCTGTTCATTTACTGGAAACACAGTGTATTTATGGCAGGTGGTACGGTACAAGTGCTCGGTATAGTCCCTTATTTCTCCTGCAAGCATGACTGAACACAAAGGAAGAAAAACAGAAATGCCCACGCATCTACTACTGCCTTTGAGGGTCACATGGCTGCTATTAATTAGTTGATTACTACACATTTTTCCACAAGGTACAGTCAACCTCAACCAAGCAAAGAAAACATCCTAAGAAAATATCCACCAGAAGGCAGCTGGACTCATGAAGAGCACTTCATTCTGGCTGCACCTGCCTTCTCCCCATCACTAGGGCTTCAGCAGGACTGGAAGTGACAGGAGAAGGAAGGGCTGAAGGAGAAAATATCCTGTTGTATCTGGTAAATACTAATGAAATCCCAGGCATCTTCAGTGTAGGCTCTGTGTCAGCAAAGAATACATGACAGGACAACCCCTTCCTCAATTCTGCAATGACAGCAACGTGATTGTTTTGGCTCTGTGACTGTTAAAAGGTTTTTCATGCTGGACATGAACATAACATGTCTTGGGCTAAATTTTAAGTGCTAAGTGTAGAATTCACCTCTTTGCCTTTGGTACGGTAAATCTATGAACAGGAAATTCTGCCGTGTTTTTCCTCCTTTTCTTCCTCTGCTCTAGAATCAGCAGAAACGTTGTCACTGACTTCCCAGAAAGCAAGAGAGCCATGTGTGCGGATACCAGGATTTCCAGCAAAGTATACACTTGATATCGATTTGTAAATTAAAAGATTTACAAAGATTTGTCTAAAAGAACACTTTTTCAGAAATCTTTATGACACAAGACTCTAAATAACTCTCCATTTTGGCAAGAAAAAGAATTGGTTTGCATTTTTTGATTGTAAGTTGCACCTGCAGAATTAAATTAATCACCAACCATAAGAAGTGTTTATGACTTCACTATCTTCAATGCAGTTGCATCTATTTACTTTCTAAACTAATTTAGGAGTTTGAAGTTGGAAATAAAAAGCTGTGTTTGACAGCTGACCAAAACAATCTTGTTCTCAAACACTGACTATGAGTAGCTCTCATTTATAGCAGGAAAAGAATCAGCAACTAGGTGATAATAGATGTTTCTTCTGTTCAGGAACCCAAGTAGCTCCAAAGTGTGGCCCCTTATTGAAAGGGCTACAATGTTCCCCTCAAAATAGATAAAACTATTTCTTCAAGTCTTCTTGGATACACACCTCTAAGCTGTATATTTTGATCGTCAGACTCCAAATACCAGATTCCCAGGTGAAGCTACCATAACACTTAGGAAAAAGAATGAAATCACAGAATCACAGAATGTTAGGGATTGAAAGGGACCTCAAAAGATCATCTAGTCCAATCCCCCTGTCGGTTGCAGTCTTAAGCTAATTAATAATCAACACACAAAACCTCTGAAAGGTTGTGTTGATTTTGTTTTCAATAGGAAAGCACCCAACTGACCATGCTCACACAAAAAGTTTGGAGTTAAATTAGTCAGAGTTTATCCAGGTTACCATCCCGAGCCTAAAGAAAATTTATAGGTGACTGATTTCCCTCCTTGCAACTCTGTCTACTATGCAAATTGTGCAACATCTTAATATGTCAAAATAAGTCCCATGAATCACTGAGGTACTGCTCCATTTATGTCTGGTGTCAGTTACAACCACAAGTGGATTTGGGACCTTTTGGGATTCCGAGAGTAAATAGGAAGAAGTCATTACAAGGTCAAGTTTTTCTAATGTTTTAGAATACAGCAAATTAATGATTCGCAAGTCTTGGTTTATTATTTCATCTCCTGTTTTACAATGCAAATTCAAAAGTAAACCTCCTTACCAAGAAAATGAATGCTTAGCATTTATACAGTATTTTATCAATTCAAACAAACATGTAAGCACGTCAGCCCTTCTAGAAATTCTCTTAGGATATTAAAATATCGCAGGATTGGGCCATTACTGTAGTTCAATGGAATGACCTAATCCAATGCCAAAGACTAGCTATTTTGTTTTCTTCTTTGTTCCCTAGCTACGTAGTTACTGACTTCTCTGGGCAAACACGTGCTTCACACTCAACACAATGGGATCTCACTTAGGCTGTGGAAATGAAATCGCAAATTTTGACATTTGAGGAGCCCCTTTGGTCTTACAGCAACACACCTAAACCCAGAGCTGGCCTTACATCTACAGATAGCTCTACTTCTGGTGCTGCAAGAAGTACACGAATGTGCAGCACATTGAGCAGCCTGTTTCCTGGCTATTTGTAGGTGTAACCTTGCTGAGCAGACAGAAATGTCCCTGAAGGAATGCTGCTGTCTTGAGTGCACCCCGCAGGGGCAGGTATGCTTTTCCACGAAGACTCAGAGCAGAAAATAAGAGTGTTCATGAAGTCTGGAGGGGAGGAGAAGAAACCTCCTGCAAGAGACCTGGCATTCTGCAGGTGCTTTTGCAAACATAAAAAGAGAGGGGAACACGTGTTCCTCAGCGGTGGCAGCTCTGGGTTAACTGAGATAAAATAAAGAAGCAAAGAGGCAAACCCCAGCCTTGCTTCCACAGCCACTGTGGGGAAAGGGCCGATTTCGCAACCCTCGTTTGTGCGAGCAGCCCCGCGGCAGGAAAAGGGACCACTGGCCCAGGTCACTGGAGCAGCTGGCCCTAACGGAGCACTCCTGTGTGAGCACGTCCTGTCTTTGTGGTCTTTGACATGTCTCATTGGCTCCTCATCACATAGGCTGCAGCTTTAGTGAACTAAAAATCCAAACCAACAACCAAAGACATAAAATGCCAACCCACTTTATGACCTAAATTGAAGCAAAGCTCCTAGAAATGGTCCTAGATTCAACCACCCACGACATACAAAGAGAAGCTTAATAAATAAATTGAGAAAGCAAAACCAGGCTGCAATCTGAAAAACACAGTACAGGTGAATACCAATAGCCTTTAACACACCTGACAAGAGAATCTGCACATTATCAACAGGTTAGGAGTGATAAGTCTCATCACCTACGTGTCATCACTCTTTTTGGTTTTAAATTGGGAGTTGCATCTCCCTGCAGAATGATAACACAGCTGCCTTTCTAATCACAGCAGAGGGTCTCTCTCTAGCAGAGCCATTCCCTTGTATCCACTGAAATCAATGACTTTAAACCAACAACCCAGAGAGGATATGAATAAAGACGGCCCTGTAAAAGTATTTAACATTTAGTTTACTTTTAAAGAAAAGACTTAATATTATTTTTTTCTTAATAGACTTTAAACTTCACATACAAATGTGCTACTTACAACTGAACACACAACAGGAAAGCTGCTAAATGTGGATAAAAGGTACTATGTATTGCACAACCAATGGAAATACTTGAAGGAAATTGCTAGAATCCTACAAACTAGTTTTAATTAAAAACATCCAATATCTCAGCAAGCAGCTGATAATTAGCTTTATTATTGTAATTTAATATGCTAGACTTCACAATCTCTGTGAATGACTCTACTTTAGAAGCATTTTAATTCTATTTTTAATTTCCACCTCATCACACAGCTCAATGTAAATAATAACTAGAAAGATGAGGGGTGGTCCTTCCTGAAAGCTAAAAACTGAGAGTCATAATAAGCCCAGCAGTGTCCTTCCATTTCTGTTTTTAAAAAGAAACCTCCAGGTTTTCAAAAAGACTGCATTTGAAAAGAAAAAGGGTTAAAACAAAATGGATCAATTTGTCTTCCTCTACACCAAATCCATATTCAGCATTTTCTATAAAGTCTAGGGAGATGTTTCGTTTATTCAGTCATTTCTCTATTCCTGCCTAGTGTAAATTCTGGTTAACTACACAAATTGACAATACAATTATGAGCATACAGTCAAATTTCAATGGAGAGCTCCTGTCTGCAAAATGAAGGAAGTTCTGTAATTCAACACACAAGATTAAGAAAAGAACTCTGCTAATAGTGCAGATGCAAAACATTTATATGTCTGGCACATGTAAAATTAATTTCCATGTTAGTGAACAATTGTGAGGGTGTATAAAAAGTTATCTCAAACATCCTACATCATTCTCAGTTCTTTGGGAATTCTTTGTCAAAGCATTGACAAATGATAAAAAGCGCATCTTGTATGTGTTTTCCATAAGCAGTCTTCTTAGAATTCTACTTTGTTTGAGCTATATTCATGTAACAATTCATCATTAAAAGAGATACTTTATTTTTTTTTTTTTTTACTTTGCGTGCAAATTACTGGACTTGATATAATTACAAATATGAGAAAGGTTCTTCCTTCAAGTTTTTGAACTGCAGCCAGAGTCATTATAAATTTTTTCCACAATATGAGAAAAATATGAAGGTAATTTTCCTAATTAAGGACACATTTTATTAACTCATTAAACTCTGTCACCTTTATTCACTAAAAATCAAGCAGAAAAGTGGAATAAATTCACCATGACAAAGCAAATGCTCACATTTCCATCATACAAATAAACTGACCAAAAAAAGGTGAGGTGTGTAAATTAAGGCACTCAATCTAGGAACACAGCATATTCTCAAGTGGCCAAACTGAGCTCTTGAATGTTCTTTCAGGGCTCTCATTTGAGAGAAGGCAAGCAGCAGATGTAAAACTGTACTTTTTATATCTATATATGATTTTAAAAGCATAGGATGTTCTTAGCATAGCATATCTAAATATGAAATAGAGAAAACATAAAAGGATATCTTTATGTCTAGAATCGTTATTGCCCAGTATCCCCAACAATATATCAGTAGTCTATTTGTTCAGATCATAGGAGGTTTTAACAACTCTGCTTCATGATCACCGAAGTGCTTCCTAATTTCCCTGCAAACTGTTCAAGCTGTTACAGATTATTAAAGGACATTACTAGCCTGAATAAACATATTAGAGAGCTGTGTGCTTTTTTTTTCTGTAAATAAACCTAAAAATAACTCCTAAAATTACTATAATTGAAATGAATTAGTAAGTTTCTCCACGCTACATGTTTTAGTTAACTCTACTTTTGCAAATATTTTGGACCCAATCTGCTATAGACATTTCCAGCTTTATATTGTAATTCCTCCACTGTTCTCAGTGAGCTGATACAAGCAGAAAAATGAAGCAACACATTGGAGAATCAGATCTGTCTTAGAGAGCAAGTTTCTCTTTTACTGAGAAAGCTAGAGCAACTGGGATCAGAAGAAATTCAAACCTTTCACGTGAAACACACTTCAAAATAAGCTAAAGAAGTGGACAGTTCCCGTAGCTTACAAAAAGAAAAAGACAATTTCAGCATAACTGCTCTTCAAAAACTGCAGTCTGAATGGCATTTTGAGGGATTTATACAAGAATCAGGAGTTGGCCATGCAGGTCTCAAGCCTATGCTGTCCTATCCCCATGAATTTGCAATGGTCAAAAAAAAGGTAAGAACGGTCATGAATCTTTTTTAGGACTGGGACCTACCTTTGTAGTCACCACACTGCATTGGTAGTGACCTGCTCGGTGCAAAAAAAAAAAAACAACCCACAACAAACACCTGCAATAATCTCTTACTGTCCATCAGTTTAACGCGTGAAGGAAGGTGTGTCTTTAAAAAGGGTGAGGCAGAAGTTGTTGGGCTTCTAATAAAGATACATCACCACATACCCTCTAACATAATTCTACTTAAATTTAGGGAGAAAACAAAACTCTTGTTGACTCCACGTTGTAGGTATATTTATGTACAGATTACAGATATAGGGACAACAAACCACAGTTGACCTTGGAAGCCAGGAGTTTGCCAGCAGAAGTCAGTCTGTTTAGCTGGATAGCCACTTGGGATATAAAACTCCTGCAGCTACTTTGGATGAGTGGAAGGTATTTAAAGTAGCCTCCAGTTTAAAAATTGCCATAAAGCTAACAAGACTAAGACTGTCTATCATGCCTCAGATGGAGTTCATGCTCATGTCTAAATGCTGTTCCCCTCCAGCAGGGGAAAAATGCAATCTTTGGATTACAGAAAAAAAAAAAAATATTAGTGAGGAGTAGGTCTCACCTCTTTTGACTCTTGCATTGAGTTGCAAGCACTTAAAAACACTTCCCAAAGAATCACACTCCGAGAAAAACTGATGAGAGTTCTTACCTTCCACTCCTCAACTGAAATAATATATTCCCAGTATCCTTCTGAAGGTAACTAGCAATGGCATTCAACCCAACGGCGTTTGTCCAGCAGTGCAGCCTCCTCCCCCTTCTCTTTTTGGGGGAAGGATTCTGAGAAGAAAAACATGTTCCTAAACCTTTCTTTCTGTGTGACTTTATACTTCCTAGGAAAGTGGAGTTAGTTGCTTTGGAGGGGAATTCCGAGCAAGTCCACTACAACGCCAGCAGCGTATCCTGCCTTATGCTCATAACAACATGACAACTTTTTCCAAAGATCCCATCATTGCTGCACTACGTTTTACTACTCTGCTATGTTTTCTTTGGTCTAATTCTATTATTTTTAATAATAGTAGAAAGTAATGACTGGTCAAAATATAATCAAGTACATATGTGAATCTTGACTGAAAAACAACAAAATTCACTACAGATCCAGCTCTTCTTGCACATGAAACAGGAGAAAAAAGTCCCACAAGTCTTCGGTGGAAGTTTTTTCTTGACAAAAAGCCACACAATTGGGCTGTGATCCACGACTTTTGATATCCTTTGGACTTTTAAAGAAAACGTTGCCAAAAGTGATCTGCCAGAACAGCATACAATTCATTATGCCCGTGTTTGCTGTTGCTGAAATACGGACTGGACCTGTTTCCATGTTTTCTGCAAGATTGCGGCGTTAGTGTAAGCTCAAATAAAATATATTTGGAAAAGTTTTTGGCTTAATTTTGGAGTTACTAATTTTACTTATGAGAAACAAGTTTTACATTGTTGTGTAACTGTGGATTGATTCTCCACTTAGATTTCTGCATCGCTATGCAGTGGAAGTGGCAAGCAAACCAGGTTTTTGGTAATAAGGTCCACAAGGGAAAGGAAAACTGCTACACTAATGCCAAAACAGAGACTATTGCATTTTTTATTGTACATTGCATATGAAGCAAACGACAAAGGTGTCATTCATACTTATGTAAAAAACCATGCAACCAGAGCATTCCTGGAGTGAGAACTGGCAGCCAGGAGCTGAGTTAGAAAGTCACCGGTGTATGACAAGCTTGTCTCTCTACTGCAACTCCTGAGTATAGAACCTACTGAAAATGCATCACCTCACTTTTCTGACTTGAAGTTAGGTAACCACCCTTAGAAATATTCAGCTGGGATAAAGGATGCACACAAAATCAGCATCTAAGCTTCTCTGGTTACTGGGAACATGAAGGGCAAAGAGAGAAGAGTCCTCTACCCTGTCATTGTGTTGAGCCAGAGAGATTAGTGATCCCTTTTTAGTTACTGGGCTCCATCAGTCTTTCCTGACTGAATTAAGACAGTCAGTAGAATTCCACATGATGCCTCTGCCTTCCCACTGCTTCCCCTGGAAGCTGTACCTGGGACATAGATGACTCTTGCAGGTATCGGTTCATTAGGTTTGAAATCTTGGCTCTTCAGGATGTCCAAGACTGGACTTCCATTGACTTCAGTCTGGCCAGTCAGTAGGTATATCTGCCTTCTCCTTGGCTTTTTATCTTAAATATTTTACTTTATAGTTAGGGATATGATTTTTATATATATATGTGTGTGTGTGTGTATGTATGTATGTATGTATGTATTTTACAGTTGATCAAGCTCTGAGTTCAGGCTATTTTACTAAAAAAAAATAATAATAATATAAAATGAGCACATGAATAGTCACCAATACTAATATATGTGAGAAAATCTTTAAGGTTTGAAGTGAGTCTAGGAGAATAGAAACTTGAACTAAGGAAAGTGCAGAGCTCTGCAGTATTTTGTACACTTCCCTCACACAGTTCTGCTAAGGACAGCTATCATTTTAAGAGTTTTTGGTCTCACACTTGGTCTACTCTTAGTTTGTCATGTCTACATGCAGCAGTTTCAAAGGGTTTGATAAAGCAATACGGCATGTGGTTATTAAAATAAACTTGATAGGGCTTTGCTAAGGATCAAGGTATCTTTTGCAGGGAGGGGGAAGAAAATATATGGCAAACTAAGCAGTATGTGCTGTATTTTTTATTCAGTTTTAAAACAGACATTTATGAGTTAAAAATCAAAACCGAGCATGTCAATATTTGAAAGAAACTTCTTGCACGCTAGTGATGACACCTTTTGGAAAAGGCACATAGTATGAACCACTGTATGCTACCGTTATATTAATCCATGAAGAGAAATACTGGGTGCGTGCATGGTAACATGAACAAATCAATTCTCAGTTTTCTGACTTAGAATTTCCCTCATTAGAGAAGAGAAAGAAAAGTAAACAAAGTTACCTAAGGGCAAAAATTTGGTTTGGAAAATTAAGAAGCAACTACTTTTTCATATAAAAAGCCATCCCATCCTTAATTTTTATATTTCACTAAGGCTCTGAACACCTTAAACCATGCAAGAGAGCAATGCCACAAGCCACTCAGAACATTCCCCTGCTTACTTGATTCAGATTAAGTCTTCCTAAGTCTTTGGAAGAAATTTTAGTACTTATTTCTAAATGCAATGTATTAATATGCTTTTTCTTTACATTTCAATGATCATTTATAATATGTAATAGAGAGTCATACTACTCGGTACTCCAGTCCGCATATGACTAGCAATCGATGTGAGCAGTCAACTGAAGCTAACAGTGCATCTTTTAAAGGATTTCGCCCCTACAATACATTATAGCATCTAATTTTAAAAATAGACTATTAAAGTCTAGCAAAGGGGTTGTTAAGATGCATGGATAAAATATAATCAGGAGTAGATACCTGGTTTGTTTCATTTGGGGTATTTTTTGATGGCTGGACAGTAAATGCATATGGATGTAACCTTAGTAGCATCTAGCTACTGAAAACAAACAAACAAACAAACAAACAAAAAACTAGTCAGGAAGCTCTCATTCTAACTTCTGATCTCCACACAAAGTTATTTCAAAACACTACTTGCACTTAAATGTGTAAGCAGACTCAGTGCAAGGGGAACAAAAAAGGAAAGAAAAGAAGAGAAAAAAAAAAGAAACAACATTATATTCTTCTACAATAATTTACACAGTTTAAGCCATTGGCCATACTGGTCTAAATATTCTTGCACTCCACAAAACATCACTTTTTTGAGATAATTTGCAATCATAAGCTAAAATTTTTTTCTGACATAGTATTACTAGCTTTTAACTAGTTTGGAAGCAGAATGCTTTTCACACCATCTGTCAGCGTTACCATACCTTCTAGACCAAGGCAGAAAAGTAATCCAAGAAGTAATCAGGTTGCTTGAAGCACAAGATTAAAAGTTTCCTTAGAATAGACTGCTGCAGTGGGAAGTCGTTTCTTCATACACACAGTTCCTAACTACACGCATCTTCTTTAATAAGAACTACAGAGCAAACCCGTCCCTTCGCAGAGAGGTTAACTTTGCGGAGCAGGGTGAAAGAAAACCTCCAGCTGTGACAGGCTGTATCGCAAGGAGGAAAACTTCTGGTGACACCGCTATTCGGAAGTCAGCAACTTCTCCTCTAACGCCGTTCCCCTCAAGCGCCCAGGGGCTGTTACTTTTACAAGTTCCTAATGGCTTTTACAACCTCGGCACCTGCCCCCCCCTCCCCCCCCAACCCCGCTCCGCAAATTACAGGCGCGAGGAGTTTGAACTCGGGCTTTGCACGAACCGAAGTGGTGTAGTGGACTCGAGAAGGCGAAAACAGACAGGCCCGCACGCTTCCCTCCCCTTGGAATCAATGGGCACCACTTCTCGGCCAGCTCCTTACGGCTACTAATGTCTGAAATTTTAAGGCAGAGCTCTAAAACGCCTCACACCCAAACTGCGGTGCAATGTTTGCAAATAAAATAATAATAATAAATTAAAAAAAAAAACAACAACAAAAAACACCGGAAACAAACGCGGATGGGACGGGGAGGAGGTGAAGAAAGGGATGGAATGGGACGGGAGGACCTGCCTGTTGGGCTCCGCAGTCTCCCACTTTACGCTCCCGGCAACTTCTCTCGGCAGCGCCAGCTCCGCGCTCCTCACCCCCGCGCCGCAGCCGCTCGGGGCTGACGCCCTCCCCGCCCCCGGGGCTGGGGCAGGTGCCTGCCTGGGACCCCCCGCCCCGCGGTACCTGCTACGCCGGGGCGGGCGGCAGCTGTGGCGGCGCGGAGCCGCTCCATGTGCCAGCGTTGCCCCGCGGGCGGCGGCTCCGCGCCCGGTCCCTCCCCCGTCGCCCCCGCCCTGCACGGCCGCCCGCTCCGCACCCGCGCACGCCGGCGCCCCCCGCCCCGCAGGTGCCGCCCGGGCGGGCAGCGGGGCGGCCGCCGACCCCCTGTCCCCGCGGTGGGGTTTTACCTGGCGAGGTGTTTCACCGCAGGGCCCCGCCGGCTCCGCTGAGCTGGAGCCGCGGGAGAGGGACCGGGCTCCGCGCCGCCCCGCCGGGCGCTCCCGGGTCCGGGCTCATGCGGCGCCGGGACTTGCAGGTCTGTGGGTACGGCAGGCAGCACCTGGACACAGCGGTACGGCGGGATGTCATACGCCGTCAGCTGTAGACATCCACCTGTAACGCCTCGGAGCTGAGGTTAAAGGGGTCAGATCACCCTTCTTTATCTCAACCTGGTCATTCGCATCCTGTGCAAAACCTGTCTCACACTTTTTAAGCGCTTGAATTTAATGCCACAGGATCAAAACTTAAGTAACTTACTTGAAATCGGTGACAGTCAGTCCCTGAAAGCCAAACCTTACACTTCAGTCCAAAGGGCACAGTGAACCTGATGGAAATTACTCATGTGCTTAGGAATTAATTGTATATACATTCTGTGGAGAATCAGGATCTTATTTTTGCTGTGCTTCAGTTCCTCATCTGCAAGATGAGGATAATAATACTTCCTTTCTCACATCCTATCTTTATCTGTGCTCTTATGTTACCAAAAAAAAAAAAAAAAGGCATTAGTTTATGCATGTGAGTAATCTCATCGACTTAAAAGGGACAATTCACAGACAAAAAGTTAAGCAAGCATGTAAGCATTGGAAATATCAGGGTCTCATAAAGCAAGGTCTTCAGAACAGAAATAATCTAGTACTTACTAAAAGTTTATATTTTACAGCAAAATGAGATCTCCAATGGCAAAGTTGGGCTTCTTTTAGAACAGATATAGCAAGACTGTACCTGGGGATTTATTTCAGGCACTGCTTCCCTCAGCGAAGCTCTGCAGACATGGTTGTTCTGTGCTTCACAAGGCAGGATAATAGCTGGGTACACTCAAGATGAATCAGGTGTACATAGTGATTCTCTATTTTTTTATTTTTCTCACTGTGTCTTTACAGAGATGCAGAACCATCTGAAACTTCTAAGCAGACTTTATGGATCTGATACAGTTGACACTTAGAGACAAAATTTCCTGATTTTTATTCCAGAATACCCTCTCATCTTCCAGCAGGTTTACATACAGGGACACAAGAGCATTTGATCAGTAGAATCATACCCTGGCATTTAGAGGAAAGAAAGTGAAAAGAAAAAAAAGGGAAAGAAGAAGAGAAGAGAAAAGAAGAAAAGAAAAGAAAAGAAAAGAAAAGAAAAGAAAAGAAAAGAAAAGAAAAGAAAAGAAAAGAGAAAAGAAAAGAAGAAAAGAAAGAAAAGAAAAAAGAAAAGAAAAGAAAAGAAAAGAAAAGAAAAGAAAAGAAAAGAAAAGAAAAGAAAAGAAAGGAAAAGAAAAAAGAAAAGAAGAGAAAAGAAAAGAAAAGAAAAGAAAAGAAGAGAAAAGAAAAGAAAAGAAGAGAAAAGAAAAGAAGAGAAAAGAAAAGAAAGAGAAAAGATCCCCACAAAAAAGTGGCACCATGCACTTAGCAGTTAGTACCTTTCTCCAGGAAATCCCAAAGAGCTCTGCCTCAGCAAGACTGAGAAGTAAAGGGAGGGAGAGCTTCACCAACCACCCTCTTGAAAAGCAGAAGCTGGTAAACTCAAGGGAACATAGCAACTTTCCACAAATACATGCGTCCAGATATTTTAAAGTAAAAGTAGTGACACTTCACTGAGGAGCGGTGCTTTCAGGAGCTGTGTGTGTCTCTCCTGTGCTCCAGCTACCACAAGGCCTTCAAACCAGAGGCTCTGAGAGTGCACCAGCCTACTTGGGGGATCTGGTTTGGCACCTATTTTTAAAGGTAGATTTCACACTATGCAAGCCATGATTTCTCATTAAACATTTGATAAGAGTTTTTAGGTCAGAAAGAAGTTGCCGAACATGTGTGAGCTGAGCCTGCTGAAGTCAAGTCTTGTGAGATGTTAAGCATCTTCTCCAAGTCGCTGCACTGAGGTTTGTTAACAGCTCATAGGAGCTCTCAGGACTTAGAAGATGCTGTGAAGATCCCTTTACGGCTGATACCCTTGAAAACTACTAGAGGTGTAGTCACGGCAGCACTGAGCTCACTGCTGGCATCCTGCTCTCATGTGCAGCAGGTTTCTTGCTGGGATAGCAGCAATGGGTAGTCTGATCTTCAGGCTCCACTGCTCCAGCGATGCTTACCAAGGCTAGAGTTAGTTCGAGCAGATCTGCTCAGGTATAGTCGCAGATACACACTTAGGCACTTGCCTGAGGAGCCAAATTCTGCAATCCTTTTCTTGCACTATTTCCACTGACATTACTAGGAATTTTGAATGAGATAAAGGGAGTTGTAAAGGACATAAGGTATAGTGAGATATATATCTATATATATTTAAAAAAAACCAAAACAAACAAAAAACAAGTGGCCTTACAGTTGTCTAATTCATTGCCAGCTGAATAATTTCTCAGACTAAATCTGCTAAAGAAACTTTCCCATTGCTATCAGGCTTATTGTGGGAAGTATCTAACAAGGCTGTACAGTGAATGGTGTCTTTCAAATTCATTCTTAAATCCAAATAGTAATTGTTATTGAAGGAGCTACAATGTTTCTACTGGTTTGTATTACTATGTTCCATTTATTGTTTTCCTATAGCAGTCTTATCAGCCCAAATCCTCAAAATGGACATCATGCCACATTTGTGCTGCTTCTGTCCATTATTAGATAGGTGATGATCATTAAATAGAGAAATAGAACAGAAAAGTTTTGTACATTAGAGAATCAACAAAAAAGTTTTAAGCACAGAGCATGCATATTCTCTACAACAGCTGGAGTGCAGCAGGCAGGTGCTCCTTTTGCCTTTCCACCAAAAGATTTATGTTGTAGTCCTAATTCTTCAGAGAATGGCCAGGGCACAGTGTCCAGAGGGTTTGCTTGCAGGATTGTGGACTTGTTGGGTGAGTAGTTCCCATTCAGTTTGGAAAGTGGAAGTTTGATCAAGATGAGGATGGAGAAAATTATCGCCTGAAGCATGATAAATTTCCAGGGGCACAAAAGGGTAATGGATGTTGTCTTGTAGAGCCCAAAATCTCATCTAAATAATTACTTCTATAATAATACTGTAACCAGCTTTGTTTCACAATCCTTACGTACCTAGACCCCCTGCGCCAGGAAACCCCTCACAGTGCCATTTTGCTGCCAGATGGCTCTTCATACTTTGCAGTGTCAGAGGTGCTTAAGAAAATGTCACGGACTTCACAATAAACAGTTGACTGGCAGCTATCTGAATATAATGTAGGAAATACAGATTGCTGTTGCCATTCCACATAATGTCTAACATTTAATAGACCTTCCTTTGTAATTTTTGATCCATTAAATTGTAGTTTCAGATTTTTTAACTCCAGAAAAGTACTCTGTACTTTTTAACAAAGCTCCAATTCTTTTACCTCAAAAGCATCTCAAAGGTCCATGGTTTCCTCTACTGACACATCATGGGAAATACCACCCATGCTACTGACATACAAATACAACGTATCACCACCAAAATCTTCTTTCTTTCCCATAAACCTGTCCATGTCATTTTCCTCTTTGCATTGCTGTGCTGATTCCTCAGCCACTGTTGCAACATGTTTATTACTCACCTCTCTCCCAACTTATCTTGCATCAGCTTCACACTGTCCTTTACTTGATCTCTCCTATCATCCTCATTTCTCATTTACATATAAGTATTGCAGGCAATTGCCTCTAGGCTTTTTTCTATCTAACTTTTCTTCACTAACTGACCTCCCTAAACTCACCTACAAGTCTATTGCTCTCTCCAGTCTGTGTATTTTCTGTTGACTTCTACCATACTACAGTTTTTTAATCACCTGTGTACAATTAGAACGCCACACTTGTTCTTTTCTATACCTCAGCTTCTCAATTCTTTCTTTGTGAGGTTCTTATCTAGAGGCCAGAGAAGCTCTTAATGCCTTATGGACACTACCACAAACAAAAGATAAATAATTGTTGCAATAATGCAAGGAAATGTGGATGACAGCTGAACAGATACACGAGATTCTAATCTGTACGTAGGTGAAAGGAGAGAAAAAATAACAGTTTGTCATCAGTGTCTTTGTCAGCTTCTTTCTGCTTTAGGAATAGTAAATGCAAAGAGAGAGTTTTTGTTTGTTTGTTTGTTTTTAAGGTAGAAGAATATTTTACAGTAAGGGTATGTAATAGGCTTAATATGACTGCTGATATTTTTTGGCATCAAGTACAGGTACATATTGAATGACTTATGACTGACTGACTGAAGTGGAACCACAAAGTTGAATGACATTTGCTATTCAGCAAGAAGCATCCCATGTTTACATGTATTTACAGTTTTAGTGGAATTAAACACTCTGGTTATGGGTGTACACATGCACACACATGCACAAAACACTTGGGAAGAGCTGTACCAAAGGCATAATCAGTCCCACAGACTGTTTCATATCACTGGTTGAAAAGCATTCCTTCTAGAACTTGCTGCTCATATTCACACCTTTACCAAAGCTAAATGCATGCAAAGGACAAATCCAGGAGCTCTTACTTGCATCCAACCTGTTATCTCCTTGCTTTGTTGGCTGATCTCTGGTATTTTCCCTCAGATAGCCCTGGTAACCTGAAGAACCTGTTGATGGAACTGCTGGCCAGTGGGTCTGCCTACAGGACAAGTACAGTGGAGACAGGAACCAGCCACACCACCACTCCATTTCATACACTAGACACACTGTAATTATTGTTAGTTATGTCTAGGTAGTGCACAGGGGTGCTAATTAATAGGTGTCACTTTACCACAAGCTGTTCCAAGGAATTTACTGTCTTCTCAGGGAACGTGAATTGCCAAGCCTATCTAGCAATATGTGACATTCTTGATCCCAGGCTCATTAATCTTGTCAGGGACTTGGTTACATACAGTAATACTGGACACAATTTTCTTCTACAATAAGAAAGTTCTGACTGCAGAAGACTAAGGCAGCAACAGCAGCCTCAGCCAGCATACAGCGATGAGTTGCAGGAACCATACTTCTTGCTTCAAAGACTGACCAGCAGTTACTCTGCAATATAAAAATGTGGCATGTAGGATTTAGTCTAATGTGACTGAAACTAAAATTCTGAATCTCTGTTCTGAAATACCCCCTACGGAAAAAAAGTTTTGCTGCTTCATCCATTTTAAATGATGGGTCTAGTTCATGCTTCTTTCCTGCAGGTAGTTTTATATAGAATATACACAAAATTCAACTTCCAGTTACACCTCTAGACAGCTTCTGAAGACCAATATTTACCCCAGATTTTGAACACTGAGGACAGAAATACTCAGTCAGAGTTACGAATTTAAAATTAATTTATATTTCTATCACTTAAAATACCTCAGAACAGGACCATAATTACTTTTGTACTAACACATAATAAAATTTCAATAACTCTTTTGTCAGACATGAGGGAAAACATGCCAAGTCCAGCACAAGGCAACAAAGATGATAAAGGGACGGGAGCATCTCTCCTATGAGGAAAGGCTGAGAGAGCTGGGAATGTTTGGCCTGGAGAAGAGAAGGCTCAAGGGGGATCTTATGAATATGTCTAAATACTGGAAGGAAGGAAGGAAATGAAGAAGAGGGAGGCAGGCTGTCCTCAGTGGTGCTCACTGATAGGACAAGAGATAACAGGCACAGAAAATTTCACCTGAACACAAGAATGTACTTTTTTTACTGTGAGGGTATTTTAAAACTGGAACCAGTTAACCAGAGAGGTGGAATCAATCTGTAGAGATATTCAAAACCCAGATGGATGTGGTCCTTGATAACTAGCTCTGGCTGACCTAACTTGAGCAGAGGGGTTTGGACAAGATGATCTCAAGAGTCTCTTATTAGAAAAAAACCAAGCATCTGCTTTCCAGAGGTCATCAAATCTTTGTATAAATTTAAAAAGAGAAATGTCCTGTCATGTTAGTTCTTCTGTTACTGATCCCTTTCAAACTTATACTTCAGTTAAGATTTCTCAAGTCATTTTCCTTTTGGAAAAGAGGGCTAGAAGTTTTCTATGTATTAATATATACAAGGGGTTGAACTAAGAGGGATTATCACTCTTCCTTCATGCTATTCATTGCATTTAAGGTTTAAATAATCTTTTTTCTTTCTTTCTTTCTTTCTTTTTTTTTTTTTTTTTTCACACATATTATATCATGGAGGTACTATGGCTGTCTGCAGGGTGACAATCACAGTGGATAGGACCTAATCTGCTCAGGCAGAGATGAAGACGTCCCTTAACCTAGTCAGATACTGATCTATTTCAAGATCCACACTGTTAATCAGGCATTTCTCCACTAACAGAGTTGTGTGAGAGCTGACAATGTTTCTTCTGAGAGATGACTCCCAAAACTTATCCTACCTGAGAAGGTAGCTGGAAAAAGGAAAAACATATAGGTCCACTTTTGTATGGCCTTATTCTGGACTTATTTAGATAAGGAAGACTTTAGGAATTCAGAATGATAGTTGACTGGCAAATGGATAGTTCATCCTCTTCCTCAAATACCCTTATGATTACTCCCTAAAGCTTCATATGGACAGATTAAAAAACTTGAAAGTAGAGATCTGTCTGATTTTCTGGCAAAGGTGAAATTAAACAAGTCTGCTGTCATTTCAATGCTCTCTTCAAAGAAGCAGGAAGCAATGAAAAGTTGTGTTAATGAACCAATTTGTCGCTCATAGACATTTGCTTCTTCATTTTCTTTTAAATCTCTCTTAAAGTCTCTTGCCTGTTTTGGGTGTTGTTTTTGTTTGTTTGTTTTGTTTTGTCTTTGTTTGTTTGTTGTTGGTTTTGGGTTTTGTTTTGTTTTTGTTTTTGTTTGGTTTTTTGTTTGTTTTTTGGGGCGTGGTATTGAGTGGGTTATTTTGTTGGTTGGTTGTATTGTTTTGGTTTTGTGTGTATGTTTTTTTTTTTTTCTTTCGAATCACAAAGCTCTTAGATTCAGAAGTATTTTACACTTGACTTTCAGAAAGAGTATACTACTAGTAATACAGCTGATACTTGAAGGATTACTCCAACTTCTCTGCTTGCAAAAGCCTCAGTAAGAAATCCTGACTTTTCCAAGTTAATTTATTACTAATAATTATTAGTAATGCACAATTGCATTGCATGGTGTTCAACATTCAGTTGTTTTATTTGATTATGTGAATCATAAAATGTTATTTCTGAACTGCCAGAAAGTAGCAAGAATATCCACATTCTAGTGAATCTAGTATTCATGTTATGAGATATTTACTTTCACTGAACATTTCTATTAATAAAATCCAACTCAACTTTAGAATAAATACACTCATTTTGCCCTAGAAAGCAATACTGGTGTCTGTGAGGTCTGCCATCTTCTACAGGCCACACCTTGCTCAAAGGACTGTCTATTGAGATCCCTGAATATAGTTAGTGATGAATTATAACTTCTCATACTTGCCGCACACGTGTCAAATATCTTGAGTCTGCATTTTAAGGGAACTGTACCCCTTATCTTTGTGCCTTCCTATTCCAATGTATTTCAATGTAGCTGAGAGTGTGTATCTCCTCTCTGGATTATCTTATTTATAGTTAATGATGACAGGTATGTGGTCAGAGTGCCGTTGTGGTCAGAGTGCCGTTGTGATCTCTATCACTTGTTGGAAACCTTTTTTGTTGAATAGCAGTTAAAAGTTTCTGTAAGGAATCCAAGGGGGAGCTTTCTTCTATAACAGAGCAATAAAGCAAGCTTTGGAGATAAGTGCTGTAATTTACAAGCAAGAGGCTTGGACAGTGTTCACTGTGCAGTTCTGGGTGAACAATTCAGTGTTCCTGTACCACAGGTCTCTGAAAAATGGCAATATCAACATATCTTTATTTCACAAGGATATTCAGATGATGCTCTAAAAATTTTGAAAATTTCAGGAAGAAAGAAATCCATTATAAAGGCAGGTCTACAGGGCAGATTCAAGCTTCTCTGCCTTCACTTTGAGCTGATGAGATGACAAGCCAGCTGAGAGCCTGTGGTGGGTTAACCTTGGGTGGCTGCCAGGTGTCCACCAAGCTACTCCCTCACTCCTCTCCCTCAGCAGGACAGGGGGAGAAAATATGATGATAAAGCTAACAGGTAAAGATAAGGACACAGACATCACTCACCACCTACCATGATGGGCAAAAAAGACTCTACTTGGGGAAATGCATTTACTTTAGTGCCAACTAATAAGAGAATAGGATAGTAAGGAAATTACAAACAAAACCAAAAACAAAACAATACAAAAACCACCACCCTTCTACCCAGAAGGGTGGCTGCAGACTCTTCTACCTCCTCCCTCATAAGTGGCACAGAGGAATAAGGAATGGGAGTTGTGGTCACTTCATAACACTTCATCTCTGTTGCTCCTTCCTCATCACACTCTTCTCCTGCTGCAGTGAAGGCTCTCTTGCATGGGACACAGTCCTTCATGAATTTCTCCAACATGGATCCTTCCCACAGGCAACAGTCTTTCAGAAATGGACTGGTTCAGTGTGGGTTCCCCATGGGGTCACGTCTTTCCAGAAAGCCTGCTCCTGCATGAGGTCTTCTCCATGGGCTGCAGTTCCTGCCAGCAGCCTGCTCTAGCACAGGCTTTCCATGAGGTGCAGCTTTCTTCAGGGCACATCCACCTGCTGTGGCATAGGGTCCTCCATGGTCCGCAGGGTAGATATTTGCTGCACTGAAGTCCTGCCATGGGATTCAGGGGACAACCTGCTTCACCATGGTCTTCTCCATGGGCATCGGGGACATCTGTTCTCCAATGCCCAGAGGACCTCCCTTTCCTCCTTCTTCACTGGTCTTGGTGTCTACAGGGCTGTTCCTCTCACGTTTACTCACAGCTGCTGCACAGCATTTTCTACCCTTTCTTAAATATGTTATCATAGAGATGCCACCAGCATTGCTGGTGGACTCAGCTTTGGCCAGCAGTAGATCTGTCTTAGGGCTGGATGGAACTGTCTCTGATATACGACAGCTCACAGAAGGCACCCCTGCAACCTCCCCCATATGAAAACCTTGCCACGTAAACCCAGTGAGCTGGAAGACAAATAGCCACATTGATGCTAGCTTGAAGATACCAGCACAGCTGTCTGATGTAGAGTGGCTTTCTCTAGTGGATGCACAGCATAGGTAGGGAACATCCTTTGTCTTTCCTTCATCTGTGCACAGGCATGCCCATTTGGCAAGTGAGAAGCCTTTTACAACCTAGGCTTCTAAAAGCCCATACTTCAGATTATTTTTATTATTTGCATTACCTGAGAACAAGCAGATGCCTCTCAGGGACCAGGACTCCATCATCTGTGGCAGTGTGCAATTTATGACCTATATTTAATCAGAAAATGGATAACAAACAGCTACACACAGCTCAGGGAACACAAAGAAATGGTGAGATATTATCAGGTAAATCAATAGGCCAGAGCTTGAAGCACAACATCATTGTAGTTTTTATCAAATTTCATAGGGATAACAGCTATGAACAGGCTAAAAGGTGAAAATGAAGCAGCCAGGATGGTATGTACAGATACATCCTTCCCCTCTTCACAAGTAACCAGAGAAAGTGCTGATTTTAAAAGAGAATGAGCAGGCTGGGGAGAACAGTCAGGTATTCAAGAGCTTCCCAGTGGTAGCATGTGACGTAAAGAAAATCTTAGACTAAAGGGAGGATGGAGAGCCAGGAGTAGATAGAAACTCCCAAACCATGTACTAAGGCAATGATGTTTCCAGCATTTTGAATGGACATGGACAAGACAGGACAGGATAGGCTTATGCCTGTCATGGGTTAGGGACAGGGCAAGAAGTGACTGAGACACAAGGTGTTTAGAATGTAAACATGAATTTCAGCTATGGGCAGGCTTAGGAAGGGCTCCACCTGGGCAAAGTCACGCAGAAAGGATCCACAGCTTTCAGATATATTCTTTAGAGGAGGAGTCAATGAAGGTGGTTTGAAGGGAGGGCCATATTATTTATTCTGGTCTGAAGCAACAGGTATTATACATTTTTATCATGGAGTTGATAATGTCAAGAACACATATTAACTGTGTAGCTGTCACAGCATCTCTTTGTTTCATGTCTGCCCCTTCCCTGGGTGTGTCCTCCAGAGCGAGCACCTCAGGAGACTCAAAATGGAGATGGGTGATATTAGGGTGAAATTAGCCATAAAGAAAACATTTAAATAAAAATGATTAACCCAGTGTTAGAGCTATTATGGGACAGTAAAGAAATGTCAGAGAAAAAAAATGTGTACAATGACTGCCCCATTATGCTATAATTAGTTTATCTTTGTATAATTTATGGTTAGCTCTATGTCAATGAACTCCATCAAGAAGAAACCTCTGGCCTGCAGTGAGGCTGAAAGAGATGAGCCAGTGATGCCTGGATTGCACAGAATTTTTAAAGATATTCTGGGAACTCAGATGAGTTCCATCTTCAGAAATTAAAAGGAAGCAGCTTCTTCTCGTACAAGTGCATTGGCATTGAGCTAACTATAAGCTAGGCACATAAATATCTTCAGACACATATGCTTAGATTTCCAGTTTTACCTTAGTACAGGTAAATGCTTTTAGGAGGAATTTGGAAGACTTCTCACTACTTATATTATTTAATCAGTCTAGCAGCTCTTGAGAGGCATCAGCTGAGTTTAATGAGAAGTATTATTTATCTCAAGGGAGGTGAACAATTATTTTTTTTTCTGGTCTTCTAACTCCTTCTTCCCTTTAGAGACTAATATTTGACTAGAAAAATAATCATTAAGAGAGTTTATATTGTTAGATGGAAATCTAGCTGAGCCACCTCATTTAATGACACAAACATGCAGCAATATGTATATATTGATGCCTTGAAGTGAATATCAGGATGGTTTGTCCTGCAAGGTAAATATTGATCAACATGTACAGTGTATTTTCCCTTTGGATCAATATGCCTGTTTCTTCTTAAATCAATAAGTACTTATTCTTACATAAAGGAAAATTTTGGCTCATAATTGGATAAAAGTAGACATATAGTAAATGAGAACATTTTTCTTGCTTACCTCCAGGAATTGTGGGGCTTAGGGTTTCAAAAAAAATTCTGACCAAACATGTAGAATGCTGCATATGAGATTCAGAAAATACTATCACTCACATCTGCTGAGCTAATATAATAAACACCCACATATATGACCCAGTTTTATAATCAGAGAACAATGGTGCTTGCTGAACTCAGCTGAAGCAGTCAATATTCCACATACAACTCTCTGCTTTTTTGGTTATTTTAAACTTCTTGGAGTATTTCTTTGTGTTTATGTTTAAACAACTGGTAGAAACATCCAGGGAATCCTGGGACCTGTTTTGTGATTATATATCTTAAGTTCTTCATCCTAACTGTTGTTCAGTTGCAACTGATAGCCTGACTTTGAAATAAGAGAGGAAATGAGAATTTGACCATTATTTCAGAACCTCAGCATTTTCAGAGTCTGGTAATTTTCATATTTTTTCTTCTTTATTCCAAATGCATGCAGAAATCCTTACTACAAAAGATTTCCTGCCACTTTATTGTTCTTGTGATTGCTGCTAGAGGTTACTATTAGTAAAAACAAAACCCAAAACTCACAGATGCACTCCCAAGCTCCATTGCATAAATAAATTCTACACTTCAGTAAGGCAAAATAGTCAGCTGCAAAAGTGTTAGTCTATTCTATAGTTAGTGAAAATTTTGCCTGATAGATCTCAGCCTGAAAATGGTAATATTTAATGGAAAAATGCACAGGGAAAAAAAGTTAAGAATACTATTGCAATATACAAACCGAAACAATCTAAAATAAAACCCTCTTTATTCTGCCAGCTTCTTTTATCATGAGGAATTAGGAAAAGAAATAAATATCAGAAGCATAGCTATGTTTTGCAAATTTAAGAAAAGAAATGCTTTACAGAAATAAAGTAACTTAAGATTATTAACTACATTAATGCAGGGCAAGGAAGAAGATTCATGAACATAGACTTGTAATATATCTTAACAATAAATGCGTAACTGAGTAAAATAATTTAAAAAACCCCAATTTTTGCCCTCTAAAGGACTGTAATTAAGGTTCTAATTTCTCTCCTATCACAGTAAAGTGTAACCAAATCCAGAAGCCGTCTGCTGAGGGAAAACCTTGATTTTCAATTTCCAGTACTACCAGATAAAAACACCTTCCAGTTCACCTGATACATTCATGCTGATACACTGAAATTTGTATTCCCCATGTGAGTTGAGACCTTAATGGATTTTACGTAGTTTTGATTGACTGCTATATGGCAAATTAAAGTACTCTCGTTCGGACTAGTTTGCCATTAGGTTGCCATTTTTTACCAAGACTGGATTTGCAGACTCTCTAAACTAAGGCCAGTGAACAGTGTCACAGTCTTCCTAAATCACTTATTCCACTTCAGGAGAAATAGTCCCCCAAAGTATGTTTTTTCCAGTGGAAGAGCAAAATATAACACACACCTTCCAGCACTTGTCAAGCTCTTTTACACTCCAGATTTCTGAGTGAGACTGTGCAGGACTAAGCAAATTACATGGCCAGTCTCCCACTGGCCAAGGAGGTGGAGAGTGAGTGGAGGGGAAGCTGGTGGCTGCTGCTGCTCCAGAAGCATAGGATGAGAAACCCATATGGCATCTCCCAGGGTGAGTGGGAAAGCATTCAGGGAATCACACTTTCTTTACATGTTCTGAGGCCACCGCAGCAATCATTCACCTCTGTGTACCACTGTTTGAACAAAGCACTGCAAGTCATAAGTGTGTAACATTCCTTATACTGCATGCATAATTTCATTGTTATTAATAAAAAGGGTAAAAAATAACAGATTTCTCCAATTACACTTCACTGTGCAATTCTTGTTCACAATCTGTAAAGGTGTAACAGCTGCAAATTGGCCCAGTACAACCTCTCTGGTCCCAGTAGCACCGCTTTGCCTCCTTCATGTCCTGTGACTTCCCTTCACCACTGCCACAGGTGCAGGAATTTTCCAGTTGTTTTCCTCTAATTCTTTCAGCGTCCCCAGTGACCCCATCTACCCTATCATCCCCTGATCTCCCTCACACCCATTCGCACTCCCTTCATTACATTTCTGTATAACCTATCTCCCCCGTTCCCATGCCAATTCTGCACCAGTCTCTCCCATCCTTGACTTCCCTTGCCTGTCCAGTTACCTCCTACATTTCCCCTTCGTATCTGAACACATTGTGTGTACTGTCTGCATGCACTGATAAGATTTCCTGTATTCCATTTCCACCCTAGAGTGTCTAATCTAGTTTCTGCACCTTTTACTTCACCGAAATTAAAAAAAGCTGAACTTGGTCAGACGAGAGGACCATCTAACCCAATATTTTGTCTTACACAGTGGCCGACACCAGATGCCTGTGAAGTGTTATCAGTATGGGCAAGAATATAGTGATATTCTCCCCACCATCTCCAGCTGTTATGGTCAAAATCTCTAATGATCACTTTCCAGCAAAGTTTCAGAGCTAGAATTTGCTTATTCTTTTCCTTCTTATCCTGTCTGCATCCTTTTACATAATCTCCTTTTTCTTGATGACTTCAAAACCAGTGCTGACTTCTGGTCCTCCTTCTAGCTTCATCACATTTTGGAAGCTTCTCTTCTTCTTTAAGCATTTTTTCTGGGGAGGCTTCTGTGTTCAGTCCCAGACCTCTCTCCCCACCACCATCTCCAAAATAAGAAGATGCAAGGTGCTTTTACAATTGCAGTTTCAGCTAATAATTCCATGTTGATTGTTGATAGACTTATCAACAAGACTTTCCTGTCTGGTTTCTGTCATGTTCTGTCCAAACTGGAATTTCAGCTTTCTCTAACATGTTTTTGTGAATATTTCTCTAAGTCCAAATTCAACACTGCCAAAACCGGTATCGTTCCTCTCCCTCAATTCTGACCATGATCTCCTTCTGAATCATAGTACACCAAACCAGCATCCTGCCTCTTTACTCAGACTGTCACCCAAAAACCTCATCCTCAACTTAGAACTCTCTCATGTTTTTCACATTCAGACTATTTCCAATACTTGAAAACTTCTAAAAAACATTTCTAAAAATGATCCTACTATACATTCAACAGCTACAACTGTTAACACCAAGTTTTCCTCTCCTTGTATCTCGATTGCTGTAATGTTCTTGCTTCTAATCATGAGAAAAACCATCCAGCTGCATTGATATTCATACAGAATATGGCTACAGAGATCATTATGCTTTCCTGACCCTTTGACCAAATTGGATCTTTTCCTAGCTACCACTGTCAGACATTCAGTCTAACACTTTAAAAAGGAAGGAATCTGGGGTCTTCTTGAGTCCTTTCTGGCCAATAATCTCTCATTGCGTATTGAAATGTAAGATCTAGCATTCAGTGAGCCTTTGAGACTTGCCTCCACAACCCAGCAATTTATTTTTCAAACAGGAACCTTTGTTCTTTCTCTCATGCTGCTCGTCACTGAGAACGGCTCCTGATTCCACCCTTCCCTTCTCTGTTTTGAAGTTCTCACCTATGGCCTTGTGGGAAACCAGAATCACTGTTTCTTAAAGTTAAAATCAACAGCCTGCTTTTAATAGTCATGAAAGCACCAAAAGTTATAATGTAGTGGGAAAAGCTTCATGTGGACTACAAGATGGTTGTTTGCAGAATAAACTGTATGGTATTTCCAATCACAAGAGATCAGTATATGGATACTTCCAACAGGATTGATGTAGCCCTGCTTCTCTTGGTAAAACACCTACTATTTCCAACATTTATAGACACACAGACAGCATTTTAAAGGTCCTCAGTAGAGAACAGTGATAAATGCAACAAAAAGGTATTGAATTTGCATTTTTTTCCTTGTAATACATGAATGATTTTCACAACAAAGTGAAATACTAAAGATTTTATACTAGTCTGAAACCAGATTGTATGAACTCCATTTTCATTTTTTTCAATTGGTAATGACACTGTTTAGTAGTGAGATGAAGGATAAAGCCCAAAGCAATCAAGAAAAACATGAATGATGGCAAACACTCTGCTTGTGACACAAGATGAAGCCTCCAGTTTCTTGTCCCAGCATTACAAGAATCACTTCAGGATGATGAGAGAAGCCAGTACTGTCTTGATTAACTGGGTGTGTAGAGGTTTGTTTTTTGGGGGGAGAAGGTTACTTTTCTTGAAGCACACACACAAAACACAAGACAGAGGAAATCGTATCATTACCCACATGAGCCTGTGGTTTGGAAAGACGAGCAGTTGGCTTCCGGCAGCTGCAAGGAATGATGGGGAGTCAGATATGGCCAGGCTGTCACACACTCCATATGCTTTGTCACAACACTTCCCTCCCCCCCTCCCATTTTATTTTTAATGCAGTAACCCTGCTGTACAAGTCTGCCAGAAAAATGAATTACATAGGTGTCCCCTCACTCAGCTATCAAATCCCTCCCTTCCAGCTTACTACATAAAAAGAGGGGCTGTTGCATTCATGAAAAAAAAGAAATGAAAGCAAGGTAAAATCGTTTTCATGCAAGCCCATACTAGAGAATCAGGAAGGTATTCATTTTATTTTGTGTATCTAGACAGTGATTTTAATGTTATGTAAATGCAGCAGGCAATTCCTAATCTATCCTGAAATGTATGTGTCAGAGCTCTTGTGTAGTACAGGTTACTGATGATAAAAACAAGATGTGTTTTTATACAAGGAAGGCGCATGATTACCAGCCTTAGAATCTTTTCTTTCATTACAAATTTAAAATAGGACAAGCCAGTGCAATGGAAACTGAGGAGTACCACCACAGAAAAAGCTAGTGTCTTTTCAGAGTCAAGTTTGACAAGCATTGTTTGCCTCTCTTCTTGAAAGCAGAACAGCTAGACATTGTAGCAGGCTCTTAGACTTTAAAACTGATTAAGTAGAAAAGCTTCTATTAATCCTTAGTGCACCAGTGTTCCTCATTTTTCTTTCTTTTTTTTTTTTTTTTCTTGTGAAAAGGAAACTTATCTTGTCTAAAAAATGTTTCCAAACGCTCCGTCGAGTTGAGGTTGTCATGATAAGGCAATCTTCACATCAGGAGTCTTTTTCAGAGAGGAAGAAGCAGCTCAGATACAGGCAGGGTCCAAGCCTCAGATCCAACTGACGCACAAAAGGTCTTAAACTGACATTCATGTTGCAGTTATATGCTTAGGTATCTTGGTAGAACAATCCAGAGTCTCGAACCAAGGATCATCTGCCACCTCAATCTATCAGCCCCTCAGTTGTGTCTCCCCAGTGACGTCAGCTCCCTGGTTTGACCCCACAAGCCAGCAGTTAAGACCATGCACACTGATTGTGCATCCACAGAAACATCTCTGCCTGAGCAAACTCAGATTTACTTGTGCACTCTGCAGACTAAATCCCTGCAACTCCCATGTACTCTGTGGAACCATGGAAAGCACTCAGCTGCAGGACCTACCTTCTGCCTCTTCACCACTTGCATAAAGCTGTTAGGATGTAATAGGTAAGACAGAGACAGCATTACCTGAATTGTCAATAACTCAGCAGTTCAATCAACTGGGAATGTTCTCTTATGGCAAAGACAGGTTCCTTCCTACAGGCAGATGGGGAACTTGAACCTAGGTCTCCTAGAACTGTAACAAGGACTATCAGATAAAAATTTGTGTGGGGAGAGCAGGAAGCACGTTGAGAGGAGGAACTTGTGCTGTGTGTTGTCAGAAAAAAAAAGCAGACATTGTAGGGTAAAACTAAACTACAAAAGGAGATTTCAGGACTGAGGCTATCAAGTACCAGCTTGCATTTCCCACCAGACTAGTTATATGTGTGACTGATTAAGAGAAGGACCATGAGCTAGACAACATGAACAAGGCTGAGGTGCTTCTCTCCTCACGCACTGACCTGGGTGGATCCTGTTCTAAGAAGTTTAGCAACAGTGCCCAAGTGGTCTGCGGCTTTTGCACTCAAGTGACACTACAGGTCTCCCCTAAAACTAAGGTTGCTTAACCTCTGAGTCAACTTTAGAAAGCCTCCAAAGAGCCCTGATGATTAGCAGAACATGATGGTGTCTTCCTTACTCCTGGGAATTAGGCAGCATGACACAGAGACAATAATATTTGCCCTACCTGACAGCAGTTCAGGGAACTTCTGAATTGTCATTTTAACTAAACACAGCAACATCTTTGTGTTGGAGAGGATTTCCAATGAGGCCAAAGAAGGCTCAGGACCCATATATGGTTCTCAAATCCCATTTCTAACTACATGAAAAATGTGCATTCAATTCCACCATCCTCCAGCATGAGATAAACTGGGAGAAACTACAAAGAAATATCAATATAATAAAGGTTTCACTTGTAAATGATGCCAGTCAAACAGTTATCCTTTTATGAGAATCCAAGGTAATTTTATTTGGTCTAGAGCTTCTACTACCAGGTACAGTATGCAACTATAAGGATAGAAATCTTGATTGAGGTCATATGGGATGGTGAGACTGACCATACAAGACTGGCTAGAACACAAACCAAGTAGAAGCAGAGAAGAACCAAGCCTCAGGAATAAGGATCTGTAGCACAAAATCAAGGAAAGCACCTTAATTTTTGCAAATTGCTTCATTTATCTGGCATGCAGACAAGCCACCAGTTGGGTTTACATACCAGTCCTCAGTCAATTTCACTCGATTCTAAAATTTTTGGGAATTTCATTTTCCAAAGTCTCTTTGCTACCACGAGAAGTAATCATGGACATGTTGAGGCTTGTGTCTTTTGGTTTGTTTGTTTGTTCATTTGTGGTTGTTTGGTGGGCTTTTTGTTTCTTCGGAGTTTTTTGGTTGGTTGGTTGGTTTTTAATCTGTTCTCATAGTGACTGATGCATAGAATTTGAGGTATACATGTGAGACTGCTCTCTTTAGAGCCCTCCAAAATCCACAAATAAAAAAAAAAAATACATGTACATCTTTCAGGGATTTATAATCTTATCCCCAGTAATGTCATATGGTGAAAAATACTGTAGAAAGTTTCTCGAAAAAAAGGACAATTACTTCTTTAATTTCCTTTATTCCTGTGCGTGAATGGAAATGTTCATTTCAGAACAGAATGTGCTTCTCGTTTACAGTCAGCTTGAACCCTTAGCCCACTTCAATCTTCCTTCAAAATCGGGTTTTAACTTATAAACAAGGATTTATGCATCCAGTCTTTACTGAGAAATGCTAAACACATGTACCAGAATTATCCCAAAGAAAAGGTTGTAATGGAAAAGCAGGGGAAACATGTTATCCCTTATATAGGGATGTCTCACAGTGGCTAAGCTGTCCTCGTGAAATTGCATCAACTTTTGAATGGCTAGTATTTCAGACAGCTCTGGGACACAAGGTGGTAACTCCTAAAAATGACAAATGACTCAAATATAAGCCCATGTTTGAAACTGAGTCTCATAAGACAATTTGTATTGTCTCAAACTTGTACAGAAGAGCTAGGGAAGCCATAGATAAGCATGTAGAAGCTGTATTTAGAAAGCAAAATTCTTGGTGAGCATAAATCAGCAAAGGCTTACTAAAATCAGATGGCACTGTGCAAGAAATCTGTAGATCCCATGCTATTACCAGAATTCATACTTCATTAACCTAATTCCTATGTCAAAATTACTGGCTGGTCAAATAGGACTTTACTTGCACAAAAAAAAGCAAATGTTGGATTTACTCATGTTCCATGTTAGTGAACAGACAGCCATCTCTCTTCCTGACCTAAGCAAGAGTTTCAGTCTCAGGATAAGAGAAGAAAACGTGCCAATATCTTGTGCGTAAACAAGCAGGCGCTCTAATGATGCTGATTCTCGTTCAAAAAATAGCAGCAAAAAGGTGATTCAGCTTTTGTGAGACAAAAGACAGGCGTTTTCATTTCATCAGAATGATCATGACTTTTTTATTTTGAGGTCAACACTTAAAATATTTACTCAACATTACATCAACATTCATAATGTTTTAAACAACCTTTATACATGACCAAATAGTATGTAGGCATTTGCAAAATAATTTGTCAACATTGTCTCTGAGGTGTGTTTTAATGAAAATGTGAAATTTCCTAAAACAATGTTTAGATTCAAGCTTTCCAGAGCAGTCAATAAGAAATTTAGCTGAGCAAAAATAGTACATTTGAATTCAAATGAGCTGTAAGTACACTGTATCTGGCAGGAGTATGTAAAAGCTATTTAGTAAAATAAGCAATATTCTATTGAAATATGTTAAAAATTAGCTGTTTGGGGAAGCTAAGGTATCTGGAATTTCATTTATACTGTTATTTTATATGAGCTGTATACCAGGGAAGGCTTAGTTGTGCTGATGGTGTCAATGGAGTTATCAGAAATACAAGCATTTATCTAAGTAATTGCATAGGAGAAAACATTAAGAACTTGGCACATGTTAAAAATGATTCCTAATTAAAATGTTATTTAATAAACAGATGCACTTTATTACTCATGGGCTAAAAAAAAAAATAAAATTAATAAGTGACTGCTAAACAAGTAATTGTAAGGGTAATAAAGCTCTCCATTCTGATTAGGGAAAATATTCATTTCATGACCATCCAGTGATCCATTTTCTACCACAGCTGTCAAAAGAGGCAGTCTGCAACCATTTAGAGATGTACTATTGTTATTGTGTTTATGTAATACTGCTATTACATTTTGTAACAGTAATAATGGTCTCACACTAATTCTTAGGGTAATTATAAATCAGCATCCTTATATTTTAACCGCTCTAGAGTCTTTGTCAGCTCACAGATAAACTCATGCAATTTTGTTACTAGGGTACTGAGGTACACAGGGGATTTATAGCTTTCTGCCCCCTATCAACATCACTCAAAGCAGTCAGCACTCTGAGTTGGATTGTAGTGAGAGTGGTTTCCACCTGCTTCTGCCTCCACTCACTAAAGTCTTGGTCAGAGGGCCCAAAGCTACAAGATGGTGATCACCCATCTTTCTCAGTGCTGGCTGATGTAACTCACCACTCCTGCAGGCACCCTGGCAATATACTCCTACAGTTTGAGAGAACAAAAGTTGTTGAGCGGGGAGGAAATAATGGAAGATTACAGAATAGGTTTAATGCTTGGTAAGCTAACATATTTTCAACCTAATCAGAGATAAGGGAGCTGGTAGGTTACCTTCCTGTCACTAGCTTAAGATCCTGTTTCCCTTCAATTTTCCTTGTTCAGGACAAAACCCCCACAAGTATCTGTGTGGTTTTCCTTTTCAGTTGTTTGAGGCACAGGAGATATGGGTACTACCACAGTGGGAAACTGATCAGGCCTCCAAACCATTTTTTGCCTCTTTTGTCCTATCTAGATTTGGACTTATTCAGTCATTGGGAAGACTAATTTCACTCACAGAAGGAAGAACTTCCCCAGCAATTTTAAAAACAGGTTGCAAGCTATCCATCTTATCTGTCTGCATTGGTGGAAACTGATTTCATAACTGAGATGGCACATAGAAAAGTGCTATCAATTATTCTCTATGTTTCCCTCTCTTTTTTCCAGTAACCTAATCACATCTTGTGATATAACACAGGTGAGCCACATCTCTTCAGCTCCACTGACACCCAACGTTGTTGCTGTACTAATAAAGAGGAATGTCCTTCTCCAAGACAGTGCCGTGGGAATAGGAGGTGTTGTAGTGGGAGGGTATTTTTCTAATGTCATTAGTAAGGTATATATTTACCTTACCTAGTCTACTTGGAGATTATCTGCATTCAGAAGATGTGGGTTGTTTGAAACTAGGTTGCACCTGACGGAATCTCAGGGCAGTGTCTGAATCAAGACAGCAGATACTAACACTTTCTCCGTAGTTAACCTTTATGGTACAGGAGCCCCCAAAGGCCCCTACCAGCACCAGTGTTCAGCTGGTGGCACATCAGAAAATTCACAGCACAGAGGAAGATGGTGCTCTGGTTCTTGCTCCCCCTGTGCGACAAACAGCAAAGGGAAGGATTGAAATTTGTGAGGCAGAAGCCCAGTCAACGCTCTCCTTTGGTATTCACATCTTTGCCTGGCATCAACCAGTGGATTAAGATATAAAGGCTGAACAGTTTTTATCTCACTCAGAAAAAAATGGTGCTTTTTTAAAAAAAAAAAATCACTCACAAGGCTTCATTTCAGCTGAGAACTGTGAGACCTGTGAGTGATCCATACTTTTGGAGAAAGTCAGGTGAACATTCAACGTAAGACAGGATTATCAGGAAGTCACTGTAGGACTTTCATTTAAAAACTAAGAGCTTTTAAAGGGCAGCAGTGCAAACATAATTAAAATTCTGGATATATGTTTTTTGTTGCTGACGGTTTAATTCTGCAGTTCTCAGTTCCTACCAGCTGAGCTAGAAGGAATAAGGGAAAATACAAAAGAAGTCAAAAAAAAAAAAAAAAGGGAGGAGGTAAATCCTTAAAATTTGAAGCCATCTATTGTTATTTCATATAGAAATCATAGTGTATATAAGTTTGGTTCAGAACCTATTTTTCATGTAAGGAAAGTTTGTTTTTCAACTGAACTGCCTTAGAGAACATCATTAGTCCCGCTACCAGACTTAAAAGGGAGATTGTAAGTGTTAAAATCTTTGTTGTGAAGTACAAAAAAAAAGGGAAGAATTTCTTAACTATAAAAGGCAGGAGATGAATTCTCAGAATTAGTAACCTCTTAACCAATGTCCTGATTCCCAGTATTAGATAGTATTTAGGAAATGACTCTAAGACAATATTTATATGAACAACTTTTTTTGCATGCATTTAGGGCCTTACCTGTGTTCCTCTACTGCGTGTGCAGTCAGATCTGCCATTCTGAAAATGTCTCCCAAAGGTCATCAGCATAAGAAGCAAGGGCACTTAACAGTAAGATGCAAGATATATGCTAGCTTGCTACATTTTTAAAAGTTACTTGTAATTTTGCATGCATTTTAAAAGCACTGTATCTTAAAAGCAATTCAAGAAGGGACAACTTAAAAAGGAATGACCTAAATGCACTAGATAATATGGAACAAATTTTGGCAATAAAGCACTCTGAATTTCATCCTGTGGAATGGAGTGGAAAAAACCAAACAAACAAAAAACCAAAAAACAATAGGCTCCAAGATCTTTCTCTTTCTTTTTTTTGCCCCCCCCCCCTCCCTTTTTTTTTCTCCCAAGGAAAAATATTCCATGTGAATACAGTCCCAAGCACTACTTGGGAGAGGATGAGCGCAGATGTTCCATTTCTCACTCCAATGAGAGAAAAGGACACAATTAGTATTCTCCCCTTCACAAGAGGATTGTTTGTTCCTACTTTTTTCTCCATTAAAAACCTGGAAGACTAACTCACCTTCTTTAAGAATTTTTAATTTAACAATTTTTAATTATTGTTTAGAACATACTGTAGTTCACCAGGTAAGACCATAATGAGAAATTTAGATCTTATTTCCAGGAGCATCTTGGAAACTAAAGCAATTATTTCTCTAAATAGCTTTCAGTTCTCAATTGCAAATCAGCAGCAGCTGCTCACTGTTCAATACAATAGATGCTTTGGCCAAAGATCCAAGCTTACACAGCTCAAAAGGGACAAGAGGGGTTCTTTTATTCAGGTCTCCCGCATTCCTATCATTGCGCTCGGCTGGTGTACTTTCATGGGGAAAAGCGTAGGCAGTCAGAGCCCTACTCCTCCACCCCCTTATTGCCGTAGTATTTTCCCCCCTTTTGAAGCACTAGATGTTCCAGATGAGACAGAAATCTCCAATGAACAGGAATTTCTTGTTCTTCAGTCTCTATTCCTAGACCTGATCGTTTCAAACTCACACTCGCTGCTCTAGGAACCAATGGAGGATTCACACATGAAAGCTGCCTCGACTGCAAGGGCTGGACATACTATTAGAGGGCCCTTTCTGTCACACTTACCATCATCACATTAATCTTCCTCAACTAAGGCCTTGGAATACTGCAGATTTTATGTCCAGTAAGATTACAAGAGAAATCATACAAACCCTACAATCATAAGGTGGAAGAATTGTTTCTTTATAACATTATTATCCAAGATGGTGTTTAGTAAAAAAACCACACTATATACATGTAAGGCACTTTAATAGAAGGTTTGCTAGTTTAGCTGATGTGATATTGTAAATTGATATAGTCTATGGAATACAACAATTATTTTCCCTCAGATTCTGCCTGGAAAACAGTCAAGATCATAAGTAATTCTCCAGATTCCCACATGAGTGTTTCTCACATCTAATCACTTCCTTTAATAAGAAACATAAGTAAGAAGATATGTATTTATATCCACATAAACAAAAGTATGGACTTACCCAAGTAAGGGTATATTGCAGTTCCTCCCTGAAAGCAGCTTAAAAACCAGAGAATTTGGGGGATTTAGTAGAACCCACTGTATATTAAATGACATGTAAATTCTACTTACTAGCAATTCAGGAACCATTGCTGATTAATAGGTGCTCTATATGTTACAGATAAAATAGCACTTTGCTCTGGCTATGGGTACATCATCTTATTGCTCTACACAGTAATATCTGATAGCCATAAATTAATTATTTAAAACATTTTTCCAGGAAGTCTGATCTTCAGCAGCTCACTCAGGGCTTACTGGCAATTAGTTAAATAACCACCATAGCAGTTTTGTAGTGAATATTGCCGGTATTAGTGCCTGAAAAGCAGGAAATCCTGGTAGCTGCGTTTGACCAGTAGTGATCACAGGCAGAATTAGACAGCTGAGAAATACAGGATTTTGGGTTTGTTATTTTCACCTCAAAACCAAAGAAAAAAAAAAAAGCAGACTAGATAATTATGTTAGATACCTGAGGATGTTAACATTCACATGGATGTCCACTCAGCATTGCTGGAAACATCAGAATGACTCCTATTAAAATCAAGGGTCATGCAGGAAAAAAGCCTTACTCTAGAGAAACTCCAGGTAACAAGTTCTTCTTTACTGACCAATAAGTTGCAAAACAAATCCTAACAGCTACTAGTTCAGTCCGGAGAAAATAAAGCCTTGATAACAGGACAAACACAGACCAGCAAAGAACACAAGCACAACAATCCAAATCCAGTGTGTACATTGCAGAAAAAATAATCAAAAATGGAAAGAAAAACATCAGGACATAAGGCAGGAGTGGAAGTGACAAAGGAATTCTAACCACTTCATGGCCTGCACTGGAGTTCTTGCAGTATGAACTGTCAATCCTAACAAGAAAATTAATCACTGAACTCAGAAAACTTTTATCAGTTCAGAAAATATTGCCTTTGACTATGGACCTGTATTGACCCGAATGCACTGATTTTTGAAAAGAAGTCACTGATTGTTACCAATGATAAGATACTTGTATCTTCCTTGTTATGACAAAAAAGATGACAAGATGAGACAAGAGGATGACATACTAAACTTGTACTTGGTGACACCCTGAAAAAAAGGATAGGGAAGGAATAGATTCAGGTAATAGTTTCAGCAGTCCTGCCTTTGACCTCAGAAGAAATGATTCATTGGATCACTACCTATGAGAAAGTGTATTAAAGAAGTCCCTGTGGTGCAGATACACATAGCTACAACCCACACATTTGAAACAAAAATGTTATGATGCAGGGGTAAGGCTTGATTAAGCCAAGACAGTCGTGATGACAAATGCTCTGAGCAGGGCAGGCTTTCCCAGTGCAGAAGCAGGCGGCTGTGGAAAAGGAGAGTGGGTGAATTATCTTGTGACGTGTCTCTGTCTCTCTCTGAGGGGTCAGGAAAGACAATGCACGCAAGTACCAGGTGGAAGAGGCAAGTCAGAGCAGTTCAGAATTGGTGACGTTCCCAAGTTCTGTGTCTGCTGAACAGACGGAGCTGCCTGCTGCTTGCTGACCTGTTCTTGGCAGGTAATGGGGTCTCCAGGGTGAAAAGGAACCCATCTCAGCAGATTTTAGAGCAGGTGTTGGCTCAACATCATATTTACATATGGAAATATGCCTGACATGAGCTAGAGAACATCTCTTGGTCTCACATTAAGAACCTGTCCAGACTGCCCAAAAAACACTGTGAAACATCCACAGTGATTGCAGAAGATCTTAAATTTGCTTTTTAAAACCCACCCTGGGAAGTGGTTGGGACAGGATCATTTCCTTGTAAGGAAAGGCACAGGTTGTCCCTTACCCTCAGGGCCACCAATAGCATCCCCTGACTTCCGAAAGGGTAACAGCCAAGGCTGGTAGCTCAGTCCAAGCATGCACAAATGGATCTATAAACTTAAAATTTGTTGCAAACAACACCTACCGTTCTTCAACGTGTAATTCAACGATGGGAAGGGGGACATGGATTCTGCTGGTGAGGGTGTTATTTTGAAAAAGAACTGATGTGAACTCATGTAAAATGAATCTGAGAATGTCAAATTGTCCATGGTTGCCAACAGGCATGCAACACATGTTCTGCAAAGTTCTTGGGTAACAGGAAAAGAGAGGACATTACACTATCATCAGGAAATAGAAGATAATGAAATAGATGCCAAATAAAGAATGCAAGTTGCAGTCTAATAAAATAGTTCCTCTTTTCCACCCTACTTTTCCTTTTTTTCTTTTCTAATTCCAAAACATAGTGTTTTGGCCCATACACCAACTGTTCTTTCATTCATTGGTTTTGAAAGAAAAGTTCACCCAATGAATAGACTAGTCACACATATACTTCTGAAATACAAATGATATACTATGTAAATTTTACCTGTTTGACATCCTAAAGCTATTTAAGATTCCTTGAGCTGTAAGTGGGTATTACCCAACCTAGCAGAGCCTGGTTCACATATAAACTCACAAATGTTCCTCAAATTCTAAGAGAAAACAGCAAAGAAAGGTTTTCCAGCCAAGAAATCCCATGTTCAATTCCTCACTTAGCTTTTCTTCTGTGACCACAAGCATTTTCCCATTGTAAAATTAGGATGATGCACATTCCTTCCTCACAGAAGGAGTTTTATTTAGTTGAGAAAAATAATTTATTTTCAAAAAGCACATGCCAGGTTTAAAGGGTGGCTACAAAGAAGATGAAGACTTTTTTTTTTAACCAGAAGTCACATGGAAAAATGAGGAGCAATGGCTACAAGTTACTCCTGGGAAGATTCTGATTGAACACAAGAGGGAAATTTTTCACAATGAGAACAATCAGCCATTGGAATAATCTTCCCAGGGGAGTGGTGGATTCCCCAACATTGGACACTTTTAAGGTTCAGATGGATAGGGTGCTGGGCCATCTTGGCTAGACTGTGCTTTTTCCCAGAAAGGTTGGACCAGATGATCCTTGTGGTCCATTCCAACCTGGTGTTATATGATTCTATGATCGTATGAAGTTATGTAGAAGTCTTTTTAATCCTTGTTCAGTGGTCGTGGTTAGCCATCACACTTATCAACAACAGGGAGAATAAATTGTGTTTGCCATTCAAAGCTGTGTTAGGTTTCCCCTGTAATTTAATTGTTTAATATGTGTTATTTTAAAAATATATTAACACACCACCCATTTCCTCTCAATGTAGATGCACCATTTGTCTCACCCTCCAAGTCTGAGAGATGCTGAGAGCAGGGACTCCTTTGCACTCAGCCCTTCGAGACAGGAGATCTCAGTGCAAGTAAGAATCAATCATTAGTGCAGGTAGAATCTTCTAGTTAAAAAACAAACAAACCACACCAAACCAAACCAAAAACCCACCACCACAATGAAACTTACTTTGTTAAAAACAAACAAGCAAAACCAACCAAAACCCAAACAACAAGATCCCAAACAAACAAACAAAAAGGGTTTTTTTAAAAAAAGCATTAACTTGAAATTTGTATCTTTCTCCATTACCAGATTTCAACTTGAGGGTAGGAAAGTTCTTTGAATTGGGGAATATTGTCTGGTCATTTATGTAGGTTATGTCAATAATGCCTATTACAAGTGACAGATTAACTTATATGTGGCAAAGCTTTCAGCCATGGGAATTGCCCTATCACATATGGCTACTGGAATATATGACTTTCTTTGCATCATTCCTGGACAACCCATGTGGAGATTTTCATATCACACACTCAGACAGCTCACAAAGGGGAGCTGCAAGCATATTCACAATTTCCTCTAAACTGCGTCTTTCAATCCCACCTTTCCCCCGCAGCTTTGTTCATATAGCTCAAGCTTCTCATTTAAAGCGAACACGCCACTGCACCTCCACACAAGTATTAGTATCTCTTTGCCTTGCACTCCCACTGACAGGTTTGCTGGATGCGATGGCTGAAGCTGACCCATCTCTTTCCAGTTCCTCCCAGTTTCTGGATGCACCAGCTCACTCCCACACGGCCTATTTCTTTCCCCATCTTGGTTTCAGCTCTTCCCACCTTGGCAAGACAGAATAAAGACTTTACTATATTTAGTAAGGCACTCAAACATTTCTCACATAATCTGGGTGGGCAGCAGGTGGGAGAAAAGAACATTGAACATCGCACCCTGCTGGGTAGGGAGCACATTCAGATTTGTCTCAGAAAACATTGGTCTTCCTAACCATCAACAGGTTTACTGTAAATGCTTCAGAGTGGACCCTCTTCTACTTAGCGACTCTTAAACTTGAACCATTATGCATCTCTGAATGGTCTTTTAATTATGAACACAATATTTTATTATCTCCAAAGGGAAAAGGTAGTTATAACAAAAAACTATGCATTGCTCTATATTTGAAGTTGCTTTTAAAAGCATATCTAAGACATAATTTACTGTACATGCCATATAACTAATGTCAGTTCTCACAGTACCACTCAACTACAGACTTTACTGGGAAAACTGGTTTCTTCTCGAGGAACTAATAAAAAAACCCAAACCAACCAAACAAAAAACCCAACCATAAACCAAAAGCTTTTTAATAACAGATTTCAAAATTTAAAACTTTTCATATATTATGCTTTTCCTTTTTCAGCCATTCTCTCCCACTTGCTCCACATTCCAAATATTCACTAGAAGTGGACATTTGGCACATAAATATTTTCTTTGTGCAACAGGAATCCACATATTTTTCTATTTTTAATCACCTTCCCCAAAATTTGTTGGATTCTTTTGTAAATCCTCTGGCTACACTACAGTCTCTGTTGACAGAGCCCTTATGCTAGCACTCCTAAACTCCCTTCCTCAAACACCATATATATTGCCAGAAGAAGGATGGTGGTGGTTCTTTGCAGCAACTTGGGACATATATATGCAGTGCTGTGGTTAGTTTCTCACCCTTAACTAATGCAACAATGCTGGCAAAATTTGGCAGTGATGGCTCTCTCAACCCAAAAGTGTTCCCATTGAAACAGAGTTCTGCACTAACTTCACCGAATCTTTTCCCAGTCTGAGTCCTCCTCTTACCAGTACATACAGACCTTTAATCCCGCTACTTCATACAGACAGCCTTATGTGAAGTGACATTGAGGAACCAAGAGCCCTATCTTGGATTTTGGGAGCACTCAGCTGCTGGTCCTATGTAGCTTGAGACAACAGCCTTGTCTCTGAATGCAACTCTTTTCTTGAGGTAGAAAGAAAAGTCTATCCAGTGACCTGCAGGCCAGAGACAATCAGATACAGACTTTCTCTGAAGCATAGATACAGTACATGAGCACATGGCAGTATCACCTCAATGAGCCATGTGACAAAGACAAGGCAATACAGAGATTATGAAGAGTCATCCTTTAAAATCTAACACTTCAGCTGTTGACTGCAAGAGCGTTCTGGCTTCTCTAGGAACAAATGCAAACCACAAAATAGCACTCTGGTTCAAAAATAAATATTAAAAATTAAAAAAAAAATTAAAAACAACTAGAAACCATGATCAGCTACCCTTTTATAAACTGATCTTATCAGAGTTGAGTCACACCAGCTATAAACTAATCTCCAGGAAACAAACCCCCCCATTACTCCCGCTCTGGAAACTCTTTGTGAGCAACACCTCATTTTTGCCTGTGTAAGTGTCACATAGAGACCATGAGAAACAGTAGGGAAAGCAAAATTCAACAGTGAGGCATCAGCCAAAGCAGCTCAAGAGAGTGAGGTACTTTCTGAACTACCACCATGTTATTCTTCAAACAGATATTTCTCCAAAAAGACAGAATTTCACTGGGTTCTCCATTCAGCTACATCTTATGGTACTGCTTGTGCAGCACAGAGGGAGACACGAGGACCTGCAGTTTATCCCCAGAGAATCCTTGTCTCCGCAGAGATCATCTGAGAATCTGGCAGGAGCTTCTCCCATTCCTACAGGAGCTTTACTGCCTGCTACACTGGATCAATGCTACAAGGCATAGTCTGAAAATACATGCCAGGGAGGTGGGGAGGAAGGATCTTCAGGAGGAAGCAGAGACAGGAGCTTTTTTGAAAGAAGAGAGAATGAAAAGGCCAGGTAGCAGATCACTAGAGGAGAAGACACAGGATATCTTTAGGTCTTTATAAGATAAGAACAATGTGCAGAAGCCTCATGGCTGTAACTAACTGTTTTCAAGGCACAGACGAAAAACAAATCAGGTTTTAGCTGCTGTTTATAGCAGTTTCTGGTAACTAGCAAAATTAAAGGCATTGTAAGAACCACAACAGATTCATGTATTTAAAGAGACAATATTAAAATGTTACAGGATGGGTGAAAAAAAAAAAAAGTAAATTTGCTATAGGAAGAGAAAACTGAGGTCATGATGCAATAAGCTTCATTATAGCCATACATCTGAGGAATTAACTACGGTTCAGATTTGAAAATCAGAGCTTAATACGTTTTCCTCAGAAAAAGTTTTGGAAAGAAGACATTGATGCACTTTCAAATTAACCTTACCCCACTCCCCCCACAAAATAAATTAAGTCACTGTGCTGCAGATTTAACACTAGATTAATATTCCTGTGACTCTCCTGAGCACGTGGAGGAGGGCTACAATTCCCTATTGTCCTGTCTCTTAATAGACCCCATGAAAAACAAATGAAGAGGAGAGTGCATGCGCTGCTAGGTCTGTCTTACAAAGTACCTGAGTGTCAAATACTTCCAATGGAGACTGTCCTCTGGTTATGTATTTCCTATAGTGGATTAGGTGATTATATGCTGTATTATGTGGCTGTGTAATGCCATATAAGTATACAAGTACAATTATATATCATATACATACTCACGGGAAAGTAGGCTTTTTTTATTTTGGATTAAAATCCTGCTCCAATGAATTTGCTGTCCAAGTTCCTTACAACTTCAATTGAGATCTTCTTTTTCTGTAATATTGTGTGGTAATTCTTATTTTTAGCTAGTATAAGTCTTCAGGAATGTGCAATACAGGCAAATTTTAAGTGCTGAGTTCCAAAGTCAGACTTTGGGGGCACATGGAAAGAAAAGTCAATACACAGAGCAGATCTGCCTTTAGTGCTAAGCCTCACTATGTGTGTGAGTTTGGGCAAATATCTGCTTTTTGCCTTAGTTTCCCTAAAACTAATGTTGGGATCCATTGATGAAAAGTATGGTACATAGACCAAGTAGTTGTTAATGCTGTATACTAATTAACCATTCAAGGAACTGTAAGCAAAAAGCATAAAAAGTGACCTAGCTTCTCATCTCTCAGTCGGTTAGACTTGAGGCACTTTGGTAGGCCAATGTAGGAAAGCTTTGGGTTAGATTCACCAGAGCTACTGGGGCATACAAATCCAGCATGTACACACTACTGGTGTCCATTCCACTCAACAGCTGTCTAACCCTGCAGGTACTTTTGTTGTTTTCAGGCAAATCTCTGATCTCCAGTCACACCAGACAGCTGCTAGAGTCCCTATTCCTCTGAGCAGCTAAGCACTTCACTCCTGCCAAGCCATGGTGGGATTTATATTACTTCTAGGTCGCTGGCTCTTAGTACGGTGACTCCTATACAAAAGGAAAAAAAAAAAAGGCAGAAGTAGGATTGTTTTACTCACATAACATAAATTGCTCAGCTAGAATACAGAAAATGCAAGTTTGGTCCCTACTCTGACAGATGCAGAGCACTTTGAATCCACTGCCCCGGCCTGCTGAGGAGACAGTTTCCCTCTGTGTGAGGCACGTATGTTTGCCTAGAGGAAGAATGAGAACAATGTTGTGATTTGGTTGTTGCTCATGGTTTCCATACCTGCCCTGCCTTAGTTTAATTTACAGGAAAGAAAGGTGTTTTTCATGTAAATATTGAACTCTTGAAGAGGGACCATGAGACAGTTTCACCATCCGCTCCCATTCTGAGGGATCTGAAAAGGTTGTATCAATACTAGTTTAACCTGGTTTTGCTTTCAGATTCCTGAAATGTTTCAGCTAAGACAGTTATCTGTAAAAGCATTTTTGGAGTTAGTTATGGCCACATCCTTGTACGCAAAGTGAATCACAGATGCCTCACATGGACACAATATGAGTTTTGAAAAAGCGGCCTAAACAGTTCTACAAACCCAGAAATGTGGAGCCACCATCTCTATAGTGCTGCTGTTCTGGCATTCATTCTACTGACTTTTTTAGTAAAAGACAAGGAGGCCACAGGAGGGCTCCAAAATTACTGAACAGGTATTTAACCTGTTCGGAGGTGGGAAATCAGGAAGCAAGGCACAGGTGACAGAGGACTCCTCAGCACTGACTTCCAATTTGAATTCTCAGCTCAAAACTTCCAGGTACACGGTGTTGCCACAGTGTAAGCCCATGTTACCATATGACATCTCACATTACTGAAGCTGGAGTCAATTTGGTGGGGTGTGGAAGTAACTGGAGATTTGCAGTATGGGTGGTCGTATGCTAGAAGTGCAGTATCATTTCTTCTGGATACAATCACAGTACAATGCTGAATGTTACATCAACTGGGACTGACTTTCCAAATACTAATGACTGCTTAACTGGCATTTCCTTGATTTTTAGTGCATCCACTATTATGATATCTGAACAAAATAAACTCTCAGCATGTTATATTTTGATGGAAACATATTAGTCTCCAATAAGGAAACCTAACAAATACATAGTTATAGACATTTACTGAATTCAGTAGATCTCTGCAGGGACATTATCTCTTTGCTGCTGTGGAAAAAAAGAAAAAAGTAGTCATTGACCTAAGCTGCCAGTTTGCCTTAAAAAGCATGACACAGCAGAAAGAATAATTTTGAACCAGTCTCTGATGGACTTCGCTCCATCTCTAATGGTTCCTCGGGATGACATTCAAAGTTTGATGGATCCTCTTCAAATTCAGATGTTCCTCAACACATTACAAGAGACCAAGCATCTAGAACCAGAGAAGAACAAGCACCTCTCTTATTACCAGTAATCAGATATGTTACTGAAAGTTGTCCGTCATTCCCGACACAGGCCAGTCAGCTTTGGAGAGCGTAGAATCATTTGCTTTCTCAAAAGCCATTTCTGGCCCTATTTTGCTCATGATCAGTACCAAAAGTAATGTATAATTTTTTTCTGCAGAAAAACAGTGACACTTTTTGATTTTTTTTGCCACTGACACACAATTAGTAAATGAGTCAGCATCTTCTTGTAAAACAGTAGTAACTTCAGTGTGCTGAATCACAGTTTCAAAGGTACTCTAAGGTTCTCTTATCTGCACATGCAACACATTTTCTGTTTGCTTCAGCAGGGAGACTATTATTCTGAGGCTGAAAAAAATGGTTTTGTGGTCTCACATCTTATTCTGAGATCAGCATTTAACTGTTTCAGTTCATTGCATCTGTACATTCACATGAGAATTTTAATTCATTTTTCTAAGTGACGGTTAAAATGTTCCTGAGGAAAATGTGCAGCCCACCCATGGGCTAACTCCATGTTGTCACAGGGTTGGTTAATGAGTGCGGGGAGGGAAAGATCATGTTAAAAAAAAAAACAGAACAACCAACTGTGAAAAAGAAGAAACAGAGAAGAAACAGAATACTTAGACTGAAAAAAAAAAAAAAAATAGGAAAGAAATTCTTTGAGTATGAAGCATTGTTTACTCTGGAATGAAATACCCAGTTCTTCACATGTCCTGCTCCTAAAAAGCCTAGCCTCCCACAGGCCACCTTGACCTTCCCCTCCTCCTGCTCTGCCCACATCTCTTGCACACTTAGTGGAGAGAGAGGAGGTGCGCTCAGTAGGTGTCTTTTGAGTGACACATGTCAGCCGCCCTGCGATACTACATGTTGTCTGGTCACCTCCCCTCTGCCATTAGGCTGGGCAGGGGACAGCTTCTCTCTGCTTTCTCTCAGTTCAGGCTCTTTTCTCCATACAGACACGAATTCTTTAGAAAGGCTAGTGGGAACTCAATATACTTGTGACCCCTGCACCCCATCAAGTTTAGCTGAAAGTCACCAACTGGTTCACCTGCCGCCTAAGGTGGTGTACAAGCACAGCCCGATAACCCTTCTGTCCTTCAGAAGGCGGCCAAGAAGAACAAAAGATCAACTATAAACTCTCTGCAGATGAGGAACATGGTAAACTTAGGTACTGGAAAAGTGAGATTAAAGTTCAGAAAATGCGTGAATCTCACATTGGCTAAACCTGCACTTTACAGTCTTTCTCCATTTCTTTGCTTTTCCTGACAAGATAGGAGCAGCATAGCTCTAGAGGAACCAAGAGGAAAAGTGCATAGGCGGTTTTTAATTCCCTCCCTACAAATTGTCCTGTTCCAGATGAAAACAAATCCAGGTTTTTTTCACCGCACGGTGGGACTTCATTATATCACAACTTATCCTTTCTGAGCCAAACCCTCTTTGTTTTGAAACCACTGGCAGAACTGACTTTGCTGGGAACAAGAGGTTCCTACATCCACACTGCCAAGTGAGTTTGGATTTGGGGTTGTGAAGTCATTCTCAATCCCAGGGCTCATTTCCAGACTCATTAAATCAATCCTATGCAATTTTCCCACCAACTTTGTGTGCATAGAAAGAACAAACATGTATTTCCCTATAGAGGTAGAAGTATGCAATCACCCTATTTACTTTTAAGGTATAATAAAGTTTGCACTTTATCATTCATTCTGTAATCCAGTGCTTTTGTATTAAGAATTTTGTTGCTTGTTTTTTACTCAGGGATTACTTTGGTAAAACCTTTCCTTCATATCCTCCAAGGAAACTGGAATAAACGAATGCCAAATGCCCCATTTCCCAATGGGAAACAGCATTCTCAACCATCTGAACACTCGGTGTACCACTGACCAGAAAAGCTGTGCTACAGATAGTATTTATAGCACATTTTATGAGACCAAAAGTTGTCAGTTAAACCACTAGAAACTAATAAATGGGCCTAGTGTCATTTGAGTTGTCAACAGGATATAAGCTGATGTAAGGGGAACACCTACATTTTGTAGGCTTCTTTTGCACGAACAAATGTACAGTTGATAGTCATGCTTGACTTCGTAGGAATGTTTTGAGTAAGGAATATAGTAATTTTCTCCGTTGCAACAGTAATGATCATCAGATCACTAAAAGACATTTGTTATATAGGCATGCCCAATTCTTGAATATGATGGTGCTCAGTAACCTCTATTTTACAGTAAGCATTCTCACATATAGTAGTTTTGTTGAGTGAGAGAGCTAACAATAGGAAAATCACAGTATTGAGAACTGCCTCTGTGCTGCAAAGCGTGAAAGTTAAAACACACAGAAAAGGGGAACATTATTTCATTTCCTAAACAGAAAACCCCTTTGAATTAAATCATATTTTTTCAATGCATTAAAGCCAACAAGTACATTGTCTGAAGTGTTGTGAAATTGCACCTGAATATGTATATATAGGTTCAACAACAGCAAAACCTTTTTTAAATAAAAGAAATCAAATTCTCAACTGATAAGATTCCATTGTTTGCTTCCCCCCATCCCCCTGCCACATCTAATGCTGTGAGAATAACTATTTTAAACATCTTCTTTGAAGAGGTAGGTCAGTGGCAGAGGTTCTTATCGCCCTTCTGTCATAAATACAGAGCACCAAGAAACTCTGGATGAAATGTAAGTCTAACCAAGGACAAAGGCTTGAACACAGGATTTGAATCTGCTAGATTCAGATCAAGTACTCTGAGTGCACAGATATGAATCTATTTCTTTGTTTGGTTCTACTTCTGGTTATAATTAATACTTATCTACATGACAAAAAAATACCAAACTTGATTATAGACCCTTAGGACAAAATACAGTTTAATCAGTTTCTGTAAGTGGAAAAATCTCAAATTTTCACTGACAGAACAGCCTGACACTCTTTGATGTTAAAGTTTTGGAAGTTTAACACAAATATTTAAGTGTACATTCCCTTCCTGGACTTACGAGATGAAGCATAGATGGTATCCTGAAAATGTAAATGACTGTCTGCTCAGAAAACGTGCATCCACTTTTAGACAAAGACAGAGATTTCCCTGAAAAGGGAGGTCACAGAACTTGCCTGTGCACACAGTTATCAAGAAGAAATCTGTGCCACATTCTTTTCGGTTTAGAAAGAGAAGTGTATATGAAAAATATGGTGGAGATTTTTCCAGAAATATATCAGCCTGTCTGAAAGAAGGATGTATTGAGAACGTCAGTAGGCTGCAGGATTTCCAAAGATTTCTACTATCAAAATGTAGAGACGGTTCCAATAAAAGTCCCAGTGAGCCTTTTAGCTATGCTTTTCCTCATTAATCCTCACTTGTTCAGTATATAGAGAGAGAATTCACTACCCTGCTCACTACAAGCTCTGAACCTATATCAAGTTGATCTTAAAAAGAGGTAGTTTGAGAAAACTCATATTTAAAATCTAGGAAGGATAAGTTCATTATCAAGAGCTTATATTCCTAAAATTTAACAAGAACAAACACAAAGAAGAAAGCCAAATCTCGGCAATAAAACAATAAATTTAGATTTCTTCAACACTGAAATTGAGATAATAAAAGAAAACATATACAGTACACTTCATTCTGATACAGAAATGTGCTTCCAGCACACCTGAGGCTTTGCAGTGCAGGTTCTGGCCTTTGGTCAGATGGTGCCAGAGTACCGCTGGGAGGAACAACCGATATGAAGTTAGATCTGCTGGTGTGAGGGAGCTCGTCAGCCACTTTAACAACTCGCAGGGCATGTTTGGAATTGTGGATGGAGATACAGCCCTCCAGCATAGACCAGCCTAACCAAGACAGGTTCAGCCTCACAGCGCCGTAACAGCAGCACGGCCTCCAGTGCAGGTTTGCTCTGGCTGCCCTGGGACTCCAGGCAGATCTGTACAGCCCACGTTGTTTGACGTTTTGCTGACCTGGTTACTGTGGCATTGGGTACTTGAGCTCAGCTGAATCGAGGCAGAGCTAGAGCTGTGATCACGCACAGCACGTCCCAAGTACAGCGCACAGAGGCCACACAGCTCAACTGATTCTGCTAGCAGGAAGAAATCTTTATACAGCACTTCTCTGGCCATGGCCCCTCTTTTGCCAGACAGACAGCTCAACAGAGCTACTTGGCTGGCTCTGCTGCAACTCAGGATTCCTCTGATGTGAAGGGAACTGCTGAGTTTCAGGTTTTCTTTGGCACTCTGGCACAGAGAGATGCAAACCAGCTTGATCCCGTATGATCCCTTCTTGCATCCCATATGAAGGCAAGGTGCTTATCGAAACAGTTTCATGGGAAGCCCTGTCAGTTTAGGTCAGCTGTGAAACTAGGTGGCCCTAGACATTTGTGCTTTGCATAAATATGTAATTTTTTCATAGTCAAATGAGAAAAAAAAAAAAAAAAGAGTTATTGCTAAATAGATATCTTTTTTTTTTTTCTTTTAGATTCCTTTGATTCTCTTTGCTCTAGTATGAAACACAGATGTCCTTATGCTAGTCATCTTGAAACTAGAAATATTATTTACTAGGTACAAATGACTGATATTTAAAACTGCATGCTACTCCTCGCTGTGAACCTAACTGGAATGATTCACTATCTGGGACATTTATCCAAATCTGTAGTCTAGTTTTTGTTTGAAAGCCTCCAGGAAAGAATCAGGATCTCTCAAAAGAAAATACCAGATACCAGAAAGTACTTCCATCCTTAGATGGAGAATTAGGAATACAAACAAAAGGCTAGAATCGCAGAACAAAGGCACCAACACATTTTCCTTGCAATTTAGCAGAGCTTACTGCTCTGACTTGTGCACTCAAATTCCACACACAATCCATGCAGAGAAGTAAAGTGCTCGAGCATGGGACCCCACAAGAATCAGCTGCTGTCTAGAGCACACAGAAAACTGCCAAGGAGGGGAGTGCATCTACAGCCCCAGCTACAAGAGCATGAGGCATTTTTCCTACAAGGAGAAACCTCTCTCCCTGCCTCAAGAATATACCACTTAGTCATGACTTAGGGATCTAAGCCAAGGATCTGTGCAGAACATGAATAGCCTTACTTGTAACTAAATGCTTACAGGAATCTTTCAGAATGCTGAAGTTTTCTTCATCTGTGAGGACTTGAACCTGCTTCTCTGCTGAAAGTGTCCTATTGATCAGACCGTAGGTTAATTTGTATCTAAAGCTGTCTTAGTCCCCTGTTCCATTTTCAATGGACTAGGGAAATACTTCTAGGTCAAAATATGTCTCCCCAACTTGGAAACTGTCTCCAAGCCGAGGAAAAATCTCAATGGCTACTAAACATTAAATGATTAAACATTAATTTACTAGATCCTTTCTTATCAAACTCTAAACCATTGACTTGAGTCCGCACAAGAAACCTATGTGCTTTTAGATATCTACAAACTGAACACTATGATAATTCATTATAATTTCTTCCCTGTAGGATTTTTTTCATAAGACATCTAATAACAGATCACTGAGATATCAAATTGCTTGTAGAAGAGGAAGAAAGTGAATGTAAGTATGAGTGAATTCCCATATAAAAGGGAAGCAGTATGAGAAACAGAACGCAAGGAGAATTTTAGTACATTTTTTATCTTTTCCTTGATTTGGCTACAAAGATGGATTTACTTTAAAAATAACTGAGTTTTCCATGGAAGAACTATCCTAAATAGATATTTATCTACTCTCGAGCACCTAGCTACCAATCCTCTAGTTAGTTTCTTTTTCACCCACTCAATATCAAACCACAGCATGCACTTACACAGCTTGCAGCAGAGTGGCTGCTCCAAGGATTTCACTGCCTGAATTCTGTGACTTCAGTGAGAAACTACCTGGGCAGTCTTCTTTATCAATTGGTAACATAGTATGATATTATACCTTTGGCTCTGATTTTGTTGCAGACATAGTTCAAATACCTGAGCTACCTGCCAGCAAACAGGCCTGTTCCAAGCCCACTGAAGTCAGCAACAGCCTTTCTGTTGGCTACATTGCAATTAAATCCAGTTATAACACAAGTAAATCAGAATATTTAACTGCATGTAAGAATGATAAATAAGGACAAACACCTCTTGAGAAGGCATTTTTATCATAATTTTAAAGTCATGTATTTGGAAGAAGAAGAGGCAAGGCTTTAGGCCACAACAAAGTAAGCCTGCCTTACATCCAAATATTAGTCATCCAGTTTATCTCCACAGTTCTTTTTCCAGCTCCTAACTACAGTGTATGCCTGGAACAAAAGAGTGCTCAGTTGCCAATAGCCTCTGTTTTGATTCATGAAAAAGAATACTTTAAAATAGTAAGGTGATAATCAACCCACCACTCATATCAGCTGGCAGATCTCAGAATAGTAAGCATACAAGTTACTATAGATGTTCATACCAAACAGTTTGATGGTTACTCAGACAGAAGCAGAATTTCTTCCCGTTTTAGTTCCTAGATGTATGATATTAATTTCCTCTATCTCTTGAGGCTAATACCCAAAGTAGAAAACAAAAAAACGCAAACCAGTTCCTGTGTCTAGCTTCATGACATTTCAGACAGCTGACTGAGGTGATTCTGTTTGTTTGTATTTTGATTTGGGAAGTGGCAGGGTGGCACTCTTAAATTGAGTTGTCTCTAGATAATGTGTGGGAGATTTTCAGGTGGTTAGTATTAACCCAACTCTGCACTTGATGGTTATCAATTAACACAGTAGTAACAACGTTTTTCCATAACTTTTCTTATTTTTTCTGCAAACCCATGACCATTTACTTATAAAGTCATGTCAATTTTGGCTTTGCCCTTAGTAGAAATATTTTTTTTTCCTAATACCTCCGTACACCTTTCCTACCTGTTAAAACACCCAGGCACTTGCTTCTCTGCTTTGACAAAGAGATATTTGTGCTCTGCCCCTTAACTCACATGCACTTCTACACTCCTTCCCTTTACCATTGCCCTGCTGTCACCAGCCATTTTATCCTCATCTCCACTTCTTCCTCTGCTCATTGTGTTTTCCAACCACATCTCCCTCTTTCTCAAAGTTGTCAAGGTTCACTGCTTTGGTTGCAATCTTTCCCACACCGTCAGCCTGCTCATTTCCTGCCCTTCCCAATCCTTAATCTTCCCTTATTGCCTCTTCCTTGAGTAGGGAATTTGCAGACAAGTTATTACAATTTGGGGACGAAGGCTATTGCAAATGTGGGTCACAGCTCAATTTTCCACTCCGGGGTTTTTTCCTGGAGCAACTGTATGGGAAGTCTTGTTAGCCTGTCTGTGCTGATAATGTCATGGAGGAAAGTAGCAACAGGTCCTTGTCTCGAGCTTCCCCAGCACTTGAGAAAGATCCTTTCCCTTTGACCCCATTTGGGCCACTTCTCTTCCTCTCCAGCAAAGTCAAATGCCAAAATTCCCATGACTTTGTAGATAGATGGTCATGGGTTTGCAGAACAAAAAAATAGGAAAAGCTATGGAGAAACTTTGCTACTACTAAATTCATTGATAACCGTTGAAAGCAGAGAAAAGGTGATTATCTAGCCATTTGCTAGCCATGTTTGTGTACACATTTACTGGAACAAGCACATTATTGCAATTAACAGAAACCTCTAACGTGATGAAGGTAAATACATGTATAATTGTACATACAATGGGGGCCGGCAACTGCTGCCTCTTTGAAAAATGGCTGTGCTGCCCTGTGCTTCCCTGGCACGACTGCTGTGGAAGGCTCCAGGAAAAACATCGGGATCACAGCCAGAGAAAAAAACTCATACCCATCCTTTATTATATTAGATAGCCTCAGATATAATAAAACATAATTATTAAATCAAACACGCAAACTCATTTACTTAATGACAAGAAAACCAGAATTGAAATGAATTTAACTCAGAGAAAGCCTTAAAGAAAAATCTGTTATAGGATATATATTATACATATATTTATTTATTTATTTATGTAAAGACTAACTTAATATTAACTTCTAAACAACCTTTTCACAGCCTCGTACTTAAAAAAAAAAAAAAAAAGAAAAAAGAAAGAAAAAGAAAAATTAGAGTACAAACTTTTGGACAGCTTGAAGATCTATGCTGCTTGGGACAAAGCCTACTACCCTCTGCTTTCCAGCACCACCACACTGGAGCAAGGACTGGCAGGGACCCACCTGCTTCTCCCAAAACAGCACCTTGGCTTTGCACAGCTGTGCAGGATGAGGCCACCCAGGGCCTGATGGTGGCCATGGCCATCACAGCTGGGCTCAAACTTCTGAGGGGCAGCCCCACTGGGGCAGCAGCACAGGGCAAGCCGGGTGCCTGCAATGGAGACCTGGCATCTGGGCACAGGGGTGGGTGAAAGCCCCAGATGACACTGCTCAGGGTGATTAAGACCCATTTAATGCTCTCGGCATCCTGACATCATTTTACAGGGCCTCCCCCATGGGGATTTGTCACTGCTGCAAAATAGCCACCCCTCGGGCAGCAGGAGAGCCCAGGTGGTCTCACAGTGCCCTGGTTGGGGTACTGCCCTGATTGTGGTGGTGCAATGTCACTGCCATGGCTGTGTGCTTGTCCCAACATCTCCCCAGGACCCAGGGCCCTGCAGGGTGAGTTGTATGGCTGTGGCATAGCAGACAGGCAGGAAGGAGGCTTGCCACCTCTATCTTATCCCACAACCATTGTATTTGTTGTCTTCTTGTAAAGAGGCAAGATGAGAAGCTGTCTGCCCTTCTCCACTGAGTGAGGGGCAACTCTCTTTCTCATAGTTTCCAAATCACAGAATGTTTGGGGTTAGAAGGGACCTCTGGAGGCCATCTAGTCCAACCCACCTGCTAAAGCAGGTTCACCCAGAGCAGATTACACAGGAATGTGTCCAGGTGGGTTATGAATGTCTCCAGAGAAGGAGACTCCACAACCTCTCTGAGCAGCCTGTTCAGTGCTTTGGTACCCTCAGAGTAAAGAAGTTTCTCCTCATGTTTAGACAGAACCTCCTGTGCTTCAGTCTGTGCCCATTGCCCCTCATCCTATCATTGGGCACCACTGACATCCTCTTGACATCCACCCTTGAGATCTTTATATACATGGATAAAATCCCCTCTCAGCCTTCTCTTCTCCAGGCTGAACAGACCCATCTCTCTCAGTCTGCATAAGAAAGATGCTTGAGGCCTCTAATCATCTTTGTAATCTGCCTTTCAGATCAATAATCTACCCAAAACAGTGCACCCTCCTGATGTGCCCCTGGCTGCCCGCAGTGTGCAGTGACAGTCTCTGCCTCACATGGCTCCAAACAAAAAGTATCCTGGATCCATGGCTTTTTACCTTGTTGGATTGTTTTGTGTAGAATATCCTGATATCTTCTGAACACCAAGAGCCCAAAGACCTCAAGCAGAGAGGCAAGACTTTGTGCTCCAAGTGAAATCCTTCGGAGTTTGGTCCTCGCCTTTCACAAGTGAAGGGAATGTCATCTTTTCTGACTAAAAAAGGCAACATCGAACTGATTGCTCTTTCAGCTGAAAGAAAGGAAGAAGGGAAGAAAGAGAGAAAGAGAGAAAGAAAGAGAGAGAGAGAAAGAGAGAAAGAAAAAGAGAGAGAGAGATGGTCTCTGATTATTTTCGGTGGAAATCAGGGTTTTTGTTACCTGCACAGTACACTCCATTACATATTCTCATTAATAAACCAGACTATTACAAGAGTGGTATCCCCCTACTTGTCTGTGTTAATGTTGTGCAATAATTTCCACTCTAGCCCACTCTTCTTGTCACCCACCTAAACGGCTTGCTCACTTTCACCCTTCAGGTTAAAAATTTCCATGACTGGCCTCTGCACGAACCTACAACTATTTGGAAATATGAGGTAAAACCACCTTCTGAGTATAAGGGGAAAGGAAAGCACGATTGTCTGTGTTAAGAAAAAAAAAATCTCACCACTTTTTCACAGCTCTGGGCATGGTGTAAGATATATATTAAAAAAAAACAAAAACAAAACCAAAACCAAAAAACCTTGTGAAAGAACAGACTATTTCCTAAACTCAAAAAACTCAAAGGCTTCTGGGTTGGACCTGACAGCAGCATGCATCTGTGCTTGCCTTAGTAAACAGTAAACATATATAGGGTATAAAATATATACTTTTTACAATATGTCTACTTTTATATATATATTTATACATATATAGTAAAAAGTATCCATAACTGTGCACTGTTCTCCGTACAGATACCATATATGTAATTTTGTAAGGTGCCTATAGAGAATCGCATGTTTGAGAGCAGGTGATGTGGTGCCTTGCAAAGGAACATCTAGAATGTCATGGCCTAACCAAGTTCCCATCCAGCCAGTCCAAGGTATAAAATTATCCAGAAAGTAAAGTTAGGGATATTGATTGAGGGCTTATTGAATTTCATAGTTTTTCATCTACTTACTTTGAAAGTTTTAGGACTAGGATCTCTTAAAGACTGCAGACACTTGTGGGAGAGAGGCCTTGCTGTGTTTGCACGGATGATAAATGTATCTGTCCCAGCTGCTCATCTTCTCGGTTGCCAAGACCCCACTTTCTGAAGCACAGACAAGCCAAGCTCAGTGTTTAGGCAAATAAATATCTACGGGGCAAAATCTCTTCTCTGAGCAAGGGATTTTTAGGCAAGCTAGTATACTTTGGGCAAGCTTCAGAAAGTGAAATAGTTACTTTTAACCTATTACTTGCTTGTTTGTTTTAATTTCCTAAGAAATTCTGTAGAAGAATTTTGCTAGCAGAAGCTTGGCCATGGTTAAAAACTGAGAAAATATTTTCTGGTGTAAGTGGATCTGCTCACTTGGAAGGGAACCTGAGCAGGGCACTGCAGCGGGCAATGTTTGGTATGGCCACTGACTCCTTTGCTTCCTCCATCCCTGTTAGCCATCCCACCCAGGTAGGCTGTGAGCTGGGAGAGATGTTGACTCCAATGACGTGCAGTCCCTCAGGCTGTGTAAGGGCACGTTGTCACATCCTCCCTCCTTCCGCTGTTATTGACTAGCCCTTTTCTCCATTTGGGGACATTCTTACAAGTGCAGTTCTTCTAAAAAACAACTACTTCGAAGGGAGTGCTGATGTCATTGCTGACATTATGCTCTTTCCATTTTATGTCATGTATCTATGACTGTACCTAAAAATGGCATGATTTTACCTTTTATTTTAGAAATAATACTGAGTCATACAATTCCTTCCTCATATTTACAGTTTCTTAGCTTCTCTTTGGTAAATATGAAAAGTGTGACTTTGACAAAGCTGTTTTAAGAAAAGGCAGAAGCTGTTTTCAAGTAGATTATCTGAGACATCAATGGTTGTCCTTATGTTATCCTTACTGAAATAATTATTTCTTTGTTTTCAACGTATTTTATTTAAATACTAAAAAAATAAGAGAAATCACTATCTGATCAGAAGTACCATCTAGAAAAGCCCATCAGACTATGGGTGATAAGGAGTCCATGTGCTTTCTCCAGACGAAAGCAAAGACCCCCCCCATTCTGTCTATGCTCCTAATGGGGTGTCAGTCAAGGCTCTGGCCAGCAAAATTTCTATTGTCATGTGATAGGGGCTTCCTATCCTTGGAGAGGATGCTTTCATCCAAAATAAAAATGTGTCCCAAGAGAGTATTTTAAATCAACATTAGCTCTACTTGTGTAACAGTTACAAGGATGAGGTAGCTGCCAATGCTATTCAAATTCTACTGATAGATCCTGAGACTTGCAGATGCATGTCAAATGCTTTTGGCAGTTTTTGTTCTCTGACTGTACAACCTCATGACAAATGGAAAGAAGGAAAAGTTGTCTTAAACTGTTTAGCAAAACTTTGAATAAACAAAGACGAAAAAAGAGCAGGCTTACAAAATTCTGTTGCTCTAATTCTCTGGTTGAAGTATTATTAATAAGGAAGTTCAGTGATCAAAACAAAGCTTCTGGACTTCATAGAGGAAGGCTTTTCAGGTTTCAAAATTTTTGTTTTTCAAAAGATCAAACCTTTTGGGCCTTCCTGGTTGTGCTCTGCATATTCTACTTGCAAGGTATATACGTTGGAAGTTAGGAAGAATGCTTTTTCATGGAGAGTAAACAGTTTTATAGAGTTTAATTAAATTAATCTAATTCTAAATCCCATGGTTTTCTCTTGAAGTTATCAAATGCCTAAAATTAAATATAAGTTAATTACCTTCCTTAATTGGGATCTCAGCAACTCCTTCACAGTTCTATCATTTTTGAAACATTATAAGCAATTTGTATTTGTGAATAGGACTAAAGAGGCTTTCCTGACCAATGGAGTTGAGGTGGAATAGGCTGGTAACAAAAGATCTATTAAAACATCATTGGAAAAAGCTCTATAGTTCATGCATTGGCTCAGTTAACCTCTGTAGATTTTTTTAATGCTGTTGCTGGAAGGCTGGTGTTGGAGAGGGGAAGAGAAAGAATGCAACATTCTTTTCTGTACTTCATGGATCCTTAACCCTTATTTAAAGACGACTTTGGATTTTAGACCAAATAACTGTTCTTGTAATTATATCAAATAGTTAAAAAAAAGCTAGTTAATGATGTTCAACATAAGTAATCATGTTAAATAGTGAAATTTAATTTCTTAAAAACTTAAATCCTCATATCTTTTGGAATGCATTGTACTGTAGGATGTCTGAGTAAATTAAATTCTCCCCTGCACACTAAAGCATCAATTTCCTTATGGTAATTATCTGCTAGATTGGATCTGTCAGTAGCAGGGAAGCATGCCTGACATTATACCCTTTTTACAAAAAATGATTACAAAAAATTAAGACGAATGAGTAAAATTAAGGCTGCGGCTGGTAAGCCTGTATAAAGCTCTCATAGATCACTTTACATAAGCTACCATTGTACTGGATACTAAGCTTTTAATGACTAGTTGCATAATGAGGTGAAGGCCATTAAAGAACAGCAGAGGTAACCGATCACAGAGATAAGAGCTAAAAAGTGATTTTCAGCCAACTAGAAGCAATTTATTATACACAAAAAACACAGCTCTAACTGAAATGTCTGGATAGATGAGGAACTTCAGAAAGTTGACAGGAATCCCTTCCTGGGAAAGTTTTACAAATATGATGGGAGCCTGTCTCTGTCACATTAGATTCTTTTTCTGCTATTCAGTACTCCAGAAATAGGGTGGGTTTTTGGGTTTGATTTTCTGTCTTTTGTTTTCTTAATATGACTAGACTGTAGTGCTGCATTTCATTAGCCCAGTCGAAAGGTAAATTAGAGCGAGGCATAGCTGATATAAAGGAAATTCATAGCACACTGCCAGTGAGCCATGTATGGAAGCAGGCTAGTTGTTGCAAGTCAATTGATACCCTGTCCTGGGCCGAAAAACAGCATCCATGCTACGGAACTGCCTCTCAGGCACGGGTTTTAGGGTTGCAAGGTAACATATCGCTCCCAGGGCAGTGAAAAAATGAATATGTAAGTAAATTCTCTTATAATGAGCAGTCACTTGGGGACGAAGCAGAAAAAGAGCCTATGTGCCTTAAAGGTAGTGCAGGGTCAAATTCAGAGGTGTCCCTATCTCATAGCGGAAACCACATCCGTAATTTAGACAAAAGGAATGCGGGAAAGAGTGCCTAAGGAGATGCAGGACCTGCAGGAGCAGGTGAAAACCTGCAGCTGGGCTGCCTGCAGCACTCGCTGTGTAGCCACTTTAACCCAGCCTGTGGGAGATACACACGTGTATTCATTATATATAGACACACACGCAAGCACACGCACACACATACAAGCATGTTTACTGTGTCCGTATAAAACCCTATTGTTTACTGTGGAGTACAGCATTTACAACACCAACCAAAAAAAGGAAAGTCTACAAGAGACTTTTTTAATCAAAAAAAAGAGACTTTTAAATCAAAAAGAACATGGGGAAGCTACTTTCCCTTCTTTCCTCTTTTTTTCCCACATCTCTGTTAGGTGATATGGACACTCAGTGATCTCATGGTTTAAAGCATTCAACAAGGCCAGATGAACCATAAACTGCCTGAATGTAGGGGAGTTTCTGCTAAAAAATAGGAGAGTGTCCAGAGCAGGGCCACAGAGATGGTTGTGGGGCTAAAGCACATAATCTAAGGTCTAGGGAACTGGGTTACCCTAGGCTGAAGAAAAGGAGTTAGATGGGAGGGTGTAATTGCAGTCTTCAACTAACCAAAGAAAGGTCACAGAATAAACAGAGCCAGATATTTCTATGAGGGGTAATGCCAAGTGACAGGGTGCAATGGTGACAAACTATAACAAAGACAATATGAGGAAAAGATGCTCACAGGAGAGTTGGGAAGCACTGGAGCATATTGCCCAGAGAGGCTGTGGAGTCTCCATTCTTAAAGATTTTTCATAATCCAGCTGGGTAAGGCCTTGAGCAACATGCTTTGCTTTCACTGTTGGCCTCATTTTGAACGGGGGGTTTATACAGGTGACCTCCAGAGCTCCACTCCAAACTGTACTTTTTCATGACTCCGTGTTTTTTTTCTGAGGCTGATGGCCATCTTATTCCCATTGCAGTCATGACTCCTACCCATATCTCTTCTTCCCAAGTACATATCCTAATTCCCAGGGGACATGCTCCTGGGGGACATTGGTTCTTTATTATTGGTTTCTGGAACTTGATTTTGCTTATTTATGCACTGTGGCAGGTAATTCTGTGCAAGCTCTGCAGCTCTGTCTGTGTGAGTAAATTAAACACCGCTGGGGGACTTGTTCCTGGCTGTACAAGTGCACCAGCTCCACTATTATATTTTTAACATGGCATCTGGGATATTTTGGTTCATTCTGAACACCATTCTTCTCCACCCACCCAAAACCATCTCAGACATAAATTCAGAAATTGGTAAGATTTACCAATTCTTCTTTACCTGTGGTTTCTTTGTCTTGGAGTCTTGTTGAGGTAACAGTATAGATATTGGCAATTCCTTGACCCAAATGCCATCAAGTGCCAAGTATCCAAGTGGCCGTTGATGTGTTTTAATTCACCAGTGCAGACACAGCTTCGGTGTCCAGGGAATGTTCAGACAAAAGAGTCAACTTCAGGATCCACTGGCAATTGTGCAGCTTGATGTATATTATGGGGAGGAGACTTAATCTCAGTTTTTTATTTGAGTTATTAAATCCCACCTGACTTCTGCTTTTGGCATATATTGTCCTCCATGCACCTAACCTTTAGCCATTAGAAAGCTGCAGCCCGATTTACATGACACTGAAGTCAGTGGATGCTTTTGAATTTTATTTTATTTTTACTTGGAGCTTGTCCAGTCTTCTGATAAGGTAAAGAGTTGGAGTTATCTTGCATTTAGGCAGCTTTAGCAAGGCTGTATTAAGACTTTTCTTTTTTAATCACTTACATTTGTTATGTGGCCTGCCTTCTACAAAATCTTCAGTCATTCCAGTCATTTCTCCTTTATTCTCTAATTATTTTAAGTGTAAATCAGTTTGATTTACAGCCTGCTGACTGTGTCATTGTTTGAGATGTATACATACTAGCATATTTACTGTGTCAAACTGATGGTGGCTAATACAATTATATGCTTTTTTCACTGATGTCTGATCTGCTAATTAGCTGGAAAATATTTTGATTGGGTGAATGCTTGCTCAAATTATTTAATTGTCCCACGCAAGGCTGTCAGCAAAAAAATATGGAAATGAGCCTAGGAATTTCTGTGAGATTTCACACTACCAGCTCTTTAGGTTAAGGGTGGAATTAGACAAATGGAGAAATACCAAGAGCAATGTGGAACTTGCAGGAAGAGAAATTAGCCCCCATTTTCATTTCAATACAGAATAATAGTAAGAGCGCTTGCATTTTGTCTATCCCTTTTCCTGCTTGTTTTTCTTACTTGTTCACAAAGCACGGCACCCTTATGCCATACTAAAAGAGTATGCGTGTGGAGGAGAGGAAGGTTAAGAGAACTGAGGGCATGATGTAGGTAACTGGAAAGCCCGAACTCTTTAGGTCTGGGTCGGGTCAGCTGGACTCGACTTTTTTCTGATCCTGGGTGGACCTTTTATCCTAAATTGACTGGCAGTCTCTGGTGAACAGAACATGAGAGAAAGCTGCAAGTACTTTTATCGACTGGAGAGTTTTACTTTTACCCTGTGCAAAATACATTGGACATTCTTCCAAAAGCATAGAGGTCCTGTAAGAAATTTAGTTCAGTTTTTAAGGAGAAAGTCTAAGGTTTTTTAAAATTATTTTTTAACTAAAAGTAGTGGACTCACTGAATACTCGAAGGTTCTTGTTGAAGGAAATGTCTGGATTTAATAGAAGGTTCTTATTGAAGGAAATGTCTGGATTTAATAGACATATCTTTGCTTTACTGAATAACTGAAATATTTTGCATACTGTCAGACTTCCTATCAGCAATGACACAGTTAATTAGTTTAAGTGTTGTTGAATGACTGATCTATAAGTTTTTTAGTGGTCATTGATATAAACAAGAAAGTTTACACCACAAGATTCAGCAAGGTGTATGCTGTTGAAGAACTGAGAGCCATCAACGTGCTTCTGCTCAGCTTTGCCTGTATAGAGGTATTTTCTTGAATCAAAGGGTCAAAGCAAAGATGATAAAAGCTGCACAAATGTAATTTCACATGAATAGTTCCATTGAATTCTTTCATACTGCTACTTGTGTGGTTTAGATCTTTATTAGGAAGCCCTGGAAATTTCATTTTGTATTCCAATTGTGAGAATGCTGAAGAAATTCATGGCAAAATCCTAAACTAATGAGATTACATACAATTTACACATACAGATTTGTTTCACGCAGAGTGATAACAAGGAGCCATACAATGCCTTTTATCTAAAGATGCAACCTGATTATTATCATTTTAATGGCAGCAGGGGTAGGACAGGGTGAAAGAAACACTGCTCAGGGTGACCTGATGTTACCCAGCTGCGGAGTTACTGATGCTCCAAAGTTGCACACACAGGAAAATGAAACCACCAGTCTATGGAACATGGGGGCTTAAAGGCCTTTGGTTTTTAGGCCCCACATGTATATGATATCTGTCATAAACTTACTACGTATGCTCATTACTAGACTAAGTAATGAGAACACAGCAGCAGTAACGGCTTTGTCGGGTTCCATAAGCAACTGCTGTTTTTCAGAGAAGATATGAGGCACGGTCTTCACTTCTTTCTGTCACCAAATGTCACACAATGGTATTTGCAAGGGAAGGAGTGTCATCATTTCTTACAACAAAGCCAGCAATTACATTTTCTACGTACAAAAGGGCCATGGCTGGGATGGTAAGCAGCTGTCCTGCCTCAGCATGAGACAGGTCAGTATTTTAGGAGCAATTTCCTCTGGGACAGCTCAATACAAACTTTGCAGGGCTGCCTTGTGCTTCCGCACACTGGGGAAGACTCAGAGTCCTGTTCTAAAGTGTAAGCGGAGCCTCTGGAGTCCTGCATTGCTAGGGGGGGACAGAAAAGACAGCAGCGGCCGAGAGATACTGAGACCAAACGAAGGAGATTGTAGCCACCAGCAGAGGGGAATACCCCACTTAAACTTTGCCTTCTCCTCTGCTCTGCCAAACTTCACCAAGTAAATAATACTTTATCTCTCAAATACCATCTGAAAGCAACACAAATCCTCTACTTGTTAAGGTGGTTTTATATTTTTAATTGTACTTTAAAAAAAAAAAGCTTCCATCCACAGCAAAACAAAACAAAGTTTCCAGTTATTATATGCTTTTGGTTTCTGTCTCCTCTATAAGTACCTTATTTTCTCCAGTCATTTTCAAGATTTCAAGCTAGGATCACCACAGCTTCTTATATCATATTATTTTCCTACCATGAAGTTGTTTATGTGTATTGTTTACCCAACAGACATTTCTCTTTCACTTGGTATATTCATTACTAAATAATTCTGTGAGAAGATACAGGCCACTGATTTTTTGTAATTTGCATCCCCATACTCTAAGCTATGTTGAAAGCAAAGCTTTTTGGTCCTCTTGCTTTGGAAGTACATTAATATTTCTATGACCTTTACTAGATGGCAGATGAGAAGCATTAGGAATAAAATAAAAAACAAACCAAAGGAAACCAATTTTTTAAAATGCATGTTTCTGAAAGGAGCAAGAAGGAAAAGAATCTAGTCTAAAAAATATGAACTTTACCTAGAGTTATGATAATTGTTCCATTGCAGCTTATTTTTCTATGTCAAAATGTTTCTTTATGATCAATCTATCAACATGATGCTAAAATGTATTTTAAGGGGTTTAGTAGCTATGCATACAAAAATATATAGATATCATTTAGAGATATTTAGAAAGAAATATAATAGTTTAAGACATATTTATTTACTGTGTACATCAAAGTGACCATATTAAAAACACAGCCACTGTGCTAACAACTGCTTTACATAAAATGACTTCAAATCATTTAACTTCCAAAGCCTGCTGGTTCTAAAGAGAAATCCTGTGAAACAAGCTGCAAATGTAGTGACTTTTTGCATGATGTAAATGCTCTGCTTTAGAAGACTACTCTTTCTGAAGCCTTTAGAAGAATGTAGAAGGGAAAACCAACTAAATTCTACCCAGGAAACCATTTCTCTCATGGCAGCATTGTTTTTCAGTGGTTTTACTACACAGCGGAAACCAGCTCTGTTCCTGTTCATCTTGGTGTCGATGCCATAACTCAAAGGAACAGATCCAAAAATGATTTTTAGTGACTTGAAATTTGACTAAATTATGAACACCACGTATAGATTAACAACATCTATGATTCAGCAAGGCATTTAACAGATGGAAAGCAGAAGTTGTCCCATGAACTAAAGCTTTTGTTCAATGGTTTCTAACTGGAGGAAAAACTGAGATTCTTTAACAGCAACCCTCTTTCGTATACTTTACATCATATACTTTCTGTCATATGCCACAGTATGAAATGAAAAGATATTCTAAGGGAGGGTTTATTTCTCTTTAGGACAGCATAGAAAAGCCACAAAATAACCAGTTCACCATACCATGAATCACATGAAACTGCTATTTATAGGACTGACCTGACAGCAAGAATTCCCTTCTGTCTTTATTATCAAAAGCAATGCTATTTCAGCCAGCAGAAACAGGAATAGGCCTTATATAGAATGTGCCACATTCTTATTTTTTAATTACTACGTTTGTAAGTTCTTCTGTTTCAATACATTGAAAATTTTCCTCCTCAAGGTTTCAAGGAATGTTATCTTATAATTTTAAGATCAAAACATAGATTTGTCAAAATCATAAGAACTTCTTAATGGGACAAGCAGTTGAAAACATGCTTTTTGTTGCTCTATTTAGTTTATTTTAAGTGAAATGAGGGACTTCTTTATAGTTTGGATACAAGCATTTCCTTTCCATTTGCTCTTTAAGCCCAAGGGCTTGTTGCTCTTTGTTCAAGTTTTCAGAGAAACTGAAAGTAACTAGAAACTGACTTTAAAAAATACCTTTCCTCCCCACTGTTTATTTTTTATAAATTTCCTCAGCTTGATCTAGCAGTATGGAGAAGTGTAAATCATCCTTACGCATTTTTTTACAATTTTGATTTATCTAGAGGATTTCTAACACACACAACTTTCACTCTCTAGATGTAGAGATTCTGTCTCTTAACCAACCTGTAAAATCAGATAAAACTATGCTGAGTTATCCAGATGACAGCCTGCTCTATTTTAAATATAGCTCCCATCTCCTTAGATTATGGTGCTTTAATTATGCCATGTGTAAAATGCTTTTATACATAAAGTAACCAATCTGAACTTACTCAAGTGATGGCACCTGTCTTGGCAATCAATGTTCTCAGTCCACTGCTGGTTTAAAATATGATCAGTTTTCATCCGCTAATTTGAATGAAATCTAAGTTTCTGTACAAGATATAGCCTGTGATGCTGCATTGCATTGCATAAAGACAAATCCTACATTCTTACCCAAAGTCAGATCACTCTCTCTGCACTGCAGAGCTGGAGCTCCAAAAGATTCAATTGGAATCCTTCTCAAGCATTTGTATTGCCACAGCCTTTGTAACCAGTAACAAATTTGTAAATAATTGTATATGATACATAACATTTGAACAGGAAATAATAAACCCTATTTGCAAAAGAGGCTCTGTTTTCATTTAAAAATATTCACTGACTTGTGTACATGCACAGCTCCCAAATGGACAAATACAAAAGGCAAAGGCAGGTTGTACTTGTACATATGCTTTAAATTTGCATATGTACCCCTAAGTTCTAATTTAATGCATCCAGATAAACTGACTAGATAAGACCATCTCTTTTAAAAAATCAGGTATCAGTGATTTGTGCATGATGGAAATACAGAAAGCTAAAAGTGATATACTTTCTGTGTTAGGTCAGACATTTCAAGAACTGGAATCTTTTTGCTCCACTTTAGGATAAACAATCTGCTAGTCTTCTTAAGAGAAATGGTATACCTTAGTGTCAGTGCTTGTCTTGCTTAGTTGTCGTCTCAAATTCCCTAGGGGCTTGTCTATCCTCTGTGACTGAGATTTGCTCAGCATTGTCAGAGATTTGGATGCTCAATTCCAATTATTGTTGCTGAGGATCTAAGCCCTTTGTTGAGGGATGTTAGTTCTTTCTGTGGATTTGCTAGCTTCTGGCTCTGTGCTTTATATTCCCTACCTTTTGGTATTTCCAATGAGCCTTTGGTCTGCTCTTGAAAAGGCCTTTTGCCATGGGTGCATTTTATAATCCTTCACAGAAAGCCCTTAACTGGCTCTGGGAAAGTTATTTCTTACAAATATGTTACACACAAATGCACCTCAAAAACCTACTGGAGAAAAGCAAGGAGGAGAGGTAACAGAGCAGGAATATAGATGATTTGGATAATACCAGAGACTTCAGGACAGAAACTTCTGAGCAAACTGTCAGGCTGTCCAAACTGGAATCCACTATTTGGACTGTTTTGGCCTCTGGAGCACAAGACAACTTCCTGAACTACAAATTTGTATTTGGTCTTCTCTTTCTCAGGGTTGCAACTTCCTCATGGTGTCCACACCACCACCAAAAAATAAAACCGTACCAAGACAAAGGCTTAAGTGCTGGCCCACCATCTTCCCTGTTTAACTGTTTTCAGTTTAAGCACAAGAGAATTTAAGCATGGATGCAAGCCACACAGTCTTAATTAGCCTCTAGACCAGAGAACAAAACCTGTCTCCTTTTATTTACTACACACAGAGCCAGACCAGGTAAAGATTAAAATCTCACTCTATGACACTTAACCATCTTTGCAAGGCACACTCAGGACAGCTGGTGAGAAGGGCTAGTACTTTGTAATGATTTTTTAGTTAATAATGCATTTACATACGTGTGTCTGCATGTATACACGTATACACACAAAATGTTTATGTGAATTAATAGAACAGCTACAGCATCATTTTCTACCTTAGTAAACAAGGCAATCCAGTGCAGAGAGAAAGTTTCAAGTCTTCGACTTATGACTCCTCTTGTTTTTAATATGGTTTTAACTGTCAACACTAGTAAGTCATCAACATGAGAATAATGTAATAAGGACTACCAGAGACACCCACTTCCATGTTATTTTATTTTTGTTCCGTATTTAAAGTATCCACATATCTTCACACATTTCCTTCCTCCTCTCAGTAATGCAGGTAAAAAGGATTGACACTTTTTAAACTGTAATAATTTTTCTTTCTGTCTTGTTGAAAGCATTTTGAGGACTAACTGGAGTCACTATTTGAGAAAAAGGTCCCTGGTGATTATACTGAGATGACCTTCCGTGTTTTGCTATGTATCTGCAGTGACAAAAAGACAGAGAAAAAGAAAGACTTTTAAAACGTGTTCTCATATTGCTAAACATTCCCTCTTCTTCCCTCTCACTGCATTCCTCATAAAGAGTTATCCACATTGGCCTCAGAGAATATTAATAATGGGCAATATTTGATATTAAAATCAGCCCCCTTAAGAACAATGGTGGCAAATCTTCATAAGAGTTTTAAATCTTGCTTTCTGGATATATGTAATGTGCCGAAAGACAGATCCCTGCAATAGCTGTAAGAAAGATGTTCTGCCTCTTGCCTCTTTTCAGCCTTTCTTGAACATACACTGTTGCTTCACAACTAACCTGCGAACTGTGGAGAACTACCATGAGCACGCTGAATACATTCAAGCACATAAGGCCTTGCGGTGCCTGGAGGTGATGCTGGAGGTTTGGCTTTCAAGTCTAGGAAAAACGCTTTGCTGGCAGCATGACATGCCTGCTTTGGATGCCCAGTCCTCGTGGTACAGAATACTGGGATGGGGATTAGAAAATATGCTGGGGACTGTCTGGAAGGGCACAATTTCTGCTAGACGTCTGATATTCTTCCAATCTTTTACAGGAAATAGCACTATGAATAATTTCATACCTACAACCTAAGCTGGTGTAGTCTGTCTGCTGAAAAACACCTGATCAAAAGCAGGGCTGACACAGAACTGAACACTGAGTCTTACGTTCAGTTACTCTCCAAACAAAAAATATTTTCTTTTGAGCTAAAGATCCCTTTTGAAATCTCCAAAGCAACTTACCGAAAGGGTAATCCTTGTCTCTAAAATCAAATTAAATTCAATACTATCTTATATTAACTATAGCAAGGCAAACATATTTCCAAATAACTCATGGTGCAAATGGATTTCTGTTTTCTGGGGAGCAAGGGACAGCTCATTTAAACACAAAACAAACCACAAAAAACACATTAAGCATCTCTTCCTATGCAAAAACTAAACAATGCTTCCAGAATTTAGTTGTACCAAAGAACTTTGAAACCTAACATTCTGACTTCACCTTGGGATTACCTGGAAATAAAAATACAATAAAAATACATCAATAAAGCTTGACTTATAAAAATACTATTCATAATTGAAGATGGAGAAATGATTTTTCATCTGTTCTATATCCTACACAATCCTGTTTAGCTCAAAATGCTTAAAACAGGTATAAAGGATCTTGCCCCACAGCTCTGGAAGCTCTATGCAATAGAGATACAGTACAGAATGGGTTGCATGCTGCCCGCTCTATCTGATAGAGGTGATACTTTTGACAGGAACATTTATTAGACCATGTTAGCAGTAGACAAGAGACTCCCTTCAATACCCATAACTGTCTTCAGGAGACTGACCATATATTGTATACATGTCAAATAAAGCAGCTATAAAACATCCACCACATGCAATCACTTGCTGCGTTCTGAGAAATTATTGCAGTCATGGCTTGAGAATGATTAAAGAGAGAAAAAAAAAGGGGTCACCATTTTAAAAACAGTAAGAATGACATCATGTCCCACATGAAAAGCATGTGGAAGTGAATTGAGGCACTCTGACCACAAATTCCAGGAATAACTTTTGCCCTCTCCACTACGGTCTAGCTTGGCCTGTGACCACTGAAATCAGCAGGACTTTTATAACCTATATACAAAGGCAAGAAATCAAATGGTGAGTATCTTGCTTTTATCACAGTAACACAGTATCACAGTATGTTTGGGATTGGAAGGGACCTCAAAGATCATCTAGTCCAATCCCCCTGCTGGAGCAGGAACGCCTAGGTGAGGTCGCACAGGAACATGTCCAGGCGGGTTTTGAATGTCTCCAGCGAAGGAGACTCCACAACCCCCCTGGGCAGCCTGTTCCAGTGCTCTGGCACCCTTACTGAGAAGAAGTTTTTTCTCAAATTTAAGTGGAACCTCTTGTGTTCCAGCTTGATCCCATTACCCCTTGTCCTATCATTGTTTGCCACCAAGAAGAGCCTGGCTCCATTCTCATGGCACTTACTAACTAATGTTGGGGGGATTTTCCCATCATCCCTAGTAGTTTTACAGAGCACTTTCATAGAGGGCTATGATCCTCCATCTTAAGTCTGTGAACACTCTTACTCCACAGGTAGGCCCCAAGAAAGTAAAATAGGCCTGTTACAATTTTGCAACCAGTGGTACTGCCCTCAGGGAAATGTACTACTCAGCTCAGAAAAAGGGTGGTAAAACCTGATCTACAATGTCCAGGTATGATTATTCTTGCTGTTACCTACACAACCTTCCTCCAAAGAGTCAGGGGATTCTGTTCTGGTTCTAGAAAGACTCCATCAGCACAGAACAAGAACCCTGTTCTTGTTGTCCACTAAAAACTAAGAAACTTCATCTGCTATGAACTACGTCCACAGTAACACCTGTAGAAAGTAAAAGGAAGTAACAGATGTGTTCTCCTTCCTTAGATCACAGTGGCACCTTTTGCTCTGGAAATCAGGCACCTGTGTGAGGTCTGTCAAATGATCTTTGCTAAGAGACAGTTGCCTTTGTATTTATCTGTGACATTTACAGCAAGTTAGTCTTGCATCAAGCTGCTCCGAGTTCAGCTTATATGGAAGAGCAAGAGCCAATAAAGGTTATTAACTCACTTGATGAGGTAGCCACAACAGTGATGTGGGGTTATGATGATTTCATAGTCACATGGTCCTGGGCTGCACTGGTGTGGGGCATGGCATGATTTTGCCTCTCACTGCCTTCTGAGTGAACCTACTCATTTTTAACAACTATTTTTGTAGAGCAAACACCCGTTTCATACATCTGACAGCACCACTTTGGAAACACAGCACCACACAGCTTTATTCTGGGAATTTTTAACTTTGACACTTACAGGCCTCTTTCAAAACATACACAGATAAATCAATAAAAAGAAAAACTAGTCACTTAAGCCATGATTTAGAGACCATAGCCAAAGAAAAAAATTTCTCAGGGTAGACATAATCCACATTTAGAAATCATTATTAACCTCAATGTTAAGATACATTCCCAATACATACTTTATAATATTCCAGAAAAATTCCAAAACTCTAAAGAGTTGCAGATGAACATGGCAACAACGTGGTGGGATCCAATCCCAAGTGTTCTGTGTTTTTTAAGCCGACGGAATGTCATGCTTAACATTTAATTGTTCTTTAACTAAATAAATGCAATTAGAATTTTCCCTGTAATCTTTCTGAACAAGCTGAGAAATATACCTCATACCTACCCATGCATTCGTGCAATTATTGATGGGGTTGTTGATGGAAGATGAGAATTTGCCGGGTGGGTTGCTGACCAATGAACCTTGCCAGTGTATCCAGGGATATTTGGAGTGCTAAAAAAAGTTCAAGGGAGGGTAGGGGGTGGAGAAAGAGTAAATTAAATGACTATAGGCTTGAAATATGACTTACAGATTAGTTCTAAAACAGCTATGATTTACCAAAGATGGATGGGGTAGAAACTCTTCAAAATTTATGAGCAGTCCTTAGAATGTTTGAACTGGAATAGCTTCTATAAGACCAGTGAAACAATGTTATGATGATCTAGCTGATGATCTGCCCCAAAATCTTTGGTAAGACATGGCAAGAATGAGTTCTTTAGAGACTTTTCCTTTTTTCTCCCCAGTGGTTTAGGTTGAATATCTGTATTATATTCATGATTACAGCCAACATTTCATCTAAAAAAAAAATGGAGTATTGGGGTTCACAAAGAGCACAAAAAGTGAGGAAACATTCTTTAAAAATGTTATACAGATTTAGCTCATATTTAGGTTGCTAACAAGTGTCATTGTTCATGGCCTAAAAGACAAATGATTTCCAAAATTATTCTGAAGTTCACTAAATCTACCCTATAATTTATTAAGAATGTTTTTACATGTATATGTAATATTATTAACACTGCTCAGACACATCAAATGAAATTCTAGCTCGAGTACACCAGCGAATTGAGACAGTATGTGCCACATCTCAGAAAACTAAAGCCTTTAGTTAATTCTCATGTTAAGTTTTAATGTGAAATTCAAAAAGAAAGCTCCTTAAACACAGGCAGGAAAGAATTCTACTTATCTGAGGTAGCACAACAAAAAATTTTGATAGCAATTGCTGCAAGATGAAGCAGAGGTGTACAAAATTAAAGAAAAAAAAGATACCAGTAGGAATTCAGAGAGATAAACCATGAATATTTAATTTAAATGATATAACCCTCCAATATAAGATCTTATTTTGTGGCACAAAGTAATTCAGACAGTATCATCAGTATTGTTCTATACTGACAGCCCAAAATAGGACACTGCTAAATAATACATATATACAGACTGCCCATACATGGAGGTAAAAGCTCATGATGAGCTGTTTCATCTACTGAATCCACTAAATATTTGGGATTGTAAATCTTGCCTGCATTTGTCCTTTGTGGGTCTTTAGACCACACAAATGTTAACAGTGCCTCCTTTAAAATAATCTCTGAGGTATTTTTTGGTTCCCCTGTACTCTGGGCAAAAATAAACAGTTCCTTTAATTATAAAGCATAGAACTATTAGTTTCAGTGCAGCTGAACAACTACTTCTCCACAACTAATTTCAACACAGGATGCAAAAGTGAACATACATGCAAGGCGTGTTTGAGCAGAAAATTCATTGACTTGGGCACAAGGAAACTTGGCTCTGAAATTCCTCATCAGAATAGCAGAGGTGATGACAAAATGCTGTATCTACCTAACACCATTATAACAAATGGCTGTGGGTGAATTATACTTGCCATTGGTGAAACATTGGTGGTATACATTGCTGTCTTTGTACCCATAGTCAGCAGAAAGACCATCTAGTTCTTTGTCTTAATTTGGAGTAGCCTTGCACTAACCCATACATCCATACACTGCTTTATTCCCTGGCCTATGCTCCAGCACATAACCCTCCAGAGAAGATGGCTCTGTAGAATCAGTACAGCAGTCTTGTAGCACTTGGGAAGCTGTCACCTGTAGGGAATCACCAAGTAGTCAACTGAGCAACTAAAAGATCTCTTCTCTGTCCTGATAACAGCCATGCAGGGGTAACAAGTAGGCCTGAAAAGATGATGCAGCAGTGGAACTTATTTTTGGAATTGGAAAAAATGGCTTGCAGACAAATTTCTTTTTTCATTTCGAAGTAGACAATTGTCAGACTATGTGCAGATGAAGTAACTCTCTATAGAAAATTTCATCTGCATATGCAGGGATCCCACTGAGGGACACAAGGGACATTGGGTTGGTGTGCGTATAAGCACATGCATTCAGCCAAAACTGAAAATGCGGTAACACTTCGAATTAATCAGTCAGACTGTGGACAGAGATTTATTACCCTGGTGATGTGCTACAAACCAAGATACATCTCTCACGTGTTATAAAGAAATTCCACTGATTTGCTTGAAATTATATGAGTGTTACAGGGAAGAGATGGAGATCAAAACAAGAAGCCCCATTTTAACTTGCAACTTTCCTAACTTTTATAAGCCTATTAGGTGTTAACTCACATAATAACTATACAACTGTGAAGATATTAAAATACATTATGCACTGTGAGGCTTCTGATTGATAAAATCTTCTGATCTTTAAAGCTTGCAAAACTAGAAGAGAAAAGCATCATAAATGGCCAAATGTTATCCAATAATCAAGCCTGAGATATGACCCAAGATGAAGACTTGTTCTAGACTGTTTGTTAGAAAGGACTGATAGAAGTTGGTGTATTCATAACATGTGGGAAAGATACGGTTCTGAAAGAGAAGAGAGATGGGCAGAGAGAAGCTAAAAGTACCAGCAAAGTAAGAAAGCTTACACTACACTAAAGCAGCTGCTGACCTAGGAACCTGCAAAGATGCAAAAATGTGCTGCGGTTATGTGTGCGATAAAGCAGAAGAAACTAAGGTTAAAAAAATACCCCTTTGGTTTTTTGTTTTTGGATCAAGCTGTCTAGCTCTTGTGTGTTTTCTCTGATGAACTGCTAAACCAGCTTGTTGCTGCTAAAGAAAACAACTAAGTACCAGGCTACCACTGGGCAACATTCAAAAGTCCTCTGTGGTTACGTTGTCGTCATTGAGCTTTCTTTCCGTAACCATGACATCTCTCTTGTTCATACACTTCCTTGTTATCATGCTAGCAGCTCTTGGTCCCAACAATAAGAAACATACAGTGTTGACAGTTGAATCTGTGCAAGCTCTAAGATTTTTCAAGTGGAATGTAGTGATTCTGGGTGCCTCTGCTTTGGTTTGCCTGTTTCATATGTCCATCTTGGTATGTCTTTGAAGATTTTCATTTCCTGGTAGTGTTCAGGAAAAACAGCATGGGCTTAATTTAGTTGGACAACCATACTGGCATTTAGAGCTATTTGAGATACATTAAGGTATCTGAAACAATATCCTATAGCACAAGAACTGCAGGAAACCCATACAGTTTTGAAGCAACAGCTGGAAGTGATGCTCAAGGGCACTGGCTGTCCAGGTTTGCCATGTAAATTCCGTGTCAGCTGTTTTTATGGGACCAAAATCAAGGTTCCCCCAAATAATTATTGAAAACCTTGGATATATGACTTCAGCTTGAGTGATTGAGGTATCCAAGTTTTTTGTGCAAAAATTCTGTCTAGTAAAAGCAATCTGGTAGATTCTTATCTTGCACTTTTGAGCAAAGAGTTCCTGACATCTTACTCTTTCTTAGAAATACTCTTGTATAAATCTCATAGAGCTAAATCACCAGATTAAGTCATTAACTAGCTCTTCTGGTTACTGCAATTATGAAACAGGCCTCTCAGGTCTCAGTTATAACACATGAAACTTGCAACTGGCTTCTACCTCAAATTCCCTTCTGGGAAGACTGACATGCCATGTATTTGTGGCCCTTATTTTCTCCATGATTCTATCTGCCAAGCAGAATAACCTGTGGTAAAAATGCCTCAGATGCGATCCCATGTCAGGAAATTCAATGCATGCAGTCTCTTGTGTTGAGAAAGAATATACCTGAGAGAACTTATGAAGTCAAAACATGGTCCTTCACGCAGAGTGAAAAAAAGGGGGTAACAGGAGTTTTGAGCAGACCATACTGCAATGCATTTCATACCGTTCTCTCTCAGCCATCAAAGTAGGATAGGGAGTGGGTATTTACAAATGGTTTGGGGGTTTCTGAAAGGATAAAACCATCAAAATGGCAACTCTCACAAAATATTTCGAATAATCGAATATTTGTTTCTACAATTTGAAGCACTTTTACTCTGCTTTCAACTTTTTCAACCTCCCTTTTTAGTAGTGGGTAACATTTTTCAGAAAAAAAAAAAAAAAAAAAAGGCATTTCAAGCCAGCAATAAAATCTCATTTGGAAAATATCAAAATAAGATATTTCAGCATCCCCTACCCTCAACCTCCAGAATGACTCAAACTGGAAAATCACTAAAACCTCTACACTGTGGACAGGCTGTCAGTTTCTGAAGAAAAGATACATTGTGGGAAAGCTCTTAGGCAGGCCAGGGAAATGACTATGCAAGGTGCAAGGCAGCAGAGGGTCCTGTCCCCAGCTAATTGTGGCCTGTGAGGTTTCTGTGGTAACTTGAAATGATAAGGGACACATGCACACAGTCAGTTGGAAGCTGACTACGCTGAAGAAATATGACTGAAGTCACTACAGATATAATGATGCGATAGTAGCACTTTGCCCAATATGCTTGAGAAACTAAGAATAAAGGGTAGTTTCAGAGAATAGCTTTGTGCAAGAACTGCAGGACCTGAAAGTCTTAGGACTTTGTCTTCCTAGAAACTGTGTGTAGTAAGTTCCCATTCAATCAACTGCTTCCAGAAATGGATTTTGGTTAGATCTTGTCCTCTCTCTGACACAGACAACCTCTGTAGCTTTGGACATGTCACTGCAGCCTCCTCAGTCTTTCAAAAACTGATATCATAATCTACTTTACCAGTGTTATGGCAATGAATTAGTTCATACTTTAAAATTGCTGCTAAGTAAATAACACTTTTTCAGAATGTATATGTATTGTGTAAGCACTGCCCTCTGCTGAGTGTTACAAGAGCTGATGAATTATGAACAGCAAGTTTTAAAATGTTAATTACTGTCAGATTTTTACTTAATTCTGGAGGCAGAGGCTTTTAATGTGGAACAAGAAAACATAATCTTTGTCCTAACACCTTTTGTCAAGTATCAAGAGGTAGGTTCCAATAAGTACTGCAGTGAAAATCAGGAAGCTGCTGTGCTATAACACAAAAGAGACACAAAAGTGAAAAGCACAAGTCAGATGTAACACTTGATCAATTTGAACTGTTGCTGTGTTCGCTGGAATAGACCAAGTGTGTACACTATTACTACACTGAAACTCAGGGAGGGTTTAAGGGGGTTCTAACAATGTCAAGGAGGAGAGTTATTTGTGTCTGTCAGACTGAGCATTTACCAGAGCCCTGCCCATGAATGCTACAGAGGAAATCCCCATCACCCGTGTGGGAGGCTTTTTTCCATTGACCCTTAAAACACCTGCAGAACTAAAATATCACATCGAGCATAACCTTGTTTCAGCAGCTGATTGGGGAAGAGGTCAAGAAAGGAGAAAAACTGGTGACTAGGGATGGAAGAGAATAATACAAAACTACATACCTATAAAGAGGTTTAAGAAAAAAGAACAGCAGATTATTATATTGGGAATCCATGTGATGCAGTAAAACCAGTTTCTGTATGGTTTTTGAAATTATTAGGCTCAAAATGTACTTCTGAATAAGAAAGAGATTTTTTCAAAGTAGTTGTTAAGAACAAGAAAGAATGAGTTGGGTCATTACTTATTTTCACTTATTAGTAACATGGAGCCTCTCAAAAGTGCCCAGAGAACTTAGAGTCTGAGCCTTCCTGGAAGTCACTGTAGCTGTGCTGCAAAGTTTCCTCCTCCGTGTAACTTTCCCAGGGGAGGTGAAAATACAGTGTTTCCTCAGAATTTGGACTGTCCTCCTCTTCCTTGACATTTGGGTTGTAGCAGCAGTTACACATAGGGTATCGGATTTTTAAAAGTCCTCAGCATCTAAAAGTTTCATTGTGGTGTTTGTGGCCAAATTTTCACAGGAGCTTAGCAATCAACATGCACTCAGAATGTGAGCTCTTTCAGAATTCTGGTTTTCATGTGTGATTCTGAACTATTTTTGTAAGCCTGGCTGGCTGCACAGAACATACGCTTTAGCTCTCAGTTGCTTTCCTACCTAGTATATGGTTGACTATGTGACATATAAAACCAAATGCAGTGCTCATCTTCTCACCCCCCGCAAAAAAAGCGCAAACAATTAATAATCAAATCATTAACAAATAAAAAATTACCAAAGAAAACAGACATAATCAATTCAGAATCCAAAGATTCTAAAACAAATCACAGAAGTCTAAGTTCTGAAAAATATATGAACAGATACTCAATTCTATTCCTGTTCAGGAAATCTTGTTAAGCAGATACCTTTAATTCAGTAATTCCAATGGAATTTACACTTCATGAGTTCGAAAGAAAGCAAGGACAAGAAGAGACCTTAAAGTAGGCAGGAAAGTAGAGAAAGCAGGAAGAAAATAATAATAATAATAATAATAATAATAATAATAATAATAATAATAATAATAATATAAACAAAACCAAACAACAACAAAACAAAAATAAAACAACAACAAAAATAAACACAAGAAAAAGAAATTATGCACAAAACCCCATGAAATCTGAAAATACAAAAAAATATAATGATTTAAATCACAGGACAATCGTCGTCCAGTATATCTAACAAAATTAGACTAGCAACGTACAATGAAAATACAAGAAAATCGAAGCATTCAATTTAGTGGCATGAAAAGACAAGATTCAGGCCTATAACTCCTGTGCTCTGACAATGTAGTCCACTTGATAGAGCACTGATCTGTAAAACGAGATCATGAAAAGTTTTATAAAAGATTTTTGGAGATTTGTTGGTGAAAAAGGACTGCATTAGAAAGAGATTTTCAGGGTGGTCTTCAAAACAACTGCCTAATTTTTGACAGGCTCTTTAAAAAACAAACAAACAAACAAGCAAATCTGTATGTTCCCCTTGGCAAAGAAATGCTAGAAGATCCCAGCTCTTCGGCATACATTGCAACATAACCAAGGATGAAAGAGAGGAATAAGTTCAACCTAAAGCAAATTCAGGAATCCCTACACAAAGCAAGGATATTAAGAATGATTCTACATTCCAGGGCTGGAACAGACCTCAAGAGATGATGAGATTGGCACCTTTTTCCCAAGAGAGGCTTTAATGAAAGCCTGGAAGAGAATGAGAGCAACTGAATCACTGTTGAGGATCTTTGGTTAAGTGCAAAGATGAAGACTCTGACCTGAGAAAAGTGCTTCCACGGCTCCTTTAGGGAAATGCCCACCAATTATTCCAGTCTGCCATGAGATCAGTAAATAGTTTTGATTAACAATTTCAGATTCATAAATTTAGCACTTCTAGATGAGTCACAACACTTATGACATGGCTTTTTACATGTGGTGAGGCTCCCACTGCTGCTCCATGTCTGAATCCCAGAGAAAAACTGGATAAAAGATTACTTAGATTCCTAAGTCTTCACTTGTGTCTAACTTTCAAGAAGAAGAACGGACACATTTTTGTGCTATTATTTCTGAAACTAAGTTTCAGCAGAACACCATTTCGAAACCTCAAATCTCAGAATTTGCTGAAAAAAAAGGCACACGCTAGGACTCAAAATACATGAAACTTCATTCCTAACTGTACTATAGATTCCCAGTGGGATTTGGCAAAACATTTAATCCTATCGTACCTGGATTCCTATCTGTAAAACTTCCAAATTATTGAGTATTATCTAGACTGCTGGGTATTAGCACAGCAGCTTTTCACAACAACAGTCTTATACTAGGGGTTTTTAGGCTCAACTGCAGCATGAGGTATGACTTTCATCTTTTTTTTTTTTTTTCTAATTCCTTAAGAAAAAAGAAGAAAAACAGAAGATGGTTTCCTGTTCTGCCAAAAGGAAGAGAGGGTGGGCACAAGGGTAACATATAGGTTCACCACTCTTCCTGTTTGTCTCTGCAAAACTACATGACAGATGACTCTTAGCTAGTTTCAGCTTTGCTAATAATTTGAATGGCAACCACCTTCTTGCATGCTCTGGGGAAGAATAGCGTCTCACTCTAGAGTAATGCCTGAGTGCTGACGCTGTTCCCCAAGTGCTAGAGGCAGGAGGTGCAACTGATAGTCCGTAAAAGTGTGAAAGTGACTGTCTACAAAGATATTTTTACATTTTACAGACTTACAAAGCTTATTTAGGCTTCTACATCCAAACCATATACACAACTTCCCTAGCAGCCTTAATATCTTTACACGGAACTACTGGCAAACACACAAAGTGAAAAAAAATTATAGGGATCACTTTTATGTGTTCTAACTTTACTCTTTCTTCTGCTTAAAATCATAGCAATCTTGATGCCTGACAATCAGAGACAGAGAATAAATATACTTTATGAAGAACTTAATATAATTTATCAGGTGGAATTGAGTTTTTCACAGCTTTGAGATGCCAGAATCTTTCAGGTCTCAGAGATCTTGGCCTGCTGGTTGCCAGAAATCAGTGAAATCCATAGCCTCACTCCCTTAAAAAGAGGAAAATGACATGGAGAATACCGGAGAAGGCAACACAAAACCTGTTCCCCAGACTTATAAATCTACCGTGATATCATATGCTGCAACGAGCTCCAGACAAGATGTCTGTCTGTTTGCAGCACAGTGTCTACATCAACTTCTATTCTTCAAAGCCCTATAGCAACAGCACCATGACATGGCAAAACTAAGGGTTAACAGGTCTGCTGACTTCCCTGCAAACTAAGAAATCTCTGTTCAGTACTATGCTGTATGCTATGTGTTCTTTAAAACACGTTTCTCAATAATTGTCTTATACTATTTTATGTTCTAATTCAAGTAGAAGTTAAAAGTTAGATGAAGGCTGTGAAAAACCAGGTGACTTGGCCAAGAGGTGAGATAAGACAATCAGAATGGTGCCTTTTGCCCATAAAAGCTTTGGTTGAAATAATATGGGTCAAATTTTACCATCTTACAATACTTAGAACCCTACTTTGCCTGTGAACCTACTGCTGTAATGAGTAAGGCTGTGTGAAGAATGATATGCCATTCTCCACAAGTGTGACAGCATGTGATGCATTGCAAAAGCATAAGCATTCTCCCTGAAACTGATGTAAGAAACACAAATTAACAGACCTAAGGTGGAAATCAGAAATTACAGCTACTTCCAGGGCAGCTCCCAACAACTAGGAACGTTTAGCCTATACTCTGCTGTACGTAAGGCCCAGCATTATGCTTTTTCTTTGGAACAGAGAGGGCAACAGTTTTACAGCTTCCGTCCTTTTGCTTCCCAAAATGAAGTATTCTGTCTGTAGTTTCTTTAGAAATGTGGACTGTACAAGACCATTGAAAGGACAGAAAGAAAGGCCTATGCAAAGAGAAATGCTGATCAAGTAAACAGAACAATCTCCTCTTTTGTTTCGTCATTTTTAATTCTTGTCATTATGTTGATACTTTAACCTTTTTATTTTCTCAGGTTTGCAAATAAGTGCTTAATACAAGCTCAAGATACCAAAGACAACTTTATGAAAAGCTTAAAGTGAAATCCTTCGAATTTCAAAGTTTGCAATCTAGCTAAAAGTAATGTGTTCTCAATGACATTCAGAGAGTTTTTGCAAACTCAAAGGCCATCTAGTGGTTAAAGTTAAAAATCACACATTTTTAAATTCATACTCAAGTATTACTACCCATCAAACAATGGAAGTATTTGAAGTATGAACATATGGCATAGTTCGGAATAAACATAGTTAATTTTGGAAGTAAGGACTCTATTCAGAATGGCACCAGCAGACATTTCTGGTGTGCTTTAAGCTCAGAAACGTCTCTTCCATGTCCTCCCCACTTTAGTCTTGAATGTACGCAAATCTATTTCTTTCTGCTGGTCATTTATAGGAATGCCTGTGTTAGGTAGTCTCAGCATCATTAGGAACCATGAGTAAGGTGTTTTGGGGCATGGTCTAGTTGATGTTCCCAGACTAGCTTGCTTCACATGCAACCTGTCTTAACTGAAAAAAAACGCAAAGTGTCTGCCTAGTTCTTAAAACTGGGTTGTGCAACTAGTCTAGCACTGATTTAGGTTAACAGCAGGAAGGAGAATATACTCTGATTTCCACCCTAGCCTGGGTCAAAGCCTGCTGATTGTGAAGAGTTCATTATACCAAGACAGTATACTGCACTGGTGTTACCACAGGCAGCTTTTACTTCTCAAGATGCCCACTAAGTATAGCTTTTGGTCCAGCCATCAGTTACTTTCAGTCCATTATGACCACTCTGTACTAGACAGATGGCAGGGTCATGTGGGCCACAGAAAAACTCCTGGATAGAAAAAAAGCCTAATCAACACTTCCTGTTGAAAAGTATGATGCATGTTGTTAGAAGCATAATTTCGCTGAAACTATAACACTGATATGATATAATAAAGAATCAGGCCTTAAGGTTCTATGATAAACTCATACTTAGTCAAACCAGGTTGACTTTAAGTTTACCATAACACAAGTAGATGCATAAAATGTTATACCAACATTTCAGTAGACATCTTGCTGCTCTTTTCGTATCAGCTTCCTTGACTAGTTTTGTATATCCAGGCTGAATGGTCCCTTAGATTAATATAGACCAACACTGATCACTTTAAGAATTTACCACTGTAGGCCTTTTACTACTGATTCAGTTATTAAAAAGGACTCTTTAAGTTCAACCTTGAATCCAAAAGCTCACTCTGCTTTGTATGTTAACAGACCCCATTCAAGTTATTAGAAAGAATAAGGAGTGTTCCTCAATTTTTTTTGTTCTTTTGGCCCAAGAGCAGATCTTTGACTGCATTTTCCCCTTTCCCAAGTAACAAGAACTCAAGAAGTAGTATCAAAATCATGCTAATAAGAGAAACATACTGTGCAGTGTTTGTGTAGCGAGGCTTTGAAGTTCGCACGTGGTTAAGTGGGATGAAGTCTACATCAGCATTGTCAATGTCTTCAACATTTACTGCACCAACACAGCCACTGTTTTGATAGAAAGGAAATCAAAGACATACATTATTCATAAGACAGCTGGTGGAGGCAGCTGAATCATATACTGCATGCTCCAAAATTCTAGTTATTTATTAAAATGGTCCACAAGAAAAAACATGGAGATGAACTGCCCTGTGTGCTTGGCATGTCCCAAGATGAAAACAATCATCTGCTGAACTTGCAGCACAAAACAAATGACAGCTCTAGTATATACGTGCAGAAAGGAGGCTTGGGAAGAACAGAAACAAGAGAGAAATATGTAATCTCTTGACCTTTTGGCTTTGCCCATAATCAGATTGAGATATTCTTCCAAAGAGGACATAAAGGATCCTGATTTTTAGTTCACAAAGAAAAGGCTGGAGTCATGTGCAAGCAGAGGAGACTCAGCACACATTTTCCCAGAAAACACCTCAAGATTAGATAACAAAGTCCATCTACAACTTTTGCTTCAGAAATTGAGAGATGGATTTCTTGGGCTTAATAAAAAATGCAGAAAGTAGAAACAACCCAGGGACATTGTACTTACGTATACAGAGGAATATGACAGGTTCGAGAGCTTTGGCTTACACTGTTAAAGACAAAATATATCAATCATCTTTTTATCGCCAGACAGAATATTCTGATAGAATATTTATGAGGTCCCAAAAGAGAGGTGGTGACAAGTCAAAGTTTTGCTCTTGGAATGATGCAATGCTCATTTGAATTTGGTAAAAGACCGTGGTAAATGGTTGGCATATATGTTAAATGACCCAGTTTAGCAGGCAGAATCTTGTCTTCTAACATTCATTCTCAGATACTGGGACTTCAGTCAATTTCCTAGGATTGTATAAGCAAGTTTTCTTTAAAAACAAACTACTTCTCTACTTGTAACACTTTTCTTACGCAATTCTTGAGAACACGGGAAAATTTAACATCAGGTCTGACTTTGCTCTGCTCTTGCGAGCTGCTCTCACTGGCCATGCCTATATTCCTTTGAAAGAACAGCACCCAAGAAGCCATAATAACAGGATTTTCTATCTCGCTTCCACCCTGTAGAGGTACCTGTCTCTCCCATTGTATGTCTGACTGTGCCCAGTAGCACACCTGTCCATTGAGTTTTCCCAAGCAAACCTGCTAGCTCATGGCCTGGAAAGGAGGCAAGTTCTGGTTTTCCTATCTTGCTTCAAATAACCTACCTTTCCCCATGTCTACTTGTCTCTCATCTGAGCCCTTCTGAACCTCCTGTTACCCTTTACTGGGCTTAGAGAATAGGTCAAAGATAGAGTGAAGACATGGATATACTGGTGGCTGGTTTGGATTCTACAGACAGCAGATAAAACCTTGAGTTTGTATATGTGTACGACTACGGTGGTGTTTTCATAAATGCCATGTCTTAATGAGAACATCAGATGTATGAAGTAATGACAACCACTCACTTTACAGATTTCTTCTGTTCTGCTTTTTATATTTAATTCTCTCACAGGAGAAGCACATCAGAGTATACTTTTCGTATAGTTCTTGATTGAATATTTTAACTTCTCTAGTTATAGAATGCTGCTGAATTTAGTCTTCTGAAATAATTAACTCTATGCAGACTTCATAAAGGAAGTGTTCAGAGGACCCCAATATTCACAAAATAATGAAACTTACAAATTAACAGGTCTCTGTGGAGAGGGAAAAGGTCTTGTTTGAAATCTGTCCCAAATGCGTCCAACAACCTAAAATCATAATTAGATATGTGAAAGATGTTGTAAGGCAACATTACCTAATTAATTTGGCTTAGTAAATTTTATGCAGCAATCAGGACCAATTACAGGACTGAATTTTAGTTTAATAAAAATAATAATTATTACAGTTAACAATCACAAGTAAAGTAATTTAATTTGAGATTTTTTTTATGCTACAGTATCATTCCTATCAATCAGTTTTTCATCAATATCCTTGTCCTCTCTTTTGCTACTGTGCATGCATATCTTCTGCATCAATTTAGAGGGGAGGGAAAAAATATGAAATGATTTGAGGCAATTACTGGAGTACGCTGATGACCTTAAATGCTCACTTGGGGCTGTTTTTATTTGAAAACATTGCTGTGGATTTAAATGTATGACCTACACAAGATTTAGGCTACATGTCATTAGGAAAACCTAAAAACAATTGTCAAGAAATTGTTTACTAACTTGGCTTATTTCAGGTTTAGGATTGTATCTCTTCTGTGTGAAACACTGGGAAACTGGATCAGCCAACACTTCCACTGTTGATTCTGGAGTCTGGATTTTGGAAGGTAACATACTGTCCCTAGGAACTTCTTCATAAGCTCTAGATCAACAATAAAAAATAAGAGAAAAATGTTCCTCTGTAATCATTAGTACATGACACGGGTAGCTGGATAATAAGAAATCGTGTGACAAAGAAGGATGTAGAAAATAACAACGTGTAAATTTCTAGTTTAAGGGAAATGAAAAGCCTGGAATTATATGTTGCTTGCTGGAGAACAAGTAGTTATGGTACAGTTTCACGGGCTTCTTTAAAACTTTTTCACTCACTACTTGAAAGAGCTGGTTTATCTTCCAACAAGCTTACAGTAATGATAGGATTTATTTTGTTTAAATTTGAATAATCAGTTGAGATGAGACATAAATAGAGATTAAACACCAGTCATATCATGACTGTGACAGGCGTTAAAGACAGATGTACAGAATGCCCTTTTGGAAACTCCAGTTTCTCTTCAGTGCCTACAGAGGAAGTGGAGATGAAAGACAGAGACTGGATGCAAACTTTTAGATAGCTAAAGTTCATTAGATGAATCCTGTGTGAAATGCTGTTAAAACACCAGAAGTTCCACATGATAGAAAACTTGCTTGTAGTCTTATGTGTTCTGCAACCAAAATGTGCATAGTAGCAAAAAAAAAACCCCAAACCAAAACAAACAAAACCCCCCATTTTTAAAAGAAATGGTGTCTTACTTTTGGGTATTTGACTTGTAGACATAGTCCTTTGCTTTTTCTTCTCTCCATCTTGTAGGAGGATCACTTGAGTCCTAGGAGAAATCAAATACATGGCAGAAAGCAATGCAATCAACGTATATGATACTACAATTGCTTGTTTAAAGAGTCAGCTGTATGTATCTGCGTTTTCCTATTTTACTATCTTATTTTGCATCAGAATGCGAAAAATGTAATTTCACATACTTCACCAGCCAGCACTGGAGATCAAGAATGGATCTATTCCTTAGGAGTTTTACTCAGGAAGGAAAATTTAATACAGTGAACACAAGTTTAAAAACTAATAGAATGTCCTTGCCTCTCTAATCCTCAGGAATGTAGCTTTCCATTTGTTATATTATTTATAAAATAAAATAGCAAACAAACTTTGCAGTCCCTCACATATGCCTGATGTATTTGTATAATGTTCATTGCTACAAATTGTGTTCTTCAGGGTTCAGTTCTAGTGCCAGTTCTGTTCCATATATTTATCAATTATCTGGGTGGAGTTGAATGCACTGATAGCAAGTTTGTTGATAATACCAAACTGGGAGGTACTGTTTTCTCTTTTGAGGGACAAGGGACCCTGCAGAGGGATCTAGATAGACTGAAGGATTGGGAAATGATTAATTGGATGAAATTTAACAAGCCACAATGTCAGATTCTGCACCTAGGATGGAGTACTGCTGGGCACAAGTATGAACTGGGAGAGGAGTGACTGGAGAGTAGCCCTGCAGAAAGGGACCTGGGGGTGCTGGTCGGCAGCAGCTCAGTATGAATCAGCAGCATGTGCCCTGGCAGCCAGGAGGGCAAACTGCATCCTGGGGGCATCAAACAGGGCATCACCAGCTGGTCTGCCACACTCAGAGTTGGTGCAGTTTCACCCTGAGTGATGTGAGTTCTGTGCCCCACCATTTAGGAAGGATGTGAAGATCCTTGAATGTGTTCAGAGGGCAACAAAGCTGGTGGAAGGGCTGGAAGGCATGTCCTGTGAGGAGCAGCTGAGGACTTGGTGCTTGTTTGGTTTGGAGAAAAGGAGGCTGAGGGGCAATCTCATAGCCCTCTGCAGCTTCCTGAGGAGAGGAATTGGAGATGGAAGTGCTGAGCTCTCTTCACTGGGATCCTGTGACAGGACATGTGAGATTGGTTCAGAGCGGCACCAGAGGAGGTTTAGAGTAGACATTAGGAAGCACTTCTTTACTGAGAGGGTGGTCAAACACTGGAACAGGCTTCCTAGAGAGGTGGTCGATGCCCCAGGCCTGTCAGTGTTTAAGAGGCATTTGGACACTGCCATTAACAACATTATTTAATTTGGTCAGTGCTGAATTAGTCAGGCCATTGAATTATTAATAGACAATTGTTGTAGGTCACTTCCAAGAGAAATGATTCTATTCTATTCTATTCTATTCTATTCTATTCTATTCTATTCTATTCTATTCTATTCTATTCTATTCTATTCTATGCTATTCTATTCTATTCTATTCTATTCTATTCTACTCTACTCTACTCTACTCCACTCTATTCTAGCATATGAAAAACTAAGGACTAAGAATAGTCTCATCATTGTAGAAGGACGAAGGATGTAATTACATTTTCAGTATGGGAAAGTCTTAATTAGCCTTGTGCTATGGAATCATCAATAATTTTGATTTACTGCATTGTTTGTGACTTGCACCAAATAAGGCAGTGTCTAAGTATTAGGTATATGAGCATTTATACCAAATATGAGGCTTTGGTATTTTTTGTTCATTCAGGTATTTTTTCTCTAACTCTGCCTACAGTTACACATAAATGACATGGGTAGTATCAGTCGCACATTACAGTCTAAATGCTTTAACCAGAGTAACAATACAAAATGTGAATATTATTGGAGTGATGACCACCATTAAAATCTGGTCATGCCAACATGCAGCTACCTGAAATACAGCACTTGTCTCAATATAATCAAATGGAGAAATGAAAAATTCTGGTTTCACTACACTACTGTAATCACTGATGAAAATATGTTAAATTGAAAACAGACTAGAAACAAAATGATTTAAATATGTTTTCTGTCATTACAAAAAGAGCACCAGACACTTGCCTTGACATTGGGATCCATACAAAATGCAAATATATGGGGTTTCTCAGGTAGAACAGGAGCAACTTTCACTGGAGTCCTCCAACCTGAAAGAAAGGGCTTCATATTGTATTAATCGATTTGTAGCAAACTTTATTGTTTTAAACTGGATGAAAACAACTCATGGATTCCCACAAGAACTGATGCACCAATGTTCAGCTACCTGTTACCACTCTGAGTTACAAGCTTCCACCAAAATACACTAAATTGCAAGGAAGATGATAAATAATATCACAACATACATTGCTATGGTTCATCCTACTTTGCATATTTTAATGTACAGTACTAAGAGTATAAAGGAAAGTATTTAAATTAGCAAACATAATAATAAAAGCTTGTTAATGCAACCTGAACTAGTAATTGCATATTGCATTTCTACAGTTACATAACCTTTGCCAACCCTAATACCAGTAAAGAAGCTACTCCAAGAGCAGTAGGACATTGATTTCCTAAAGGTATTTCTCTCTCTCCTTCATCTTCCCAACTTTATATTCCAGTAATTTGGGCTCTTCCTGTCCAGGTCCTGTAAATCAGGCTTATCCACCAAGAGGTCATATATTGTGGTTACTGTAGAGTCACATATGTACTGACTGGTGAGCCAGTACACACATGCTGATAATCAAGTGAGCTGCTGCCAAATAGAAATGCCTGAGTTTCAGCTCCCTCAAGAGGAACACTCATTTACGTCTTTCCTCTCCCCAGACTTCAAAGTTTAAAAAACTTGCAGGGATGCAATTATCCTTACGTTGTTTATATTTCCATCAAATATGGCAGAAAATGGCCAATGGGGTTAAAAGTTATTAGGAGAGAATTAGTAAATAAAAAAGAAGACAAAAAGAAACAACTTGTCTCCTTAGGGAATCAGGATAAAATTCACAAAATTGTTCTGTAAATAAGGTAAGGGATATGTATGAAAGCACAATTCAAACTGCTATGCCATTAACTAGCATAATGCTTTTGGTGGTTTTGAGAAAGGTGTATTTCTAAACAGAGCTTGTTATACTGTACTACAAGAGGTAAGCAGCCCCAGAGATATCACTCCACTCTTTGAAGAATAGAAACTATTGTTTAGTATCAGGAATATCCTACTTAGTTAGTTTTCAACCTGCTTTTTACTTTCAGACCCTAAATATTTCCAGTGCATATGAAGACCTTTATGTAGCAAATTTAAGCTAATTTATAATAGTTTTACTTTTTCTAGATGTGGAAATTTTGGGTATACATTGGAGAAAATAGTTCAAAGATTGAAAGCTGAAAACTACGATGCAGAATGCAAAATTAGTTCTTGCAGAACTAATCACTCAGACAAAGTTTAAAAGAAAATCACAGCTTTCAGTAAGAAGGACTAGGTTTAGACTCCTAATGGTGTAGGGAGGAACTGAAATAATATGACCCGGGTTTTAGAAGACATTTTACACAGTGTGCTATAGCTTTAAGTTGCTGCTTTTGAAAACTCGAAACAATTTTTGGATCTTTGCACTGTGAAGAGCTTTCAAATTGAATCACTCTCCAATTAAAACAATTCTTTCGAAAAGTGCTTCTTAAACAGGTAAGGTACGTGCAGGAAAGATGTTGACTGCATTTGCACTGCCTCAGCTTTGTGTAAACTTTAAATGTTATCTGCAAATATATGACTTGCACTCATATGGGAAAGTTTCCATTAAGCTTTATGTCTGAAATGTTGTAATTACTTAATAGACTTCCATGTACTAGTGCTCTCTAGAGTAAAGAGGCAGAGGGCTCAAATTTATCCATCCATCCATATATCCTAGTAGTTCCATAAAAATAGGCTTCCTCTGGTTCATTAATTAAAGAGCTAAAGGTTACAAATTTTATTGCTTGTGTTGTATGTGTAAAACACTCATGTCAGCTACAATGTCCTTATGAGTACATGTATATAATTTTACATTTGCTTTGATAATTTTACATACACATTTCCAGAGACCTCTGCTCTTGCAAAGCCTACTGTCATTTGCAGTCTTGACACTGCTGGCCTGCTGCTGGGATGATTCATCTTCTAACATTTACTTCTCCTTTTGTTTTCAGTGGGAAGAACTAGCAGAAAAAACTGTAACGTTGTATTTAAGTCAGCTTTCTGGAGGTTTCAAAGCTCCCAATGATTTGCTCAGTCCACAGGACTGAAAATTATGTGATGTCTTCTTGTCCAAATTGGGAACTCGGTGTATCAGCCTTGTCACTTTAACTAATTACAAGCTTAATGATACTGTTAGTTTCAGTTTATTCCTTAAACTAATCTAATCTGACAAAATAGAATTCGGTGATGGATAATGATTTTGGGGAATTTCTTGTTTGGATTCTAAGTCAGAAACTGAAGATGTAGTAATTCACATTTCTAAGACATTTCCCAGAAACCATGAAAGCCAGAACATCTTTTCGTTTTGTTCTTAAAGAACACAGAGAGATTCTTATGTCACCACGTAAAGATATATGCAGAGAGGTTTCACAAAACCAGCAGTCTTAAAAGTTTCACTGCACATCACTGTCTTTCGAAAACTGTGCACTCTCTCCTTTGAAATAAAAGGTTACAAGTCACCCCCTGAAAACTAATTATAAACAAGCATAAACCCCATCAGTTTATGCTGGAAAGATGTGCACGACAAAAGAACCTACAGAGATAGAACAAAGTTGTTGAATAAAAAAAAGCAACACTGCTACTGGGCAAGTGAAAAACAAATGCACCGTGAAATACATAACTGTAGGGGCAATAAATACTCAAATCCTTAGTTAACCACAGTTGTTTTATTTAATGGCATTCAGCCCTGAAGACATTATTCCAAATTTTTATGCATTACTTCAAGATGAACTACCAGTTTATTAGACAGTATGCTGTTGCACATTTAATTGTGATATGGGTAATTACTTAATAGCACAGACATTCTTGAGCCTACTGTAGGCCATTCTGCATTCTTTGTTGACTTTTTTCATGTGCTACAGTAGTTATGCACTATGCATGTTATTAATGAGTGCCTTTGAATTGTCAATTTGCTGTTTTTCAAGTTGCATATTTTTCCTCTTCGCTTTACATTTTGTTACCTCTGACTAACTTGTCTTCTTTCTCTTTCTACAGGCAGGCAAAAGGTTTCATCTCACTAAGCACCTATGTTACAAACTGGGGCTGCACCAGCATTGCTTACAGTCATTTTCAAACAGTATTTGAAAGGGAGGAGAGGCTGGAACCCTACTTTGATATGCCTCACACTCAGTGTGCTGCTTAATCCTGGATTGCTCCATGATGATTACTCTGGAGAAAATGTTCCTTGATTCAGGAGAGGAAGCACTGGGAAGGGAACTCTTTCTATATAAAGGTCACTAGGAAATCAGTATAATGCAATCGCAATTATTTCAACAAGTTCTGAATAAAATTCTTCAGCACAGTCTCTTAAAATAACAATGGAACAAATACAAGGTCTTCACATAGATAAATAATTGATTTGAAGATCAGAGAAGGAGAGAATGGGTAAATGATCAATTTTCCAGGTGGATGGAGATCACTGGTAGAAAGATCTGGAGGCAACTCATCTGGGCTTAGGACTTCGTTGCTTAACGCTTAACATATTAATAAATTACCTGGAAACAAAGCATGGGTTGGAAATCAAATGATGGGTTTAAAAAGCAAATGGATAGAATCATGAAAGTAAAGCTAACTACAAACACATCATCTCCTGGTCATGAATCCCTTGTCCACAAATGACGACATGAAAGGAAAATATACAGAAGAAGTATGGTGACATTCTCTGTTAATTATCCACAGTCTTAGATGGAATACTGGACTAGTTGGGCTTTTGGACAAATACAAACATGGCCACTCTAGTAGTGGCATGAGTTAACTGTTTATTTCTTATTAAAAATGTTTACTATCAACTCTATAGGCAAACTCTATGGAGTTTCCAGTTTCCTAGTTTTTGAAGAAAACTGTATCTACAGGTGTGTAAGTTTCCAGTAGGAGCAAGAAATAATCTCTGCTCCTTATCAGACATATCAAATACACTTTTTCCTTCTGCAATCCTCATGCCCATCTCTGTGTTAAATCATACAAAATAAAATAGTAATTGCAAACTGGATATGAGGGTTTTGTAACCAGGTTTCCAGATACAAATATACCTGCACAGTCAAATTATGAGGTCCCCCTAAAAAGTGCAAAGAAAATTGAGACCTCAGGGAAAAGGATAAAAAATTATTTTGTCATATGAGTGAGAGAAGGGGATTCTACAGGCAAACACTATCTACTTCCCAAAGACCCTGTCTTCCAGTACTGACCACCTTCCCATACATGAAGAAAAGCTCTTCAGCTGTCTCCTTTCTCTGGCAGGATCTGATTCTTTGGTCTTAGAATGACCTTTTTTGTCAGCTTCTGACCTTCAGTTTGTTATCACAGAGCCTCACCGTTCAATAAATTTGCTTTGCTCAGGAGATGCAACAAGCTGCTGGGGAAGTTCAAAGTAACACTGACTGCAAAAGCCATAGCACTACATCTCACAACAGAGAATCTTCTATCTCTTGCAAATGTTTTAGATACCTTAGCTCATCCATCTCAAAGGCTGCTTCTGTCTCTTTTTTGTTTGTTTGTTTGGGTTTTTTGCTTTTGTTTTTTTGTTTTGTTTTGTTTTGTTTTCTGTTCAACCCCACCACAGTGGAGAAAGTGACTGTAGAATTTGCTTGCAAAATGCCTGACTGATCTCTCTCACAGCACAACTTCCCCAAACAACCTAGCTGCCGAATGTCTTGGGACTGGTATCTAGAAGGACTAGCAACTTTCATCACATCATGTGCCTGGGGGTTGGTAGCTGGGCTCTCTGAATAATATAGCTGAAATCTGGAATTTGTGCAGTCTCATTAGAGATAGTAGCTTAAAACTCCACTACTTTCTATATCTATGTTTATGCATTGGTTAGTTAATATCTCGTCATCACAGGAAAACTTGTAAGTGAATACTAGGTTTGGAAGAACATTTGCACAGCTTTCCTTAAAAAATTTATGCTGGACTGTACGTTTCAAGGTTTTGTTCCTGAGCTAAGTTTGACTTTTTCCAACACCATCGGTGGAGTGAGTATTTCACTTTAGTAGTGAACTTTACCCAATAAAAAAATCACCAGAAAGCCACCAGACAGTTTCTACCTGTTTTCTGGAACTACTCTCCATTTCAGACCACCTTCTTGAATGTTACCTGGGTTACTGACTTGATGACACTCAGTTTCAAACTTAGTCTGTGTTCATTTCAGGTTTGGCTCTATCTGCCAGAGTATCTCTATCTCTCTGTCTACTTTTCTAGGCATTGCAAAAATTAATAGTCAGACAGAATTCCGTATCTCAAATCTTCTTTCACCGTTGTTTTTCCAGAGGCTTACAGGAAAAAAAAAACAAAACTGCTGATCAGTTCTGATTGGTGTTTGAGGTCTAATTTCATATGCAAATGGAGAACACTATAACTGAGAAATAAGACTGAAAATTATATCAGATGAGCAAGAAAAAAAACAGAAAAAAAAAAGGAAAATTATGAAGTTTTTTTCTATCCCTTGTGGTTTCTTGGGTTCTTTTGGCTTCTGTCACATGACTGCAGCAAGCTCCAAGTAATTTAAAGTGAAAAGTTTGAAAACAAAAACAAGGAAACAAAACTACTCTCTGGATTTATAGCACCTAGATACTTTATGGTGACAATAACATGAATGAAGTATAGCTAACTGTGGAGTGAGAGTGTTATCTCCATACAGTAAAATGGAACAAGGAGCTTATTAACATTTCTTTACCATGTTCTAAGAAATGTCTCCCCCTGTCTATGAGCCTGAGTTCTCATAAAATTTTGTTCTAGATGTAATGAGCATTTCTCTGTGAAAATCATTAGAATCATTAGACTCTTTATTAATCTTTAACCATATAGCTTACTGATATATATATCTGCCTTTTGAAGCCCTGGGTAGATATTTCTGCTTTCCAGAATTTTCATCAGAAAATTCTGAATATTAACAACCAATCCAATTTTCCTCCATGTTAAAAAGAGTGAATTTCAGTTTTGATGCTGTAATCAATACACATTGATATAAAATAAGAGGATAATATGAACTTTAACCAACACGCCATGGCAGTCCTAAAGAACTTCTGTTCTCCAATCAAGTAGACACTGGAACAGGTCTTTAAATGTGCTGCACTGCAGGAAATACCGAAAGACACAAAAATATCCAGGGGATTTCCTGGCTCCGGAGTGATTTGTTATTTTGGTTTGCATTAAAAGAGGTGCTATTTAGGACTACTGTATATAATTTCACAACTCACCTAAATAGATTTTTTTTTTAAATGTTATTCAGCTTCAAGGATTTTTATTTTCATTTAGTATTATTGGAATTTTCTGGCTAGCACCTCCTTGCTACAGCAGGGACAATGAATCATACAAATGTTCCATTGCAGTTGTTATTTTCAGTTCAAACATCCATGGCAAATATATTTCATAAGGCTCACCTTTAGGACCTTGGGGGACGGAGTTCAGAAACTAGTTTTGTTTATTTGTTAAGCATTACTAATTGGTGATTAAGAAATACATATAGTAGTTCACTTTACCTCCAATTTGTGCCCTGACAGAAGCAGCTGACACAGCCCTGGAGTTCCACCTCCTGTCCTGGTTGGTTTCCTCCAGGAGGACCATGTGCCTCTTGTGCATAGTCAGGCCATTCCTTGCTGGAATGGGGACCCGCTGGTGAGGTTTCACATCACTGTAGTCCACCAGGGATTCAATAGCTCTTCCAACATTGGGCTGCAGGTCCGCATCTGCTCCTGCACTCACAAAACCTGAGCAGGGATCTACTAAAGGCACATCATCCCGATGTGGGAATAAAGGGTAATTTGGCCCTTCTGCAGGGGTTAATGGATTGAATTTAAGGAAAGAATTACTATTTTTCTCTTCAAAGCTGGCAAAGTTATGTCTGTTCTCAGGACGTCTCACAACAGGCATGCACATCTTCTTTAACAGACTTCGATACTGTTGGCAATCCATCTTGTGAACTGGTTCAGCTGACAAGGTGGACTTTTTAAAGGCATTCGCTTGCCTTTCAGCTCCAGGAGAAACCATGGTCATCTGTTCTATCATCTTTATGTGGCAGTACACTTAAAAGTCTCCACTCACTCCTGTTTCTCCAAGTTTCTGAAGTCCTGGACAAAAAAAACCAGTAAAGCTAGAGGTCATCCTCCAGAAGATCAGTACCTAGAAACTTCAAAGATAAAGGCAGTGGCTTAAGTAGTGAATTCTTTCATGAAAATAAATGTATCGAGTATGGCACAAAAAGATCAGAGCCACTGAACAAGCAGAAAGCTTTTTGTTGCTTGGTAACAATGGAAACCACCTCACAATGAAATGTTTCCTGGTGTGAAACACGGTTCATGCATACCACAGTAATCTAGACCTACAAGTGGATACACATAGCAACCTGAAATGGCACTACCAATCATTCATCTAGCAGAGGCAAAATCAAGAAGTTTTCAGTCTTAATAAGAATTACGTGATGTTTTCATTGAAGTATTTTAAAGTAAGATGCTCTGTTGGCATCTAGATCACAAATTGAATTAAATGGAAAGATTTAACACAAACAAAACATATCAAATATAATCACAGATAACTGCAAATCCAGAAAACTTACAATTATTACTTGGAATAAGTAAATTACATTGACACCAGAGTGTTCTGTGCAGCTTAACTTCCTCCACAGTTTTGGCATTTGTTCTATCAGGTTGGCAAATCCACTAATGTCTTAAGTCATAATATGCAGTGATTATTTCTGAATCCCAAGCTTGATGGTCTTCATATAGCAATCTAAAAAAAAAGCAGTTTGATTTAGAAAGGTCTTCTCTGCACTAATTCAGTGCCATGTGTGAAGGTCTGGCACTTTGGAAAAAGGAAACTACAGTTATTTGGACAGCTCAGTTTCACACTATGAGGGCCTTTATTTTGTGGCCCTGTCAGGACAAATTATGGTACAGAGTCTGATCATTCTCTCATTTATGTTAGTCTCACACAGGTGTAACTTCCCTGAATTGCCAACATGCTCTTGACTAACATGAAATCACAAATAGGCCTAACATTTATTACAGTACAGGTTTTTAGTAATAAAAAGTTGTGTTACATAATGCAGAACCATGGTGGGGTTTTATTTGAAGTAGTTTGCTTATAGAGTAGAAAAAAAAAATAAATATAGCTTTCTTCTTTATCAAGACAGCTTTTATATATAGATCACAAGAACTAAAATGGGCAAAAATTGGCAGATGAAAACACTATATATGTAGTACCGGCATTGTAAGGCTAAGCCAACAACATGAAAATACAGAACTGTCTATCTGACATGTCTTGTGTCCACATTCTATCATACTTAAAGTTAGTAAAAAGATACTTCAAAAATTTTCTTTCTGCCAGTAGCAAGCCTTTTATGCCATACTGGTGTCCATATTTACTGACACTGTAATGTCCATGACAATACATTCAGTTTTACTGTAGAAGTAACATCCAGTGTTGCAGAATGATATTTTCCACCCTTGCCTACCTTCTCCTGGAAAGCTTTAGACAGAGATGGCATGAGAAGCAAAGACATGGGACTCAGGTAGGGTACATGAGGTAAGGCATTGCAAAGATGACTCATGGTTTTTGCATTCATTTGCAGAGTGAAATGCAATTAAATCTTTACCTTGGATTTCACTGACAGACATTCTGTCCAGATTATCCTGGGAAGTAAATTTGCCACGTAAGGCTGAATTATTTTTTCTGTCAGTTTTTAGAAGTGATCTGTGCTGTAGGGATGCACAAAGTGCACACAGATGAGCTGGTCATGTGTCTAAGGTAGTCTTCTTTACTAGATGTCTGTCTTTTTACCTCGCTTCAGGTTTCCTGTGGAAAAGTCTTTTGGGTTCTCTGAAGTAAACAGGTACTTTTCTTCTCTGGCACAATAACAACACACTAGATTTTCCAATACAGTGAAATATTCCTATCAGACCTTATTTACTTCCTAGATAACCCATTTTCCCCCTCCCTGTCATTCTGTCAAAAAATCCTTTCTGTAACCTACTGCAAATTAAATACTCTTATGCCATGGAAAACATGCGAATATCCTGGGATTCCAGAAAGTTTCTTAATTGCCTTTTTGTAGCAGATCAATGAAAACTAAGCAGCACAGCTGTAAATGCTCATGATAGTGAGTAGACCAGCACAGTTCTTTGTTTTTGCAATGGAAACTACCTTACTCTCTTTTGTTTGTTTGGTTGGTTGGTTGGGGTTTTTTTTAGGAACAATTGCATTGAATCACAGTATCATAGAATTGTTCTGGTTGGAATAGACCCTCAAGATCATTGAGTCCAAACATGACCTGACTCTAGCACTAAACCATGTCCCTAAGAACTTTGTCTAAACACCTTTTAAACACCTCCAGGGATATTGACTCAACCACTTCCCTGGGCAGCCTGTTCCAATGCCTGACAATCCTTTCTGTGAAGAATTTTTTCCTAATACCTAATCTGAACCTTCCCTGGTGCAACTTGAGGCCACTTAGTCTTGTATGAAGCAAGTTGTGGGCAGTTTTGGCCATGCTCAGGTGCAGCCTCTGCACCACTGCAGCCTGGCTCTTTCAAAGCAGCTCCTGGAACGGTGGTGCGGGTGTGCTGGTGCGTTATTGGATTGGGATTAATTATGTATGACCCGGCAGCTGGACGACGGAGGATGGAGCTGCCGCGGCGGCAGATGTTTCCCCGGGGTTTGAGGATGTGAAAGCCTGTCCCCCCCCTCCCCTCCTTGGCCAGAGGTGCGAGTGCAGAGCCTGGCACTGCGGCTGGGAAAGCCCCGCCGCTGACTTCCCGCGGCAGGGCGGGCGGCAGGGCGGCCTCCACCCACACGGCTCGCCCCGCCCCCGCGCTGCGCCGGGCGGCCCGACAGCGACACCGGGACCGGCCCCGCGCGCCCCGCCGGGCGGCCGTTTGGGGGCGGCTAACGGCTGCCGCGCGCCGCGGCGGTCGGAAGAGGCGCTGGGGCCCTTGGGCGATGTGGGCGGGAGGCTGCCGGTGGGCAACGGCCGCCGCCGGCCGCCTCCTCCTCCTCCTGCTGCTGCTGGTCCTGCTGCAGGCACCCCCCGCAGGTACCGTCCCGGGCGGTGGGGTGCCTCTCGCCTCAGGCCGGCGACACGCGGAACCTCGAGCAGGTGCCGGGGCGGCGGGGTCGAGCCCCAGGCTGCCCCTTCCCCGCTGGGCGCAGCGCTGTTTCCCGTCCCTGCCCTGCTTGGAGCATCGGGAGTGAATTTTGAAGGTTTTCCTTAGTTGGCTTCCTGTCTGTGCCTTTGTCCTTGCCCTCCTGGTTTTGTTTACACTGTTGACCTCATTAATGTTTATAAATATGTAAAGGATGAGTGTCACGAGGATGGAGCCAGGCTCTTCTCAGTGACAACCAATGACAGGACAAGGGGCAATGGGTACAAACCGGAATAGAGGAGGTTCCTTTTAAATTCGAGTGAGGGTGCCAGAGCACTGGAACAGGCTGCCCAGGGAGGTTGTGGAGTCTCCTTCTCTGGAGACATTCAAGACCCACCTGGACACGTTCCTGTATAACCTCACCTAGGCGTTCCTGCTCCGGCAGGGGGATTGAACTAGATGATCTTTCGAGGTCCCTTCCAATCCCTAACATTCTGTGATTCTACAGAAACTGATGTATGTGTCGCTACATATCACAGTATGTTTGGGATTGGAAGGGACCTCAAAAGATCATCTAGTTCAATCCCCCTGCCGGAGCAGGAACGCCTAGGTGAGGTCGCACAGGAACGTGTCCAGGTGGGTCTTGAATGTCTCCAGAGAAGGAGACTCCACAACCCGCCTGGGCAGCCTGTTCCAGTGCTCTGTCACCCTCACTGAGAAGAAGTTTTTTCTCAAATTTAAGTGGAACCTCTTGTGTTCCAGCTTGATCCCATTACCCCTTGTCCTATCATTGGTTGCCAACGAGAAGAGCCTGGCTCCATCCTCTTTGTGACCCTCTTTGCAGCCCGGTAGTTTCAAGTTTGTGTTGCTACCTGGGGTGTGCTGTACTATAACACAGGGAGCTGTGCCCTTCAACATCCAGCTTTTCCCTGTGAGTTTTGTTAAATACCTACCAGTGTTTTTGCACACCTACACCCACTGTATCCATCCATGGGATTAAACTTACTTTCCATATGTGGAGTTGTATGCAGGAAAGTTAAAGGGGTTATCTAAGTAGTGAGTGCTGGGGATGGGGGTATGGGGATTGTTTCTCCTTTCTACCTACCAAAGAAGTTGCATGCCTGAGGTATAATACCACAGACCAGTCGCATAGGCAGTGAGTGGCTGGTAATGTTGTTATGCAGCTGAAAGAGCTGCATCACTTTGTTGAAAGCTCTGAGGTACAGAAGTAGTTACATAGTAGAAGGTAGGATACCAAGACTGTAAGTTTCTGGTGTACTAGCGCTGATCTTACATCCACTGGCTGCGTAATTGCAGCTATCAGCTGTCACTGATTGGGAAATTCAGTTGTTTGGCCTCTCAGCTCCAGGACTGGGAATGGTCTGAAATAACAGCTTCTGCTTCCTAGTGAGGCTTTGAAATTTGAATGCAGTATATCACTTAGGCTTTCTGGTAGTATTAAATTAGATTATTTAATTTGTACGGCAGTGTGCATATGTGCTAGATCTTATTTCATGATCAGATTGTGATCGAGTTTCACCAATTCCTTGAGAAAAACAAGGTCTTTTCCAGGATCAAGATCAGAGGTGAAGTTCAAAGTTATACTCTGTGACAAAAAAAAGGGAAAACCATGTATAATATTTCAGTATATATTCACTTAAACCTTGTTGTCATAGTATTTCTTCTGTCTTATGCTTTAGTGGGCATAATAGACATTGTCAACTTCATAAAGACACTTTTTTCAATTTTATTGCACTGGAGTGTTATATATATATATTCTGAGTTCAGACTGACGGAAAGAATATGAACCTTTAACGATTTTTCACTTTGTGATTTGTTTACTAATGCTGACAGTTTTGACCTATGCATTTTTCCTTAAGTGAATAACTAAACCTTTTGAGGACATTGTGGACCATGTTTTTTAAAATGGCTTAATTACATTTGACTGTTCTGAGCCATCTGAAGGAAGTTTCCATCTTACTGAAAAAATATAACTTTCTAAACTTTAGCTTGCAATATAATTGGCAAAAAACTCTCCTTTTTAACTTACAGAATGTGTTAGTGGTGCATTTGTCAAAAAGGAAATATGGAGGCCTACTTGAAAAACATAATTTGGTTCATATCTTGCAGGTTTTTTGTAAAAAGGGTTAAACTTCACTGAGAGATTAGAAACTGAAGTTTGGTTTCTGCTGTATGACTTTCATGTAACTAGTAATAAAAATGATAATATTTCTGCACAGCACTTACCATCAATAGGCAGCTTAAAAATGCCAGCCGTAATTAAAATACTTGGATATAGAAAAACACTTGACTATTAGCATGATTGAGCAAAAATAACTTAAGTAAGTGGTGTTACTATTTATATACTCTTTTGGTGCAGAAATCTCTTTACAAAAATAATCTCAAAACATAGTTACTTTGAAAAAAATTTAACAATTACCATAACTTAAATAAATCTTTTCCTATCACTTCATAGGATTTTCATTTCTAAATAAATGAATTGGTAACTATACCAATTGGACATTCTGGTAATATGGTATTTTATTAATTAATAAATTAATTGTTTGTTTAAAGCGCATTTTAAACTTTGTTTCCTGGCACTGCAATTTCCAGACCAAATGTAATTTTCTGATGAATTGTTGTGAGAATTACCAGTTTTGCGACTTTAATGCTCATTTTAAGACTAAAAGATTCATAATAAAATAGTGTATGAAAAAGTAGAATACACTTTATATGAAACTTTAGGTTGGTGAATGGCATTCCCTTTAAAATGAATGGCCATAGGAATAGCTGTTCATTTGGTCAGTATTAACCCACGTGGATTCCTCCTTTGGGCACGAGGTGAGCTCTCTGTACCTGGCACTGTTGTAACTCTGTCTGTCCAGAGAGGAGCAGGAGGGTTGTTTGTCTGTGCAGGTAAAACCCACCTATTATACTTCTGGTTTCAAACTGAGCCTTCTCTGCTTCCTATAGGCAGAACACCTTAGAAATACATGAGCTCAATTTCTCTTTTAGTGTTTGGGTAGAATTCATACACCTGCCACATAGATTTTAAATGCATCAAACAGGCTGTTAGCATTTTACACTTAAATGTAACTCACTGCAGGATCTTTGGCCTGTTTCAGTGGCACAAATTAGTAGTAAAGCTGTTGAATTTAATTTCATCAGATATTTAAGTTGCCTGATAGATCCTCAAGTAACACAGACAATTTATACAGCAAAAGCACCCTTGAATTCCAGTCTTTGGGAAGGGCTCTTCAGGCAGCTTGGAAGTTTGAATCACCCTGGACTTGGGGCTGAATTACCCCAGACTTATCCCTAAATGTGTCTGATAGTTATGTAAATCTATTTTTCTTCATCTTTGTTCTTCTGCAAAAGGAGCTGTTGCTCACACCTTGTATAATGCCTGTAAGAAGTACAAGAGAATGAGGAATCAGGCCCCATGTATTTCTAGTGCATTTGGCTGCTTAAAAAAATTAATTTGGGGAATTGATTCAGAAACCTGCTCTTCAGAAAACTGATTCACTCAAAAATGAGTAAAACATCTTTTCTTACTGCTTGTTTAGTGCATGTTCAGATTGAAGGAATGGAATAATATATATGACTATAAAATGCAGTTTAAGCAGTTCCCTTGTCCTTTATTGTTTTTTTTTGTTGTTGTTGTTGCTCTTTCTGTGGGGCCTAATGACCTCTTGATATGTTTGGTTTTTTTTTTTTTTTTCAATGAAAAGTGCTTTTTAACCTGATCACATGCACTCTTAAAACAGAGAAGGAGAATGGGAAGATCGTTTATGCTAGAGACTGTTATAGGAAGTGCCATTTAAATTCCAGGTGATTAGAAGGAGAGCAAAGGAATTCGAGTGGGAAACCTGAAAAAACGGTTGAAAAAAATGTAAAAGGCAGTGTAGAAAGTGAGGGGAAAAGTATATGAGAGTTGGGATTCATATGTGGACAGAAAAAATTACTGACTGAAATGGCTGCTATGCAAGTTAAATGTGTATACATATGAAAGAGCATTTAGTCTGGCTTTCTCAAAATCTAGCATGCAATGTATTAAAGATACCAAAAAAGTAATTCCAGAAGTTTTGCATAATCTTCCTTCGGTAACTATATTGCTTCCACTTTTTCTGGTTCTTTTAAAATGAACAGCTCAAGAGCTCCATCTTCGGGTTTAAGTTATTATTGTAAAATAAATTGCTTTCTTTTTACATTGATTCAGTAGTGCTTAAGCATTCCATAAAGTTATGTAGATCTACTCATACATTGTCAGTTTGCAATGCTAAACTTTTCCAAATGCATTTGTTAAGTTGCCTTTTGATAAACTTTGAATACTTTCTGTCTAAGATTGTTATTTTCAGTTTTTCTCTTATTAATTTATTTGGGTTTGGTGGATTATGTTTTTCCTCTCCTATTATGATACGTACATCAACCTGAGAGTTCATAAAATATTTATGGACCATGTGGACAAATCATAGTGGCAGAAGGAATTCTAAAACACGCTGGTTTTCAGATAGGATTTATAATTTGCTGTAAATTAGTAGGCTTTTATTAAAATCAAAGCATATGCTGGTTTTTGTCAATAGAGAATCTGATCATGTTCTTTTGGGAGCTGAATTTCAGTGAAAAATTAGTTTTGTTTCTGCCAGTGCAGCAGCATTCTGAAAGACTTCACATAAATATTCCAGTGAGAAAATGTTAATCCATTTTGTTTCTCAATAGAAATCCTCCAGTCCTTCTAGGTGGCGTTTGGGAAAGTGATTTGAAAAATTTTGCTCATCAGACAAAGTTGTGGAAGTGTTACGCAATGCAGAAATTTGTGAAGAAAATTAAACTTAATCACAGAAATCCATCACATATGAGACAACTCTTATGATATCTTCTTTTTACTTTGTTCTTTTTTTTTTTTTTTCCCCTCAAGCGCGGATTTATTTCTTCCTACTTTTAAAATATTTTTAATGGCACATTCTGCTTACATTCTGAAATGACAAGTACAGGCAGTTCTTTTTGATTTTCTTGTCCTGCATACTGGAGAATCTGCCTTGCTTCTTTTTTCCGTAACAACACTGTAGAGAAGTACAATTACTGTTTGCATAATAGATAGAATTAACTGATGACTTCCCATTATTGCTTAAATCAACATAAATCAAAACAAAGCTGGGACTAGACCCTATCTTTCTCGTTGCCCTCAACAAATGGCTAAATTTATAACCAGTTTATTTCTTTGCCAGAGTGTTTTTTGTTGCTTTCAATTTTTGAATATTGAGCCTAAGTTGGCAACAAGCACTGGTCTGGTACTACATAATTAATTAGGCCATCTTCATAAAATAATTGCTACTGATATATTTGGTATTTTCTTGCTGTCTTTTGTATTCAAGATTTTTTATTCCTTTGATATTTACTTTCTTACCCAGATTCCTCAAAAGAGTTAGAAATAACAAGCATACCTTAAGTCCCAGTAACTCACATTTTTTCCAAGCAGGAGGTGGAGACAAAGAACACAAAATGCTGAGAGGTCTGGTAGCCATTGTTATCTTAAAGCTAAATCTACTTAAGCACTCTTTAGAATAAAGATGCTTTTTCTGGTATCAGGCCTTTGCATTTTTTTTGTTGCCTCAATGAGAGGCATTGTGTAAGCTATTAGGCAAATACTAACTTAATATTCATTGAACAACAAATCTATCAAAGGGTGTAGATTAACCTAATGTATGCTGCTTGCTTTTTCTGATAAATTAAATAGTTGCATTAATGTCATTGTTTTCTCTTTTAACAGTTCAACTCTCAGAGAGATTTTTAGGATGTGCAGGGCCAAGCAACAATGACTTAGAAATAGTGGGATCTGTTATATTTCCAGGTATTTTTCTTTAAACATAATGTAAGAAATGTTCTTGAAAATATTGTTTTTACCAAAAATGGCCCTTCTTTAATGTTAAATAATGGCTCTGAGTGGTCTGAAGGTTCATTCTGTTGGTGTACTTTTTCTCTCTTCTGATTCTGACTCATGTCTGTAAACATGGCTACTACTTGAATGGTACAGGGCAATTTGAAATTTAGAAGGCAAGATTAAAATGTTTTATCCCATCTCTGTTTCTAAACAATTTAGTATTAATAGGGAAAGTTTCTACCTTCTCTGGGAGAGACTGTTGTGAGTACACTAGATTTGGCTCCAGTGTTCTTTTGAGGTGCTGGCTAACATCTTTATTTTAAGGGTTTTTTCAACAATAGTGGGTTAAATACAATCCAGCACTTCTAAAATCCCACTTTGTAAAAATACCTGACATAATTGTTCTTTTTTGGATCACTATTTGAAGTAAATATTTTTATAATGAAGAGAATATGAACACGTAAGAAAAATAGCAAAGAACTTTAACTAAAAGAGTAAGACTTTATTTTGAAAGCAAGAAGAATAAGGTTATACCTGGTAGATATTTTGTCAGCCATTATTTCTATCAGATGCCCTTCTGTATCCTATGATACATGCTTACAAAACTGCCATGGAAATTTACAGTGGTGGGACAAAATTTACCATCTTGGCAGGTTATGATAATAAAGACACAAATATTTTGCTGCTTTTTACTATGGATTTTTTTTTTTCCATATTGCTCTAAGATGGAACAAAGTGACCTTGAGGAAATAAAAAACATGCACACCTGCTTTCCTGTGGGAAAAGACTAAATAAATCTTTACCTTAGTTTGCTTCCTATCTCATTATCTCCAAATTAAACAATAGGCAGCTCACCATTTAGAGAGCTACAAAACTAAACCCTTTTTAAGCAAACACATTGTGCACCAGTAAAAGCCAAGTGCTAGTAGAATTGGAACAGCAAGCTTTCAAGTCTGACTATCTTGGACCAACATACTGCAGCTTCACTCTCTTCATGCATGTGTTGCACATCAATTGAGACAGAACACTGCCAAAGTCCATGCTTGTGATAAGTTATGAAGTGACATAATCCATTTGGGAGGATGTTACACTGCACTGTGGTTCTTGTTTACACACCCAGATAAGCCTAGAACTAGAAAGAATTACCTTAATTTTATTTTCTGGAGAAAAAAACCCTGCTGTTCATTTTATATTAGATTGGTGCAAAAGTATTTGTGGTTTTGGACTGTGAATTTGAAATCATTATAACTAGTCTCAGACACATCTCTTTTATCAAAATAGGAACCATTACAATCAACGCATTTTTGCCAATGAGAAATAAGTTTGTTTATTCCTGTATCAGAAAAAATCCATGCTTCAGGATTTGATGAACTCTTGGAAAACATTTGCTGCATCCTGCTAGTTGTGAAGCATTTTCCACGCAAAAAGTTGTCAAGATACTTGAAGAAGTGGTAGCCAGTTGGCAAGAGGTCAGGTGAATATGGCGAATGAAACAAAACTTCGTAGCCCAATTTATTCCACTTTTGAAGCATTGGTTGTGCAACATGCCATCAGGTGTTGTTGTGGAAAAGAAATGGGCCCTTTTTGTTGACCAGTGCTGGCTGCAGGTGTTGCAGGATTGGTGCTTCTCATTGATTTGCTGAGCATACTCATCAGATGTAATGGTTTCACTGGGATTCAGAAAGCTGTAGTGAATCAGACTAGCAACAGATCACCAAACAGTGACCATGACCTTTTTTTGGTGCAAGTTTGGCTTTGGGAAGCACTTTGGAGATTCTTCTTGGTCCAACCACTGAGCAGGTTGTCACCAGTTGTCATATAAAATCCACTTTTCGTCACACGTCACAATCTGATTGAGAAATGGTTCATAGTTGTTGTGTAGAATAAGAGAAGACAACACTTCAAAATGATGATTTTTTTTGGTTTTGGTCAGCTCATGAGGAACCCACTTAACAAGCTTTTTCACCTTTCCAATTTGCTTCAAATGCTGAACAACTGTAGAATGGTCAACGTTGAGTTCTTCAGTAACTTGTCGTGTGGTTGTGAGAGGATCAGCTTCGATGATTGCTCTCCATTGGTCATTGCCAACTTCCCATGGCCGGCCACTATGCTCCCCATCTTCAAGGCTCTCATCCCCTTTACGAAACTTCTTGGACTACTGCTGCACTGTACATTCATTAGCAGTTCCTGGGTCAAATGCAGGATGCTGAGAGTTGTCTCTGCTGCTTTGTGACCCATTTTTGACTCAAAGAAGAAAATAATTCAAATTTGCATTTTGTCTAACATAATCTCCATAGTTTAAATAAATACAAAATAAACAGCAAGCAATAAGTCAGTAGCAAAAAAAACTGAAGTGAGAAAAGTGCATTCAAATGATATATAACATAACCACATTTAGTTCAGAATGTATCCAATATCAAACAGCAAATTTCAACAATTGAAAAACTGGAATTCCTTTTGCACCAACCTAATTTCATTTTGGTGGTAGGGATAACAGAACCAGTCCCAAAATCAGAAGTCCATTCAAGATAATCTTTGAACTACTGTCTTGAAATTTATATAGCTTACTGTTAAGATACCATTGATAAATACTTGATGCTAATGATAATATTTTTTCAGTCAAAGTTTATGTCAAGCTGAATCACAACAGTCCACCTATTTCATGTCTGACAAATCATCTTCAAAATGTAGAAGTTATTGATCCAATATTCCAGTGGTACGGACCAGGTGGTAGTCTTTCTTCAGGTAAGGATTTATTTTCTTACATGTCCCCCCGCACTCTCTCCCCTTCTCCTCCACTCCCCGCAAAGAAGCATGAAGGTTATAAATGTGGGAATGTAAGTGGAGAACTATTGAGGATACATTGTGAGTGTTTGTATTGTATTCATGTAAATTAACTTTTACTTTTCAGAAAAGATGGGGTGGAATAACCAAACTAGAACACATTTGCAGGTCTCTCTAGAGAATGGTGCCATCTTTTAAGAGTGCCAGATGGAGCAGGGCGTATTGAATGCAACAGAAGCTGCGGATGACATTCTTTGTGGCACTGAGAGACAGCTGGGAGCATTCTGCAAGGAAAGAATAATAGGGTGATGGATGATGTGATGTAGCCCAGCTGCCTGCTCAGTGGCAGACTACATTCAGATATGAAGTTGTTAAGGGCCTTGACCACTTGATTTGGGGGAATCTGTATCCTTGGAGATTTTATGTCTTTTCTGTGCAACCCGTTCCTCTTTTTTTCTTATTTTCAATAATAATTTCCCTGATTTCAATTTGTCAAGTATTTTCTGCTTGTCCTTTTGTGGTGCATCTCTTAAAAAGTATGGGTTATTTTTTCCCTGTAGGTAGTGAAGGACTGCAGTTCTCTCTTTAGACTTTTGTAGGGTAAAAATCCCAGTTTCCCTTGCCACTTGTCCTATGCTCCAACTCCCTAATCATCTCCAAAACCTTCTTGTTGACTTACTCCAGTTTGTTAGTATCTGTCTTGTACTGAGGAGTCAAAACCGGACACAGTGTTTCAGAGTGCCCCAAATTTGTTCAGCCTGCTAATGCAATCCAGTATACAGTTAGCCTTCACTGCTGCAGAAAAGTGCTTCTGATTCATATGCGGTTTAAAATATAGCAGGACTCCCAGGTACATTTTTGTAGGGCTGTTCCCAAGTCATCTGGTCCTCAGCAGCATATGTTTCTGCTCTTATTCTGTCCCAGGTGCAGGATTTTGCACTTGCCACTATTGAACTTCATGAGGTTTCTGGATGACTTCCTCTCTAGTAATGCAAGGTTCCACTGAATGTCAGCAGTGTCCTGTAATGTATCAGTCCTCCCACCAAGTTGATGTCTTTTGCTTAGTGGACAAGGCGGCATTCAGTCCTGTAGTGTACATCACCAGTGAAGATGTTTAGCAGTTCTGGTTATTTTATCAGTCCCAAGAAAAGCCCCTCATATCTGACTGCTAGGTAGGCCAGTCTTAAAAATGATGATGCAGACAGTTTTTCATCCATCTTGTATTCCACTCCACTCTTCTAGTCTGTATGTCCATAGTTGGGCTACAAAGATGTGATAGAGAAACATACTGAAATCCTTGCTAAATCTTTGCTTTCAGTATATATGACATCTACTGCTTTCCTTCTATCCTCAGAGACAGTCATTTAATTCCTGAAGACTCATGGGATTGTCAGCCATGATTTGCCAAGTTCATGATTTGCCTGTTCTCAATCACCATCTTGTCATTCAAGCATCTAGAAATTACTTCCAGCAGCTCTATCATATTTGCAGAGGTCGAGGTGAAGATGGCTGAACTGTGTTTCCCTGGGTTGTCTTCTTTGCCTCTTTCTACTATGGATGTATTTTTGGGGTCTTTCTATTCATTTGGGACCTCATCAGCATTAAAATAGACAACAGTCATTATTAGTTCACTCAGCATCCTCAGAAATTTCTCATTCTGGTCTATGTATTTGTATATGAAATAATTCCTCTAATCTGCTCTTAATAGTATGGCAGGAAAACCCTAAATCATTGTTTCTGTGTGGAGTATGTTGGGCTACTTGTACATATGTTTGGTTTTTTTTTTCTCGCAAAATAAGGATTGCTTTGAGATCCTGACTGGCTCATCAACCATATCTTTCCAAGTCTGGGCAGGGAACCTAAATTCTGTTTTTTATTTCCTTCCCTGTGTGTCTCATTAACCCTTTGTTTTTAAAAGAACAATAATCATTGTGATGAATTTACAGAGCTGTTTAATCTCTTGTTTTAGTTTACAATTGAGGTTATGAACCATTCATCCTTTTACAGTTTTCAAATCCTATTGGCTTTCCTCTTAGTCTATACTAATGCCTATCAGAACTCTGTTCTTGGTCTTATATTTTCATGTTATACAATTTGGAATACCATTTACACAATAGTAATTCTTCATTCGTAATCCTCTACATGCCAGCCTTCACAGTAGAACATTTCACATGTGTATGATATCTAACACTACACTCTATTTTGCTCTGAATCTGATATCAGACTTCGCCCTCAGAAGTTTTAGCATTCTTTTCCTCAAAGTGGTAGAGGTGGTTTTGCTTGTACTTAAGCCTGTGGGTTATGTGGTTTTACATGAAACTGTTAGTCTCCTTTGAGATGGATATATACTGGTTAGCTGAGTGCCCTGCAGTGTAACTGATATATTTTGATGCCCAGTCTGTAATGCATGACAGACACAGTAGCAGATATATTGTCATGTGTTTAAGTACTGAGCTTAATTTGATCAGACAGAAGACAACCTCCTAAAGTACAGTTTAAAAAAAAAATTGCTCATTTCACTCTTGTGGCTTCTGTTTATTCAAATTGCAGTTTCAGCAGTGTAGAACAGAAAGTCATGGAGACCTCAGACTGCTTCCAGTTGACAGATTTAAATCTCTTTGGGCAGATTGTGTCAGTAGTATCCCAAGTTTCTATGCCAACCTCAGTTCACTAGTAAAAATGCTATGGTGGTAGGGGTTCCTGGCTTTGTGGCAAATTCAGGTGTACTAGTATCAGCAGCAGGCGGGCAACAAACATTTTGGTAAGAGAAGAAAACTTTTTTTTTTTTTTGCCTGACATAACTTTCTATAGGGATGAGAGAGGTTTTTACAAAAAAAAAAAAGTATTTTAAAAATGTGGTCATGAGAGGACTTCAGCTTCAGCCACTGCAATTTTGGGTGGGTACCACAAATATACTTTTTAGTCTCCTAGGGCTGTTGTCACATCTGATTTTTAAGTACAAACAGACAAAAAAAATTGAAGTTTCTAGTTCATGAAATGTTTGTTGTGTAAAAGAATTTGATCAGTCAGCCTCCTTTTAGAATGGGTGGAATCCTCTCAAAGCATTATTATCTCTAAATTAGCTGGGTTTGGGTGTGAGTAGTTAGTCCTCTAATACTTGTCATACTAAGTCTTCATAATAGTGGGAAACTAGGATGCATAAACCTTGCTAGATATATTATTTCATATTTTTCCAGTGTGGTTGTAGGAAATAAAAGGATCCTTTCAGTGGAAATGTAGAATTGTGAATCGAATTTTAGGAAAGATTAACAAAATACTGCTGCTTGGAATTCTTCAAAATAAATGCAATATTTCAGCATAAAATCTTTAGGAAGAGAGCCTATCTTTCATTGTACTATCTGTCAGAAAAATCAGATTCTCTTTTAGGCACACCAGCTCTTGACATACAGCCTAAGAATGTGTTTTGTGCCCCAAAAATCTGTCTAGCTATGTAACGTCAAACATCATGACTACAGTAAAAGCTCACAAAGAGCAGTAAACACTTTCTTTTTGTTGCCATTAGAAAAGAGTTCTGTTTTTATGAACAAGCAGCTTTGTTCACACATAGTTCCGATCCACTTATATGCAGTTGAAAGAGTAATGAAAAATTAAATACTGCACAAAATGTAATTTAGAATCATTACAACTTTAAAATTAGCAAGTAATTTTTCTTCTCTTAGCATAGGGACTCTTTTGTACTAAGATCTGGAAATTGTACTTTGAAGTTTTTAAACAGCTGTTGGACTGGTTGGGAAGAAGAGGTTTTAAAAATATACTTTAAGTGGAGGAAAAAAGTTCAAAATAATTGCTTCTTATATTCTAGATCTTAAAATTTTACTGCATATACCAGCATTTTTGATTGTGTTCTGAACAGCTAAATAGAACAGAAAAGAGAAAGCATTTTGATCTTTATTTCCAAATGCAAACAATGGAATAGTCCTGTTCTAAGTTTGGTGAAAGTGAACCTAGCAATTTGGATTTACAGGAAAGCTACTACTTTTCATGCACAATGCCACCTAATGTATGCATAGAAAGAATATTTTTGTCAGAAGATTGTGACTATCCTTTCATAGGACTGAAAATAGTGTGTACTATAGTTTCTTAAAACAGAGCAGCTGACAAATACCTGCACTCAACCTCTCAACTACAAGCTAAACCTCAGATATTCTAAAACTTACTGTGGGTATATCAAGCAGTTCTTCTGTGGAGAGGGAAAGAAAGAGAATGAGAAGAAATATGAAGCTGCTTTTAGTGTATGTTTATATATGTATACTTGTGTTACCCTTATAATTGATACATGACTTTTATGTGTTTCCTGGGAGACTGTCAGAGTCCTGTCTGGACTACAAAACAGAGTGTGTTTGAATCCTAAGAAGCTTTTCAGGTGAACTCAAGTTTATTATATGCTGTGTTAGCTTTTCTTTCTATATGTGTATAATTAATCACTGAATGTATCTATTTGGACATCTTTAGATACTGCATATTTAAATTTGAACATGCTTAGTAGTTTAATCTGATTATTAGAATTTTATCTGGATTGATAGCTGTTTCTAAATGTCTGAAAAATCTGTTTCTGAAAATACCATTGGCCTGATTCTGCTGTCATTTACTTTTGTTCTTACTTTATCGTTTCAAAATACAGAAGTTCCTCTACTGTAAAACTGGTCTGAATAACAGATGGGGTGGGAGTGTGGGGACTAACTTTATTTTTTGCACTGAAAGAAATGGAAGGAGAATCAATCTGTTGGTTTTAAGCTTAGTAAACAGAGAAAGTAAAAAATAGGAACATTCAGTTTTACATATAACTCTACAAGCGTACGTAAAGTTAAAGGGTTTATTCTCCATAACATAATTCTCACAGGAATAGCTCTGTTTTGCATCTTTTTAGTTCTGGAGGATCCTGCGAAATGGTCTAGCTTGCTCTCTCAGCACAAATTTTAAAAGAACTTCTGTTTTAAATCATGCCAGTTTTCACTGTCTCTAGGGAACCTCTGAACTTGCTCACATTGCTTTTTGTCCATAATGAATGTGAAATGCCTCCTGTGTAATAGAGGCATATTAAATCATATAATGTAATTCACATCACAAACTATGATGTGAAATTCTGCTCACCTCTCTTACTGAACCTGCTGCAGAGAAGTAACATGAAAAAAAGTATTAGATTTAAGAAAAGGGTGGGTAGCTTAATCACTTACAAAATTTTGTCTTACAGCTAACAGTGTGTTTTGTGAACCCAGACATATCTGATGAGTCAGCAGTATTCATCCAGACAATCCCATGGAGAAAGGCATTTCAAGTGTGGTTTCTTTTATAACACTAGGGAAAACAAACAAACCAACCAACCAAACCAAACCAAAAAAACCCCACAAACAACCCTCCCAAAAACAAAACAGAAAACACCCCCAGAAAAAAAAAAAAAAACCACACAAAAACCCCAAAAAACAGAACAAAGACAAGCAAAACCCCCCAAAACCCCAACAAACAGAACAAAGCATAACAGGCTCATGATTTGAAGATCCAAAAGGAGATTCTTTACACACAGACATACCATTAAAATAATTAATGGTTACTATGTAAAAATTCTGATGTTTTCTGGTATATGAAGCACTCATTGCTCAAGGTAGGATAAAATTCTATAATAAAGTCAGTGACTCAGTCCACCAGAACACTTCACTTTTCCATTTCTGCTGATGCTTAGCGATACTGTCAGTTTTGGTTTACTACTTAAACTAGTCTCCTAATCTGGCAAAGCAGAATTCAGTGATGGATAATGAATTTAAAAAAATAATTGTGACCAAATCTCTTCACTGGATTTCCAAGCTTTGTCTTTTGCAGGCTTCTTGTCATCTTTGCAGTTCAGTAATGCATTTTAGAAGCAAAGCAAAACTGTCTATGATATAACTTAAAGATGCTCCAGCTATCCAGTCAACTAATGGTGTTGCTTTTCACCCACAGGGTAATTGCATATGCCAGAGGTCAGAACTATAGTTCTTAAATCTATGCTGCTTTTCTGCAATATTAATCTGATAGCTATTTCAGCATACAATAGCAAATGCCATCCGAGTTTATAGACTTAGCATCCTGAGTAGCTCATCATCAGTTAAAAACTTCTTCATCGTCCAAAAAATGAATGACAGTGTGCCATTAATATGAGAGCTGAGGCTGATATGGAATCCCAGACTATTCTTGTCAAAGACTTTGCACTTTCAGTCTTTATAATAATACTATTTTTAACCAGCATTTGATTTTTTTTTTTTTTAAACACAGTGATACATATGACAAAATTAAGTTAATTAAAAGGTTAAATGGTTTATTCAGGAACAAAATTGCCCTATATCCTCCTGCGAAGTATGTGAAAAGATGCATTTCAATCAGGGTATTTTTTCCCAATATCTTTCTTAAAATTGCATACCAGGAAAATCAGCATGCATCTACAGTAACATGTTGGTTTCAGTAGGAATGTGGTTTTGAACTGAATCACTTGATTGTTCCTACTTACTACATTTTTTTTTCTTTTGGACCATGGGCTGGTCTGTGAGTATGCAAACTGGGTTCCTTTTGGATGAAACTAATTGGAAACGTTTGCTTTGAGAAATGATGCGTGCTCAGTCTGTAAAAGCAGATTAGGGCTGGTCTGAAGTAAAAGTCTTAAGATGTGTGTAGTATAGATCTCATGTCCTTAGCATTGATTTTTTCAGTCTAAAAATATACTGCTTTCATACCACACTAATTGTCTAAGCTTCCATCATCTACATAAAAGGTCTAAATTGTTTAAGATGTTAAAAAGATTTATTTTTTTGTCATATGAAAATGGAAACAAAAATCCATTCTCACAATTTTCTATCAAAATGACTACTTTGCCTTGAATTCTAATGTAATCAACTCTAATCTAGTGGTTCCCAAGATTTTCTTTGACAGCAAGATGGGCTACATATTACTATTATATTTGGGAAACCCATAACTATATTGTTACTGCCTAGGGTCTTTTCAAGTCAGGAAAGGATTCAGCAGCTGTCATAATGTAACCCACATGCAGGCTACATAGGACAACTGTATGCCTCATTATCAGTGCCCAAATTTGCCCTTGTGCTTTCCTGTCTCTTTAAAACCCTAGCTGAAAAAGCATGCTCATGATTTGTCCTTTGAAGTAGGATCCTACTTCCTCTCTGCCTTGAACTAAGGAGTTGCGTTAAGATTTTGGGTGCCATAATAATGCATATATCTCCATACAGAAGGTTTTTTTACAATTGTAAACATATATGATTCTCATTTTGACATATACGTATGATGTGTGGAAGGTCTGTTCTACAGTAATTGCTTAACTTGAACTTCCTGTGTTGCCTGCTTTTAAGTTTACTGCATGTTAAATGCCACGAGCAGCTAATTCATGAGGCACTCCAGAAGAATGAACAGTTAGTAATCAGTTTGACTATAGAGAGGTATAAAAAGATATTATTTTTCCACTTTGTCCCCTCTTTCTGTGAGTTTTTTGCTCTTGGAAGTGGTTACACAGCAGCAATAGGGCATATTTGTGCAATGCTGAACTGGCATCTTTTCAGCTTCAGTTTCGAGTCCTGTGTCTTCAGCTGAATCCATGTTATTATTTTGTGCACAGCTTAACAGTAAATAAACATTTTAACTCTTACTTTCTCCATTTTCTCATGACAACTAAATTTATTTCATTATTGTGTTTACTAGAAAATAGCAATGTGGAAATAGCACCAACAGGAACTTTAATATTGAAACACTTTAACCTGAGTGGAGCTTACAATTGTTCCATTGTTTATAAACCAACAACAATGCAACTTCATAAAAAATACATAATAAAATATCTTATTTATGGTAAGTTATCAATCTAGGTAAGTGCCTTGAAAAAGTTTTATTTTTTAAAATGTGTGTTGCTGTTTTTAAATAAGTAGGCTTATTTAGAATTTAATTTGCAGAGATATAGACATGCTGTTTCTCTAGGAAATTGTTTTTAATGTTAGTTACTACCAGGCAGTTCATTTAATGTCATTTACAGAACCTCAAATGAAGCTCAGTGGCTGACTGAGAAGATATGAATACAGCTCTTTTAAAAGAAAGAAAAATAAAACACAATGAAATGTAACAAACTGAATACGCACTAATCCTTAATAACATTAAAATAGCACAATTTTAAACTGAATTTTTCTTTATGAGATTAATTTTAGCACAGCTAGATGTTAATGCCTTAATTATTACCTGATTGTGTTTTTTAAGTACATATCATTTAATGATGTAATATTTGTAGCTTATTCTTTCCTGTTCTGATCACATTTCCCTCTATCAGCAGGTAAAATGTCTTTTATAAAGGGAAAGATTGCAAAGGGAACGTTGCTTATTCATTACTAGCTCTCCTTCTTTAAAGGATATTTTATTCTTGTGGAGATGTAGGCAAGAGTTCCTGTTGCCTTCAGCAGGAGCTATGTCTGATCTTGAATAGAAAATTCCCACCAGTGCTCAATTAGAAACATGGTAGAGCACAATAACCAAAATTAACCTCTGATGTAAATTACTTTTACTTTGACACAGTAGCCTTCATACAGAATAACCATGACTTTTAGCAGCTAGCTTGCTTGACAAAACTGCAAAGAAAAAAGTTTCTTTGAAAGAGTTTTGAAGGAAAAGGTGAAAGTTTTCAGTAATGCAGACTGACATCCTTCAATAAGGATACAACCTGCATGTTAGTATACAAAATTCAAGTTTCATACATATATACAAAAAAATCTGGAATATGCAGCAGCAAGGGAAAGGAAACGGGGGAGGCAAAAGCCAGGTAGAGGATCTAATGAGCTGTCTTAATTGGGTACCATATATCAGATGTTCTGCTTGTTCTTTCATCTGGTTCAGTTTCTATTCCTTCCTTCTTTCTTCTCCAATGTCCCCTTCTCATTTCTGCAATTATACCTATGTCATTACCACTGTTCTTCATTCTTTTGCTCCTGTTTTCTATTTAACACTGTGCTCTGTTGATCTTCAGTTTAGAGTAGGTAGAGTGATTCTCATGAAATAATTAGGAACACCCATTTTATGATAAAGTGGCTTATTTGTAAAAGGTGCCCAGGTAGGTGTTTAGCTTTGCGGTAAAGGTGAAATAGCTGATCCATCCATAAAAGTAAATTTCAAACCTATATGGAAGTTTTTTCAGTTACTTCTCCTCATAGAGAAGAAATTTCTGTTCATTTTATTAGTTTATCTTCTATTGATCTATGAGAAAGAGGATTCAGATTTTAAGCTCTTTAAAATAGTTGACTAAAAATACTACTATTACTGGCCATAATGTGTGAGATTATATATTGTGCCGCTTACTAAAGGGTATTTTGTATGCTTAACCTTAGCGTTCATATTCCTGATCCTTTTGATGTAATCTCCTGTTGGTTTAAAAATTAGAATATTACATTAATAAATAGTAAGACTTACCTATGAATACATATAAGAATGTAGATTTGTAAAAATGTCTTAAGCGTTTCCGACTGGCTCAGCATACATTATCTTATCATTAAAAATTCTCTAGGATTGCAAAATAGGTTTTATTTATAAATTAAGGATTTAAATTGGAGATTTTATTTTCAAATGCAGAAATTACTTTTCTTCTTTTTACTTCACATATGTTCCTCATCATCCTCCACATTTTTTCCTGCAGCTTATTCTGATCCTAAAATTTACTATGAGTTCACAGTCCAGTACCACGCAGCCCCCTGCAACAGTTCTCAGAATGCTTCTTTTAAGAAAGCATTGCTTCAGCTACTAAAAAAACTTGTTACTAGAATTTCTTGTGAAGTTAAATTAATTAAGTCAGAATGTCATCATGTAAAAACGCAGAGAGGAAGTCTACAGAATGAAATCTTCTTTACATTTTCAGGTAAGAATCTGCCTTGCTTTTAAAGAATGGTTAGAATTTTTATAGATAATGGATGTCTTTGCTTGTTGCTTCTTTGCAGAAAGTATTTCAAGGGTTTAATAATAAAGTTTCTTGACTGTAAAAATGCTTTAAAGTATTGCATGTGAAGTTCATGTCAACAGCAAAAAGATAAAAAGATAGTTTATATATTCAAAAGTGCGTAATTTACATTATTTCAGAAGAGCTTTAGAACTTTTGATACACGTGGATAGATCGATATGTTTTTTTAATCGTAAAACATTATCATGTCCCTTGTTGCACACTAACATAGGAAGCAAAGTTATAACAGCCTATTCTGTAACTCCCCAGATTACCTTCATCTACCCACCTCCAACATGTGTATAAATCACTCCATGGATGTGCCTTGGTCTTTACAAATAGCTTCCGAATGACAGACCGAGGCTGGATGTCTAATTTTCAAGAACTGATGTTAAATGAGATGAACCTCCGTACTTTTCCTTCTCTAAGTGGCCTCAATAAAAGAGGGAGATTTCATAATTTTCCATTTCTTTAAAAGAAAAGGACTCTAAAGGAGACCTGGGTAAAACTGAGTTGCCAAAAAATATTGAATTGGCTTAATTTAAAGCAAATCTTTAGGTGGCTTGGGAAGATGTCACCAAATTATGGGATATTTAAGGACTCTTACTGAGTATGATTTATTTAATTTTATTTTTAATATGACAGCTTAATGTAATGTCAGTTCTGGAGAGCAATGCAGCAGCTTAGTTAACTATTTCCCAAGCCTCTGCCATAACATATCTGTACTATTCAGTTGATAAGGAATGTGAACTCATACAAATCGATTACTAAAATGTAACCACACTTTTTCTTCAGTATGTACTTGAAGTCTTTCTTTGTTTCTGTGTGTCACAGGCATCCTATGAGAATGTAAGGAGTTCAGTGGGTGATGCTCAGGAGCTGATGTGTTTGTGCACGGAGGGAGCAGGGGAAATGTTTAAAAGCATTAGATATTGCCCTGATTGGTTGTTCTGGAGAGAAAACTTGAGTCCACTGCAGGAACAGTCAGAAGCTTGAACTGTTAGGTTTCCAGGATGACTGGTTTAAAACCTGAGTCTCCATAAAATTGCAACAGTAGGCAGGTAATTAGAGAGGGAGTAGCTTGTTTCTTTTGAAAGGATTCACATATAGAGTCCAGAATTGTATATTTAATTGCCATTAGAATTTACAACGAAATAATAGTTCCCATAAAAAAATAAGTATACTGAAAATATGTGTAATATTTTCAAGATGTGTAATAACTAAAAGAGGACAGGCTCTGTGATTTCTTTAAAGTGTTCCAAGTTAAACATCTGAAATATGGTAAAAAGTCCTAAATACTTGCATCAGAACAGGCTAGACTCTTAAACCAGTAAATACCAAAATAAAAGTTAATTTCATTGACTTTGTTCTTCTATAAACAGATTGTGTTTTGTTACAGTTGCTCCTTTACACAGAGGAAAACACAAATGTCAGCAAAAGGCTTGTGCTGCATCTCATAGACTAAACAAGGTACAGTAGATAGAATAAAAGGGCAACTAACATAATAAGCTACTCTCACAATAAAGTATAATAACATAAAAACTGAAACATACTTTGTTTAATAAATTAATAAATTGATATAAAATTTTTAGTGGATATAAAATTTGCATCAGTTAAAATTGCTAATATTCCACGGCCATTATGGATAAGGGAGATGACACTATCAGTCTCTATTAAAGACAATATATTAAGACCATGAAAACTGGCAAGACATTGAGAAACTTGAACATATGCTATCTTATAGATATCAAACATGCTGGTTTGCAATGGGAGTGCCTTCCCATCAATTCAAAGTGATTTTATTATTGATCTGGCAGAATTTTAGCTGCTTGAAGACATTTGCCTTTTACAGTAGAGAAAAAGAACCCAGAGTCTTGCTTCCTAGGTTAACTGTTAATTCAGAGGTTCTTAAGGGGAAGGGAGAAAGGAGGAGGGAAGCATGGGAGGAATACCAAGAAATAACAGGTACGCAAATCATGCTTTGGGATCCCTGTGGAGAGGTGAAGGAGTCTAAAATAATATTGTACTTATTAAGCAGCTTCCATCCTCTCCACTGAAAAAAAAACACCTAAGTTTGTCGGGAAAGCTCATGATCAAAGTTCATCTTTTATATACAGACAAGAGGATCAATTTAGGAGACTGTGAATAAATTTGTATTCGCCAATTTGTGTGTGTACTGAACCTTGCAAGCCTATTAAAGGGTTTTTTTCTTTTTATATTTAGCTTTCTATATATATATTCAATCCCTGTATACAAACGAAATGCTGTCTGGATTCAAAGCATTCATACTTCTTACCATTAGACTTTATCTGATTGCTAATGGATCTATTTTTTGTTACATAGCCAGTTTTGTTTCTTAGCCAGTTAGAAGTCACATTTTTAATTTGAAGTAGTGTGACTTAAAGTCTTTAACATTCCAGTCACAGACACTTCATTAAATAATGGTCCACAAATCCAGAGAAAATAAAGGATTTTTAAAAATAAACATCGCCTTTTGCTAGGGTGATGGAGTAGATAAGATGGAATAGAGCCCCCTTGTATCATAACATTTTTGTGATTCTGTGCTGCTGGTTCTGGATTGACTGAAAGGAATGTTTTTCCTATCTAGGATTGTATCTGTGCAAATCTTTTTGAGTAAGGGAACTAGTCTTCTGTGATTATATTTGATTGATAATAATAATAATCCCCTTACTTTACTTGGCTTCAGGAGAACTTGGGCATTTTCTTTTTACTGTACAGAAATAGCTAATAAAGATGGAAAGTATGTCTGAAACATAAGTTGACCTAAACAATACTACCTATGTAGCTGAGAAAGCTGCAAGTCTACTGATGGGAGGCTACAGATGTCTCATGTAGGCAAAATCACTGTGCATTAGCTTTTAAAGTTCTATTTGTATAATCCTGAACACTTTCAAAGACATTGCATTGCATTGATCAAGGTTTATCCAAATTAAAACCAACATATCCAAGAATATCAGATTGTCCTTTTATCATTCAGCTATAGTCAAAATATTCAGTGGTACATCCTTCTAACCTAACCCACGTTTTTTTGTCTTTCCTTGTATTCTGACCTCTTTCCGTCCAAGACTCTACAAAAATATTATTTGTTTCAATTTAGGCAAAACACTTTATAAAGACATTTTTTAAGCGACAAGTGAAAATTAGCAGGACATGTTCTGAACCATTGCCTGAGATATACTACATTGATGGTACTTTGAAATTCATTTCGATTGATCGCTGCCATCCAGGGTATGGAATTAGTGCAGTAGTGCATCCAGACTGTCCAGAGTGTTGTGGTAAGTGACAAATTCATTTATGGTACAAAGTATTAAATAGTGTTACAATGGTTTTTGCTCTGATTGAACTCTAGTACTTTGCTGTTTAACTTTATAAAATTATTATGCCGTACCGTTTTGGACTGTGTTCTTGTCAAGTCTGTCAAGGTAACCAGAACTAAATCGCTTAGTACCTGGGTAAAACTTTCATAAGACCTTTCTGGTTTAGATTTTAAGTCAGACCCACAAGTTCTATGGACTGATTTAAATTAAAATAAATCAGATTAAGTTCAGACCTCCAGATAGCAGTAGGGTTTTTTGGAATTAGCATAGAAATTCTGTAATCTAGCAAGGTATGTTTCAAGTGCTGTTTTACAGTGACACAAGACAATTATTTTTGTTCTAAAATTTATAAAAAGGGGCATAATAATGCAGTGCTTTCATCTAATCACAAACTTATATGCTGCATTCCAGATCTGAGTAAAGTCAGAATAACAGATAAAATAATGACTCTGTATAGCTTTGCAAAATAAAGTTTAGTTTGACTAAGGAAAGGTGAGATGAATTCTGGTAATTTTACTTTTGTCAGTCCTCATTTTAATACAAGTGACATTACCTTCCTTAGATGCTAAGGAGGGGATCAATGTTTTAAAGAGGGGTTTTGCCAGATTGCATTTCACCCAATAAAAGGTTCTTCATATGACTAGGGAAGTGTAGAGTCTTGCATCCAGGTAGGAACAACCCCAGGTTCCAGTATAAGTTGGGGAATGACCTGTTAGAGAGTAGTGTAGGGGAAAGGGACCTGGGGGTCCTGGTGGACAGCAGGATGACCATGAGCCAGCACTGTGCCCTTGTGGCCAGGAAGGCCAATGGCATCCTGGGGTGAATTAGAAGGGGGGTGGTTAGTAGGTCAAGAGAGGTTCTCCTCCCCCTCTACTCTGCCCTGGTGAGACCACATCTGGAATATTGTGTCCAGTTCTGGGCCCCTAAGTTCAAGAAGGACAGGGAGAGAGTCCAGCACAGGGCAACAAAGATGATTGAGGGAGTGGAGCATCTCCCTTATGAAGAAAGGCTGAGGAAGCTGTGTCTCTTTAGCTTGGAGAAGAGGAGACTGAGGGGTGACCTTATTAATGTTTACAAATATATAAAGGGTGAGTGTCATGAGGATGGAGCCAGGCTCTTCTCGGTGACAACCAACGGTAGGACAAGGGGTAATGGGTTCAAACGGGAACACAAGAGGTTCCACTTAAATTTGAGAAAAAACTTCTTCTCGGTGAGGGTATCAGAGCACTGGAACAGGCTGCCCAGAGGGGTTGTGGAGTCTCCTACTCTGGAGACATTCAAAACCCACCTGGACACTTTCCTGTGTAACCTCATCTAAGTGTTCCTGCTCCAGCAGGGGGACTGGACTAGATGATCTTCTGAGGTCCCTTCTAATCCCCAACATTCTGTGATTCCCAAATATCGAGCCTGAAGTCTCAAGGGAACAATGGAAGACAAGGCACATAGAGTCAAGTTTTTGACGGAGATGATTCCCTACAGACCTAGAAATGGTGAAAGAAAACACTGGATTACATATTGAACAAAAGTTTACAGAATGGAATACACTTTGAAAAGAAATAAGAAGAATATGGAAAAAATAGAGACAAATCTAAAATTGTGAAATATGTGAAACATTTACATATGAGATCTTTTTTTCAATTTGTTGTCTTCATCAGAAGGAACCTAAATTTTTTGGTCCATGTCTTTCAGCAAAAAGTGACAAATATCTGGAATGGATATATATAAATAAATAACAATTTTATTACATTTATTGTAATACAGAATATTGCTGCACAGGATTTCAGGGAAAGGTACATGAAAATCGAGTTCAGATAAGCCTGCCTTCCTCAGGATGATTTGTACAGACTGCAGTTTTGTTTTGGCCTTTCCCCTAGAATATCTTGTTCTATTCTGAACTAATTTGTATTCCTGTTTTCTTCAAAACACAACTTTCATCTTTGCTCTGGTGGCTGCTTAACATAAGCAGTAAAAAAAATAACATTGTTCTCTTAGCTGCCATTCTACTTTATCTGCTGCGCTAGACAGGAACACTACACAGCCTTACTCCAGTGTCGACACAAGAAGCTGATCCCTGTTCAGCTGGGATCATAACAGACACCTTTTTGACAGACACAGGGGTGGTACCAGAGAATCTGAAACAGTCAGCCCTGAAACTGGACTCATTACTCCTTCCCATAACTGAGGATGTCATTCTCTCAGCATAGTCAAACAGACACTCTTCCTTAGTTGACCTGTTGGTAAAATTAGTAATTTCCTTTCCCAGAATCCAAACCACCATATTGAAGGCACTAAAACTGAAAGGGTCCTCTGCTTATCATTCTACCTCAAGGCAATATATGAGCTTCAGTTATTCTTGAGAGATGTATCCTGCATAATCTTTAAAATCTCAAATGACTAGATAGGCACACAAAGGAATATAACTCAATACTGCACATCCTTATCATTGGAAAGTTGTTTTTTTTTTTTTTCCCGAGATGTTAATGTAATTTCCCTTGACGTAGTTTATACCTGTTACTTTTTGTTCTGTCTCAGTAAATCTGGAAATGATTCTGTTAAATTTATCTCTGAAATAGCTTCTGTATATTTTAGAAGACTGTGTCTATTTTCTTTTTCTGATATCATCTTTATTGAACTGAACCACCTCAAGTTCAGCCTTTTTGGTCGTGTTTGATAGACCTCTGTTCAGCCTGATTACCGTCCACTATCGGTTCTCTTCATTTGCCTCAGACTTCATGCAGTAGTCCTCAGGAGACCATGCTAACATGGGAAAATTATTTGTGATTTGCTGTAATCCCAATATCTGTTACTTAAACAGAAAATATTTTCCCTACATCTTTGTTAGTGGTGGAGCTTTTTCTGAAACATGGACTTACTCATAGAAATATTTTGATAAACACATTTCCACGGAAGTACAGCAGAGTTCAACTTATTGAGTTATCCAATAGTCTCCCTTGTATAATAGTTGCAGGAAACAGGTCCTGTAATGCAGTTAAAACAGTTTTAAAGTACATTTTAGAACAATTTTGAGAGTCTTGATCTCTTTAGCGAGTATTGTTTTGTAGTTAGAAGATCAAGCTTTCAGCCTAAATTAATTCATGGAAAGTTCATACTCATTTGTCCTGATAGTGAGAATGGGATTTAGCTTAAGTAGATTTTTTTTTTTTTGTCTCCTGTTTTATAATCAGAGCAAGTCAACTACTTTCTATCTGCTTCTGTTGGAGTTTGCATTCAGCAAACCTACATCTCACATATTCTATTTTGAGTTTAATACTCTTGCACAGAGGTGAATAGAATTTAACATGGTATTTCAGATGAGCTCTTACCAGTGCCTTTTACATCATTAGTGTTTTTCTTTTGGTCCTAAGAAGAACTTCTCTCTTATATGATGTAATGGTATCACACTTCCTCTTTTCATTGTGACTGATTGTATTCACAGTCTACCTTAATAAAAACAAATGTGCAGTCCTTTCTCATCCTTTTATTTCTTCCTGACTATTTAAATCTTGTCCTTATTCACAGTTTCTCCCAGTTTTGTTAGCATTGTTCATTGGGGCTTTCTCTGGTAATCTTGTTAGTGGAAATATTTAGTAACGTCTGCCTAAGAGCAAGCTCATGAGCAATTTCTCTCTGACTCTTATTTCCATTTTAAGCATCATTTAGTACTGTTTTAAAATTTCCATTGTAATCATAATCTTGTGGAGTTAATTACATTTGTATGTGCTGCCATATCAGGTGCTTTCAAATTAATTTTTATTTTCATTGTAAACCAACATCAAATTGTATTACTTTACGTTCACCTGCATGTGTTTTGCCATTCATTCATGAAATCTTTACATAGTATAGAAGTCTGGTCAGCTGTTCTGTGGTTTCATGGATTTTTTTTTCCTTTTCTCAAAAATTTACAATACATTTCTTACCAGTCAAAGGTTAGCACAAGTCATAGGGTATCATCACATTGCAAGCCTTAGATTATCATCTGTTTTACCCTTTCATGGAAGGGTTCTATTTTGGGACATGGAAACAGATGCTACTCAAACTTTCTAATTTAAGTAGATTAAACTTTGAATAGCGTGACAATTTCTAGTCTCTGGGTCTTGATAAGGATACAACAAAATGGAAAAGGATTTGGTGTATGCTCAAGAACATGGAGAAATAAAAAATCCTATGCATATCCTCTGCAGAATTCATAAACAAACCTACTCTATTTTAACTTCCAACATAGCAAAATAGCTGGATATTCAGTTATACCTGTTCTCCTTCCCACATTATTTTTAGAATATCTAGTTTCATGTAGTGTTTTAGTAGTTCTGGTTGCTCCATGCTGTTGTGCAGCATTCTGTGAACAACACATTATGTATTTCACACGGCCATCACCCTATTTGTGCACTAAGCATAACCCTTTCACTTACTGTATCATCTGCCAGTCTAAATCTCCTCTTAGAACTTGCAAGCATTTTCTTTTCCATGCTTCAGTCTCATGGTTTTTTATATCATACTATATCCTAATTTGTTCTTTCTTCCTCTGTTTTTATATTAAAATTACATTAAATATTGTGCTATTGTCTCAACTTCTACTCCCATTTTCTAGTCTAAATCTCTTTCTGAATTAGTCCAATTAAACATGTTAATCTGATTAGTTGGTGTGTGATGTATGTATCGATAGAGAAATATTTTCAGCAGAAAACACTGGTGATACAACAAAATTTCGTTCAGCAGGTACCAGATAAGCCTCAGGAAGAACCCCTTACTGTGTGATTTTGTAGAAGTAATGACTTAAAGACACCAAGCTACTACCAATTAATAATTCTGTTTAGTCTTCTGCCTCTGTAAAGCAGGCTCGAATATACAGAATTGATGAGTAAAAATATCATATACTTTCATATGTTTTTATCTTAATTTTAATGTTTTTCTGCTTTTAAAGCCCTGTTCTATGTTAAATAAAGCACATTGTTCCAGGATAACTTAATAAAATATTCTGGTAACAGCTACATGAGGTATGTTCCACCATTAAATCTTACTTAACATAGGCAATTGAGTCACATGATTTTCATAATTTTTCTGCTTTATAAATATATATATATATATATTTATTTTAAATAAGATGCAGCTGTGAGTTTAATACAGTACAAAATGTCATGTTTCTTAGGGCTTCTCTGGAGGGACAATTTCATATCATACCCTGTACTAGCTTTATGAAATATTTTTTGTCTTGTATTATTATTCTGCAGAGCTTGACTTCTGTGGTATTTTTAGTAGACTAGATACTAAATAGTCAGTTCTAATTTAGTTTTCTTCAGTTACTTCTCACAGTATGGTGATTATTTATATTACTAAAACATAGTATCTTGAAAGTTCAAAAGGAAATACATTATTCAAGAGAATATTGAAATAGTACTAAAAATCATAAGAGTGCAAAATAGTGGTTAGTTTACATAAGAACACATTAAGATGTTGTGCACATTTCAGTTTGTGAAGTGTGAAGTGGCAACTATATAAAATATGCTATAAAGATAGAATATTTTGCTAAGAAGTTTAAACTTTCAAAGTGAATGTGTAACAGTAGGAGTTTTGCATTAGTGAAAAGACTGAAACAAGTTAAGTTTACTGGTTAAAGAAACTTTCCGGGAGCTGGATAAATAATCTACAGGTCTGTACATCAGATTCCTTTCTTTTTTTTCATCCGTTCTGCTAGACAGTAAACAGATGATGCTCCTGAGAAATAAATTTTTAATCTCATTGTAAGAGAAATCTACCTTACTCCAATTAAAATAAACAACATTCTGAAGGATTTACTAGATGTGTACCTGTAACCTTCAATAAAAATAATAGAATTACTCCTCTGGTTCACGAGATGATTGATTTTCCAGACAGAGGCTGGAAAATACCTTTAGTTACATAGAGCATAAAGCTTTCTCTTTCCCATAAAGTCATTTGTACTGTCACGGGGGAGTGATTTTAGGGTTCTGCTTGCTGCAGAACAATGTTTAGATTTCTTAAAGAGAAGCGCGATCTTAAAGAGTTAGGTGGCGGGTTTGCTCTGTTATTTACTGTATAAGGGAAATATGCAAAGCCGAATGCTGCTTACCTTCTCTCCAGGTGCCTGTATCCGTTCATCACAGAATCACAGAATCACAGAATCACAGAACTGACTGGGTTGGAAAAGACCTCAGAGATCATCGAGTCCAACCCTTGGTCCAACTCTAGTCTGTTTACTAGATCATGGCACTAAGTGCCATGTCCAATCTCATTTTAAAAACCTTCAGGGACGGCGAGTCCACCACCTCCCTGGGCAGGCCGTTCCAATGCCTGACCACTCTCTCTGTAAAGAATTTCTTTCTAATATCCAGCCTAAATTTCCCCTGGCAGAGTTTAAGCCCATGCCCCCTTGTCCTATTGTTGACTGCCTGGGAGAAGAGACCAATCCCCATCTGGCTATAACTTCCCTTCAGGTAGTTATAGAGAGTGATGAGGTCACCTCTAAGCCTCCTCTTCTCTAGACTAAACAACCCCAGCTCCTTCAGCCTCTCCCCATAGGTCTTATGTTCAAGTCCCTTCATCAGTCTTGTTGCTCCAGCACTTCAATGTCTTTCCTGAACTGAGGGGCCCAGAACTGAACACAGTATTCCAGGTGTGGCCTCACCAATGCAGAGTACAGGGGAAGGATCACTTCCCTTGTCCTGCTGACCGCGCTATTTTTGATACAGGACTGGATACCATTGGCCTTCTTGGCCACCTGGGCACACTGATGGCTCATGTTGAGCTTCCTGTCAATTAGTACCCCCAGGTCCCTTTCTGCCTGACTGCTCTCCAGCCACTCTGCGCCCAGCCTGTAGCACTGCAGGGGGTTGTTGTGACCAAAGTGCAGCACTTGGCCTTATGGAACTTCATCCCATTGGAATCAGCCCACTTTTCCAGTCTATCCAGATCCCTCTGCAGAGCCCTCCTGCCTTCCAGCAGGTCGACACTCCCTCCCAACTTGGTGTCATCAGCAAATTTGCTGATGATGGTCTCAATCCCCTCATCTAGATCATCAATAAAGATGTAAAACAGCAAACTTTCAGGCGTCTTCCCTCCCTGATAACTGTTCGCTCCAGGGGCTGTGTCATGGAGCTCCAGAGGCAAACTCTCAGGCGAGGCTTATGTCCATCGTGGTGCAAAAGTTCAGGATTCTTCCCTCCCTAATAACCGTTTGCTCTGGAGCCTATTTTTAAAGCTCCAGTGGCAAACTTTCAGGCAAGGCCCTTAACCTCATGCAAAACAGACTTTCAGGAAAGAAAATTCTCAAAAAATAAAAAATTTAATGGAGTAGCACAGCAGAAGGGCTGGCTCAAGCTGGGTACCTGTGCAGAGGTCTGCCCGAGCATAGAAAACTACAAACTTTTCTATCTTTACAGACCATTCACACCAAGATCCAGTCCAATAGCAAAATTTTACCATCACGTCCTTTTGCTCCCCTTTGGACCCTTTTTCCCTGACTCCACATGGGCCTTTGTTTTGTTCAGTTGTAGGCATTGATTTTGGTCCATATCCTTGAAGGTGCCATTTTGTCTGGATAAATCCTTTCTTCTCAGTGAAGTGCAAAACAGGCCCTGCTTTGCAGATGTCTGTGATATCTCTGTGTTAGCCTTGGATTGTTGTTTTCCCAGTCAGACCAGTTTTTTCCCAGCAAAATGCAAGCTAGACTTTATCTTGTAGGTGTTTAGTGTAATCTGCAGTTGCTTTTGGTAAATATGAGCAGGACCTTACAGCTTAAAATTTTAGCAAATTTAGTCTACCATGTAACATGAATTAAAGAGTACACTAAAAATCTTACAACCTTTTATCTCTAAATAATCTATTACATTTGGTGTGCATCTACTTAAGCTAAATGATCAACATTGAACTTGAATTGGGCTCATCCACTGATCTGTGAGTAGTAAAACCATTGCCATACAGCTCACTTGTTTAGCAGGGAGAGCTCATCCAGGCTGTCGTATTTATAGAATGAAGCGGTTGACTTCACAGTATCACAGTATGTTTGGGATTGGAAGGGACCTCAAAAGATCATCTAGTCCAATCCCCCTGCTGGGGGATTGTGAGGTTGCACAGGAACATGTCCAGGCGGGTTTTGAATGTCTCCAGAGAAGGAGACTCCACAACCTCCCTGGGCAGCCTATTCCAGTGCTCTGGCACCCTTACTGAGAAGAAGTTTTTTCTCAAATTTAAGTGGAACCTCTTGTGTTCCAGCTTGATCCCATTACCCCTTGCCCTATCATTGTTTGCCACCGAGAAGAGCCTGGCTCCATCCTTGTGGCACTCACCCTTTATATATTTATAAACATTAGTAAGGTCCCCCCTCAGTCTCCTCTTCTCCAAACTAAAGAGACCCAGCTCCCTCAGCCTTTCTTCATAAGCGAGATGCTCCACTCCCTTAATCATCTTCGTTGCCCTATGCTGGACCCTCTCCAGCAGTTCCCTGTCCTATTGCATACAGTATGAAAAGTCTGCACGAGACTCCCTGCTCCCACAAGCCACCAGTGTTCAGTGTGCATTCTGCTTCCCTGTGACTCTCCTGGAAGGAGTTCTTGACCTGGCTGCAGCTCAGGCCTTTACCTCCTCTGGAGCCTGGACCAAACTGTTGCTGATTTGGCTGAGGGTTGGTCGAGTGCACCCGCCAGGTGTACTAACGTACAAAAAAGGCAAGGTTTTGACATCATCTGCAGAGGATTCCTTCTCTCTTACATTTCACAAGACCTCTAAAACCCTCTTCAGTCAATAGCAGTGGCAAAAATGCCAGGTCAAGCTAATAACAGGCACTGGGGATCAACCGAATACTGCCAGCCTCAACAAATGAAGATAAACCAAACCAAACACTGAAAATGCTGCTTGAGGTTTGTGCAGTACTGACCAAGAAGTCATTAAGCCAGGCAAACCCCAATAACCAGGTAAGCACCAACTTTGCAAAAGGGAGAAGGGTCTTAATTACCTTTGCATACTGAATACTAATGGTGTTAATTAAAGAAAAGCTACCATTGCTAAATTGAAGTATGATTCAGGAAGGATAGGCATAACCAAATAGCTCAAATTCTGCTTATTTTTCTGCCAAGAGCACAATACTGAATTAGTCTTTTGTGATGAAATCATTCTGCAGATGACAAATGGCATAATGTGATCCAGCAAGAAAAAATGTTTCATTCAGAACACTTGTTCTGCATCATACACTGATTTCTGGTTTGATGTATTATTTTTGCACTACCTAATAAGAGCTTAGATTTCAGTTTCTTTTTGTCTTGTATTACTTATACAAGCAGCTCTAGCAGTTTATTTAAAACATCATTGGATATAGGCCATATTAGAATGTAATTGATGGACATATCCCCTGTAAGTAGATGCAGTGAAAAGTGATTAAGAGATAAATATTGTGTAATAAATAGATGATTTAGAAAATATGTACATTTTTTTTGCATAAGCAACTAGCCGAATACTGGAAAAAGTCCGATCTTTTTTCAAATAGATAAAGATGCATTTTAATCAAATTTAATCACATGTAAATATTTTTATCACTTAAATTCGACCTTTTTTCCTTGTTTTTTTTTTTCCTTGTCTGTAGTTGTATGCAGTCCAGGATCATACAATCCCAGTGAAGGAATGCACTGTCTTCCGTGTAACAGCAGTTTGATATATGGAGCAACAAAGTGCTAACGGCTGAGGGATTTGCACTCTCGCAATAGCTCTTATGTATTTCAGCATCACAATATTAAAATGTGTACAGTTTGGTTACATCAATAGAATACGCTTGTTTTTATGAAGTAATGATTCATCAGCATATTGGTAAAATGGTTTAGGTCATACCACTTAGGACTACTTCATTTCTAATGTCTTTAGAATATCTGCTAGGTTAATAACCAATAGAGACAGCTATTTAAATCACATCAATACATAAGCAGAAGTATTTTGCATACTTAGTCCTTTGCTGATAGACCTCAGCTCCTCTCAGCATGGACTGGTGTAAGGAGTCTATAGTGTAGTTTTCATTTACCTGCCCAGGCAGTTGTTTGTTAAGAGGAATACAGTGAACAGCACTATATTCATCCAGTACTGAGAGGTTATGAATGTTGCAATGTAGCCTCAAATGCAAAAACATCCTAATAACTTTCTTTCAAGATGAATTGTAATATCGCTACTGACCAGTTGGTAACTTCTTCCCAAAGAATGTAAAATTCCACTTGGGACAGTCATCTGTTCCACCTTTAAGATACCAGCTTCAGCGTAACACACTTGGTCTTACGTGAAGAAAACAAACAGTAACATAAAATACTGTGGTAGTTTTTATGACAATCATCTTGACTTTTGTAAGACTGTTGAGAATTACTACGCAGTTGACTCAATGCATTCCTTGTCACTGTCATTCATAAACAGCCTTATTTAAGTTGGTATTCAGTAACAGAATCCTGTTTAAAATCCTATTTATTTTGTATTTACACATCATACCCCATACAAATTACGAATTTTGAATAAATATTACAGAGTTTATACTCTTTTTCCCCTTAGCTGTTCTTCCTATCTAGCTGATTTATAAAAATGAACTAGATGTGAAGGCCATTTTTAGCTCTTTATCTGGAAAATGACTTTTGCAAGTGTTTGTTTTTTCAAGCACAAATTTGGACCACAGGTTTGAATATGTATATCTTCAGGAACTGTACTCTGAAAAAATGAATAAAAAGCAATACGATGCTACACTAAGAAGCATTTTGTCAATATGATGCATTATCTTAAGATACTATACTATAGGATTCCACTAATAAACTGTTTATGTGAGAGAGCCTGAAGCTCCAAATATATCGTATTTGATGTGAAGGACACAAAAAATGAAAACAGTACCTCAGAAAGTAATTAGTAAGACTGGATGATTTGTTTTTCCAGTTTGAATGAACTAAATTAATTTTTTCATAAAACATATGCAAGCAAGGCATTTGAAAAAATGGAAAACATGCATTATCAGGATTCTACACAGTGACACTGTTTATTGTTCAAACACAAGTATAAACAGCATAACTATCAGAATATATAAAATAGCTCTTTTTTATCAAATCCCATGTGAAAATAAATAGCTGGGAAAGAGCATGTTAAAAAATGTTTACCAGTTAAGAAATTAAACTCTATTTAACTGTAATCCATAGAATGTCTGAAGGCTACCTATTCTTTATTTGGATGTTGTAATTAGAAATTAAGGGACTTCAGGGTTGTTACATGAGGCTGAAGCATTGCAGGTCCATTTGTTATGTCCATGATTTCCCACTCACAACAGCGCTAAATTAGTTAGCATTAGTTTGAATTATCAATGGCTAAAGAGAGAGCATAGTATGCAGTATGTTTTCTTCTGAAAATACAGATTTTGTTTTTGTTAAATAACCACACAAGAAAATAATATCAGCATGTGGAACTTCCTCCAGGATGGATAGCAAATCGATTTGAGAATTACCCTCTGAAATGAATGCAGCTTTTGAAGGCCATAGTAACATTGATTAGGCAGTGTTTTTACATTTTAATGTATTTACCTTCCTGTTGCACTGCAGAAAGAGAAAGCTCTGGCTGGCAGACCATTTTGTCTATTAAAGACATTTCTAGAATTGCATCTATACTTTGAGGGAGAATAATAAAGCTGATGTAGTTTTCACTGGGGTATTATACACACTAGAAGATTGGATTTCCCATCCATACGTACATTTGTGGATTTTAGCAGAGTATAGAGATGATGGGGTTTGGTCCTCCTGGTAGCTGAGATTCACTTTAATTCACAAAGTTTGCACATCCTTTAAGGCTTACTGGAAAAAGAAAAGTAAGTGGTTATAAAAGTTTGTCTCTAATTCTGCCTACTATGAAGAAAAGCACTTTACACGAGTATTTGTGAACGTTCTCTGTCATTCAGTGATTGCAGTCAAGTACAGATGCCTTATGATAGGTGCAATCCGTGGAAGAAATCCTGATCTCAGTTAACGGTATTTAACCGAGGTTTCAAAATTACTCTTGGTTTATGCTGGCTTAACCAAGAAAAGAATTCCCATTTGTCAATGCAGACATGCTGGATATACATCTCTCATCGCTAAAATATTTTAGGTTGTATCTTGTATGGTTGGAGCCAGAAGAAAGTAATTTCTTTGCATATAAGACCATGGAAAAAAGTTTTCCTTGCTTATCTGTTCCCCAAAATAATTACACGTTAAACTTATTTACATTTCCCCACGTTACATCTGCTATGTGTTTATTTTGCCACATTGTGTTGGAACTGATAGTTACATTCCTGTTTTTCATAAATTCACCTCTTTGCCATAAGGTAAAATCTGCGCGCACAGGACACACTCAGCACACTCTGCTTTTGCAGATGGTCCTGCAGTTTGTTCAAAATCTGCAGCGATGCTCTGTATCTGGAACTGGAGTGCTTACTGGTTTATGTGATATTTTTCCCTTTTTGCCAAAGCAACATGAAGCAGCCCAACTTCTAGAGTTCTACTAAATTGACAAGATTACTGGCAGATGTAAGTAGGAAACTCAACATTTATGATTAATAGATTACACATCTTCAACAAAACTGGTTTGTTATTCCGTTACTATAGTCTGCCTGCTCTTTTCAACAATAGTTTTATTCATGCTGTATATTTCTTAAAAGCAATGATGTTTTTAAAAACAGGAAACTGTGAAGTGTTATAGAAGTAGCATCACTATTAGCTAATAGACCCAAATGAACAATGTGACAAATAATTATATCAAATTGAGAGTGGTGTTTTTAAACATCAGTGTTTGTGATGCTAATTACATCAGTGTTTTCCTATTTACTGATTAATTAATATTCATATCAGTATTTCCACATAGGCTCAACAAGTAAACAATAAAGACTTCTGTCTTCTTTATAACTGATAATTGACATACAAGTTGGGACTTTTTCTGTATTTGTTTTATAAGTGTATAAAATGAATGAGGCACATATTACATATTAACAATTGGAAAAACATAATAGATTGTGTTTCTTTTTTTCTTTGCTATGGGAGTTGTTTAATGTGACATTTCAAAAGACTGAAAATTTACATTTGCCACACTGTGTGGCAAATGTAAATTTACATTTTCACTGTGGTTGAGCGTAAGTATTTTTTAAGAGGAAAGAGGATTCTGGGAAGGAGTGGCTGTCTTCTCAAAACTAAACAAGTTATAAACTTTCTGAGGTAATACTTTCTTTTATCAAAAAGTGATGAAAATTTGACTTTTTAGATACCCAGAAAAACAATCTGTGATATTCAGTTCAATGGCATCTCCCCAGTTTGTGCTTTGTTTTTAATGCAGCAGGAACAGCGGGCATCAGGTGTATTTTTGCAGACAGAAAACTCATGGTAACACAGGCTTTGAAGAAAATTCATTGCCTGACAAGAAGAATAACTGGAGCATTTAGTTGGATTGCATTAGATTCTTAAATAATATGTGCCTTTCAAAGCCTCCTATGTATTATGGAGCTATCATACTTCAGACATTAAAATTACCATCAAAAAGTAACATAAAATGCTTTACAATCCTGTCAGTATAGTTTATATTAAACCGTATAATAACAGAAGAGATTGTTTTCCAAAGTGAGGGAACCTTTGATAATTTCTTTTTCTTTCTTATTTGTATTAAAACTTTAATTCAATGTCATTTAAACCTGCTTTCCATTTTACATCTCTGGAGATCATCTAGTCCAATACCTTGCTGAATGCAGGTTTGGCCACAGCAAACTGCTCAGGGCTGTGTCCAGTTGGGTTTTGACCATCCTCAAGAATGGAGACGCTACAACATCTTTGAGCAACATCCTCCAGTATCTAATCACTTCTACAGTATGATTTTTTATTTCATCTCCAACTAGAATTTCCTGTATTTCAGTTGGTGCACAAGTACATTTCTCACTCATTTTTCTTATAATATTCTTTTAAAATCTCCCTATGAAATTCCTGTATGACATTGTAGCTTTATTTTGCTTCTTTTTTGAACATTCCTATCATAATGCTCAGCTCCGTTGTCTCGTATTTTTCCTCTTTTTCCCCTTTTCTCTTTTCAGTCTCTCCTAAGTATTTAAGTGAATACCAGCACACTCATTTTTGTGCTTTAAACAAGTAGTATAAAGAATCCTATTGCACACAAACTGTGCAATTTTATAATTACCTGAAACCATCTACAATATAATCTCTTCAGGCACCTACTGACACAGGTTTGAAGCCAAGTTAATGATCGTGCATTCTGACAACAACGGATGAGGCCAAACCAAGAATTAATTTGTGCTGATTTCAACTGGGAAATAAGAAGAAGCAAGGGAAGTAGAAGCAGAAATATCATATTCATGCCAATGCAGCGACGTAAGAACATTTGAGAAGAATATTCATGGGCAACAGGCCTTCAAATACAAAAATACAAAATTACTCATGAGCTATCATTGTGTCCAGAAATACAGCTTTTACAGACACAACCCACCTGCAAAGCTGAAGAACAACTCATGTGCAGGACACATAATACTGTTTACACCGAAGCAAAAACCAGCTTCAGTACGGAAGCCAATATTCTCGAGTTTGTTTCACTGGAAATGATGAAGGTTAAATAGGAGCAGGTGTATTACATGACCAAATCATAACATTTAGATAAGTACGTGTGGCCACTAGACCAGTTCTGTTTTTTTTTTTTTCGCTTAGCGATTAAATTAAAGGTGAATGGTTTCCTACTGCATTCCATAATGGCTAATTTTTAACTATTAGTCTTTTTATTTCTACATTTTCATTTTGCACTCGAACAAAAGGAAGGTTTCTGTTTTGTGAAGTGACATTATGTAGCAGGCTACACATCGCAGCTTCCCAGCTCCACTGTGGAAGGCCCACACGCTGCTTGGTGCAGTCACCCATTGGAGTTTAGTTCTTGGGCTTTTAGGTGTGTTTGCCTCTGTGCTGGGATTGCTGATGTTATCAGCGTATATACCAGGTCTGGCTGGGATGGAGCTACTCTCTGTAGTAGGGGGCTTGGTGCTGTGTTTGTGACCAATGCTGATAACACCCCAGTATTTTGGCTGTTGCCGAACAGCGTGTGCACAGGATCAAGGTCTCTTCTGTTTCTCAGTCGGCCCCAGTGAATGGGGGTGCACAAAAGCTTCAGAGGGGGCACAACCAGGCTGGTGACCCAAAATAATGAGAGAGATATTCCATGCAAAATAATGTCCTGCTCAGAACTAAAATAGAGAGGAGCAAGGTTTAGGCAAGGTTACCTATCTTTTGATTGGCAACTGGCTGGCTGCCCAATGGCCCATGGGAGGTGATGAGTGATTGCCATTGCAGCGCTTGGTTTTATATTTTTGTTTGATTTTTTTTTACTTTTTCTTGTACTCTGCTGATTGAATTATTTTCATCTTGACCCAGGAGTTTTCTTGCTTTTACTCTTCCATTCTTTTTCCCTGCCTCACTGAGGGTGGGCGGTGGGGGAGCAAGTGAGCAGCTGTGTGGTGCTTAGCTACCTACTAGGGTTAACCCACAACACGCTATGTACTAACTGTGGTTCCACCACTGAGTGAAGCTGGTGAGATCTGCCCAAGAAGAGTCACTCAGCCTATTTGCCCATCTCAGGGATAACCAAAGAGTTCTTATACTACAGGCCAAAGCTGGATGTGGCCAGTGATCTCAAGCATAAAGGTGAAAAGCTCATTATGACTTCTACCTCACTACATTAAAAAAGCAAAACCAAAACCAAACCAACAAAAAAACCTCCAACAACAAACCAAACCCAAACAAAAGGCTCTCAAAAGACTTGAAGTTTATTAGCGTGAAGTTTATTTCTCAAAAAAAGAAAGATACTGTATCTCAAAATAGAAGCTCTTTAAGAAATCACCCACAAAGCTCGGTGTCAAGATGAATTTGCCCAGGATATTCCATATGAAATGGGAAATGACCAGCCTATCACTACAGTAAAGATGACATTAATATGTTGGTACCAGGACTGAGAGATGGAAAAATGTGCAATAGAAAATATTTATAAAAACTACACTAGAAACAAGCTAGATTATCCCTCCCTTAACTTTGCACTCACTATTTCAATAAAGGCAGAACTTCCCAAAAGAACAGAAATTTAAGCCCTGGGAAACAGTATAAGGTTTCACAAGAACCTCCAGTGAAGAAGCAAAGGGTGAGGAGTCCAAGGGGAGACTTCTAGAAACTTAAACATGATGGCCATACAGTGAAAGACACAAATTCTGAGTCTCATAATTTCACTGAAAGCGGGTGTGCCTCTTAAAGACACTCAGCAGCCCATTGGGAAGGGCACCGAGCTGCAAGTCCACCTGCTCTGCTGTTACACCACACGGCCGCTTCCAATGTGGCCATTTCCACTCATCTCGAGAAAATGCACAGGGAAGACCACAGGCACTCATGGCACCTCCCCAGAGCTGTGCAGATACTTGATTTCAGTAAGCAGAAGCCTACACAGCCATGAGGCATGGGTCCTACTGATTTAAAAGCCAGCTGTCTATCAGGCAACTACTGAATCTTATGAAATGGACAGATGTACTTAAAATAATACAATTTTTAGCCAAATCATATCTTCTTTACTTCCAAACATGCAGTGTCTCACTGTGTTAATGAGTAGTATACAATGAATAAGGTACTCCTTTTATAAAATGGCAAAATGAAGTATTTGTATTTGGAAGTGTACTTATGGTCAAGGTACAAATGAGACATGAAACACTTCTTCCCTTCTTCCAAGAAAAAAAGATAAGCTGTACTCTGTGTCACCTTCCACTGCTACCAGCAGGCTCAGTGACAACCCAGGCATAACATTTCCTGCACCCCTGCTAGGAATTCCAGCTACTGGAGAAGAGCATTTCCAGTACAATATTTACATAGTGCGAATCCATTTCAGGGAAAGTTATTATTTACTTGATTTTTGTGTGACTTGAAACTATACAAATCCAACAATCTGTCTTCCTCTCTCTTATTCTTCTTGTGACTAGACCAATACCATGCATGGCTTTGCCACAGGACTGTTCATGCAAGAGACAATTCCTTGATTTCTGATTCTGTCACTGCTCTTCCTCTCCTGTACCACCCCTGGGGAAAATAATGCCCAGTGACAGACAGACACATGCTCAAAATACAGGTGTGAGGTGATAACTGGGATCCACTGAAGTCACTGGCAAAATTCCATGGTCTTCAGAAGTACCAAAAAGCCATACTTTGTATGCTTGCAAACCTGGTAACCAGGTTACACCACAGGAGTAAGTAGCAAAGGGTAGGTGGGAATTTAAGCAATAGTCTTCTGGTTTTAGATATTGATTTATTGAGTCTTCCCTCTAGCAAAAGCTTAAAGGCAAGTCTATGTTTTCTTAAGCCTTGCCTTAACAGGTATTCAGAACAGATGTGTTGTAGGAGTTGGTGACAAACTAAACTAAAACCAAAGTGAATCTAAGCAAAGGCTGTTGATGGCTGAAGCAGGTAGATGTGATTCGCCTCACCTGTAGTCAGGGTCAGCTTCTGTGCTAGAAATCCTTTGATAGATTGACCTTTCTCCTCAACACACTGTGTCACAGACCCCGCACAGACTATCAGAAAGACCAAAAAGTTGAACCAGCACCAGTAAAGTGGCAGGAGCAAGACCCGAAGAATGGCACAGCAATTAACCAGCTCTTCTGCCCATAAACTGGTAACAAGGAGCCCTATCAGTGGAGGCCTGTTTGGCTGTTCTAGTCTTTCCAGGCTGTGCTTCTCCACATTCATTATGCATTACCATTAACGATGCCTCATAGTTACTTACCATCATTTCCACCAGCTGGGTGATGTGATGTTGTTCATGTCACAGAGGAATTTGTCCTGCTGCACTGTGTTATGACTGAACTGAATATTAGAAACTGATTTTGTCCCATTAAATTTTTATAGCAACTGCTGTGAGAGACCAGTTTCATATTAACCACTGCTCCAAGTTATCCTAGCTGTGGACCAACACAGAGGCATCACTGGAACTAAGAGAGGCCATCTCACTTCTACACTACAGCAATATTCATAAATGAGTGCATGTTCTCTGAAAATATATCCTACTCCATTTTGTCAAAAGTGAGAACATAAAAGTTTTGTCATACACCGGCTCTGTCCTGGCCCACTAAACTAAAGAAAAAAGCAAAACAAAACAACAACAAAACAAACCCACAAACCAAACAAAAAAACTCTCAAGAAAACCCTCAGATGATGAAAGTAGAATAGAAAAGTAATGTTTTAGCCATGGTGCACAACAGGACAGGCAACGATAACAGTACTTTAATCTGTATTGTCTATATAAAACATTTATTTTAAGCTCTATAATGGCATTATAGAAATACATAGAATATTTTATAGAGTGTATTTTAGTGTACTCACTGTGAAAATAACACATTTATTAAGACAGGTATTCTTATGTCCAAACGTTTTAAATATATGCACTTCTTTGCCTTGCAGTAGCATGTTACTTTGAAAAACAAAATATCAATATTTTATTCTTTGCTCCTCACCAGCATCTTCTCATTCAGACTTCCCTGGGTCATCTAGGATGCTCACTGCTGTGAGATATTTTATAAAAACCACGAAAAAGTACTTAGATTTGTGTATTTCCTATATTTGTTTGCATTCATGTCTAGTGCACATAGCTTGCCGCTCAATCCTCCAAGTGCCTTCTTCATAAGTACAGTGACATATAGTGCATTCATCAGTTTTCACCTCCCGGCCTGCTGGAATGACAAGGGTTTCTGCAAAGCAGTTTGGGCCTAAAAAAAAATAACAAAAAAAGGAGTTTATTATGCGATACCCATAGCACACTGTAATCCAGCACATATTGGTTTTAGTCTCCAGCACAGAAAACCTAACACCAAGTGAGTAACGCTGGGCACATTAAACAAAGGTGAACATCGCGCATGAGGCAGAAAAGCAGCAAAGAGAGGAAGGATCCTGCCCTTCATTGTGGCTGAATGTTTTCAGTACAGACCACACTGCCTTCCCAGGGGAGGGCGCAATAAACCCCTTCTGCAAAACGTGCAACCGTGACAGAGACCTGGGCACAAACTGACGATGCAGATTAACACAGATTTAAGCTAGAGAAAAAGCCAGCTATTGATAATCTAACAATGAAACTCTAAGCTACTAGAGAGCTGTTTGTAACTGTTATTAGTTTTTCTCCATTAGAAACATTGTATTTTGCGTACTAATTAAAGTATCAGATTAGTTCATTTTTCTTTTCATGCAAAACCAGGCCTTTTCCAGTAGAATGGAATAGCTCCAGCCTCTTCCGTATGAAGACACTTTTCATGTATGAAATGAAATATTCCATCTTAGGTAAGTCAGCAAGTCTACAAACAGCCCTTTTCATAGAACACCCAAATAACTTCATTTCCAAGAACAAGGCAGAAGAACGACCCATCAGCACAATGTTCACAAGACAAATCTGGTTCTTTCAGAAGGTGACATCCTTGCATCTCTTTGCCACAGAAGGTTGTGAGTGATGGATTACCTACAGTTTTGTTAAAAAGTAAACCTATTTCTGCCTTGAAAACCCACATGCACTTGCAAAGCGGCACCAAAGCCTGGCCACTCTACAGCACGTTGGTACCACTGTCTACCCCTGTAGGATGTGCAGTAGGGGCCAGATATATCGTATTAATCTGATACAGCTGAAACACTTGAAAGAATATGGGTGTGGAAAATGTTTATCAACAGCCAACCTGTTTGCCACACAAGTAAGTCAGTCACAGATGAGGTTCAGTCTTCCATTGCCAGGGTTCTACTGTAAGACCGAAGGCAAACAGCACAGCTTCTTTTTCTAAGGCAATGTATTTGTGTTTTGTAAGTGCTTCCTCCAAAAAACAAGGGTAGGTGCACACTGCACATTTTAAAAGACAAACCAAATAGTTCACGAATCAATTGTAATAGTTTTCTCTCTGGATCAGGTTGCATGTTTGTGTACTGACACAACAGCCTGAGAATCAGTTGTCAAACTGACAACAACAAAGGCCCTTTCTCAATAAAGATCAAAAAAGAGACCTGCAAGACTTGCAGAAATTTGCTTCACCAAATCATACCCATTAAACCTCTGAATATTTAAGAATATTTTGTTATAGGACTGACTGTTGCTAAAGATCTCTAGCATGTAGCACCTTCCCTAGTTTTGGATGGCCTCAGGCTCATCCAAGTCTTTGGATGCAGAATGGATAGTAAAATATAGCATCTCGTGTAAAGTTACGTACTTAACTTTACTAACTAACTAAGGTTACTGTGGTACATTTGTGTTCTCACCCTCCTCCATCTGTTCATGCAAAGTACCACTGGGTTGGACAATGCAGGAAGGAGGACTTTGGGGTGCAAGACACTCTTCCTGGGTCCCACCGCACACTGGCAGGTGTCCTAGCTTTCAACTGAGATAAATCAGCGTTATTAACTATGCTGTCCTCAGGGGAACCTGAAAACCTGAAAGATTTCACCTCTAATCTATATAATTCTATTTCCGTTAAACACAGTGTTCTTGCACCTGATAATTTTTTCATCCCAAGATAGGTTCACTCACACATTAGGCTAAAGATACATGAGTGTTTTGCAGGCTGACCTGTAACAGACCCAAGATTTACAAAGCTATGTGATACAAAGAGTTAAAATATTAAAAGCAGAATCTACTTTCCTTGAAGAATTTGTACGAAACCTACAAAACCACTTGAAATTTAAAAACTATGTAAAAGGCACAAGAGCAACAAAAGTGATATTAATCCCCTGTGCAGGATTTATTTCATTCTGGGAAAGTAAATGTTACAGGCTATACTTGGTTATAAAACCCAACTGGGGAATGAAGTAAAAACAGTGCAACACACGTAATACAGTTCACTAGGATTCAGAATGTAAATACCTCCATTCACAATTAGCAGCATCTTAATGCCATGTGTGATGAGTCCTTCTTACATCAAAACTGATTAAATGTAAAGATACAAGTGAGCCCTAAATTGTTAAACTATTTAATACAGGGTGAAGTCATTGCTTTGGCAAATGTACAGAATAACCATCTACTCAAGAAAGGGACCCTACAAAATAAATGACAGCAACAAAGTATGTTATTGAGCAAGCTAGAATGTTTTTTACTATTATGCAACTTTTCTGTAGAAAATTGCTTATTTTCTGGTTCTCCATTTGCACTCATCATTACTGTAACTGCAAATTCTATATTGTACTTATGCTGCCAATAGTCAACTGGCATTCCTGCTTCATCTTTTTCTTTGCAATATCGTGTGTGCACAATATTGTGGTTAATGTTACAGAAAAGGTCACCAACGAAAAGGCTGAACTGACTATATTACTGCAACACCATGCACATAAATGTCAGTACAATATAGTGTCCAAATACAGGAAAGTAATTCCACAGCTCTCCTTCTATCATTTCTCCAAAGCCTCAGAGTTATTCTAGGGGAAAAAAAAATGAACTGCGCTCCAAACCTCAATCAATTTTGGAGCTGTTAGGAGCTAGTCCTGGTTTGTGGTGTCCTGTGGCTCTCTTCTCACTAAGCAGGTGATGCTCATCCCTTTCCTTCTCCTCTGAGGAGCAGATACAGAAACCAGATATACACCTACATCTCCAGCAGCCCTTGCCCGGCCTCTGCCAGCCGGATGGACGCTGCTGATGAACCAGCTAACAAGTTGATTCTCCATCTGCCTAAAAGTACAGTGGAGAAACTGAGGAATTAAAGACTTTGAACAGACAACGGGGCAAGGAGGCAGAGGCGGAGCACAAAGCTGGAGTTAGGCTCAAGAGTGGCATTTTCTCACTCTCCCTTAGCAGAGGGAAGCTGAAGCAAGTTGTTTCCTCCACATTCAGAGTGGATCAGCTGCCCTGAAGGCACGGCATTTGCTGAAACTACTGCTTTACTTCAGGCTGGGCAGTTGATTTTGCACGATTTGCAAGTTCTCATCACAAAGAGTGAGACATTTTGTGAGTTTTTAAAAAAGTTTGCAAAATTACCTGACCCAGCACATGAAAAGCATCTCCAAGTAAACCAAGGCTGTTCCAGCTCCAGAGCAGTAGTGGGCTTTATGACCAGGTGTTGCTCTTGCAGGAGCTGTGAATCTCTTCTCTTTGGCCTACAGAGCAGGCTGCCTGCTTTCTGAGCTCCTGCTTGCTAACATTACCACTCTGCCCGACTTCAGCACCCGGTACTCGCTCAGTGCAGCAGTGGCTTGTTTGAACTTGTTTGACTTATAGCATAAACCTCCTGGGCCCCATCCCCAACTGCACACACTTATTTAGCTCTAAGGAAGTCAGCGGTGCCGCACATCTTCACAGCACATGAAGATCTTGCCATATGACTCTTAAATCTGGCAGAAAATTCAATGTGACATATTGTACCAATTCCAAGCGCAGCTTGAAATCTACCACGACATCATTTGTTTTCCTAAAGTATACCCTGGCACTATCAGACTCCGCTTAAGCCACACCATGCTGGTATCAGCAGAGATTTCTTTCCTAGGGCTAAGGCACAGTTGCTGCCATCTCAGCGATGTCTTGAAGCAGCGAGTTCAGTGCAAATCCTCAGTTCTCATGCTGAGCACCAGATCGGCATGCAGCTCTCAGCTCCCCCGCGTCCAAAACAGTGAATCCTAGCTTCCAAAAGCAACATTTATACAGGGACCTGAGGACCTAAGAAGGCATATTTGGTGGTTAATTCATTGAGAATTTACAACAGGATTCTGACCTCTTAAATGCATAATACTAAAAAAGTTTAAAAATATTACTGGGATAAGTGCTGGTTTTGTAATTTTTTTTGAAGTCCTTACAGTGATCCTGTGAAAAACTTCCAATGACTTATATTTTATGCTTCAATGTTGACAAATGCAACAATCTAATTAAAATGCAAATTTTGTTATCTCGGAAGAAAACAGCCGATACCAATTATCAGCAGAGAACGCCCAAGCCACTCATCGGCAAAAGCAATGGCACCTGAGCCTTGACAACCTCACAAGAGGCCCTCTGAAGCTTCTCCTCTCCTTCCACAAAACCACAGCTGTACTCTACAGAGTGATGCCCGTTTCCTCTGCAGCCTGCCCCTGCTTTTGCCTAGGCACGCGTTCCAATCAGTTCAAAAATACAAGATACAGCAATTTGGTAAATCGTGTTTTAATCAACTGTTTTTATCATGTGTTAAATCAAATTATGAATGAAGGAACCTGTGCAAGTGCAAATTCACGTGTTTGCCTGGAGAATAAGTCACGGCATATTTTTGCCAATTAGAACTACAGTGGCAACCTCTGGTATATAACACTTTGATGTAAGACTGCTTTAGGCTCTGGTTTATACTGAACTCCCTAATAGCTGCCCTTTTAATAGCTCCTTGCAGCAGTCAAACAGGTCACCCACAACATACCTCACAGCAGACCTATCTACTCTGACAGCTACATGGCATTCATCACTGTGATATTAGAGCACTTTCTAAATGACATAACCTCAACATTTGGCTTAGTCCCTATTTTTTTTCTTTCAAATGTCATGGACTTCCAACTGTTACGACATGAAAAGACAGGTCCTATACTTCATCCTGGAAGTCTTGAGAACCATGACATTATACAAGAAACAGCAGTGCTGGGTGAGATCAGAGGTTCACTCGCAGCAGCAGCCAAAAGGAGGTGCATGGGGAATGTATGGGAACAGAGCAAGCACAGTTCTTAAAATGTACACCCAGCTTCCAGCACTGTCTGAATGAAAGAATTCATGAATGGCTCCTGTGTGCTGAGTAAACAAAGCTAATGGATGGAGTTAATAGATTCCTTTATGATTAATCTCTCCAAGATCCTGCTGAACTCTCAAACAAGACTAGGTGGCAAGAAGGTCCACAGCTCTTGCACAGGGGCTAGAACAGTTTTATGTTGTTGCCTGATACTTCCCACCTGCTACCTAAGCTTGGTACCCCCAAATCCTGAGACTGGAAGAGGCAATAACATCCACCCCACTTTTGCCATGCCATTCATGAGCTTATGGACCTATATCATGCTTCCCATCCCTCCCAACACCTCACCTGCAGCCTGAGGAGGCCGGTTCTGCACCCCCATCAACCTCGCTGACCTCCCCAGACCTCTCCAAGTTCTTCTGCCTCTTTTTTAGGGCTGTGAGGACCAGACCTGTGCACCACGCTCAAGTTGTAGAAACACCATGGGCTCGTACAGTAGCACAGTCATCTTCTCTGTTTTGTATCCATTTGCCTCTTTCTTCCTGACATTTATCTTTTTGTTGTGACCACTGATGAAAAAGTTGAGCTGACATTTTCATGACACTGTGAATTTTAGACCACATAGAAAACTTACAGAAACAAATGTATCATTACACTCAAGTCAAATTCTGCTGCAGTGTTTCTACATTACAGAAAAGTTCCACTTTTCAGCAATGCTACTTGACAGTCTTCCATGTACAGCAAGAGTGTTCCTGTTGTTCAGTAATTTCGGGAACATGCCATGGAAAGCGAAGCCTTCCCTCCCATCTTTCAGATCTTTCTTCTTTCTGACATTTCATGACTTCCTCCAGGATCTATTGCGGATGCCAGAGAGACTAATGAAACACTGAGCTGAAAGAAGAGATAGAGACAAACTCCCTGCCTGCATCTCAAGCAGTCTGCTGCTGCTGCTGCTGACCTGGGATGCCACAGCACAAACCCAAGGACTCTGCCCCACCTCAGCTGGAAGTTACACCTGACAACTAGGGCAACCAAACCACGGGTAAAGCGTCCTGGAATGAAGTCCCTGACACACCTGCTGAGATATTTGAGATGCGTTTCAAAACATGTCAGCACCGCACAGAGAGACAAAATAAGGCTGCTCTGCCACGCAGCACCGCAGCAGCAAGATATCGAGATGCAGGCATTACCACCCTCATCCCTCTCAAATCTAACCACTTCCTCCAGAGATGGTATCGGTACCTACTCTGTGCCTTTCCAATCTCTAATCTCTCCTAAAGGGTCTGTATCTGCCCATCTTGATTTTGTTTCCCTCTCACGCAGATATATATGTAATACACCTATCTCCTGCGAAACGTCAGCTGGGAACATAAAGCACAAAAAGCAGCTGGCAAAAGCAGTCTGTGACTGGGAGTACAGCAGACTCTCATTCTGTCACAAAAATAAGTTCATCACCCTGGCTGCTGTCACTGTGCCTCCTGCTCCCAATGCAGTGCAACCTTTTACTCGCCTCAGTACCTTTGGACACTACTGAACCAAGTCCAAAAGAGAGTTTTCAGTCACAGAAGAAGGATTCAGGTAGGCATGATTTTAAGAGCAATTTGGGACCCTGAAGAACCATGTACTATTTCTGTGGTTTATCACTGCCTTAAGATATGGCAGCCAGAGAACCATGGCAAACATCCTAACAGACTTCCAGTAAATGTGCATATATATGACAGGGAGGAGAAAAAAAAAGGCTTCCATCCATTTTGCAATTTTACCTCACTTCTGTGGGAAGTAACAAAAGGCAGTGTGTGCAATGGCCTATGTTTATTGAAAGCTGCATTTTGTTCATGTTAGATGGAGTTAAGTATAATAAAACCCCTCCTTCTGTTAAAGTCATGTTTTGTTAGATGCTCAGGGAACTGGCAGATTGAAAGAAAATCTGGCAAGGGCAAAATAATTGAAAACAACATTTTGCCACCTGATTTAGAAGGACAGGTATAGCAGCATCTGCTGTGAGTGGAGAGACAGAAGAAAGCGCAATGAAGTTATCCTGTAACTAAAAAGGGTGACCATGTCTTCAGTGGCATTACTGTGACAAAGCAGGTATCAAAGTTCCAGCACTTGCTGTAGTCTCAGCATGCCTATGTGTGTGCATGTGTTTTAATCCAGAAGATAAAACAAACTACAATCTTACTTAGAGCTGGGTTTTAATATTCCGTTTATGAGACTCACAAGCCCCATTTATGATTAAGTTCTGTTGCTATACATTTTCATTTATCAGTGTGACAGCACTATTGATTCATGCATCATTGCAGTCCCAGTCCTAGAAATCGGAGGAGTGTCTAAAAATCCCACAGCACACCAAACAAAGCCACTGTGGCCACTGGACTGATCCTTTCCACCACTGCTTCTTCCCAACTCCGACTGTCCATTGCCTTGCACTTTCTGGTGGCATTAACATCCCTGGAATGATAATGCCAATGCTACCAAATCAATGCTCCCAAAACCAGAGCTGCAGAGTTACTTTTGTACAGATAGAAATTGCCTGCAGGAAGGAAAGAGTCTGTAATCCTGATGCCACTGCTGTCCTTTTGGACTTTCATATGTATTTAGAGAAGCAGAATTTCAGATATCTGCTTTTTGTGTACCGAACAAAAGGAAGCAAAGGAACATTGAACACTATACAATCCAATACTGCATCAGCCAAACAGAAAGCCTTGGAGCATAAAAGGGCCCAATTAAATAGGAGGCTCAAGTGCCATAAAAATAAACTACATCAAATAACTTCCTTTATCAGAGAAAATATAGAAAGACTTCAATACACTACTTAAAATGATTTTCAAAAGTCCTACGACTTGTAAAGGGATATTGTGTTCCACCCAGAAACGGCACCAATTAGACATGAGCTGAACACTGTGTACATCTTACAAAAAAATTACATAAACACTTAGAATCCAGCAAGCCTGTGTCAATTTTGTGCTCAGCTTTCTTGTAGCTCAGTCACCACCCAGACGATTAGGAAATTAGAGACAGCGGGCTTGAATGCATTGAGAAAACTCATCTCAGATGCCTCAGACAACAGAAACGCTCAGGGGCTGGTGCTGCTTCCCTGCAGCCCAACTCACTGCCAGCCCTGCCTGTGGAACCTGGTTTTCACCCGTGTTACACACACAGAAAGCTGCCTGCTTGTGTCCCCCCACATTCCCCCCCAGTTCTCTGCTCCCCCCTGCACTGACCAGGCCAGACGGTGACCCAGCTTGGGCTAAAGCTGGCCTGGAAGAGAGGAGAGTGGTTCTGGTCTTAAATGTGACCCACAGTGCATCATCTTGCAGAGATGCTCTTGGTGGGGCAGCACCAGCAGCTGTGTGGGATTGGGGTTACACAGCAAAAGCATCGGCTAGTCGCTTGGAAGCTATTTCTGAAGCCCAGAGAGGGCGGTGATGTCTAAGAAAACACAAAAACTCCAGAAGCATTGCCAGGCACTGTGGGGGCAGATGGACTGACAATGGTGGTGGGATATTGTGTGGGCTGCAGCGGGGTGAGCTGCTGCCTGCCCCAGAGCGCATAGCGTGGGGGCTCAAAAGCTCTGCTGCTGAGCTGATCGGGGCTAATCCTTCCTTTCTTAAGCTGTTTATTCATCCCAGTGACCCTGCCTGGCTCAGCGGGGTTACTGGGGACCTGGTGACAGACCTGCTCAGCGCTAAGTCACCTTCTTTGCACTGAGAAGCATCAGCTTACTCTTCAGACTAAGCAAGCCATGTGAAATGCCTTTGTGGAAAGATCTTCAACAAGTTACGCTAAAAACTATTATGCAAATTTAAATAGACTCCGTACTTCCAAAAGCATGTGCTACAGGCCAGTAATTTAACGCATCAGAGACCTGCTGCAAACACTGGAACTAGAAGTACATTTTAATTAGCCAAAACACAGCAGTGCTGGTGGGCTGTAGTGTCTATCAGGCAGGTTAGTTAGGTCGCTGAGAAGTGTACAGCAACCCAGGTAGTAAGGCACAGGATAGTATGTGTACTGAAAGACATCCCAAATGCAAGATGCTAATGAAGGAAAGATTTCAAGAATTTTTATGGAAAAAATCCCTGAGGACTTCAACTAAATTGAAAGCTAAAGTGGTACCAAAGTACAGTATAATGCTGCTTTGGCAATGAAGTGGAATCTAAATCAGTGTAATTTTCCAGTCACTATAAAACACTGAGTAGCAAGAATATGGTATGCATAATTCCTACAAGGAATTATTCAGTCAAACCAACAAATAATTATCAGTCAAACATCAGCCATTTTTTCACCTCTTTTTAGGATAAATACACTGAATATCATTAAATTAGGGGTTATCTTTCTTACTGAGAATGACTTATATCAAAATCCTGAAAGTAGTGTCACTCAATTCCAGAAAGACTGCCACAGCAGACAGTGACAACTCTCCCAATTAAACAGTCCACTTGCAAAATCAGGTGCGTTATAAGGGCTTGGTTTGGCTTTTTTGTTGTTACTTTGGGTTTTGCGATCATAAACGATTCTTTGGGTATTTTGGTTTAGTTGGGGGCTTGGCTGCACAGACAAATTTCTAGGCCCTCATCCAAATTCCCTAGAGCTGGCTTGCTCTGGGTGCAGCTGTACAGAACCTGAGGGTTCTCTCCAGGTAACCTGCTGCTGGAGTGATACCTACTAACCGAGGTGGCATCTCCACCAGAGGAGCAGCAGTTTGGGGTCTCAAACAGTCGTGTAACCCTCTCACACAGACACGCTGTGAGCAGCATTGCCAGCTGCAGGAAAAGGGAGCAGGAGTTGAGATTCTTAGAGGGAATAAAGCCCGTGCAATAACAGAAGTAAGTGGAGGATCAGTGCATCAGAACTGATCAGCTCTGTAGGCGGAGATGTATCCTGTGGTCCTGTGGCATTTTTTGGACTGTATCTGTGATATTATGCTCCTTTTATCGATTTCCTTTGAGTTACATGACAAAAGGTGAGAACCCAGCTGAGACCAATCCTAGCAAAACCGTTATTTGAAACATAACAAAACAGTTTCACAAAGGACTTTCTTTAATATATACTAAAGACTGAGCCCCTTTTCTTCCTCCTTCTACCTTTTTTTATTCAGAATGTTTCCAAAAATCTGCCTCCTAAAACCAGATAAATAGTACCCTTTATTACAAGGATAGAAGCGACAGGGAACTATGCAAAAAAAAAAATTGTAATTGTCAGCACATCATACATCACTTTAAAATATAATGAATTCGAACAACAGTCTTTGCCATGAGTTGTTAGTTTCATTTACTGAAATAAAAAGCTGTATTTCTAAAATACTAGTGTGGTGTATGGGAATCAGAATGGACACTGAAAAACCTGTTTACTCACCAGTCCTAATGAATTTCTACTATTTTTAGGTAAGAAAATTTACAAAATATACAGCTGTAATTGCTGTTTGTTTTACCATGATATTAACATTATGTGAATATACCCATAAAGAACAGAGATGTTAAATTTTCCTAAGAAAAAAATCTCTACCAACTTTAAGATGTGCCCGAGTTACTCTGCAATTGAGAAAAATCACAGTACTTTTATGGGCAAAAGCGAAGTTATGCTTTGCTCTCCATGCTGCTGAATCAATAATTCTACCTTTTCTTCCCCTTTAATGATTTTCCCCTGGTGGTTATGAAGCACAGCACTGAGACAGCTTGCTTTGAAAAGACTCTGTTTTGCATCCACTCAGGAAGCTGGAGAGAAAATACCAGAAAAATGTTGCTGCAAGAGCTCACAGAATCACGGAATATTAGGGACTGGAAGGGACCTCAAAAGATGATCTAGTCCAATCCCCGTGCCAGAGCAGGAACGCCCAGATGAGGTTACACAGGAATGTGTCCAGGTGGGTTTTGAATGTCTCCAGAGAAGGAGACTCCGCAACCGCCCTGGGCAGCCTGTTCCAGTGCTCTGTCACTCTCACCATGAAGAAGTTTCTTCTTAAATTTAAGTGGAACCTCTTGTGTTCCACTTAAATCACATTACCCCTTGTCCTACCATTGGTTGCCACTGAGAAGAGCCTGGCTCCATCCTCGTGACACTCACCCTTTATATATTTATAAACATTGATGAGCTCAGCTCTCCTGCCCCTGGTTCCCTGTGCAGTCCTGCTCCCACAGCCTGCCGGGATGCCACCAGGGTAAGGTCTGGCATCGGTCCCTGCTCCAGCGCTCTCCACTTGGGCAGCTGCAGACCTGGGGATGAGCCACTCGGCACCCAACTTTGTCACCTAAAACCACGGGATCTGCTCCAAGGCAGCCACCTGCAGCCCCCTGAAGGAAGGGAAGAGACACCTCCTCAGAGAGCTGCTGCCAGAACTGCTCACAAGCCCTCAGCGGGTTGTCCCCTTCACCAGCGCACAGGTGCCCTCCTGGCGTTTCAGCCCAATTTCTGATGTGGGATCGTGCTGCCCTCTTACCTTATCGAGGGCTTGCACAGAATAAAGACCGAGATGCTAAAATAGCAGAGGAAGGAGTGCACGAAAAAAATAGCTATTATTCTGTCGATCACAAACTGTCAACAGGTCAGAGCTATAAATTTAAGACCCCATTCCTGAGGAGACCTCACATACTCAACTTAGGACCATGTCTAAAGACAGCTGTTTATAATGCAGCCAGGGAATAAGCAAATCTAAATATATTAAGCTGGAACATGGAAATCCATCCCTATCAGAAGTTAATTCGCTTTCATTTCCATTTGCATCACACTTAGACAACTCATGAATCAACAACTGGCTAACAGAGATGCTTTGGGGTAGAAAGAGTGGAAAACCTAACAGCAGAAGGAAGGGTGATTCATAGCAAAGGGGAAAGAGTAGGAAGACTCTGATGTTGGAAGAAACCAAATTAGTGGGATTGCAAGCAGGAAGGAAAAAGGCAGGAAAGCAGGCAGCTTGACTGCCAAAATGATTTCAAGGGATCATCTTTTTGTGGAGATGGAAAGACAGGTGATTTGAAGTGAGAGACATGAATCACAAAAGATACCGGAACTGGTTTTGTTAAATGCAAAGATTGTGTCTGTGAGTTATACAAATCCTTTCATCTCAGAGAAGTGTGGCAGCACAGAAATTGCATATCACTCACAAGGGCAGACATAAAAGGATATACACTACCCAAAAGGAATCTTCCACATAATATTGCTCAACTTTTTCATTTCTGGTATCTGAATTCAGCACTTATTTTCCCATATACTGCGAAGTCAAGACCATCATTTCATATTGCGGTGCTCTTCTCCTGTGATGTTCTGAGTGCACACTCTTCCTTTCCATTACACAGGCATGTGAAACTCGAAAGAGCACAACAAAGGAGTCAGCCCACTTAAAGCAGCCAGATTGGTGTGTACATTAATGTATTTCAGCTGGGTCAGGGTCTAGTGAAGGAAACGTAAGGTGATGATGATAAGCTGAATGTTTCCTTCAACATTACTACTCTAGCTTTCTAAGAGATAACAAGGGATCTGGTTTGCATATTTATCCATAAACTATAATATCAGAGGGCAGGCTGTTCTGGCCAGGACGACACAACAGTTTGTCCCAGTTAGACAGCAGGGTACAGACACACCTCAAAAGAAACAGGGGCTCTTTTAGAGCCCACAGTCTTCAGTCAGCACAAGCTCACAATCTCAGCACCTGAAATTCCTGTAATGGAGCTTGCAATGATGTCTGCTCCTCTAAGAAGGGACAAGATATTCCCAGTCAGTGGCCGAACTATTTAAATGTCCCATCCCTAAGCCAAAAGCACATGAGGATGCAGGCACTGCCAACATCACTGAAGCTACTACGCAGAGAAGTAGCCATCAAGCTCCAGCAAAGATGCTCTGGGATAAGTAAAAAATCAGATCACACCTTTTACTAGAGTAGGAGATCAGAAAACTCTGTGGTGGCAAAAACCAAATTGGGTTCTAGGCACTGGCCCCCAAGATGGCCAAGCTGGCCTTGTGAGGCTGGGCGGCTTCCTAGATCTCTCTTTTCTAACACATCAGACCTCTGGAGCATTTACTGAGGCATGAAGTCTGGTCTTTGTATTTACAGTAATAGAATTATTGTAAACCTATTTTTAAGTATTGCCACATATTATTCATTTCTTCTTGTAAAATTATCTCCAAAGGCAAGTATTATGTAACTAAAAATTCCGGGGGAAAAACAGCTGGTGCTTTTATGTTTATCTGAAAGCTATGTTTGTTTTCTCTGAGGCAAAACCAGAGCCTTAGGAAATGGTAAATGATTCCCAAGACACTTTGAACTGATTTTCGTAAAACTCGGATTAGTGCACTAGAAAAAGAGGAGTAAATAAAATGAAAGCAGCAAAACTAAAAATTACATTTTACTTTTCTAATGAAGTTATTACTCCAAAATATCCTACAAATAACAATTAAGCACTTGATTTATGATCAGAATGTTAGCTACTCCACGTCTTTGGAGTATTCTTCTACTCTGCGGTAATAAAAGTGATCCCTGCTCACCTGCTGCATACACAGCATAAGCATAAGGAAGACCTGGGAAGCTGGTGTGGAGACAAAACTAAATTAAACGAAGAAGCTGTTAATTAGAGAGTAGATCAAAGTGTTGTAAAACATGTGGGATTCAGAGACCTGGAAAGGGAATATTTCTTGGAAAAGAACCAATATCCTAGCAAAGGGGGAATATCAAACCTAGAGGGAGAAACCACCAGCTCTTCTGACTTGTTCCCTTTTGCAAGGTGCGACCTATTCCTGTCTTGCTCAGGGGCTTAATCTGCAAATACACCAGGGGTGTCCAACTCATTTTCACCAGGGGCCACATCAGCCTCGTGGCTGCCTTCAAAGGGCCGAATGTAATTTTAGGACTGTATAAATGTAGCAGTTACATGCAGCCCCCGGTGAAAACAAGTTTGACACTCCTTAAGTACCTTGTGCTTCGCACTTGATTTCAGAAGCTTTAGTAGCACAATATGTACTTGTTAAGTCTACATTAGCAGATTTAATAATTTTTTTTATCATTCTTTATTCCAAGTATGTGTGTAATTTATGCATGTGTCATTGAAATCAGTGTATTAATGTGCATAAACAATGAGTTCTGTAAAGAATCTCTATGGAACAAAAGCTTTGGATGGGTTTTCAGGAGAGAATGGAGAAATGGTCAGGAAAGGAGTTTTAAGGGGTCTTATTTCCACTAGAGAATGCAAGAAGACCGGAGGACAGAAGATTCAGTCCACAAACACAGAACAGTTTGAGTCATATAATACCTAAACTGATTTCCTTCCATTTTATTTGTACCTTTTCTTGCTTGTTGCCCTGTAAACTCTTCAGGGCTGAGGCTGTTTCCTGCCTCCTTTTTTTTTTTTTTTGCATAAGACATTGCAAGCCCCCGTCCTAACTTGGAAGTTAATTACAATAATTGTGACAAACATTTTTCTTTATATAGGACTATTTAAGACTTTGCCTGACAGTCCAAATATTAAGTGCTAGTTTTTTGACATAGCTACTAAATTATGAAGTGAGAAACCTCACTGAACATTGAGAAAAATTAAAGCATAAATGCATTCTCTCACAGATGTGTTAGAGGAAACAAGGAATGACCACACCCAGAAGAGCTTTCAGGGCACTGACACTAAAAACAAACATACCCACACAAGCTAACACTCAAAAATTAACAGCGTGGTTCTGCAATGGTTGCATTGCATATATAGCTCCATCCACCAAACACTAAAAAGCCACTTGTAGTGCTGTGGGAGCTAGCAAATATTTCAGTTTCTCCGCAGACTCTGTAAACCTTCCTTGCATGTCCTTTCCTCCTTCTTTCCAAAAGAAAGAGTGGCAGCCTTTTCAGTCTCTTCATGCCAGCCAGCCCCATCCCCTCCAGCGTGCAGCTCTGCCTCTCTGCACTTCTCTGTATCTGCTACAAGTGGGGAAAAAGGGCACCTGCTACTTAGTGCTCATTATCTTTCTTGATTATGCTCAGTATATGGCTGAGCAGAGATCTTCTTGCTTTCTACAACTACCCAAAAGGAGGTTGTAGCATGGAGGGTGTTGGTCTCTTCTCCCAAGTAGCAAGTGATGGGAGGAGAGGAAATGGCCTCAAGTTGCACCAGGGATTGTTTAGATTGTATATTAGGAAAAATTTCTTTACAGAAAGGGTTGTGAAGCATTGGAACAGACTGCCTGGGATGGCTGAATCACCACCCCCTGGAGGTGTTTAAAAGACGTGCAGATGAGGTTCTCAGGGACATGGTTTAGAGGTAGACTTGGCAGTGCTAGGTTAAGAGTTGGACTCGATGATCTTAAAGGTCTCTTCCCACATAAACAATTCTACAATTCTATTTCTGATTATGGACAATACCTTGTTGGCTCTGCCGCCTGCCACCGCACATCAAGCTGGTGATTTCAGAGATCTCTCAGTGACCACTTCTGAGCTGCAACCACCACTTCGCAGCCTAGCACAGGGGCACTGACTAGGTTATTTACCCTATGGGCATCGCTGTACACTGAACATTGTCTGTCACCCTTTTGCGCACTCTCCTGGTACTTCTGGAGATCTTTGCCACTGGCACAGCATCCGACTATCCAAAAGAGCTTCATACCATCCAGAACCATGGAAATCATTGGTTGCCGGTTCACTGATGAAGATGTCAACCCTCCCAGGAATCAACATAAGAGTATGTTGGCCACCATGACCCTTGCATTTTGTTTTATTCAACTTTCTTTCCATGAATGTATCTACCCAGTTATCAAATCCATGCAAACTCCTGACAGCCAGGAGAAACCATGGCAATACCTTCCAGAGTTGCCCTCTGCCATGTACAAAAAAGCACCTACTTTCCTTTGCTTGCATTGAACTTTCACCTAATAAGTTCACTGAGCTAGACTAGTTCTTTTAATGTGAGAGACAGCAGAGGATGAATAGCTGAAGTTCTCAATAATAAGGATTTTCTCCTCTACGATGCCTTCCAGCTAAGTATTTCAAACCATATCTTGGGACTTACATGCTGTCAGATTAGCCAGAGGTCTATGAATTTATATTTTGAGGATCTGTTCACTTTCTTAAGCACAAGAATAGGAATGGTTTTTAATACCTTTTTCCCTTACATTTTGAAAATGGGAAAATCACCTAAATCCTTTAGAAGAAAGTGACAGTTATTCTTAAAATTGCAGTACAGAGACACTAAGCAATTTCTAACAACCATTAGATATATTCTTGCTATCTAAAGTGCATAAGGAAATAATGTTTCCGGGATTATTTTACACGCTAACAAGGGATCATTTTATTTCTAAACTGTAATCACACACACACACAAAAAACACAGAATAATTTTTGATGGAAGCCTTGACCATAATACTGTGAATAAAACCACTTAAATGCTTTAAACAGACCAAAGCACTTTGGAATTTAAACTTTTATATAGAATTTGTATCATTCAGAGCAACTTACATCAAGGTAGAAAATACCTTGAGGAGTCCCTTCTCTCAAGCATGACTGTCAGTTCTTTTCTACTATATAAGGAACACTGCTCCAGGTAAAAACATACCGGCAGCAGAGCAAAATAATCCAGTTGCAAGGATAAGATTCTCTCAAGAAATCACATGCAAACAGAAGCAACGGCTCTTCAAAATGCCTTCAGTAAAGAAAATACAGTTAAATGCATCTTTGGCTAGTACTGCAAACATCAGAACTGTCACAAGGTACTGGGACTAAGTCCCAATACCCTCATCACGGCTAAATAACCAGACTGGCCAACTTAGATTTCAGATTTTAAGCCTTCTTGGCAAGCTGTGTCATCTGCCCTGGGCACAAAGTTTAGCAAATAAAAAACTCCTACACCTGTAATTACAAGACTCATATTTTAGCTAATTATGGCGTATATACTCATATTGAATAAAACTGTTGACAAGTAATGATTGAACATGTATACTGACAAGTCAGAAAGGAGCAAACTCTTAAAATAGGACAAAATGTCAGATATAATGGAATGTGGCAAGAAAAACTTAAAACTTTGCTTTTTATCCCTTTGGCACTTCCTCTCTTTTGCTTTCACCTCCTTTCAAAGTGGAGCTTTTAAAAGCTGCACTCAGTCACTTATTTTTCCTAAAAATTAATCCATGGCAAGTTCTTCCTGCACATGACATTGCTTTTAAAAAATATTTCTAACACAGGTTTCTGGTTAAAAGCCACATTCCACTTCCAGGCTCTTAAAAATGAGAGGAAAAACAAAACAAAATAACAAAAAAACACACCAAAACAAAAACCAACCAACTAACCAAACGAAAACCCCACAACAAACAAACATACAAAAGAAAGGGCTAGCCTGCCCAGCCATATTGGACCACATTTGGCCTCCACTATGGACAGGCTTCTTAAGGCTTGGTTTCTTATTTGTTTGCTTTCTATTAAAAGAAAGATTTTAAGAAAAGCTTCCACCCCTGACAAATTTATTTTTTCCCCTTAAGATGCTCCTCTGCCCTGTGTTCAGTTTTCAAATGCGAGCTCCATGAAAAGACTGCAGGAAGATTGTGCAGGGCATTCAGCCATAGAGACTTAAGAGAATAGAGCATCTTGGCTACGAAGCAACAGAGGAGGAATGGGGATGGTAAAAGAAATTGTGGAAAAATTAGAGAGTGAGGAAATTAAACAAACAAGAAAGGTCTCCACAGAGAAATGTGCATGTCTGCATGTTCAGGAAACCAGGCTCAAGGTATTAGAAAGATTTCAAGAGAGCTCATGTAATATACATCACACTTAAGAGCACCCTTTCTCCCTCCAACTATAGGAGCATGAGCACCTCACATCTATATAAGCTTACTCAAGTCTACCTCACTGCCAAGTCTCTGTGTTGTGGTCCCCAGCAGTGCCCTGGGCACATTATTTTTCTGACTACCAAAGTCCCCCACCTTCCACATACACAGAAGAAGTAACATCTTGTGTGCAATTTTCCTACCTGTGTTTCGTAAAATAAAATTAGTGTAAATAAAGAGCTCAAAGTTCTTGCTCCGTTTACCTTCTGGTCTTCACCTCTAGTCTTTCTGTCTCTTCCTATTCCAGTCAGATTTACCTTAATTTCTTTCTTGCAGCTCCAGGACCCCATCTGTTGTGTCATAACACAACTTCACACTGCTTGTCCAAGTACAGCCAGCAGACCTGACCAGAAAGGTGGACCACAGCATGTCCCAGCAGACAGGCATCGCCAGCATACCAAGCTGCACATTCGCTATGACAAGGTTAATCTTTCATTTGCAAGAAAACATTTTCATTGTCAGAATAATATTTCCATTTTCTTCTTGTCAAAAACATGCAAAAAGAATGAATAAAGTAACAAGTTATCCCGTATTTCAAATCACCAGAGGCCAATATGAGCACAAAATGGGGTTGGTTATGCATGCAAAACCATGGACCATCCTAACCTCTACAAGCAGATATTTGACACAAGGAAGCCAAGGGCTGCTATGAAAACACAACTTTATAAACCTGTAGCACATTTAAGAGCACAAACCATGATAATGCTGTTATCATGTGTCAGCCTATATACAATATTGTTGTTGCAATGTCACTAGTCGGATTTTGTAACAGACTAGTGAAGTTCAAACTATGGGTTCAGACTATCATTGTGAGTACAACATCAGAAATCGTATTTTAAAACACCAACGTCAGACATGATCTGGTATGTTGAAATTTTTTTCTATTAGAGATGATTAAAACTAAGTTGAAAATATAGTAGAAAATTATTCTGTTTCTACATGGAATATGAGAGAAAAAATACTTGATGTTTCCTTCTCAGCAGCCCTTCTTTCAAAAATATTTTTGAAAAACTTAAAGAGAATTTAAGCTTTTTGGGGTTTGAAAATTAAGGTCTTTCTGCCTCCCCATACCTCTTCTTAGTTTCTTCCTCTTTGCTTTTATTGATGAAGGGATTTTAACTGTGAAAAGGAGAAAAAGGAAGTAGGAAGTAGTTTTAGTAGCAAAACTTCAAAATCTCAAAAAATAACCCCTTCCACACATTCGCAACAACACGGGTATTATATCAGAAAGATTTGTAAAACAAACAAACAAACAAACAAACAAAAAACAACGTGAACATATGCTTCTTTCCTACTTATAAAACTGATAAATTTTAAAAGCATCTTTCATGGACGTAACAGTCAGTTACGTATATATCAGCCTGTAAGTACAAGCCTATGAAGACTATTTCAGCTGATACTGAAAGAGAGGTGCCTCTAGGGTAGAGCAAAGTAGATACACCAACATTAGCAAAACTACAGCAATACTTTACAGATATTTGGCCAACAAAGGGGGACAAACACACCAGATGTGACCATGCATGCACACCTTCCCAAAGAAAGAGTCCAGGGCCATCCAAATGCTTCCTAAATCCCCCTCTAGTGAGCGTGTTCCATGAGAGTGATCCCACTGCAGAACCAGAACCTCTCTGCTTCCCACACACCTCTCAGGTAAGTCAGCTCTGCAACTTTTGCTGCCACGCAAGACCTTCTGAAGTTCCTACATGGAATGGCTTTATACTCTAAAATGGCAAAGAGCCATGAAAAAGGTCGCTTTGACAGGAGTTACAGTGGTCAAATGTATGTTTAGCCACAAGGGTCTGATGCAGGTTGGAAAACCATCATGTCACATCAAGTACAGAATTCCCTGGTGCTGTAAATCTCCAGAGATCTCTCAAAGGGCATGGTATTTTCTGTGTAGGGTTTTACTTACCTGCTTTAACCACGTGAAAGATGAAACCTTTTGCTCTGGGTTGCCATTCTGGGTAGCTGCGGCTTACTGCCCTGCTATGTAGCATGCTGTGTCGCAAGGACCCCATTCCCAAATGATCCAGAACAGCCTTACACCAGGGGTGTACCATGGACTCCACCACCACGCACAGGGGCATCTGTCCCAGCCCATGAACCCCAGACACTGGGTGGCTCCTGAGACCACATGGCACAGGCAGCCTGTCCTCCTGCTGCCCATGGCACAATATGGGCAGTGCTGATGTTTCAGAAGACCAAACGAGATGCCAGACTTAGGGTGCATCTACACATTCAGTCAAATAGGGCACAAGACAGATGAAAGTAAGTTTTTTTTACAGAGGACAGAAAGAAGGGCAGAACAGGGTATTCTGAATAACCTGGCTTCCCATACTTGCACCATCAAAGCATCTACACTTAACTAACATGTTATATATGGCTATGATAATTCAAAAACTGATCAACTGCAAATTAGGAACATATACTGATATAATAATTTCTATGTGTATTTCAAACTTGCATTTGCAATGAATATATGAAGTCAATAAAATCCTACCTGTGCTTTGCATTGGTGAGAATATACTGGAGTCACATTCAAATGTGACGGTCTGTTCAATAAACAGATGAGTCTTAGACTACACATATAACTTAAATCATTGTTTCTCTGTTAAGGTGGCATGCACATAGACACAAATTATTAGGAAATTAAAAATTACCTATCTGTGCAATGTGAAATGAAGCACCTACAAACACGATTTACAGACAACCAGCATGGAAAGCAACTGAAAAGCAAGAATGGTTGCTTAACTGGAAGTTATATAGAATAGCAACATTTAATGCTCTGTCAGAGACCCTAATCATGATACAATGCTCCACTGTATAATACAGCTTGTTCTGCCATAATTCACAGTCAAGCAAGAAAGAACAGATGAGAGAAGAGAAAGATATTTCCATTCCAATCAATTTAAACATAAGGAACTCTGAAATCTCTTTTTTTTCAAGGTCACAAGGAAACTCTGTGGCAAGGCAGAGGTCTGGATGAACATCTTTAGTAATGTTCATAGCATGTGAAAAACAAGCCAGCTCCACGGCTGTTACACACCAGAGTATCTCCATTGACTTACAAGTATGAACTTGAGTAACTTGCACTAATAGAGCCCTCCTGAGAATGCAAACCAATGCTATTTTGCTGCATAGTCGTTAACTATACGATTATGAATGAGGTCAAGAATTTAAGTATTAATATTTTATTTTTGAAGGCAAGCTTAAACTTTCAGCATATAAGCAGCACCTTTGCAAACAGAAAAGAAGTAAAGCTGTGGCCAGCCTGAGGGAGATAAACCTGCTCGGTGCAATGATGCCGGTACAGGGGGTGCGCAGCTCTGAACAGTCACAGACATGCAGCCTGGCACAGTCTAATGCAGGCACTTGTTCTGTGTTGTGATAATTTGGGGAGAACAACTGGATCAGGCTTTGAAATGGATCAGTGTGATCTAACACAGTGGCCATGTTTGTAGTTAAAAAAAAACTTCTGGAACATCTGAAATGGATAAAAATGTGAGTCTGCAGCAGACCCAGCTGCCAGCTCTTCAGGGACCCATGAGTGTCAGGGGCATCCTCCAGTCCTTCCCAGTGACCAGTGCCCCTGAAAGGGAAGAGCCAGACTGAGGGTCATGGTGGGCACCTTGCACGGCACGGCTAGAGGAATATGAACTGAAAAATGGAAATGTGTGGGGGCCCCAGAGAGCTCTCACAAGGAAAAGGGGTAGCTGATAACAGAGAGACTAAACACAGACCAACTTCTGCATCTCTCTCATCTTTCTGCAGAGCCTGGATGAACAGCACAGGATAAACACTGGGTACCAGGAGCCTGCAAAGCTGTGAAGTCTCAGCATGAAGCTTTTAGACACTTTGGACCACCTCCAGAAACATGAGTGGCTCGCAGACTGACTAACCTCAGTTCTGCTCACAGAAGCTGCAGACATCACGTAAAGAATTCTCCTACCATCTGCAGCTGACAGTTTTTATCATGTCTGTATCTGGGATGTTTGTCTCACTAGTACCTATACTTTTCAAGATAGTAAATCTCTGAGGCCCTGGTTTTATTATTAGAATGATTTTCTGCTAAAACATATATACACATATTTTTTCCTAATAATCTCTCCAAAATAATCACTTCCCTCTCCCCACCAGTGCATTACACTGCCTGCAGAAATGACATTAATTAGCACTAGCTCCTACAAAGTTTAGGGGAAAAGTAGTAATCACTCAGGATCTCATCTCTGGACATGCTGGACTAGACCTGTATTTGTTTCTCAGTTACTGCTTTTCTCAGCAGGTGATAAAAACAGGCACAGATGCCAAATTTTTCTAGCAGCTGACGATAAACAAAGAGAGCCCTTTGAAAATACGTTTGTTTGAAGGAGTTAAAGAGAAAAATTCTTTGAAGGATTACAAGACAAACAACAGCAAGTCTGAAACAGTGTCACACCCCTTAATCTGCATGAGTCTAGGTACGCGCCAGGGACTCAAAGAAAATTTCACTCAGGTAGAGGTGTAATTAAACATGGCTAAAGAGCGCACTTAAAAAGTGCCTCAAGGACTGCTCTTGGACATCTGAGTGTTTTCTACAACTATCTGAAAGGAGATTGTAGCACGGAAAGTGTTGGTCTCTTCTCACAAGTAGCAAGTTACAGGACAAGAGGAAATGACATCAAGTTGTGCCAGGAGAGGTTTATATTGGATATTAGGAAAAAATTCTTCACAGAAAGGGTTGTCAGGCATTGGAACAGGCTGCCCAGGGAAGTGGTGGAGTCACCATCCCTGGAGGTGTTTAAAAGGCGTTTAGACATGGTTAGGGACATGGTTTAGTGCTAGAGTTAGGTTAGATTATGGTTGTAGTTGATGATCTTTAGGGTCTCTTCCAACCAGAATGATTCTATGATTCTGTGTCCATCTTGCTCAAAACATGGAACTTGTCCAAGCACTTTCAGGAGAGCACAGCCAGCCATAAGTCTGCTCCCCAGGCCCAGCAGGTACCCACGGGTCTCCTACTCACTGTGTCAGCTTGTAACCTCCCCAGTCATCACTCTGTGCTGGATCACGCTCTCACAACAGAAATACACACAGTGAAGTTCCTTGCAGTGGAAAAAAAACTTGGAATGAAAGCCAGCATCACTTGGCCTCACACTCTTCCATTGCTATCTAGGTACTTAGTCCTGCTGCCACTGCACAGGCTGATGAGAAAATAAAGAAAGGAAGAATGCCTGTGTTAGGGCAAAAGACTCCCTTCATTTAAGTTTTTCAGAGAGCAAGAGATTCTTGTAACAAAAACATACAAAAGATATCTGATGCAAGAACATAGTCCACAAGTTAGACACACCATTCTCTCATTTACGGAGAACAGACAGTACTGGTTCGTGCACTGTGGGGCAATGCCGAATTCAATACTGGGAGCAAATTCCAAAAGAAATTTAAAAAAAGAAAGCAATAAGACAAGTTTCGATTCCAAACCACCAAAAACATTGGGAGCTATGACCAGTCACAGTTACCGCATTATTTACAATATGGTAACATGAGTACAGAAATCAACTGCAAGCCATTTGTGACAAAATGACAAGCCTATGTTTTCTCCCACTGAGCAGCACTAACTCGCTGTGATGGCCACACACTTATTCCAGGTCCTCAACTCTCAGTCATGGAGGAGAGAGGAACTGTTATGATCTGAGCTGGAAAATCTAAATCAGACAAGTTTCAGTTGTACAGCAGAATTCTCTTTCTATACAGGATTGACTTGCCAAAAGGATACGTTTTCAAGATGGTCACCAAGATGAAAGCTGAATGCCACAGTGTCAATTTTGTTTGTCAATTTTGTGTGTCAATTTTGTTTGTACTTCAGTTACTATCAGTCCACAGGAAAGCTTTGTGTCATTTAAAACAAAAAAAGACTTGCTTGAAGAGCATCACATATTTGTGCAGCAGCTACATTCTCAACATTTTTTCCAACTGTGCAGGACAGTCCAATGCACATTATAGAAAATGTAAGTTTCAGCTGGTGTCACTATAGGACATATATTCATAGATATTCTTCAATAAGCTGCCCAGATGTGCATGCAAAGTGCAATCGCAGCTCCTGACAAAACCTTGAATTAAAGTGAAATACTAGTGAATAAGGATGCTGGTCCTGTCTTGGGAATTTACACAGATATACAATAGTTTTTTGGATGTCAAATCACTTGACCAAGACTGGTGAGGGACATGTTGTAACTGAATAATCCCAAAGGATGGGTGCAAGTTGGGCAGATATTTAATATCTGAAAAGATCACTCAGATATTGAGGCCTTTTTTCTTGCAGTACTTAAGGACTTTGGAAGAAATCCAACAAACGCTGCTCAAGCAGGTCCTGTTAGTCTACTAATACATTGGTTAACTGCCAGATGTTGCTGATGACATGCTGACTACACAGAGTAGAAAAGCAAACATTCAATAACTTCATTAAGAATCAACTTGAAAGCCATTTTCCTTCACTTAAACGTTGTGATTAGGTGTCCCAATAGGAAAAAAAAAATCAAGAGCTCTGCAGAAAGAACTCTGTAAAGATCTCAAGAAATTAATTGAGACCTATTTACAACACTCAGAAAGTGCTGGACATAAGAGAGTCTCTAACACTTGTGTGTCAGTCTCTTGCTTACTTTGCTAGTAACAGTGGATGGGATTCTACAAAACAACCCCACAAAACAAACAGAAAACAACCAAACAAAAAACAACGAACCAAAAAAAACAAAGGACACTTTCATTTGGAAGAATGGTATAGCACAAGCCCTACTGAAAATCTTCCAAGGCCATCTATCTAAAGTTTGATAAAATGAACATGATCCAAAGAACTGATGGTGTTAATAAAACTCCTATAAAGTTTCTAGAATGTATCCAACCATCAGGTCTACTTGAAAATGCAAAAACCCCTTGGAACTTACATCATGCTTTATGTTAACAGAAGAGTTCCTAAAATGTTCTATATAAAATGAAGGATGGGGCAAAACTACTCATTTGGAGCAGACAGCAGCAGGTTACAACTACAATGGGAAAAACGTATAATCTCATTAATATTTACTGAAGAATCATGAACCTGTGGTCAATGAATGCCAGCCCAACCTATCTAACAACAGAGAGGAGCTGCAGAACAAGTGTCTCCACCTCTTCAGTGAGTTCTTCTTCCAGTTAACCAAAGACCTCTGCAAGAAAATCCTGCTTCTCAAATCACCTCTACACCACAATCAGATGACTTTGCTTGGGCTTCATCCTACATACAAAGGACCCAAGTCAGTCTTAATATTAGTGCTGCACGCATATACGCATAGTATTCTGTTTGGGCTCTGCAATGATGTATCGTGCCCAGTATGGCAGAAATTCAGAACATACAACACAAATTAACAGAAGATTAATCATATTGATAATGTATGGGCTCAAATTCTGCAAAGCACTGACAGATGATAATGCCACTCTGGTGTGATAATCAATTAGTGCATTTGCAGGCAAAGAAAACTGAGAAATCTACACATTTGGACCAATGTTTGTTGGGGAATATAATCCTTCTGATATGTGTATTAACAGTGCTTTCACTGTTCTTCTGCAGATATTTCAGGAATTCATATGCCACCTCCACATCTCTAAAAGCACAATGACTGTTATCAATTAACACTCCTACAAACTCTTCCTTGCCAAAACAAAACCTGATTTACTCTCTGATTGTCTGGCATACAGGAGAAGGAAAGTATCAACTGGAGACAGCTCCTGCAATGCAAGCTTCTCCTGCCAGGACCAACAAGTTATGGATGGATAGCTAATACCAAAAGCAAGACTAGAAATTCAGTGGATCCCAAAGTAGCCCAAAGCTTTTGAAAGGAGTTTGCATCCTTTCTTGACAGATCAGTCACAGAATTATTTAGTTCCCCTCTAGTATTTCAAAGTGGTCATCCATGGATACTTATATTAACCTTTTTTCTCTCTCTTTTTTTTTTATTTTTTTTTTTAATTTTTTTTTTTAATTTAAATAAAAATGTCTCTATCGTATATATCGGTGGGTGCCATCATTAAGAAGGTATTAATCAGTTCTAGGCTACAACCGAGAGGTCGTCATCCACGCTAAACCAGAACCCACAAACAGGCAAAACCAAAACCAACTCAAAAGTTTGTCACCTCAGGTTGTAATAGCCACTGAATTTTCTGATTACAGCTCAGTGGCTGAAACAGACTGGCAGATGATGCCTACCTGTTCAGACGCATGGCCTGAGATATATTCACCATGTATTATGGCAGCCTTTCAGTGGCATTTTCTGCTGAAGAAAGCTGGGAGATGGAACAATTAAAGCAACTACAGAGTTTGTACCAGGGGACATTACTAATAGGACTAAACTGCAATCCTGCCGTTATCTTGTTACAAATAGATGATTTTTATACACAACTTATACCCTGTCCTTGTCACTGAGGTACTGAAAGTACACAAAAACTCACTTCAAGAGCAGTGTTTTCAACATTAAGAATACGTGTGTGCACGCATATACGTGCGTGTGTGCACACACATAACTGTACGCTGTGTGTTTTATACAGTACATTATTATATAATATATTGTACTTATAATTATTACATATTACACCATATATCTACACTGAAGAAAATGTAAAGAAAAAGATAACATTCTACTATGTTCTAAATCAGAGATAAAAGATATGTATATGGTTAAATTATTAAAATATATTAGGAAATAGAAGACTGTCAATGACAATAATTTCTTCTTTTATGAACTAACCAAGATCTAGGATTGGCACACCGTGCTTCTTTAGAAGCAACTGACATTTTTTCTAACACGAAAGCAGTGTGCAAGTTGCAGGGATATACACATGCTATAGCTGTCCACTAACCAGCCTGACAAGAGGAACACCAAACTCCACGACAAGAGCATTCAGGCCACCAGCTCTCCATGGTTCACTTTTAGATCATTCCTGCAAGAGAGCTCAGATCTGCCAGTGTCCTTTCACCCATGGCACAAGCTGGATACTTGGTCCTGGTAGCAGACAGCTTTGGTTCATCGGCACAAAAACTCAGAGCAAAGGAAAGCCAGAATAAAAAAAAAGAAAAAGACTGACAGACTCTTTGTTGTGTAAAATGAAATTTCAAGTTATAGGCTTCATTGTGACTCGGTGGTGGTTTGTTGGTTGATTGGTTTTTTTGGATGGTTGGTTGGTTGGTTTCTTGTTGGTTTTGTTTGTTTGGGGCTTTTTTGTTGTTGTGGTGGTGGGTTTTTTGTTTATTTGTTTGTTTGTTTGTTGTTGTTGTTTTTGTTTGTTTGTTTGTTTTTTAAAGATACCACTATCGAGAAAATTCCAAATAAGAGCTCAGCCTCCCTTACAAAATAAAATAAATGAATGCACAAGCACAGACGTCTTTTTCCACGTATCTAGCACAGTCCTCTCTCACTCGCTCTATGCTGGGTACCTCCATTTCAACAGTGTTGTACTGGAGCAAAAACAACTACACGTGAGAGAATTACAGGAGGACAATGTAGATGAATACATTCTAAATAACAGGAGGACAATGTAGACTAACCCGTTCTTAGTTCTTTAGCCCCTTCTCTTGCACCTTTGCCCAAAAGAGAAACTGCAGGTGTTTTAAGGAGCAGCAAAAGCATCTGGTTCAAGAGAATATCTTACAGTTCTGAGCAGAGTTGAGGACTTTCCTTGGCTGTGGTGCCAGGCAGCTAGAAGCTAGTGAAGTCTGCTCCCTGCAAGGAATAGAGCTGCTTGCTCCTCAAAACTCAAAAAAAAGGAGACAAACTACTTCGGAGTTCTCTTGGGCATGTGCTTATGGGTGATTATTACAGAGGAGATGATGATATTTGTAATATCATCTGTCCAGAATCACTATAATCCCCAAAAGACTATCAGAAGAGTCTGTGGTCATCTTACACTAATTATAAAACATACATTTGAATTCCCTCATCCCCTTCTAAGGAACTAATCAGAAACTCTAATAATCAAATTAAAGAAAATAAAGAGTCGTGCAACTGTGACAGTATCCTATACAGGAAAACACCAGCTCACGGTTCCTCGCCTCTGAAAGACTAAAAACTATTCACTAACATTTAATCACCTAAACCATAACCTTCACGCAGGATTTGAACATAATAATGCTATTCAAAAAAAGCAAGGATAGAAATAATTACTCATGGGCTTCCAACTTTAATTAATGCTTCCTGTGGTAACAAGAATAGAGTATTATTAAAGTATGCCTGGCTAATGGAATTTCATATGGCACGCTTATTTCTTACATTAGCTTTTTCAAGTTGTAAAACTGAAATCATTAATTTAAATGCTTACAATATCGACATGATATGTTTACTACCAAGTCTTAAAAATAATTGGGTCATTATCGTTAAAGCTCCTTAAGTGACTCCAACTTGAAAGTGCTTGTAATGGTGGAGATATGATGTATAAAATGCAGATGTTTTTAATCCCATTTTTAATCCTATGTGAACTAAACAACCAAGACATCAAAGACTGTGCGCTTCCTAACAGAGAATTTTTCAGTTTAATGACATCCAATTTTCCATTGCACTTTACTCTTTGTCCCATGCACGCCTTTCAGTCTTCCTGTTTATTTTAAATTATGTGAAACCTGCAGCAAAGACCAATGTGAGATCCCAAACCTACAGCTGGGGGCACAGTTCCTGCAGAGGCAGCTCCTCTGTCAGAGCAGCCAACGCCGCCTTGTTCAGGGGTCACTTTATTTCTTTTTCAAATAACCATTAGCTTCAAAGCACGGGCAAATGAGTCAACATACCCTCTAATTATCAGTAATCCAAAAATTACTTTCAGAGAAAACGAATGACAGGTCTAGTGTGCCAACTCTCTGCTGCTGGTTTTGTCCTGGTTTCCACCAGAGCTTAACAGAGTTGTCACTGACCATCTGACAGCACACCTAACACGCCACCATATACCAATATATCCCATTTAAACTGCAAGGCAGTTTAGATATGATTTGCTTTCACCCTGCACCATGTGGTGCCACGTCCTCTCCTCAGTGGCCATCTCGGATCCTGCCGGCACCACAGCGGCTTGTGCCTCCAGATCCAGCCATACCTGCAACCACCCTCTGCACTCCTGTCACATTTCTCTCAGGCGCTGGTTTCTCCATTGCCAGTTGTTTCACGCTACACAAGCTGCTGGGACTAAGTTTCACCCTGTTTTGCTAAACAGGACACCCGAAAGGCAGAGGAAGAGGTGGCAGCAACCCAGATGTGAAGAGCTAAAGGGAAGGGAGCTCCTGCCCCCCAAACCCACGTATAGGCTGAGGATGTGCAACAGAGAGGCCAGAACGTCTTGGAGAACACTAAGCAGTGCCACAGGGAACCTGAGGCCTTTGCTCACAGGAAGGGTGCAGGGATTTCCCAGTGAAACCTTTCCAAGCCATCCATGTCATTTCAGCTTGGGAGGCACAGAAAGATGCTGCTGTCTCCCATGGTGTGACACACTCCCAAGTCATTTCTTGACATGTGGGACAACAGCTCGGTAGAGAGTAAATTTCACAGGTGGCAGAGGTGAAAAAGAGACCTTCCAAATAGTTCAATATCGTGAAAACTTTTCAGCACTAAGAAGTACTGAGTTACAGAGCATATTCACACATCAGGATGGTGTGTGTGCAAATGCAGTGCCACCCTCCTCCTTCTCCCCTTCTCCTTATGCTTGTGCAATTGTTTATCTAAGGTGAGAGTTGTTCAGAGATGTTGTCTGCTTTCTCGCCTCATGGCTGTCTTTCCATTATCAATAAATACAAAATAAAATAACACAACCCTTTTCTGTGAAGCGACTGTAATATATGCAGTAACATCAGTCATTTCATATTCTATGATGAAATGCAACTGATGATGTTTACTATGAGCAGCAACAGAAGACCTTGTCCTAGACTGGGATCCTGATGAAGTGCTCTCGTGTTGTCTTGGTGTTTTCTTCTTTGAGTTGTTTTCTTTGTTTGTTTGTTTGCTTGTTTTTTTTTCTACAGAGATAAGTTTAGAAAATAGTCTGTCCTAATTTCAGTCTGTTAGGACTGCATGACCACAAACCATGCAGTACAGCCAAATCAGTCTCGGTAAATCAAAACTCTGTCATTGTATCTGCATGTCTATATACAGGACAAGAAACTCCTCCCTTGCAGTTGTGCTAAATAAAATTTGTAAGATTATTACAATGGCAATCTGAATTCTCATGTACTGCACATAGCAGAAGCCCACAGGAAATATTTATAAGTGTACATACAATTCAACATGTGCACTGTCTATTTTGAAAACACTATAAATAGGCAATGACCCAAATCTAACCTGGTACAGTCCAAAAGAGTAAGTCAGAAGGCTGGCAAAATTATACCAAACAAGAAAACAACCTGAGAGACACTTCACCTTCATTTGGATGTAAATCCTTATCTAAGAATACCTATTAGGCTTTTTATTTCAAATAAACTAGGCAGCAAGGCAACAGTGATGGCACTAATACATGCCTAAGTACACATATTCTTAATAAACAGACTGGACAAAGTGGAAAGTTCCTAATTTACTTAAACATTTAGACCTTCTTTGTGACTTAATGAAAACAACTAAAGAAACTGAAGTCAAGGTCAAATAGGCAAGCTTATTATATTGGAATAAACATGTTAATGAATAATAATTACTTTTAAGCTTGTCCTGAAGGTTCCTTGCTTCATTCACTGGCCAAACTACTACACAAATGACTGATGCTATCCTCTTATTTTTTCAGTAATTTCAAACTTCATGTTGGCCCAAGATTACCCATATGCTGCACCAAGTTGTTCCATTCACAAATAATGACAATGATCAGATTTTTTCCCTCCATACAGGATCCACACCCTTCAGCATGAGCCAAATCCTCTATGTTTTGTGGCTATCGAAGGTGGCGTGTCAGGGTGAGAAAACTACTCTGTGTAGAGGACAGGCAGTTGATAGTTTAGGAATTGACAGTGTGGAGACTCTGTCCTTGAGAATCGGATTTACAAAAATCACAATGTAATCCTTCTGACAAATATGCATTTACACTGTAAACTTGTTAAAGCAGGGATTTATTTCTTATTCTTCATTCACATAATACTTACTAGCTAATCTATTTCTAGATCCTGGATTTAGGGTCTTTAGTGCTGTTGCCAACATAAACAACCCAATCACAGGCCTAGAGAAAGCTGTGCCGAGACTTCAAATCTCCCTAAACAAGAGAGTTTTTTGACCATGTGGTTTGAGGAAAGAGACATTTAGAAGTCATGATACATTGCTTGATCTGGTCAAGAAATCAATGCTACAAATCGGTTTTGAGCTAATTATGCAAGTAAACATAAAACCAAGCAAAGGCATCTGAGAGCCACTTTATCACAGCAATGAATCCATTATCACTGCCAAAACTTCACAAGCTACAGGTGTCACCAGACAGATCAAAAATGCTGATTTCAGCACCTGACATTTGAAAATTACTTCGTCTCCTTAAAATGAAGGAGGATGAAAAAGAGAATCACTCCCCCCAAAAAAACCAAACCAAAACAACAACAAAACATTCCCTATGATTTTTGTGCTTGCAAAAGACAAAATGGTATCTTTACAACCTGCAGCACTGAAACCCTTTGCCAACAAGGAAAAACATCATGTCTGTTTACCCAGGATAAACAACTCAGCAGTGAAATCATTCAACCTTTCCTTAAGTTCCTCTGCTGCTCACAATTAGTTCCAAGGTCATGAAAAATCTATTATGACTAAAGGCAATAACTAATTAAAAGCAAACAAACAAAAAACAGCAAAAAAGCCCGATGAATTTTCAGCTAATAGTTCTATTTCTTGAATTCCCCAGTGCCTCTACTGACTCCGCACTCTACCAGCAACTTCTCTAATTTTTTTTTTAATAAACATTTAGCTGTGCTAAGCCTTTTTTCATTTGTTTCATATATTTTAGATAAAATTCTCCTGCCAACGCAACAGAACTGTGCTGTGGTGAAAGCCACTGTCAGATGCATTTAAAATCTCAATAAGCTCATCAATAAAATGGCTGCTTAGCTCCTGTTCTAGGAGGAAAGTTTTAAAACGCTGATGGATGACTTTGCTGAGGATGATTAAAACAATGAAATAAATCTGGTGCTCGCAGGAGTGCAGGACAGATTCAGGGAAGACAGAGATGCTCACACTGTGCAGTTTGCTCCCGTCTGCCTTGCGGGGCTACAGCCAGCCGAGCAGATGCAAGGTCTGTGCAAGAATATACGGCTACCATGGCTCTGCTTCCCATGCCTTGTACTCCCTAATTCTTCACTTGCAAACATTTGGACTTGACCCTGTGGCCAGGTATATTCTTCTCCTCCAAACACAGATAACAAGAACATACATCAGGCTGCAATTAAGAGTGCCTCTCGCCTACCTCTCCATGGGTACACAACCTTTTACTTCAGTGTGCTGTAGCCTAATTCTCCCTCTCACATCTTTCTTGACTCCTTCTCCACCTTTTCTTCCTCTTCATTCTTTATTTTTTTCCTCATTTCCATGCCTTCCATCTCCTTTCCTTAAATCACTTAAGCGCTATTTGAACTAAGATGTTGGCAGAATTAAAGATCAGCTTAGATGATAAAAAATTATCTGCACTTATAATTGCTTACGGGACCAGTGTACCAAATCAAATTGATCAGAAAAGAAAATAATGTTATTTTGTTCCATATAGCCAAGTTATCCCAGACTTAGTTTCCCAGCTATCTTCCAAACAAAGGAACAATAAGCTTATTGTTGAAACATTTTGCATTTCAATGATTGTACTAGAAAAAGCACCCACTTTTTCATTGCAGCACCAGAAGAGATGGGTTTCCTCTCTCAACAAGTCTCCACATTTACAAACAGAAATAACAAGGGCTAGCACACCGTTTTACTGATTTATGAAATTATTCTAGACAGAGGCAGAGAAAAGAAAAAAAAGCAAACTTGTCCTTTAAGTATCCCATTCCTTATGAGTTTTTCAAAACCTCTATCTATCAGCATGTTCCTGAGACACAGTAATATTTTGCTTTCTTTTATTGTTCTAGTTCATATAACCTTTATCACACTTTGGCACAGCTTTGTTCTGTGCCTCTGCTAATAGGTATAGTTCATACTAGTGGAAAAATGGCCAGTGACAGAATTCAGGCTGCAAACCTGATAGCTATAGACCTATCTCAATCCTGACAGCGGTCTCAAAACTCATAGAGAAACTACATAGACTGTACACCTGTTTCTGGTTAAATAAAGAAAATTGGATTTTTATCAGTTTGACTGTCACCTTTTACATAGCACTGTTTTGTCGAGAGCCACTAATGAAAGAGCTTGGCAGCAGATAAAGGACATACAGCTTCGACTGAATTCATAGATTTATCTAAAACATTTTCCAGCAAGAATTACATTACATTCTTTTCAGAGCAGAAATAGGATTACAAAGCATTGAAATAGATGTCTTAAAATATATATCTGTATTATTGCATATGACTGAGCAGCTTCATTAATAATGATGTCTGAAGATTTTGGTTTTGCACATAGTCTTGGTGAACGCTTAAATATACTGACTGAGTGTAATCCACATTAATTTTGGCTGGTGTTTTGAATGGATGCCCCAGGAAATAATGGAAGGTTTTAGCAGTATGTATGCTAATATATAACCCAACAGTTAGCATGTTCATTTCCTTTTTTCATTCATTTCTAGTGTGTGCATGACCATGGACATGGTACTTGCTCCATCAGCGTTCTTCTCCAACACTATTTCCAAGCGTTACAGAGGCACCATGTGGCTGAACTGTGTTGGAGATGGTTGGGCTGACTACATATTGTGCTCGTGCAGGTCTTCATAAAGGCTTAAAATGGACAATGCTAGCTGCGTGATGCTGCAGCTTGAAGACCTGGAGGTCTTTCTGACAAGTCCACCTAATGCTCTAGTGGTGCCAGAAGAATGAAAGAAACTTCTGAAAAATCAAAAAGAAATTCTGAATCAGTACACCGCTTTTAACTGTCCTTTGAGGACACTGAAAGAATGAGTCAAAAAAAACCCAGGATGAAAATGAGAATCTCAGTAGCACAGCAGTAGAAGCAGCTCTCCCCATTAAGCTGGAGGTGCAAACTCAAGTCTTTTCCCAGAGCCACATCTAAGGCTACCCTGGGCAATGCAGCTGCCAGCAGACACCTTTGCTTCTGTTCAGCAGAGCAGTCAGAGCTCAATAAATAACATGCTAACCACATCATTTCTTTGTGCAGATGAAGTGCAGGAAACTTGTGTGCCTCAAGCATGTTCACCAGATGGGATAATTAGGCTCAGACAGATCACTGACCTGCCTAACAAAAATACCCCAGAAAATGAGGTTGACTGAATAAATCTGTGTCATATTATCAAACTCCCAAACAATGCATGGAAACCCAACTATACTAACTCATCCAGCAGCTTGGTATTTCTGTGGGTGTATCTCGTGAGGGCCAAAATGACTGGGTTCTGGGTATTCTTCGGTATTTCTTGAATTTTCTTTACAGCAAACAGGCACTGCTGGGAACTACTCAGCTGTCTCTCTATGAAAATGATGAAAGCACATACATATGCATTTATGCTAAGCTATTCTCTCTTTAATTATCACTGAGGCTGGTTTGTCACACTAAAACAATTTTGGGGAAGTCAAGGCTCTGAGACAGCACAAAATGAAAATGCCATTTCACCTTCCACAAATGGAAGGCATGACACCCATTTAAATAACACTTTTATCTGGAATTATAAAAGTAAATATAATCAAATAATCTTATGTTTGGAAATAAGTTCATTACTTTAGAGTTACGAAGGCCACATGAGACAACGCGCTCTCCCCGAAATCAGGGAGATTTCTTTCCTTTCCCCATCAGGTCAATATCTCCTTCCTCTATGTGTACCACAATGTTCCAACGCATATTGATGAATAATCTCAATTATATGAGGCTACACTGTTATTTTTCAGGCATTGTCATGTCATATTATTTGTTTTCCTTGCCAAGATGCCCTAAATCAGGAAGGGTTAGACACAGTGCCAGTTATTGTTGAGCACAATCTGCCATGAACGAGGCATACACCACAACCCTGAAGACCAGCTGCTTGGGAAGTTCTCAGGCAAAAGACAACACCAGTTCCTCAAGAGCCCCATATTTTCCTGTACCCCTGTGGTCTGGCATTCTCAGGTGGCCAGAAATTTTGTTATCCAGAAGCTTACTATGAGTATAGCCTACAAACATGCTACATACCCCAACACAAAGACGCAGCTCCACTTGGCCATATGCTGGATGTTCTTGCATGAACAGATTCATCTTGCTATTTAAGACTTATGTCTATATACATTATTTCCACAAGGAAAAATGTGGTATCAAAAGCTAATCCTTATTTTAAAAAACTCACATATACTCAAAAAAGCAAAATAATTAAATACTGAAATTCAACTTGCAGCAAGCTCTGCCTACAGTTCTTCTTTGGCTGGGATATTCAAAGGTGATTGAAGGGACCTACACCAAAGAATGAGAGCTTTGGTGAAAAAGTTTGTCACCATTTACGTCTCTGACTCCACACAAGATGCACTCACACCTGTGGACACTACCTCCTAAGTAATCAGCTGCTGATGTCCATAAAACAGTAAATAACAACAGAATTGATACAGTACCTCTGTAACTTCTGCTCCCAGCCCCTGGCTGAAAATTATTTTAACAGCTATTCAATTGGAACTCTGCTAATGAACTAACCCATAAATTTAAAAAGGAACACAGATTTTTTAATTATAAATCAGGCAAGTAAGCTGGAAGACAAAATAAAGTAGATCAAATCATCTTGTCATTTATCTGGAGGTAAATCAGCAGTCACTCTATCAAAACAAGCGGGGTTACAAGAATATATTACATGACTCAACCCAACTATTTGAGCTCAGTATTTTACTCATTTCATGCAAGTCCTACCTGAGCCACAACCACCCACGGTCTGAATTTATAGACAATCCACTACATGCTAAGATATGTGACCTTAATACCACTTTAACACTGACCTCTAGTGACAATAGGTGGGAATTTACTGTCTTATGGAGCTGCCCAGTTGGGAACGCATCTTTGGCTGCTCTAATTACAGAGCTTGCTCTTGCATCTCAAATCCATAGCTACCCGCACCACAGGGAGCATGCAGGCAAGGAGGGACCTCCAACTCATGTGTATTAGTTACAATCACAGATGAATTATGGGTGATGCACTATTATTATTAAATCCAAACCTCTGCTTTCATTTCTTGAAAAGATGAAAAGGCAAAAAAAAATAAACACTAAATTTCAAGCCTTGCAACTGTAATAAGTGTATTACAGTATAAAGTAGGCACAACTAGTGACATGACAAGTGCCCACATCTTCAAGCAGCCAAATAAAACATCATCTTTCATCTCATGAACTGTAACACAAAGGCAACCTCTTCTCTAATACTCTGTAGGAAGAGTAGCCTTGCAGCTCTTGGTACAGAACTCCTGCAGCTTTCTCTGAAAAACGAGGGTGCAATGGTCTAAGTACCCACAGAAGCAGGTATTTCACACACACACCCATTTTAATATAGTCCAGATGGAAAGATGAGCACATTACAGCAAGTTGGCAACCTCACTGTCTCAAGAAAGCAGTAAGGATGTTACAGCTGGCATGCCAGTACACAGCCCACCTTGCTCCCTTTGCATGTGGAATCACATAATAGAATAGTAGAACCACAGAATATAATCATAGAATGGTTTGGGTTGCAAGAGACCTTAAAGATTACCTAATTCCAACCCCCCTGCCATGGGCAGGGGCACCTCCCACTAGAACAGGTTGCTCGAAGGCCCATCCAACCTGGCCTTCAACAATTCCAATCATGAGGCATTGCAACTCCCCTAGGCAGCCTGTTCTAGTGTCTCATCACCCTCACGGGGAAAAATTTCTTCTTTGTATCTAGTCTAAATCTATCATCTTTCAATTAAAAACCATTACCCCTTGCCCTTTCGCTACAGGCCTACTTAAGAGTTTGTCTCCAATGTCTGGGAGGTGAAATAAGTGGGTGACGGCTATGGCCCACTGCAGGGAAGCATTTCGAGACGGGAGTTTCAAAAGTGGGAAGTGCTTTCACTAAGCATGGTATCTGATGATCCCTCTAGCATATGTATTATATATATACAGATGTGTATACACACACGTATAAAGAACACGCTTAGGAGGCTAGAAAGGGTGAGAACCACCTTTAGAGCTTATCCCAGCTTGGGGTAAATACGAGTGAGTTTCCTTTTACATTGTCCTAATGTTGTAATCCATGTATTTCATTTACACTAACACAACTTGTGTCAGGGGAGATTTTAACTTTCTGTCAGCTATCCATCCCGAATATTTGTCTTTGGTAGCAGTCCTCAAAAAACAGAGTCCAGAGAACTTCTGCTCTCCCCAAAACATGCTTCAAGGACTGTAAAGGTTTCTAGACTGCTCTTCCACTTAGCTGATACCACGGGGATTTTCACAAAAGCATTTTTTGGTGCACAGACGTAGCCAGGTGACTGCACAGACAGCACCAGAGCTGGGAGAGAGTACTAGGGCCCTGAGGGAGCAGGCACCACAAGAAACCTCAGAGGCAAAGCCAAATCAGTCATGCCTAGGCACAAAAACAAACCCATGTATTTCCAGATAAGTGACTTGACTCTTCAGTCATTTTGACTGGAAAGAATCAGCTGTCAGAACAAACTTAACTAAGAAGACTGAAGATTAAACACTCGACTGATGTGAAATTAAGCAGTTCTCTCATACTGACAAATACATCACCTGCTCATAATGAAAACGGCACAACAGATAAAACTTGTCTGCAGCATGAGCTGCAAGCATGAAAAATCAAGGTAGTGGTTGTTTTTCAACACCACAAGCAGATAAACAGTGCACTTAATGAACGCCTGTTTGCCAGCGAGCCAGGCAGCCTTTGGCAACACACCTGGACCTCACTTCTCTCAGTGCTTGGACCCGATGATTCTTCTGTTTTAGCAGCTTACCTAATCACAGCAAAACACGACAGCCACGGGAGAAGGAAAACATGCCTTATTTAAGCACACTGAAATCAAAAACCAACCTGCAGATTTAATGTTTAGGCTACAAACTAGGTAACTGGACTTCCTCATATATTCCAGCTGTATGCATGAGTGCTTAGGGATGTACATGTATAATTAGGTTTAAATATCTATGGGAGAAGAGAGTGAGATATAAACACTAAACAATAGATGCAAAATTGCCTCTAAATTGTCATAATCCTTATGTGGCTTGGACCTCAGCTTCAGTATGAACTGGTCTTAAAAGCAATCACTTGCTCATGTTAGGGGCTGCCAAACCTCCATCTAAACTGTTCATTAGCAATACATTAGGTTAGCAAGCTGCCATGGCAGGAAAATAATGAGCTTTCCATTGTGGGGTGGCACGTTCTCTATCACATTGACATAACAAATAACTCCATAAAATGCTATAATTTATTTTTCTTACGAGCCTTTTTTCTTAATTAGCCCTTCAGTAGATTGTATTAAACACACATGAACTGTAACTACAGAGAGTCCTTGGACCAATCTCAGAAATCTTAGACAGTATGCAAAGCTATTACACAGGCAAATGACCTACTTTTAGGTCATTTAAATAAAGTTTGACAGAATAGCTGAAAGCAGACCATGTCAAAAGACATCCTCATTAGGTCTCTTCACCATCATCTGCATGTACTGAGTAAGGTGCTATTGTGTTCCAGCACACACCGCAATGACTGTGCAACAGCTGTGTGGGAAAAGAATTGCTGCTGTTTTAAAGATCTCATCGGGTTTGTCTTCTTGCCTTAACAAGAAGGTCCATGTATTTACAGGATGGGTTTGGTTAGGCTAAAGTCAAGACAGCCTAATCATTTTTCTGCGAAGTGTTTTAAAAAGAGGCAGTTCAAAAAGGAAATTCTAAGATATGGACAGTAGGGAACAATAATGTTGCATTTCTGCTCATGTGAAAATGAACTCCTATAAGCAGGTTTCTACTAGGCTCTATGGCCCAAGCGGTTTCACCATAGCTAGGTTAAAGTGTTTTATTTCTTTTATCAAAGATATTATTTTTACTTTAATCATAGGACATTGGGTATTAGACCTGTCTTCTACAGTATGTTCATGGATTAATTACATGCTGCATTAAAGACTTTCTTATGTACAATGCCTTTCAATTTTCTTGCTTCTCCTTGACTTTGTATTGTCAGCACAGGGAAGATTTTCATTGGTACTATCCCTCTCTCCCAGTATCACACTTTATCACAAAATTTTTAATTCATATGCTGTCACTCCTAGAGACCTCATCTGTTCTCACAGGGGAATATTCAGATTTCTTGCTGCTCTCCTCTGTACTTCTGCAACCTCTTCTTGCTGAGTGCTCAGCAAACACAGATTATACAAATCAGGTGGGAGGACTCAATCTTCATACAATAGCATACCTCTAATAAATGTAAGCTTTTCTTAATGAAGCCTGACAGATGTTTACATACAGCATTTCACATTGATATTTAACTAAAACCACTTATCAGAAATCTTAACAAGAGGTCATCAAAATATCCAAGCAATTTCTTTCACGACCTGACATATGGTTTTGTTGAATTTCATTTACCATTCTGCTGTCTTATTACTTGGTGTTGTAAGATACTATTAACAGTCACTACTCCTGCTTTCTCTTTTGTCTTTAATAGGACTCACCAACTGCCTATCTCCCTCAAAACTGCCTAGCTTAACCAGTGACCTCTCTTTAGAACTCAAAATGTTCCATGGGCTTTGAAATCATACTATCAGAAAGGAATAGGAACTATTTTTGGAGTATAAAATAAAACCTTCACTTTTTCTGGGAAAAGCAATTAACACCACACTCTTGTGGAACTACCTTTGAGAAAGGAGATAATGCTGCAGGCAAGTATTTCATACACAAGAGGCCCAAAAGCAATTGCTTGGATATAGATCTTCTTTATTCAATGCTATTCACCAAACAGTAATTTAAGTCCTGTTACAATACATTGTTTGTTCTTTTCTTCTTGCCACTGCTCCATCTGATCAATTCCATTGTAAAAGAAAAAAAATTAAATCATGTGTTGGGTGAGCATGCAGTGAAGATAGACATATCTTTTCCACAGGTGATAAAGAGTGTGCGGTTTGCTGCTTGCTAGTACTTCAAAGAAAGGTGGTCAGTAACCAGCGTGCAATAGTCATGTGTTGCAGCTCAAGGAGAAATAATGCAGGAGAAAAATGTTCATAATCTACAATACTGTAAGGTGAGTTGGATTTATACGTGCAACTTTTTAATAGGCCCTCCATCCAAGGGCTACCAGCAGAAACAAGCAAACAGAGCTGAAGACTCAGTCAAAGAATGGGGCATTTAGAAGAAAGCAATGTTTACCAGTGGGAAGCCACTCCTCTAATTAAAATTTAACTAGCACCAGTGCAGGTAGGAAAAAAAAAGCCACAAACATTAGTGTTTTCCTAAATGGAAGGAGTAATCAAAGTTTTTGGTTGCCTATCAGCTTTGGAATGTTAATCATTATGGAAATTGTGCTGGTGAAGGTAAGAAATTACTTAAAAGACTGTTATTTTCTTTTCTCTTTTTTTTTTTTAGTTACTGTTGGACAGCTGAACATGCTCAAGGAATCAAAACGGCGTGGATAATTACCCCCATGGAAGCAATCCAAAGGTTCACAAAGTAAAAGCTGCTTCTAACTTAAAGATCAAGGTTTTAAATTAGGAAAGCACTTGAGTCATCAGTTGATAAAGACATTTGACCTGCTAGGCAAAGGTAATGGTCAGGGACTTAATCCAGGACTCTCACAGCACACAGTGTAGGGGACTTCCCCAGTTTAGTAGTTTGAAACAATAAGACATTATTTAGAACAAGAAAAATGAGCAGTGTGATTTTACAAATATTAATTAAAAATACCAAAGACTTTTTAGCCATCAGTCCTCCTCTTTCAAGACCCTTTTCCCAACACAGGCAGAGGCATATAATCAGCCCCTGGTCAAAGTGATGTCAGGAAAGGAAACAGGTTTTCCTGGTCTTCATCAAATCTGTACTTCATTTTCAAATGCAGTTGGAACAGGACCGGAAGAAAACTTCTGAGATTGCTGTCATGCTCATGTAAAAGCTAAGACATATCCCAAAGAATGAGGGAGTTACAAGGAGTTAAGGCAGACCTTGCATTAGAAATTCTGCGCTGCATGGAAAGGCCATAATGTTTGTAAAGCACAAACCATAGAAGAGCAAAGGATCAAGAAATGAAGTTTAATGAAATCAGCCAGTTCCCTGCTTCCATCAATCAGTAAATCACCTAGATCAATTCGCATCTTCCTCAATGCCTAAACCTTAACTTCCTGTGACAAATAAGCACAGAAAATTACATTGCGCTTACAAGTAAAAGGAGATTTCTAATATATCATTCATCATCAGAGGGATGCACTGCCAGTATACTAACATACTTCCCCTCAAACCCACGCAGACTCTTGGATGCCTCATTTAACATAATGAAATAGCCCAAGCAAAACACACAAGGTATATATCTCTCTTCATTGCTCCTTTTAATCACACTGCAAAACACTAATCAGCCATGTAGTCCTATTACTGTATCGCTGTAGCACCTATCTAGTAAACAGTTTCTGTTTACAAACAGGATTATCTGCAAAGAATACAACTGAGAGCTCACGTGGACAGAGACAGTGTCTCAGCTGACATGGGGTAATACATTAACCAATGGTAACTCCATCTGGAGCAAAACAGGGTTTCAGAATCTAAGAGCTCATAATTTTATCAAATACTATAGTGTTCTACTGATAGGGAGTATTATTCCAAGGATATAGCATACATCCAGACGCACATAAGTATTCTAGACCTTGGAATTGTACACGTCCCCCAAATCTTCGCCACAATTTCAATTAGTGACACACACAAAATTAAAACAAACATGCAATAGCAGAATGGGGGAGCAAAGTTAACACTGGGAATACTTTATCTAATGAACAGCATAAAGAACAAGACTGGATGTAGGAAAAACTTTAACTCCCTTAATGTTAGTTTTCTAACTTTCTTTGAACAGCAAAGAACGAATGCTGGGGGCAGTGTGTGCAGGAGAAAGGGGGCACCTTGTGAGCTCCAGGATTTCTTTTTAACATCTTACCTATCTCCATGTATGTGTGTAAATAAAACTGCAGTACAAACTCAGACTATTCTTATATGAAGAACTTAAAAAACAAACAAGCAAAAACCCAAAGCGACTGATGACTTCATTTTGAGGAGCATGGGTTAACTGTTTCACTAGGAAACAAGCAAACCCCCAAATGTGTCTCTGTGTAAAAGAGATGCTGTCAAAGAAAACAATTCAATCACTAGCACACTGTTTACCCCAGTACCCTGGTGGATATTAGCACAAAGGCACCTTCTTGCCTGCACCAGACCAGCATCCAGGACTAGACAGGATGGCAGATACGTCAAAATGCCACGGTGAGCAGCATAAGGTACATCAGACCTCTTTCTCCCTGTCTTTTTTTTTTTAACACATGAAAGTTGTCAGAAAAGTTATTCTCTCCTTCTCCCTTCATCCAAGGATTTAAGCGTTTCTTTTTTTCTATCAACACAGAGAGCATTTTCATCTTTCTGCTCCTGGAGCTGAAGTAAAACATCTTTTAAGAACCCAGGAACCACGACACACTGAAGTTCTGACTCCACCACAAGGAGCTGACAGCTTGTTTCCCACATTCACCTGGGACTGTCACTGCTAAATAACAGTTTGGGGCACATCATCATTGGCTTTTGCTTCAACTCACAGTAAAGTGACAGCCCCTGCAAACAGCTGCAATGAAAGTGACTGATACAGCAGAATTTAGCTGTGATATATGAGTTAAGCCTGCAGTATCAGGTAAGAGGAGAAAAACTGACTGCCGAAGAAATGCTTCTCAGGCTCACTATAGCAGCCTGTAATGAGAAAATATTGCCAAGTGGGTTCTGGAAAGCTTATAGGATACACTGCTTTTATATTTTAATAGGCTCTTCTATATCCTCCTACTTAAGTACAAAGTACCACTTTAAATAGCAAACACTATTATAACTTCTGATTGTCCTCATGTGTCTGAGCAAAACAACAGGATGCTACACACTCAGGGACACTTACTGCTGCCTTTTGACAGCAGAACTCCCAATTGAAAGCATTATGGTTTCCTGGTGAAAAAAAGTAAAAAATATACACGTTTATCTCTAAGTTTGAGAGATATGGATTTGATGGGTGGACTGTTGGGTAGATAAGCAACTGGATGGATAGTTGCATCCAGAGGGTAGTAGTCAGTGGCTCAATATCCAGATGGACACCAGTAACAAGTGGTGTCCCTCAGAGGTCTGTACTGGGACCAGTACTATTTAATATCTTCATCAATAACATAGACAGTGGGATCAAATGCATCCTCAGCAAGTTTACAGATGACACCAAGCTGAGTGGTACAGTTGACATACCTGAAGGACAGGATGCTATCCAGACGAACATGGACAAGCTTGAGAAGTGGGCCCATGCAAACCTCATGAGGTTCAACAAGGCCAAGTGCAAGGTCCTGCACCTGGGTTGGGGCAACCCCTGGTATCAATACAGGCTGGGGGCTGAAGGGATCAAGAACAGCCCTGTGGAGAAGGCTGAGATGGGATCTTATTTGTGCTTATAAATATCTCAAGGGTATGTGTCAAGAGGATGGGACCAGACTCCTTTCAGTGGTGCCCAACGATAGGATGAGGGGCAATGGGCACAGACTGAAGCACAGGAGGTTCCATCTGAATATGAGAAACTTCTTTACTTTGAGGGTGCCAGGGCACTGAACAGGCTGCCCAGAGAGGTTGTGGACACATTCCTGTGCAATCTGCTCTGGGTAAACCTGCTTCAGCAGATGGGTTGAGATGATCTCCAGAGGTGCCTTCCAACCCCAACCATTCTGTGATTCTGTGAAGTTTGTGCAGAAGTTTTTGTTAAGCAACTCATGCACACAGAAGCATGGAACAAATACTACCATGCATATACCGGCATTGAAATGCTTGAACTAAACACATCAGAAGGGAACAAATCACATTGGTGCACACAGTATGGGTGGAAATGGGATTACTCAAAGTGATTTCATGTTCATTAGGTTATTATTTTTTAATGTAAATCCATTTTTCATAAATGAAATACTTCCTCAATCTTAGAAACTAGACTTTACAATCATCTTATGATTCCTGTGTTTTACATCTAGAAGAGACCGCCATGACCACCAGATTTCATCCCTTCCTTAATGCAGACTGAAGAACCACTTTCAGGCTTTAAAACTTCTGGGTCTTCGCTATATATAAGTTAGCTGCCAAAGCTTGACTGAAAAAGTCATTTAAAATAAAAACAGAATGAGGAGGAGAGGACAATCAAATGCACTGTTTATTTAAATTTCACAGCAGCTTAAATTCCTGATGTTTGCAACAGTCTTTCCTTGACCTCTACCTAGACAGCATTATGATATTTTCTTCATCGCTGAAATCAAGGCACATACGGTCAAAGGAATATCATATTTTATTTAATCACACTGCAGAAAGACATTCAGTTTCACAGGTCAGATTCTCTATGGTGCTTGAGCCAAGTTGGGGCTGTAGGCAAGAGCAAAGTCAGCTCACTGCCAAGGGGCAGCTTCTCTATATCCACCCAGAATAAGCATCCTCAGGCTTGTTATGGCTGCACAGGTCACTCAGCCCAACAAACCCTCTCTACACCTGGATTTTAGAGGCATAACAGTTCACAGGGACTATGGTACTGCCTCGACCAGCAACATATTTTAATAGATTCAAGCCCTGTGGTGACAAAGTCCTGATGTAACAACAGTCACAGAAGGAGACAGTAGCTCTGCCAGTATTTATCAGGTTTTTGACCCCCCTCTTTCAGACAGACGGAGGTCCCCACTTGCCACTCACAAGTCACTCCATGCCTAAATATTGTAATTGTACATAAAGGTACTAAAGCAAGCTCCAGTGAGTCAACCTCACAGTACTGGTATGCAAAACCATGGTCATTCACCGTCTCTGGCCACATCATGCTAGATGACCTGCACCTTACTAGTGGCCACCATTTCAACCACATGATGCATGTATTTCAACCGTAACTGTGAACCTAAATATAAAATGAAGTCCTGACGCATCCTGCCTAAGACACCTGAGATGACTATGTCCAGAGTAAAGTCTCCCTATTGCAAGGCCAGTGAGAACAGACAAGACATGGACACACATGACCCCCTGGGCACCAATGCTTTTCTTTACGACTGGTCAGCTACAACCATTCACTGACAGGAGAAGTTCAGCTCTCCCTACTGCAGACACAGAAACAACACTGATGCACAGACAGATAAATGCTAGGAACGCACCAGGATCAGCTTCATCTTATCTGGGACAATCTTTCAGCCATATAATGAAATAAAAAGCTCTCAAGGACCTTAGAACAAAATGTTTTTTCGTCCAGCAACCACACCTCCCCTTCCAGACTCCGTGTGGGCTGTGGGTTTAATCCTCCTGCAAAGACACTGGCTGGAGCAGAGCCACCCCTTAACTCCACCGACTGCTCTGCAGCCACACGCTTCAGGCAAAGTGGCATTCAGCTGTGTACGCCTATCAGGGCTCTAATACTGGAAACAGAAGTGGAACAGACAGCCAAGGTAATTTAATCTACCATGATAATTCACTTTCAGTATTACCCTCCACCCCCTCCCACTGCCCCAAATGAATCAGTGACAAGTACACAGACTTTTCCTAACAGAAAGGGAATTGTATGCCAATTATCCCTACCCTTCATTCTATACAAACTGCGTAACCCTCTGTACCCAATTCTGAGCTTATTGATATCGCTGTGAACAGGTACAGCTTCCACAGAAGTAACAATGTTGCTAATACTGTAAAGTAGGATGGAGATATGAATTGGGCACGTGTTACTTAATGCAACTCTCTGAAGTCAGATTTAACTTTCTGGATGTTTTTTTTCTTGTTGCTGCTGCTGTTTGTTTACTGAAAGCATGAAGCTCAACATGTCAACCCACACAAGAAGAAAGCCTCTCCTCTATCCCCATCTGTCCATACCCTGCTTCCTTGCAGGGCATGCAAACATGAAACTGCTCCCTTAGCTGGAGTGACTTGAGACATGAAAAGCAAGAGAATTCCCCTCAGCCCAAGATTTTCTCAGTGAGGTGTCACCTTTTATCCCTTCCATAGACTACTGTTCAGAGCACATACTACTTTGAAGTACTCCCTGTCCCTGTTCACAAAGAAGAAAACATCTTCAGCTATGGAAGTATCTAGGCTCCTTCTTGAAAGTCAGGATGTGATACAGAAGATTATTAAATCCTATATACAAGACTGTTCTTCGCTCTGAAAGTTTTCCATTCACTACTTCTTACGTTGTGTAAGCCTGATGGACAGTTACTTCTCCATCCCTCAACTGAAAGGTTGCCAGCACTTTTGTGGAATCAGGCTGGGTAAGTGAACTACGGTGACTCCTTTCCACAAGGGATAACGCAAAGTGTCTCACACCTGCCAAGAGACAAAATTCATTCATTTCTAATAATGGCAGGCTTTCACCAGATCTCCTGCATAATTCTTAATCATGCATTTGTATGTGGTCTTACCAGTGATGGATGTAGTTGCTTAGCCTTGACACCGTTGGTTCACCGCCCGCAATCTGCAGGTCAGGCAAATTGGGAAAGTCTTATCAGTTACAGAGTGCCAGAAAATGGAGGGAAATCTGAGCTGGAGCTTATGCATTTCTAACACACAAATGTTAGCACACGTAGAGAACCCAAACCTCACCTCCCACCCCTTCTTGCTCTACCAAGGGCAGAATGAAGAGCATAAGGGCAGTCACCCCACTTATACACTTCCCACAGCTCCACCTTTTCCACCACTCAGGTTATGCGGCTGAGCTCCCTGTACATCACCCAAGCTCTCTTGGGTCACTAACACGACATCTTTGATGTCATTGCTGCAACTATCAACCCTGAAGCACAATGTGATGATTGTTTCCCTGACTCACATTCACAGCACATTTGTTCCAGTAGGCTTGAAAATGAGGGGACGAGGCAGGCTAGGCTTTCCTGCTCGGTAGGTTTTTGCTCCAACCTAATTAAAAACATTCAGCAATTCACTGAAGTTCCTTGCATACTACACGTCCCATACTTTAAAATAAGATTGGAAAGCAAATAGTCTGATATTATTTTTTAAATGCACTCCCCAGATGGAGAAGATTCCTCAGAAATTTCTTTGTGATGCTATACTGAAACTGCTGAACCAGAAAATTCAAGCTGGTTCTGAAATATCCTGTTTTTGTTGTTATTGTTAACGGCTTTTTTCCTTGTCTAAAAGCTAACAAGGAAAGCCACTCTTAGTTCTCTGACATGCAGAGAAGTGACAGTACAGCTCACTGGAAACAGTCAGCTCTGGTCACCTTGGTCTGAAACTGGGTCAGGGATGCCAGCTTACGGGTGTACCCAAGGAATATGCATTTATCTGGGGATTCAGATGCTGAGGACAAGGCCACCCTTTTCCAACAGGCAGAACTTGGGTAGTTCAGCTCTAGCACTCAGAGAGGGCAGCCTCCTCATAACCAAGGCATGTTTATGCACAATTTTTTAAACAGCCTCCATTTCTGGGAAGCATGTTGAGGGATCTATGTGAACATCCAAGCCAAGCCCGGCACTGCTGCACCTCCTCAATCCAAAGGCAAGCCACTGCTGGGAGATGGCCACTGCAGCGCATTGTGTCAATGCTTGTGGGAGAATGTGCACCAATGTAAAGTCGATCCAGCTTCAGTGTTAACACTACCGGAGAAATTCAGTGGGAAAGATTCCAAAGACTTCATTATGTTTGTAACTCCATGCCTACTACTGAAAACAGACCTTTTGCCCACCAAGAGTCACCGCGACCTGGAAACAGATGCAGAACACGGTGCACACAAAAAGCCTGTGATCACATCGGAAAGCTCTTGCCATCAAACAAGTGCTAAAGGACCCTCCGAACGGGCTAGGTATCACACCACCAGCTCCCAAATTCAGCCTTTTTCCGGAACTGCCACTAAATGCCTCAAAATTTGCCTGTCCTCATCTCCAAAGGCAGAGTGCCCTTAAGCTGTACAGCTGAGAACAAATTCCTGCAGGGTTGTACCAACCAGTTAAGGGATGTAAAGCAATTACCTTTATACCCATACAAATGAAACTCCACCGATGCAATTAACTGTCCCTTGTCATCTACTGTTGAATTTTTGGAAAGCATATGCTGTACACTCTCTCCTCCCCTAGCTTTTCCACAATTTCAATCAGTTTGTTTTAGCTAATATAATGGAACCTACCTATTCTAAAGAAATAACATATGGCTGGAAATTATCTGAGTATTTTTAAATGTCTTTTTTCATTTTAAATATAATTTCATTTGAGATTTTGCAGCTTTCATTTCTATTAATAAATTATCATTTCTTCTTTATAAGTGATGAGCTAGTGTGTCATGTAATTTTTTCCTCTAAATAGACCAAGACTTTGATCTAATGCAAGCCCTTGGTGGGAGTAGAAAGACTTTCTGTCTAATTTAGTTACGAAAAATATTCAATTAAACTTGGGAGTTTAATTCATTTAGTTATGAAAATTAAATGAGCTCAATAAGGTACACTTGATTCACCTCAGGAAAAAAAAATAAAAAGAAGAATCTCTGAAAGGGGAACAAATAAGAAGGGAGAACAAAAGTAACTTTTAATGCTCACATTGAAAGGTGGGTAACATGAAGAGCCTGAGTTCTGTTTTGTGTGCCTACATAAAACACATCCACAATCAGTTCATGCAAAATTTATATTCAGAAGCATAAATCTCTGATATTAACACTCGAATTGTCTCCTGGGTAACAAAAATCCCTGTAGGTCATAATCGAGTCTACCGCAGCTAAGGGAAGATCTGGCTCCCCACACTGGGAACACACCACCCATAGACAAGTCTATTCCATCTCCATTTGGTGAAAAAGGAAAATATTTGAACTATTTTTCAAATCCAGAGCAGAGCAACTTGGATCTCTCTGACAGAAGCCCCCATCTAGTTCTGCAGCTGTCGCTTACCATTTTTGCAGATAGGGCAGCACTGATCGGGCTCATACACCGGATCCACACACTCCGTCTGGGGACAAGCCGAGACAGTGCACAGCACCTCACCATTGGCTTCACAGCGACACTTCTCACACGGAGAAACCTGAAACACAAATCCAGTCATCTTTTAACTCTCTTCACTTAATGCCCTCCTGAAGTGTGCAATGACTACTTTCACATCTGCCTTGCTCTTTCTTTCACCTCTTTTTCTTCCCCCCTTAAAACAAAACAAAACAAAACAAGCTTATTTTGGTCTGAATAATGCAGAGATTGTTGAAGCTGGGCTCTTGAAAAGCAAAAACCAGAACACAAAACAACACAGGTTCTGCTCTGAATGTGCGCACCAAATGGGAAAGTCAAAGGGATCCTGGGAACAAGAACACTTTAGACTTTTAACACAAAGGAAGCAAAAATTTCCCTAACACATTTCTAATGAACTTCCAGTAAATAAAGTTCATAACTGAGATGAAATCCTGTTTAATTCTATTAGAGGTTCAAAAGTAATTCAGCAAAAAATATTGTATTTAAGGAAGTAAAATTTTGCTAAATCAAATATGAAACTTCCTTTCATAGAAATACTAATTGCAATTTTTCCAGGTTTGAAAGCTTTTTGGTACCAGGAAGATTCATTTTATTGAAAATTATCATTTTCAGGGAGAAGTCAGGAAAGAAACATTCTTTGAATACAGGTATTTCCCATAGATTAATTGTATTTGGATCACTCTTGTAATACTAGTAACTTTCCAAAAAGAAACTGCAATTCAAAGAAATGGGTGAAGCAAAATACAGGTCATCCCTTTTACATACTGAAATGTTACTGGTTTTGAAGAACTCTATGCAATAGGAGTGCCATGAGATGATTACTTGAATGACCTACTTCAATTAAATTAATTCCAAACAAAACAACATCAAGGCCCTATTTAGGAAAAAACGGACTTTCAAATGTCTGCATTTGCCACGTGTACAGTTCCAGCTGTACCCTATAGCGTTGCTGACCAGGCACTGCACATTGCATTGCTGGCGTTCTTGTACCACACAAGGAGCTGGAGGTAGAGAGAAGCAAGGGTGCTAAAGAGCAATAAATGGTATACTGTAAATCTCACTGCTGTACTCCAAAAAAACCCACACTGGCATCCACGCTAAGATTTGAGGATGAAAATGCAGCTGAATGTTATTATCAGTGATCTTCTAAATCTACAGTTTGTGCAGATTCTAGGTTTACTTAAGGATGAGGTAACTTTTTGTAGACCCTTTTTCATTCCAGATTCCAGTTAATGCCAAACAACCATTCATTGCATTTCTCCAATAAAAGCAGAGTAACCTCAAACAAAATATGCTTTGTGAAGAAACAACCAGACATCTAACTTGCACATCATCTGCTTTCTTTTCCCTATTTCTTAGGCAGCCCATCACATTTTTCCTCAGATCCATTCGCTGCTTGCTTGCTTCTTTCACATCCTTCTCACTTCCAAAGTTCAAACATGCTGGTGCTTGCACAGCATCATTTCCAACTAAATGCTCATCCATGCTTTGCCACTTTTCTTCCCACCTGCCAGGGCTGTTATTTGCTTGTGCACTCACGTCTCTTTTCATGCCATCCCCTCTGCTTAGAAAGCCTAAACAGGGTTTCTTACTGTGCTGCTTTCTGCTTTTATTGCTATTATTTCTTTAAGGCTTCCTTTGCCAGCTACTCACTTCCAGTTTTCTCTTTACACTCTACCTAAGATAACACCACACCACACATTTATAAAATGCAGTAAGGAGGCTGACAGCCCAGTACTGCAGATTGTTATTGCAGGCTTTGGGACAAAAAATTTCTCCTGCAATTGTTTATAAAGTGCCATGTTCACTTGCAGAACCACAGTGTCAGTGGCTGAGGAGGTTTCTGATCCGGTGTTCAAAATTGAGAGGCTCAGGTATTCCAGGTAATCACTTGAACTGCATGTGAAATTTTGAACATCAGCAAACCTGAGCTCCTAACTATCTGTAAGTCAATAGTAAGAAGCCTTCCCTCTGGAGTTAAATTCAGCAGCAATAGCTACTAAGTTGAGAAAACATGCTTTTTGGGGAGAATTGATCAATTTTTTAAAAATTAATCCTACCCAATTAATCCTACTAGACCTTCATTCCAAGGATAAGGCTCAACAAGGCAAATCTATAGCTTTCAACTGCTTTCAACATTTTTTGCCATCACTTGAAAAAGATGACAATTTGCCAATGACCACACTTCAACAAGATCAGTAACTACAACAACAGATATTCCCTCTCCCAGGACTCCACTTAGTAGCTATGCCACTCAATATTAGAAACTAGAGTATCTGATGATAATCAGGAAATAAGACAGCACATAGATGTTATTCCTAAAATCTCTCAACTGTAAAATTCAAACATATTCTAATTAATTAGATCGTTTACTAGAATTCTACGTTTGACAGAAGCCTAATATTCCTAGAAGAAGAAGCCACTTAATGAAGCATTGAAAATACTACCACGTTTTCCTGAAAATAAGACAGGGTCTTATATAATTTTTTGCTCCAAAATATATTTACTTTTTTAAATGGATAGCTGCCTGGACACTATTTAACTTAACTTTTTTAATGAACTGAAACTAGGGCTTATTTTTGGAGTAGGGTTTATATTTTGAGCATCCTCAAAAATCCTGAAAAATCATGCTAGGGCTTATTTTTGGGCTAGGTCTTATTATCAGGGAAATGGGGTACTGAGTGAGAAACAACAGTGATCTAATATTTATCTAACAACAATTATTCAGAATAATGAATTTCCATCCTATATAGCACATACACTTGAAGACTTCGTCTTCCATGAATGGAGAACATTGTTAACATGATACTGCAGTCATTAATACCCTTCCCATATAATAGATCATGGGATTTCAGAGGAATAACTGCAGTACACCTTTAAGAACTACTGTAGTCTGTACAATCCACCGATACAAGTAATGGTGGCAGAGTTAAGGAAGGTCTCCACATGCTTATTTATACAAAGCTCTTTTACGGCATGTAAGTGAACCACAGTGGCTGCTAAAATGGTACCAGCATCAACTTTTATCTGTTAGCCTTTGGACTAAATGGTAGTGTATGGCTTTTTATATATCATCAGGATGTAGCAGAAACTGTAGAAAAATGCCACTTCTTTCTGCATCTTAATGGCAGCTTAATACTTGGAGACATAATCATCACTAGGGACAGGGAGAGAGGAAATAAGACAGCGCGTATATATTAAACAACAGCTAAATGAATCAAAATGAAAAGATAGATTTGGTTCTTCATATCTTTTCCTCTATTTCTACAAGGTAAGAGCACTCCCTGCAGCACAGTTCCCAGTGATAGCCAATGCAGTGAGCATTTGCACATCTGGAAACCACCAGCCCAGTAGCACTCAGGCTCAGCACATCTGACGTAACCAGGCTGGACTGGAAATAACACCATCTATCAACCTCCCTCTGAAGACTGATGATGCTACCTCTCCGTGGCCTATAGATGAAGCTATTAACTCTACAGCAGCAGTAGTTCTGCCTATGCAACACCTGGGGGAAGAAAACAAGAGACACAGAAGTCTTGACTATTCACCAGGCAGCTGTAAAACCTGTGGAAAATAGAGTACATACGGCAAAAAAAGGAAAAAAAAAAAAAAAAAAAAAGAAAAACAAACAAACAAAATAAAATGTATTTAAAACTGTTTAAAGGGAAGTTTATGAGCAGATGTATAAATAGAGCTGCAGATGATGTAAGAAAGCAAACATACCATTGTGTAAACAGGTATACTTCCCACTAGTGGGCCATGAAGAAAACAGTAGTTTAGTAAGGATAGCAGGTTTAGCCAGAAACTTAGTGTAAATTGCCATAATTAAGAAATGACAAATCATTTGCACTCATTGAAGTCCTGGTCCAAAGTAATTTGAGCTTTCTCTTCCCCCTTTCTTCATGTCAAACTCTAATTAAAAAACAAAATAATCCAAAAACAAACCAACAAAAAGTTTGAATTAAAAAATATAAACATATATATTGTGCATTTGGTTCCTTGAGTCTTGAAAACACTGAAGTTTTTTAAAAAATCAATCGTAATCCCAAACTCATTTGCTAGTGTCCTGGAATTTCTAGTAATAGTCCCTTGTCTATACATCTCAGGAGAACAAGAATGGGGTTAGGCTGACAAGAATAAACATATCAGCCTTGTTTTTACTTCTCTGTGCCTTCTGTGCCACAGATGTTTCAATATCCATTTGGACTTGTTGACTTTCAGATTTCCATAATAAATTCATAAATAAATAGGGAATTTAGTAGCAGAGAAATTCTAAACAAAACACACAAAACAACAGCTTTCACAACCACTAGGTCTTTCCCAAACCATATTATACTTCTGAAGAGAATTTATGGCCCTTGTAAGACGTTTTAAGTCAGCCTGCATTTTCAAATCTTACTGTGAGATTACAAAACATCTAGTGGAGCACATGGTCAGCAATCTCCAGCCCCAGCGTACAATATTATTCTCATTCCATTTCACCGATAAAGGCTTCTGCTCCCAGTCCCACTCGCGTGGACACTGCGATCCCTCTGCCACTCTGCCTTATGATATGCACAGAAGAGTAGAGGGGGTGCTGATGGAAACAGCTTTACGATACCTCATCCTTCCCCCACACATGTTTTGTGTCACCATCCATGTCCTTTTTGAAAACAGAAAAACACATGCACATACACACACACATGAGAAAAGCCTGCAGGAAAGTCTGTGAATCAAAGAAGAAATGCATCAAACCTCCCATTCCCTGGCATACTCAGTTTCCAAGTTAGCACTGGCTCTGGTCAGGGTAGGTTTTTTTGCCATGCCAAGCCATATATGAATTTAATATAAGCAAACTCCCAAACTTGCATGCATATTTATGAAACTAAACATAAATGTTTGTGCAGGTACTGTCACTTAGAAGTTAGGAGGTCACCTTTTCCTTCCTTCCTTCCTTCAGTGATCTCTAGTACTCTTTGCCACAAACAGTAGGTGCAGATACAGAGAAAAATCAGATTGCTATCTATTTATAACACCTTCCCTGACCTTAATCAAGAAACGGCATATTAGTGACCTCTCCAAGACCATCAACTTTAAACTCTATAAACGACCTTTGAAATTGTGTGCAACTACTTGCATTTGCAATGGCTTCCACAGAGCAGCAGCAATCTGATAACATCTGTACTTTACCTCTCCACATAGCAGTAGAATGGGCACATAGCTGCATTTACTTTTTTTGTACTCACAATATTGAAACCAACATTGAAGCTCAACTTAAAATCAAGACCCTCATATGTCAAAATAAACAGGCTGCAGTTCCACTGCCTAATTGCGCTGGTAACTTTCCTTGTACATCCCAAGTGGGCATCCCTTCTCACTCATGTTTCCAAAGCTGGCAGGGAAAACAAAGCAGGAAAGGAAATGATGTTTCATTACAAGACGGTATCAGCACAAGAGCTAAAGGCTGAATGTGGTTAAATAGAAAACTGAAAGCCAAAGTCTTTTCAGAACATTTCTGTAAATGTCACCGGTCGGCATTCCCTTTTTATCAAGGCTGCCAGACATGTTCCAAGGTAACAAGAAGCCCTATGGTTTTATCCTCTCACTACATGCTCAGTACAATAAGGTACATTAGGCTTGCTTTACACTATATAAAGAAAAGCAACTAATTAGAAGAGCATGCAGGAGAAGCCTTTAAAACTTGGACAGGGAGACTTACGCAGTCCATGTGCAGAAGCATCACTGTTTTGAACCACCCCTCAGAATTAACTTCTCTGGAAAAGGAGGGATCTCACAATCCATCTCCAAAAAGGTCATACCAACTAGTTGCTGTTAGAAGTACCTTCTCCCTCTTAAAGTACTGTCACCCTGAAGCTGAATGCAATCCTTGAGGGTGACATGGAAAAAGGGGAAGGATGACATGATGCTTTCTGCCATGCTTTGAAAAATCACTGACAATCCACACGCTACTGCCTAAAGAGAACAAGGGGAAACACTGTGATTTATTCCAGAGAGAGTGATTCTTCTCCTTAATGTACTTGTTTATTTTTCAAGAAGGCTGAATAATGTGGAAAGACATTATGAACCAAAATTAAGCTTCCAAGAACACAGAGATACCACAGAGAGCAGAGGCAGCAACTTATTTACACCCTTTACAAACACATTTCTTCTTCTCCATCCTGAGAGAGACTCAAGCTGCTAGAACCCCGAACTGGACTTTGTACTCTCCTCAATATATTCAGCTCAAAAATCTCAGGTGTATTCAGAAATGGGTTTTGAACCATCCCTGTACCTAACAGTCACTCACATGCAAGTTCTTAAGAGTGTGCTTGCAGATGTCAGCCACAATAAAATCCTAATGGGAAAAAAGGAAAGTGGCCAACCAGGGAGTTGGCCTCAACTCCCAAAACTTTTCAGTGTAGTATAATAGGTTGCATTTCCAATGACAATAACCTTGTACAGTGATGCTAAAAAGGTCCTACTCTAAAAGGATTTCCCTCAACATAAAGCTTTTCAAGTCCTTTGTTTAGGTATCACTGTAATGCAGACTGCGAACCATGTTCTTATGAACAAGAAGGTCCATAGTCATTCTTGGAAAGCAAACATTATGCAACATCGGCAGCACAGTTTAAACAGCAAAAAAACAAAAACAAAAACAAAAGAAAAATTACCATTAGGAAAACGGTATCATCACAGATCGAATACTAGCAACAGAAGTCAGCCCACAAAACCCTGCTTGATTCCTGCAAGGTGCAAGTTTCACAAGAAACAAACATAATGCTGGAAATTCTTGTAAAATCCATGTCACCACCAAGTACCATCCTCTCAAGCCGCATTTTTTACTGTAAATACCAAAGGAACTCATCAAGATCAGCCACCTCATTAAAAGATGTTACAGTAGAGCAAGAAAGGTTGTGTTTAAGGGGGTTATTTCACAGTGCTGCAGAAGCAGCATTAACACAGAAATGAAGCAGGGAGGGGGAGGCCCAGAACGCCCTCTGAGAAAGCACGTGAAGAACGCAACGACAAGAAGGACCCACAGAAACGACTTCTGGCTCCAGCCCTTACCATGAACTCCTCCAGGGTCTGGTAGGTTTTCCCTCGGAACTCGCAGTAGTTCTTCCTCTCCTTGCACTGCGGGCAGCACTGCGTGGTGTCCACATGCAGGCAGCGAGGGTGGAGCCTGGGGCACTCGGGCTGGATGCACAGCGGGCCCTCCTCAGTGCACAGGCAGGGGCAGGCCGAGGGGCCCGGCGCAAACTTCTCTCCGATGGCGTAGACGAAGCCGCTCTCGTCCACGCAGCCTTTCCCGCGGTAGTCCGGGTAGACGTACTCCTCTGGAGGCTCGGGAGTGGCGCTCGCAACAGCTTCTGGGAGAGTTGAATCTTCAGCCACCTGAGGTTCCTCGACAGCGGCGTCTCTTTGCTCTTGCACTTGGATGCTCCTGGATTTACCGCTCGTCCCCTGACTGCTCCAAGCCTGCTTTTGCTTAGTCCAAGACTCCTTGTTGGAGTAGTTCCTGTTTCCTTTGCTCTTCCAGTCCCTGCTGCCCTCCTCCCTTCCGCTCCTGCCGATCTCATTCATTTTCCCTGGGCCTGTCTGGCTGTCCCGTGTCGACGTGTGATCTCTCTTTTCCTGGCTCGCCTTTATCTCCTGTTTGTCTTGAGCCTTGGCCAGTTTTTGTACGGGTATGGTGGAGCTACAGAGGGCAACCATGAGGCAGCAGGTTACGAGAAGAGAGCTAGAGAGAGCTCCAATTGCCATTGCAGTAGAGCTGGGCATCACCTACTGCATCCCACAGGGGACACTGCATTCACATCGGAGGGAAGTGCTTCTCAGATCCACAGTCCCTAGGAAGAGAAAGATTAGGAACACTTCAGCTTCTGCACTTCTCCCCCTCCCCACGCCTCCGCCGATACAACATCTCAAACAATATGCAACCTGTCTTGGTAGTTTATGCAAAAGGCAGACAACAGCCTAATGCTGCATCCCTCCTCCCTGGCTCTGACAAGTCTTATAAATAGCAGGGCTCTGGACACAGACCGGGCATCTTCGGCTCTGTGAGAGCACCACGCAGAACTCGGGAAGTTAGGATGTGCAAAGGCAGGTGCATGCAAAAAACAGGACATATGGGGGCTATTTTTCCTTTCAAATGACAAGACGTGAAGAGGATGGATGCTAAATTAAATGGAGCTCCCCAAAACACAGTAGAGTGCGGAACAGAAATCAGCCAATTGAGCCCTATTTGCTGACTGCATGAACGGTATTTCCATTAACCTCTTATTCAGTCTGAAGTGTGATGGTTATTTCTTTTTTTAATACCTGCCGCTGAGTACATTTCTTTTAAAGACAACTAAAAACACGCACATTAAAGCAAGTAGAGCTAAACTACTTCGCTTCCAAACTACCTAAACAAGCACACACCACCTCTTTCTCCCCGTGATTTAAAGGCAAAGCAGAGCCGTTAAGAGTTTCCGCAGCAGAGGGTTATAATTTAACCCACGTATTCCAGGAGTTCAGCAGCACTCCCGGCTCCTGTCCTTAAAACACTGAACATTAAATCGGAAAAAAAAATAAAGAAATTAAAACACCGCAAACCACAATACGTACACTATTCCGGCCACGATAAGCAAAGATGCTCCAGGCTCCCGGCACGGCCCCACCTCCGAGGTACCGCTGCTCAAAGCCATTTAAAAGCCTCCCTGCCCGCCCGCCCGCCTCCCCCGGCCCTCACCGCCGGCACCGCGGGGCAGCGCGCTCCGCCCGCCACACGCTGCCCGGCCGCCGCGGGGGAGCCAGGGCGCCGCGCAGCCTGCCCAAACTTTCCGGCGGGCCGGGCAGCGCCGCCCGACCCCCTCCACGGTGGGGTGGGAGGGAGCCGGGGCCAGCCCCTTCCCCAGCCCGGCAGCCTCCGCAGTGACCCGGCCCGGCGCGGTGCTTCCCTACCTGCGCTGGAGCCGGGCTCAGCCCCGCCGGCGGCTCGGAACGGCGAGCCTCGCCCCCCGCCCGGCTCCCATGGTGGGGCCGCGGGCGGGCGGCCGGCGTCGGCTTGTTGCTGCCCGCCCGCCGCGCCTCCGCGGACCCGCAAAGCCTGCAGCGCAGCGCGGCGGCCAGCCGATCCGGCCCCGCCGCCCCAGGGGCGGGCTCCGCCGTGGCCCCCGTTTCCTTCACATGGCGGCCGTGCGCCCCCGACACCGGGGACGGCGGCAACGGGGCAGAACGGCGGGTGCGCCCCCTCGCTCGCTGCGCTGCCGGGCCGGCGGGGAGGGGACTCGCCGCTCGGCGGGGGACGGCAGCGTCTGGTGCGGCCGCACAGCGTCCCTACCCGCGCCTCCCCGCCCGCGGCGTGTGTGTGTGTGGGAGGTGCGTGGGGGGGCAAACCCACTCGTCCCGCAGGGCTCCACGACGGGCACGCTCCGGGCCTCTCAGCCGCGCCGGGGGAGGGGGGAGCCTAGCGCACCAGGAGGGCGAGCGGCTGTGGGGAGGCAACGGGGGTGCAGCGCGGGCTCGTTTGGGGTCAGTCCCGCACAACGACGGCTGAAACTTTTGCCGGTGTAACGGTGCCGCTTCGGGACGTGAGCTCCGTACCCGCGCAAAGCCTGCGGCGCGATGCGGCGGGGATGGGCGCGCTCCCCGCTGCGTGAGGCGCGTACCCGCTGCCGAGGCTGCCCCCTCGGGAGAGGAGCGCGGGTGCCCGGCTGGCACCGCCGCACGCACCTGCGGGGCTCAGCTGCAAACCCGCGCTATAGCCGAGCCCTGGGCGCGGGCGGTGGTGGTTAAGCAGCGCTTAATCGGGGCAGCGCAGGCTGTGCCCGTCTCTGTCCACACTGCAGCATCAGATCGCTCTGCTTTAACTCCCTCTTGTCTTCAGCCTTTTCTAGCCATGAAGTGGTATATGATTTGCTCGTTGAAATATTTACCCGCTCTTTTGAATAGCTGATGAACGCTTTTGTACTTAAATATAATGATGTTTTCCTCCTTTATACTTTTTGATACAGAAAATGGGCAGAATGGTCTGTTATAAAGATGATGGCTGAAACCCAGATAGCGACACTGTTGGGACAGAAATGCAAAAGAAAAGATAGACAGAGATCTTCAAGCTTGATGTTTTTGTTCTGGAGCTGAGCAAAGGCTTGGAACCCAAAAGGTTATTTATTTATGTGTTTATTTATTTTTAAGCTGCATTAACTGACACACCGGTATAATCTTCTATGAGTTTTGCTTTACAGATGTTCCAGAGCAGTTCCAGCCACACTAACTCTTCTGCCGCAGTAGCTCTTTTGCATATCCTGCTGTGCCCTACTCAGAGCTAGGGCTGGTTTTCCCAAAGTACTTGGCATTATAACTGAAATTTTAAGGCTAGGTAAAATTTTCAGATTTTTTAAATTTTTCATTAAAATGGTAGCACTGCAATATTGGTACTCAGAAGAGCAATGAAAATCTGCTGGATACTGATGTTTCACTGTTAAGTACCTTCATGAGTGCCTGTTATTTGTGAAAACCCAGACGCTCAAACTCCTCCACAGGAGGATGCAGGTGCTAAACTCTTTTGGCTGCTGGCTTCTCGCTATAAACATCTATGAGTCCTGTCTACCAAATTATTTCTATTGACACCATCTCATATCTCTCAGTCAGATATTCACCAGCTAAACAATGGTTTAATCTTCTGAAACTTTAAAATGCAAGACTAAAGTTTTGAAAGATACCAAGAATTCAAATATTTCTGTAGGTTGTGCTAGTAAAATGAAATTCCAGATTGCTATGGGGCTTCTAGACTAAGTCTTATAGAGTTAAGGTGGACATTTCTCATTACCTGATTAATAATAATTAAGAAGTATTTGTCTTTAAATTATCATCTAATGACCTCTGAATAAAGAATGGAATCTTTGCCTCTTCTAAAACCAGTAATTTTATGACTTATGTAGCTTAAACTCTGACATGGGGTGAGCAACCAGCACACTGCATCGCAAATTCTAGAAGAACAACTTGAACTTTTCTATTTACAAGCATGTAAGTTTTGCTGTCAAACAGCAGCTAATTGTAGCTAGAGCAAGACAGAAGGAAGTGGGGGATTTGGGAGGGCAATGCTACTTCTGTAATAAAGAGGAGAGAGAAGACAATTTATGGTTCTAGCATTTTCATGTTTCCAGATGAAACTTCAGTACAAGACCTGAGATCTTCAGCATCCAGACCTCTCTTTGTAGGAGGTCTGCCTCACCCAGATCTAATTATATGGCACACAAATCAGCCAGGGCTGAAAGTTCAAGATACCACTGTGTAATAAGAAGGGCAAAGCCTCAGAGCACTTTCATAGCAACAAACGGCAGCTCATCATAAGCTTTGTGGCAAAGTAAGAGGTAAATACCCTCGTTCCTTTATCTAAAATATTTCTCATTGGACTTCAGCTTCTGTTTATTCAGATTCATAGGTATATTAAGTGACAGATTGTACCTGACATTAGGACCCTTGCAGAACTGAGACTAGACCATTGCCCTAGTATCAAAGTGTCATATATTATAGTCAAACAGCAGATATTTAAGAAAGGTTTGGTGTTTCCTTCAGTGTGAATTCTGAACTAGAAGAAGAGAGAAACATGAGAATGTATTACTTGAAGGCTGCTATTAGCAATATCTTTAATGGGAGGTTTATAGTCCTGGTATAACACAGAAAACCCTGGAGTCTGAAGTCCTTGTGTTTATTCACAGAGTAGATAACAGCATAAAACCACAGGCCCAGGTCTTGCCACTCTGCTCTCCCCCCAGGCAGCAGTAGGAAGGACAACTGTGTCTCTGGATGAACATCAAAGTCTGCATCTTGTTCAAGATGCTTTCCCTTCTGCTGGGTCTTGTCTATGTGATGAGAACTTTGCATTAGCTAAATTAGAGCTGTCCTGTGCACAAAACAGTCTGTGCTGGTTTAACTTAATTTTACTAGGAATTGGCTTAATTTTACTAGGAACAGCCGAATGGAAAACAAACAATAACACAGTAGTTGAAATAAAAATGGTGCTGGCAAGGAATGACTTAAGTAGAACTGGTGTGATGAGCATCTCCATTAGATCAGGTTCGAGACAGTGAGAACAGACATCCTTGCTGAAGATAGCTGGCTATTAGTCAGGAAAAGTTAAACATCTACTCCATGAGATTAGGGAGACTGAAATTTTGAACAATGTTTTTGAGAGTAACCTTGGTGTGAAAGATTGGCACCCAAGCACAAGATATATTCTTTATCAAATTAAAATCAGTTGTTTGCCTGGTTAATATCTATATAAACATAAAACCTCACAGCTATGCAGGCACTTCATCTGGACATCTGAGAGCACTGAGGATAACCATTTTTATCCTAATAATAGGTAAAGTGAGGATACGCACATACTCACCCCAGCATAGGCATGCAGCCCCCACACCACAAGGGGATCACCCTAACACACACATCCCTTCACATGAACTCATGCAGGGAGCGTGCCTCATCATCCCTACTTTTATTAAAGGTGTATCCTCTAGTGTCCCCTGTCTTCAGGGAGAAGAGAGGGAAAGAAAAGAGGAGGAAGGTCCATGAAAGCCTGAGGAGCCAGGCAGGGCATGACAGGTGGGGGACAGTAGAGGACCTCCAGTGTAACTGGGGATGTGGGGGGTATTTAGAAAACCCCACACAACAGCAAGATGGGCTTTGGTGACACGGTTTCTGCTGAGCGCTTGGTGAGATCAGGGCATGCTTGGGGGGAACAGTGCCTTAGGAGGGGTGAACCACCTGTGCCCATCTCAGCTCAGCAGCTCCAGAACTTGAGACAGGAGAAAACATCCCCAAAGCATGACTCCTCTGGGAAAAAGGACGGCCGTGTTTTTATTTTGCTTGGTTTCATTATTCCTTCTGAAAGGAAGAGAGTTGTTATATGAAAGGCATTTTTTCTTGTGGCACTAAAGTAGCAGTTGTTCAAGGAGGTTCACATCACAGCTTTCGAAAGGTAGCAATTTGTGCAATAGTATTAGTCCAGCCGTATAAAATAAGGCCTTCAAACAGCAGTCAGTCTGAAGACAGAAAGAGAGAAACAAAGCCAAGGTACATATTACTCTAACAAATCATGTGTATTTTAAAGGCTGGATTATAAATAAGCAGTTTAAAAAACTCTCAAAAAAAAAAAAAAGTAAGCTTCCATAACTATTTTTAAACTAAGTTAGCTTTCATCTTTTCATTTTTATTTCTTCTGTTTTCCTGATGCCACTTGTCAAAGGATACTGAAAACATACTGCTCCAGCTCTTTCTTTTTTCACTAGTCTGCTGTCTCGTTAGTTGACTGATCATTAGTTATTGAAGAAGTATTACACAAGCTGTAGTTACAATCATGTCTTCATTAATTGTTTTAAAATTATTCACTTTGTCACAGATAATGATATGTTACAACTTTATTTTTTTCTGCTTCAAGTGCATGAAAACAAAACTTCAACAACCTCTGTCATTTAAAGTTTAGGCTCTTCAGTGCAAGGACTCTACACTCTACATAAATCACAGTCTGCATGCTGGGAAATAAATAATATATTTTTTTTAAATTTTATATTTTATTTATTTACTTATTACTGCCAATATAACATCAAAATTTCTGTAGACCAGTGGGAGATTTAAACTTTAGAAGTCAAAAATTTATGAAACAACTTTTAAAGGAAATTTTTGCTGCTACTTGTTGGTGTTCCAAGAACTCCCCCTTTAGCTTATGATCTCTCATTATTCAGCCAAATGTAAATATAATGGATTTTTTTTTTTTTAGTTTAAAATATCCTTCATTAAAATTATTCATAACAAGGCTTGTTCCAAAATGTGGGGGAGAAGACTGGTTTTGTTTACATCAACTCAGAAAAGCTCTGTTTCTTTGGTGAGATCAATTTCTCTGCCCTCCCAGCTCCGAGGAGACTCTAATGCATGTATTCCTCCACCTAAGTAACAGTTTGCTTCTAAGTCCACGAAAGAGACAGCAAAAAACATGCTGCCTTTTTGTATATGAGATGTCTGCAATTCTATCACTTCAAGTAACTTTTCTATTCTGACATACCTGTTGCATGTCTAATGGAGGTTTTGCCAATGTGTTATTACTGTCTTAATCACAATAGTTAAATAATATAAAAATTTGCATAGTGAAACCTTTGGAGAGCGAGGAGGATTCAATTCAGGACCTGTGTGTATGGGCTCACTCTGAGGAAAAAATTAATTGCCCATTCAAAGTGCAGTATTTTGTGCTTGTAATTACAGAACACAAGGGTAATTATAAATGGATTTTGGTGCACCTCTTTTCACCACAATTTCAGTAGCCTGGGGAAATTGGATGTTAATCATGGCTCACAGTATTATTGGATATTTGTGCCTTTTTGCTCAAAAAGAAGTAACAAATAATTTTTGCAGGTACATACACAAAATAACAAGAAACTTAATACTATACCTTGTTCTTCCCTTTTGCAAAGCCAAAGGAGGCACTACTAACATTTTTAGTTTTTACATTGTCATTATGTTGGAAAACTGAACAAAGTATTTCCTAAGCTTGTGTTTAGCTCTGTTCAGATGGTATCTGAAAAACAGCTTAGTATTAACTTTTCATTTTATTATTTATAATTGTATTATTGTTTTATTTATATTTAAGTTTCTCCAGATATATTTGTGTTTACAGTAAAGTTCTTCGATAAAAGCAACATCAACTATCACAAGGTTTATGAAAAAAAAATAAATTTTCTGTATTGCTTCACATTTTAAGTTAATAGATCTCATGCTTTCACTGTTTTTTTTAATATTATGGAGGAAAAACAACTAAACCCCCAAAACCTAAAACTTCAGTCTTGCTCTCTCCTCAGTTCTCACAGGATTTCTTGAATTTTATTGCATTAAACATTGAACTGGACTTGATGAATAAATGGAATTAAACAAAAAAATTCTTTTCTACCCTACAGGAAGACAGGGAAAAAGAAAAGCTATTATTGTAAAAACTGATTCAACACTGTAACTCACAACAGTATCTAGTTCCATTTTCTAAGTGTCTTTAAAGCTTCCACAACAGAAATTGTACTGTTTAGAATTTGTTTTTCTTTAAATTACTTGAAAAAACAACATAGATTGTTTTCTAAATGTTATATGTGTGTATATATATATATGATTTTTTTAAAGACATTCAAATACTCATGTTGACTTTATTAGCATAAAAACATTTATTGTTTGGTTGGTAATTATAATTTCTTGTCTCCTACAAAGACAAGCTCTTAAGAACTAATTTTAAAAAGTCTTCACAGTTTTTTCATCATCAAATATGTAAAATCCTTAATATCACAACTGAACCTTTCTTTTTTTCTTTTTTCCATTTTTTCATTTTTGTTGGAGAAGCTGATGAAGCAGTGGAGTGGAGCATCTCCCATATGAGGAAAGGCTGAGGGAGCTGGGTCTCTTTAGCTTGGAGAAGAGGAGAATGAGGGGTGACCTCATTCATGTTTATAAATATGTAAAGAGTGAGTGTCACGAGGATGGAGCCAGGCTCTTCTCGGCGACAACCAATGATAAGACAAGAGGCAATGGGTATTAACTGGAACACAGGAGGTTCCATTTAAATTTGAGCAGAAACTTCTTCTCAGTAAGGGTGCCAGAACACTGGAACAGGCTGCCCAGGGAGGGTGTGGAGTCTCCTTCTCTGGAGACATTCAAACCCGCCTGGACACATTCCTGTGTAACCTCATCTGGATGTTCCTGCTCTGGCAGAGGGATTGGACTAAGTGATCTTTTGAGGTCACTTCCAATCCCTAACATTCTGTGATTCTGTGATATGTTGAACTTAAGTTTGCAAAGTCAAGAATTCAAAAGTTAAGCAATTCACAGTATCCGTGCAAAAGGCTGCATTCTTCCCATGGTCTTTAGAATTAGAGTATAACTACCAGCCATCTGATCCTGTAAGATAACTGCTTGCAGACTCACAGAACCATCATGCCTCTTATGGGATACTTTCCAGAGCTTACTGAGCATAAACTGCTAGATGTGAAGCCTTCAGTGATATGCTTTCCAGAACACATCTTCAAACTTTTTCTATTTGTCCTCCTTTTCTCTCCTTGTTACTGTCCAATTTTTAAAAACTGAAGCTTTTGCAATGACACTTCATGCATAATGCATACTTGTCCCCTTGCTTTTTGAACCTACTGGCTAAGTTCAACCAAACTTGTCAAAGGAATTTAATTGTTAAAGCTTCATAAAAAGAGGTGGATTGGTAGAGAAGAGCAATGTTATATTGGTTGTCACCGAAGACGTGCTGTGACCTCATCCCTTGTTATGCACCAGCAACTCCACGTGAGCCGGTACCCAGAGAGATGCCCAGACTATGCCAGGCACCTGTGGCTTATACCTTCTGAGATGCTGGGGTTGACTTATTCAAATACACCAATCTACAATAAAGTTCTGCTAATTCTGGCATTCAAATTATTTTTGGACCCTGGGGGTCCTGGTGGACAAGAGGATGACCATGAGCCAGCACTGTGCCCTTGTGGCCAGGAAGGCCAATGGCATCCTGGGGTGTATTAGAATGGGGGTGGTTAGCAGATCAAGAGAGGTTCTCCTTCTCCTCTACTCTGCCCTGGTGAGACCACATCTGGAATATTGTGTCCAGTTCTGGGCCCCTCAGTTCAAGAAGGACATGGAACTGCTGGAGAGAGTCCAGCGCAGAGCCACAAAGATGATGAAGGGAGTGGAGCATCTCCCTTATGAGGAAAGGCTGAAGGAGTTGGTTCTCTTTCGCCTGGAGAAGAGGAGAATGAGGGGTGACCTCATTAATGTTTATAAATATATAAAGGGTGAGTGTCACGAGGATGGAGCCAGGCTCTTCTCGGTGACAACCAATGATAAGAGGCAATGGGTATAAACTGGAACACAGGAGGTTCCATTTAAATTTGAGCAGAAACTTCTTCATAGTGAGGGTGATAGACACTGGAACAGGCTGCCCAGGGAGGTTGTGGAGTCTCCTTCTCTGGAGACATTCAAACCCACCTGGACACATTCCTGTGTAACCTCATCTAGGTGTTCCTGCTCCGGCAGGGGAATTGGACTAGATAATCTTTCGAGGTCCCTTCCAATCCCTAACGTTCCGTGATTCTGTGATTATTTTGCTTTCCCCTCATTACCTTTCCCTGCGTTATCATAGAAGTCTCTGTGTCCCTTAGCAAGTACCTCTGATACCGTACCAGGTAAGCAATGGATTATTTTGTTGCTCTTTTTAAGCTGAAGGCCTGGTGAGGCCTTTGAATTAATTCATACGCTTTTGATAATGTCATAGTTTTAAAAACTGGGAAAAATGTTACATTTTGAAAGTCTCATGAATTGCAGATTCCCAAGTGTTCTGTCTCTAGATCTAATTACTGGAGATGATTACATTCAGGAGCTTCTGTGACCACAGAGGCTGGTGATAAAGTTTTCTCTCTATTGAAAAATGTTACATGGCTCAGAAATCATAATTTAGGCTATGAGCTGAACAAACTGCTGAACAAAAAAGAAACAGTCATGGTCTAGAACTTGAGATAGGAAATGGAGAAAAAAAGCCCTAAACACCACCATTCTGTGTTTGCACACAGGACCTAGACACCCCAGATGCAACTGAGTTCCTCATATGTAGGCACTGCACAAACTCTTAATTGACTGGCATCCCTATATCTGTACATCCTCCAGTGACCAGGAAAGAAGGGAAAGGAGAGCAGAAACAAGTGTCCTGGAATCGTACAGCGGGTCAGTAACTGAGCTGAGAAGTTAATGTAAAGCTCCTGCTCCCTTCTCATCTTCCCTTTTCAATGCTCCATTTACTAGTCCACATTGACTTATGCCTTCATAAGATATTGACTGCGTAGCTGAATAGCTGATACACTATGTCCCTTAAATGCGTACAAAAATTTGGGTTCTCAGTTGTGCAAAAACTTGGTGCCTTGTTTGGTTGCTACCAGCAGGCCTTGATGTACTGATGCCCTTAGGATTACTGTCAGGAACAGGGTGCTCAAGTACCATGGCACAAGGTCTAATATGAAGGAAAAAAGACATATTCTGTAATTGTGATAATGAATGCAAGTTGGTCATGCTAGTTGAGTTTACTATGTGTTGGGAGAAGATAACAGGGAACAATGCAATGTCCCTGGCTACCCACAGTACTGCTTGAGAGTTAATAACAGTACGACCTGGTAAATAATTGACTTTTCAGATTAGTTGCTTGCAAGATCAGCAAAGAAAGTGACAGTTTAGATGCTCACAAAAATTTCCCTATGACACTAGAGACCAGTAAATCAGAGACCAAACACCATACAGAACTGCAAGTTCCCTCCCTCCCCTGCCTGAGGACATTTAACCCCATAGTCCTACCTTCCCTAACCACCAGGCTACTGGCGACTAATTTCTCACTTAATACTGTTCTGCTTTATACTTACGAAACAATTTGTTGGAGGAGAGTTCAGGACTCAGTCATCACCATTGTCATGGCAGAACAACTCCAGCAGGAAAATGTAAGCAAACTTTGTCTAATGCTGGTCTACAGATCTGCTCAGATCTTAGAAACAGATGATTGGATTCTAGGCATGTTTTCTTTTAATAGTTCTGTGAAATATAACCCTAACCAGAACATATTCCATAAACATGACCCAAATAAATTTTCATGTGCTCTAAGGTGTCAGTCCCTACTTCTGCAAACCATGTTCAACTTGCTTTTGAACAGAGGCCATAAACCAAGAACTGCCAAAAAGTCTGGCTAAAAAAAAAATAAAAAGCTGCGTCCTGTTCTAGGACTAAAATGGTTGTTGGAGACATATAAGGCTATTAAACCAAATCAGCCACAAATTAGTTTTCCTGAACCAACCAGCCCTAACTTGGTAATCCTCAGAGTGTTAAACTCTTGACTTTAAAGGTTTTCAGAATACATCCTTCCTTCCCACATTTTTAAAATTAATGAGGCTTTAACATGATTACTGATTCCTAAAGCAGATTCAGCCTGCTGTACTGGTGTAATAATTTCATACAGAGGTATACCTCAGCTTCTGCCTTCTCTATGGCAGCAGCCATAGAGAAGAAAAGGAAAGGAAGATCAATACATCTGATACCTTCAAGACTCAGGAAGGCTTTCCACAGTCCTAGTTACTGAAGTAAGTAACTACAATAACAAAGTGCCAGTTTGTTAAAGGACCTCAGCCTACTGGGCACTGAGCTGCTCTGAAAAATGTGACAATCAGTATCACAGTGGCCATGAATGTCCAAGACTTATGAAAATTTAGCCCCTAGCTTGCCCTAAAACCCTGCCCAGTTCTTTCACTTGGTTCCTAACCATAGTCCAGCCCCATCACTTTTTTCTCAAATATAACTGTCAGCTGAGAAAGCAATATAGGGTTTGACATGGAAATGAGCTTTGTTGTACCAGCTGTTTGATTTCTGAAACTTAGGCAATTACAATTCTTCTTTTCCTCATGTCATCTTTTGTCTTCTTTTTATTGCAAGGTGCCACTTAAATTTATTTTTCCTGACAGATTCAAGAACAGGTGTTTATTTGCACATTTACAATTTTCATGGACAATTGGGATGAATTCTAGAACTTTTATTGAAGAAATTAGTTTTTGTTTTACACCAGTAACTTCTACATAAAGATCATTCAAAGATTTGGGAACCTAAGTTATTCCCTAGCACTAAATGTATTGTACCATTCACTCTTTTATGCCTGATATTCTGTTGGAGTTTCATTTTCCTCCTGTATCAGCTGGAAATCAATCACTTCCAATTGTAGCTTTTTTTGTTTGGTTGTTTTGTTGTTGTTCATTTTGTTTTGATTTGTTTTTTAATTAAGGAAACTAACAATTGATATGAGTTGTAGCCACAACAGTAGATGCCCTTGCCATTAGTCCATCAAACACTTGCTGGGTGGGGCCTTTGGAAAGATCCTTTCACAGCAGCTTGCAACCACCCTGAGCAGTCACATTTCTCTCTACAAATTAAATTTCTTTAAAAAGTCTCATTTTATCCTGAGGCTGAATTTCTATTTCAGCGAATTCTGATCTACAGAGACATCTACTTCCCATTGAAGTTGATCAGAGCTGCAGATGACCGGTTCCTCTATAGCTCAGACCCCTAGGCTGGTTTTCTCCCAGAGTACAAATACGTTATTAATATGAGCTAGCTATCTTTGGCTAAAAACCTAGTGAAAAACACTTTTGTGCTTTTCACAGATACAGCACAGACTCCCAACTCTCCTTCTCAAAGGTTTTTTGCCTGGAGTTTATTTTAAAACACCTTTCTTTTTTTTCTAGGGAAGACTTAAGTAAGAAGTAAACATGTAAGAGCAGGCTCTCAGAACTTTTCTGCTTTTTCAATTAGACAGAATTGAACGAGATAAAGGAAAAAAACACCACCAACAAAAACTCCTCCTTCCTCCTCCAGTGCTTTTTTCTCAGCTGGGATTAATTTTTCTTTATAAAAACAGAGGTTATAACTGCTTTTGGAAAAAGAAAATATCAAGCACACCTGAGTTTTTAAACAAACAGTTCCTGCTGTTAAACAAATCCATGGTGAATTGTAGATGAAAAAAAATCCCTGAAGCAGAGGCAAAAATCCAGTAGTAGTTCACCAGGTCTGTATCTAGGTTCTTGCTTTGGTACTAATGGGATTTATTTGATAGGTTGACTCAGGCTTTTGATAGAAGCAAGATTTAATGAGAATATGTTCACAGCTTCCTTTGCTGCCTTAGTTCATATGTTTGGTTTCCAGGTTTGGTGTTATAGGTTGCTTTTTAGAGTCTACATTGCACAGATCACAACTTTATTTTAATTTCTGTACTCTTTTGTGCTGCAGTGCTGAGATTACACAAGAAAAAACTTCTCTATTTTGATATGTACCTGAGAGAGATAAACTTGCCAGAAAGTTGGGTTCAAATTAAAGAATAACATCTTACCCTTATTCTTAGCAACTCAAGATTCCCAAACACACCACAAGATAAAAGAAGCTGCGTGGATAGGTATGTTACTCTTTCTGCTTGTCAGTTGGCAGCTGGACAATCAAGGGCTCTTGAATTATTAGAAATGTTTTATTATTTGGTTGTTGAGTTATGGGAAACAGGTCCCACGATTCTTCTCCATCTTAAACAGAGGTTTCAGTAGGTGATTCAAGAAGAAACCTACTTTAGATGATCCATCAAGTTCTTGTCTAGAGGAGAGAAATTTAGTGTTGTGCTGGTGTGAGGAGTCCTCAGTCCCTAGGGTTAATTGATACAATTGCTGAAAAGGGCTGTCAAAGCCAAACAGTCTATTATATGTAGACTGTAGGAGGTTGATGACAAGCCTCCGGTCAAATCTCTCAGCACAGATATATGCAACATTTTGTCAGCTGCACCGATGCTGCATCAGGGAAAGAAAGAAGTAGTAACACAGGTAAAGCTGGAATGCTTTGCCCAAATTTTGGGGGGCATCACAGCTTGGACTTTTCATACTCACAATAGAACTAGCATAAAGAAATAATGAATGATTTTAGCTCTAGTCATCTAAGAATAATTTGGAAAACAGACCTGAAAATGTCGTCCCAGAATTGCATACCCTAAACATTAAATCAAAACAGAATTCCATCCCACCCCACTCACCCTCCCGGCAACAAAAGAAAAAATCCTCCGCCTTCCTCCAAACGTTTCCCTCCCTCGCACAATAAAACCTCACTGGAATGAAAAATAAAAGGTGTCTCAACACCGTCTGGAGAATTGCTCTGGCAATGCAGCAAGCGGCCTGCCTGGGAGAAAAGCAGGGAACCGAGAAGAAGGCAGAGGGCCAGCAGGCGGGTTTCATGGGGAGGGTTGGCTGAGAACTTCAGCATCATCACACTGTGTTTGCAAAACCTTTTTGTTTTTGACAGGTATGTAAATGAATAGAAAACTATGGTTAGAAAATTTACTGAACTAGCCCAATCTTCTGGTTTGCTGTCTCTGTCTAGGGTTTTGTTTGAGATTGACACACCATGAAAGGCAGAATATGAAAGAATGTGTTCAGGAGGGAGAAAACAACTGAGGGAGACTTCTGCAGTGTTTCTGGATCACTGATGTCTAATAAGCAAAGTGATTTCCCATTCTTTTTGAGAAGTAGAAAGTTGGATTGTAATAAAGTTAAATAATTCATATTAAATTGTATTTGTTCGTGAAGGGCTGAATGACATCCCAGAATATCTGATTTTCATTCCCCAAAGCCACAGTAACACTCTCAGTGCTGCATCTTCATGTTGCCCAGCCCCACATCCATGATTTATAGACCTCGCATTCTCTCCAAATCAAGGGTTATTTACATAGGTGTGCAGAAAATTACTCACTAGCAAGTTATGAGGGCAGTAAAACATAAACACGAAGATTTCCTATATCCTATGCAATTGCTTCAGCCACCAAATAACAGTTATTCTACCGCCAAATACCTCTTGATGAAAATCCCACTGAAGCAGCTACACCTGTATGTCTGCATTCAGTCTAACTCAGTCAATCAAGACTGCTTGACAGAAACTTCTCATTAAAAAGTCTTCTTCCAGGAGAGTGCAGAACTCTGTTGCAAGGCTTTGACTTGTGAGAGAAGAGAATCTCTTCTGTTTCTTGCTTTCACTTCTACCTCAAGACAGACCTACTAGACTTTTTCTCCTCCACTCCTCTTCTTTGAGTACCTGTGCTTAGTTACAATATTGATTTTATTCAACTGCTTCAGCAGAATTACTCCTGTGCACATGTAAAGTAAGAATAGAATAACTTTTCCCATCTTTCCCCTTTTATACCATACACCCTTTCCCTCCACAGTATCCAAAATGTAGGTACAACCAAGTGTGCGTGTCTGTGTCAGCGCATGTATGTTCATGGTGGTGACCATAACAGGATGGCCCAGAATAATCTGTTCCTTCTTTCCTCTCACTGGAGAATACAATATTTTAGTTTTGCAAAGGAAATAGAAACATAGACATCTCTTTGAAACAAACTACATGAGGAGCTCTTGGAGGAATCAAGGCCATAACAGAGAGGCTAAATTAATTTTTCATGTCTATTCACTGTGGGAAACTTTTTTAAACAGGGGTGCATCCCAGGTAGTATCTCAAATTGAAGGTTTCAGAACAAAGTTGGTATAAGAACAGCAACCCTTTTTCAGGATTCAGCCAAGAGTTCTAGCCTAATAGTAATGTATAATAGCAATGTGCAATTTCTGACAACAGCCTTGGTATCAGAAGAATGTAATGTGAACTTCTGTTCCAGAGATAGCAGAAAAGCCTGGGAATGTGCAAATCTGTAGAAGAAAATCTGACTTATGTACTGGCTAACACAATAGTGAAGAATAAAAATAGTAGACATGTAAACACAATAATGTACTATGGAGAGTCAAGAAGGACATAAATGCCTCACAAATCTGTTGGGATTGTTTGAGGAAACCAAAAAGTGTGTAGATGAATGTGATCTGATAACATTAATCTGAAGGAAAGAAAGCTTTGGAAGGCATTCTCATGAATTAATAATGGACTAAAACATAGGAAAACATGGGCAGGAATAAAGCATTAGTTTTCATAGTGGAAGGAAATAAGCATCTGTGCTTGGCCTGTTCAATCTACTGTATTCATAAATGATCTAGAAAAGGGAGGAAGTAGTCTGAGGAGTAAAAACAGAAGCTGACCGAGAGCCATTGCAGAGAATGTCTTAAACTAAAAAAAAATGAATAAATTGCAGACAAAATTCTGCATCATTAAAACAAAGCATGAGGAAAAAAATTCCAGCTAGTCCATAATGATGAAAGGTAAAGTAGCTGCTGCTACTCAGGAAAGAGATTTTGGAGTTATAATAGATAACTCTAAGAAAATATCAGCTTGATGCTAACCAAAAAGGGACTAGGGTGTTAGTCATTATTTTGAAAAGTATGGAGAACTGCCATACACACACTTTTGATTTCCATCTTCTCCTAATGAATATAGTTGGCTGAGGAAAGGAACTGAAAAATGTGTCAAGCACAAACAAAGAATTCAGCCAACAAGGAGAGACTGCATATACCAGGACTCTTCAACCTATAAAAGAGATGACTCTATGAAAACACGTTAGTCAGGAGTGACACCAAGAAGGTAAACAGAGAATGATGATTCACACTTTTTCATAGTATCAGAATTAGAAGAAAGCAAATGAAGACGTATTTTGACCATATCTTCCATACTGAACTGTGAAATTGCTTGCCAAAGATCTTGTGGATGGAAATGGTTTCAGGAAACAAGCTGACTTAGAGACATACAGCTATATGGTGTGCTAGCTCTACTCTCGCTTTGTCATATACTGCTGTCCCCCTTCAGAGGGAAAATACCCAACTTTGGAGTTTTAATCTAGAATACAACAGCTGTATTTGTGTCCTTTACTGCACTAGCAAGGGGTTGTGTATCTTCCATCTTCTCCTCTAAGAGGCCTGTGAAGTGCTATTTCAGGAATAATTCTGCATGTTCTGAAAGTGTTTCCCAACAGTGCCTAGCTCCTCTGAAGTTAATCTTAAGTTCAGGGTGGTGGGTGTCTCCCAGTTTCAATGCAACTTCTGGCACAATGCAGTGCTTAATCTCCATGAATGGTATGCCTTTTAGAACTGTTTTATCTAAATATAGGGAAGAGAAAAAGAAGAAGGTGGAATGGAGCAAAAAGATACAGATAAAACATGAAAGAATCGGGAGATCTTGACTGTACAGAATCATTACATATTAAAGTTCCATGCCAAAATGTGATCAGTATATAAGAAATGTGTTACATAAGATATAACTGACCACCTAACCAGTATGATGGTAAAAACTGCATAATGCTTAAAATTATTACACATACTGTAAGTACAGAAAATTCAATAATAGAAGAACTCATCCCCAATGGCAAGCATTTGGCTACATTTCACAAGAACTGATGCAGAGACTAAGTTTTTAGACATGGTAATGATTTGCATATTATGTTAGATTGTTTCTTGAAAGTATAAAAATTTACAAAAAGAAAATCTAATCCGAGCAACACAGAACCTGGTAAATGTGTATCTGACAGTGATCTGCTCTGTCACAGTACTTAAAACACCAAAACATCCACTACCTAACAATTAGTAAAGGGAATTACATCAAAAGGTACAGAAAAGGACTGAAAGAAGCATTAGAAAGGACAAAATTCTTTGAAAGATCAGGAAGACACTGTGTTGGTGACCTGGACTAAACTGAAATTGCCTATCAAGAAGACATTACTAGAACAACAAGATAAAGTTGGCATAGTTTTAACAGCAAAGTAGAAGAGGTTAATGGAATTAGTAGATTACTTCTAAGTTTGAAATTGTGTTCAAATGGTGGAAATATGAAGCTGGTGATATAAATGTAGAACTTCAATACCACATAAAATAAATTGTATACAATACAGAATGTATTCTAGGGATATAATAATATTAACACAATATATATGTATTATATACACAGAGATGTTATAAATACAAAACTGACAACTTAAATATAAACTCAGATCATGATAGACCAAAAAAGGATTTTATAGAACACTTGTTAAAACAATTCAAGTCTGTTAAGAACCTTCTCTGAAACATTAGAAGGGATAAAACTAATGAAATGCCAAATAGAATATGAGATACAATAGGAGTAGTCAGGGGCATAAGACTGTAGGGAAAAAAAAAGTCAAAGTAATCTTGTTTTATGTCCATGAAACAGACAGCCTTAGATAGATTCCTGTGCCAGAGTCCTTTACAGGATACTAGTTTATGAAACTGTGGCCAAAACTGACGTATCAGCAGAAGAGCCTTTGCAACAAATAAATCAAATTCTTAATAAACCATCAAAACAGAGTTCTAAGATTTCTAATGGAATTCCGGGGATTCTAATGGAATTTAAATATTAAATTTGTTACAGTTAAGTAATCTGCAGTGTATCATTTATATTTTCCTTGTTGTCAGATAAATAGAAGATATCTTTATAATGCTAGCTACATATCTTTAAAAGGCATCCGAAAGTACCTGTAAGTGAGCAACTTTGATTTGTATAATATACAATTTATGTGAGGCCATGATACATACATGAATGTATAAGCAGATGGCAAATGTGTTATAATGAGGAATGAATCATGCCTCACAAATTACTTAAAACTCTCCAAAAAAACAGTACATGGAAATCTGGTGAAGAATGATCCAACTAGTGAGGCGGACTAAATTGCAGTTTGCTGTAAAACTGTAGACAAAATCTTTCATCGAAAGGTGCTAAAAAAATTAAACTACTCTGTACAGAAAATTGGCTAAAATGCAGGAAACAGCATGGACAGACAGGTAGACAGGTAGACAGGAGTGGCAGCATTCCCTGAGAAGGAGTGAAAAGAAGAATGAGAAAGTTTCATATAGTGTGACATTCAACACTGAAACAAAGGGCAAACAGCTGATGGACTCAACATCAGGTATATTATCACTTAGGAAAGACTCCTAAGCCATTGTTGGTAGGTATTTGAAATCTACTGTACAAAACTCTCTGACAGTCAAAAATTAAAAAAAAAAAATCAGGAAGAAGCAGAAAACAAGTAGGAGGCCATGATTATGACACTGCATAAATTCGTATCCCAAATGTTATGTATGGTACCAAAATTACCTACAAAGGTAAACTGAAGAGCAAAATTATATTTAGAACAATTTATTTAATGATTTATATTTCAGAGAAAATAAATACTGAAGACCACAACAGATACGACTTTTGAGCACAGGAAGAAAGGAGAAACAGAAATTTGTTGCAGAACTATGAAACTATTTGAAGAAGGAGCTAAGGGAACAATTTTTAGCATTTGTCATGCTATAGGAAGTAGGGGTACACAATGATGAATAAACAAGTTTAATGCAAACCAAACTCACTGATTTTTCGTATAATACATACTTAAATGGTGGGATTTGTTTTGACAGAATCTTGTTGTTAAAAAGCAGTTAAAAATTATGAAAGCAATGTCAAAGACTATTAAATAGGACACTCCAGATACAGCTTCTGGTCAGGATGTCTCTAAACTGCAGACTGCCAAGAACAAGAGTCAGCGCCATGAAAACTTTTTACTGTTTTTGGCCTGTTTTTACATTTTTTACCTAGCTGTCTGCTATGGACTACCATAAGATACACAAAAACAACTCTAAAAATGGACCTCTGGCTGTTTTTGTATATAAGCCTGCCTTGTCTTTTTTGGGGATAACATGTAGTCTCTCATTTGACATATATATTTATTTTTTAACTTTATTTGTTGGCATCTTTTCTGCAATTTTCACAGATTCACTGCAATTGGCTGCCAGTTTATTTTAAAACAAAACAAACTCAAAACCAAAATAAAACAAAACAATGGAAAAAACCACAAACCAACCAACCACAACAAACTCCACCAACCACCAGCCTCTACTTGATATTATTTTCTTCTCACAACTTTATATGTTTGGATTTTATTCAGACTTTTATTACAAAACGATAGCTCTAGACTATCATTCTCTAAAAGGACACCAGAAACTTATTAAATACTTCTAATTCCCTCTAACTATTCCCCATTGTCCAACACATTTTCTGGGTTCCTAGAAAATACCATTTCTTTCCTTATTGATTTTTTCTTTACTATAAAACAAAGCATTGATTTTCTTCCTTCTGTCTTGTGTTTCTAATGGTACTTAAATTAACATGCTTCATTTGTATGCCACCTTACCAGGGCTAATACATTCTTCTTGTCAGACCAGCATCACCAATAATAGAATGTAGGACTCTCCACATAATCAGCAACCTGATAAATGGTGCACCAGTTGACAAGAGTTGGATTCAGTCTACCTCTATGCCCTTGGGAAGGTCTCTTAATCGAGCCTACCCTTCAATTCTACATGTACAGAATAGGGAAGCTGTTTATCTATCCCATACATATTTGAGGATAATAAAGACCTATTAGTGAATCTTATATGTGCTGAAATACCTCTTGCAGAGGCACCACACACAGTCCCATTATTTGGATTCAGAAGAATGAAGATATCATGGTTTCACTGGCACAACCTCTCTCATTGCTGCAGTAATCAATATATTCTTGAACCTGTAATATTCACCCTCTCTTGCTGGAGTCTTCAACTTTACAAGTGCTATTCAGCATCCCTGAATAAAACTCATTTTTACAGAATAAGCAGGATTCTTAAACTCTCTTGAAAAAAAATTGCTATGACTTATTCTGCTTTCTATGAGTTTCTTTCATCTTTTCCACTCTGTAATAGCTACTAAATAGACTAATATTACCATTATGCCTTGCAGAATTATTAGATTTACTCACGTTGTGCCTGTTTGCCTAACATTTCTGTGACTCCCCAATACAAAGTAATGCTTAACTAGGATCTATTAATTTTCTCTGTGAAGCATCTTGGGGGTTATGAAGTTTGTTTGTTTTGTTGTTTTGAGGGTTTTTTTTTTAGTTTAATTTTAGTTTTGGATTGTATTTTTTTTCTTACTTAATGTAAGATCACGCAGATGCATCCAGATGCAAAGCAGGCCAAAAGAACACAAATGTGAAGGAGTTTTGAAACAGTTATAAAGACTACCCACTTCTCAAGGATTTGGCAATAAAGTAAGAACCTCTTTTATCTCAGGACAGGGTTCCAAAAACTAACAACTCAGAACTGAGTGCTGGAAGAAGCATTCCTAATAATCAAAGTACCATTTCTGTCAATATGAGCCCTGCCAAAAGAAAACATCTGCAGAGCTGGATTTACCTCCAACCTGTGCTTAGATCCTAAAAGAACACCTAGTGCTATAGGCTTTGTTTGTTCACTACAGATCAAAACCACATGGTAAGTGCATGAAGAAATAGAGTCCATTTACCATAGCATTAGAGATCGCTCCTTTAAAAACACTAGTTTCCTCACTGGAGGAAGACAGGTGTAGAACTATATGATCAAGTAACAACAGCACTTGGATATATATCAGCAAACAGGACCTCTGTCGAGCACCACTGGCCTGAAACATTTCCTGAGCAAAATGCCTGGACCAGATTTTACAGACCAGATTCCAACAAGCAACTCACTTGAAATTGCTTGTTCTTAAAGTTAAATGTTTCTAGACCTGCATTTTACTTATGCTTATGTTGTATAATGCTGCTATGGCTGATGTTTATAAGCTTAGGAGTGAGAAAAGAATGTCATTCCTATGGATGAGATATGAAAAGAATAAAATGCTCTAAGGGATAGAATTAAGCTTGTTGATATTTTTCTTTAATTGAATTCTGTGTCATTTCAGGAAGGAAAATATTTAAGTGAGATTGAATATAGTGAAGAAAAGCAAATTTAGAAGAAATCTGTCTTAGAAGTAGACTAATCAACTAACTCATGCAAAGTTGCAATACAAAGCATGTTATACATCCAGGTAGTAGCTCATTTGTACTCTTCAAAGACAATTTTGCCAGTAAAGCTAAGCATCAGAAGAAATGAGCACCACACGGTAGAAAAATACAGTACTCATGGTTTAACCTCAGCCAGCAACTAACCCCACACAGTTGCTCACTTGGTCCCCCCGCCAGTGAGATGAGGAGAGAAACAGAAGAGTAAAAGTGAGAAAACTCATGGGTTGAGATAAAGACAATTTTATAAATAAAGCAAAAGCTGTGCATGCAAGCAAAGCAAAACAAGGAATTATTTCACTACTTCCCATCGACAGGCAGGTGTTCAGCCATCTCCAGGAAAGCTGAGCTCCATCATGCATAATGGTTTCTTGGGAAGACAAATGCCATCACTCCAAACATCCCCCACTTCCTTCTTCTTCCCCCAAAATATATACTGAGCATGGCATCGTATAGTATGGGATATTCCTTTGGTCAGTTGGGATCAGCTGTCCCACCTGCAGCCTTCTGAAAAGCCCTTGGCTTGGTATAAATATTGCTTGGCAACAACCAAAACATCATTGTATTCTTCTCATACTATATTCAATACACAGCATTATACCTACTACCAGAAAGAAAATGAACTTTATCCCAGTCAAAATCAGGACAACAGTGTAAATGAATAATTCATACTTGTCAGAATTTACTGGAATTTATGGAATATCTCCTGAGTCTGAAATGTGTTTTTAAAAAACTTAAAAGAAGTCTTAAATACTGAACTCAAATTTCCAGTCAACACATTATCTTTTTTTTTCCTTGAGCTATAAAAAAAAAAGTTTACAGCTCACTTGTTACAAGTACTTATTAAAAGGCTAATGAAAAAAGGCGGGCCTAAAACTGAAGGAATCACCAAATACACAGGCTGTGGCTTAAAAAAAGAGGAGTTTCCTCTCTCTCCTGTGCACTACAGCATTGATCATCCAAGTCACATAAGACCCTTTAGCAATGGCAATTGCACACAAAGATAACTAACTTACAGGCAAGTGTTCCAGAGAGACATGCGATCTTCAGGGGTACCTGCCCTGCTCAAGGGAGTGGGCAGCAGGTAATGAAATTCTTCTTAGGATGGAATCATTCAATTGGAAAACTATTTATTTATTGAACTTTGTAAGGCTGATACTGAGCTGTGGAACTTCTACAGACCTCTTATTTTTTCGGGAGTAAATTCAAACCTAGGAAAAAAGCCCTACTGATAAACTGTTGTGAAACAGGTTGGTGATTCCCCTCATGGAAGTTAAAATACCATAGTGTATACATGACCATTCACATAAATGATCACTGATATTAACTGGCATCCTTAACTGTAGTGTTAGGAGACAGTAGGGATTCAACTGGGACCAAAAGCTGAACAACATTCTCATTTTGTGTGTCAGCTTCATGCAGCCAGAAGTACAGGGATAAGAAGTGTAGTGGCATGTTGACCTGCTATGCAGGTTGAAAGGATTTTTCTATAGTAGCCTGAAATATTGCACCAAGACTAAATCCCTATCAATATTTAATTAAAGGCAAGTCATATATGACAGCTTTGTTAACAGGCCATGAAGCACCTCTTACAAAGTGACTCTGGCTGTTATGCACAAGCCTTACGTTTTCAAATGTTTGTAGTTGCACAGAAAGCAGCTGTGTTGATGGAGCTGAGAAACAATGAAACAGTTTGAAAATATACCACTTTTTGCCTGTGATGTATGAAGAAATAATATAGGATGCTACAGAATCTTAACTGTTTTCAGCAGCAAATAAATTGCATCTCATGATAGTAGCATATAACCTTGATATATGGGGGTAGTAATATTAAAATGATAGGAAAAAATGCAAATTATTAAGGAAATTGATGTTCCACATGTCAGCAAGCTTACCTAAGGAAGTCTCAGTCCTGGGAGTGGAGACACTTTAGGCTAAATGATCTCCTCTGATCTCTCCCAAGCGAAAAAGATTTTTCCCCTTCATAGTATGGGTAAACAACACACAATCACAACTTCAGCCTGGTTAAAGCAGAAAGCAGTCAATTTGTTTAAAATAAATGAAGTCCACTTGGAATATACTTCACAAGCTAAAGTGAGAGAATGATGTAGCACACCAAAAGGATCTGATTAAAATAGTAGAGCTTTGTAATAAAAGTGAGGAAGCCAGCAGCTGGGAAGCCAACTTGTGAAAAGGAAAGGATCAACACATTTTCATGTGGAAGAAAAAAAAGAAGTTACATAACACACTGCAGCAGGTTTGATTTTTTCCTCTTCTTGGCTTGAAAATCCCTATAGGGAAAAAAAAATACAATACAGATCATAGTGAGCCTCATCCTCCTATCCACTAGTAGAAAGAACAACAGCACTCTTAAATTGAGATCAGGTCATAATAGGGCATAAATGCTTGTGCATTTCTGTCTACCCTGGACCCCATATAACTTAGCTCTGAGAATGTCTGAAGTGCAGTGATCTCCCCTGGGTGTTGTCTCATGTAATACAGACTCACCCTAAAACTGTGTGTAATTTTTGATACCTGTCTGTCAGGTCCTACACTTCGTATTTCCATGTTTAAACTTGCATTAAATACTCAAAGGACAGTTTCATGACTGCTTTCTGCTGTGCATGGTCAGAGGAGTTAGCCTATTGCTATTGCCAGGGACTTTTGAACATCTTCATACGTTTTCTTCAATTTGATTTTGTGTAAAGGGGCCAGAGCGAAGCTGCAGATTAGCATGGGAGCTCTAACAGAACGGTGTCTCCTTGAATTTGGTAGAATGCATGTGTTTGCATTAATGTTCAGTATAAAAGGCACACGTCTTGTTATGTGAATGTATTTGTGAAATCAAATAACTTCCATCTGACTGACAAACTCTATCCCAAAGAAAGTGCTCTGAATAATCCATTGCATAAAAGGTAGCACAAGTGCAGTGTATAAAAAACAATGTATTTAAAGCTTGTTCATTTAAGAGATGTTGGAACAAGAGCAGAAATCTAATATCCTAGTTTCACATCCAATCAAAGGCATTTGTGCGTTAATGGCTGTAAACAATTTCAGGGAACTTCTGAAGCGTGGTTGATCTTGGTCCTCTAGTCCTCAGAACTGCAGCTGTATTTTACTGCCTATGTGATACTGGGAACTTGACTTCATTCACATTTTCATTTCAACTGTCTACCCTTTTAAGTTCACTGGGTAAAAACTGTGAAGATACCATACATGAAGCAACAAGCTACAACCATTCATTTAGCAGCAAAGCTCGAAGCAGACTAGCAAAGTAGTTTTCCTCCATCAGTGGAAATATATATTTGTATAATAGTGGAATTAATCAGTTATTGAGATTTAGTTTAATGACAATGGATTTTAAAATACAGAGCTTGACACTTCCGACAGGCTTAGAAATTCTTCAGGAACTGCTTATTTTCTTGACGTGTGTGATATGAGTCCTTAGTCCAGAAATCCAGAAAAAAAAATAAAAAAGAATACAAATGAAATAATTACTGAAAATAATATAAATAGAATAAAATTTTTTTTTCTTATTATTGCAGAATTCCACTCTCTTCATACAGCATGTGACAACAGGGCTAGTGATATTTAGTGGATGGCCTGGTCTGTACTTATCGCAGCAAACAGCAGAGCTCCCCTTCACTTCCACAGTGCACAGACACACTAAGTTATCTTCTTTTCTTAGTAAAATTTCAGCTATCAAGCTGAAAATCCCCAGTGTTTCAATTGCTTATCTGTGTTTGCATTCTCTAGTCTGAAAATATTACAGTTTCAGCCACTTGTGAACAAGGGTTAGAAAAGAAAGTATTTCCTTATGTTAAAGAAAATTAATTGTGACCTTTTTGAGCAGTACCACAGAAAAATTGTAGCTTGAAGCCCAACCCTCACAAAGACGAGCATTTATCTTTGTGCTGAAGACCTGTTTTTTGACTAGAGAATTAAGAGATTGTAATAATTTCTCGCTAATGATGCACAACAGATCATTACAGCCCCTTCTACAGCACATTCTGAAAACATACAGCTTTGACTTCCAGAAAGATGATGACAGTATTTAGTAGCCAAATCCTAGTGCTGTCTTCCAAATGAAATATCTGACTCCTTCAGCTTTCTTTGAAGGCATCCTTCCTGTGCTAGACACATATGTGCGAGTGGCTTGCCTGTGTTTTGTGCTGCTCCTCTCGTCATTACAGCTGACACAGCCCAGGATGAAGAGCTGGATTTTCCAAAGCCATATGTTCATTTCCTGAAAACTCAAGGAAATGGGAGAACTTGGGGATCGTATGTGCAAACCAAAACATTGTTCTCTTCCCCATGCCCAAAGAAAAGAGACCAGCACTTCAGGCCATACACAGCATATGAGTTGGCACAAGTGTTTTGCTTGGCAAGATTCCTATGGATGCTACTTAAAATAAAACTGAAATTAAAAACCACAGCCTCAGCAGATAAAGTCTTACACACAGCGTGGCTGAACAATCTGCTGAAGAGGAATATATACACTGAAGAAATTCTTACACATCTATTCACTTTCAGCATTTTTCAGTTCATCTTCCTCTCTGAAACAGAAATTAACCCTGCATAGTCTCATTCTCTTCAGAAAAGTTAATCTAGACTTACTTTTATATTAAAAAGACCCAAATTTGCCACACAAAACCTGCAGAAAGAGGGTAAAGGAAGCCTTGTTTTGTGGGAAAAATCTTTCTCCAGTTGTCTAGCCAAAGTTTTGTTAAACGGAAGCATTGACAACTTATTTTCCTTGTCAGCAGGGCTCTGAAGGCACTGAGGGAGAAGCTGGTTTTCCCCTTTTGCTCTGCTGGGCAGAGAGCAGAGAGGAAGGTGTACTTTCCTCATCAGGGCTGCTCCAAGGTATAGGTCACACAGGTTTCAGTACAAAGCACATCTCCCTCCTCCCTCGTTTGCAGGGCAGCCTGGCTGCAACGGGTGTCAGAGGCACAAATCTCTCTTCTGCTACTATTGAGGCCAGGTTATCAAATTTGCTTTTCAGGAATCCCATTTTGTTTTTATATTTTTATTCCATCTGTGACAGGCTACAAAACCAAAGAGGCTGGCCAGTGTCTCTGCACCAGGCCCTGAGGAGCTGAAGGGTGCCAAGAATTTGCCCAAGTGCCTTGGAGACGGGGGTAGAGGAGCAGAGAAAAGCACTACTTAGCTCCTGACTCCCACCATAGCAAAGACCATGCATAATAAAATTGGAAGACATCATTTTCTGCACGTAGGAAAATCCCTGTAGTCAGTTTTTGTAAACAAATTTAACTTTTCCTTCTCATAAATATAAACTCGATCTAATCCCTGTGGTTTTTACTCTAGAGAGAGGCCCTGCCCTCTAGGAAATGCAGCTCATCTGCCCAGAGTAAATTAACAATGTGATAATTCGCATTCTCCAAATGCTGGAATGCTTTGGCCCTCACTTTCTCTTAAATGGAATATTCTCTCATGTTTGGAAGACCAAATGGTATATTTTGCTCTTGTTTATGCTTTTAAAATTAATATGCTCATGCTATTTGAACTGAAAACACTGCGTCATTCCTGAATTTCCATATTAAAAATCTGCACATATATTGGAGTTATACACACATACTTATATAAATGTTATGTATACATGCATTAGATACATATAAATCCCATTTTTAAGATTAATTGTTAAAGATCCTTTTATTTCTTCAGCTGTACAGAACATTATTTCTCTAGTGAGTGCATTTGTGTAAAGAACCAGTTTTAAATAATACAAATGAATAAATATGTTCCAATTCCAAACCAACAGAGGACTGTGAACATTATTTTACTGAATACTAACTGTGCTGAAACACTATTTATGTATGTAGATTGGCGTCTGCATAGTCTATTTTAGAAAACATTGACTGTGATCATACCTATCCCTCAACAATTATTACCAGAACAGTGAGGTAGATGACATTTTAAGTGAAGGAAGTAAACACAGTACAGTTGTGCTTGCCCCTTGTACAGTGTACTGAAGCAAATGTCTTTCACGAGTTCCCAGTCATGATTTCACCAAAATCCAAAAGTTTTTTGGAATTTCCTGGAGGCAACAGTGCTCCTCTGGTTCTTCAACATATGCTCCCAGACTTTGTTAGAAATGATGAATAAAACATTTCTGTCTTGGCAGCTGTGAGCTCAGAGTACACAGATATTTTCCCACTCTGTCCAGCAGCATTTGACACATCAGACATCATCTCTTACACCTCCAACTCAGGGTTCATCTAGCTGTCCCTCCCTTACCTCTCTTCTTCCCTGCCAGAGGTTCTCACAGCTGCTCTTGTGGTCCCCAAGCAGTAAAGAACTTACAGCTCTGCATCTAAGATAGGAAGTTTCTCCTCATGGGACTTCCTACCAAGGAAGCACAGCTAGCTGATATTTTTAGCAATGTCTTGACATCAGATATCCCACGTTGTAGCATGTCTCACTGCAAAGGTGTGTCCCATGGGGCTCAGGGCTTAGGAAGGCCTAAGGTGAGACTTCAAAATACTGATCATTTAGCCAGTCCTGTCTGGTGACATGAGGGCAGTGACTGCTGGATCACAGGTTGCAAGCATTCAAAAGAGGGAGAGGAAAGGAACATTTATAGACGTTTAGTACACAACTGTCTCTGGGAAGATCTGGGGCAAGGAACACAGAGCTATCAGTAATATTTTTCTTATTTCTTCTTTTTGTGATTGCAATCTTCTGAACAAATGCTTGATTCTGAGTAGCATTCATCTGTAACAAAGATACTGCCACTAATTGAGGCCACTGATCTGCTATTTCACTTGTAGGAAACTGGTGAAAGTTCATTGTATGTTGTATGTCATTATCTATGGCAGTAGTCAGTGGTCATTAGATAGTCTCTAATGACTAATGACAGAAGGAATACAAAAAAGAGACAATTATAGGATAATTCAAATACAATAAACTATTAATTTTCAAGGGCTGGGGTGTTATCAAGACCTTTCAGTAACGGATAAAAGTTAGGCCTAATTGGTGACTCTAATATATATTACTTTATTTATATCAGATGTACTTTAGAGTCTAAGAAGCTTTATATACACACACTCAAACAGAGACAAAACACTATGGACCAAAATAAAAAGGTGATGAGTTGCTGCAGGATACACTGGCATAATGTTGACAAGGCTGGGTAACTCTGATCTTTATGCAAAAGCCTAAGCTGTTGGGATATCTAGCTCGGTTGCTCTGAGCTACATGAGCTCTTGCTCCGTCATCTCATGATTGTACATCTTTCCCTGACACCCACCTTGTCCTATCCCCTCTCTCGTCATTCCTCCTGACCTGGAAATGAGCTGCATTGCACTGCACCAACACCATGCTACAGAATTATCCTTTCACTTGTGTCTAGCCTGCAAGGAATGAGAGAAGGAAAGAGGTTTATTTACCCTATCCTGATGATGCTTCAGACCAGGGAAGCAAGCCAAAGTTTAAAGCAACAGCTGTCATGACCGACCTGCCAGCCCAGGGCATCCATCTGTGACTGACCAGCTGCCACTTACCCTGAGAACATGAACACAGAAACATGCTTCCCTACTTTTTGCTACACTGTCTCTTTCTCTTTTGTGTCTGCTTTGTCAAATATGAGAAAATCATTCATATTGTCACAGTAATCAGCTTGAAAGATGAACAACACAACTTTCTTTCCAGCTTTATTTGACAGCCTAGGAGACTCTCTGGTAGCCTCTTTGGGGCAAAGGGGCTTGCATGAGCTTCAGTAGTTTGTCTTGTATAACCGCGCGAGTCCAGTTTCAGAATTTGTTGCAATTGGTTTTGACTTTGTCTTTCTTGTGTGTTGTACTTTAAATATTTCCAAAATGGGCTGTGTGTTTTCTAGCACTTTCTGATGTAAAAAGTAAATTGAAAAAATTATACCCAAAGGCTGAGCCATGTTGATTAATGTTGCAGAAAAACAGGATTTCACAGTTACAATAGACTTTACCTCTCCATATCTTGTTATTTCTTTGAAATTAATTCCTGATTAGTTTCTAGGACATCCAGGAACAATCTGTTATGGAAGATGCAGCCTCAACTTGCAGAAACACAGTAACTAGTTATATGAAAAACAAAACATACCACTTACCAGAAGCAACTTCAACAGCAATTAACTCCTTCTTCCCCTTTTGTGGTTTGTCTTTCAGTAAGTAGGTGTCTCCTTGCCATATAATTTCTCTCTTGCCTTGCCCTGATGAAGTCTGCTGACATGTCTCCATCAACAAGTAATTGCTGCACAGATACTCAAAAAAGAAGAGCTGTTCTACAAAGTTTACTGCATTAGTATAAAGGAGTCACAAAAACATAGTATGACCTACCCATAGGTAGGAAAGGTATATACTCAAGCACAGAAAGAGAGATCCACAGGGAGTTGCTGATAAATGGCAGACCAGAGAACTTTGGACTACTTTCTTACCTCTAAACAACTAAGCAGCACATCCCACTGGCCTCTATCAGTTCTCCAGTAACACAGTCCTCTGTTCTTCAAATCTAAGGTGTCCTCAAGCAAAACTGTTTCCAGCTCCTTGGGAAAATGTTAGTCAGTTCTCATGATTTCAGCTTTAGTAGCTGAGTAGGGAAGACTGTCCCGGAATGCTGGAACAAAAAGGCAGTGGTATTGCAGGTTATCACAGGAGGTGCCAGCTTTGTGTCATTTCTCTCCTATTGATAAAAGACAGAGACTGGAGAGCAGAGGGTGCTGCTGGCAGTACCTGTCCTGCCAAAAATGGGAAAATGTGATCTGGTTTTTGTGCATCTTGAATATTCACTTCCCTTATCCAGCTGTCATGGGAGGAATTCTGGGTAGAAATCTCAGGCAAACTAACTTATTTTATTTTATTTTATTTTATTTTATTTTATTTTATTTTATTTATTATTATTTTTTTTTTAAGGTCAGCATCTCCCTTTCCAGTAGCAAAGAAAATAGTGATTTCGTTTGGAGAGGAAGTTTATCTGAAGCTTTAGGTGAATAGTTCAAGTAATTAAAGCAACTCTGTGCTTGTTCTTCCCTAGTTTACTAACATCAAATAGCAACAAGCCCCGCTCAGAGGATCTGGCTCAAGCTCAACAGCACATCACTTTATTTCACAGCTTTTTTTTTTTTTTTTTCTTAAGGAAATATATTATAGTACATAAAGTGTGGGAAGGACTGGTATCAGTCTAAGATACAAGGATTAATACATCGACACTACTGAAACAATTAATGAAAACTATTTTCTCTTTTTTGTTAAGAAGTAAATATTTAGTGTTTATGGGCTCCTCTGGAGAATATTTTCTTCTGGAAAACATACTACATCATTGAAAGAAAATGAAAGGGGTTGGCCAGATGCCTTGCTCCTCTCCAAACCATGCCAGCCCCTCTCCTGCTGTAGATCCCCAGGGTGGCGTGCTCTCAAGACAGAGCCGTGAAACACATGGAGGGTGGCATCAGCCCAAAGACAGATGCTGGCAGACATGAGCATCATCCCTCACCATCAGAGGTGCTACCCTATACAGTCATATCCTCATTTGTCCTCCTCTGAGCTGCTTCTCAGTCAAATGGCATGAGGTGTTTAAGAAGCTAAAGGACTGCAGTATTATTAACATGAAAAACAAACAAAAAACCAAACAACAAAACATGGCAGATTCAAAATAATTCATCTTGTCTATGGGAATGTTTTATGGCTAGCAGAGACCAGAGACTGGATTCCCTAGAAATGTATCTAGTCTGTAGTACCATCAGTGTAGCCTTCAAGCTTTGCAATCATGGTTAAATGGAAATAGAGATCCAGACAATCAAGATCAATTTCTGAAAATTTTATTTGGCCCCAATATCATTGCAGACTTTGCTTTTTCCAATATTTTCATACTGCCTGTAGCAAACTGATAGAATACCCATAAAATGTCGACATTTAAGTACATGCCTATATAGGCATATAAATAGGACACCAAACTCACCCTAATCTGGTTTTAAGGTCATGGGCTCTAACAGAGAAGAGCTTGTTTGGCACCCAGTTGGGGCATTTCCCATCAACAACAACTCTACTGACAGGATGCCACTTGATGTTACGCTGCCTAGATTTTGGTCCAGGCATATTTGGCTAATCTTGCCTATTACTCATCATAGAAGGATAAATTAATTATTTGATAGTCATTTTTACAACCAGGACAAAAGTTACAGTATATTAATCACATTATTAATGAAATCATTGACACAAGATTTAGATGAATTTGGTATTAATTACTTATGTTACATCTCTTTTCCTGTACATTGCAAGTAAGCTATTTCTAGAGGAGCATGATGACTCAGAAAAAACCCTCCTCTGGTATATCTTGATTTTTATTCTTTCATAATCCTGTGCTTTCTCCTCTGATAAACCTTATAAAAAACATTTTAGATGCTGTAGTACAGATGTATTTCCTTCCTAGGAAAGCTATTTTTCAAACCTTAATGTTAGTGTATTTGGAGAGAGAAGGGAGTGGGAAAAAAAAAAAAAAAAAGAAAAAAAGAATAATTTTGATAAAGCCATAATAGAAAGCTTAGAAAGCTGAGAGAATATGAAACAAATGAGAACCATTAGAAGTGAGTTATTAGCCTAGCATCTGAAAAGCCAGACAGCTAGGATGTAGAGGACATTTCAAATACCTTCTTATTTCTTTTTCAAAATGATGTTTCATGTTAGAGCAGTAATAGAAATGACATTAAGGTTTGATTAATAAGACATTTTAGAGGGTTAGAATTCATATTCAACTCCCCTTTTTTAAAGTATAAATTGTTTTTTCTTTTTATTCCAGACCTTGAATTAAAACAAATTCTTCAACAATAACATTTCCTATAGATTGAAATTGTTATTCTTAGTTAATTTGGAATATTGAAGTAAGTAGCCTCCAGCTCTGTCATTTCTAAAGTCTGTATGTGACCATTTGCATACTTTATTGTACTTGTTTTTAACATTTATGACATATTTTTGCCCAACATCAATGATAGTTCCACCTATGTAGAGGGGCTATAACCAATTTGTTCACTGTGGTAGTTTTGTCAGAAACTTAATACTTTCAAATGTCTGAAAATGAGGGATAAAATATACTATATATCAAAACATATTGTATTTAAAGTGATTTCATTGTAAATGTTTGTTGAAAATATGAGAATTTAGCATATCATCAAAGCAGAATATGTGAAGAAAAAATACAGCCATGATCATTTAGATAATGTGTTCTGACAATAGGAATGCCCCATGGCTTTATATGTGTTAGAAATACCAGCTTAAAGATGACCCAGCTGAAGTCATTTGCATACCTTCTGAATACAAGTGATCCAAATGTTGTACAGTGCTAATAGAAGTCTGCTTCAAAATATACTTAGCATTTTTTAGAGGATTTAATTCAAGGCATAAGCATTTAATAGAGAAACTTTCTTCATAAATATACTGTATAATACTCACATAGAAATATTATGATATTTACTTGAATATTATGTCCTACATATATAATCTTCAAGGACTTCAGTTATTCCAAAACATACTGTTTTTCTCTATGTGAATGCACTAATAGGGTTTTCTTCTTCCTGCCTGAAAGTCATGATCATAGCACTGGCAATTTCAGGAAACCGTGGATGCACTCTATGCAGTAAAATTAGATGTGTATTTATGTAAGTCTTCAACATGTACAAAAATGGAATTATACTATTTTGTCACAGACTTCATTGGAAAGTACTATCTGAGGACACTGTTAAACTGAATATATATGCATTTTCTGTCAATGGTTTTGATAGAAATGCAGACCTGCACTCTTCTGCCAACAATTTCTAAAAGCACATGACTTGTAGAACTCATGGAAGTTCACAGCTGTAGGGGCACACTTGAACCTTCATGAAGACACAGATGTGTATCAAAATGAGATGAACATATTCCATCACATATAATATTTATTAGGCATCTGTGTGCCAGACACTTTAAATGATCTGTTCACAAAAACATTTATAGATTTTGTGAGAGTAAGCTGGGACACTGCTCTTGGGCTCAAGTGCAGACTTTCATTTCAATTTTATTTAATGAAGAGGCGTTTTTCTGTAGCTTCACAAATAGCCCATATTAAACATATTCTTCCCCTCTTAATTATTACATATTTTTGAGGCTGTCTTCTGTGCCTGAAGTTTTTGCTTTACAGTTCATGGCTCATATATTCCCTCGTGCTAGGATTATGATGTTTCACTGTGCAGCCATGATGAGCAGAACTATTAATAGCTCACTCCTGCTGCACTTATAGAGAAATTTGTGAACAGCCAGAAGAACCACAGCGAGTAGCACTATGCATCCTTCTGCTATGGCCTTTAACCATTTCTCTGCTACTCAACATATGCGAGTGCAAATCGCACAGTGCAAAGCACATTTGCTATGCACTTGCACATATCCGGTGGGGCCTCATAAGAAGGAGCATGTTGCTCTCAAGAGTACGTGTGGGAATTCAAAGCTCTGGTCCCACTTTTAGTCTCTCTACGATGCATAAAATTTCTTCATTTACAAAAGAATTATTTACTTTTTCTTGCCTGCAACCAGGGCTGTTTCCAGGCACAATCAAAAATTGTCAGCAAGTTCTGAGGGGCAGTTGAATGTCCGGGACCTTGTTCTCCCTGTTGCTCATACACCCTACAAAGTCAGAGCCACTGCTGCTTTGCTCAGATAAGGGACAGAAGCAGAGCTGGTGAGTAAGGTGGCATCCTCCGTTCAGTGCTTCCCAGAAGTGACTGCAACTGTCTCCTGCTCTCATGGTGACAGGAATGACAGCAGACTCAGCTGCTAAAGAGTTCCTCTAAACCTGACTGTCCATAATGGTTTCAGCCTGCTGCCACAGGAACTCTCCACCTTGGTCATCTAGCCCAGCCCATCCTCCTTCTCAGGTGGTGGCTGAATCTGTCCTGTAACCAGAATCCCATGTTGCCTACCCACCTGGAAACACCTGAGCCTGATCTGCAGCAGACTCAGGTCTCTCTGTCTTCCCTTTCTGTTGCACCAGCGTTGGCTTTGTAGACCAATGTATACACACAGGGAAACTTACTGAAATCCGCTTTTTTTTTTTTTCATCTGGCTTGTTCAAGGAATTAGAATGCAATTAACCTTTTGTTAATAATCTACAGGGAGTACTAGAGTCTGGCTAAGTATCTCTAACAGGCATTCCTTTCAAGATGATTTTACTTCAAAGCCGAAATTCAACAGCAGGTCACTTGAAAAGAGAACAGATGATTTTTGAAGATGGGTACTGAGGAGGGCCCCTTTGCTTACTCTCACTTTGAGAGATAACTCCCTGCTGCAATCTTCTTGTTACACATGCAGCTGGATAACAGATTAATGGATTCATCAGCCTGCTCCATACAGAGGTGAAATGATATGGGAAAAGGCTAAAGGATGTATAACCCTGGAGGTGGGAAAGCAGGAGCAGAACGTGCCCTCCCTTGCTGAGATGTAACTGGCCTAAATTGGAGAGTGGAAAAACCTCAGGTTTTTCTCATTATTTTGAGCTATTGCAATTGAAAGATTACAAGGAATAACTTTGTGAGACTATTTCCACAAGCATCTGAAGAACAAACCCCCCTTTAAAAATGCAAAAAAAAAATAAAAAATTCGTGATGGCATAGAGGCTGAAGGAGCAAGGATGTAGAGATAAGAATTTCCCTTCAGCCCTCTTAAATCCTTCTCATGCTTATCTGTCCTCTCTGATTCACTCCTTTTTCATATATCCTCTCCATTCATTTACTATTTATTTAGCTAGTTATCTTGCGTGTAAAAGGGTAGGGAGTTTTCTGAAACTCAGGAAACACTTAGCTGAGAAGTTCCAGTGAACAATATGGCAGACCCTCCCTTTTCTAGAAAAGTCTGCCTTGCTTTAAAGAAGACAAAGAGGACAGGTGTGTACAAGAGCCTGATTGATAGATTGATTGATTAATTTATTTTAACACAAAAGCAAAGTAGGTTCCACTCTGCATATTTGGCTTTGAAGCTGTGACTTTTCATGCCTCATCTGCTGAGGGATGTGGTGAAACCACCTGAGCAGTAGCTTCTGATTAGAAAGGAAACATGAGCATTTACTGTAGCTGTCATGGTCAGGGTAAGAACTTGGCAGATCAAGTCCTACTTCTGTCTTAATCCAAAGTACCAACTCCCACACACATCACGAGCAGAAACACAAGTTTTTGGTCTTTCCTCAAGTGAACCACAGCATGCAGCCTGCCGATGATCTAGTAGGAATAATAGTGCCAGAAAAGAGAGTTTACAATTCATCCTTCGATGAATTCAAAGTCCTATGCCATCCACCAACACATGGGCAGAAATTGTTAATGCAAGGTTTCTAACATAGACAGTAAATGTTTCTGGCTTTTGACTCACAGATGTGAGGAATGAAGTGTCAGTGACTCTAGCCAAACCAGACACCTTTTATAAGTTATTTTAAATGAATAAGGAAAGGCTGAGGGAGCTGGGTCTCTTTAGCTTGAAGAAGAGGAGATTAAGGGATGACCTCATTAATGTTTATAAATATGTAAAGGGTGAGTGTCACGAGGATGGAGCCAGGCTCTTCTTGGTGACAACCAATGATAGGACAAGGGGCAATGGGTACAAACTGGAACACAGGAGGTTCCACTTAAATATGAGAAGAAACTTCACAGTGAGGATGACAGAACACTGGAACAGGCTGCTCAGAGAGTTTGTGGAGTCTCCTTCTCTGGAGACATTCAAAACCCATCTGGACACATTCCTGTGTAACCTCATCTAGGTGTTCCTGCTCCGGAAGGGGGATTGGACTAAGTGATCTTTTGAGGTCCCTTCCAATCCCTAACATTCTGTGATTCTGTGTAATATCTCTCTCTCCTTTCCCTCCTCCTCATGTTAGGATCTTACTGCGGTTCATTTACGATGTTGACTGTATAATAAATGTAATTAGCTTCAGAAAAAGAGCTGAGGCTGCTCACTGAAAGAAGAATATTTGGCACTTTGGGGAGAGAAAAGGAGCTTGTATGCAGGACTGGGCTGGAAGACTTGGGGAAGGTTTCAAAGACTGCTAATAATTTTTTCCTGTTCTTACTCAAAGCTTTTCTATTCATAAGGGAAATACTCAATTAGGAAACCCCTATGGAGCAGAGGGGGAACCCAGCAGGCGAGGAGTCAAAATCTCTGCAATCAGCACTGATAAAGGGCTGTTATTTTGACAAATGGGATAAAAATAAAAAGCATAAAAGGCTACAGCAGGGGGCCTGAAATGGACGCTGAGCACTCTCCTTCCTCAGCAAGGATGTGTTTGCCATAGTAAGTCATGCATGATTGTTGGAGGAGATATTCTCTGATTCGTCGCTGCTTTTAATCTTATTAGCAGTTACTGTAGTTTGAAATGTGCTAAACAGAGCGATACTCTGTGTGTGAAATGCTTTCAAGAGTTTGAGTGCAGCATTTTGATTCATTTCACAGACCTTCTGCGTTGAAAGAATGGTTCAGATGGTAGTGACAAATGGGTCTGTCATTTGGGATTCAATGCCTGCTCAACCCTGTAGAAGAGCATCCAAACCAGATGCAGAAGTTACAGGCTCAGTTCAGCACATGTTGACCAATGTTTCCTGGGCCTCATTTTTATTTCTCAGATGAATCAGGGAGCTACTGAACGTTAAATTTGGTATTTGACTCTCTACCCTCTACTGTATTTCATTGTGTACGATGGCCTACATGTTGCCCCATGCTATTTTCTATGGCCCATTGGAGCATGGTGATGGGAGAAGCAAACCACTGAAATGTTAGGAGGCCATGCTCAGGAAGATCATTACTTCGTAACACGCAAACATAGCACCATCTGCCACAGAAGAGAAATTTCACATGCCCTAGGAGTTTTTAAAAGCCAGCACAAACTAACACTGTGTAAGTAAAAAGAGAAAAGCCAGGAGGGTGGATGTAGTGATTTACATCTGAGACACTTGCAGCTATTAGCATGCTGAAATTAATCGGATTAATTTCTCAGTCAGAAGTTCTCAAAAGCTGAGTCTGGATAATTAAATAAAATGCAGATCCATCTTTATCCAGCTTTTCTAGGAAGGCCTCATACTTCTAATGTTTAGGACATCAGAGTATCCCATAGGTCCATTTCTTGCTTCACTTGGTCTGTGCTGTCATGTCTGATAAAATGGTTCAGCTCTCATTGTTGAGGTTTTTTTATCTATAAAGCAGGATTAAAATACTTGCTACCATCCCCCGAAGCACACGATGGATGTATACATCTCAGGATGGAGACAATGATGAATTGTCATTGTGAGCCAATTTAGAACTGGAACAGCTTCATGTGGACTTACTGTGCCCAATAACATCAGAGTAATATCTCATACAATCAGACTGCTCTAATCTGCAGAATATAGTTTAGAAAACACTAGATTTTTCCAGTCAATGCGAATACCTTTTAAAACTACCCACATACATTTTAATCCTAAAGAAGTAAGTAAAATATTGATACTAGTTTACTTAGCACTCTGTAATACAATATTCATTACAAAGTGATCAAAACCAATCATACAGATATAATCTGCTAAGGAGACAAAACAACTGAAAAATAGTAAGAGATTAGCAGCTCTGCTGTATATGAAGTCTGGTGCTGACAAAAGCCAGCTAATTATTGCAGTTGTGCCTCAATAATTTATAAAGCCAGCCATTTCCCCTGAAGATCTAGAGATCTCTTTTGACTCCTCAAGGAGAAGAATAAATGTATTAAAAATTAAGTGCCTAGATTCTCCACAAAGGGGTTCAAATGCAGAGTTAATGCAGATCTCCAGTCCTTTGAGACAGATTAACTGAAAACTTACTTGACGATTTGAATGAGCATCCTGAATCTTGGGGCATATGTCTGAGTTCTGAAATGCTGACTGTGGAGAACAGAGAATCCTACGTTTCCCAAAATAGATTTTGCCTATTTACATATAACCCATAGACAGAAATAATAATGATACTCTATCATCCAAATATGGCCTGAAATTTTCAGAACTATTTAGTGTTTAGATATCTAGACATCAAATTTTAACCTTTCAGAAGATCCTAGCCACTTGTCCCTGAAAACTTCTGTCGCTATCTAGTATCTCCGGTTGTTCATATACAATTACTAGCTTCTGTTTTTTTTTTTTGTTATGGTGGTGTGGTTTTGTTTTGTTTTGTTTGGCCATAGCCTGAAGTTTGTTTGCCTCAAAATAAAAATCTATTTCTGTCAGGGGGGTTATAAATTAAAAATTATAAATTAAGCCATAAAATCTGGTTTTGATTTATCTTTCCTTTCTCTTTTAAATTCTTTCTGCCTCCTCCTTCCAAATTAACTTGCTGGCTACCTGCTTTCTTAATCTTGCCATTTTTAGAATTTTACAGTGTTTGTTTATACTATGTACTCTACTGGAGCAGGGACAAGAACAGTTGAAAAAGTAATCAGCAAGGGCAAACAGAAGCTCATTGATAGTGCAGGAAAGACCTAAAGGAAATCACAAGCTAATTTGAAGTGTAATACAAAGATAAGTCTGTCTACAAAATCTCTAGGTTTTAATATAGTTATGCAATTCCATTTCATACTAATCGGTCATCTTTGCTATCTTAGAAAGCAGGCAAGAGCAGTTACCAGTTCCTCTCTCTGCCACAGCATTTAGGAAAAAATTAAATTAAATCTTGCACCAGTGAAATGTGTGTGTGCAGACATTCAGGCAAAAGCAGTTTAGGGCATTAAAGTGCTATACAACCCCAAGAGAAAAGGCATTATATTTCAAGAGCGTTTCTAACAGAGTTGCTTCCAGGCTCTACCTTGTGCCAGATTGGGACTTTTGTCTCTCATGCTGCTTGTGTGCAGTTGGCTGATAACTGTACATGCACACAATACTCCAAAAAATCATCAAGGATGCCAAGAACGAGCATTCACATAATTTTCTGTGTGCAGTTATGGCCTTCTTGCAGTGGCATGGTTTGTTGTGATGCTCCCCCTCTTCCCCATCACTGCTATTGCACTGCGATAAGGAAAGGTCTCTCTGGCCGGTTTACATTTCTCTTTACCCTAGAGGCATCGTTATAGCCTGTTCACCACTGGAAGAGGATTTATTAGCTTTGGATGAAGAGACTTGCTTCAAAGCCAAGGCTGAAGTTGTAACTGAGTTTATTGACAAAATTCTACCACTTTGGGCCCAAATAATCGTGGAGTATCATTTAAAGACCAGTTTAAAATTTCCATTTTCCAGGTAAAAGCTCCCTTAGGTGATGGGCACCTATTCAATCTCTAGTGGAAGCCTCCTCTTCCTTTCCCACAGAGGGAAGTAAGGCATAAATGTCCTCTTCCACTTGCCGCAGCTAAAGAGATAAAAGAAAGGATGCCTTTTTAGCCTCTATTCTAAGAACACTATATTTACATCACAGCAAGTATGAACGTAATTGTAAGTCTTTTTTCATTCGAAGCCTGAAAATATGTACATGATGATGAGTATTTTACTCAAAGAATTCCAGGGACAGAAAATTATGATGCTCATTATGGGGAAGAGTATAAACTAATAAAATATATGTGATGGGTGCCAGAACTGATGGTAGCAAACAAAATATAGACAGGAAGCCAGATAGCCTGAAAATTCAAAATTGCCAGCAAGTGCAGCAATGCAGCCTATTAGTAACAGAACTCACTAACAGAAGCACTTCAGGTTATGGCAAGCACCCTCAGGTGAAACAAACATTGGCAAATTTCCCTTTTTCAGCTGTGTTCTAGCTTTCCTTTGATAATTTATTCCCACCAGTCTCCAGCACATTGCACCCAGTCATCCATGCAAACATAAAGCAAACAAAAATGTATAATAAATTAATTAAGCCATTTCTTCTGTCTCCAAGGAAGAAGAAAGGGGAGTAGTTGTTATTTGTATTTCAAACACTCGGGTGACAGCCACATAAGTATTTTAAAGTAAATAAGTGAAATGCAGCTTCATTTAAAGGAATGAAACTCTATTGAAATGCATGGGTGCAGCCCAGGACTTTGTACAAGAAGCAGAGTTTTGTTCAAAGTTTGCTGTAAGGAACTTACTCTACAGCTAGCACAGGTGTGCTTATATATTGCTTCTCTTTTGTTCTGTCCCGTTTAACTGTATCCTTTCTACTAAGCAGCATTGATAGCATTGATGTTTCACCAGTGAAAGAAGGTAAGCTGCCGGTCCCTAAGGGTGCCATACCACTTCATACTCTGTAAACCAGCCTAGCAAAACAAAGAATGCAATCAGCACAAGCACAGAATAAATTAACATGTTTTTTGCCACTACCACACTACAAAAAACATTGAGAAGGACAGTTATAAAAGACCCCAAATAATACTTTGCCCAAACACTCAGCTGAGCAAATTTTTCAGTGCTGCACTAGTGAGAGGACAATTACAGGTGGGGTTGTGCCTTCACCTGGTTCTCAGGCATGCAAAAGCTGCCTGTTTTATGACTGCAGCCTGCTTAGCCCCTGCAGAGGGAGCAGGAACACCTCATTATCAGAGAAGGGAGATATGCAAGTGGGAATTTTGGTTGAGATGTGCCTAATTAGACAAGTCTCTTTTCTCCCTCCATCATCAGAAACTGAGAACAACCCCAAGGATTTCTACTGCAGGCAATATCTTCTGAATGAAAAGCATCTAAACTTGTATTTTATTATAGTATTTTATTTAGGAAATTCATATGAAAGCTACTGCTGGCAGCCAGTCCTGAGTGTGCAGCAATTGCATAATCAAGGCCAGAAGCCCTAGGGGCCTGACAGTCAGCGGCTTTCACAAAATCCCACTGTTTCAATGCAATTTAGAGAAGATTTTGTAACTTTTGCTTTGATAACTTTCCTAAGGAAAGTCTCTTATCATTTTTCTTTTGTTCCTGATCTTGCTGTTTATTTTTTTTCCACTGAACATGGTTTAGAAAGGAGACATTCATTTTAAATAATTCAATTACTCCGACTGCTGTGCAGTTTGCCTTAAATTCCCTGTTTCTATGCCCAGAGCTATGCTCAGGGCAAGAGAAAACTTCTAATTAGTTGGACAGTTTTGCTCTTTAATTATAGACGATCTTAGGCTAGAATGACATTTTCAAGCAATGAGGAGAGGCTTATTAAAGAAAAATAACAAAAAAAACCCTCAAAAGCCAAAAGTCTGAAGTCTTCATGTATTCCTTGTTCTGATATAATGCAACCCATTAAGATATGGTAGTGTTGAAACAGGTTTAATACCTGGAGGGTGGGAGGGAGAACAGATAATGTGGCATATTGGAAAGTGTCAGAAGCATAGCTACTGTCAATACTGATTTTTCTAATCTCTGAGCTCAGCGTTTATCCTAAAAACTGTTCTGAGTTTGCTTAATGTCATTGCAGATTTGACCAAATCCTCAAAAAACAGAAGAAACCTGTAGAAACAGGATGGTGACATATTTTACACGTCTGCCCTGCTCTCATGTTTCTCATGCAAGGATGCTTACATTTCCCAGGAAGATTCCCTGCAGACTTGCACACTCCATCTGTCTAACCAGCTTTTGAGCACCCTTCTCTTCTTCCTCCCTCCTCTCTTTAATGTAACTCCTAGTGGCCTAACACTGTCCTTTTTGTTCCACCCCTCTTTGCAGTGGCCTGCCTACAGTGAGTTCCTTCTCATTGCATCTGTTCCAGGTTCTTTGCTCTTCCTCACAGTTTTTTGCAGCACAATGGTGTACTCTAACAAATGGTTTGTTCCTTTTTGAACACAGATGTAGCAAGTACTCCCAGCCACAGCTCACCACTTAGAGCATCACAGTCAGCTTTCTACTTCTTAAATTGAAGATAGCACTGGAGAGGGAATGTTATCCTGTGAAACGATGAATTACCTCATCATCTTCAGAATGAGTTGGCTCTACTGGAAATGCTTGGTATGGATTGCAACTTGCAGCAGTAACTCCCCACAGGTTAATTTTTGTGCTGCTGATACCGTGGCAGCAGCTCCTGGCTCTCAGGGAGGTTTACTGAGCAGAAGCAGCACCACATGCAGACACATAGTTGTGATATGGAAGCTTCCAAGCCATAGCAGCTTTGGTACCAACTCTGGCACCATGCCACTGTAAGCAATGCTTATTAGAAAAAGAGCAAGGTGCATGGAGCACATATGTCTGAAAAGATGATACAACTGTAAAAATACCTGACCTAAAAGAATCAGTAAGTTCAGTCACCACACAAGTACGAGCACGTTCTGCCACAAAACATGTTAATGTAAGGAAACAAATATTCTACTCACTGAATTAAGTAGAATACAGTTGAATATTGCTAGATTCTCTCTGTTTTGGGGAACTATTAGGACTGAAGCTTATAAGAACCAAGAAGATGAATTTAGTGATTTGGACTAAGTATCACTGGCATGAAAATAAATTGTTAAAATAGAAAATACTTCAGGTTCACTCGCTGCATATATTTTGCACAATGAAGTAGGGTCTTAATTTTAACTCCATAAATTATGTTTCAGAGTGGTATTAAAATAGTGTTCCTTTAGTGTTCAAATATGCAGTAAGAAATATATTAGAAAATCAAATGCAGAAGGGTGGACAATCAATAAAAGGACAAATTCTGATAGATAATGAGCATACTTTTTTTTTTTTCCTAGTGAATTAAATGAGGGCTTTAAGTGCCCACGCCACACAGAACCTGACTTACCAGAATAACTGAATTTCTGTTTAGGTCATGATGATAGAGCAAGTCAGATTGCTTAATCACTACCATGCCATGCAAAATGACAGCAAAATTGATGTAAATGGAAAAGTACAACACAGGACAAACACTGCTACAAATGTAAACTGCTTAACATTCTCCAAGTACCTATGCACACAAAATTGAAGGCTGCATTGTAACACATAGTCACAACCCTGAAAACAGTGTTGAAGCAGAGGCATGGACCTGGAGTTACTCCCTCCAGGAGTTCAATAGTTTCTTATTATGCGCCATTTCTTACAGGTTCATGAGAACTAGATCTGTATGTGGGTCCAGAGGCCCATTGCATTCAGTCTTGCTGCTATAAAGATCATGCTGCTACACCCACTGCTGACACTGTCCTGGGAAGAGCATTCCTACCTGCAGGTCCTGGCCAGGGTGATGGTCATTGCATCAGTACTGCCTAAGAGATGCACTCACTCCATGCTGTCCCTTGGGGTTTTGCTTACACTTTCATTTTGGCTGATACTTCTTAAATTATAATCTCCACCTCTAAATCAAAGGCTGTCATCAACTCAGAGAGAGTCTCTGTAACTTTCCTTCCCCACAGAGGTATCCTTTTCTCATCTAGAAACTTTGCCTCCCAGACCTTAAATGCTTATCCTGTCCAGGGACCGTGCTGATCCCCAAATACATTACTTTGCTGACATGAAGCATGGCTGGAATTTTGCCCAACTACATGTCATGAATCCTTTACCACTGTTTTGTTTGTTTGTTTGTTTGTTTTGTTTGGGTTTTTTTTGTTGTTTTTGTTTTGTTTTGTTTGGGTTTTTTTTGCCACAGTGTATGCTACAATTTGATTATATTAAACGTAAGCAAGTACCAAGTGAGTTGAGTAGACAGCAACTCTCTGGAGGCTGCCTTCAGATAAGCATTAAATTCCAGGAGTAAATAATAATTGACTCAAAATAATTTATGTAATAAAACTGTGCAGCAAATGGTAACATTCCATATCTACACTGGCATCCTGTAAAGGGGTGGTCATTCTTCTCCTAGCACAGTGATGGATACAGAGTCTCTGGTCAAAGCACCTGTTTTATTCTGGTTTAAAGCTTCAATTTCAAGGGAAAAGTTTTTTAAATTTTTCTTCTGCATTATTAATAAATGATCATGGAAATATAATAATTAAATTTAGCTGGAACAAAGAAAAGAAGATATAATGCATACAACTATAAATGCAGCTAAACAGTCTGTATTCTCACTCCTGATTTAGCTCAGGAATACTGGGTATTCTTATCTTTAATAGTAGGTCACATCTTTCTTCAGGTTTTTCAATTGAGATTTTGTTGTTTTTAAATCTAAGACATTCTTCTTAACAGAGAGGAAGAAAAAGCATAGGCAATGGGATAAAATAGAGTGAGGAAATTCTCCTGAGCTTCAGGATTAAAGAGTCATGATAACTTTTGCTCTCTCTGCCCCTCATCATCAGGTGGAGAAAAGATAGTAAGAGACATGTTCAAGAGAAGGAAGAAGATAGTTCCTTTGCTCCTAGGGCCAAATCAATACTTGCTGATATAGCTCCCTGGGGATTACAACTGGATCAACTTCTCTACTGCTTATTTTAGAATCAGCTTTTGCCAAACTGCAGTGCTGTTTTCCCATGTTGCTGTTCTCCATAAAATCCTCACATTTCCCTTCCTTGGAGAGCTGCTTTTGCAAAATCATGAATCAACCAAAATGCTTTAGACAATTAAAAACTAAGGGCCTTGGAATATTTTGACTAAGCAAAATGGGTCTTTATGGAGGACCCTTTAAATAGCAGTCCTGTCACTGGCATATGAGCCCCCTCCCTCCTCTCCCTTCTCCCACCCACTTTAGTGTCATTTGTGGACTTGCAAAATTACACAGGTTATTAACAAATAAAGACTTTAAACATTGTTTGCCTCAGTATTTATCCCTGAGGGATACCACTCATAACAGGACATGAGCTGAAATTCCTGACACTGGTGAACACCTTTTGAACCTGACAGCTCAGCCAATTTTCCATCCACCTTATTGTCACTTTTCCAGACAAATATTCATTACTTTGGCTGTAAGGACACTATGGAATACGATGGCCTTGTTAAAGTAAAGGTATACAATATCTACTGACAGAGTCATTCTTCTGATTGCAGAAGGCAATAAGGTTAACCAGGTATGATATGCCCTCACTGAATCCATGCTAGCCTTTCACAATAATCTTGTCCTTTGTGTAGTTAGAAATGGCCTTGAGAAGGGTTTGTTCCATGGCCTCCCCAGGAACTGAGATGACGCTGACCTGGATCTTCTTTTTTGTTCTTCTTGGAGATGGTCATAGTAGTTGTTTTCTTTCAGTCATTGGGAAATTCCCCAATTGCCATGACTTCTGAAAGGCGATAGGCAGCAGCCTTGTGGTGACATTGTCTACCTGCCACAGATGCATGCATCCTCTGCATGCTCAGGCATTGTTTCTATATTATTCCTGGACAGCCTGCCCCTGTTTCCACCTTCTGTGTACTTCCATTTTGCATCTAAGTTCAGCAAGGAGTTCCCTAATTCAAACGCAGTAGCTTCTGGTGGAGAAGGGATGAGTTAACCCTGTACAAAGACATGACAGAAGCAATCATACATTTCTTATAAAGGTACTACAGTTCCATTTATGGGACTGAAAAAAACACAAAGCTTCTTGAACTACTGGAAGAGTAAGCAGTCTGTGAGACTGAAGTTTCAGCTCTTGGCATGGATGTCTTGTTTCAGAAAGACTGTATACTGATTTTGTGTATCATTTAAGTTTATGTATTGTATCTAGAACTGGTCCACAATGTTAAGATACTTTTAGGGAGTATAGCTTCCTTTAAAACATTCTTTCAGCTTTCTCTGCTTTGCTTCAGGCTCCATGAACCAGCTCCACTTGGTGGGTTGCATGACAGATTTGCTAATGACCTTCATCTAGGTTACTGAGATGCAGAGCAAGAAGGGACAGAGATGGTGCACTGGAAGCCACACAGTGCGAAAGCACAAGACAACAGGCAGAAGAGTGAGTCTACTGCTTAAAACCTGAGACAACATATGTGCTCTGGAGTTCAAGACTACTACTGTAGCACTGAATTTAGACTTCTAGCTCATACACAGTTCTAGTAAAAAGAATGCTCAAGAATTGGAGCTACCTCTATAGCAATAGGTTGTGGGTATTTGGAGAGAGTTGATATCCAAATGGAAGGTTTAGGTGAAAGGTTTAAAAATGTCTTGCAAGTAGACTGTGAGAGATGGAGGACAAGATCTACATGCCTTTTAAAAAAATTCATGTATAATCTGAAATTGCTCACGTGGAAGAGCTTAGCAGACCACAGAACAACAAAACAACAACACTTTGTTGGCAGCTCAAGATGTACCCAAAATGTAGGAGGAGATTTGGCATCTATTGGACTGCATTGCAGTTTTGAAAGAATTTATAATAAACAAGTTTTCTCTTAGCAGCTAATGAACTTGGACTGTGAAGCAAACACAGGAAAGAAAGGCAAAATGAAAGGTGGGAAAGAGCGACTCACATCGTAGAGCTTTTATGCAGTATTGTTCCTTGTTGATATTCAAGCAGGTTGTGAACCTACAACTGACAACAAGGTGAGTCACAAGAATGCCAACTCAGCTTTCCTACTGCCTTTTGCCAGACAGTGTATGGAGGTACAGCTTCCTTACAGAAATATCACTCATTTTTATAGAATAAGAGAGTGTCTCACAAGCTCATGAAGAACCTGTGAGTTTACAGACGCTAATGAGATTAAATAAGTGTTCTCATTCAGATTCGCTTTTGATTTTCTTTTTGCTGCCTCGGACTGGTCTCTTAATTGCTTTCCTAGTGGTGTCTGGTTCTATAAAGGCCATGGAAGACCACTCTCTCTTTGCAGAATATAAACCTATAAACAAGGTCAAGTGCAAAGAAGTGCAATGTGTTTATTTCATTATTGCCCGAAATACAGATGGGGTTGACTTTTGTTTCACTTCAAATATTTCAGCAGTGCTAGTGTAAAACACAGAATAATTCAATATCATATCCAGAGATACTTAGGAAGGATCATGACTCTCTATAAAGAGTTAATCAACTGCAATAATAACTATGGGGTCAGAATTACACGCATCGATTTAAGACTTCACATTTACCATTAACAAGAATTAGAATTACACATTGAAACATTCATCTGTTCACTTCATTAATTAAGGAATCGGTGGTCCTTACATGTTCTCCTGACTCACTATTAAATTTCACCCTTTAGTATGATTGCTTTACCTACGTAGCCAGGTAGCCCTGTAATGCAGTATTCCTGGTACTTGTAGCGAGTTTGCAAGGTCTCAAGACTGAGGCTTGTCTGGTCTGTGATGTTGGAAGGTTTTGTGACCTGCCTTCAGCTTTGTTTTACTTGCTTTAGCCCTGGCAGCAATTCTTATTGACCAGGTGTCTATGGCTAATTTGTTTTACTTTTGTTTTTCTTTTTGCGTTACAGCCATAGTTTTATATTGATAGCAGTAACAAGCAGTTACTCTATGCAGAATGAGATATTTATGATTCTGCAGCAAATTTCCCTTGCTCAGTTTACATCTTTTCCAGGTGATTGTTTCATAATGCATATATCCTTGGGATACTTCGTTAACAGCAACATCTGCTATTGAGGCATTTAAAAAGCCTTGTTTTTCTGAAAATGAAATCTCTATCACAAACATGTTGAGGGGGAAGGGATTTTTTAATTGTTGAAATAAGCAAATTTTAATTATAATCGTATATTTTGGCTACAAACCTGAAGCAAGGGACCCAATGCAGAATCCTCGATATTTGTATGGAGGCTCTGTTAAATTCCTTAGCCCTGAGAACACTTACATGAAAGCATGGTTTTCTTTTAAGTTAATGTAGATCGTGTTCACAGACTGGAATTATGTGGATAATTCTTTCCCATGTTTGTACCACTCCCATCCATTCATAGCAATTTGATAACTATTTGAAAAACAAAAGCAAATGATACAAATAATCAGTATGGGACCAAATCAAGGTTCAGCTATATGCACTCCAATCAATTTCCCGATCAGTAACATTTCAAATGAAAGCTGTGTGAGGAAGTGCATTCTGTTCCAAGCTCTTTTCTCAATAGCATCATTGATGAAATACCAACTACTGTCTTGTAATTGCTATACTTCTAATATGGCCAACACAAGAATTGTCCATCTCTCCAGCTTCATTCATGCTCTGAGGCATTTCTTAGGACTACTTTTCAGCAGACCACTTCTACTGGACCCTAGGTGTCTGTGTGCCAACATAGAAACCAACTGTAGGCATGGTTTGTTTATAACAGTGATAGGATCACAAAATTATCAACATAAAAATGTACATCAAAGGTCATACATTGCTTTTGCATTGCACCTCCTTCTTGAGGACTGAAAAATAACCCCTGATTTTAGTCTTACATCACCACAGAATATCTTACTTTGCTGTAGTCTAGGAGAACAGGCTAATATCCAGCAGCCATGTGTCATTTGTTATTTTTTAAGCTATTATGTAAGCTTTTGTGTAAATAAACACTGATTAAAACTGATTAATAAATTAAGATTTGGTTATTTATTTTGACCCAGGCTCATATCTTTCAAGATGTGATTCCGTATGCATCTACTGTGATACCTGTCCTTCTTTTCAGTGTGGTTGGGTTAAAAAGAAGAAAGACTGCAATGCAATAGAGATAATATGGCCTACTGTCTTTTGACACTAAAAACATAGATTTATAATTAACCATCAGTTCTACAAGATAAGTGGAAAAGTATTTACTGTAGTTGGTTTCATGGTATAGTTTCACTGTGTCACAAGTAATTATGAGAGAGGGAAATACTTACGTACATATATATGTAGAGACAATCTGAAACATTTAAACATTCATAGTGCTTTAAATAAAGAAGGAAAATGGTGAAAATACACTTTAAGATGTTCCTGGTTTGTACAGAAACAGTAATGAAAGGCTGTCCCACGGCGTGCTGAAACAGAACTGAATTTTTGTATTAGAGCCATCACTAGGCACTGTAGTTCCAGAACTGGGAGACACTGGCACAGAGAGACATGGGCATTTCACCCTTCATCACCATACACAAAATTTAGCTTAAACATTTAAGTTCATACTGACAGCACCTTTACTGTGGGCACAGTCAGAAATGTGTTCTTCCTGCAAGACTTAGAAGAAACCTCTGGTTGGAATACTGGGAACAGAGACCCACAAATTTACTTCTGTGAGGCAGAACATCAACTACTGTCATAAAGTAATGGCTCTTGTTATATATAAGATTAAATACTGACCCCAACATGTAGCATGTGCAATCCATATTGTTGCTTGGATTTTGGAACAAGCCTATTAAATGTTGCTTGTGAGTTTCCACCCATGCATCATACACCATAAATCACTCAAAACAGCACTATAAGTGGAAAAATTTAACTCGCCAGGGATTTTTCTGTGTAGTGAACAGACATTTTTCTTTGTTCTTATAAGTCACCAAGGTACAAGATAAAGGCAGTGCTTTCTAATGCATGGGACAGTACATCTTTATACTACTTCTGCAATGTTTTGAAATTATGTTTTTCTAAACTCCAGGGACAAAAAAAACCCCCAAATTGGAGAGAGGAATAGGATTATGATTTAGAAAATGAACACACATTCAGTCTAAATGTATAAAAACCCCAACCAAACAAAACCCCAAAATATTTGTCAAAGAAAGGTGACTGTAATTTCTAAAGTATTTAGAGACAAAATTCAGTTATGCTGATTTTGAGAAGAATAAATACAGTGGGCAGAGACAGTATTCTCTCAAACTAGAACTGCAAACACATTAGGACATATAATTTTCACCATTTCATGAAGATTCACAGTAACGTTTGCTGGGCTTCTGCATATCCTCCCTTTATTTGGACTATTAAATTATACCTTTAGTTTACCATGAAACAAAACTGACATGGTCAGAAATCACTTAAATTAATGAAAATTACATAGAGTACTGTCTGCTAGGCCACAAGCAAAACCAGCCTACGGGTTTGGGGAATATAGTGTGCTACATGAAGAATTCAATTTTATTTTTCCGCAAGATAAATTGCTTCTTGGCTGGATGCTGTTTGTTGTCATGTTTAAGTGGGTCAGTACAAAGAAGCTTAGTCACGTCTCGGAGGCAGAGAGCTACAGATGGGTAACATAGCACAGACTGGAGAAACAGAGGGTCAAATGCTGTCTTTTAGTGGTTCAGGTTTAAATCTGGCACAGGCTAGTGCCCCAAGAAGCAGTCACAGCCATCATGTCCTGAAGCTCCTTCTCCATGTTCCCACTTGTCAGGACTGGCATTCATGCAGCCACACAGCAAACTTCTTCAGGAAACCACCTCTCACCCCTCTTAGTTTTCACCTTGCACCATTTTAATCAGTTAATGCTGAGGCCACATGAACATTAGATCCAGCATAAAGACAAGAGTAGAAATGACCTTTTCAGCAGCAGCACAAACATATGCCAGAGTAAACTGACGGTAGAATTTAAGTCAGTTCTTCAGACTCTTTCCAATTATTTATAATGGCTTAATAAATATATAATCCTCCATGAAAAAAGACTATAGCTGGGCTTGTCATAGGACAGTAAGTAGAACTCTGACAACTGAAATTCCTATTTATATGTGTTTTGAAAATCAAGATTCATATTAATTTCAAAGAGAAAATTACATTGCATTTCAGAAAATAAAACCCTGGTTATAGAGCCTGCTATCAGAGGATTTACAAAGCAGCCTTTTTCTGTACCTTTACCACTGGAAAATTACAGGGCATATGCATATTCTCTTACTGCTCATGTTGCAGGCTTTCTTTTTCTACATTCTACATCCTTCTGACTGCTTATATGTTAAGTATTGCAGGGTATTTGTAAAGTAACAAAACCAAACACTGTCAATATTATATTAGGACAATAAATTAGAAGCTGACAAATCAGGATGAAATTCAGCAATTAGATCCAAGCCAACTTGGCAAACCATCCTGAAATGAAAGAGAAAATAGAAGGGAGATGCAGTCAATAGAAGGAAAGAATCACACCAAACACGTTATCTAATCCTACTCTTACTTTTTTATAGCCCCAACAGAGTTCAGTCATAAATATTGAGCCATAAGACTATGAACACTTCTACAGAGTTTGCTAAGTAGTGACTTAGACCAGATACAGTTTATGTCCTTATTGTGAATTCGTAGAAAGCCTTGCATAGACCTGTTGGTAGTAAAATAATTCCTCCACAAGCAGGATCATGAGCTAACCTGGATTTTACTTTAACCCAAGGCACGTTATATGCATAATAAAATAAAGAACAAATATCTAACCCCTCTAAGAAGAACAGCTGTATGCATACAGGTCAGAAGGACATTCTCTGCTGTCTCTAGTACTGGCTTCAGGGTAACAGAAGCAAAGTGAGCACTTGGGGAAAAACTCCTCATCAAACTCACCCCAAACACAGCAGAGTACCAAAGACCTCAAACCACCCCAGGGAAAAACTAATCCTTTTCTAAAACATCCAAGCAGCTACAAGAAGACATAAATACTTACCAGCGGCTGGAGATAAGAACCAAGAAAAAAAACACTACCACCACCAAAATACAAAATGGTTAGTGGATACAGAGAAAAAAGGAATCACAGGCTTCACCACTAAATTGCAAGAATATGAAATGGGTCCCTGGAGGCTGCAGCTGGTAGGTTCTTCCAGGTTTAAAGCCCTATTAAATGTAACTAAAAGGAGAGGTGGAAAAGAGTCATTGCTAATCTGTCAAAGGAAAGACAGTCCTTTTTAATAAGCCTTTTAATACCTGCTTCTGGATAGAGTTTGGTATACTACAACTGTGAAAAACTACTAATCCTGTTTGTTTTGAGTTGTTCTTGTCTGCAGTCTCATATGAGACATAGTTCAAATTGTATCAAATTCATCAGAGCAACTTGAAAAATCTATTTCAGATTTCTTAATTTAAAATAATATTGCACATATACCTACATATTTTGGATCCAGATTTTATACTACACAACTGCAGCTCAGGTAAATATATCTAGACTATCTTTAAGCTTGACTGTGTTTTTGCAGAAAACAGAGGTGAGTGTGGATTATTCACTTGAGAGTCTACTTGAGTTTTTCAAATGGATTTCATAAATGGTCTGAAGTCCTACAATGCCATTTCTGAACTGCTGACATCACCTGTGCTGTCCGGAGAAAAAGTGATCTATCACTGTCCACTTTAAGGGATTATCTATATTTGCCTTGTTTGCTAGAGTACTCAAGGGAAGCATTCAACCAGGACTTTGCTTTTAGCCGCAGTTACAAAAAAGTATATCTGTAACAAAGTAAACTGAGCTTTTTTTGGTTTTGCTTTTTCCTTCAGGTATTTATAATTATTATTGTCAATAATCTAATTTAATTGATCTCAGTCAGTTCATTCACACTTTTAAAGGCATTTTCTTTGTAGAATCCAGTCTTACATAAAATAGAAAAACTTAAATTACATTACCAAAATAATATAGGTAGACAGGCTGAGGACTTGTAATTGATATTCATGGAATATACTTAAAAATTCCTGAAATTTCCAAGGAACTTCAACCTTCTTTCTTGCAATCACAGAATCACAGAATGTTAGGGATTGGAAGGGACCTTGAAAGATCATCTAGTCCAATCCCCCTGCCAGAGCAGAAACACCTAGATGAGGTTACACAGGAATGTGTCCAGGAGGGTTTTGAATGTCTCCAGAGAAGGAGACTCCATAGCCTTCCTGGGCAGCCTGTTCCAGTGCTCTGTCATCCTCACTATGAAGAAGTTTCTTCTCATCTATAAGTGAAACCTACTGTATTCCAGTTTGCACCCATTGCTGCTTGTCCTATCACTGGTTGTCGCCGAGAAGAGCCTGGCTCCATCCTTGTGACAGTCACTCTTTACATAGTTATAAACATGAATGAGGTCACCCCTCAGTCTCCTCTTCTCCAAACTAAAGAGACCCAGCTTCCTCAGCCTTTCATCGTAAGGGAGATGCTCCACTCCCTTCATCATCTTTGTTGCCCTACACTGGACTCTCTCCAGCAGTTCCCTGTCCTTCTGGAACTGAGGGGCCCAGAACTGGACACAATATTCCAGATGTGGTCTCACCAGGGCAGAGTAAAGGAGAAGGAGAACCTCTCTCAACCTACTAACCACCTCCCTTCTAATACACCCCAAGATGCCATTGGCCTTCCTGGCCACAAGGGCACAGTGCTGGCTCATGGTCATCCTGCTGTCCACCAGGACCTGTGCAATAAGCACGTAGAAATCATGCACAAAATACACTCATCATGTGCATGTTTTTTCCTCGAGTTTTATGCTCAAGAACACAGCCTGGCTGCTGTGTCATTTTTTTCCAAAGACACTGGAAACCACTCACTTGCTACAGGCAACTGTGATAGCATGTTGACTGCTAAACAAAAGGAAAGCAGTACTAGTTTGTACTCATGAACACATATAAACTCAAATAAACACAAATAAATACAAATCTAGACTGCAAAGCCCAGACCACAGGCCATATATTCTTCTCATTTACATGTGTACAGCCTCAGTGACACTGGGCCACTGAGTGACTCCAGCAATTGTCAAAGAGCATATCTATCCATTATGTAAATTAGAAATAAGCAAACCTCAGTAGGTCACAAGTAGCCTTGTATTTCATACATTGCAAGCTAAAATTCTGGGTCATAATAATTAACCTGAAAGAGGAAAATGGTAGGCTGTGAAAATACCTCTGTTTTTAAAAATGTTACCAGCTGTTTGTCTACGACTAAGTTGCATGGATTGCCTAATAGAATTCAAAGCATTACTTCACAACCTGGCCCTAAAAACCAATAAAAGAGTTCCCCTTCTAGTCTGATTCCCAGCATTATATGAAAAGACATTGTAAACAGTTGCTGGCTGGGACATATATGAGCTACAATAGCACGAGTATTAGCATATACACAAGCTATCCATTCCATGCTTTTGAGGACTATCCATCCCAGTCACTTTCAGATAATGCAGATCTTTAATAAAAATCTTCAAGTTTTTTGTTTTTCTAAACTGCTAACCTCATAAGTGGCAAAACATTTACATTTTAAAGAGAAAGCTCTGCTAGCTGAAGGTTCTCTTTGAATATTTGCATGCACTTTAATGACTCTGTTCTAAGGTTTATTTCAGTTTTTATAAAAAAAAAACGTGTACTGAAATAGTTTGAAGCTTTGGCAAGTTACCAGGCCCATCAGTTTTTAAGATCTCTCTTGAGGGTGAAGATGCTGTGTCCTTTACAGTAGTTAGTCAGTGTAACAATTTTTTTTTTTTCTTTTTATGTTTTCACGGTTAAAAACAGTGATGCCTTTAATTTAGAGGAGCTGAACATATTATTATCTGTTCCACAGCTTAGGAAAGGATTCTTTATAATATTTGCACATCACACTGTGCTGTGTTGGTCTCATTATTTCAGTGGAACACAAATGACCAAACAAGTGCCAGCCATCGTAAATGCCACACTGTAAAATAGCACAGTGACTGCAACCACATTGAAAAGCCTTTCTGAGCTGAAGAATGGCAGTGAGAATGTGCTCTATTATGACAGTATTGGATGCATTTTGATCTCACCAGAGAGAAACATATTTTACAATGGACTATTAGAAAGCTTGTAAAAAAGGCAAAGCACCTACCTAGTGAAGCAAATGACAACACTTCTATTGATTTAATTAAAATTGAAGTGGACTCTCTTTACTCATTATCAATTGATAGTAAACACTCTTGCTTGCATCAAATACTATTGCAAACCACAAGTACTTTCAGTGGGATCTCTATAGGACTATTTATGTTGTGTAATAATCTACTCCACATGAGTAAAGGCATCACAACAATCTTGATCAATTGATCAAAGGCTGTGTATATGTGAGAACATTTACAGAAGTTCTGGAACAGAGAATTTTTCATATTATTTTGATCCTGGTGACTTAAATTTAGGATGTCTCCTCCTTAGAACTTTGCAAACACTAATTACTGAAATGCCTTTTCATCCTCCCTCAAAGAAGTAGACAAGAACTCTTTGTTTCATAGGATGGAAGTGAAAACAGAGCAAAAGAGGGCCATAACTTTTTACTTATATAAGGTGATGAAAAAAATGCCGTTCTTAACAATTTAGACAAAAAGCAAACTGAACTGTTGTGAACTTGCTATTTTCTTTTTAATCTGTGTGAGTTGCAGAAAATAAGCACCTATAAGTGCATTAACCTGAAATATGCACACATATAACTGCAGCAGAGCTGACTATGGTAAGGCACCATCCTTGTGGCCATTCTCTTTCTGGCACCAGAGGTTTCATGGACTGATCGATGAAGATCTCACAAAAGAAATTCTGAAACCAGTAGTTGTGAAGGATTGGGAATCTTTCCTAAAATGAAAGCTAATGGTTATTCTGAATTCCAGAGAGAAGTCCTGAAAATCATGAGTGAAGCATAAATTCTTGAGATCTTCAGAAAGAACCTATGGTACACTATCAACAATCTTTTTGCATTGCACTGTACAGTTCCTGGACAAATCTATGTTTTTAGGTCTACCTTGACATGGCAAGATCATGTTATTTTCTTCTGCACAAGACCACACAGTAGACAAAATAGAGTTTAAATGGGCCTGATAGCTTTATACTGGAAACTGCAAATTGTATAAATTGCCTTGCAAGCAGTGGAACCACTATTTTAATAAACCATGTGATATCAAAGGAGCTGAATGTCTTAGTGACTGTTGTAATGGGCAACACTTAAAAGGGATAATCTTTCCTAATTCACCTCATGATTACATTAGGGATAAGTAGTTGATTCAAGATTTTACCCACAACTTCTGAGAGTGGTGGAGCTAGATCTTTCTTACATCTACCTGTGCCACATCATCCATAACTCCCAGGTACCAACTGATAACTCAGTGTTTTTTGCATGCTGTCCTTAAGTACTGTGGTACAAAGGGGCAAGAAGAAGTTCTCTTATCAGCCTGAGTTTGATATCCAGTAAAAGTCTACTTCCCATCTACTTCAAGGATTCTACAGCTTTTGTTTTCTCCATGTATGGATAAGAATATTAATGGGTGTTTGGTTTTTGTTTGTTTGTTTGTTTGTTTTGGTTTGGTTTTTGTTTGTTTTTGTTTTTAAATCAGACTCAAACAGCACACTGAAAATCTGAGATGTAAAAATTGGAGGCTACTCTGAAAAAAAAAATAACATGTAACCAACTCACATGGCACAGTTCTGGACCAGAGGTTAGGTTAGTACACTAGATGTTGTATTGTCTTCGCATATGATGTTTGACAAGATAATAAGCAATACTCAGATAATTTAAAAAGTGGAATGATATGTGTGCGTCCATGTATGTGTGTGTGTATGTATGTGCCTATGTTTGCATTCTTTCTATCTATATATTTCTTACTATGTCACTAAACAGGTCTCAAGTGTTTGGCTTGCTTATTTCCTTCTTTCTTCTTTGTGACTATTATGTCTAAACCCCTGCATCCACTATTACATTTTTTGTCTGAAAGTAATCCATGTTTCTTTTTCTTTTCTTTTTTTTTCCTTTTTTTAATTTTTAATAAACAGTATTTTCAATACTGATTCTTTCATCAGTGTTGCTTTCCATGCACAGGTTTCTAAAACAGTTGTTCCTGGAAAACAGCCAGAGCTATAATTAACATACAAGAAATGCCCCAGGATACTTTCTTATTTTTCTGCACTGCAGACAAAGTATTTGTTTTCTGAGAAATGTTAACGTATCTGGATCAGAATAGAGAGTGAGAATAATAGAACAGACTACAGAGATTAATTTGGGCAAAATAAATTTGGACACATGAGAAAACTAAAACAAAAAGGGAAAAGGATTTTTATAATTTTATTTTTTTGAATATTCTGGGAAAAAATGTACACTTTCATTTTATTATTTGGTAAACCATTCTCTGTCATTTACTGAGACAATGTCCTGGTAGGTGCTATCAGATATTTCTCACATTATGTAAAATTCCCAATTATATTTTTAAAATTACTATTTACAGACAGAAATCAAGAGAAATGCTAACATATTGCAACATGGTTTTCTGGAAAAATCCAATGATGTTTGAACTTACCCATGAATGACTAAAACAGACCAGACACAGCATTTTCACAATCCAATGAAAAATCTCTGTTACAGAAGTACAGCTGATGATTTAGGGGAAGATTCTGAAATCCTTCACTAATCAGTTACAGTGAAATCTGCTTTAAGGTTAAAATGTAAGTATTGTAAGTATTTCTCCGAAATATCTTCAAACTTAAAAGAGTTACAACATTCTAAATCTGATTCTGAAATACACATACTTTTATCAATTTAAATGTCAATTTAAAATGAGAATAACATCAGCAAGCAGACTGCTTAGTATGCTACTAAGCTTCTGACCTTGCCTTTTGAGAATGAGTTAAACAAGCAATCATATTTCTATGTAGTTAAAACAAACCTCAGACAGTTCATATCTTCTTATAGGTACTGGAACTTCAAAATAAATTCTTAGCAAACCCACAGCCTCTGATAACCTCTTTGCCTGATCTCATAGAAGGAAGAAACAAAGATTCTGTAAGTAAGAATTCTTACATAAATTTTTCCTCTTACCTGCACACACTCGTTCTCACATGGGATTGCAGGATGATGGTAAATACATGTGTATGTATCTATATAGCTGTAGCTATATCTACATCTATATATACACGTTGCATAGATACCTTCCACCCTTCGTGGCTTCCCTTTTTTTTTACAATGACAGATGTCAAATGCTGGAGCAGGTTACCCGAGGAGATTGTGCAGTCTCCATCTGTGGATATATGATCTAGCTGACCCTGTTTGAGTAGGGGATTTGACTGATGATCTCCAGAGGTCTCTTTAACCTAAACTATTATGTGATTCTCTGTGATACATGTTTAAATGTGTAGCTTGTATGAATCAACTTGCCAAATTACTAAATCTTGATCTCATAATGTCTCTTCATAAAACAGTTTTCTGTATGCCATACACCTAATCATTCTCATTGTTTGTTTCTGGACACTCTCTATTTCTTCATCCATTTCAGGACTGAATCTGAAGAGAGTGTTCCATTGATTTCCAATGTGATACTTGTGTGCTTTATCTCCTGTTCATTATCCATCTTACCAAGTTTACTTTCTCTAATTGCTGCTGTGAAGTGCAGAGTTCTCTTCAGCTTGAGCTGTCTGCAATGATAATTACTATTTATCTTTCTGTGAATCTTTACATGTAGCCACCTTAAAGCAATTTCTATGAAAAGATGTCTTAAGCAGCAGCTAGGCCAATTTATAGGTTTCAAACTAGAACAAAAATGAATTGAAGTCATTTGCCATCATGTTGGTAGTACATCTCCAGAGCATGTCAAGGTCTTTTGTTTTAAACAGAATTTTTGCTTTTTTTTGTTGCCACCTCCAACAAAAATCAGGACTTATCTTAGAAACATATGGTTAAAGTATAACTTCTTTCATATCATACTTTATCCTGATATGTTCTTGTCCTCAAACAGACAGAAATCCACGGGTGTCAGTTGATTTCAGAAAGTCTAGAACTGTCTGATTAGATTGTCTAGTATACTTATGAGGCAAGGACAGAAGAGATTCCGGTTAATAAAAACTTTGATAACTGAAAAATGCTTCTAGATACATCAAAGTTGACATTCTTGACACCACTGAATGTACTAACAAAAGTTCCACATGCTAATTGAGAGCAGCATGACCCTACAATTGGAAAATGTATTTGCAGTGAAATTATACAGGAGGTTATTAGAGTATAAAGTTCAGGTTTGAGCTTTTCCACTCCTTCTCCATTTCTTTAAGGGTTGCTTTGTCAATGCAACAGAGGTCTCTCCCTTTGCTAAAATCACTACTCAGGGCCTGTATTGAAGACTAATCACCCCTGAAACTATACCAGACAGGAGTAATATATGCAAATTGATGCTAGAAAGAGAATAAGCCCTTCTTTGTACACATTTGGTCTAATGGTGAAATCATGGAATCTCATAATTTATTCTGCAGTAGCCTTGTTGCCTAATAGACTGATTCTACTCTGATGCCAAGTGTAAAATAGCCACTAACAGCAGCAGAAATAAACACTCCTTCAAGACAGAATTCCACTGTAAACCCTAAGATCTTTTCTGTGCTGGAAAAAAAGCTAAACTTATTTTACTAAACCATTTCTAACATTGGTAAAGTGGTTTGAACACCTTCCACAAAGCAATAAAACTTAGTTAGCTTTTGTTGAGATTCACTGAAGGTTTGAACTAAAAAGTACAGGGTTGACCATCTTACTCATCACATAATTTCCAGCTAGTAAGGATGATGTGGATGCTAAAACTTTACAGAAGTTTAGAGTGATTGAACAATATCATAGGAAATTCCATCAAGAGTTATTAAACAAACAGTTATGGTATCTAGCTGAAGAAGTCCCTAAGCTGAAGCTTCAGAGTATTTTGAAGAAATATCACTGCTTACTTCTCCTGTCCGTATACTTTATCTTGGGTATCTTCTGTTGACCATGATAATAGCTGTTCAGCTCAATAGACCTTTGGTGTGATCAGTTTCTTTATTAGGAAAAAGTTATTGACGGTTTTGAATAAAATTATTTTCTTGTCCTTGTTTTCTTCTTCAAACAAAATTATAAGAGCATTTTAACTAGTGGAAATCCCAGGGTACAAATATTCCAGAAAATGACAGAGAGAATAGGACCTGAGTCAATGAAATTAATAGCACAATGACCTCTCTAGGCTAATTAATTTTCTTCTATTGTGAATTAAAGCCATAACATCAATACTACTCTTTTTAGGAATACCTAAGTTTTGTTATATTGGTAGAGCTATTTTCAATAGAGTTCTTAGATTAGCCTCTGATCCAGTAAGAAACTCTTCAAAATATTTAGAGAATTAAGGCCTAATTCTGTAGTTGAAATGTAGCTTACCAAGGGAGAAAAATAAACTGTCTGGAATATCATGAAGTAGAATAAAACCAGAACATTTTTTGCAAAAGAAAATATTGTTGTGGTTTTCTTTTGTTTGTTTGTTTGTTTGTTTGTTTTTTAAAAAAAGTTCTTTGAACGTATCTGTAAAGTGCTGGAAGAAGGACAACTGATTCACATAATTTAACAAAACTACCCAAGAGCCTTTGACATTTTCAGGAATAAGATTCTACAGAAGAAACAAACTATCTGTTTCAAACCAAACATAATCCCATGTTCTGGAGTGCATCAAGCACAGCCTAGCTGTCTCATTGAGGTACGCGATTGTCTCACTCTACAATACCCTGGTCCCACCTTGAGTACTGCATGCCGTTTTGGGTGCCTCAGTATAAGAAGGACATTAAACTATTAGAGTGTGTCCAGAGAAGGGCAAGCAAGATGGCGAAAGGCCTTCTTGAGGGCAAAACTTATGAGGAACAACTGAAGTCACTTGGCTTGTTCATCTTGGAGAAGAGAAGGTTGAGGGGTGACCTCATCACAGTCCACACCTTCCTCAAGAAGGGCAGTAGAGGAGGAGGTGCTTCTCTTTGTTGACCAGCAGCAGGACTTGAGGAAAATGAATGAAACTACATCAGGGGAAGCTCAGATGGCACATTAAGAAGTTCTTCACTGGGAGGGTGGTCGGTCACTGGAACAGACTCCTTGGGGAAATGGTCAAGGCACCAAGCCTGCCAGAGTTCAAGGAGCATCTGGACAACACTCTTAGTCATATGGTTTAGTTTTAGGTAGTCCTGTAAGGATCAGGGATCTGGACAAAATTATCCTTATGGCTAACTTCCAAATTGAGATAGTCTATGATTGTATGAAATAAAATAATCTTGAGAGGACTAAAAATATTATAATGAAGAAAAAGTCAGAGAGTACAGTTACATGACCAGTTAAAAAAAAAACACCAAACCAAAACAACCAACTGAACAGAGCAAGGACTTTATTGCACTCAAACTTTTATTGTCTAGTGTTTATCAATGGTTTTAAAAGAAGTGTAGGACAGTAGTAATTCTATTTATTAAACTTTCCAGGTATCACTGAGTTATTTAAATGAGGAAAGATCACAGAGATTGAAAGAAACTTTGGAGAGGCCTGATTCAAGTAGTTTACTCATCAACATAATAATTTTTTAATTTCACATTGAAAGGGAAAGTTCCCACTTCTCCAGCATCTCAGAGGACTCTAAATTCGTGGAAGCCACTCCAACAGCAGACCTGGAAATTGCTGTAGATTGTTTGATATGCAGCTGTACTTGGGAGTCTAACAAGAAGTTAGGTTACATGAAGACTAATAGGGTAATTAACATTGGCATATAATGACTTTTTATAATTAATGGTATGACCTCATTTGGAGTGTGCAGTGCTGATCACCTATCCCAAAGGGACATTGCAGAACTTAAGTTAGTTTTTAGGATATTGAAAATTATGACCAGTGGACTGGAAGTGCTTGCATAGGAAAATAAACTGAGTAATTAGGACTGATCCCCTAAGAAGCAGAAGAAAAATGCATGATAAAAGTTCATTATATAAGGAAAGCATTAGAAATCAGAACATTCTGTTCCTTTGTCTCATAAAGCAAATACAAATAAATGTGATGACATTAAAAAGCTGTCAATTAAAAACTGATTCAAAGAGATTTCCATTCATTAACTGTAAACTGTGGAACTTATTGCCATAGAAAATTACAAACACCAAAAACACAGCAAGAATTTTACAAAAGATCAGCTCATTTACTGGTTGTCAACAACAAATTAGGCAAATTACCACCATGGTTGCCAGAAATAGCAGGATGCTGGATTCATTGAACTTGCAACTTCTTTTGCCTTATTTTCCTAACATGTTCTTATCAACAGGCTGGAGTACAAGATCCTGATTCTTACAGCACAGTTCAACTTCAAATACATAGTAGGTCTAGTATTACCTTTAACTAGTACTAACCTATTGAGGGGGACATGCCACAGTTTCCTAATCATGCACAAACTACCTGCTAAAGAGGGTGTATTTACTTTGTGGTAGGAATGAACAAGCTTACTCCAGAGAAAAGAGTCAAGTTCAAAACTATGTCCCATTCATCCCAAAAGGCACTGAGACTATCTGAGACCTAGATTTTCCACTCTGGAAATAATAATTTTGCACAAACTACTGATTGTCTTACTTTCCTATTAATTTCCAACCTTCTTTTTAGCATATAAATTACATTCTTATTTGTTTTATAAGTCAGAAATGTGAAGTCTTGATCACTAGAAAAAGACAATTAAGACAAAGTAAAGAATAGTTACTGTACATGTTGAGACTAAGAGGTACAACTCTAAACTGATGTTTCTTTGCTGTTATATGCCCTGCACTAGTGTTTTCATAAAGAAAAGTTACTGAGGATGGCAACTCTTCTGCTCAGTTTAGACTAGTAAATAAAGCATCTCCAAAATTGTGCTTTGCTCTTAAGGTTAATTGGCATAGCACAGCTGATATCTCATACCTGGTCTGTTAAACTCATTAGTCTCTGGAGTAACTGGCATATAGTAACTCTGTTAGTTGTGATTGGCCTTGACGCACCTGCGTTCTATACATTTTAAGGCTATATATTCCATTCTTGTTTGTTCATTCATGAGACATCAACCTGCTTATAAGGTTTAGGAGGTTGCCATTTGAGAACCCTGCTCACTGTTGCTGCCAAAACACTGCAGGGAACCTCTGAATTCCTGCTCTTCCCAGGCAGCCAATTGGAACATTGAGAAGCTTTTTCTTCTATAGATAACCATGAACACCATGATTCACTAGAAAGTGAGGATGCAGAGTAGAGACCATGTGCCTGTTAATGGAAGAGTCCACACCCAGATTTACCTCTCCTGCAACATCTTTGGACACTGAACCTTCCCTATCTGAGGATCTGAGGATCTGGCCTCTAAATGACAGATGAAACACAAGCCTTCTGCTTTATATGCTATTATGGACTCTACAAAGCCCTGATAGAGAGTGGTAACCCAGGCAAGTGCCAGAAAAAAAGGGAATTGAGAGCAGGGCAAAGAATGCAGGGAGCAGACAACAAAAGTTGTGTTTTTGTGGTAGACTCTGTAAAAAAGTTTGGGCTGCAGACTATTGAAAACACATGAATGAAAGAGGTGGGTAGGTTGCTATAACACTTTCTCTGTATAAATTACATCCTGCAAATCAAGAAAAATCTGGACGTACCAGCTGTACTTCTTGCTTCTGGGTTATATGGAAAAGTCAGAGGTGGTTTTTCTTTTTTTTTTTTCTTTTTTTTTTCTTTTTTTTTTTTTTTTTTTCCTGAGGGGCTTTGGAACCATGCTGGAAACAGCAGTATGTCCTTTTACTGAGTATGAACAGGTCAGTGGGGATTTTGAGGCGCAGACATTTATATATTTCTGATAGGATCATTCATGTTTGGTAGGCCTGTGTATCTGACTATATTTACCTCAACTGTGGCATAAATGCTCGTAGTTGGGTACTCTGAGATGTGATATAACTGGTTGCTATGCAGAGATACACCTCTGTGGCTATGTTTTTGTCTGAGATATGGTCAATGGCAGACGGTTGCATAAGATGAAGGCAGATTCATTCACTGTCCTCTCAAATCCAGTTCCAATGGATATGTTGCCCATTGTTACCCAGTTGTCAGGCCAGAACCTGACATTTCTGCTACGTGGACAGTCACCAGAGCATTGCCCTGGCCTTGCTTTTGTCATGGAGACAGGTGATCAGGTGGTGGTAGTGAACAGAGGTAGCCAAGAGAACAATCCTCCCAGGCATCCTCACTTCCTCTCATGGTCCTTGGAGAAATGAGGTTCAGTTCTGACATGGGTCAGGGGAGCCACTGAATTGAAACCCCAGGACATGGGTGCTCTGATTGCAGAAGATACAGAGAAGGCAGAATTACTGAATGCCTTCTTTGTCTCTATCTACTCTGCCAGAGGCTGTCCTGGGGAGCCCTGTACCCTTGAGACCTCGGATGAAGCCAGGTCAATGGAGGAGTTTGCTTTAGTCGATGAGGACTGGGTTAGGGAGCAATTAAATAGTCTGGACATCCATAAATCCATGGGTCCAGATGGGATACATCTGTGGGTGCTGAGGGAGCTGGCTGAAGTCATTGCTGGACCGCTCTCCATCATCTTTGCCAAGTCTTGGGAAACAGGAGAGGTGCCTGAGGATTGGAGGAAAGCAAATGTCACTCCAGTCTTCACAAAGGGCAAGAAGGAGGACCCGGATAACTATAGACTGGTCAGCCTCACCTCTGTCCCTGGGAAAGTAATGGAACAGCTTATCCTTGGTGCCATCTCAAGGCATATCAAGGATGAGAGGGTTATTAGGGGCAGTCAGCATGGCTTTACCAAGGGTAAGTCATGCTTGACCAACCTCATAGCCTTTTATGAGAATGTTACAAGGTGGATGGATGATGGCAGAGCAGTGGATGTGGTCTACCTTGACTTCAGTAAAGCCTTTGACACAGTCTCCCACAGCATCCTCACAGCTAAGTTGAGGAGGTGTGGTCTGGACAATAGAGTAGTGAGGTGGGTTGCAAACTGGCTTAAGGAAAGAAGCCAGAGAGTGGTAGTCAATGGTGCGGAGTCTAGTTGGAGGCCAGTATCTAGTGGAGTGCCTCAGGGGTCAGTACTGGGGACAGTATTATTCAATATATTCATTAACGATTTAGACGAGGGAATAGAGTGCATTATCAGCAAGTTTGCTGATGACACTAAGCTGGGAGGAGTGGCTGACACGCCAGAGGGCTGTGCTGCCATCCAGTGAGACCTGGACAAACTGGAGAGTTGGGCGGGGAATAACCTAATGAAATTTAACAAGGGAAAGTGTAGAGTCCTGCATCTGGGCAGGAGCAACCCCAGGTTCCAGTATAGGTTGGGAAATTACATATTAGAGAGCAGTGTAGGGGAAAGGGACCTGGGGGTCCTGGTGGACAACAGGATGACCATGAGCCAGCACTGTGCCCTTGTGGCCAGGAAGGCCAATGGTATCCTGGGGTATATTACAAAGGGGGTGGTTAGTAGATCGAGAGAGGTCCTCCTTCCCCTCTACTCCACCATGGTGAGACCACATCTGGAATATTGTGTCCAGTTCTGGGCTCCTCAGTTCCAGAAGGACAGGGAACTGCTGGAGAGAGTCCAGCGTAGGGCAACAAAGATGATGAAGGGAGTGGAGCACCTCCCTTATGAGGAAAGGCTGAGGGAGCTGGGTCTCTTTAGTTTGGAGAAGAGGAGACTGAGGGGTGACCTTATTAATGTTTATAAATATATGAAGGATGAGTGCCACGAGGATGGAGCCAGGCTCTTCTCGGTGGCAAACAATGATAGGACAAGGGGTAATGGGATCAAGCTGGAACACAAGAGGTTCCACTTAAATTTGAGAAGAAACTTCTTCTCAGTGAGGGTGACAGAGCAGTGGAACAGGCTGCCCATTGAGGTTGTGGAGTCTCCTTCTCTGGAGACATTCAAAACCCACCTGGACATGTTCCTGTGCGACCTCACCTAGGCGTTCCTGCTCCACCAGGGGGATTGGACTAGATAATCTTTTGAGATCCCTTCCAATCCCAAACATTCTGTGATACTGTGATACTGTGATGGGTTGCTAGGTGATATCCCTTTGGCCAGACATACAGTAGAGTTAAGTAACTCAAAAGGGTGTCTATACCATGCAACACCAACGGCTGTGATTACCTGTGTAAAACTGACAGGTAACTACTAGTGGTGCCATCATGGGACAACACTACGACAAATACTGGGTAATTCCATCAGTAACAACCCTTAGCAAATTTGTGAGTGACACCAAACTAGGCATAGGTGAATGCATTGAAGAGCAGGGCTGCTGTTCAAAAGAACGTCCGCAAACTGGAAAATCAGGCTAACAGATACCTCATAAAATTTAACAAAGGCGAGAGCAGTGTCCTGCACTTGCTGCAGTGTGGGTTGGAGAAAGACTGGGTGGGGATCAGCCTTGCAGAAAACCACCTTTGGGTCTTGGTGGAGAAGCAGCTGATCAGAAGTTAACACTAGACCTCTATGATGATGGAGGATACTCACATAGTGTGTGAATCCGGAGTGCAACCAGTAGCTCAAGAGAACTGATTCCTCCCCTCTCTTTGGCCCATGTGAGACCTTGCTGGGAAGACCATATCCAGTTTGGACTCCCCACCCTGTGCATACTAGGCAGCAACTTCATGGAGCAAGCCCAATGCAGGGCCCCCAGGATGAGGAGAGGCTCTCCTTTGATCCTACCTCCTCCCTATCTGCTTGGTCAGGGAAAGTAATGAGGCTACCTCCACTGCTCCTGTGGGTGGATTGGGATTGCATGTGCATGCGAATGGGCAAGGCCTGCTAAAATATGACTGGGGAATGAGGCCAGAGCAGCATGCTGGATAAGCACCAACTTTTCTATATATCTGGGACTCATTCCTGACCTGTGCTAAACTTTGACCCCATTCCCAGGAATTGCAAGAGTGTGAGTTATCAAAGGAAAGAGCTGATTAAATGATGGTGCTCAGATGTAGTCTGGTATTGTTTTAATTTTTAATATTGTTGGTATCATACAGATTATATGACTTTGGGTAAACCTGAAGAAAACCTTAGTAAGGACATGTTGCCAAGTACTAGTCTTGTGCAAATGCATGTTTTTTCCTAGAAGTGCAAACCTGACCAAACCTAGTTTGATTATTTTGCAACTCTCTCCAGGATTATGCTTGTGCTGGCTTCAAAAGCACATCTTCCAAAGTGTGGAGCTGCTTGTCTTCTTCAAATAAATGAATATTATTTCTAACAGTGAACAAACTTCTGTATAAAATTCATCAGACAAATATGATTTTTGAAAACTTTGTTTGTGCTGCATATCATCTACAGAATGTTATTGGAAACTTAACTTACTATTTAGCAGAATTTGAATGAATGAGTTTTTAATATCATAAGACAAAATACAAACAAACAAACTCAAAAGGGATTTACACTGCACATGAGGGATTTAACCAAAGAATGAGAAGGAAGAGCTGAAGTATTTGTGCTAATCAGGGAGGAATTGGACTTAATTAATTCTCATGGAGCATTTACAATTTTCAGTGAGTGACTCAAATCTGTAATACACTTGACTGAATCTTACTGGATTTTGTGCTTCAAATGTTTTACTAACAGTCCACTGAGGTGTGAAAGTACAATAAGTTCTTACTGTGGGAGGAAAGGTGCGTTTCTTAGGAGTACAGCTGAACCAAAAATAGATCACTGTTTCTCCCACATGAAATATGCTACTCCACACAACAGAGCTGAATTTATTTCTAGGTACTGAGGTCCTATCAATGTTCCTTCTTACCAGTTACGGCAAGCCTTTATCACAAATATCGTTTATAAAAGAAATCTCAAAATATTTGACCTCCTACTGTCAGGTACACTTTAAGGAACCATTTGTTTGTTTTGACAATAAACAATCTAAATAAGTAAACAATAACAATCTAAAATAAATAATTAATCAACAAAGATACATTTTGTATATTTGCTTTTTCCGATTTGCAACTCATTTTAAGGACTACTCATCTTCTGAGGCATGGCTTCATAATCATGATTATAACTTTTTTTCCCCCTTCTTTATATTTCTATGGAATTGCTTTTCAGGCTGTATGCAATTTTAGGCAAATAGCACTGTGGCTAAAGAATATCCATACCAAATGATCTGCCTTTCTTTAAGTCAATGAAAGATTTCATGGCTTGTTGACAAATCCATGATGCTGTAATGCACATCGTTTCAGTATTTTCTATTTTAGTAAGAAAAGCAACACAGGGGCTTACATCAAATTATGAAAACTGACAAAAGCTGAAGCCTTATATTTTCTGTTCCACATTTCAAATGTTGTTGTGAATGGGAAATATTTGGATCTGTTTAAGCAATAAAATAAGTGAGTTTATATTTATTTTTTAAGAACTAGATGGTGGTTACATCAAATCCTTTTCCATCTAGTCTTGCCAGCAGCAGGTAATCTGGTTCAATGAACTGATCTTCAAAAGCAAAGTACATTTTGCTGAGTAAACATAATGTTTCTGTGACTTCAGATAAGCGACACATTCGAAAGTAGCACAATTCTTTGTTGTCTCAAATAGAGCTCAGAGAACTTGGAGAAAGCCCAGATAGAGACCAAAACTAAGTGGCTTTATCTGTTTACCTTGGGGTGTTTTTTAGAGTAAGTCTGAAGCTGGTAGCAACATATATGTTAAGAGGTCAAAACTTTCCATTAATACTCTTCTTCCAGTTGCTTGAAACTTTATCACAGTGTATCTGCTTAATTTTAATTTTTCAAATTTGGTCTCTATCTACTCTTATCAGCCTGAGCAAAGTTTGATCAAAAACTGTTCTGTTTTTTCTGGAGCTAAGTTGTTTAAGGGTGAGAAAATGCAATTCAGGCGATTTCAAGAATATCAGTATTTTTCTGAATAAATCCTCAGTTTTGCAATACAAGTAATATTGGGTGTGCTTCAATTCCTCCCTGACATGTAGACAGTGTGTGCAGAACATCAAGCCATTTAAATATTGAGGCTACATTTGTCTTAATTTTCCAGCTACAATATATAGTGGAGCCATCAGGTAGAAAGTCCAAAGTCTGAAACATAGTCAGGGTCTGCAGACAACCCTGCAGCAGCTCGCCTATGTTTGTTGAAAACTGAAGTAGGTGAATACACAGGAGAAACTAAGCAGCACTGTGGTTTTACTGGAAATACCTAAAATCATGCCAGGATTTAAACACAAGTTCTAGAAGCTGAAACTACCTGTTTTCCTTGGCCATGTAGTACCCAAATCATACATAATTTCAAGCAGTAAGATTCATCTTCTTCGAGCTTTCTGCACAAACATGCCATTGAGATTGGAAAACAAAGATTTCATGAGCGGGAAATTTCTCTTTTTTACTTTTTGAAGGACCTAAAAAAATATTTTAAAAGCATTTTATGACCTCCATTGCAGAGCAAAGCCTCAGGGTCTTGTCACAGTACACAGGCAAGTACCGTGCACTCGCATGTGCGTGCTCTGGGTAGGCAGGTGCACCGTAGAACAGGAGTACCCAGGCAACTGTACTGGGTCTGATTGCTGATACTACCTGCAGATTGAGCTGTTCTTCCATCCTGGCTGCAGTGCACTTTGAAACCCATAGATGCATCAACAGGAAGTGAATACAAAACATTAATCATAAACAAATGGTCATCAGGACTTCTTATTCACAACTCTGATATTACCAGTGATACAGTTCTCTGTGAATGAGAAAATTCAAGAAATGCTTTTCAAACTGTGCGGACTGCTTTTCCAGTCTACCTCCAAAATAACATGATCACATGCCCAGAAAAAAATTTCTAGAGGCTGTCAGTCAGAATATTGAAGATAAGTGAGTAGAGATAGCTTAGCAATAGCAAGGACTGGATGAGCAGAGAACCATCCGTTTTCTTTTGCCATTATACAGTTTTTACTCTGGAAATTCTTTGTTTTGTCAACAGTCTGGTTCCAGTTCTCTCCTTCACAGTCTCTTGTCCTCAGCTGAAGACACGTATAATTTATTGCCTTTTTCTTCTGGTCTCAGCTGAAAGTAAAAACCCCCAGAATATCAAGTACAATGACATTTGAGTTAGACTTGCAGAACACCGTTTTTTTCACTCTGTTCATGTCCTAAATATCTTTCCCAAAACTCAACACAGTTCTTGTCTGATCAACACTTATGAATTAAAACAGCCATTTCAGGTTTGTGAAACCTGAATCACCTGAAACCACTGATTTCCCAACCCAGCTGGAGCTTGCTGGTAGTACATAATACAAATAGTGACATAAATAAAAATAAGAAAATATTAGAATAACCACATTTAAAAATATTTATTTTGAAGAATACAGGAGAATTGAAAACAATAGAGAAATTCCATAGAAAAGTCTTGCATAAAAATAAATTGTATAGCAAACTCCATGTGTCATCATGTAATTACATTCCCCATTTCTCTCCTTTGGTATAGGTCTACTGCAATGGAGATTCATTAATTTACCCCCATCAAGAATCAGACCTGTGCATCCATTCTTCCCACCTGGTTTAATCTCGAAGCCCCAAGTTTCAGACTACATGTCTAATTCTTCCACTGAATTTAAATTTCTTTCTTCACCAGTTGTGTGTCACTTCCAAATGCATTTCACATATTATTTTAGTTGACATTAAAAAAAACAGACATAGATTTTTTTGAATATTCACCACATTTTTCCTTAGATGACACTTCGTAAAGTTTGTCTGCAAAAAATGCCAGATGTAATAAAAACATAAAAGATTCGCATAGTATTGTTTTTTGTTTATTTTCGCTTAAATTGAAAAAGCACTGACAAATAGTACAATTTCATTTTAGCAATGGCTGTGGCTTCCTGTTGCCTAAATAGTACTCTGAGGCATGTGGAAGTGTACTGGTTTAGAACTAAAACTTCTACAGAGCACAGACTTAAACCCCCCCTAAATCTGTCTCAATATTGCAAGATGGCAAACAGCTAAGGAGAGGTAAATAAATAGATCATATTCAAATTTGAAAACCACCACCAAGAACAAAAACTTTTATGCAACCAAGTGAGTTGATAGATTCGCATAAAACAAGTGATTACTGGTGATAGCAATTACACAGAGTCACAGCCATATCATGTTATGGTGGTCTTTAAAGGATCTACTTCAGACTTAATTGGAGCTACTATGATGTGTGTTTGTTCCTATTTATGCAAAACTGCTATAGGATAGAGGTGCAGAAGAAATGCTATGCAAGCCACAAACCATCATCTGTGTCAGTATACTCAGTATGCTTATTTTTCTGCTACTTTCAGATTTAGGCCAATGATAACATATTTATGCCCTTACAATCAAAACTTCACTCATCAATAGCACTTTTCTTATTCTAATGTTATTTTTTGTAACTCATTAACTATTGAAAGGGAGAAATTATTGCCATTTTTAATCATCGGATAGTCTGACAGAAGAGAGCCATTAGAATCTACATCTATATTCAGGTATGCTGCTGTCACTGAGAGCAGAACTTGACCTTTTAAAAGGATATGTGCATGGTTTTCTTTGTCTGGTCTCAGTTTAAGACTGGGGGAGGAGGACAGAAACATACTGAACCCTTGTCAAGAAGCTGGTATCATTTTGGATACGCAGAGAAAGTGTCCAGGTTTGAGAATAATAAAATTAAGTCTATGTTCGGATTATCAAATAGACTGACTCTGGATTAGCAAACAGGCTGACTAGACTGCATGCAGTAATTCCACATCAATGACTTAATATGAAAATATACTAGCATTAGGACAGTTTCAAGCAAATTTTTCTACAAAGCATAATCATGTAGCCATGCATGTAGCTAGTATATGCATTAAAGAAAAAAAGTCAAATCTTAGCTTTATCACAGGATGAATCTAAGAGATCTACAGATCATAGTTGGTTTCATGCAAATTAGAGACCTATTAAACAGAACAAACATAATTGATTACCTATCTCACCTACTTATGTACTAGTGGACTGTTAAATAATAAGCTAATAAACAGTCAACGTCCTTGTTTGTTTATTTGTTTGTTTGTTTTGTTGGTTTTCACTTTTAATTACCTTGGATCTTTTGACTACTTCCTCATAACATGAGAGCACTTCTTAGGTTAATCAGTTTTGGTGAGGACCATATATTAAAATGGAGAAGGAAGGTTTTCTTCTCCTAACCTGGAGAAAATCCCATTCAAGTGTCATGTTTCTAAATTGAGAAGAATCCATATAACTCTTTTGGTTTCCCAGTTTGCTTTATTTTCCTGTTGTTATCAGTATTGCATTAATCAGTGCACTGTTGTGTTCTTCCTTATTAGTACACATTGTGGTAGAACAGCAGTACTTTAACATAAATCTTCCCTTCTGTTCAAGTTTTTATAAATCAGTTCTACAAACTGATCTTCACTTGTGTCATTTAACACTCTAATTCAAATTATGATGATAGATCAGATAGTTAATATTGTAAGTAAAAGAGCTATCTACTTTATTGTGAAAGCAGCTCAGAGAATCTCTCTGTACACTTTTGGATCTATAGTCTTCTAAGTACTCTAAAATATAAAAAAGTATTTTAGAAATCAGCAGCAGAACTTACGTTTATTGAAAGTTTGGAGGAACCTTAGAGACATGTTTGTGCTTCAGATATATCTGAAAGGAAAAAATCTAGTTGTTGAGTGGGCATCAGAAAGTGCTTTACTGAAAGACTTAATTATTGTTAATTTTTCTGTCTCTCAGAGATCATTATTAGTTCATTTTGTCATTTTACTTTTGGATTAGACTTCATATGTGCTGATCTGAACCCACTTAACAACTTTACCAAAGCTGATCTAGATTACTGATTGCATAAATGACAGCAGACTCTACAGACTGGAGTTTTGGTGCAGTAAACATACTATCTGTAGAAGTACTTCTGGCCCTTAGATATAGAGTAGCTGTGTTATACCTTATATTTATGGAAGGCATTAAATGAAAGTGAGACACATAATCATTGTACAATGTTTTACAGGCCTGCTTTGCATGATAAGAAATTAATCTGGAAGAACACACCAGACAAACAAGCCTTAACTGAAATTCCGAGCATGTGCAGTAAAGTGCAATCAGTTCTAAATTCCCATCACTTTATTTTCCATTATTTTGCAGTCACTATAACCACACACCCCTGTTTGTGCTCTATTTCCTCCACCTCTGTGGGGCAAGACTCACAGTGGGACTATTTATCTGGAGTTGAAAGAGTTTAAAAATACATTAACGTCTTAGGTCTTGAGATATGTTGGATACGGAATTTTTCAGTTTACCTGTGGGTCACACAAAGTCTACAATTTGGTTCCCCTGAGAAATGCATTATTAAAGTTGCATATCCCTTCCAGAAGTGCTTCAAGGCTTAATTAATTAGTGATTATAAACTGCTCAGGGTCTTGAGATGAAGAGTACTGCACAAATCCTTGGATTTACTATTGTGTTTACTGATAATAATTATGTTTCCCCCCTCTTTTATGTAAGGAGAAACACAAAATAACAATTCCAAACTTGAATTTATGACTATGAAGATGGAGGATTTCTTTGCTCCTTTTTCATTTCCTCCTATCTAACTTTGAATTTAAAAATCTATTTTTCTTCAGTAAGGGCGTATGAAAGATTTGATTACTGATAGCTCACACACAGTAGCTTTTCTTTAATCATCTGAGCTGTCTACCTACCATGGAAGTGAATACTCCAAAGTAGGCTGTCAAGCGTGAAGCTGGTATCATACCTGATAACAGAGCAACCTTTGTGGTTGAAAATGCAGAGAGGCATGTCTCCATAACAAGCCTGTAAATTATGACTGCACTCCAGCACTTCGGCTGAACTGAGTTCCAGGGTGCATCCACATTAGAAGCAAATCAGGTGGAAGCTGTTTTTTATAACCTGGAGGTCACAGTTCACTTACATCTAAAGAAAGTTAAATTTTGATCAGCACAAAAAGAACAAAAGACACAGAATGTTTTTAGACCAATTTATTTAAAAAAAGAAGCCAAACAACACTTTAAATGAAAGAGTTTCACAGTTAAAGCTATCACATAATTAAAATGAATCTGATAACTTTTTAATACATATTGTCCATCTAAAATTCAAGATTTTATTATTTGACTTTAAGACAATCCCTTCAACAATACCAAACCAACCAACCAACCAACCAAAGAGGAATCTTTTATTTGATTCATAAAAAAGGGGTTCCTTACCTGAAAGCAAATATCCCTGTTAGTTTGTGCTGAACAATATATTACATTGCTACTTTGTGATGTATACAAACTTCTTCCTATGGTCCAAACTGATTTGAAAAAAAATACTGAAAGGGATCATATTTTGAAGTATCTCTTCTGCCTATACATAAACCTCAATCTTCCTTATATGATGTTTAATTTTATTTACATGAAGTACAAATTAACATTGAAAGTGCATTTTTCCTAAGTTTTGGTGCATGAACTAGCTACCTAATTTGCTTATGGTAGGCTACTCTTAACAGTAATATTTATATGGTTTCAAAGTGAATGGTCAAATTCATTAAAAATTCTACCAAGAACTATTAAATATAAAGATACCACCTAGGTTCAAATATGAGCTGCTAATTGTTGGACACTGTCAGAATATCAAAATTTACATTACCTAATCTTATACTTTTCCTTTGGTGTCTGATCTTGGGTGCTGTCAGTGACAGGCTGCTGGGTGACAGGAATCTTCTACTGGACTGGATATAGCTGATCTTCTGGTCTTATGGTTAATCCAGGCAGGGTTCATATGGATACTCCCCTTGCCACAGGAGAGAAAAGCTGAAGTCTAATGTTCAGCATTATTTGGAAGATCTGTTCCAACTAATTTTTCAACACAACTTTTGAGCTACCTGAACTGCCCATCCCTAGCTTAACCCAAACACAAACCTCTCACCCCTCAATACTTTATTTTCTTAAGGAGAATGTGAGGTCAGCTTAATTTGCTGGGCTCCACCTTGCAGAATGCTGTGCAAGCATGATTTGTGAAGTACTGCACCATAGCTGGTGAATGTAAAATAACAGTATTTCATTGTTAGTTCCCAGAGAAGATGCATTTGAAGTGCGGAAGAAGGAAATTTAAAATCAATGTGCCATTTAATTGTTATATTTCTTCAAATGATTGACCAATGAAAAAGCCATTTTGTTTTGAATGTTGGTTTTGGTGAATCATATCCTCAAATCAAAAGAAAGAAAGAAAGAAAAATCACAGGTCTAATTTTCTTTCTCTCTGCCTTTGTATTGCTCTCAGACTACTTATCCTTGTAGCATCCAAGTTGTCAAAGTGATTGCATGAAATATAACATCTAAAACTCCTTAAGTAGTTGTAAATCAAAGCTGTCCCATAATTTGCAGTACATTTATTTTTAAAAATCATATTTATATAACATCTTTCAACCCAAATGATCTCATAGTATTTTACAAACTGGTTTCATTTCCGTCAGCATTGGGATTCAGCACCTCTGAGGTGTTAAAAAGCTGGAAAAACAGCAATGTCAACTGTCACAGGGACAAACTAACATATTAGTTAAGACGCAGCAAATTTCCTCATGACAGCAATTGCCACATAATTTTCATCCACTGAGAATGTTGTTTTTTCAGTATTTTGTCTCCATGAGTCTCTTCTTCTTTCCTTGTGTCATAAGACTATATCATATAGTCTATGTTATTTGTCTACAGTAGATGAAGTGATGAAAAAAATCTCCTTCCAAGCAGGTGAATTTGCCCAACCATGCTGTGATTTAGTGGCAAAGGAGAGTCTTGGAGGGATGTTGCTCTATCAGAGTACATTCCTTCCAACACCTTACTCATTGGCACTTGTGACATACACAGAAGAAACAAATTTCCCCATCTTTGATTCTCTGAACTCAAGAGAACAGATCCTCCTAGGAGTACCTGACAGTAGGAGTATTCTGCAGTCAAGTGCATCTCCTACAGCTTCTTCTCACTGCATCTTTCTGAGCTACCCTATTTGACGATCTGCCCTGTCCACATGCAGAAACTGAAATCCATGTCTCATCCCTGTCATTTCTCTCATCTTCACGTTAAACAGAGTCAAATGGGACAACATACAGACCAGAACTGCCCCTTTTAATAACATCAATTAAATGATATAATTATAGATAGCGAACCAGCAATTACAATGCTTATACTAAAGAACAGGGATAGACATGTCAAATAGTTCATTAATCTTATCCTTTGATGTGAAAAAATGGAGTAGTTTTAAAGAATGAAATGTGATTAAAATGAAATGAAACTTGACTTTATCAGATCTGAATAGTTGCAGAAGTGCTTTCACTGGTTTAGATACCCTCAGTCAGCAACAATAATTTATATAAGCTGTACATCAGAAGATATTATAATTGAAATTAGAGCTTTTCAATGTTTTAAAAAAAAATCTTCCAAAAGATGTTCAATTAACTGGCAGTGAATTTGCCTTGCTAAATCCAGCATGTTTCAAGCATAACAGAAAAAATAATTGCTCATCGATAATATTAAAGTTGGTGCTGAAGAAGTACTTCGTTGTCTGATATTTGTCACTCAATATTTGTTTTGCTCCTGTTTAAGACATTTCAGTCTCCTTAAGAGAAGGAGAAACAACCTGACAGATTTAGAGGATCACACCATGCATAACAATTAGTGTAAATACAATCTATAAATAACTCATAAACATAACTTGCATGAAATGTGTAACAAATGCAGTAACAGAAATCAGTGTGTTTTTTCACAGTTTTAACAACTCATCAAATGTTAAAGATGCCAAAATTATTCTTATAGAATGGACTGCTAGAAAGGTGGTTGGCCCAAACCACATGGCCACAGATAATTTCAAATGTTATCTATAACCAATACAATTGTAGGAAATTTTCTGAGAAAATGTAAGGTGGTGTAACCCTGTTGCTTGAATGCAGATAATTATACACTCTCTAGGGTTTTGATCTAGCTTTCATGCATACACATCTGCACACCAATACAGTTAATATACTTCTGTGCCTTGATACTGATAGGAGATTGTATCAATTTAAGAAAGAGTTTATAGTATGCAGAGTTTTTGAGAAGTTGCTTCATAAAGAAGCCATTAACATTTTTGGAGATATTCAACAGAGAGATGACTTTCAAAAATTTTCTTCGACTGGAACACCAGCTAGTGGAGACTTTCAAATTAAAACTTATCTTGGCTGGTGTTCAGCAATACAAGCTTGCTCAGCGTTCCTCAGTTGAGACGGAAGGACTACGGGTGTGAGTCTTTACCTAAAGGTGTTTGGTTGACAGATGTTTGTACATTCTGCTGGATCTTCAGGGCCTTCTCCAGGTGGGCTCTTGTGACTTCTGTGTCTCCCATATCATCTTGACAGCTTCAATAATTAGTCTCCTGCATCCAGCCTTTGGGCGTTGATGATGAGCACTGTGTGCAATGACTTCAGAGGCTGTGGCAACTTGCCTTCTCTGAAGTTATTTGTAAGTCCTCTGTCTCAGCACTACAGCTTCTCCAGTGAAAGTAAAATTTTAATGGAGGAACAACTGTGTTGCTTCTCATCCTGCACAGTGAGTGGTACCTTGCTGAGTCTTAAACTTTTAGACCACTCTCTGCAAAAAGCCAAGGCTGCTTACTATTACAAAAAAGTCTGTTTACTATTTTAAACAACCTACACATTTATATGCTCTAAAGAATCTCTCCTGCCTTGTGCTATAGGGTTCTTTCTGTCTTTCATAATAACTAGAAAATAACTAAGTTCAGATACTTCCCCATTTCAAATCAGCATGAATAGATGAAATTTTTAGCTTATATTTTCTGTTGATGTAACAACTCACATTTAACTTTTTCTCGGTAGTAACATTCTCTCAGAGACTATTTTCTTCCTAATACTCAGCATGTAGCTGTGCTTCCTCCTTGAGACGGTTCAATTTTCTAATAACACACATTGCTTAAAAAATATTAATCCAAAGATTAACTCTGTGTGGTTCAGGTTCCTGTATCATCTGTAGTTGTGTACTTGCTCAGATTACTTAAGCTTTGGGGTTTTCTCTGAGCTCTCACCCATATTTTGAGTCTGTTGTTTATCACTTTGTAATTCTCTGTGTCTTTTGTCTGATTTTTTTTATTGATTTTCTAAATCATAGCACTCTTGAGTTGTAGTCTTGCTTTCTGTCAGATGTTTGTTTGAACAAACTCTGTACACTCTATGAAGAATATTTCTTTCAACCTCACCGCATTTTTCATACCTTTGAGGAAATGTTTAAATGTGGATTTTGTGACTGAACATATGAGAACAGAAAATAAAATTTTTCAAACTGAGTATATTGTGAAAATTTTGGGTGAAACACATTAAAGAGCTCACATTATTATAAAGGAATGCATTTATAATATAGAGAAAAAATTGTACAGAAAATATGCACAAAGAGGATTAAATTAATGAAGGCAGGTAATAAATAAGTGCATGTATCACTATATAATTTCTGTTTGTCATGAGGGGGACTTTCAGGCTTTTCTGTTTAAAAAAACTGAAATATCTTTTTTTTTAAAAAACACTTTTCTGCATAAGACTTATCATATTTTATATCAGAGTTTTATATCAGAGATATGATATTTTGGAGCAGCAGTTCACAACATCTTTCTTTTCTTTCCAGAGTAGCTTAATTTTTATAGCTATTCTTCATAGTCTTTTGCTAAGGAATGGTGCTGAGAATATTGACATTTCCATTGTCCTCCCTCCTCATTTTTGCTTTCCCTAACTTCCTTTATTTCTACAATGTTCGATGGACCACTCGCAGTGTTGATGCCCAGCAGGAGAGAGGCTGACTTTGTGACATGGCACAGTGGAGCACTGATGCTGTGAGCACCAGGAAGCCCTGTGGGTGATGGCTGTCATGGGGCTCTCTACTGCCCTGGTCAATGGGATCCTTTCCACCACGGGAGGATTTTCTTGAAAAGACCACTTCATTTTATTTTAATTTTTGAATGGAAATTAGGGTTCGCAGGATATGTCAGATAGAAGGGAAAGAGGCAGAAGTTCAGCCTCTGCGCTGCTGTTGTGATTCTTTGTCTCTCTGTTAAACATGCTGTCCGGCATGTCAGTTATGACAAAGATATCTGTCTGCAAGGAACTGCTCAGAGAACAAAAACAGCACTGAAGTGGCTTTGAAAATATTAAAAAAATCCTATTCCACATGGTCAGGAGAATAGTGCAGATAGAACTACTTACCATCTGGTGCATGGTCCTTTAACCAATGTTTCACAAAATACTAAGGTCTATCCTTTGGACCGTTCTTGCATGTGGAACAAATTTTTGGACGAAAAAGCATGGCATCAGTGCTGTACTTTTACTGTACCTGACATAAATAATATACTAATTTGTATCATGAAGCATCTGAAAAGGCTACTTTCTTTGTTAATTAACATTTTCACATGTATTTCTTTCTGGCATATGATGCTTATCTGGCAATTTTTAGAAGATGAAACCTTGCTCATGTTCACACAATGCACCTGGTATCAGCTCTGGTCTTGTCACCACATGCAACCAATAATCCTCATGTTCTCAAATAAGCAGATATTTCAGAGGTAGAGAGCTAGTGGAGAAAAGCGTGACAGAAAATAATCAATGGTCTCTCTCTTTTGTCTCATCTGTTTTACACTGTTTTTAGTTCAGTGATTTATAAAGAACTAATCTTAATCTATGCCAGTTCAATGTGGAAAGGAACGAGCTCCTTGCTCTTTAACCTCACTTTCAGACTTCGGTCTCACTCCTGAACACAATGTACTTACCAAGGTGGTGAGTCTTGCTATGAGAAGGTTGGATACAGCACTATGTGCAATACCAGCCTTCAATATTGATAATCTGAGCAGGTCTGGCAACTCAATACAGCTCTGTGTTTTCTAGTTTAAGCAGAACCTGACAGTCACTTTATCCCTGCAGTTCCCTTATCCTCTAGCATTTTGTGATAAGCCCTAAGTCCTGCATAGTACATGAGCTCATTGACGGGATGAATGAAGAATGAGGAGGATTTTTCATTGTTCTCATTAAATGTGAATCCTTTCAACAGTAACTTAGCAGGAAAACAGTGTTACTTCACAGGAAAGCTTACCTTGGGCAAACATGCTTTTAAAAGCTGTGCTTTATTGTTGCACTGAACAACCCCATTTCTTTCTTTTTCCCTCTCCTTCTCACTGCAAGAAACTTGTTTATTCCAGGAAAATTACTTTTGCACCATGATGAGGCTGCACCATGATGACTAAAACTTCCAGGACTGTCAAGACTTTATATCGGGAGAGGCAAATGACAGACTAGGGTGGATTACTTGACAGTGACACAGTTAACGTTAACATTAACTCTGCAACTGTGGTGTGATGGGCTGCTCCCACGTGTATAGCCCTTGTGAGGAACTCAGCCATCATGATTCTTCTCTGCAAGGATGACAAGTACCTTGAACTAGATTATAAGCAGGTTTCAGCTCAATCTGTTCACATACTGAAGGGCAGATTATTCAGTTTGAAGTCAGATTCTGGAAATACTTTCAAATCCATTTCATGTTAGTCTTCAAAGCCCCCAAAACAAGTCTGGCATGAAGAGTATAACATATCTGAAGGAGAGATGAGTTTTATCAGAAGCTGGAAAATCATGCACATATTAGCTACAAAATGAGTGTAGAGTTTTAAGACAGGTATCCTACAAATCTCTGAATTTCCCTATCATTATAGTTAGGAAAGTGACTACTGTATGCTACACAGGGACTTGCTTTGCTTACAATTTTCTGCATCATTCTTGCTGACTATTTTTATATATATATATATATATATATATATCTCTAAAAGGGTTATGTTTATTAGTCTTTCCTCTTGATGGCAGATGGACTGAGTGATCTCATAAGCTGTTTTCCATTTATGACTTCTGATTCCATGAATAACATTTTTTGATGGAAAAATAAGGAGAACATCAGAAGATGCCTATACAGAAAATTGGAATATCATTTCATATTATGATAACCATACATGAAATTTAACATTAGAATATTTTTAGAAGAAATTTCCACTTGTGTATTTCAGAAGGACAGCTTATAAGTTGATTGCAAATTGAAACAGATCCAGATATTGACTGGGATATCATTCTCTGCTTTCTTTCATCAACAGGTGAGAGGGAAGGTAACAGTAGAAGGCACCCTGAACTTGGTTTCCTGGCTCAGATACAGACTTGCTTTGTTGTCTGTTTTACATAATCTCTCAGCCTTATTTCCTACATCTTTTAAAAAAGTGGGCTAAAGGAGTAAGTACTAAACACAGTTATTTCATCTCTATTCAATGAGATTGGCAGTTTCTGTAAAACTCCATCATTATCAACATTTTGCAGAACCACGCTTTCTGTCAGAGCTAAGACATTCTCCATCATCACTATATATTTCCAAATCCATTTCAAAACCATGTGTGCATCCATGCTTAAAGAAATTCAAGGTGTAGATCTTGCGTAAAGAAGGTTTTGCAAGACATTCCCCACAAGAAGTTACAAATACACAAAAGCTTGAACAGTTTTCCAGATTTGAAAACACAGGGCTGAAATCAGCTACAGGTCAGGAGAAGGAGATGGCAGTGCCCAGGAGCCTGAAATAAATCAAAATGGACATCACAGAAATGTAGATAATGTTTGAGTGGCCAAGGCTCTGTTAGTTACTTTTCCTCTTTTTTTAAATGTGCACCCTCCTTCTATTCCTGCGACCTACTTTTTGACATCTTCTCTTGCTCTTTTTTTTCTTGCTTGATGAGAAAAAAATGATTTGTTCTGAACTACTCCTAGACTTATTTGTTAGTCTGAAGAATTTTCAGCAGGGTTACCCAGATCAGAGAGATTAAAGATTCTGTTGAGACACTGGCTGTGACGACATCCTGGTGATTCTCACCACCGCATATAGATTCCAAACCTCTCAAGATCTCCCCATCTGCTTTTGCCAGGTAAAAAGTTTGCGAAGAGCAGGGTGGAACAAGCACAACTGCCTTCTCCAGTTCATGCTATGCACAATTTTCACATCAGAGGAGTTTCAGAGCTCTCTCATGATATGGGGCTTGTTAAGGTGGTTACAACTCTCTAGCCTAGAAGACGCACACACAGACACACACACAACAGCAGCAAGATGTGAAGCTGTATAAAGCTCACCATATCACAGATTTGAAACTCAGCCTCAAAGTTTTATTTATGAAAAGAACTGGTTTCCTTGTTTCTTTGTGTGAAATTTTTCCTGTAGGGTGATTGTCAAACATGCACCAAATGTCACAGTGTTTTGAAAGACTAAAAATGGTCTTTATTCACAAAGGTACTTAAGCACACATCTTTAATGCGACTGGATAACTGCTTCAGGCTATACATGTGCCTAAATACTGAACTGAATAAAGGCCTGCAGTATGAAGAGAAACCCCAATCACTCAGACCCTAATTTTCTTTCTTTGTTTTGAAAGCTAAGCAATTGAGAATTGATAAAGTAGCATTTAAAGAGAAAAAGCCCACGTATGATTTACAAGGTATTCTAGAAGATACATTAGAAAGCATTATGGGATGCAATCAATCAGTGCCTGGACCACTCAAGATACTAAATGTTTTTCTCTTTTCTACTTTCAGCAAGTAAGCGGACAGATTAGGTGTTCGTATGGCACATTTTTCTGACTGATGGCATCATTTTCTAGCACCTTTTCTTTATTTATGTTCCAGTGTTTATCCAATTTTCTTTATAACACTATCCAAAGCAGCAACATGAGGTACTTGTTATTTAACCTCTATGATACCTTCAGAAATTGGCAGAACAAACTGGACTCATATTCTTATTGTTGCTTTAGATGACAATTTGGCAAAACTGAATAACTGCTACATTAAGTTTATTTACTGTTGTTACCATAAGAATATGGTGTTGTTAGCACATTTTTTGCCTTAGAAGAAATTTGGTTTTTCTTACTAGCAAGCAAGGTTGATTGAGAAAGACCTTCTCCTGTTCTTAGTAAAATAAATAGGAATTTTGGTACTGACAGACAATGGGAGGAACACTAGTTCCTAATTATTCATGAATTTCCTGGTATCAGACTGAGCTGCACAAGAGTTTGGAAACTGTGAGCCAACGTAGTTCATAATTTATTTAGCAAACAATGGAAATTTATACCAAAGAAAGAGAATTCTGTTCCCTGGCTGAGGGGCTTCTGGCTGTCTACCAGTCAGCTCAGAGATACTGATTTCACTGTAGTTTGTCCCTCGTGACTTCAGTTTGCAATAAAGAAAATAACCAACTGACAAAAGTACCACTGTGTGTACTAAAGAGCTGGGCTTTCCAGAGAATCAGCCAAATGCTCATACTTGTTTCCCAAGCTATTTTTTCCCTTCCTTGTCAATGTAATATATTTGATGTCAACATTGCATACATGCAGCATGCCAGAAATAACTTGTAACCTTTAGTAGTCTTAACAATACAATGTGACCTATCCACCCAACCTGAACAGTTACAAGCCTTGTCTTTGCTGTAAAGAATCCTCAGGTTACAGCTAGGCAGTTGGTTCTAGCTAGAGTCTATGAAACTGTGCGCACATTCTGACTGTTTTACTTGTTCTGCCGGTGTTTTGGTTTAACCTGAACTAACAATCAATAGCTGCTCTCTCACTGCCCCATCCTCCCACCCAAACAGGGAAGAGAATCAAAAGGGAAGGGAGAAGCTCATGGATTGAGACAAACATAGTTTAGAAAAGTAAGAAAATAATACTAATATAATACTGCTGCTAATAATATATAAAAAATGGAAAATAGAATATACACCCAGTGCAATTCCTCTTGACCTCAGTCTTCAAGGAGCAACCATTCCCAGAAAGAGAGAGACAACCCTGTTCCAAAACAGCTGATCCTAGGGAGAAGAAAGGCAGAAAGGCCCAGAGTCCAACTATAAAACACCAGGATGGCAAAAGGCCAAACTAAAGGAAGTACTGAGTGGAATTCAACTGAAACAGAGCAGAATGAGAACCTGTCCTCCTGGCCAGAAAACCTGACTCTCCTTAAACATGAAGCATGACACTAATGGCATGGAATATTCTTCTTGATCAGTCTGTATGCAAGTTGTCCCACCTATGCTCCTCTTCCCAGCTGCATCACACCTTCAGATAGAGACCTCAAAAAGATCTTGGCTCCCAGACAACAACTAAGATAACAATAAGCTCTTACATTCTCTTTGTTCCAACTCAAAACCACTGGAAACTTACTTGAATAGAAAGTATTAATTCCGCCCTGGTGTGTTATCTTCTTGTTCTCAAACTAAATCCATACAACAACTGTGCCAGCTATGAAAGATACAAGTTTCTAACTGCATGAAGAAAATTAACTCACTCTCTATCATATCAGCACATCTGGCCTGTCCGGGGGTAACAAGCTGAATTTTGATCTCATCGTAGTTTAAAACAACCACAGTGCTGTGTCAATGCAGATGAATATTTTCAAATTCTATTAGACCTCTGATATCGTCTCACAGCTTCCATGTGTATTCAATAGGACAGAAAATTTTCTTTGCTGTATTAGCATAAAGGAATTCCTAAGGTAAATTGTATTAATGCAGCAATAAAAATTATAAGATGTGTTAGTAAAAGGTCTTACAGCTGTAAGTGAACTAGTGACACTACTTTGGACATTGCAGTTCAAGTATTATTTCACTGGGATGCAACCACTCAGACTAGATTAGCTTAATGTAGGCTAACTCAGCAGAAAACACAACTTCGGAGACATCTTTTGAGAACTGAGAATCCCTCCTTATGTTGAAACTTACTGTCACATTTTACAGCAGTGGTGGCACTAGAAAGGCGGAAACACAGATAGGTAAAACCTAGGCTGTACCTGACAGAGCCCCAAAGCAGGAATGATATGAAATTGCTATCTTTCGCTTCTTTAATGATTATACACGTGGCTTCCTGAGTTTAAGCAAAACTCCACAGAAGTCAAAGAGAGTCCCTTTGCTACAAGGGAGGTGTGTGTTCAGTCCAAAAGAATGTTATATTGGGAATCCAATGTCATTGATATTTATTTTTTTAGAATCTTTTAGTCTATCCTACTAAAGTCACAACTGGAATAAAAGCTATATGATTTAAAAAAAAAATCAAGAATTGCTAGATATTTCTTTGCTTTCATTATATTGAATATATCATTTTTTTTTCTTATGACTATGAGCGCTAAAAGCACCAATTTTTATAAGACTTACAATAAAATAGAGAACACGGCATAGAAAATCTCCAGTGAGACTTTCTGAAAGGAGTTGACAGAGCTTTGGTGTACAGGTGGCTGGTATTTTTGACTGACCTATAGGAAATAGAGTTTTCTGTTACTATTAAATACAGTGAAGGCAATCTTCTGACTCTCAGAGGTAGATGGATCCACCGCTAGAAAATCACATAAATAGTCTTTTAAACATGTTCCTAGCATCAGATTTGCAACAGCAGTTACATATAATTTACTCTACAGCATCAATAAAACCCCAATATCAAAAAGAATGCATTATATTGTGTACCACTGGCTAGGAGGCTCATTAGAACAAGACATGTGGGAAAATAATGGTAAGAACGTATATACTAGATAAGGTGTCATTCTTACTGAGTGAATCGCTTGAGCAAATAGAAACAACTGGCTGAGATGACATTGCTGGCCTTCACTGTGAAAGGGAAGGAGGGAAGTCGGAGAAAAAAATGAGATTCGTCCCTTCAAAACTTTTGCTTGCTCATGAGAAAATTTAGGGCAGTGTATGAAATCTCCTGCCAGATCTTTTCAGTCATTGACAAAATATGAGAAAAAAGAAAGGGTGTGTGGGGGTGTGTGTGTGTGTGTGTGTAATTAAGCAGTCTTCTCCAAAAGATATGAACTTTTCCAGAGAAAGCCATAGCACACTTCAAGAAACAGGATAATTCTTCATTGGTTCTGACAGACTTAGTCTCTGTGATTCACTAGTCCAGGGATGAAATGCGAAAGGTTCGTCCTCTGTATGCCTGGGCTTGTCCAAACTCTAAAGGCACTGAAGCATAGCAGTAGCAGCAGCATATGATAATGTATATTTTCCTGATAGACTGTCTTTTGTCATGTACCATATAATGCAGAAGCAGAAAGGCACTCCGCCTGGTTTTATCTGCATCTATGCCAGAAGATTTGCTGGTAGAGCTCGTGCAGCCAGAGGATGCAATTTTGCTATGTTCCCAGCTCTACAGTTAGGGCAGCAGTATCTCGTAACATATTTAACTTCAGGGAGAATTTTTTAATTTCCTGTTTCAGTATTTGTCTATTTTCTGGGGCCAGAATAAAAACTATCTCTACCTCATTAACTTCTGCCTTTGGAGAAAGAGAATCTTTCCCCTAGAAGGGTTACAAATGCCCCTATAAATTTAAGCTCAGTGTTTTGTACACTTTTCGTGAAGCATAGGTTGCTGAAAATTTCAGGTTACTAAGGTATAACAAAAAAAATCATATTGTATGAACATTCAGTAAATTATTGCATCTCTTATAGTACTTCTGTAATGATGACAAAGCTATTTGTCTTCCAGCAACCTTCAAGCCATGCTTTTCCTATAGCACTCTGTTAGCTGAAGCCCAGGACATGGCTTAGATTGATATAATTTGACATGGTTCTGATAAGATTCTTTGAATCTAATATGACAAACAGACATAAACAACGCAAACCTTCCAGCTAACAAGTTTTGAACAAACTAACTAGGGAAAAGAGATATCTTGAAAAATAAATGATACATGAAAAAAAGGTAACTGTCCTGGCTTAATAACATCTTTATTTAAAAAAAATGCAGAAAAAAGTCTTAAAATTTCAAATTCAAAAATGCTAATGAGATAGTATGTATATTCTTAGTTGTGACTATATCTTGGGCATCTGTTAATGAATATTCATAAAAGATTACCACGAACTTAAAACGACAAACTAACAACATACTAGCTATGATGTATATGAACCCAGAATCTTACCACTGGTTTGAACAAATATCTATTACAGACTAAAATACCAAACTTTGAAACTGCCATTTTCTTTACAACATTGACATCAACATGATAGAAACTGTTTTGTATAATAAAGAAATATTTACCCTTAAATGGAATTGCTATTGCATACTTTGAAAGTATTCACTAAAAAGATCTTTCGAGGAAAAGGGACTGAAATGAAAATTTTGCATGTATACACGGTTACATTACCCTTATTTAAATTATCATTTATAAACCTAAGTGGTAGTGCATTTCCATCCCCTTAATCTCCAGCAAAAAATATTATTGTATTAAGTGTGTCCTAGAGTCTCAGTTTTCTGAAGTAAAAAATGTTCTTACTGCACATGATGACATAGATAACCTTAAAAATAAGAACTGAGTATAAATGATGACAACATTTTCATCCAGAAAGAAACCATTCTTCTCAAGAAGTGCTTAACTCTGCAGCTGTGTTGGTGGCAGTTCAGATGTCTCTATTTTAACTAACTACAGTAGACTCAAGTATAACACATTATTTTCTATCTACTAATATCTGTATCCTTTCCAAATTAATTTTTGTGTACTCAGATATGATGAATAACCCTAGTGTTCTCAAACTCTGTCTCTTAATATCTTTTGTATTGGTGTGATGCATTGCTAAGGAAAGTCTGTAATACTTTGGAAACTGAAATAAGGAATAGAGTGAAATAAAATACAACAAAGAACAGAGTGCTGTTTGTACTGTCCTCTCTTATGTGAAGCCTTATACATACTACATATGTGTGTATGTATATGCACACCTGCACATATATATACACATACAAATATATATAAATAGATATAAGTATATATAGATAGTTATGAGCAAGGCTGTAATGCTAGAGTTAAAAGAAATCTAAAGAAGCTGCCACAAAATATTCATTTCACTGCAGTATAGTGTGCCTAGTACAGGGTTTAGGCCACAATTTAGTTTAGTCAAAAGTATAAGGGAGTGTGGAGCTCAATACACTTTCTGAAGAGCTCTTCAGCTTTCCCTTTACTGGTCACTGCACACACTCTTGTGAGAGGGCCATGACTATGTTATCTAAAAGAAATGAAATGTGGCTTAACCGTTCAGGTTCTGAATAGCCCAGAAAGTGAGTAAAACAAGTTTCCTTTATTGCCCAAGTTATACTGAGTTTTCTCATTTTGGACATACCTGATTTTTTGCAGGATTAAAATGGCATTGATAAGACAGACAGATCAACATAGTGGCCTGTCTAGAAAAAGCAAGTGAAAAACAGTATTTATCCCTCCTGTTAATCAGTGGTTCATTTAATGAGATGAGCTACAAGAATAATAACCAAGAGCAGAGGAAAATGAAACAAAGGACTCAAAAAAGACAGAAAGTCTAGGTGAATTTTATTTTAAGTAGCACTACCAGCAAAATTAATATATAAACTATACAAGATTTCCTACAAGATTGCAGATTTAAAGTTTTATTCCTTTTTATGCCACTTTTCCAAAACGGAACATGTCTATGAAAATTTTCTTTTTTTATTCTCAATCTATTAATTTGCATTAAAGAGACTAAAAAGAACCAGTGTCACATACTGTTCAATATTTAAAGACTGACAAAGACTCAGAAAAGTTAATCTTTGGGAGTGTACACCAGCATACTTTCACTTCTTTTTTCCTACTTTAGCTAGTAACAACCAGTGGCAAAAAGCAGAAAGGGTATAGCTAACACTAAACTATAGTTCAAATACTGGATAGTTTTGGAGGGCTCATAGTGAAGAAATTTCAAGATGTAAAAATCACTTTTTATACCAAGTAATAACTTGCTAGTACAAAGATAAAGAAGACTAGTATTAATAGTTAGACTTTTTTTTTCTTTTGAGTAGTAGGAAATATTGGTTTTAAGACAGACTTTGTTTTTTTTTTTCTCTCACTTTTCTTAAAATGGTTTTGCCACAGTATTTGATAGTGATGGTTATGTTTATAAAGATAAAATGGAAGTGGAGGTCAGAATGTGCAGTGTAGGCAGGCAGAGAGGCCTAACAGAAATATTCTGCCCTAGAAGTGAAATTGTGATATTTGCAGTTGGCAAGCAATCATCTTATTCGATACATTTTAAATAAGTCTGAAATGAGTTATGTTCACTCAAGAGCACCTGCTGCACAGTAAACTTCCAAAACTTCCCTCCTATAACACCTACAGAAAAAACATTTATTCAGAAATGGGAGAAAACATATGTAACCTTCAGAAGAGGCATATTAAAAACATTATGACATCAAAACATACATTATGCAAAGAAAAATTTTTAAAAATCCCACAAGAATTTTTTTTTTTCTGGTTTTCTCCCCTATCTCACTGGTCCGGGGGGGTGTAGCAAATGGATGTGTGGTGTTCAGCTACCTGCTGGGTTAAACCACAACACCACTGTGCAGCTGAAATACATTTAATTTACATGGTTAGTGAAATTGTTAAAATATCTGTTTCTTTTATCAAAATTATGCACTGCAAACATTTCCAGAACTTTTTTTAGGAATCCAAATGTCATGTTCTAAACTTGAGAATGCTGCATATGTGTTGACGGAATGATTTGTCAAAAAATATCTAAGGTGATGATCAGTTTATTTTACCTTTTTTTTTTTTTTTAAATTTATTTTGTGTGTGCATATGTGAGTGGGAAGGTAATGCCGCCTTTGAGGATTATGAGATTGAATACAGTCTTCTAGATGGGTACAATTCTATACTATCTCCCTTTTTTATTTTCTTTTGAAATGATTCATAGATTTTAATGCATGAACATGGAAGCAAGTATTTCAAGGGAAAAAGTTTAGTTATAAGGATTTTTTTGCTTACAAAAACTTGACTTCCTTATTACATTAGGTCTGTCTTGGCACACTTAGTCTGCCCTCTTACAGCGTCATGTTTATGATGCTCTGTTTATGCAACTCCTAGCATGAGCCTTAACTTAATCACCTATTCCACTCAATTTTCATGGAAGCTTTTGCCTCAGACTGAAAAGTCCTGGAGTTTACGCTTGGCCTTTCTGTGTGGGAACAGTAAGGAATATTTCTTGTTCAGGTCACCTTTTGCTAGATCTCTAGGAAAAAGTGATAGGTTAGTACCAGCAGATGTGAAGGCTTTTAGACACAGGCCAGTTTCTAAAGCTCCTGGTCATAATTCACCTTATAAATAGCATATTGATCACAATACTTTTGGAATCAGTAAAAAAATCCACATGTGGAAAAACATCCAAATCTGGCTCCTCAGAGCAGTGTTTCCCCACAAAGCACCAGTCATAGAATCATAGCACCATTTTGGTTGGAAAAAACCTTTAAGATCATCAAGTCCAACTGTTAACGTAACACAATCAAGTCCACCTCTAAACCGTGTCCCTAAGAACCTAATCTTCACATCTTTTAAACAGATATACAGATAGTGACTTCTTAAACATGAAAATTACTCTAGTGTTCAGTTCACAGGATAATAGCACGAAAAACTGTGGAATTAGCAGAGCTGAAAGGGAAATGCAAATCACAGTCAGGTACACAAATATCCACCAACAAATAAACATTAAATAAATTTGATTGTCTAGAGCTCAAGAGTAAAACAAACTCAGAATAAGGGACTCCTGGATAGCTGTTGGGTAAAGAAACAGATTGTAATGAAAAATTATTATCAGTGGTATTAGTAGGACTGCATCTTAAAGTGTTCTAATATTTCTCATAAGACTTTATCGCCATCAATTATAATTTTGCCAAGACTAGAGCCATTAGCACAAGTGTGTTCAACACTAGACATGTCAAGTCTTGCAAGACATATAACATTATACTATAAGTATTAATAGTATGTACTAATAGTAATAATATTGTTATATAAACAAAATTTAAATGGAACACATTGAAATACTCAAAGAAATTAAACAACCTCAAAGGAAAAAAACAAAAAACACCCAACCAACTACAATGTGTTTTTGTCTATGCTTATACATTTCATCCATTTTAGGATCATGCTGAAAAAATCCAGTTTGTTCACACATGTTGAGTGGAGTCTTATCAGTTAAGCAAAATCATTGAAGATGAATTTTGGATTAAAAAAACCTCACTGTTTGTCTGGTGAAGAGCAGGACTTTTCTTGCAGATCTTGAGTCTGGCAGTGGGTATATCAGGCACCTCTACCAATCTGTATTTTCCCTGCTTGCTTGATGGGCAATGAAGAAGAGTTCCCTGAAACTAAATGCAAAAGGAACATTTATTAGAATATTAGACATTGAAAACACATACCTAGAGGTGGAGAATAAGAGGAATGACTGGCTGAGAAATCTGAAGTGGGAGCCCAGTGAAGGAACCCTCAGAATGAGGTGAAAGCTGAGTCTATCATGCAGTTAAAGACAGTTTCTTGTTGCACATATATAAGAAGACAAATTTCTATTGCTCTACCAATCTTAATTCTATCACTACCAAACTTTAAGACTTTACCTCTGGTTGACTATTTTGTTCTTACTGTTAGACGAAGGGTCTGGGATGAACTAAACCTATACGTTTGCACGTGACTGCAACTCTCCCTTGACTACAGAGAGAGAAACCTTTTGTTTAGGGATGAAGATGCTGAGTTATCTGCTGCTAAGCTAACCTTTAGGAGGCTGTGGAAATTGTCACCGATGCCAGGCAAGCCCAGGGTAACAGTAAGCTGCTGAACTTTCTGACAAGAATTACAGTGAAATGACTGCACATCAATGAGTTTATAACAGTGAAATGAGCCACAACAGGAAGCTTTATCAGGAAGGAAAACTACCTTTTATTTTTGAACATCTAAAGTGACACTGTTTGAAAACAAATCCTGTGTTTTTAGTATGGAAATTTTATTGATAACAGATTTCTTTCTGCTGACACCTTGATTTTCTTTAAACACTGGCAGTTCTTTGGCAGTTCTTATTTTTTATGCCACAGTATTTCAGATAAACAAAGAATTCAGCTCAAGGCATTTTTCTGAAATTTGACAGCTCTTCCAGATTTCATTTCTTTGACATTTTTTAAGCTAGTAACCCAGGAATAAGAGGGGCTACAAAACAAGGCAGTTCTGACAAATTACACACCGTGTTTGAACCTTTTGTAAAAGCCATTTTGAAATAGTATATTGCTGCTGTAGCTGATTTTGAAGAATTTTATAAATGTGTCTGCAAATGCAAACCTACTCCACCTGACTTGAACGACCATATATATTAGACTGGGTAAATGGATTTTCTGTTTTTCTTGTCTCTTACTTGCTCATGTGCTTCACACTTTAGAAAGATAATTGAATGTAGTATATATTGAAACAGAAAATACTATTTTTTTCTTCAGTTGAAATTGAAACATATAAGTTTTTAAATTACTTTTTTCCCTTTCTTTTAAAATGCTTTTTAGCTATTAAAAAGGTAATGAGATGACTTTGAGCTTTTTCTTTTTTTTTTCTTTTTTTTTTTTTTAATATATCATTCTGTACATAAGTTATACTTTCCTTTGAAGAAGCACATTAAAGGCTTTCAATCAGCATGCTCCTTGTCTTGGGGTGTGGTCTATGGAAATCACAAACTATTTTTCAGCCATTCCACATAACTAATTGCATGTCAATTGCTTTGATGGTGTATGTATTGCCAAAGTATGACGAGAATTATGACCAGAATTTTATCTAGCCTCAAAGTACAGAAGGTGTCTCAGTCACACTTGGTACATAGACCTTGGATTCATTTAAGATGGCCTTCAGTTTTCATGTAATCTACAGAAGTTGTATAAAGGCAGGTAAAGAATAAACGCATTTATAGATGAATAACCTGAGGTAAAAAATGGAAGAAAGGTTACAGGAAAAAGAATGAAAACTGCTTTCCAAATGATAAATCATTGGTAAAATTACTGTGGGAGTTTATAACCCTGATCTTGCAAGGAAGCTGGAGGCAGTGTAGTGCTGTTAAAACATCATGAGATAGTCACTTCAGTTTTTCCTAAAAAGACTAACATTCCTACGTTCCCTAAAGGAATAATTTCTTCCTTTAGCACCTTTTCTCTATAAAAATTGAAAACAGGACATTATCCCTAAAAACATTAACAGAACTTCTGCTTTTTAACTAGGAATGCATTTTAACCTCTTATCACAGAATCACACAGAATCACAGAATGTTAGGGATTGGAAGTGACCTCGAAAGATCATCTAGTCCAATCCCCCTGTCAGAGTAGGAATACCTAGATATGCCTGTTTACCTCCTATTCAATGATTATAAACAAACACAACCATGCTCTGTGCTCTGTTTGCTTGTGTCCTACTCTAAAAATGAAAAAAATAAACAAAAACCAAACCATGCCCAACAAACCTAAAACCTTTTAATATTTTGACTTTTTCAAGAGTTGAAGCTCTCTATTATGAACATCTTTAGCTTAGGACTTTTGTCTCAGACATTATTTCAATAGATTCTCAGTATTTCCATACCCTGGTCTGAGACAGCTTTATGGCTATTCCTTGTTTTCAAGCTTCTGGACTCATGACTGCCTGATTCTCAAAGCTATCCATCTGACTGGAAGGTGAATGATGTATTTCCCTTGACTGCTGATTTATCCTTTCATGAGAGACATAGATATTCTCCTGCATTGTATGTGTTACTTTCAAATACATAAAAAGTCACAACAGAACAACAATATTTTATTAAATATCATGGTTCATATTACATCCTTTTCAGAGAAACAGGATCTATTCTATGCCAGGACAAAGCCAATTTTGGAATATTATTTAGAACATTACATGCTTTCTACAAAGGTTTTCATCTGTCTGTTCATTTACATACCCCAAAGTGAACTTGATCTTCTTTCATTGTGTTTACTTGAATAAATGGTGAAATAATTGTAAGACATGGAAGAAACAGAGCGGGACTCTTACACAAAGGGATCAATTCTATCTGCTCTGCAACACATTTCAGTGGCATTTAGGCTCTCCAAATGAGTAGCTTCTATTACTTTTTTTTTTTTTTTTTTTTAATGTATAACTCTTGCCTGTCATTGTTTGGACATGTAGGAAAATAAAAATAGGTCAGGGCTTCAAAAGCACATCAGTGGTACCTGAGAAGCAAGTCTGATGCATCCTATAATTGATCCTGCGTGAGTGCTCAATAGCCACTTTTTGGATGTGTTTTGCAATGTTGTCTTTCAAGATTTTTATTAAAAGGAAAAGATGAGAGGTTGTGCTCGTTTTGACTGGGATGGAGTTAATTTTCTTAATAGTAGCTAGTATGAGGTTATATGTTCTGGTTTGTGCTGAGAACAGTGTTGATAATTCAGAGATGTTTTTGTTATGGCTAAGCAGTGCTTACAGAGTCAAGGCCTTTTCTGCTTCTCACACCACCCCACCAGCCAGTAGGCTGGGGGTGCACAAGAAGGTGGAAGGGGACACAGCCGGGACAGCTGACCCCAAATGACCAAAGGGATATTCCATGCCATATGATGTCATGCTCAGTATATATTTTGGAGGAAGAAGAAGAAAGTGGGGGACATTTGGAGTGATGGCATTTGTCTTCCCAAGAAACGACTACACATGATGGAGCCCAGCTTTCCTGGAGATGACTGAACACCACCGGGGTATGAGTGAGCAAGTGGCTGTGTGTGGCTTAGTTGCTGTCTGGGGTTAAACCATGACAGAGAGAACAAGAAAACCTTCTGTGGCAAGAATATGGTGGTATCAGCACCCTGTCCTCTGCAAAAGGACATTCTAGAAGTTCCATTCTGTCTCTCTGTACTCTACATTTGGGCATCAGAGCTTTCTGAACATTGATATTTATGTTCTTTGTGACCATTAAATGAAAGCGTTTCATACAATTTTGCATTTGTTGTAGTTGATGTGCCAAACCAAGTGCAAACTGATGCATAGCTCTTACATTTTCAATACTTCTAATGAAATGCCATAGTTTTATTTTAGAAGAGACATAGCATGGCACCAACATAGCTGGTAGCAATCTCTTTGTTGAATAAGAAGTCTGATTTCATTTCAAGAGCCAATAATGGAACACTAACACCAAGAAAAACATCCAATGTCACCTTTAAGTCAGCAGGTGTGAGAAATCAATGTTAAAAGGTTTCTTCCTTTATTTCTTCCAAGGACCTGAAGTAGCTAAATTATTATATTAACCAACCTCAATAAATCATCCCACATTTCAGTAGATAAAAATTATTGCTTTATGTTTCCTCTTGTGAATTCTTATAAATATGAATTAAAAATTTTAATTACAAAACTTCACAATTTCTTCTTAAGCACAGGCTGTTTTAATAAACAGAACAGGAAACAAAGACATTTGCTAACAAATCTGTGATAAATGACTATCAAAGAAGCAACAGGAGGCTAAATGAAACTAAGGTCAATTTCTTTAAAACTACTACTGAATATTCACAGGAAACATCTTGCAGTACATATCCAGCTTTCAAAAGGAAACAGAAAACTAAAGTAAATATAATATCTGAATTGGCTTTCTTTTTGGCACCTTCTGTTCAGCTGTGGAAGTGGTTGGTTACAGACTTCAAATAACTGCTCTAGCTATTAAATTTTAATAGAAGTAGAAAAGAAGCATAGAAGGAAACCAATAATGACCATCTTTTAGCCAATAATTTCATATGAGGAGAAGCTAAGCATTTGGATTCTATTTTCTCAAAATAAATGAACTGAGAAGGAATATGATACAGCTCCATAAAATCATGGGATTGCCTGTGACATTATAACTCACTATTCCTCACAAAATGAGAAGCTGAAAGCACACAATGACCCTCTTACCAGGTTTAAGGTATGTACTTTATGGCAAAGGGACATATCTTTTCATACAGCTTGTACTGTGGAACTTGGTGTGACAGAATTTTTTAGAGGGAAAACATAAAAAAGGGTTCAAAGAAGGAGGCTGGAAAAATCATATTTGAAGTTATTCATGTTTTTAAACACAATGATCCAGTCATGTTCTGTGATTCAGAAGTCCTTATGTTGATGCACCATAGAAGCTAGAAATATGATACATTGGGAAAGGCCTGAATACTAAACTTCTCCACAAACATCTGCTTGTTGTTAAAGGAATTGTACTGATATAGGTAGGCCTCTGGTGTCATCCAGTAGGAAGGGTAAACCAGGGTCATACTTTGTGCCATGCAACAAGAAGCTGAAAACTACACATTTTTCCTGGCATAGGAGTGTGTTCTAAGTTGATTAAGAAATTTTTCTTAATAGATATGTAAGCATTTTCAGCTTCCCTTGTGACAGGAGGGAGCAAAATAAGATTAAGAGAAAAAAAAATTACTTTTTATTAGGCAATTGTATTCTTAATCCTTATCTTCTCTAAAAATGAGACAGCGGCTGCACCAGAGAAATTTTACTTCTTTAAGTCCCGCAAGTCAATTATCAAGAAACTATTCAAATAATCAATTTCTGTTCCAAGAACACAAAAAACAGCACAGATTTATTCTTACACCTCTTTTCATGTTGTAATCACTTGACGAAGGGCAGCTATGATACAGGAGTTTTAAACTGCTTTTCGTATCAGCTCTGTGTTTTTCTTTGCCTGATGACAGAATTTCATTATATCACAATAAAACATTAGTGCTGGTACAACTTGTTCCTGCTGTAATTTAACTGTTTCATTTTGTTTTTTTTTTCTTCCAAGAGTGTCAAAGAAGCAATTTTTAAGTCTAAATAGCATAAGCCAGCTACATGGCGAAGGAAAAGGCTTTCAGCAAGCAGGAAGCATACATGTGACTGATTAGCCTCATGGAGAGGTGGGCTATGAAAATATAATGCTGTTGTGTGTTGCAGGACAGCTACACCAGAAAAATCACGGGGAAAAAAAAATCTTGACATTGTTCAAGCAACCTGCAACACTTACAGTGTTCCTGATCTCACCGCATTGTCATGAATACTTTATTGTGCCAGTGGGCTAAAAGGAAATTTGTACAAAAATGTTTCAGAACAGCATGATTAAAGTTTTTGATGGTTTGGACTTTTTTGTCAACTAGTGAGCTCTAGGACTACTGAGACTTCAGGAGAATCACATTTCCAAGTCAAGCAAGGGGACTCCAAAATGACATCATACAAGGTTGTGTAAGCACCTGTAACATATGGCAAAATAGGGACTGGTCATATCCTCCTTCACCAGAATACCCCTTACCACATCCCAAATAGCTTTTAGGGTATGTATTTATAGCTTGTACCATTGGTACATTGGTATTTTGATCTTAGATGAAATACTCAAAGAAAATGACTACTCAACTTCTATAGAAATTGGTTTGTACTGCTGTTTCTTTATCAGGAGTTTGATCAATGGCCATAGAATTCCACAGTCATTTGCACATTTGCTGAAATGCTGATTAACACCTAATTCTGGATGCACAATCATCTGTCAACAACACATGGGTTTGTCAGATTTAGAAGGCTGATTTGACTCATTTTAATATCATACATATTGCAAATTACCTTATTAGAGTACACAACTGGGACAAAAACTGAATTAAGTAGCTCTTTTCAAGTTGTGGCTCCTGTCTTTAATATGTAGCCACAGCCTTTTTGAAAGATATCAGCTCATAAGTGATTGAATCAGAGAGTCAGGGGAGCTCAATTCAGTAAAAGTGCCAAAAGAAATAAGTCTTAAATCACTGGGTAAAAAGTTTAATTCCACAAAGGCCAATAAGAAAACAAGCCTCCAGATTTTGTATTCCTTAGTGTTGTTAAAAAGATTATGCTACTCAAAATGGAGAACTGAAGTCTTACAAAGCAAATATATACATTTTCATGTTTCTAATCGGTAATTATGTCTTTCTTGATACAGCATTTGCCCCTTTATATAAATTAAAGCTAAAGACCGGCAGCAGAAGAGCAAGTATTTTTAAAAGCTCATGGTCTGAAGTGAGTGACTTGTGAAATTGTCAAACAAAATGCAATAATAGTTACCAGCTCAAGCCTTACATTAAGTATGTTAAAATAAGATTGCTTATGAGCACCATTTTTTTCCAGTTGTCAAAATATAAGTCAATCTCACAGTCAACAGAGTTGTCTATTATCACAGTACCTGGGCACTTCAACTATGACTGTACCTGTTGTACTTGGTACAAATGACTTACACTGAGATATTTATCCTCAGGAATATCAATAGTTTCCTTTTGAGTTCATCATTTTGTTCCCTCGATATGCAAGAATAAAGATGGCTCCAGGTAAAGCTTAATTTGAAATACAGTACTGAATATATATATATATTTTGGCCTTTGTTGCATGTAAAATTTTTGTTATGTCAAAGATATCAGCAAATAAATTAGCCTTACTTCTTTTTTCCTGGAGGATGGGTGAGGGGAGGATCCTACACTTTTTGTACAAAGTCCTGCTTCTGCATATCCACTGCAAATCTGTTACAATGTTTTGGCTAGAGAAAAATTGAGAACAAACCAGATGAATTATAGGCAATGCCACGGAGACTGTACTGTTTCCTCTTACCCATTTTTACAGTTTTCATGATTTAAAACAAAAAACTCACAAGATAATTTGCTACAGAAAATGATTATATTTGGAAACTTAAGCAGAAAAGCAACCTGGCACCCTTCAATAGCAAGAAGATTATTCAAATTATATTATCGTTGTTAAAGAAAATGCAGCACCCTGCATCAACAACCTCTATGAGGTAAAAATTCAGAAAGTGCATGAAAGTACAGGAATAGAGGTAAATCCAAAGTCTGAGAAATTCAACAAGAACTAAACAAATGAAGTTTACAACAGGAGGCAGAGGGACAGGAAGACAAAAATGGTTATGAAGTACATAGTCGGAAAAAAAACAAAAAGCACTACCCAGTTATAACAATGTCATTAAGAATTCATTGGAGATCTATAGCTCTTTTTATTTTATTTTTTTCCAGCTGCCCAGGTTCCTCTTATCAATAATGCTAATTACTGTATTTATGAAGTGACCTTAACATGCATGAAGACTAAGCTTGATCGGAGCTGCTCCTTACTACCAAGTCACTAAAATTACTCAAAATAATAGTTTCATTTAACAGGAATTCATTGTGTTTCTTTTCTGTACACTCAAGAAAGAAAGCATCATCTCAAGTCTTTATCACTACATTCCCCTCCAAAAAGTCCCTCTCCAACTTTCTTATAGGTCCCTTTTAGGCACTGGAAGGCTGCTATATGGTCTCCCCACAGCCTTCTGTTCTCCAGGCTGAACAATTTCAACTCTCTCAGCCTGTCCTCATAGGAGAGGTGCTCCGGCCCCTCTGATCCTCTTCATGGCCCTCCTCTGAACTCACTCTACGGGTCCATGTCCTTCACACACTGGAAGCCCCAGAGCTGAACATAGTACTCCAGGTTGGACCTCCTGAGAGTGGAGTAGAAGGTGAGAATCACTTCCCTCGACCTGCTGGTGATGGTTCTTTTGATGCTGCCCAGGGTATGGTTGGCTTTCTGAGATGCAAGTGCACATCGCTGGCTCATGTTGAACTTGTCGTCAGCCAACACCCCCAAGTCCTTCCCGTCAAGGCTGTTCTCAAGCCATTCTCTGCCTAGCCTATATTTGTGGTTGGGACTACCCTGACCCATGTGCAGGACCTTGCTCTTGGCCTTGTTGAACTTCATGAAGTTTGCACAGAGCCACCTCTCAAGCCTGTCAAGGTCTCTCTGGATGGCATCCCTTCCATCCAGCATGTCAACGGCACCACACAGCTTGGTGTTGTTGGCAAACTTGCAGAGGATGCACTCAGTCCCACTGTCCATGTCCCTGACAAAGATCTTAGACAGCACTGGTCCCAATACCAACCTCTGAGGAAAACCGTTCATCACTGCTCTCTTTTTGGACATTGAGCCATTGACCGGAACTCTTTGAGTGTGACCATTCAGCTAATTCCTTATACACTGAGTAGTCCCTCTGTCAAATACATGTCTCTTCAATTTAGACACAAGGTTGTCATGAGGGAGAGTGTCAAACATTTTGCACAAGTCCAGGTGGATGACGTCAATTGCTCTTCCTTATCCACAATTGCTATAACCCTGTCGTAGAAGGCCACCAAATTTGTCAGGCATGATTTGCCATTAGTTAAGCTATGTTGGCTGTCACCAGTCACTTATTTTCCACATGCCTTAGCACAGTTTCTAGGAGGATCCACTCCATGATCTTGCCAGGCATGGAGGGGTGACTGACTGGCCTATAGTTCCCCATGGCTTGATTTTTCCCCTTTTTAAAAATGAGGGTTACTTTTCCCATTTTCAGTCAGTGACAACTTCACTGGACTGCCACAACTTCTCAACTGTGATGGGTAGTGATTTAGCAGCTTCATCTGCTCGTTCACTCAGGACCCACAGGTGCATCTCATCAGGTCCTATGGACTTGTACACCTTTGGGGTCCTTAAATGGTTTCTAATGTGGTCTTCTCCTACAATTGCTGGTTCTTAATTCTCACAGTCCCTGCCTTTGCTTTCTGTGACTTAGGCAGTGTGGCTGGAACACTTGCCAGTGACGAGTGAGACTAAAAAGTTGTTGAATACCACAGCTTTCTCCATGTGCCAGGTAATCACGTCTCCCATTTCCTTCTGGAGAGGACCCACATTTTCCCTAGTCTTATTTTTATCACTAATTTACCTATAGAAGTGTTTCCTGTTGCCCGTGATGTCCCTGTCCAGATTTAATTTTGTCAGGGCTTTAGCTTTCCTAACCTGATCCCTGCTCAGACAATTTCTCTGTATTATTCCCACGCTACTTGTCTTTGTTTCTACCTTCTGTAGGTTTCTTTTTTTTCATGTTTGAGTGTGTCCAGGAGTTCCTTGTTCATTCATGCAGGCTTCCTGGTGGTTCTGCTTGATTTTCTTTGTTAGGATGCATTGCTCCTGAGCCTGGAGGAGGTGACTCTTGACTTTTAACCAGGTCTCTTGGGCCCCTCTTCCCTCCAGGGCTTTATCCCATGGTACTCTGCCAGTCAGACCACCGAAGAGGCCAAAGTCTGCTGTCCTGAAGTCCAGGGTAGTGAGCTTGCCATGTACCCTCCTTGCTGCCCTAAGGATCTTGAACTCCACCATTTCATGGTGATTGCAGCCAAGGCTGCCCTTAAGATTCACGTGCTTTCCATTGTAATGCTTTCCATTGCAAGAAATATTACTGGGGAAGCACAGCTTGTGTAAAAAAGAACTACAACAATAACATGTACATCTACCTTAAACTGTGAGTCCAAAAAGATAAAATGTTAAAATAGTCTCATACACTAAGGAGAAAGAGACATTTCAACTGTGTATGAAAGGTTAGAATAAACTGCATGTCTAGCATGAGCAATATGTTAAAAGCAGTTTATAAAGTGTTATTACCAGGTTTTCCTTTTGTAGAAGAAAGATCAAGTGCAGTAAGTCTTCAGCCACAGACACCCTGGTTCATCCTGCTTAACCTAAGGTACGTAACTGCAACACCTTGTTAAAAATGCACTTAACTGTGCGTTATTTTATAATCAGTGGAGAGACCCCAACACCTCCAGAGTGAAATTTTGTCCAATTAAAGATTTGAATCATCCTCTGAAGGCACCTGTTCCTTTTCATTGACTAGGGTGACTAAGCTTCTAACTTCTATGCCTCAATTAAGTGCTTAAAGTTAAGTAGGACGAGTCCAGGTGGTGAAAGATCACAGAAAACTTTTCCACTGAGTTTATATAGCAAGCGCTATAGAAATAAATAACTCTGTTTATATTAGCAATGCTCCTTGGAAGACATAAGATTTGTCTTCCTGCAAAGATGTTCACAGGAACATCTGTCAACCCTCCTGTGGTGGGTTAACATAAACTAGCAGCTGGACATCTACCCAGCCTCTCACTTGTTCACCCTCTCCAGAGTAGGGGTAGAAAATAATCTGAAAGTCTCATAAAGATAGGAAGATTGCTTAACCAGTTACAGTCAGCAGCAAAACAGACTGGACTTTGGGAAAATAAATTTAAATTATTGTCAATTAAAATATATGTAGATGGTGAGAAACAAAGAGCAATACACTTCATCCACCACGTGTTTTTCATAGACTCAAATACATTCCTTCATTCTAAAGTCCAGCATTGCAGAGGAATTGGGGGTAAGTACACAACAGTTCCTCTCTGCTACTCCTTTTTCCTACTCTTTTCCCTTGCTCAAATGTGGTCTTTCCACAGGCTGCATCTTCCTTCAGATATGTCCACATGATGCAGCACAGCATCCTTCATGGGCTGCAGTGTGGACATCTGCTCAACATGGAGCATCTCCTCCTTCTCCTTCTCTGGCCTTGGTGTTACCTCTACTGTTTCTCATATTTTTTTGTTCCCTCATTCACTGTCTGTGCAGAATTTTCTGCCCTTTGTTAGATAGATTTTCCCCGAGGCAGCCTTCCATGGCTGATTGGCTCAGCTGTGCCCTGCAGTGGGTCTGTTTGGAGCCAACTGTGTTGGGCATGGGACAACCCAAGACTCTCCTCATGGATGCCACTCCTCCAGCTCCCCACTACCCACACCTTGGCATGCAAATCCAAAGCACCTCCTGTTCACAAGTAGACACACATATATTTTGTGAGTCATGATGAAGTTGCATATAAATCTCTGTATTATTCTAGAAAGGAAATTAATGAGTCAGGTGTAAGATTTTTCTCACTGATAGTTCATTTGATTGTGAAGATAGGAGTTTTCTTTCTTTCCAGTGGGACTTTTTAGTTTTAGATTAAATAATTTCCCCAAAGGACAGCTCTCAGGGTGTAGCACTGAGCCGAGGGTATTCTCTGTGCTGTTAAACTTGCAATTACTTTCATCCTGTGCTTCCAGAACTGATGAGCCTTTTCCTTTCAAAAGGAACTCCAGGGATTCAGCAAGATGTGCATACAGAATCACAAGTCCACCAAAACCTATTATGTTACATGTTTGGATGTTTTCATCTATAGAAATGTTAACTTCAATCTGGAATGTGTCTGATGTCTAAGGGAAGAAGAAGATGCTGTAGAATCTTTTGCATCTGTAGATATAAAGTGCAAGTAAGTTGACTGCAAATTACTTTAGGAAATTACCTAAAATGGCTCAGGTAGCTCAGTTTATACAAGGCAAAACCAGAGTAGGTTAATTCCTCTCCAAGTTAAACTACACAGCTATACAGGTAAAGTATGAGCAATTAGGCACCTAGTTCACAAATACCGATACTGATTTTGCTATTGGTTTCTTTTGTTTGTTTTCTGAACATTTGAGTGGAAGATAGGAAGCAGGTCCCTTGTTCCTCCCTCTTATTAGAAAAAAATAATTGTCCAGGCTTTCTTATATTACTCCAGGTCACCTGTTCTCAAGTCTTCTGAAAGAATCTAAAACTACATGTCTTGCTATTGAACTGTGCAAATTATAGGTCCTTTACCTCTCTGAGATTACACTGTCCTGCTGAAGTTTCACAGGGCTCATTTCAATTCTGAAGAACCCTGAAGCTCAGACCAACTTAAAAAGTGATTAGTGATTATGAAAAACATCACAGTCTTAAACAATAAAGCTGCCAGTACTGACTAGAGGAACTGACTTTTCTTTACATATGTGTCCTAACACAGGGGTGTCTTCCAGAAAAACAAGATGAAACTAGTGGAGTCTAATTTCAACATCGCTGATATTTTAATTTATTCCTAGTTGTCACATATTATGTAATTAATGTACCATAATCAAAGAAATACTTCTAGGAAAGAGCCAGTTTTGGTGTTACAGGCAAAGTTTTTTGTTATCACTAGCTTATTACAAAGAGATTTCCCTCCTTAGAGGAATTAATACAGATGCATGGATTGCATAAAGTTAGTAAACAAGCAAGATGTTGCACTAGAGTAATGAATAAGCCTCTTTTATAAGAGCTGGCTGCTATCGAGTGCCTCAGCTGACAGACTGGCTTGAAAGCTCACCACATAGTAGCTCATGCTTTTAAGTGTGGAAGTGTATGATACAGTCTTAAGAATTGGATTTTGAAGAAGCAATGGGGAAATGCATGCCAGGTAAACAGAACTATATGACTAAGTAAACTTCAGCACTGGTACTCTGACTTATGCCTCCTTCAGACCAGTCCTTGATTCTGCTAGTTTTTACCAGAGGCAATGGGAGTTGTTTCTGAAAGCACTGTTCAACTTTGATTTCTTTAGAGGTCATAGGTGTGATGATGAGAATAATGATGACTTTCTGCCTAGCTGGCCC